>NC_082650.1:39044114-40294114 GCF_028023285.1 Balaenoptera ricei | reverse complement strand
ATAAAAAAAGAAAAATTAAGACAAATATCCCTAATGTAATTTTTATGTTCTAAAATGGATTCACTCTATGACTGTTTGATTTTATGTGTTAAAAAATAAAGTTATAAGAGTTAAAGCAGAGCATATTCAGCAGACTTTGAAAGGTTCGTAATTGTTGACTGTAGCAGCAGGTGATTAAGAAAGTGTTTAGAAACTATTTTGCATGGGCCTCCCAATTATTCATCATTTGAATCAGTCCAATGTGTTCAGCTTTCAAAGACTGGCTTAGTATCACTGCCAAACTGAAGCTGGCATCTTGAAAGCTTATTGAATCTTTTTGACCAAGTGCTTAGTTATTGTTTAAAATTTTTCAAAGTAAGAAAGAATAACTATTGAAGATGGAAAAACACTTGCTTGTGAAAATAAGTTTTTAACACTGTTGCTCTAAGAATCATGTTCCATTTTGATACCTCCTATTTCTCTTATATACTGATGAATATGCAGCTATGCCTCAACACTTGTCTTCCTGGAAACTTCCCTCATCTTACTTTGGCTCATAATAGTTGACTTCCAGTACTACATGATACGGTAATTTAAACCTCTAAGACACTAACACTGAAAGTATTATTTCTCATTATATTTTTTAAAGTTCACCTTCAAAGCCACTTAATAAAAGGCAACTAAAACAAGAGTTTTTACGTTCCCTTTCTCTCTCTAACCAGTTTAATTTTTCTTGGAAGATGTTGTTTGTTCATAATGTTAAAATAGGGAACTATTTTTTATGTAGAAAATAATGATTTATTTTCTGAAAATGCAATATGCACAAATGGTGAATTATTTATAAAACTTATATTGCCTACAATATAACACATTATATATTCTTCAAGGATCACCAAAAAGGCTACCTATCTCATTTTACTCTAAGCAGCAAGAAGCCAGATGGGACCTTTGATACTGCCTGGAAATCTTCGCTAGATGAGCCAGTTCCTCGGGTATATTTCACCTTCCATGTTACTACAGGCACCAGTGTCGCTAACTTTCTGCTGCTACACAACACAGATCCCCAGTATTCAACAACATTTCCTTACTTTGCTTTGCTCTTTAAAGATGGTCAGCCTTTGCCGAAAGTCTCTTTAAGGCCTCTTATATTTTTCCTAACAGTCTCCTTAGGTACCCCCAGATTTTTCCTACTACCTCATCCCCGAGCCACTGTTATGTTTTAAGACATTTGTAGTGATAGCACGCTACTTCCAAGCACAAAATTTATATTGTTTATGTATTACTGTGGAAGAGATCACCTCAAATCTTAGTGGCTTAAAACAATCTTATGAACCTTCATAATTTCTGTGGATTAGGAATTTGGGAGCAACTTCCCAGACGGCTCTGGCTTGAGGTCATTCATAAAATTATATTTCCTATATTTCAGCTAGGAAAGCAGTCACCTGAAGGCTGCACTGGGGTGAAGGATCCTCTTTCAAGGTGCTTCAGCGGCTGAGCTGGCAGGGTGGCTCTTGTTGCTGGGAGAGGCTTCAGATCATCACCATGTGGGTCTCTTGCTAGGGCTGCATGAGTAGCTCATGGCTTGGCCATATTGGGAGACAATTTTCTAGGGCTGTCTCACATCTTGTGAGCAGAGGAAATGACTTGCCATGTTCTGAACTATCTTTCTAAGGGTGTTTGTATAGCAAACAACCTTGGAAGATAGATAGTCTCCCTCCAGAGCAGAGGGAAGTTTATTTTTCTTCTCCCATATAATAAAGTTAATATCTCCTTAAGGTAAAGATCAGAAAGGTTTATTGCCCATTATTAAAATATCAGGTTCTCTAAATTTCAGGTTCATCTCCTTTAATGCAACCCATTGCATGGATAGCTATCACTTGGCCCAGTTTGCAATGGCCTATGGAAGTG
Source organism: Balaenoptera ricei (assembly GCF_028023285.1). NCBI lineage: Eukaryota > Metazoa > Chordata > Mammalia > Artiodactyla > Balaenopteridae > Balaenoptera > Balaenoptera ricei. Next base: position 40,292,227 of record NC_082650.1, on the reverse strand, counting down.
GGGCTCAAGGACCTGGCACAATGCTGATACTTTGGCTACTTTCATTGTATTCACTAATAGACTGTCCTTTGAGTATGACCCAGGAGTCTCATGTCTTCTACAACCATCTATAGAACTGTGGCAGGGCAACTTAGCTTGCAAGAAGGATAAAATCTCAGCTCTTTCACAGTTCTTGACAGACAGCTGGCGTCCCCCAGAGTGAATGATCCAACAGATCAAGACAGAAGCTGAGGTGACTTTTTGACCTAGCTGAGAAAGCTACACATCATCATTTCCATAGTGTTCAACTGGACAGCCCTAATTCAGTGTGGGAAGGGACTATACAAAGGTGGGAAATACCAGAAGGTGACATTAAGAGCTATTTTGATACCTAGCTATCACAGTTCTCCTAAAAATTGTAAAGACTGTAAAAACTTGAGCTCAGAAATAAAGCTGGCTAGACATTGATTATCTTTGTGTTTCCTGCAGAACTCAAACTAGTGTCTTTCATATAATATCCATTAAAAAATATTATTTATTGAATTGCAGTTGCTCTAAAAATATTATATATGGTATAGGGAACAAGACTTCTATATGAAATGTGATAAGTCCATAAAAATAGAAAATATTTATCGGTGTACCTTTTATTATCTATTAAACAGAAGAAATCTCAGCACTGAATCAGAAGTGGTACACTAACTAGCATTGTAAAGACCCATGATAAGAGATATAACCAGCCGATATTGATTGCCTAATATTTTCTGCTTTATCAAAATCTTCTGAACATTATAGAATAAAATTGAGAGAATAAGATTTGTGGGATGTGTGGCCAAATCTCAAACACTCTACCCATACAAATTTTTCAAGAGTGTGGTAAGGAGAATGGATAAAAAGGACAAAAACACTCTAGTTCATTTGAATAACTTAATTGAAGAATAATCAGAACATTAAAGATTTTCTTTTAAAACAATTTAAAAAATTCAAATCACTTTAAAAATTATAGAATTAATAATTTAACTAGGGAAAATGATTTGTATTAATCCTTAGGTTGCTGCCACTTGTAATTATGGAATTCAGCTGTATTTTTGTGGAAGTGTACTAAAATTCCTAAGAGCAAATGAATTTAGATTAAGCTGGAGACATGTAGTCATATTCCATTTTAGGTACATTTGAATTTGTAAATTCAACTTTATAAGTTAAGGGAAAAAAGAAGAAAAGTGGCTTTCACAAAACAAGGCCCTTAGCTATAAACGAATTACTTCCTCTGATGTGCAAAGAAAGAGTAATCTATCCCTACTCTAGGGAAAAATGATTTACTGTAATGAACTTCTTGAGAGATGGAATGATACCCAAACCATGTTTACTCTATCTCATGTAAAATTTAAAGGACATTCAAAGTTAATTTTGACATAAACAATTCTTTCCCTATAAATGTCTTTAGCATCTAGTCACTGAATAATATTGCAACCACACCATGCACTATTTTTATGAAATTTTAAGACAGAGAGAAAACAAGAGACTTGAGTGTGGTGATGTCTTCCATCGCAATATTTGTAAATCAAACTTCCATCTTCAAATCCTGACCCATTTTTGTTCATGATATCACCTCAGCTAATAGCACAGGCTTCTTTGAAGCTCAGTGACTGAGATTTATCAAAGAAAACTGCCATGATCTCTGCAGAAATAATTTCCAAATTTTTATGCAGTTATTATATTTTCTGGCCTAGGAGTATAATGAGTTTAAAGCATTAATTAGGAGCACATTCCATCTTTTGCATCCCATGGTTAAACTGTTTAATTAAAGGCCTTGAAGCCTTCTGGGCAAAACAATCAGCACATGGTGTGATCATCTCCTTCTTATTCTCTTTGCTCTGTGCTTCTTCATCTTTTGGACCTTAATTCGTTTATTCTAGGACTGTTTGGCCCTCTCTACTCAGGCAGCAGTAGACAAAGGAAGTCAGTAGTAGTTTGGTTTGTGTAGATTCTCGGAGAGATTGATTTCTGAAGGTTGAAGACAGTCATGCACTGCACAAATATTTGTTGAGTGAGTACCAACTAAGGTTCCTGACACTGCTGGTTGTTTTGAAAACAACTGATGAATCAGATGTAGCTCCTTGTTTACATGTGAAGGAATGTTCAGGCAAGAAGGGGAAATGAGACTGGGACAGAGCTATCTACAATCCAAAGAAGCGAGGGTAAAATGTTACAACAATGTAGACAGTGAAGAGATTATTTCTTAACAGGGGGAATTAAGAGAAGACACAAGGGTAAAATGGGATTTAAGGTCTACTAGAAAGAATTTAGACTTGCAGAGTTTGAGGGGTGGGAGAACGCGGGAAATGAGAGACCAAGCAGGCAAGGGCAGTGTGGGTCACCAAATGAAAGGATATAAAAGGAAATAATGGGGAATAAATTTGAGTTAATGTAAAAACAGGGAAGCTGGGCTTCAAATTCTACAGGTAATAGGCAGCCTTCATAGATTTTTTTAGCAGGGTTGTGACATAATCTAAATTTGCTTGAGTGTAAGAGAGTGAAGGCAGTGAGACCATTTAGGAGGTCAAATCATGCAGGTTCTTGTTAGGTCTTTTTAATGATTTTGGACTCTATTCCAAGATTAAAAAGAAGACGTTATTAAAAAGGTTTTAATTGGGGAACTAGTTATTTAGATTTGTGTTTTAAATAGCTAACTCAGGCTATAGTGCAGAATAGATTGGAAGGGGTAAGAATAGACACAGAGAGGAAAGTAACTAGCCTGTCTCTTGTAGCTCTTAATGTTTGCAGGCTGCCCTTTTTGTTTGATAATCCATCAATCCACAACCCCTTCTGCCTTGACTTGGCTTCCTCTTTCAAGCATCTTTTTGATATTCATTGTCTGATCTCTCACCCTGTGACCATACCTAAGAAATATCCTTTCTTCAGTAGAATCAGTGCACTGGACCCACTCATTACATGGCTTTCCAATAGGGGAGTGAGGAGGTAATTAGAAATGCCACTCTTTGTCATTGTGGTTGTTACAGATTTCTCTGCGTGTGTGTGTGTGTGTATTAGAAGAGTGTGAGGTTGGCCCATGAATGTGGGTTTGGAACAAAGAGATTTTGTATTTTAGGCTCATTAGTCTCAGGAAGCAAGAACTGTGAAACTTTTAAGACTGCAGGAATAGGTGGATTGCAGGTACTGTGTCCAAAGTGAAAGGGCAAATTAACATTTTGCCAAATGGAGTGGATGCTGGAGCACACTGGGGCAACGGCAGACTTGGAGAAGGAAACCTTTTTACAAAGAACCTTTAACAAAGCCTGTAGGAATAAAGCAGATTGGTAAAGCTGTAGCAAGTTAAGACATACATGGCTCCTTCCCCATGTATTTGCTTAACATCAGAGAGCAGGGTCTATGGGCAAATCCCATCACCTTAAATGCCCTATGGGTAGCCAGTTTTTATACCATTGGGTTGATTATAAAGATAGCTGAGCCACTGTAAATATTTCCTTTTGGTGAGTAGAAATAAATCTTCTGGGGGAGAAAAGGCTATAATTTAAAGAATTCTCTGTTGACCTCTTTCTATATTGTTGTATTGAATTTAAGATCCTGTGACTAGGTTAACACTTCCAGTGTGGTATGAAATAAATATACTAAAAATGTACTCTTATGGGTGGCAACACACATGACATGGCAAGAAATTAAGTCTCTTGCTCAAAGTTACACGGCAAATTAGTGTGGTGCCATTTTACATACAATTTATCATCAGGTCAGTGGGCAGGCTTGCATTTGTGAGGATAGAGACTAAGAGCAAAACCCAATAAAAGAGGACAATTGATGACATAGACGAGAAGATGGCTCACCACCAAACTAGCATGAGTGGCACTGTTTTTATGACTGGCTACTTATACTTCATTCCAAAGCTCAGCATAATGAAATGTAAGAAAACATTTAGAACATTCAACTTATGAAAAAGACTTGCTTTCCTAAGACAACATGCCCGTTCATGACACTGAGTTCAAAGCAGCTATTTAATTATAAGAAATCTAGCTTAGACAATTATAAATCAAGGAGCCATCAAGGCTCAAGCCCACAATCATTCTTTAGATACTGTTAAAGGTTGTTAGTATCATTTAAAAAAATATTTCATGTATCTGTCACTGAATAATCGTATACCCAGTCTCATGTAAAAACAACTATATTTGCCAATAGTTGCAGTCTGAAGTAAAAATAAAACTCTTCAACCAGAGAAACATCTCAGAATGTTACAGTATTTGCCTGGGTTGATTTTATATTGGTTTTCTGACATTTATTCATTAATTTACATACTCAAGAAGTTTTGGCAATGTTATCCAATGCCAGATAGCATAGGTCCCTATTCTCAGTTACTTTATAGCTTAGTAAGAAAGACAAATAAGACATATTTGTATATTAAGAAACTTTGTTAGTTATTTCTGTTAGGAATATTTGTCCATTTTATAAATATGTGAAAAAATGATATACAGTAGTGTTTTTTCCACATTTTTAAACGTATATGTAGACATTTTAAAAAATGATTTCAGCCTTTGAAGTTGGCTTAAATAGTTTTTCTTGGTCTAAGATTTGAAAATGATTCTCCTGGGGACTTCCCAGGTGGTCCAGTGGTTAATATTCTGCCTTCCAGTGCAGTGGGCATGGGTTCAATGCCTGGTTGGGGAACTAAGATCCCACATGCCACGTGGTGCAGCGAAAAAAGAAAGAAATGATTCTCCTATATATTTTCATAGTATTTTATGATTTCATTTTTACATTTATAAAGTTAAACTTTCTAGAATTAATAGAGTATTAAAGAGAATTTTGAAAATTAATCCATCTACTGTTTTTTTTCTTTTTCTTGCCTTCTATTTTTTAAAATTTTTTATTGAAATATAGTTGATTTAAAATGTGTTAGTTTCAAGTGTACAGCAGAGTGATTAAATTATACATATATATATAAATATATATATTCTTTTTTTACATTCTCTTCCATTATAGGTTATTAAAAGATATTGAGTATAGTCCCCTGTGCAATACAGCAGGTCCTTGCTGGTTATCTATTTTATATACAGTAGTGTGTATATTTTAATCCTAAACTCCTAATTTATCCCTCCCCCTTTTTCCCCTCTGGTAACTGTAAGTTTGTTTTCTATGTCTATGGGTCTATTTCTGTTTTGTAAATAAGTTCATTTGTATCATTTTTTTTAGATTCCACATATAAGCTATATCACATGATATTTGCCATTCTCTGTCTGGCTTACTTCACTTATTAAAGAGAATTTTTAAATGTCTAGCAATTCATCAAGCACCATGTGGTATTTTCTCAAATACCACAATCAAAATATTCTTATTCTTGGAAATTTTATTTTTATTATTTATTATTTAAAATTAATTTTTACTAACATTATTTGGGATTTTTCTGAATACACTTATTCTTTGTATAAATCTGACTAGATTTTCCAGTGACAATTAAATCATGTTTTAACAATTGAAACTTGAATTGGTCTGGTTACGTTCACAATTTCATTGCCTGTAACTCCAGCTGGACCCACGGCACTACTGGGCAATACTCTGTCTGCTGTTACACATTTCCATCTACCTTGTGGATGGACCAAACTTCTCCTATCTCATCTACCAGAGCCCTGGTAGATAAGAGCAACAAGTAAGAGTAAAGAGTGCATGGCATGAATTACAAATATGTGTTTTATCGAAGAATAATTGCCTGGCAGTAACGAAGGGAAATGAGGTGACAAGGGAAGGCAATTTCTCTCTTCTTGAATTCTATCACAGGTTGAACAAATCAGGGAAATAAAATTTCATATTCTGAAAATTAAGTACCTTCATTTTTCTTTCTTTCTTTCTTTCTTTTTTTTTTTTTTGGCTGCACCGCGTGGTTTGCGGGATCTTAGTTCCTCGACCAGGGATGGAACCTGTGCCCTCTGCAGTGGAAGCCCGGAGTCCTAACCCCTGGACCACCAGGGAATTCCCCTCATGTTTCAAATTAACCGTTTTTGATTATTTTGTTGTTGCTGTTCCTAAGACCACTTAAGAATCTTATTTAAAATGATCTTTACAGAGGTAGCATTATAGTGTAGTGTTTAAGAGGGCTGGGTCTGGAACCACCCTACCTAGATTTGAATCCTAGCTCCACAGCTGACTGTTGTGTGACCTTAGGCACATTAATTAACCTCTCTGAGACTCAGTTTCTTCATCTGTATAATAGGGATATAATAGTACTTTTCTCATAGGACTGATATAAGGATTAAATTAGTTAGTATATCTAAAGTACCTTCAGTCATGTCTGGCATATAGTAGAAACTTGATAAATATCATTACTGTTAAAACTACTATTACACCAAAGCAACACATTTTACTTTATTGAGTGAAAAAATGTTTTAAGTTTAGTTTTGTAAAAATATTTTGATACTGTTCAAGTGAAAGTATCAACTCATTTTTTGTTTACTTCATATTCAACCAGTTATGATAACATGAAGATATAACCTGAATGTCCCCTTTATTTTTATTTCTCACATGACACAGCTAGTGCTTTAACTCATAATATTTTCTAGACAGTTTTACCCATGATAGTTTTAGCTCTTCATTCTCTCTTTTAACCTTTTGAATCCAATATTTTTTATTCCTCACGTTTCTTTTTCTTATTGTCTGAAAAGAGAAATAGTGAAAACTAGAAAATACATGGATATTTGAGTTGTACTTGAACTTTAATTTGTCTATATGTCATTGATTACCTACATTTGACTTAGTGGACACATGATTTAATTGTTCTGACCCTGGTTATCACCACCAGGTACTCAACTAAGTCAATGGCTCCTCTCATTTCCTCTTATATTGTGTGAATATAAGTACAAGGAGGTCTACTTAAAATATAAATTGTTGGGGGAATTTCCAATAAGCTCCCATGAAATTCTGAAGATGCTAGTCCTCAGATCACACCTGAAGTACCAAGGCTCAAGTACTTCCTGCTAAAGCAGTACCTTAAACAAAAGAGTAAGAAATGAACCACTTTGGTCCCTATTCCTGCCCCTCCTCACCAGGGGCCAATAGCATTAAAACTTAGAGCACTTTTTCTGGTGACTCCATGCTATGTGTCAGAATCCAGCTCAACACAATATCCCATTTTTCCGGTATATTTGCTCAGTTCTACTTTCAACATATTCAAATACAAAGCCACTTTCACATTATTTTATGCCATGGGTTCTCAAGTGTGCATCAGAGCTTATTAAAACACAGATTGCTAGGTCCAATACCAAAAGTTTCTGATTCAGTAAGTCTGAGATGGGGTTGAAAATCTGTACTTTTAACAAGTTCCTAAGTGATACAGATGCTGCTGGTCAAGCACCACACTTCAAAACCACTGTTTTATGCCATAGTTTACACGCAAGAAAACCACAGCTGAAACGAACTCATGCCAATATCCAGTGATAAAAAAAACAGAAAGTTCAAATAAATGCATATGAAATATCTTTCTTATTTGAATAAATCAAACTGGAAAAGCAGGTCCTTTCAATCCTCCCATAAGAAAAAGGAGACAGAATTGGAAAGGCAACTTCAAAGCCAAGGGCACTCCCTGGAAAATGCACCACAACCAAGCTGAGAACAGAAGTGTGAAAAAAATCTTAATCACCCTCTGAAGCAAGAGAAACATTGATTCATGAGATGTGTAAACATTACTCTTAAAAGTAACACTTGATAAGGATCAGTCTTGTGAACTATAAAGGAAAGGAAAATATCTGATTTGTAGCCACATTAAAATATTTCATAACTAGTCCCTTGTTGAGACTGTTGAGATGAAGTCCTCCAGGTTTAAGTGTAACCCTTTAAGTAATACAAGATGAAGGAGAATTCTGTGACCTTCTTACCTTCCTCAAGTTTTAGGAGGACTAAAGTGCTAAAGTGCTAACCAAGGAGAGGCAAACATAGAAATTTTGTTAGTATGCTAATAATTCCTTTATTTGGAGTCTATACATGTGATGCTTTGGACTGAAATCTGGCAAAGTTTATCCAGGGGAGGATTTTAGGGAGTCTAAGCTTGGAAGTTGCCACTGTTCCTAATATGACTTTTAGAATATTTAATGTGAACACCAAGAAGCTTCTGGACTTTGAATTCTTTCTATTCCTAATGTTAATTGAATCAAAAATGAATTCAGAATGATTCACCACATCAATTAGACATTTTCTGTTTCTAAAATTTCCCCTTAGATTTGAAAATTTTAGATGTTTTTTTAGATGAATTAACACTTTACCTTAGGAAAACATCATTTACATTTGAAAATTTGAGGTCACGTTAGCAAATAATAATGACAAGCTTTTCCTAAAACGTGTAACAGTTTTCAGGAGGTATATTATAAACTTACTTTTAAAAAAGTAAATGAATCATAGGAATGTTTTCTTAGATCAGTCTCCCAAGGCAAAAGAAGTAAAAGCAAAAATAAACAACTGAGACCTAAACAAACTTAAAAGCTTTTGCACAGCAAAAGAAACCATCAACAAAATGAAAAGACAACCTAAGAAATGGGAAAAAAATATTTGCAAATGCTGCAAAATATACAATCATACAACTCAATATCGAAAAACTAAACAACCCAAACAAAAAATGAGCAGAAGACTTAGACATTTCTCCAAAGAAGACATATGGATGGCAAACAGCCACATGAAAATATACTCAACATAGCTAATTATGAGAGAAATGCAAATCAAAATCACAATGAGGTATCGCCTCATATTGGTCAGAATGGCTATCACCAAAAAGCGTACAAATAATAAATGCTGGAGAGGGTGTGGAGAAAAGGGAACCCTTGTACACTGTTGGGAATGTAAATTGGGGCAGCCATCGTGGAAAACAGTATGGAGGTTTCTTAAAAAACTAAAAATAAAGCTACCATATGATCCTGCAATCCCATTCCTGGGTATATATCCAGAAAAAAACCCAAAAACTCTAATTCAAAAAGATACATGCACCCCAATGTTCACTGCAGCACAGTTTACTATAGTCAGGACATGGAAACAACCCAAGTGCCCATCAACAGACAATTGACTTAAGAAGATGTGGTGTATGTATATACAATGAAATATTACTCAGCCATAAGAAAGAATGAAATATTGCCATTTGCAGCAACATGGATGGATCTAGAGAATATTACACTTAGTGAAGTAAGTCAGACAGATATTATATGATATCACTTATATGCAAAATCTAAAAAATAATACAAATGAATCTACATACAAAACAGAAACAGACTCACAAAGAAAACAAATTTATGGTTACCAAAGGGGAAAGAGAGGGGGGCAAGAAACTTCCTTTGTAAATGCAGTAAGCATTGCATACACCATAGATTCTCACATTCCAGTTTCTAGAATGTAGTCAACTAGCCATATGTAGCTACAAGGGAGGCTGAGATAGATGATCTCTAGCTAGACATTAATGTGTCCAAAAACAAAAAGAAGAGATTTTAGCCATTTTCCTAAGAGATGCTTTTCAAATGGAGAAATAGTTGCTTTGCCCCCAAATTCTATGGGTCTGTCCTCTCTGTGCCAAAGGCTTTATGCAGCATATCTGGGGATTGAAAAAAATATTTTTGCCAGGTGAATAGTTGCTATCCTAGGAAGCTGGGACTGTGTTAATTTTCTCCAGCAAAGATATCACTTCCAGAATGGCAGCTACAATCAGATTAAGTTTTTGATAATCCAGTCATTCTCCAAGGTCCATCTAACCATCTTCCCAGAAGCTGATTTCCCAGGTCCTTCTTCAAGAACTTCCTAGGATGAATTCCCCCTTTGGTGACTGAAATTAGATTTTTGTTTACCAGACATACACTCTCTCCAGTTATAGAGATCAAGTAATACATTGTTGGCTGCCCATCCACTTTATACTAGAGAGCATTGTCGCCACCGCCACACATTTCTGTAGGTGAAAACACTGGTTGTCACTCAGTCTCTGTGGCTGATTATGATAATTGCAACCACCTTTTCTCTGAGGGTTAAGCACTACCACATGGCCTTTCCCACTCCAGGACTGTGTTATTCCCATTGAAATGAGAGATCCCAACAGATGAGAGACCCTAATACAATGGCCACATCCTTCACCTTTATTTTCAGTTTGCCAAAGACAGCTACCATGGAACTTCTCAAGGACACCGTTCTCTTCTTAGTGAATTTTTAAAACTTCTTATTGCCTTGATGGAAAGGATGTTCTCTGACATCTCCTGATGGACATAGAAGGAAGGTGTGTAGTCATAGAAGGAAGGTGTGTAGGTTGTATATAATAAATCTACCTCAAGTGTCTCAATTCTCTAAACCTTTAGATTCCTTCCTGCACGTAGCGCAAGGAAGTTCTGGCATCTCGACAACATGAACTGCTGATTTTCATTGAATCCAGGCTTCAGTAGTCAACGGAAGAAACTACTAAACATAGTTAAAGCTGCTTGGCTGGCACACCAAATTCAAAATACTAGGTAAGCACGTGTCTATAGATAACTCACTCTTTTTTTTTTTTACACATCTTTATTGGAGTATAATTGCTTTACAATGGTGTGTTAGTTTCTGCTTTATAACAAAGTGAATCAGTTATACATATACATATGTCCCCATATCTCTTCCCTCTTGCATCTCCCTCCCTCCCACCCTCCCTATCCCACCTCTCTAGGTGGTCACAAAGCACTGAGCTGATCTCCCTGTGCTATGCAGCTGCTTCCCACTAACTATCTATTTTACATTTGGTAGTGTATATGTGTCCATGCCACTCTCTCACTTTGTCCCAGCTTACCTTTCCCCCTCCCCATATCCTCAAGTCCACTCTCTAGTAGGTCTGTGTCTTTATTCCTGTCTTGCCCCTAGGTTCTTCATGACCTTTTTATTTTTTTTTTTAGATTCCATATATATGTGTTAGCATACTGTATTTGTTTTTCTCTTTCTGACTTACTTCACTCTGTATGACAGACTCTAGGTCCATCCACCTCACTACAAATAACTCAATTTCGTTTCTTTTTATGGCTGAGTAATAGTCCATTGTGCTCAACGTCATTAATCATTACAGAAATGAAAATCAAAACTACAATGAGATATCATCTCACACCGGTCAGGATGGCCATCCTCAAAAACTCTACAAACAATAAATGCTGGAGAGGGTGTGGAGAAAAGGGAACCCTCTTGCACTTTTGGTGGGAATGTAAATTGATACAGCCACTATGGAGAACAGTATGGAGGTTCCTTAAAAAACTAAAAATAGAACTACCATACAACCCAGCAATCCCACTACTGGGCATATACGCTGAGAAAATCATAATTCAAAAAGAGTCATGTACCAAAGTGTTCATTGCAGCTCTATTTACAATAGCCAGGACATGGAAGCAACCTAAGTGTCCATCAACAGATGAATAGATAACTCACTCTTATATTTTGTCTGCTTCAGCAAAACACCCTTAGACACCATCCCAACACAGCTCATCAGATTCCTACTGATATAATTTTAAAAGATTTTCTAAGTGTTAGGATGCATACTCTGTCTCTTCTAAAACAAGCTTATCAATTTTCCACCTGAGCAATTCTGGGATCTAGCTCTAGTTATGGATATAGAGGCAATGAGAGATGATGGGGATGGGTATTAAGAAGAACTGATATCCCATTGTGAGGCAAAAGCATGGATGAAGTCACTGAAAGGCCTTTATGCATGGAAAGATTATTTTTCTCATACAAGGGGAGGGAGGCTACTTCTTCACACCGAAGAATCTCAGGGTGATTTGAGGAATCGAAGTTCACACCTTCAAATGGGTCTGTCCATATATGTTCATCCCAAGTCTCAGAGTCTAGCTTCTCAACCAGTGCTCTAACCTTAACATAATGGTTGTGGTGATGCTGTGTATTTATACAGTGTAGCAATTCTGCAACCTAAACAATCGTATTTTTGGCCCAATCCTCAGGCATGTCTGCCCTGTAGTTACTAGAGAGAAGGGGTTCTTTTTAGGTTACCACAGAAGTTTTTAGTTCTCCACTAGTGCTTTGAGTTTGAAATTTAAGTCCTGTACTTATCTTTTTTGTTTTTGTAAGCTCCCAGGATAGTCAGAAACAGCTAGTCTACTCCATACCCTTTGTAATCATTATTGTCATAAAAACAAAATGCAACAGCCATTTGATATCTGGCTCTTCATCCCACATCAGCACTGAGTAATTATGATGCCATGACACGTCATTACCGGTTTCTCATTTTCCTCCAGGAAGACCATGTTTTCATCAAATATGTTAACGAATCAGTTCCAGAGTACCATACTGAGGATCTACTTTGTGTGGTTACTTCTGATGTCCAGTACTAGATCAGTCAGAATCCCTATAGGAAACAGAATTCTCCCCAGATGGTTCAAATGAAGAGATTTCAACAGAGGGCTACCTATGGATGTGTGTATAGGGTGAAGGGATAGTGAGGACCAAGAGTTATGTTAGTGATGATAGTACATCAGCAGGAAAACATACCGCTCCTAGGACCAAAAGGCCAAGGAGGAAAAGAAGTTCCTTAAGCCCATAGAGAGCTAGAATTATGAAAAAGGGACCACCTGGCTGAAGTTTTGAACTTGGAGAGACACAGCTAGTGCTGAATATACCTGCCAAGGCATGGAAGCATCAGGGAAGAAATACTCTGACCTCTCTCTCCTTGAACTCTCCAATCTCCTGCCAGTGCTTCCACTGGCTAAACTTAACTAGAAACCAATCAACAAGAGAAACCAGGAGATGCAGTCCTTGGGGGTCAGCCTCTGGCCACAGAGTTAGGCAAGGGAAGGGAGAAATAGAACTGTGAAGGGGTTCACGGGGGCAGTATGGAGAAGAATGCAAATGGAGAATTAACAGCACAGGTAAATATTTCACATGTCATCACAGTTTATCCTTTTACTAATATTATCTCTTTTCCACAATTTATAAATAGGAAAAGTGAGGGTCAATGTGGCTAAGTAAATTGTTTAAGATCACATAACTAGTAAATGGTCAAGCCAAGGATGAATCCAAGTCTGTCTAGTTCATATTTATATTCCTTCTTCTTCTATACCATATCATGACAAACATTTAGATATGAGCATGGTAATGAAAGGAGATTGAAAGTGATAGAGCCGGAATGGGGGAAAGGGCACAAACAAAACATGCATTTTTGACATTCTTGAAACAAGTAATTTTAAAGACACTTGTTTTCTTAAGAGAACTTATCACAATCTGAGATTACTTCCTTGTTTACAAATTTGTCATCTGTTTCACTTACTAGAATGTAAGGCCCATAAGGACAAGGATTTTGTTTGTCTTGTTTATTGCTGTATTCCTGGTGCCAAAATTAGTACACAACATTTGTAGATTCTCAAAGAATATTTGTTGAATGAAAAAGTAAATAAATGAATAAATGATTGGGTCAGGATATAAGCATATTCCTTTGGAAAATTGGGGGCACAGAATTCTATCCTGGCATATTAAATTTGCAAATAATTGTGAGTGCCATTCAACATTTCCTGAATATTTCCAGGAAAGAGACATCAACTGTATAGGCATCTATTCCCTTGTTTAAATACATTGATAATTATATTTATACCTTTACTAAAGGCAATCAGTTCTGTTTTTATCCCAAATTTTAACCTCTATAATAGCAAAGATAATATCTTTACCACAGAAACCTTTTAAACACTTATTAAGAAACATTATATAATCATTTTTCTCTTATTTAAGATAAAACCACTGGTTCCTTCAGCTTTTCTGCATGTAACCTAATTTCTAGTTATGTTACCCTTCTGGGTGTCCTCTTCTGTGCACAGCCTAATCTTTCAGTACTTTTCTTAAAATGTTAAAACTTGATAACGTGAACTTAACACAGTATTCCATATGTTGGCTGACTGATCAAGAGCAAAACTGCCTCCCTTGTTTTGGGAAATATATCTCTACTAATTAACCTATAAGTAAAAACTATTGTATTTTCCTTTGTAGCCTCATCCTGTTGTGGATGCAAATTGAACAACCAAGGAACTAAAACCATTGAAGTAAAATCATAAAGTCAGTGGGGCTTTGTCATTGCCAGCTTTTCCTACACATTTAAAATTTCAGGTTTAGGATGATGCCACGTGGGATCCATCTAAGTGTGCCGTTCTATGAGGCTCACTGGATACCGATCTCAGACTCCAGTCTCTTCAGTCTGAACAGGCTCACCATGGGTATCACCAGAGCTGATTTGCCCTATGTACCTGCACCCACATTTTCTTATGCATTTTTCCTTTTCTCATTTCCTTTTTTTTAAGCTGTCTTTTTGAAAAACTTGTCTAATTCTACACTTTACCTAAAACCCAGTGAGATAAATGGAATAAAGGAAAGTCATTGCAATAACCAAGGATATACTCAGACTTGAGAAATATAATGATATTTGAATGAATATGAGAGAATGACAAATGTTTGTGTAAATGTTTGCCCATCTGTGTGACTGGCTGTGAAATCCTATGTTTATCTACAATTAGCATTATAACATGGGGTTGATAAAATGTATACAAATAACTTTTTTTTAAAAATAAATTTATTTATTCATTTTTGGCTGTGTTGGGTCTTCGTTTCTGTGCGAGGGCTTTCTCTAGTTACGGCGAGCGGGGGCTACTCTTCATCGCGGTGCGCGGGCCTCTCACTATCGCGGCCTCTCTTGTTGTGGAGCACAGGCTCCAGACGCGCAGGCTCAGTAGTCGTGGCTCACGGGCCTAGTTGCTCCGCGGCATGTGGGATCTTCCCAGACAAGGGCTCGAACCCGTGTCCCCTGCATTGGCAGGCAGATTCTCAACCACTGCGCCACCAGGGAAGCCCACAAATAACTTTCTTAAACATCAGTTTTTTTAATGGTACCCTTTGTAATATATAACAGCAGTGGCAAGTTATATCAGGCTAATTTACAGCCTGAGGTGGAGTCAAGAAACACAGTGGGATGTTTTACCCAATCCTATCCCTTCCTATTTGTCCCTACAGTAGAGTTGATGATTGTTCTCAACTCCCCCTCCTGCCATATGTCTGGCAGTGCATGTGCAGGGGTGGAGTATATTTTCCCACTTCATTCATGCTAGGGTTGACCATGTAAAGTTTTTGGCCAATGCATATGGAATTCTGAGTCAAAGCCTTCAGAGTCATCATATATTTCTTCTTACCTTCTTGGCCTTCTGTGAGCCACTATGAGGATCCCATGGCTTGGGTAGCTCCTGGTCCTAATTAGTATGTGGCACAGACAGAGCCTACCTGCAGCCAACCTGAAGCCTGGGACCAACCCAACCAACCTATACTCTGTAGCAGAGCCAACCCAGACAAACCACAGACCTGCAAGAAGAAAAATAAACACTTGTGGCCACAAGGCACTGAACTTTTCTGAGTGGTTTGTTATGCAGCATTATAGTAGCTATAGCTGATTTACATAGTTACATTAAATTTGGGGGGAAAATTAATATCAAAAGAAGAGATAAGAAAAAATAAAGTTAAGGGTGATGTCAGGAAAGGAGCACAACCTTCTTAAATGTTGATAAAGAAATAGAAATCTTATTAAAAAGAACCATAGTCCCCTTTGCCTTCAATTCCTGGCTTCCTCTCAGATAATGGGTTAAATGAATTGTCATCTTGCCATACTAAAATGTTAGTTTTTAGGGATTTACTAATGTGAGTAGTGAATAAAAGATATCTAGAAGCTAAGGAAGAGTTTACTTTTCTTTAAAAAGAAAGGAAAAGAAAGGGTAAATTAGGGGATGGAAGGTAGGCACAGATTGTCTGTGGTTCAGTTTACATGAATCGCCCTTTCCAATGAAATCCTGTGTGCATCTCAACTAGGTTTAAATGTTAGAGATCCATTTATAGAGTACAATATGTCTGCTTTTGATATCCTAATCACGTGCCTTGGAAAAGATAATATGGACTTGGAAAAAACTAAAAGAAAAAGACAATTTTCTTCTCTTGGGGGAAAAAAATGTTTCTAAAACGTGCTGCAAGTGAGTTGAAGCTGTGTTTTAGGTGTCTTTTGCTTCCATTCTGCTATGGGAAGCTGAATGGAAAAACTGATCCACTATTTTTAAGACCAGGGAATTAGAAAGTTACTCTTCAATGCTCTTTTGGGTATATAACTAATGAGAAATAAATCTAGTCACATTCTTTAACTCCTGCCACCTCCCAAGAGTGGTGGCTCTAATTTAGCATGACCTGCCGTCGGCTCAGGAAATTTCCACCCTGAGATTTTCCTAGCAGAGTCAAAATCAGTCACAGTCAGAAACAGATAAAGATTGTTTTTATGAGAGTTCTTGAAACTGCATTTAAATTCTATCTTTAAAAGTTGTAAAGGGCTTGGCTAATGATTTTCCATAGTGTCATTTTTAAACTATTTTGGCATGTCCTATGAACAGTACATACATTTACTGTTCAAAAATTAATTAAAAAAAGGCATTATATTTCTTGGAACAGAGTATCTTTGAGAAAGCAAAAATCCATCCCAATACACTGACGTTATCCAGCTTATTAGGGGTGACAGACTCAGGCCTGGGTAGACCTTGGCCTGGTAGTAGATTAAGAGTGAAAGAGGAGGGCTTCCCTGGTGGCGCAGGGGTTAAGAATCCGCCTGCCAATGCTGGGGACACGGGTTCAAGCCCTGGTCCGGGGAGATCCCACATGCTGCGGAGCAAATAAGCCCATAAGCCACAACTACTGAGCCTGTGCTCTAGAGCCCGTGAGCCACAACTACTGAGCTTGCGTGCCACAACTACTGAAGCCCGCATGCCTACAGCCCTTGCTCTGCAACACGAGAAGCCACCGCAATGAGAAGCCCACGCACTGCAATGAAGAGTAGCCCCCACTCACTGCAACTAGAGAAAGCCCATGTGCAGCAACAAAGACCCAACGCAGCCAAAAATAAACATAAATAAATGAATTTATTTAAAAAAAGAGAGTGAAAGAGGAATTCGGAACAGGCTGCTTCTCAGGCGAGATGATGATATGATGTGGGTTCCAGGTGGGAATAACTCTGGGTGGGTTTTGGAAATGTCTCCACTCCTTTTCCACAGCTGAGTTAACAGTATATTCTCCAAAGACATTCTTTTTGTGCTGTTCTAGGCCTAGTATAAGGAAAGTTCCAGGATCTATTCATTCTCCTTTCTTTTTTTTTCCCCCTGAATTCTATAAGGCAGTTCAAGAAAATTCAGTGAAGCGGCAGAGGAAAGATATTTTGGAGATGCAATTGCAAATGAGGTATAGATTCATAATGGGTCATTTATTAATTACATAGTGAATAGACTAAGAAACAAGGATAAAACTGTCAATTCCCTATCACTGCAATTATGGGGGCAAGGGGGAAGAGGAAAGAGCTTACAGACAAACCAAATTACAATGAAAGAAAAAGAACTCAAATGGATTTATGAAAAAATATAAGGCATATCCAACATTTGGGAGCAAATAATATATTCTGCATACCTCATTTAAAAGTGTAAAATATTATAAATTTAGTTCAAAGACACTAAATTTCAAATAAATTCTTACAATGGACTTGAGGACACGGGGAGGGGGAAGGGTAAGCTGGGACGAAGTGAGAGAGTGGCATGGACATATATACACCACCAAATGTTAAATAGATAGCTAGTGGGAAGCAGCCACATAGCACAGGCAGATCAGCTCGGTGCTTTGTGACCACCTAGAGGGGTGGGATAGGGAGGGTGGGAAGGAGAGGCAAGAGGGAGGAGGTATGGGGATATATGTATATGTATAGCTGATTCACTTTGTTATAAAGCAGAAACTAATACACCATTGTAAAGCAATTATATCCCAATAAAGATGTTAACAAAAAATAATGTCCAAAAGGTTTACTGTTAAATAGTCTGAACAGAATCGTTTATATTTTAATAGAGCTATCTTTTGTCAGTTTTTGGAATAGGAGCTAAGTTAAGCAGAATTAGAGTTCAGGCTCCCTTTCCTTCCTTACCTAATTTCTCCAGCTGCACAGCCAATATGGTAACCTTTACCTGGGTTTTGTGCTGATCCTGTAATTAACTCAGAGGTTAGACATTAAACCCATTACAGAAGGGACTGAGTCAGCCCTTTCACCATCACCTGCACCTAGCACAGTACCCAGCATGTAGCAAAGACTTCATAAATATTTGCTGTATAAAAAATATGAATGATTGACTGTTGGTCAGGAGTGGAGTATTGGGGTCTGAGGTGCTCAGTGAACGATACCTCTGTACTCTGCTTGGTTCATGAACCAACTGAAAAGTAGGACAAAAGAACAAGACAGATGGAGAACAAAATAATTCATGAAAAGCTGATAAAGTAGCATATGGCTTAAATGTGTGGGCAAATGGATTTCTTAATACTGACCCTCAGAATTAGATAAACATAATCTATACAGGGACAAGCAGTGCTCGACCACCAGACACTTTCTTCCAAAAAGATAATGGGAGTAGAACAGGGCTAGTTTATACATAGCTAGTTTCTTCTAGATTCACCCATTAAATGGAATCTTTTGTCTCCTTAAGGAGGAATAAATAAGGGATGGAGAGAAGCTAAGAGTATCACATTAGTGGGATTCTTGCATGTGGAAGGCAACATTAGGAACACCCAAGAGCCGTCTTCCCGCCTGTCAACAGTGAGCACTGTTACAGAGCTGAGTGGTGAGAGGCAGAGGCACTCTTGGTACATAAAGTAGTGTCCATTGGTTACTTTCAGTTTCAGACAGCAAATGTCTTCCAAATGTCGATTTTTTGATAATCTGTAGAAATCATAAAAGTTCACAAATGTGTTGTCTCAGTGTTCGCCTCCACAAACTAGCATTAATCAATCAGTCTCTAAATAATTGAATTAAATGTAATTTCCCAAACTGCCCTTTAAGTTCAGAGACAAATTCTGAGCACATCATTGTTCTCAATGGAAGCTTCATGGAGTGAGTCACTTATATAATTACACATGAATCATGGAAAAAAATCCAAATGCCAACTTAAAATGTTTTGAAGCTATCTGGGGATTTGTGAAACATGTTAGCTATAGGAAGTCCTTTAGTTAATTCTGTATATACTGGTATTTTAATACCATAAAATACACCCAGGAAAATCTTCAAAACATGCAAATACAGATTTGTATTTCATTTCTAAGAAAAAGAGAACCTCGAGAAAATTAAAATTTAACTGAATTTTAGGGTCAAAAGTCTTAGAAACTATTGAGCAGCACATGTTTCCCATCAGAACTTAACTGAGTATCATCAGCCAAAACTTCACCCCTGAATTGTCAGATGGTTTAAAAGCCATTGAGAACATGGTCAAAATTATTAAACTATACTGAAGGAAAATGTCACCCTATTTCACTTTTTGTAATGGAATTTTTACTGGTTCTATTTAACTAAAAACTGCTAAAGTTTGTCTCAAATAGTGACAAATGATTGAAAGTTGTCAAATGCAATTAAATAAAATGAATGGATGACAAAGTTATGCCTACCTGGGTAACTTAGAAAGTAAATAGGAATGGTTTAAAAGAGGAAGAGAAAAAAGTTAAATAATCAGGTTGAAGTATTGCATTGAGAGAATTAAGTTTGTCAGAGAAATGTTTTCTTCTTGAATTGAAGCTAAGTCAGTGGAAACTTCTGATAAAAATCACAGATTTGATAAAAATTCATGAGTAACTGTTTCTATTTTTAGCTATATTTCTTATGAAAAATATATACAAAATAATTTAGGCACTTTCAGAGTCCAACTACTATGAGTTGTGATTTCATATGGGACAATCACAAAGAGATATTTCTGAATAGTTTAGACTTTCTCATCCTTGCATTTTTTTTCCATGATGCTTTCACAGAAGGAATATAACTTTTTTTTTTAATAATAACTTCTTAAAAATTTAAATGCCCTCATCAATTTGCAGTATTATATTATCATATATCATATATTTTTGTCCAATCCTCTTTTTTTAATTTTTATTTTTATTTATTTTATTTATGGCTGTGTTGGGTCTTCGTTTCTGTGCGAGGGCTTTCTCCAGTTGCAGCAAGTGGGGGCCACTCTTCATCGCGGTGCGCGGGCCTCTCACTATCGCGGCCTCTCTTGATACGGAGCACAGGCTCCAGACGCGCAGGCTCAGTAATTGTGGCTCACGGGCCCAGTTGCTCCACGGCATGTGGGATCCTCCCAGACCAGGGCTCGAACCCGTGTCCCCTGCATTGGCAGGCAGACTCTCAACCACTGCGCCACCAGGGAAGCCCTGTCCAATCCTCTTTTACAAGATAATTTTAGGGAAAAATTTTAATGGCGAGACACATAAGTACACATAAGTACAGAAATACATGGAATATTATAGAAATAAAGTTTCTCATTCTTGCATTTCCTTACCTTTTCCATTTCTCTCACCTCTACCTCTTGTTTTCCCAACAGTATACTTATGAATATTTTCCCAGCCTCTCCATGTGTGTGTTAATTCAGAAAGTTTCTATGCACTCTAATCTAGAACTTTCACACGCTGTATATCTTCAGTGGATAAATTTCTAACCTGGATGTTCTCCTCACCCCTGTGGTTTAATCCTTATTTTGTACTTCCTGAGATGATATTTTTTTGGGGAAAGCTATATCATCATCTAAAACTCAACAGTTATAAGCAAAACTCTTTGCTTTTCCCTCAGGCTGACTTCCTCTCCAACTTCAGGCTGCATTCAGGGTCACTGTGTCTGTTTTCAGTCTCTCAATCCAGGAACTTTGAAGTCATCTTCTTTCCTCTATCTTTCCTTCTTCATATCCACTTCACTCAGTTTATCATCAAATAACTAACTTCTTTCCTTTGACATAGTTCTCTGATATGCTATATCTTCTAAAGTAGGATGCACAAAAAGAGAGTTGCTTTAGAGTATAAATATTTTTATTCTTATATTTTAACTCCACTAGTATAAAGATCACTCTGAATAGAAACTGAGTTATGACAAGTTTGGTCTCATTACTGTTTACAAAGTTTGAAGGTAGATATACCTACCTGTTGCCAAAGTAATCATTCTTACTCTGGATTATCAGCAGCCTGATAAGACTAGAATGTTATATATATATATATATATATATTTTTAAATTTATAGGTATAAAATTATCAAAGTACACAAAATATTTGAACCCATTCTGCAGCACCTACTTTGATTATGGCCTTAAAGGAGCTCTCTAGGTACCATATTTCTTGTCCTGGTTTCTGGGACTGATTCTGTACTTTGGGGGTAGCACAGTTTCCGATATTGTGAGTAACAAGTTAACTGGCATCCATGATTCATTACCTGGTGGTCTTATGACACAAATAATGAGATATTAGCCATTCACTCTTTTCTCTAACTTTGCCTCCTCATTGCTTTTACTGCTGCTGGCCAGCAGGAGAGCCAGCCATCTTAAGAGATATCTTCAAATTCAATCTTGTCAGAGGCAGAGGATGAATAAAATGGATAGATTTCAAGATCTCTTCATTCCTAAAAATTTTGCTTAACCATTTATTTATTTTTTAAAAAATTATTTGATAAGTAAGTGCAGTGAGTCTGTGTTGGTGCAGCTATGTGAAAGATGAGCATCAAGAAAAATGTCATTACAATATGTATATGAGGAGAAGATAGCTGTATAAAACTTATACATACCAGTTTTCTTTACATATTCATAGACTTTGCTTTTCTTTGAATAACATTTCTTTGTCAAGTAATATAAAAACTTCACCAAAATTGTGCCAGATTATTAAACACATCTGTATAATTTAGTTGATTAAAAGATGCACAGATGAGTTAAACTGATCAAAATGCATGGCTATCTTACTAACTGAACTCATTAATCATCTAACAGTGGAATAATCAGTAGTAATTAGCCATCAGCCTCTTTTTCATGGTCATTTTACTAATTAAAATGTTAGCTTAAATTTGGAGCATAGGAAATATAAATTAAAAAGTACTTATTCTAACTACAGATTACAGTGACCCACCCATTCTTGGTTTGCTTGTTATAATTTCTATGAGATGACATACAGGTCATGTGGGTATTTCCATCTTATAGGACGTGAATGTAAAATTACTTATCAAGTAAGTGTTAAATCAAAGAATTAAAAAATACATTTAGATCTTACCGTCATCTCATTTTAAAATATAAAAAGGAAAGTTTTTGCTCAACAAAGGAAACCATTGACAAAGTGAAAAGGCAACCTTCAGAATGGGAGAAAAATCTTTGCAAAGCATATATCTAAAAAGGGCTTAATATCCAAAATATATAAAGAACTCATACAACTCAATAGCAAAAAAAAAAAAAAAAAATCTGATTAAAAAATGTGTAGAGGAACCAAATAGATATTTTTCAAAAAAAGACATGTAAGTGGCCAACAGGTTCATGAAAAGGTGCTCAACATCACTAATCATCAGGCAAATGCAAATCAAAACTGCAATGAGATATTATCTCACATCTGCTAGAATGACTATCATCAAAGACACAAGAGATAAATGTTGGCAAAGATATGGAAAAAAGTAAACCCTTGTGCACTATTAGTGGGGATAACAATTGGTGTAGCCACTGGGGAAAACAGAATGGGAGTTCCTCAAAAAATTAAAAATAGAACTACAATATGATCCAGCAATCTCACTTCAGGGTATATATCTAAGAAAATAAAAGCAGATATAAAGAGATATCTGCACTCCCATGTTCATTGCAGCATGATTCACAATAGCCAAAATATGGAAATAACCTAGGTGCCCATCAACAGCTGAGTGTATAAAGAAGATGTGGTGTACATGTGCAATGGAATATTATTCAGCCATGGGAAAGAAGAAATCCTACAATTTGCAACAACAGGGATGAAACTTGAGGGTGTTATGCTAAGCGAAAAAAACCAGACAGAGAAAAATAAATACTGCATGGTATTTTTTAAATATATGGAATCTTTTTTTTAAAAAGTCAAGCTCGTAGAAAGAGAGAATAGAAAAATGGTTGCCAAGCGCTGGGGGGATGGGAGATATAGGAAGAGGCTGGTAAAATGATACAAACATCAGCTAGATGAATAATGTCTGAGGATCTAATGTAAAACATAGGGACTATGGCTTATAACACTGTATTATATAATTGAAATTTGCTAAGAGATTAGAACTTAAGTGTTCTCATTAAAAAAGATAAAAAAGTGGGCTTCCCTGGTGGCGCAGTGGTTGAGAATCTGCCTGCTAATGCAGGGGACACGGGTTCGAGCCCTGGTCTGGGAAGATCCCACATGCCGCGGAGCAACTGGGCCTGTGAGCCACAATTACTGAGCCTGCGCGTCTGGAGCCTGTGCTCTGCAACAAGAGTGGCCGCGATAGTGAGAGGCCCGCGCACCGCGATGAAGAGTGGCCCCCGCTTGCCACAACTGAAGAAAGCCCTTGCACAGAAACGAAGACCCAACACAGCCATAAATAAATAAAAATTAAAAAAAAAAAAAAAAAGATAAAAAAGTGAGGTGGTGGATATGTTAATTAACTAGATGTTGGGAATCCTATATGTATACTATATCAAATCACCACGATGTTACACTTTACATATCTTGTGATTTTACTTTTCAATTATACCTCCAAAAAGCTGGAAAAAATTAAAAAATAAAAGGAACATTTTTATTCAAGCCTAAAAATTACTCCTTATCAGCTGTCATCTCGTTGAAAATCTTAAAATTGCCAAAATAGAATTTCAGCCTATCTCAAGGACTATGGTATCAAGGTAAATAATTTTCTATCTCTAACACAAATCAATGAGTAAAAGGGTGCAATTGAGGGATTGTTGTTCCCCTGTTATCGCTATAGCCGATATGTTTATAAACATATATGAAAAGAGAATAGAGGAGGAAAAAGAAGAAAATTCAACTTTGTACTGTTCATTCAGGTCCTTATAGCTATGGGGCCCAGGGATGCGTATAAATGGTGGTTCCAAGGGGTCTTTTACCTTATTTATCTGAAAGTCTCTGATACAAAGAATGCTCATGGACAAACCCCCCAGACAGTTTCCTTAATACCTTCTGCTGTAGGCAAAGCTACACACAAATGCTCATATTAGACAAAGGTCTTATTTTTGTGGAGAATTCCACAGACTCCATGGACACCCCATTCCAGTGTTTAACAACCATCATGAAGCTCTGCCTTATTCTATAAGGTCATTCTTTCTCCCTGCTCTGTGCTCTTATTACTGAGAACATCTGGTCCCCATTCCTAATTTAATGATATTTCCTGCTCCAGAGTTCCTTTTAAAATCACCCTCAAATTCTCTTCTTTAGGCTAAATTCCAGGTCCACTCACCCTTCTTTAGAGTCTTATGTGCCAAGTCTTTAAGTACCTTGCCCTCCTCTGAACCCATAAAGGGCCACTCTCCTCCAGCCCAGAACAGGACCCTGTGCCCTGTGCCGACAGAAGCAGCATTTCCCACTTGACCCCTGCCGAGCATTCACACGACCACCCTTCCACATCTCCGCTCATTCACTGCAGTTCTCAAACTGGTTCAAGGAAGAGGCACTGTTTTATCTCAGGGAAGAGACACTCTTTCCATCAACTTGCTTTCCCTCTCTGTCCCCAGGGGAAAGAGCAGAGAAGACTGAGCTTTGGGAGTCAAGTGGCAGACAGCTGTGGTTTCAGCTTCCAGCGTCACACAACTCTAGAGGGACCGGAAGGTCAAGGGAAGCATGTAGAACCGCAGGCTGTTCACGTGGATCGGAGGAGGAGATGACCAACCCCTAATAAAACACTGTCTGCCGGACGTGCCATTGGGACTGGCATGCTAATTGAAAACAGCAGGCTTGGGGCTGCCGCTCTTTGACTTTAGCACTCAGCTTGGAATAACTTTTCCTTCCACAGCAAAAGCAGTACTCAGCCAGGAAAGCAAGCAGTACTGTTATTAAAAAAAAAAAAAAAGATTCAGACAAACCAGCATCACTGCTCCAGTAGAAGATAAAGAAATATTTCTTTATTTCTCTTTGTTTACTTTTTCAGGAAGTTCATATCTTGTTTATTTCCTTTCAACTAGGCCACAGCTTGACACTGCTGTACACAATGTTTTATCTTAGGGTAGAGAATATCTATTAATCCAATTAATCTTTCAATAAAATTAGTGCCCTGTTATTTTTATTTTAACTATTTATTTTTTCTAAATCAAAATAACACAGGCATATAGGTTAACAGTTCTATATTATTTTTATTGAATGGAGGTACACTGTCTACCTCAACGCAAACCAGTTTTCCTTTCCCAGAAGTACCTTCTTTGTATTCTTATGTCTATTTCCTTTGCTACTTATCTCTGTTTCCTTAAATAACACATCTAGTGTTAATTTCGTTTTTTTAATTTTAGACATTATATACTGACTTTCTACTATGGAAAAAGAAAATTTAGCTTGTGTCACTACATTTTCCTTATTCACTTTCTGTTTCCTCAGCCTTTCAATGTAGCTGTATCATAACTTTGGTTAATTAAATAATAAGTAGTATTCACATTATTATGAATAGCATATACATGTATAATGGTGTTTACAAATAAACTATATAGGAAAATGCAATTACTTTTCACCATTTGCATAACTTTCTATTTCCCTAGAGTGTAAATTTTTTCTTATTTTTCATTTGTTTAGTTTTCTATGTACTTATCACTAATTCATTCTCAAACTCTCTCCCAGTCACCTATGTCTGCTTTTTAAATGTTCAAATACATCAACTGTTTTATCAATTTATTTTGTGGATACATCCCTCTTGTAGATTTTTGATCTGCCCTAGTCTGGCCTGGTTTCCCAGTCCACGGCTGTGATCGTGGTCTTTCTCTTCACCATTACCCTGGGGAGTCCCTTTGTTTCCCTTTTGACTGGATCTGCTGTTTTCTGGATTCCATCCCTTCCCCTTTATGGGTTTATCCCCTCATTTTGGTGCAGACGTCTTCTCAATAACTTCCTGAGAAGGTATACATGAAGGACATTTTTGATATCTTTCAAGTTTGAAAACATCTTCATTCTCTCACATCTAATAAATTGATAATTTGTTTGCATATGGAATTCCAGGTTGGTTAACATAGTCACTCAGAATTTCAAAGGCTTTATTCCATTGTCATCTAGTTTCTAGTGTTGCAGTGAAGAGTTCTCAGCCATTGTGATTCTGGATCCTTTTTTTTTTTTTTTTTTTGTAATCTATTTTGTTTTCTTTCTGGATGCTTATAGGATCTCCTTTTTGTTCTTAATGTTTTGAATTTCACAATGGTGTGTTTTGGTGGAGCCAGGTATCAGCACTGTTCTGGGTTCTTTTTGGGACCTTTCAATTTTGAAAAATTATCTTGAATTATTTATTTTATGATCTCTTCCACTTGATTTTCTGTTTTTTTCTTTTCTTAAGTGTTGTTTTTCAAATATTGAAACTTCTGGATCAATATTCCAATTATCTTTTCTTTTTTCCCTTTATTCTATTTCTTTTATCTTTCTACATACTTCCTGGGTCTTTTTTTTCCCCTCTCATCTTTATCTTTCATTCATTCTATTGGATTTTAAATTTCTACAAACATATCTTTTAGTTTCAGAAACTTTTTTTTGTTTTTATTCCATTTTTTGGATAATTTTAGGGTAGGAAATTTCTATTAATCCATTTGCTATTTGATAGTCCCCTATTCTTATTTGATAAATGCTACATATTCTCATATCTCTTACAACAGTAATTATTCTCTCTTTTTAAAAAACTTTTCTTCTCCCTGTAGAGACTCTGGATATCCAAGTTGCTTTTATCCCATTTCTTTTGGAATATTTATGCCTTTTATGCTAGCAGATTTCTTCAAATGTTGACAATCATTTACTGTCTCTTACTAAACAGTTAAGGTTGTGACACAAATAAACTGATTCTAAACTTAGTTCTCCCTGTGCACTTTACTCTTTGTGTGATCTGACTAAGCCATTTCATTGGGGGAAGGCTGTATATGTATGGGGCTTTTCTCTTAGGCTGATCAAACTCCCAAGAAAGTAATTCTACAATCTTCTGCTTGGGAGGTAATAGTCTGCCTCCTAGTATTCTGGAAGCCATGTAGCAGAAGAAAACTGGTGCCTCAACATTCAGTTTAAAAACTTACATTGAATTCTTCTATCTGTAATGATCCCTAAATCTCAGCTCTTCTTGATATCTCCCAAAGAATTTCTGCTTTATCTTTTCCAGAGGAAAAATAATGAGTGGGAGAAGCGTAGTTGCATGGAATGAAAGAGAGGATCTAGGAAGTCTAGTAGTTTCCTAAACAAACCTTTAAACAATATTCTTTTCATCTCCACCTTCAATTCACTTTCACAGGTACCCAATATCACTTTACTGAGTCATCTGAGGCATTACAGTGTAAACTGAGTTGCTTTTTGTTTTCCCCACTATTGTCTTAAAAATCTGTTTTCTCAGCCTAAAGGTGTCAATTACCACTTACTCTGCTTTTGAGCTTACCAAGTTTTCTTACTCACATATCATTTCCATTTCTTTTTGACCTTGTAGATTTCATTTAGTAAGGTTTATTTTGTTATTTTAGTAAGTTTTTAAATGACTGAAGAAACGTTTATATGTTTAATATGCCACCTTTAGCTGGAAACCACCATTCATTCTTTTACTTGGAAATGTAAAGTCACATGGAAATAATCATGCAGAGATATCCATCCACAGAACTTTATATTTCCTATTGCATTACATCTACTAGATTCACAGATTTGTATTATCTCATTGAGTTTTGTTGAAATTTGAGCTGGTAATCTCTTCCTGTAGACAGAAGTAGTTTCGGATTCTAGCCTTGCAATTTACTAGACAGTTGGCTTTAGACAAATAACCTAACCTCCTTAAGTTTCAATCTCATCTCTAAAGTGGGGATAAAATAATTTCTTTATATGACTGTTGAAAGAACAGATGCATTGTATGCAAAGTGCCTGGGATGTGGTCATTATTATTACTTTATGAATTTCCAAAAATTATTCCTCTGAACTATTGCTTAATCTAAAATATTTATAATGTTTAGTTATCTTTGTTTACTATGTTTTTAGCTATAGCTATGACTTGATCAAAGTCAAACTTCCAATGGATATTGATTGTAAGTGATTTATTCTGATCTCAAAATTTTGAGACAGAAATATACATTATGGTAGTTGTTTTACAGTTGCCGTGTTCCTGATCTTAGCAGAAAAGCTTTCAGTTTTTCACTGTTGACTATGATGTTTGCTGTGGAGTTTTCATATATAGTCTCTATTTTGTTGAGGTAATGTTCTTCTATTCCTAGTTTGTTGACTGTTTTATTATGAAAAGGTGTTGAATTTTGTCAAACACCTTTTCTGGATCTATTGAGATTATCATGTGATTTTTATCCTTCACTCTTCTTAATGTGGTATATTACATTGATTGATTTTTGTATATTGAACTATCTTTGCATCCCAAGGGAAAAAAATCTCACTTGGTCATGGTTTATGATGCTTTTAATGTGCTATTGAATTTGGTTTGCTACTATTTTGTTAAGGATTTTTCCATCTGTTATCATCAGGGATATTGGTCTGTAGTTTTCTTTTCTTGTAACGTCTTTGGCTTTGGCATCAGAGTAATGCTGGCCTTATAAAAATGAGTTTGGAAGTGTTCTCTCCTCTTCAATTATTTGGAAGGATTTGAGAATGATTGACATTAATTCTTCTCTAATTATTTTGTAGAATTGTCTAGTGAAGCCATCTGGTCCTGGACTTTTACTGTTGGGAGACTTTTTATTGTGATTCAATCTCCTTACAAGTTATAGGTCTGTACAGATTTTCTACTTCTTCATGATTCAGTCTTGGTAGTTTGCATGTTTCTAGAAATGTATCCATTTCTTCTAGCTTATCCAATTTGTTGACATTTAATTGTTCATAGTAGTGTCTTATAATATTTTTAATTTCTGTTTCATCAATTGTAATGTGTTTTCTTTCATTTCTGGTTTGATGATTTGAGACTTTTCTCTCTTTTTCTTAATTAATCTAATTATTTGTCAATTTCATGGATCTTCACAAACAACTAACTCTTAGTTTGATTGACTTTTCCTATTTTTTTACTAATCTCTGTTTTGTTTATTTTTTCTCTAATCTTTATTACTTCCTTCTGCTAACTTTGGGCTTTGTTTGTTCTTCTTTTTCTAGTTTCTTGAGGTGTATTGAGGTCATCCCTTCTTAATACAGGTATTTACCACCATAAACTTCCCTCTTATTATTGCTCTAGCTGCATCCCATAAGTTTTATTATGTTATATTTTTGTTTGTCTTAAGATATTTTTTAACTTCTCTTTTGATTGCTTCCTTAACTCATTGGTTGTCAGGAGTGTGCTGTTAAATTTCCACATATCTGTGAGTTTTCCAGTTTTCCTTCTGCTATTGATTTCTAGTTACATTTTCTTATGGTTAGAAAACATACTTGATATGATTTCAAACTTCTTAAATTTGTAAAGACTTGTTTTGTGGCCTAACAAGTGATCTCTCCTGGATAATGTTCCTGGAAAAGAATAAGTATTCTGCTGCTGTTGGGTGGGGTGTTTTGTATATGTCTGTTAGATCCATTGGTCTATACCGTTGTTCAAGTTTTCTCTTTCCATATTGATCTCCATCTGGTTGCTCTATCCATTATTGAAAGTGGGGTATTGAAACCTCCTACTATTATTGTGTTGCTATCTGTTTCTATCTTCAGTTCTGTCATTGTTTGCTTCCTAAATTTGAGTGCTGTGATGTTTGATGCATGTATATTTGTAATTGCTCTCTCCCAAGTGAATTGATCCTTTTTTCACTATGTAATGTCCTTCTTTGTCTCCTGTGACAATTTCTGACTTGAAGTCTATTTTTCTATCTCTTTGTGGTTGTTACCATTTTGTCCAAGTATTATTTTCCTGAGCTTTTAGCATCTTTATGATGATTATCTTAAATTGCCAGGTAATTTATATACTTTCAATTCTTTAGGGTCAGTACCTGGAGATTTATTTTGTTGCCTTGGTTGGGCCATGTTTTTCTGTTTCTTCATGTGACTGGTTACTTTGTGTTGTAATCTGCACATTGAAAACAACATCCACTTCTCCCAGTCTTTATGGACTAGCTTCATGCAGAGGAGACCTTCACTCATTAGCCTGAATAGAGATTCTGGGGGCCTCTCAAACCTTTTCTGTGGACGTATCATCGCTGGGCTTGTGCATATAAATTTCCAATCAGAGAGGTTTTGCAGGCTCTTTCTTCAAGGGTTCATAATCTCTTTTTCCCTCTGGTGTCTGTTTGTGGTACTGCAGGTTCTCTGGAGCTGCCATAAGCCACCTAGCTCTTTTTTTGTTCTCAAAGACCCCCAGGCATCTAGAGTATCCCAGGTCCTGTCAGCACTCCAAGTCAAATGAGATGAAAACCAATTCCTCTGGCATGTCCCCCACCCCCAAAAGAAGCCAGCCGTTGGACACATGATTCAACTCTTTCCCTCTCCAGGGAGAAGCCAGGAGTTGGGGGTTTTCTCCCTTTTGCTCTATTCTGAGACAGGAGGAGTGTCAATGCTAGTTCAAACTTTCACCTTTGTTCTTAGCAGCCCCCAACCTGGAGTTCTTTCCTGTCAGTGTTTATATTCAAGCAAGAAAGAAACCAATTCCTCTGTTAGCCCCCCACAAAAGTCAGAATGTTATATGTATATTCCAGTCTTTTGTCCCTCCTTCCCCCCTCCCTGGAGATTCCAGGAGTTGGGAATTTCCTTCGGATCATGCTGCAGTGTGCTGCATTGTGCTGGTGGGAGGGATTCTGATGAGTGAATGCTATGAATTTTTCTACCAGCTTTGATGCAGCTGATTTCAGGCTTGCCTGTGGTGAAGCAGCCTATTAATTGGTGTCTGGATTTCTCACAAAGGGAATTGATCTTGTACCATTGTTGATATCTCCATGGGGAAAGGAGGGTTTGAGGCTTCTTATTCTGCCATCTTGCTGATGTTTCCATTCACAGCATTAATAATTCTATAAATAATAACAAAAGTTCTCTAAAACGTCAAGCAGTTATTAGATACAGGTATGTTATTAAAGAATGTTTTTGATAGAGCCAACTCCCAATCTTCCTTTCCTACCTTTCTCTTCTCTAGTTCACACTGTACTTGAACTGGAGGTTTGGATTGCAAAGAGAAGTTCTAAAGGAAGGGGGCCTCACAAGGAAATTTTACCTGAGGTTCTACAGATATTTTTAGAGTATCTGAAATAAGTCTCCCATGAAGTAAGTTTCTAACATTTCACATCTTTTCTTTCCTTCATCACTCAGCCTTGAAGTTGGAAAACCATATTTCATATTACTAGTTTTACAGAATGAGTGTCAGAAGTTCATGTCATAAGTAGTCCAAATCACCTCAATTCCCCTTGCCTCTTTTTCAGATCTCTTTTGCATGGAGAGATGAGTCCCAGCTGCAGATATTTTATTAGCTGTCAACTTTCCATTGACCAATGGTTCATTTTCTCATTTAAAATAAATCACTTCCACTCTGCTACACAGTAGGAAACTTCCTGGTGCATTTCTAGCATAACTGAAAATAGTTTGATGTTCTCAGCTTCTCCTTGAATAGTCGAATGAAGATATTGGAGAACCTGCAATGTCTGTGTGCTGAACATGGGGTCATCAAACAGTTTGCCAGCTTGCCAGAGAGACAAAGAGAAGCAAAATGCAGCTGAAGGAGAAATTTTTTTTTTTTGGGTGACAATTTTATTTCAAGTGATCTGGATTATCTCTCTACGTACATTCTTATGCATCTGGTGCAGGTCACACCCTTCTACCCTCTGCTTATTCCTTAGATGGATCTAACATAGCAAATTTTTCCCTAGGTTCAGAGTCAGAGGGAGAGGATGGCCCCCAGGTAGAGTTGAAGCTAGTAGAGGTGACAATGGGGACGCTGGATCTTCATGAATTTGAGGTATTGCCCAAGCAGAGGAGGAGAAAAAGGAATAAGAGGGAGAAAAACCGAGACCTGGAGGCTGGGGTGCAAATGACTCTTTCCCAGCAACCTCAAGAAGATGAGGCCTTTTCACAGTCAGCCCCTTTGGGGCCTTCCCCAGATGAGGCCAAGTCCCCTGGTCAGCCAGAACTCTGGGACATGCTTCTGGCTGCTTGCTGAGCTGGAGATACGGGGATGCTGAAGCTCCGGCTAGCTACCAGCCCCCTAGACCCTGGAGTTCTGTCTCTGCTCAGTGCCCCCTTGGGCTCTGGTGGCTTCACCATCCTGTGCACAGCAGCTGCAGCTGGGAGAGGCTCAGTGGTTGGCCTCAGAGGCAGGGGCAGACCCCTGTGCAGTAAGTAAGGGTCTTCATGCTGACCCCTTCTGGGGTACACGGACAATGATCTTGGCACTGGCTACTTGACAGTATTTCCCTTGGTCTGCTTGGGTGATGTTGCGAGGAGCAGGAGGCAAGCTGAACCCATTTTTGGGTTTTCCCACCTAGGGACTCCCAGACCTGGCCACCATGCACAGTTGCAGCTGACAAGTCAGCACGTAATGAGTTCCGGAGATTCATGGAGAAGAATCCAGATGCTTATGATTACAGCAAAGCTCAGGTCAGCTTATACCTTCCCGGAAGTCCTCCAGGTGCCAGGGCCACTGACAGCAGAAATGGAGGCACCGCAGGCCACTCGGAAAAGGGAGCAAAAGGCCAAACGGAAAGACGAGCACATCTGGATCACACATTCCCGTCCCAAAGACTGAGCTCAGCTATATATGCATGCATGTATGTATGTACCACAGAATATCAATAATAAGTTGTTCATAAATATGCTGGAAACCATTTTTCTTAATTTTCTCCCTCCGGAATAGAGTATGTTAACATACTAGACATTCCATTGTCTTAGATCTCTTGTTTGTCTTATCTACATTCCTAAAATAATTTATTCACCAGGCACAGTGATAAGGACTGATAAAACACAGAAAAGAAAAAGTAAACAATATGCAAATAGTTAATTTAAAATACTTCTACTCAAATAACTTTCCTTAGAGGAATTAGCAAACTTAGTCTAGTGGGGCATAATGTTATTGGTGTGTATTTTTGGCTCTTTGGCCATAATGCTTTTGGTGCAAAATTTTCCAAATACTAATTTTTAGGAATACTATCAGTAAGCAAATAATCTTCAAGTAACATTTATTGAGCCCTTAATCTGTCCCAGGCACTGTTCTAAGTGCTTAACACATATTGCCTACCTGCACTGACCGTTACAGAGAGGAAGATGTTAAGTAACCTCCTAAAAGTCACACAGCCAGATTGTGGCAGGTCTGGAATTGAAATCCACTCTGTCTGACTACAAAGTCTATACTCATAAACATTATCTTATTCTGCCCTCATTCAATGTTCAATGAGTTATTACTCATTAAGCACAACCTGCTTTCCCTATAGCCTTAAACAATGAAGGGCTGGAATAGGAAAGAGCTAAATTGTAATAACAACATCCTACTCTGTTTTATGGTAAAGCAAACCAGTCATCACAAAAAAAGAAAATTACATATATATATATATATATATATATATATGCACATGTGTATTTCACTGTGAATCTCTAAAAAGTCTCATTTTTTGTCACTTTGCTTGCTGTCTAAAGACTGAACTGAGTGCCCTGTACCTCCTTAGACCTCCATCCAGGAAAGGATAGAAAGTTTATATACTTTTTTTTTCTTTCCTAAATGGCAAAAAGCCCAGACTTTTTGTTACCATTCCATGGTAAACATTTGTCTCTCCAATCACCCAGATTCATGATTCATTTGTTAGCGGCTTAGCGGGCACATTTTGGCCAGCAGCCTGCCATGTGCCCATGTCGGGCTTTGAGTGAGTTCTGTACAGAGGAAGTCTCTTTTTGACCATACAAGAGCATGTGCATGGGATTTCAACCAGAAGCAGCTTAGCAATGAGATAGGCATGCAGCACAGGAAGGGCCTAAGGAGGCACCTCGCCCACGAGTTACCATGGGAGCTACACTGAGCACTGAGCATCATTGGCTGTGAACCGCTGTTGCAAAGCAGAAGCACTGTAGCTGCACTGTTCTATCGTGCCTCCCTATGTGTTGGATAGGACAGAGATGTGGCTGCTTTAAGATGCCATCACTGCTTGGAACACACGTGAAGCAAGTCTGAGATCTCTACACCATATTACCACTGTGTGCTTACCTTTTGTCATCGTGATTCACCATGTTCTCTTGAGCTTTGTAGCCTTGCTATTTACAATAGCCTCATCATTTAAAAATAAGGTGAGCCTTCCATTAACACTGAATCTAAAAATCTGCATAAAACATGTGCCCGGCTGTCCTCCACCCTACCCTTACCACGCTTGTTGGAACTCAAGCTCTCACCTCCAAGGGAGCCATTGTGCAAAACAACAACCGGATGAAACTTGGAAAACAATGTAACTATAGGGAAAGTGAAGAGGCTATAAAGGGTCAAAACCACATCTTTTCTCTTTTACTTTGTATGTTTCTTATTTCATTCATTCCTTCAATGAGTAATTATTGAGTGCCTTCTACATGGAAGGCACTGCAGTAGGGACAAGAGGGGAGGGAGATCATTTTGAGGCACAAAGTCCTTTGGGAGGTAGGCTGGTCCTGGGTAGTGTGCCAATAAGCGTAGTTTAAAACAGGAAGTGAGTATAGCACACACCAAAAACTGAGCAGCAGGCAAAATTCGGGTGACAGATGAAAGAATATAAAAGATTCCTAATCAACATTGTCTATGACAATATTTTATTCATAGCCAGCCCTAAAGGAAAGAAGTAAATGTGTGTTCTCTGCCTCCTTCCTCCCTGAAAGAGCTCTGTCTCAAATATAATAACCACAGTTCAACTTAATTATGCATTCAGTGGGTTTCAGGTGGAGAGGGGCTATAATTTGAAATATTTTTCTGTGAGAAATTATGTTTAAGAGCCAAACCATTTGCAAGCAAATTTTGAGGGCTGTGTGTATCTACATGGAATCATGTTTTTTCCCTTTCCCAGGATGTAATTTGTTATATAACTGTGTTTCTAACTATATAATTATATAGAGTTTAACTACCTATGTAAAAGCAGGCAGAATATGTAGTAAAATTTCTTTTGTCACAGTTAAAAGTTCAAGATATATTTATGGCCAGTATCTTTCCACCTATAATAGACATAAACTGGTTTTCTTTGGCGTTTCTAAGTATGAGACGTTTTTTATCCCAAATATTCACTAATAATATATTAATCATACATCTAAAGTGTTTTCCTCTTGAGTTAAATTTGTGGTAGAATTCTTCTACAAACTTAAAAAACTTAGAGTTCATCTAATCCTTCTTTGGGTGAAAATTTCAAAGCAGGGAAAGGAATAATATTTTTTAACTCTGTACCAAGATCATTCTGACTAATAGTACATACTTAAATTCTTGTGAGTAATTTTAATGGATTTGCTGAGAGATCAGCTTAACTACTTGAGGAGGAGAATTGTCAATAAGGTAGCTGTGTTATGACACAGGTATATTCCTGTTTCATTCTTTGCCTTTGCCAAAATTTCTCAGACCCAAACACTATCAGATTTAATTGCTTTTTAGAAATTAAATTTAAAGACTTCAATCAGGAGACTTCATCCTTAGTTTTTATGGGACCTGAATCTAAAGAGATAAATCAAGAGTGGTTGTTCAAATCTGAATTAATATTGTTGAGATTCCACTGGCAACACAACTGCTGATTTGGAATATCTGTCGTGACTTTAGTCATGAAGATTGAACGCAAAATATTATAACATTTCATTAAACATTACAGAGTTAATTTTGGGCCACTATTTTGGTTCCCATTTGTATTCTTCTGGACATACATTTAATAGCAGAGTAAATATCCAGTATGACTCACATTCTGAGAAAAAGAAGTAACTGAGAGGTTTTTCAAGTTTTATGAATAGAAAAATCCCAAGAGAACCAAAATATCCCAGAAATGTTAACATATTAAGGTAGAAATGCCCCCCTCAACTTGTCTGTGCTGCACTGAGAGGTACTTCATAGAACAGCATCAATCAGAGAAGGGTGAATCTTGGCTCTGCCACCTCATAACTCAGAACTTGTGTTTTCATGCAAATTGCTTAAAGATTCTGGGCCTTGATTTCCACATGTGTAATAGAGAGAAATAAATGGTACTATATAGAGTTGTTGTGAGGATTAAATGAGATCCTGAACAAAAAGCATCCAAGAAAGTGGCTGGGAGATAGCAGCTTTTCAATAAATGGTAGCTGTGTAGCTCCATATACCAGGAAAAAAGTACTGAGCAATAATGAGCAAGTCAATCACCACAGCCCTGGGAGTCCTGGGTCTGAGTCGTAAAGAACTTATGAAATTTAAAAAGCATGGTCTTTTTTCACCCAGAAGGTTGGAGTAAAGAGGTTTACTCAATAGCAACAGCCACAGAGATTGAATTGAAACATAAGCAACCCTTCCATTAAAAAAGTAGGACGAAAATGTGCTTCATAGTTCTAACACAGAACTCTGCCTAAGTAACTCAATCTACTTCTGCCTTTGCCATTTGGAGGAAAACAAACAGTAAGTCTGTGGGAAAAAAAAAGAAAAGCATGGTCTTTTCATTGACCAGTGTGTGTGTGTGTGTGTGTGTGTGTGTGTGTGTGTGTGTCAGATTGAGGGTGGGGTGGGGTGTGTGTATAGGGAATACATGTTTATGACGGATGAGAGATTTAAGTCCAATTTTCTATTTTCTTTCACTCAACAGGCAAAAAGAGTCTCATGTGCTCAACTTCTTCCGTCTTAGTACTTATTTGAAGCATTAAGGCTATTTTCTCTAAGTGTACATGATTGGTAATGGGAGTTAATCATGTTAACTAGACTCTGCACGTGTTAGCTAATTCTTTACCCTTCTTTGGTCTAGAAATGTCTTGACTTTATTAAAAATCTAGTTCTTTAAGAAGGCACTAGGGCTTCCCTGGTGGCGCAGTGGTTGAGAATCTGCCTGCCAATGCAGAGGACACGGGTTCGAGCCCTGGTCTGGGAAGATCCCACATGCCGCGGAGCAACTAGGCCCGTGAGCCACAACTACTGAGCCTGCGCGTCTGGAGCCTGTGCTCCGCAACAGGAGAGGCCGCGACACTGAGAGGTCCGCGCATCGCGATGAGGAGTGGCGCCCACTTGCCACAACTAGAGAAAGCCCTCGCACAGAAACGAAGACCCAACACAGCCAAGAATAAATAAATAATTAATTAATTTAAAAAAAAAAAAAAAAACTGTCAGCCTCAGCTATTAAAAAAAAAAAGAAGGCACTGAGAATTTACATTGTTGGAAATTTCAGGAAAACTACTGGGCTTCATTTTTAGGGATTGTCATGTACATTATCTGTGCAGACTTCTGGACACCCTTCTGCACACAAGGCCAGTCCTAACTGTGGCTTCTCTGTTGTTTCCATGGTCCATGTCTGGTAAATGTGGGGCTGTGCTATTTAATCAACAGCCTAGATGACTTTATTCTTTAGTTATATGATGTAACCTTTTTGGAAAACTATTTAGCAAAATGTGCTATAAGCCCTGCTGATACCTAAATACTCATATCCAGTTAAAATTCAATAGTTTATAATTTACCCACAGAAAAATAATTTAAAGAAAAACAACATACACAAGCAATGTGAATGAAGAAATTCACTGCAGTGTTATTAATAGTTTCATTGGAGGTGACTTAATTGTTCAACAAGAGGGAAATGGCTGAATAAATATCAAAGCAAGTCAATGAAATACTATGCAGTTGCTAAAGTAGTCATTATGAACATTATGTAATAACATGAAAATGTCATGATATAATGTTAATTAAATAAAACATAACAAAGATCATATTACCTCATCATTACAACTTCAGAAAATATGTAAGCATGAATAAGTACTAGGAGTAAAAACTGCATAGTATGTACTGTAATGGTAGAAATTGTGGATGTTCTTCATTTCTTTTTCTACTTTCTATATTGTCATAACTTGGCTTGTACAACAGAAACAAGTTTTGAGTAAGTGATAAATAATTGAACATGATCTACAAAATTCACAACACTATTCAAAATATGTTCAGGTATAACTTTGTAGATCAAGGTTTAACTTGTACTATTTAAATTAATAATTATATGGATAGTTCAATACATGTAGTCACTTTTGTTTTTCAGTTGGTACATTTAGAAAAAACAGAGGCTAAAGGTAGTGAATCAGAAGTAGAAGACATAAAATGTTGCCTCAACTATGCCACTAACAGACCGTTTAACCTGAAACAGTTTCTTCCCCTGAAACTGAATTTTCTCACTTGTAAAACTCAGGAATTGGACTAGAACATTTTTTAGGTAACTTTCCTATCTAAAGTTCTGTGATACTGAGCTTATAGTCCTTTATTCAAACCCTATCTAATGTTTACTGCCCCTCTAGTCAGGCACTATCTTGCATGCTAATTATATTTATTACTGTTATTGTATTTATTTAGAACACCTGCTGAAAATGTGACTTAATTAAATCCCAAATGACTGTAAGTCCTATCCACTATTTCTTCCCAAATCCCTATCAAACCTAGGAATTTTATCGTTGGAGTTGCACAGGATAAAAATTTTATCTACATGATCACTCTATCTGAAAAGAGAAGATAAAGTATCAGTAGCTTCTTCATACATGCTTCTTCTTTCTAAATTTCTTCAAGATAAAAAAACATTTTATGACCAATTTAAATTCTGCAATTTAGTTAGAAGATCATAGAATGATGAAACAAAGTTTTCCTTAAAATTATGACTAGATCAGGTGCAATTTTCTTGTTAATTTTAACAGGTAACTATAAATAATTTAAAAATTGGTAAGATAGAATCAGGAGTGAAGAAATCAATTTGCTTATGAATATAAAACAAAAGACTGAGGATATTTAAAAATAAGTTCCAGCAAGAAACTTCAAAGAATCTGTAAAACAAAATATAATATATTTTAATTCTTACCACCTTAGAACTAACTGGAATCATCACAAATAAGCTTCAAAGTTAGGTCCATCCAGAGGCAGCTTACCTTTTGACATTTTCAGTGTCAGGAAGGAAACCAGTTACCTCTAATCAGAGACTTTGGTATTTGGTTCAATTCAGGAGCTAACCACCTACAGGAAATGAAAAGACAGAACACAAAGTCTGTTAAAGCAGGTTGTTTTGATCTTCAGTAAAACTCTGCTCCAGTACCCTGGCATTCTCAACTTTATTGAATGTGAGGGTTCATAATGAACACAGCATGTTGACGTCTGATTTCAGTAAGGAAACTCCACCTCTTTCTCTCTGCTCCCTATTTTTGTGTTTGACAAGAAGCTCTTCCTTCTGTAGATAAACTCATAAAACTTTATCTGATATGGCACAAGGTAAAAGTTTGAATGAATCACAAAACATTTAGGCTTTGTGGCAACCAACCAAATTTCATAAAATCTTTCCTCAAACAGCTTACAGTATGCACTGTAAAGTCATTTATCCAACAAGTATCTATGGAATATTTATTTGTACCTGTACATAGAATTTTTTTTAAGTGCAAGAAAGGAAAAAACAATCACAAAATATTCAGCACCAGCAACCCTAAAGTTTTAAATTCCATGGGCTTTGAGGTTTGATTATTTAGCTCAAGTTGTAGGTCAGATAAGAGACATTCTGGTCAAAGGACTTATTATTTTAGATATATTATCTCCTGAGTAATATTGGTGATATAGAGACTCCAGGAATGTATGGTCAGGGAAGGTGCAGAGACCAACATCAGAGCTTGTTGAGAGGCTGGAGAAAGAGCTATAGCAAGAGATTAAATAAACTATTCCCCAGACCCCTGTTTGTCATTTACATTAATGACCACTTGCCCAAAAAGCAGGGAAAGAATTGACTCAAATAAAGCCTATTTAGCATGTCTGTTCATCAATCAAACATTTACTTGGTTTTTCCCATGCACCAAACACTGTGCCAGGTATGGGATCTGGCAATGACTACCAAGACAGCCCCTAACAGGAGCAAATACTCATTTCAAAGCCACTGACCTAAAATGGCTCTTTTTTTTTTTTTCTGAAAAATGTTAACAGCTTTTTTTTTTCCCTCTAGTTTTTAATCCAATGAACATTTCACTAATTCTTTATGGTTCTGTCATTTAGATGTTTGGCTTCTGAACTAAGGCCATTGAAAGAAGGTTAAGAGACCATTAAGACTGATTAGGATAAAATACTAGCAAGGTCCTTTAGGTTTTTGTCTACTGAGATTGTACCATGAAATCCTCCTCAGGGACATCTGTCTAATAACTACAACTATTTACTTCTAATTAATTTTTTTAAAATGTTTGGTGTGGCATCACTGGGGCTGATGGAACAAGGGGAAAGTTAAAGTTTTTGCCCCATTTTTAGAATTCTTTTTTTCCCATTTCTCTCTTTAATTAAATGAGTGCTAATATCTAAGCTACATGCCCTTTTTGACCTTAGTCTTTCTAATTGACAAAAATCTTAGCTGTGGGAAATGCAAGAATTATGCACATTTCTCTCAGGTCTTACCCTTGAGAAAATTTTACATGGTTCTCCTTGCTCCTCCCTTACTTTATACCATCCAGTATATCTGTGATTTCAAGAACAGCCCTGTAATTTGAAATTTAGTTTCTAAATTTCAAGAGTGACTTTTCAGCCCATCTGCTTATTGATTTATTGTTAACCTTTTAGTTCTGGAATAGGGTTTTAGAGCTTAGTTTCATTGGAATTTATCTAGTCAATTCCATTAATTTATGCTAAGGTTGTGAGGATCTTTTCTGAATCACACAATTTGTTTCAGTGGAAACCAAATGGGAAGAGGTTTCCAGACTCCCATCAGTGTTCTTTTTGCCACATCTTTTTAAAAAAATAAATTTTACCTTCATTTATTCCTTCTTTTTTTAATTTATTTTTTAATTGAAGTATAGTTGATTCACATTTCAGGTGTACAGCAAAGATTTAGTTATACATATATATATTCTTTTTCTGATTCTTTTCCATTACGTCTTCTTATTCTGGTTTTAAGATGCAATATTGTATATAAATAATAGCTGAGCATTCCTTAAATAAATATTTCTGATAATAACCAGCAAAGGAAACACTGGAACCCAGCTGGTAAATTTCATGAGGAGACATAATGCCTGACAAATCAAGACAATGAGAGAAAGAAAACAAGAGTCCTCTCAGTCTCTCTTGATCTCAGTCACTTCTCAAGAAAAAAAATTCTCCTCTATCTAGGCTTGTTTCTTCTGAAGACCACAGCGTCCGTGTGGAATTATCTCAAATACCGGATTGTGGATAGAAAAACTCTCTGAGAAACAGGTCGAAAGTACAATCTTGATGTTGCCATGGTCTATTTTAATAGCACCCCTGAAATGGGTTAAAGAACATACAGTTTGTCTGATTGCACTTACATGGAACTCCAAAGTCATTTTGGTAACAGAAACTGATCTAACCTGTTATTAAACTCAGTGTCTATTTTTTTTAAGGGATAAAAATTGCTATGGTAAGAACTTTAAAATTCAAAAATCTATTAATGAACCAGTCCAACAAAGCCTAGTAAAATGAAGGATCTGTATCTTTATTCATGCATCTTGATTCAAAATGAATATATCTTTAATCTTTTATGGTTATAGATAGAAGGAAAAAATTTTCAGCATCTAAATGTACTTGATGAAAAATTAGATATAAATATTGGCATATGTCTCTAAAATTGCATTTCTCAGGGAAATATCCATTTAGCTCCTGAGAGGTTTTTGGGAACAAAATTGATACAAAGGAAAAGATACCAGGGCTTTCTAAATTAAAAGTATCTGATAAATAATGTTAAAAGATTTTTGAAAAGTCCAACATAGTAAAAATGGTACAGATAAAATTGGAATAAAGAAATAATAAGGGCTTCCCTGGTGGCGCAGTGGTTGAGAGTCTGCCTACCAATGCAGGGGACATGGGTTCGAGCCCTGGTCTGGGAGGATCCCACATGCCGCGGAGCAACTAAGCCCATGAGCCACAATTACTGAGCCTGCGCGTCTGGAGCCTGTGCTCCGCAACAGGAGAGGCTGCGATAGTGAGAGGCCCGCGCACCGCGATGAAGAGTGGCCCCCGCTCGCCGCAACTGGAGAAAGCCCTCGCACAGAAACGAAGACCCAACGCAGCCATAAATAAATAAATAAATAAAATTTTAAAAAACAAAAAAGAAATAATAAAAGAAAGTAAATTAGCTAAACTGTCAAGCTTTCTTAATTTATTGAAGGAAGTGTTTAGGGGATTAAGTGTGGATTCTTACATGCTCATACTTCAAGGTGAGATAATGTTGGCATAACCATTTAGGACCTCCCTCAGTCTTGTCCACATTGTTTGGCAAGCTTCAGGTGCATGCTTCTGTGGTACGGTAGTATCTTCTCTTTGGATATACTTTTCATCTCAAAACAATGTATAAACATTACGCCTCCAGTTCTAGGAGATCTTGAGGTACAAAGTAAAATCAGAATGGATGTGATCATGGAAATATCCACAGTGAGGCGTTAACATCTACAGTTAACTATGTCAGCCTCAGACTTCCTGCTGTACTATCCACCGTTTCACACAATTCAGCCAGCTGACTCAGTCAAAACCTTAAGGCTCATCAGAATAAATTAATGAGTCATCATTAACAAATGGGCAGAGTATGTCCCTTTTTTCCTCACTGGGGTAAAATAACGCTCCTGAGTACTTCTGGAGTAAATGTATATCAACTATTTAGTCTTTTGAATTACTAAGACCATCAATAATAATATACGTACTTAGGGAAGACAAGAAATTTTCAGAGTTCTGGGTTACTACTTGCCAAAAACTGTAAAGAAATGATTTTTCATATATTTATGAAGAAAAATTAATTGACAAGCAGACTTTTTTGTGATTCTTAATAATAATCACAGTTTTATGTGTCTGATGGGATGAGGCAGTTAGAGATGCAATCCCAGTGTTTCTGTCCACATGTTCATAATTCAATGAAGGTGTTCAGAGAAAGGCCTTTGTTTTGCCCTTTCTTTGAGTTCAGAAGCTCACACTGTGCACAATAATATTTTTCATTCCTACCAGGTGATATAATGATAAGAATATGTTTAAGATCAGCAGCTGAGACGTTAAATGTAAATACAATGTGTTATTAACAGAAGCCAAAATACCATTCAAGTGACTGGGGGAAAATAGAAATTCATCAGGCATCAAAATTCCAAATAAGACCTCCATATTAATCAGTGCTTATTTAAATCATATTAACTAATTTAATAAACTAATATTTTCCTTTGCTTTTTTCTATTAATTTTTAAAACACT
Source organism: Balaenoptera ricei (assembly GCF_028023285.1). Lineage (NCBI taxonomy): Eukaryota > Metazoa > Chordata > Mammalia > Artiodactyla > Balaenopteridae > Balaenoptera > Balaenoptera ricei. Next base: position 40,249,036 of record NC_082650.1, on the reverse strand, counting down.
TAACACCTTTATTGGACTAAAATTTATATAATAAAATTCACCCATTGAAAGTATGCAGCCTGATGATTTTTAGTAAAATTTAGAATTGTGCAAATATCATCATAGTTCAGTTTTTTTTAGATAACTTCCCTCACTCTAAGAAGATCTCTCGTGTCTGTTTTCAGTGAAACCTGCTCCCACTCCCTGACCCAGGTACCACTGATGTAGTTTCTGTCTCTACATTTTTGCTTTTTCTAGAAATTTTATGTAAAAGGTGTTATAGGCAGAAAAAAAGCCTCCCCAAAATGTCCACACCCTAATCCCTAGACCCCGTAAATGTGTTACCTCACATAGCAAAAGTGGCCTTGCTCATGTGACTAAGACCTATATATAGCTGGGGAGGCTATCCTAGATTATCTGGGTGAGCCCAATCTAATCACATGAGTCCTTAAAAGCAGAGAACCTTTCCCAGCTGAGTCAAAGAGACACAATAATGGAAGACAGGTTAGAGAGATGCACTGTAAGAAGGACTTGACCAATCATTGCTTGCTTCAAAGATAAAGAAAAGGGGTCATGAGACAGGGAATGCAGGCAACTGCTAGAAGGGAAAAGTCAAGGAAACTGATTCTCTTCTAGAGCCTTCAGAAAGAAACAATACCCAAATCAATATCCAATATAAAATAATCAGTGACATCTTTTGAGAGGATTGCTAATTATTTATTGACAGCATATAACTTAAGCACCATTTACAGCCTTAAAAAACTGGAGTTGTCTTTGTTGGCACTCAAAATGGTAGAACCCAGAGAGGGTGGACAACATTTTAAATTTCTACTACTTCTTTTTTCCCATGGGACCAAATAATAAAGATTTTCTTCCTTTTAATTTCTGTTTTGCTGTTGTATCAACATCGCTGGTCTAAGAAGAATCATTTAAAAATTTGTGTCAGTGAAACAGACATTAGCTACTTGTTAGTACACTGCTTTTGCACAGTCTGTATGAACAGGTGAATTTTCTCTAGTGCTGAATCTTTCCATTTAGTCAAACCATTCCAAAATATGAGTGAAAATGTCAAAATATGAATATTCCTACTTACCTTGGACTCTGAAAAGAGTCAATATGGAATACTTGACATTTAGCCTAATTACCATAATTTCAATAAATCATGTAAGAAAATGTCGGTGAACCCAAGATAATATTCTTTTTTCTTAGTAGCTGGTTTAGTTGTTTTCTCCAAATCTCTATTTATGGGAAAAGATTTGGAGTTCTCTCATTGTCAATTTATACTTGAGTTGAGTTATGTAAATATACAGAAGAATATCTAGACATCTAAAATAATGGGATTTTGTGCTTGGTCTAAATTCAATTCATCTATTTGGTATATGAAGTTATATCTTGTTAGAATTAAAGAGAACAATAGATAGCCCATTTACAGACTTTTATTTGTATAAATTATAAGAGAACACCTCTAGAAATTGTTAAACCACACATGTCATTGGGTAATAACCCATCCTGAAAATAATTTTTTCCTATGAAGGTTAATTGCTGAACTTTAGTTTTTGCTAATATATCTGCCACTAGATGAGATGTGTCTGAATATACTACCTAGAGTTCAAGGCAGAAGTTTTTGTGCTTGAAAATTTTTTAAATTAATAAATCTAGGTTTATTTCATGAAATAAAAATGTTTTGAATCACCTTTAATCAGACTAAAAAGGTAAAGACCAAAGTACAATATATTCAATACTGAGATTAGCTCAGATTTGTGCTCTACAGACAATTCCATTTCTGACAATGACATCAGTATGCATTTGGGAATTATAGTAATTGCCACCATAAGATTAAATTCAAATACTCTTAACTCTTTACTGACTGATCCTTCATTCATCCTTCTGTATTTTTTTATATCCAAACTTTTATTATGTATGTATTTATGAAAATTAATCCTACCATTTGTTACCTTATTTTTAGGTGTAAATATATAACACTTATTTTCAAAAATTTTGTTGGTGAAACCGATTATAAGAACAGAAAATTAGAGGCTATTTGCAGCACTATCTACTGGTCGTGAAATTTAAAAACTAAATCCCCATTATGTTAGTGGCATGTTAATTATTCACAAAAATTTTTTTAAATAATTAATAGATTTCAAAAAATATTTTATGAGTATCTTTGTACTATTTATCACTAACTTTTGCTTTTTGGTTTTAGTTTTGGTTTTGTTTTGCTTTTCATAAGAGAGTACAGATATCAATTGAATTAAACTTTCTTACATGTTACTTCAAATTATTTAAAATAGTATCTGATGGGAGTTCGTTATTCATGAAGACACTATGTAAAATTGACAGCACAATCCAAAAATAAGGTTGTTTTTATTACTACTACTTTCATTTATTACTTAAATTGACCCATCTTTAAAATAGCCCTGCTTGGGCTTCCCTGGTGGCGCAGTGGTTGAGAATCTGCCTGCCAATGCAGGGGACACGGGTTCGAGCCCTGGTCTGGGAAGATCCCACATGCCGCAGAGCAACTGGGCCCGTGAGCCACAACTGCTGAGCCTGCGCGTCTGGAGCCTGTGCTCCGCAACAAGAGAGATCGCGACAGTGAGAGGCCCGCGCACCGCGATGAAGAGTGGCACCCACTCCCCGCAACTGGAGAAAACCCTCGCACAGAAACGAAGACCCAACACAGCCAAAAATAAATAAATAAATAAATAAATTTAAAGCTTCATGGTCAAAGAAGCAAACAAAATAAAAAACATGTTTTCCCTTTGTCATCTGGGCATTTGCACAGGCTGTTCTCTTTATAAAAAAAAAAAAAAAAAAATAGTCCTGCTTGAGTTGATTCCCAAGTTTGTCACTTGAGTTATAATAAAATTTTATCTTTTACTTTTGTAAAATATTATGCTGTAAATATATAAATTTATGTGTCACTCAGTACCTGGGACAAGTAATACAGGAAGAGTGTCATCTTTCATTAAGTGAAAAGGGACACACAATAAAAAGTTAAGAGGCGAGAGCCTGAGTGCTTAGAACTGTGGAAATCTTCCCACACCTCCCCAAGTCCAAGAAAATCCAAAATTTCTTTGAGGACTCTATGCTATACACCATATTTTAACTTCTATTTATATGGGGAGGGGTTTATTTACTTTTAAAAAGAAAAGCAAAGAGAGAAGCAATATTAGGCTTTGTCATACTGTATCCCGATTTTGCATTACTGTACTATTTTCCAATATTTTGTCATGACAGGGGGAATCACAAGTGAATATATCTAGCTATAAGAAAGTGCTAATTTATCCAAACTGATTGAGTTTTTACCTCATGAAATCGGTGACTTTTCTTGATTGCCAAGGAGATAGTAACTTCAAATGGTGAATTTCTTCATACATATGATTCTATTTTGAGTAAAGATTTGGAGATTATACTATAGTTCATTGAGGTACCCAGAGATTTCTAACTTTTTCTTTCTTAGTCACATTTAAAGTATATAGTTTGGGATGGAATGGAAATATGTAGTTATTTTAATAAAAGCTAGGAAGTTTCTCTTTGCAAAAACAGCATTAGTGACATAACCCTTTTTACCCCCCTATGGTAACATGCTTAGACTTCAATAAAAATGAGAAATGTATATAAGTATTTATTTCACAAACTGGTGGGTCAAACTATCACAAGTTCTAACAGTATACTTTCCTGTTTTCAATATAGCAAAATATAATTTTCCTAGTTAGCAGGTTAATGAACATCTCTTCTGATAATGCAGTGTCAGTTGCTGTATTCACTGTGGGTGGCTGAGTTTAAATGGACTTTTTTCCTTGTGTCTTAGATGACATGGGCTTTGTTCGTCTCACCTGGCATCCTGAGAAGTCTCTGTGGCATGACTGTGTCTCTGCCTTTCCAGCTCATTCTTTTCTTTAATTTTTGATTCTCTAAAAAGTCAGCATTCACATTTCCCAATGTCTTCACCTTGACTTGCTCAAAGCATTGAGTGTTGTAGATAATACTAGTAAGTGTGATTTTATTGCTTTCTTTAACTGTTTTAGGTTTTCTGTTTCCTTTTTTAACTACCACAAATAATGTATTGAATATATATGCACTTACATTTTAGTAGAATATAAAAACAGAAAGAGAAAAAGGACAGTTTGCTTTTTGGATTCATCATGAGAATTTTCAAAGTCATTATTTTTTAAAAAGTTTCTCAAATGTAGTGAATAATAGCATATGCTCTCTTTTGAGCATACTCAAATCTGAATTTGAATGTCAAAGTCCAGTTTTTGGTTCCTCTATAATTTTCAGCAAAATTCCTAGGTAAAGTTACAAGCCAATAATCAAAGGGAATGAGGAGATTATGTGATATAGTATCCTTTATTTGTTTCAGAAAAATTTGGTATTGTTTAATTCACTAACCATCCTGGCTTTTCCTTTTAGTGACTTAGTGGCCTTGAAATAATTTTAATCCTATTGAAGACTTTATGTATCAGTCATGAATTAATCCTACTAAGATGACTTATAATTTTTAATACATGTGGACATTAATGAAAATTTGCACATCAGGAAGTTTTTCGTCAGAAAAAATGGGTTCACTCTCTTTCATAGTTATTTGTGATTCTATGTGTGATTGTATGTGCATTTAGGCCTACTTATATATCATCTAATTTTTTAATAGATGAGATTATCATTAATTTTTCAACTAAGAGGACTTAATTTGGAGTTTAAAAATACAGATACTAATGAAAAATAGGGTTGTCATCTGGATTTACTGGGGAAAATTGCAGTACCAAAATTACAGGCACTGTACTTTATAATTCCTGGTATTGTTTACTTTTGAGGGTATCCTGATATACCATTTGGCTTCCTTATTTTACCTTCTTGTTTGCCAAGACAAGTCTCAGTGAGGTTGAAAAAAGATATATGGGGCCAAATAATACAGTGTGGTTAAAAAACATTTGCCTCATGTAAATACAGTTTTGGTGAGAGAATATCTAAGATTTGCCTCTCCAACAATAATACCATGTGATCTTGGAAACCTTCTGTTATTATGGCTTTAATTTATTTAAACATAAAATTTTATGGGCTTAATCAATATTGTTAAACATAAGATGATCCTTCACTCAAGTTGTTAGTTTGGAATTCTTTGTAAAATGAAAAGCCAGCAAAGTAGTGTTTGGTTTCAATATAACATTTTCTTCAAGAGGATTGTAGCAGAAATAGTTGTTTAAAAGAAAAAAAAATCCTTAATATAATAAGCGGCATCCTAAAGAGATTGTTCTCCATCATGTTGTAACTCATTGACTATTATCGAGAGATTTTCCAAAGGTATGATGTTATACATATTGCAGTCAGTCTTTGCTTGAATCTTGTGTCTACTTGCTTGTAATAAATTATAAAGCAGCTGTTGCAATGACCCTGTTCCTTCTCATCTTTTGTGTTGTGGTCGAGGCTTGTAAGTGAAGGTTTTCTTCCCTACTTGATTTAGCAATGCTCTTGCAGATATGTTACATAAGGTGAGCTTGCTGAAACTGGCTAGTCAAGGACGATTGCACGACTTGTGAGTGTTTTGTGTATCCACTCACAGCTCGTAGCTACAAAACAAATTTTGTTTTCAAGTTTCATATAAGACCCAAGTTTAGAGTTCCTGGAAAATAATTCACATTACTTCTTGGGATGCTTCTATAATTCCTAGAATTATATTTTTGATGGCCGTCACCTTTATGCAACACTCTGCCATAATGCTGATCTTATTTTTTTTTATTATCTGCAAATTTCTTTATTAATGGATTTCAGACCAGAGAAAATGACTCATTAGAGTTAACAGAGGAAGAAAAACATGCAGTCTCCAATCCTGTTTCTCTCATTTCTGTTTTCCTCTTGATGATACATAAGAATGCAAATTATTGAAAATATTTTTTGATCCTTAAATAAGAAACCAGGAGGAAAAAATCCCCAGGCCATTTATTATCCCTATTTATGTAACATGCAATGTCAATTAAGTCTCCCCAAACAATCACAAAGGTAGTTATTTAATTATAATTTTGTTGCCTTGTTAGCAGACTTCTTTGTGTCATTTGCTTCTTTTTTAATTTGAATTTTATTTTATTTTTTATACAGCAGGTTCTTATTAGTTATCTATTTTATACATATTAGTGTATATATGTCAATCCCAGTCTCCCAATTCATCCCACCACCACCCCCCTTGCTTTCCCCCTTTGGTGTCCATATGTTTGTTCTGTACATCTCTGTCTCTGTTTCTGCCTTGCAAACTGGTTCATCAGTAACATTTTTCTAGATTCCACAAATATGCATTAATATACAATATTTGTTTTTCTCTTTCTGACTTACTTCACTCTGTATGACAGTCTCTAGGTCCATCCCCATCTCGACAAATGACCCAATTTCATTCCTTTTTATGGCTGAGTAATATTCCATTGTATATATGTACCACATTGTCTTTATACATTCGTCTGTCGACGGGCATTTAGGTTGCTTCCATGACCTGACTATTGTAAATAGTGCTGCAATGAACATTGGGGTGTTTGTGTATTTTGAATTATGGTTTTCTCTGGGTGTACGCCCAGTAGTGGGGTTGCTGGGTCATATGGTAATTCTATTTTTAATTTTTTGAGGAACCTCCATACTGTTCTCCATAGTGGCTGTATCAATTTACATTCCCACCAACAGTGCAAGAGGGTTCCCTTTACTCTACACCCTCTCCAGCATTTGTTGTTTGTAGATTTTCTGACGATGCCCATTCTAAACAGTGTGAGGTGATACCTCATTGTAGTTTTGATTTGCATTTCTCTAATAATTAGTGATGCTGAGCATCTTTTCATGTGCCTCTTGGCCATCTGTATGTCTTCTTTGGAGAAATGCCTATTTAGGTCTTCTGCCCATTTTTGGATTGGGTTGTTTGTTTTTTTAATATTGAGCTGCATGAGCTGTTTATATATTTTGGAGATTAACCCTCTGTCTGTTGATTCATTTGCAAATAGTTTCCCCCATTCTGAGGGTTGTATTTTCGTCTTGTTTACAGTTTCCTTTGTTGTGCAAAAGCTTTTAAGTTTCATTTGGTGTCATTTGTTTATTTTTGTTTTTATTTCCATTACTCTAGGAGTTGGGTCAAAAAAGATCTTGCTGTGATTTATGTCAAAGAGCGTTCTCCCTGATCTTCTGTCATAAAGAGATGGCAATGGTGTTCTTACACTGTTAGCATTCATGGCACAACATTTCTTTTTCTATCATTTATCAAGGATTAAAGACCCCAGAGGAGTCATCAGGGTAGAAGTGGAGATTTGTCCTCACACAATCCCAGGTTAAAATTCTATTTCTGCACTATTTTTGCTAAAAGGACAAGTTTCTTAAACTTCTTTAGCTACAGTGTTATCATGTATAAAATAGGACTAAGGACAGAGGCCAAATAAATCATAATGATCTTAGGTCTCTACCTCAGACTATCTAAAATGAGGCTGATTTGTAAAAAGCTGAGCAAGAGGATTAGAACAGCAGTGAAAATGTATATAACTTATGTCATGAAAGATCCATGAAAACATCCTTTAGAAACAGTAACTCTCTCACTTATGTAGGATAACTTGTAGTGTCCGTAAGGTAGGCAAAAAGGCAGATGTTATTTCCTTTACTATCAATAGAAACCCTGGGATGGGAGGTGAGGTGGGTGTGATTGCTGAATCTTCTATCTGCCTATATTTACCAATTTGTGAGTGTGTGTGTGAGAATATATGTGTATGGTGTAGGTGTGTGGAGATGTAGCTGTGTAGGTGAACTGCTAGGGTTTAGGACTCAAAGTGACAGTCACTTGTTCTGTGATCTAGACTCTTAATTGTGGTTTCCTCATATTTAAAAGTGGGTAATTTCTGAGTCCCATGTCAGGCTTCCAAACCTGGGGGTCTGGAAATGGGAGGGGGAATTCCTAGAGAATCAGGCTTTGAAAGCTAGCAGGATTTGACTGCAGGACTTCGACAGGACTGGGGGAAACAGAGACTCAACTCTTGGAGGGCACGCACAAAGTAGTGTGCACTTCAGGACGCAGGGGATGGAGCAGTGATGCCGAGGAGACTGAACCAGACCTACCTGCTAGTGTTGGAGGGTCTCCTGCAGAGGCGGGAAGTGGCTGTGGCTCACCGTGAGGACAAGGACACTGGCAGCAGAGGTTTCGGAAGACCTCCTTGGCGTGAGCCCTCCCAGAGTCTGCCATTAGCTCCACCAAAGAGCCCAGGTAGGCTCCAGTGTTGGGTTACCTCAGGTCAAAACAATCAACAGGGAGGGAACCCAGCCCCACCCATCAGCAGTAAAGCAGATTAAAGTTTTACTGAGCACTGCCCACCAGAGCAACAGGCAGCTCTACCCACCACCAGTCCCTCCCATCAGGAAACTTGCACAAGCCTCTTAGATAACCTCATCCACCAAAGGGCAGACAGCAGAAGCAAGAAGAACTACAATCCTGCAGCCTGTGGAATAAAAACCACAATCACAGAAAGATAGACAAGATGAAAAGGCAAAGAGCTATGTACCAGATGAAGGAACAAGATAAAACCCCAGAAAAACAACTAAAAGAAGTGGAGATAGGCAACGTTCTAGAAAAAGAATTCAAAATAATGATAGTGAAGATGATCCAGGACCTCAGAAAAACAATGGAGGCAAAGATCGAGAACATGCAAGAAATGTTTAACAAAAACCTAGAAGAATTAAAGAACAAACAAACAGATGAACAATACAATAACTGAAATGAAAACTACACTAGAAGGAATGAACAGCAGAATAACTGAGGCAGAAGAATGGATAAGTGATCTGGAAGACAGAATGGTGGAATTCAATGCTGTGGAACAGAATAAAGAAAAAAGAATGAAAAGAAATGAAGACAGACTAAGAGACCTCTGGGACAACATTAAATGCAACAACATTCGCATTATAGGGGTCCCAGAAGGAGAAGAGAGAAAGAAGGGACCAGAGAAAATATTTGAAGAGATTATAGTCAAAAACTTCCTTAACATGGGAAAGGAAATAGCCACCCAATTCCAGGAAGCGCAGAGAGTCCCATACAGGATAAACCCAAGGAGAAACATGCTGAGACACATAGTAATCAAATTGGCAAAAATTAAAGACAGACAAAAATTATTGAAGGCAGCAAGGGAAAAATGGCAAATAACATACAAGAGAACTCCCATAAGGTTAACAGCTGATTTCTCAGCAGAAACTCTACAAGCCAGAAGGGAGTGGCATGATATACTTAAAGTGCTGAAAAGGAAGAACCTACAACCAAGATTACTCTACCCAGCAAGGATCTCATTCAGGTTCGACGGAGAAATCAAAAGCTTTACTGACAAGCAAAAGCTAAGAGAATTCAGCACCACCAAATCAGCTCTACAACAAATGCTAAATGATCTTCTCTAAGTGGGAAACACAAGGGAAGAAAAGGACCTACAAAACCAAACCCAAAACAATTAAGAAAATGGTCATAGAAACATACATATCGATAATTACCTTAAACATGAATGGATTAAATGTTCCAACCAAAAGACAGAGGCTTGCTGAATGGATACAAAAACATGACCCATATATATGCTGTCTACAAGAGACCCACTTCAGACTTAGAGACACACACAGACTGAAAGTGATGGGATGGAAAAAGATATTCCATGCAAATGGAAATCAAAAGAAAGCTGGAGAAGCAGTACTCATCAGATAAAATAGACTTTCAAATAAAGAATGTTACAAGAGACAAGGAAGGACATTACATAATGATCAAGGGATCAATCCAAGAAGAAGATATAACAATTATAAATATATATGTGCCCAACATAGGGGCACCTCAACACATAAGGCAACTGCTAACAGCTATAAAAGATGAAATCGAATTGTAACACAATAATAGTGGGGGACTTTAACACCTCACTTACACCAACGGACAGATCATCCATAATGAAAATAAATAAGGAAACAAAAGCTTTAAATGACACAATAGACCAGATAAATTTAATTGATGTTTATAGGACATTCCATCCAAAAAGAGCAGGTTACACTTTCTTCTCAAGTGCACACGGAACATTCTCCAAGATGGATCACATCTTGGGTCACAAATCAAGCCTCAGTAAATTTAAGAAGATTGAACTCATATTGAGCATCTTTTCTGACCACAATGCTATGAGATTAGAAATGAATTACAGAGGAAAAAACGTAAAAAACACAAACACATGGAAGGTAAACAATACGTTACTAGATAACCAAGAGATCACTGAAGAAATCAAAGAGTAAATCAAAAAATACCTAGAGAAAAGTGACAATGAAAACACAACGATCCAAAACCTACGGGATGCAGCAAAAGCAGTTCTAAGAGGGAATTTTATAGCTATACAAACCTACCTCGTAAAACAATAAAAATCTCAAATATAAAATCTAACCCTACACCTAAAGGAACTAGAGAAAGAAGAACAAACAAAACCCAAAGTTAGCAGAAGGAAAGAAATCATAAAGATCAGAGCAGAAATAACTGAAATAGAAACAAAGAAAACAATAGCAAAGATCAATAAAACTAAAAGCTGGTTCTTTGAGAAGATAAACAAAATTGACATACCATTAGGCAGACTCATCAAGAAAAAGAGGGAGAGGACTCAAATCAATAAAATTAGAAATGAAAAAGGAGAAGTTATAACAGACACCGCAGAAATACAAAGCATCCTAAGAGACTACTACAAGCAACTCTATGCCAATAAAATGGACAACCTGGAAGAAATGGACAAATTCTTAGAAAGGTATAACCTTCCAAGACTGAACCAGGAAGAAATAGAAAATATGAACAGACCAATCACAAGTAATGAAATTGAAACTGTGATTAAAAATCTTCCAACAAACGAAAGGCCAGGACCAGATGGCTTCACAGGTGAATTCTATCAAACGTTCAGAGAAGAGCTAACACCCATCCTTCTCAAACTCTTCCAAAAAATTGCGGAGGAAGGAACACTCCCAAACTCATTTTATGAGGCCACCATCACCCTGATACCAAAACCAGACAAAGATATTCCAAAAATGAAAATTACAGACCAATATCACTGATGAATATAGATGCAAAAATCCTCAACAAAATACTAGCAAACAGAATCCAACAACACATTAAAAGGTTCATACACCATGATCAAGTGGGATTTATCCTAGGGATGCAAGGATTCTTCAGTACACTCAAATCAATCAATGTGATACACCATATTAAAAAATTGAAGAAGAAAATCCATATGATCATCTCAATAGATTCAGAAAAAGCTTTTGACAAAATTCAACACCCATTTATGATAAAAACTCTCCAGAAAGTGAGCATAGAGGGAACCTACCTCAATGTAATAAAGGCCATATACGACAAACCCACAGCAAACATCATTCTCAATGGTGAAAAACTGAATGCATTTCCTCTAAGATCAGGAACAAGACAAGGATGTTCACTCTCGCCACTATTATTCAACATACTTTTGGAAGTCCTAGCCATGGCAGTCAGAGAAGAAAAAGAAATAAAAGGAATACAAATTGGAAAAGAAGAAGTAAAACTCTCACTGTTTGCAGATGACATGATACTATACATAGAGAATCCTAAAGATGTCACCAGAAAACTACTAGAGCTAATCAATGAATTAGGTAAAGTTGCAGGATACAAAATTAATGCTCAGAAATCTCTTTCATTCCTATACACTAACGATGAAAAATCTGAAAGAAAAATTAAGGAAACACTCCCATTTACCATTGCAATAAAAAGAATAAAATACCTAGGAATAAACCTACCTAGGGAGACAAAAGACCTGTATGCAGAAAACTATAAGACACTGATGAAAGAAATTAAAGATGATACCAACAGATGGAGAGATATACCATGTTCTTGGATTGGAAGAATCAATATTGTGAAAATGACTGTACTATCCAAAGTAATCTACAGATTCAATGCAATCCCTATTAAATTACCAATGGCATTTTTTACAGAACTAGAACAAAAAAATCTTAAAATTTGCATGGAGACACACAAGATCCCAAATAGGCAAAGCAGTCTTGGGGGAAAAAAGCGGAGCTGGAGGAATCAGACTCCCTGATTTCAGGCTATACTACAAAGCTACATTAATCAAGACAATATGGTACTGGCACAAAAGCAGAAACATAGATCAATGGAACAAGATAGAAAGCCCAGAGATAAACCCATGCACCTATGGTCAACTAATCTATGACAAAGGAGCAAGGATATACAATGGAGAAAAGACAATCTCTTCAATAAGTGGTGCTGGGAAAACTGGACAGCTACATGTAAAAGAATGACATTAGAACACTCCCTAACACCATATACAAAAATAAACTCAAAATGGATTAGAGACCTAAATGTAAGACCGGACACTATAAAGCTCTTAGAGGAAAACATAGGAAGAACACTCTTTGACATAAGTCACAGCAAGATCTTTTTTGATCCACCTCCTAGAGTAATGGAAATGAAAACAAAAATAAACAAATGGGACCTAATGAAACTTCAAATCTTTTGCACAGCAAAGGAAACCATAAACAAGATGAAAAGACAACCCTCAGAATGGGAGAAAATATTTACAAATGAAACAACTGACAAAGGATTAATCTCCAAAATTTACAAGCAGCTCATGAAGCTCAATATCAAAAAAACAAACAACTCAATCCAAAAGTGGGCAGAATACCTAAATAGACATTTCTCCAAAGAACATATACAGATTGCCAACAAACTCATGAAAGGGCGCTCAAAATCACTAATCATTAGAGAAACGCAAATCTCAACTACAATGAGGTATCACCTCACACCAGTCAGAATGGCCATCATCAAAAAGTCTACAAACAATAAATGCTGGAGAGGGTGTGGATTAAAAGGAACCCTCTTGCACTGTTGGTGGGAATGTAAATTGATACAGCCACTATGGAGAACAGTATGGAGGTTCCTTAAAAAAGTAAAAATAGAATTACCATATGATCCAGCAATCCCACTATTGGGCATATACCCAGAGGAAACCATAATTCAAAAAACAGATGCATCCAAATGTTCATTGCAGCATTATTTACAATGGCCAGGTCATGGAAACAACTTAATGCCCATCAACAGATGAACAGATAAAGAAGATGTGACACATATATACAATGGAATATTACTCAGCCATAAAAAGGAATGAAATTAGGTCATTTGTTGAGATGTGGATGGATCTAGAGACTGTCATACAGAGTGAAGTAAGTCAAAAAGAGAAAAACAAATATCATATATTAATGCATATATGTGGAACCTAGAAAAATGGTTCAGATGAACTGGTTTGCAGGACAGAAATTGAAACACAAATGTAGAAAACAAACGTATGGACACCAAGGGGGAAAGCAGCAGGGGAGTACGGGTGGTGGTGTGATGAATTGGGTGGTTGGAATTGACATGTATACACTGATGTGTATAAAACTGATGACTAATAAGAACCTGCTGTATAAAAAAATAAATAAAATAAAATTCAAAATTTGAAAAAAAAGTGGGTAATAACAAGTTCTCTATAAGAGTCAGCAGATTATTATAAAAATCACATGAGATAAGTATATGCAAGTGATCTGTAAACCATAAAGTACCATAAATGTGATAAACTCTTATTTAAGGTGTGTATATATGTGTTAAAATAGAAAGTAAATGCTTTCAACATATAGATGGCCAAAAAGCTCATGAAAAGATGCTCAACATTGGGACTTCCCTGGTGGTCCAGTGGTTGAGACTTCGCCTTCCAATGCAGAGGGTACAGGTTCAGTCCTTGGTTGGGGAGCTAAGATTCCCATGTGCCTTGGAGCCAACAAACCAAAACATGAAACAGAAGCAATATTGTAACAAACTCAATAAAGACTTTAAAAATGGTCCATATCAAAAAATCTTTAAAAAAAAAAGATGCTCAATATCACTAAGTATTAGAGAAATGCAAATCAAAACTACAATGAGGTATCACCTCACACTGGTCAGAATGGCCATCACCAAAAAATCTACAAAAAATAAGTGCTGGAGAGGGTGTGGAGAAAAGGGAAACCTCTTGCACTGTTGGTGGGAATGTAAATTGGTACAGCCACTATGGAGAACAGTATGGAGGGTCTTAAAAAGTAGAAGTAGAGCTACCATATGATCCAGCAATCCCACTCCTGGGCATATATCCAGAGAAAATCATAATTTGAAAAGACACAAGCACCCCAATATTCATTGCAGCACTATTTACAATAGCCAAGAAATGGAATCAACCTAAATGTCCACTGACAGATGAATGGGTAAAGAAGATGTGGTACATATATACAATGGAATATTACTCCGTCATAAAAAACAATGAAATAATGCCATTTGCAGTAACATGGATGGACCTAGAGATCATCATACTAAGTGAAGTAAGTCAGAGAAAGGCAAATATCATATGATATCACTTCCATGTGGAATCTAAAAAGATGATACAAATGAACTTATTTACAAAACAGAAACAGACTCACAGACTTCAAAAACAAATTTATTGTTACCAAAGGGGAAAGATGTGGGGGAGGGAGAAATTAGGAGGTTGGGATTAACCTATATACACTACTATATATAATATAGATAATCAACAAGGACCTAATGTACAGCACAGGGAACTCTACCCAATACTCTGTAATAACCTATGTGGGAAAAGAATCTGAAAGACAATAGACATATGTATATGTATAACTGAATCACTTTGCTGTACACCTAAAACTAGCACAACATTGTAAATCAACTATACTCCAATATAAAATAAAAATTAAATAAAAAAAGAAAGCAAATGTCTTCAATGCCCACCATTTTCTCTTAACTTTTTTTTATTATAAAATGAAGCACAAATAAATAAAACCTCACAAAATCAGTGTATAACTTAACGTGTCATTATAAACACCCTTGTAAACACCACCCAGATCAAGAAATAGAGCTTTACCAGATACCCCAGAAGCTCCTCTATGTGCCCATCCCAATCATAACCTTTTGTGGCCCCCTAAAACTAACCACTACTCTAATTTTTATGGTGATCACTTGCTTGGCTTTCTTTATAGTTTTATCACCAAGTGTCCATCTCTAGACCCTATAATTGCATTTTATCCATTTTTTAAGCAATATATATTTTAAGTCTCTATTAATCTACTAGTTCCCTCCTCTATTCCTTTCTCTTTCTTTCTGTTGAAGAATCCAAGTAATTCACACTGGAAATTTCCCACAGTATGAATTTCATTGACTGGACACTCAGGGTGGAGTCAATATAGTTTCCCCTGTCCTCTGTGTTTCCTGCAAATTGGCAGCTGGAGCCAGATGCTCAATCAGAATGTTTACCCTTTTGGCACGACTATAGTTAGTGTTGGGTTTGTTCGTCATTGTCTGGTTGTCTCTCTTTCTGGATGTTATCCAGCCATTGATGCTCAAAGCCTGGATCCATTAATTCACATCATTAAATTGCATTTATTCAAATTCTATAATTTTATTTTCATGTATTCATTTAAATACTTTAAAAAAGCTATGTTTCCTCTCATATACTATTTGTTCCCCCAGTGGTATAGTTTATACAAATAAGGCTTGTTTGTTTCCCTTTTATGCACCAGTTTTCAGGATAATGAATTGCAAGTATTATCCTTTTTGAAGCTCAAACTGATTCATGGAAACTTGACTGGTTGTTTCCTAAATTCTTTGGCATGATATTAGTAGTCTTTGATAGTTCCAAATTCATCCTCTACATTTCCTCCTTCAAACCTGTAATTAACCATTTCTCTTTGAAACATTGGTTTCTTTAAATGGGAAATGATATTTCAAAAGAATAATCTGGGTGCCAAAAGCTTGTGATTTTTTTTTTCTAGGCCTTTTCAATGGACAGGACTGGAAAATGTATGTATATGTATTTACACGTATATTTAAATGTATGTACATAAAATCTCATGACTTAATACTGATTCTTTCAATGCATATTTAATACTAATGAGTTTTTACTTAACCTCTTCTAAGTAGACTCATTTCTTCAGTATTCCACACCAAATGTTCTGTTCTTAAGGACACAGGGGATGATAGAATTAGTATATCTCATAATAATTAAATTGTTTTTTTCTACACACAGAACATCCTCAGAATAACAATATTCCGTATGATTCATGAGAATAGGTAATTGTTTTACATATGCTCTCCCCTGTCA
Organism: Balaenoptera ricei; assembly: GCF_028023285.1. Lineage (NCBI taxonomy): Eukaryota > Metazoa > Chordata > Mammalia > Artiodactyla > Balaenopteridae > Balaenoptera > Balaenoptera ricei. The sequence continues at coordinate 40,232,888 of NC_082650.1, read as the reverse complement.
TCTACTACTTTTTAAAAATCGTTGTACTATATTTACATTGTCAGAGAATCTAGCTATTACAAATGCTCTCTCTCTTTTAACTCTCATTTAATTTTGGTTCTCCAAGTAAATATTTATTTAAAGATACATTTTCTTTCCTTCATTTCCTTAAATATGTTGTTCTATTTTCTCATGGCATGAAGCATCGCTGTCAAAAAATCTGATGAAAATTTATTTTTTCCTTTTAATGACGTTATTTTTCCCTATATGTTGTCATTTTCTCATTTTCTTCACAGTTCATTATTTTACTACAAAGTGATTGATAGTGGTTATTCTAGAGAATAACCAATAACCCTTGATTTAGGCTTTGTGGGACCTGAGGCAGAGAAGCCATCTGAACCTATAAGAATTCTGACCTATAGGAGTATAACAATAAATTTGTGCTATTTAAGCTACTAAATTTGTGGTAATTTGTTACAGCAGCTATAGAAAAACGTATTTATACAGAGGCTTTGTATTCAGCTACTAATTGAAGTTGCTACTCTCAAATTGGCCCACTGTCCTTCAAAATGAATACTCTTGGCTATTTAGAGATTCTCCTGGACTCAGGTCCATCGAATGTTCAGTTGGCTACTTCTGCTTCTTTTCATCAAGATGCTGATACAATCCAAGTCTTTTAGCTGAAATAAATTTGCTCCCTGCAGCTTGTATTTTGCGGTTCTTAGGGATATCTTGTAAACTAGTTTCGTTATTAGTGTTGCCCAGAGGTTTTCATTTTTGTATTTAGTTTCTCTATTTTTTTATGGGGATTCAGAGAGATTAAAAGCTATGCTGCTGCCTTCTTCCCAGAATCTGTCTAACACTACTGTTCTCTTGTTAGTCTATGACTATTACCCAAAACATCATCTCCTTTTATGAATATTCTATAATTAACCTCATCTGATCTATGCTTGCCAAGAACTGCTGTCCTCATCTCTCTCAGTACTTCTGAATTCCATTACTACATATACTATACTATGTGGGCATGTGCCTATTAATATGCTACTTTGGAAGTGCCACTTGATTATTCCTGCTGAGTGATATTTAGTTTTCCTTGGCTGTAGACAATAACCATATTCACTATATTTTAGTCACTTTCTGGTTGCACTTAGGATGGTACCAAACACCCAGTAAGCATTTTATACATTTGGTTAAATCTGTGTCTAATGCACATAATGATTTTTCAATAAGAAAATCCAAAAGAATTCCAAGAGAAACAACTAAGAAGCTGTTATAACCAATGAAAACATTTTGTAATGGTCAATGGAAAAAAAAAGAAAAATATACAAAAATATATACGGATTTCGTAAGTACCAGAAAAAACTATTTAAAAACTATGATTCCATTCATAATAACAATCAAAAATATAAATGACTATGTAACAGACTTGCTGAGAAAGTTATATGACCTAAATGCAAATCCTTATAGAGGGGCAAAAGAGAATATTTTATACTTAGGAACATACAGGCCATGTTCTTGAGTGTGATTAATTGTCAGAAATAATACTGTATTAGTATCAAAATAAGATTTAGGTGAATATACATATTTCAGTAAGAAAGACCTTTCTAAGCATAATATAAAAGGCATGTCATAGAATAAAGGTGGGAAGATTCAGTTCTCAACCTCTGTCTCTCTCCAAATAAAACTAGATCTTTGTAAATTAAAAACTAACATTAAAAAATTAAAAATAAAATGATAAGCTGAGAAAAAATATTTACATGTATATATAAAAAAGTTTAATAATCTTTGTTGGTTACAGTATAAGGTAATATAATAATCTTGTTTAGTCAACGTATGTTTAAAACAAACTTATTCACTAAGATGCACATACTCCAACCTCTAAGTAATTTGCCCTAAGATCATCATGGATCTAGGAAAATATTTCATTCTAAGTGTATTAATCATAGTATGATTTATAATTTAACAAATTGGAAATATGACAAATCTGAGAAACATAAATTTCCTAAAATACAGGATTGACCAAATTAATTATACCTCAGTAATACTAAGATATATAGGTATCAATTAAGAATAATGTTAGTTGTGTTTTTGTGTGCATGTGTGTGAGTGCATTGACTAGGAAGATATTTACAGTATTTTAAAATGGCAAAGCAGCTTACAGAAAGTGGGTACAGATTACTCCATCTCTTTTTAAGGAAAAAACTCTGAATCTTTCTGAAAAAGGGTTTTAGACTTTTCTACCATTTAATTATATTAAACTCATTTTAACCTTTGAAATATGTTCATGATAAAGGAGATCATTTGCTATTGTTGATGTTTGTTTACATCATCTAGTGGAAAAGCTGTTATTTGTATTTCTACTTCCCTTTCTATACAAAGATGATGCTGTTTATATCTTTGTTAATAGGAGCTTTTCTTGTTATCAGCAATTATTTAATTACAATAAAAATTTACTTAAATAGACTTACGTATATCCAGCCGTCTGGAATTAAGTAGAAAAGAACAAAATTTGGAGTCATACACTTAAAAGAGAAAAAAGCATGGCATGTCAATCAACAGTGTTGAGGCAAAGAAAGGAAGAAAACCGAGGAACTCCTCAAATGATAAATAGGAATACATTTCAGTAGTTTGGGTTGAAATTTTGTTTTTATTTCATATTGGACAACTTTTCATTATGTAGATGCAAAATAAGTAACTGAACAATCTTTAGATTTCCACTCCATGCAAATTTCAAATTCTGGGAAAAGGTTTATAAGGGAGATTAACCATGCACTTGAGGCAGTTCCCTCTCCTTTAATGAGACTTTATTTTCTGATCACTAACAGATTTGGGGAAATTTCATTCTGTATTCTAGAATGTTTGACCCAGCCCACCAGCCTCCTAGATTGCCCCAGAGTCTGCCCAAAACAAGCTCAAGTATTATATTATAAATAATATTTATAAATGCTAAATGGTGAAGGTAGTTTTTCTCTCTAGAGAATATGTTAAAACTAATACAAAATTAGAATTATTTGTCACTAATTTTCTTCACCTACTCACATGCAATTAACAAATATTTACTCATATTCTCACATTGTAATCAACGTTGTTTTTATATTAAAGTAAATTTAAAAATAATAATCTTTGAAAACATTTCAGTCAAGATAAAATTCTGATTATAGAAGACTCTAGTTTTTGCTAAGCTTCCTTTCACTATGTCTATGTGGATTCTTTTGATTAAGTCATTCTTATTTCCTGAAAGTGAACAAGACCTGGTTTTATCCCTGTTAAAGATTAAGAGCTTTCAAACAATAAATAGTCAGTACAGTAACATGAATTTTAAAGAAAAAGAAGCCAGAAAGTTATATCTCACTCCTTTTCCCAGGCTCTATCACTAGTCCTATCACTCCAGCATGGGTAAGGTGGGTAAAAGGAGAGGACTAAGCGGAGAGCTTGGAAAGTCTTCAAGTTCATGTTTATTTAAACCTTAATCTCTAGAAAGCTACTCTCTGAGTATTACCATATTTCACACCTACAATGGCTTGATTAGAAATTCTTGCTCACCTCTCTAGTTGAAGCAGAAAGTAGGAAGGTATGGTTTCAACACAGAATCAAGGAGAAATTGTAAATTTATAGACCAAACACTTTTAAAACAGGATGTGTGTTTTTCGCAATTCATGGGCATTTGTCCTACTAATTAAGCCAAGATCATTTTAATGAGAAATTGAGTCTAATATTGGTGAGTTATATTCTAAATAAAGGCCAGTCAAATTTGAGAAGCAATTAAGAGGACAGAGAAAAAAAACAGCATAAAAAAAAAAAAAAAAAAGGAAAGAATGTCCTCTGCATTGCAATGTTAGACATCAAAGCAGCAAATCTATTGAAAGCACCCCAAAATTGCAGGCACTTTAGAAAAATCAATTAATCTAAGAAAGCTATTAAGTAATTCTTGAGTTCTTATTGCAGTGCTAATTAAAGTTCATTTTGAGTCTTTGAATTTTATCACAGAATTAAAATCACCAAACTAAAGTTCTCGCACTTAGTTGTTGGAAAATTTAGTTCATAGAAATAACTCCATTAAATAAAAATATGTGTATGAGTAGCATCAGAAAAATGTCTGAAAGGGTATACCAGAACTATTTTGTTTGATTGTTTCAAATGAGAAGAAAACCAATTCAACTCAGCTTAAGCAGAAAAGAATGTGTAATGGCTTGCACAACTGAAAATCCAGTTTGAGCAAATTTTGGTCACACACCCCAACTTATCACTATGGATGGATGGGTATGGGGGGTGATGGACAGGTGAAGGGAGACATTAAGGTGCTTGACTGGCCAAGTCTGGACCAAGTGCTCTAACCCTGGAACTCCAGGCCAAGGTTAAAGGAATGTGGATATCTGAGCCAAAGTTGGAGGATGAAGGTTGCTTTAAGGATAAGGGAAAATGAATTTGGGAGGGCATGATTTAAAAAAAGAAAGAGAAAAGAAAGATAAGAAAACAAAAGGGCAGCTTTTACTGAGTAGTTGGAGATTGCAGCTGAATTTCATTTTGTTCTTTTTTTAGATTTATATTCTCTGATGTGAAAACTCAACCAAAGTATTTGCAGTTATTCTTACTGTGGAGTGCAAAGTTAATAGCAAATTAAACTAGTAATAATACCCAAAGTGCTATTATATACAGAAAGCTTGGCCTCCAGATAAGATGCTCCATATGAGTGAATTCTGAGCTCAGTTAATTCACTAAAAGCCATGTACATCCAGGGCTTCTGGGCATTGCTGAATACAATAGTGATTCTTTGGGTATGAGGCAAGGTCATGCACTAGTCACCCTCCTCAAGAATATATCTGGACCAGAGTTAATGCCAGAAATGTGTACATCAGGCCTTTGGCAAGAACACTGTGAGACTCTAAATTGATCTTGGTGTTTCTGATCCCTCCTTTGGGAATTTTAATCTGTTCAGTGAGTGGATCATGGGGTGTAGCTTAGGTCAAGAAACAGAAATTCAATCTGTGGAGTCAAAATATATTTCTCCATCCTTGTATAAAAAAAAGGAGGCACATAGTTGGTGCATGAAAGGTTTCAACATGATAGTGAAAAGGAAGCACTTAAAATAGGTTTATTAGAAATGAATATGGGTTTTGTTTTGCTATTACAATAATTTTCTATGTAAAGCATTGTCATAAAGCTAATTTTCTGTGATATGTCTTTCCAAAGGTGGCTGTCTTAAGAAAGAATGGGTTACACAAAGCAAAACATATTATTTCTACATTGCAAATTAGAAATGGCACTTGATAATGTATGAGGCTTGTCTGTTTATTGTGATGACTTAAGTATGTAAAACTTCCATTCTCATAATTTATTCCTTCTTGAAATCAAATGAACTAATGTGTGATTATAAATTGTTTCTTTCAAAACAAGCAAGAGCCTTAGTTCCAGGATTAAGGATAATCCTTAATCCTCAAATATGCACTAATAATATATTATAAGCAGCACTGTTGGTTATTTGACAAGTAAATAATCCATTATACCAAGATACCTCCTTGCTAAAAGTACACACAGAGTGAACCCTAATGTAAACTATGGACTTCAGGCGACAGTGATATGTCAGTGTAGGTTCATTGATTGTAACAAGTGTACCACTCTGTTATGAGATATTGGTAGTGGGGGATGTGTGTGTAGAGTGAACAGAGGGTGTATGGGAACTCTGTACTTTCCACTCAGTTTTGCTGTGAACCTAAAGCTGCTCTAAAAATTAAAGTTTATTAACTAAAAAAAGCATAATACATATGTTTCATGAAATTGCATGTTACTCTAAAAAGCATCCCAATAATTATATTCATAGTGGCAGAAATTCAAGCTATTCATAAAACTCATACTCCCAATTTTTCTAGTTTACTTGTTTTCTTCAGGTAGTTCTCTCTCCCTTTCTCAATTATCTTATACTGATACAGTTAGCCTTTTTAAAAAATTAATTCCCAGAGCTTATATTATTTCTGAAGTATCTTTGAGAGGGTCAACCCACTTTTGTAAAAGTATGAAGCACAAGCACTTTATCCTTCCAGAAATATTACATTTCATAGTTCGCTTTTGTGGAAAAGTCAGTAACAAACCACCACCCATCTGCTTGCTTAATAGAATATTTCAGTCAGTGAGGCCGGTGTCTAGAGCCAGGCAGGCCTGGTGGCACTGGGCTTTAGCCAAACGTCTCAAACCATTTTTCTAAATGTTTTAGGTCCAGCAAAATACAAATTTGGTTTTACCAAGTGCTTTTCTCTTTTAATTTTTTAATTTGTGCACATTGTGAGGGAAATGTAATCCATCTGGTTCACTGGCACTTAATTCAACAAATTATTGTTTTGTAAGAGGAATCTGATGTCCAAGAAGCCTTGTGAGCCTTTTTATGAGTGTTTGAAAACCTCTACTCTCCTTCTCCAAGACCCATTAGAATCCCTGGGAAGTGGGGCTTTCCAAAGGCAAGTGGAACTCAGAGTTCAGAAGGCATTGTTTTAGTGGAAAATATTGTGCTCTTAATATTCCTCATCTGAGAAAAGTTTTGTCCACAACTACCAGAAGGATTAATTAAAAATACAGTTTAGTGGATTTAATTATTAAGCTTTTGTTTCCCATTTCTTGGTTTCTTTTTAATTTTTTCTAATCCCAAAAATATCCCTGAGTGGGGTGATGTGTGGTTTCCAACCTATTTAATTTCTTTTTTCTATACTCTGAGCATCAAAATGTTATGTTTTTCTACAAAGGTTTTGATTACCTCTAAGTGATTACATTTCCCTGCGGCCTGGCTCTGTGGGTACTTGAGTATGTTTGCATAGTCTGCTATAGGTATACACCAAGCATATTCCATATCACTGACTCTACAGGATCTTGATGCGTGTTACATTTAAGAAGGCTTTGTGGACTTGTAAATTTTAGAAACACTGGATTAAAGGAAGCCAAATAGATTTCTTTATTTCAGGATTTGGGGGTCTTTACTATCTTAATAAGCCTCGTGCCTCCCCTAGAGAGGACAGCATATGGAGCACTGCAGAAACATGTTCTGCCATGGAATACAATTTTCTCAGAGCATCTGGTTGGACTAGAGATCTGTGGGAAAAACTGGGGAATGTCTGATCTACATCTTTTCTCTTTGCATTACTCTCCTGGTGTCTAGTGTCTATTGTCTAAAGACAAATAACAGACTGCCTTCTTTTTAAATTTAATTTAATTTTCTTTTCATTAGAATGACAGAAATATTCTATTTGACTGAAGAGACAAGCCCTACCATCAACAGAGAATCTGAAATATCAAAGACTATTTTGCAACTACCGTTTGAATGGAAATTCCCACTTGTTTGCATTGCTTGGTGGGCTAGTGGGTGGTGGAGATGCTTGGCTTTAAAAGAGCTAGTTTCTTTAATTAATTTCTACCAAATTGCACTAATATATACACTTTATCTTTTTTTTTTTTAAGCACAATTCTGTGAGAATTGGCACATATTTACTAAGATGGGAAAAAAAGGAAGTAGAAAGAATTTTTTAAATAGCCTAAAAGTAAAAAAGAACTAGTGTTGGAAGCCTTTTCTATAACAGAGAGTTTGCTATGTTTGTCTATCAATCAATCTATCTATCTGTCTGTCTATCTATCTATCTATGCATACATATAAGGATACAGGAATTTGGAATTATTTTCTTTTTATTTCCTAAATCATTCTGAGGTTAACCTCTCTAAAATGACTTTTCAGCATTTGTCTCAATCCCATGCCTCAATTTGCTACCTGGTTAAGGAACCTCCTTGGGAGATGAGTGGGCGGAGAAACTGCTTGTCTGCAAACACCTATGAGAACAGTCACATTCTTTGTGAGAGTTCATATAAATCTTTCAATTCACAGATACCTTGTGAGGTATGCAGGGGAGGGAGGGAGGTCATGAGTTCATGACTCAGAAGAGGAAAGAAATAACTTCCATCCTTTTCTGTGATGACACAGTTCTACCCTGGAGTGATACTTTCTCTCTTGAGCAGCTTCTTTATTGCCCTAACTCTAACCTCAACCTCCATTGTCAGGGCCTAGGATGCACTTAAACACACAGTCGTTGTCTATTGAAACCACCTGAATTAGCTATGAGCCTTGCCCCTCACTCTGCCCTTGTATTCCATCTCCCACTTTGCTCTAGAATGGTCAAAAATGATGCTCTCTTCCACTGCCCTGACTCTGCATGTCTCAAAGTTGTTCCTGTTAACAAAGGGAATCACAAAAGATTCATGATTTCCTCTCTGTTTATATAATGTGTTTTTTGCATTATACCTGCTACTATAAATTCATATGTTTATTCATAAACCATTCATGTGACTCTTCATTCACTCATATATTCATTCATGTATGTATTCATCTATTTAACAAATATTTATTCAGCACCTACTATGTAGAGGTTAGAAACTTTCCAAAGTTTCTCACATTGTAACCAGGTAAAAGTCATCCCAGATTTTCTGAAAAAGACTTCCAGATGAAATGTAAAAACACAGAACAGAATAAATATTAAAGGTCAATAGCAAATTAATGGCAGCTTTAATTCATTTTAGCTTAGAAATGATGATCTTTTCTTAAGCTCGTATAAAATCCACATAATTCTAGGATTAATATTGGGTGCAGAATCACAGGGAATAATATTTGGCTTAAACTGAGTCAATATTCTACATTTTCCCTGGATTTCAACTTATAATTTTATTATGCTTTTATTTTAGTTGTTAAGTGAAATATCATTTTGGAATGAAATATCCTAGAGATAGAATGGCATACTTTATAAGTCCTATAATAGAATTAAGTGCTACACTGATATTTACTCCCATGTTGTTTGTTTATTTGTTGTTGTTGTTGTTAGATAAATTTTAAATAGCTAGTTTGGAGAAAGGAAATCATTTCTCCAAAGAAATTTTCAAAAGATTTAAAAACAGGGGCTTCCCTGGTGGCTCAGTGGTTAAGAATCCTCCTGCCAATGCAGGGGACACAGGTTTGAGCCCTGGTCTGGGAAGATCCCACATGCCGCGGAGCAACTAAGCCCGTGCACCACAACTACTGAGCCCGCATGCCACAACTACTGAAGCTCGTGCGCCTAAAGCCCATGCTCCGCAACAAGAGAAGCCACTGCAGTGAAAAGCCCGTGCACCACAACGAAGAGTAGCCCCCTGCTCGCCATAACTAGGGAAAGCCCACGCGCAGCAACGAGCACCCAACGCAGCCAAAAATAAATATAAACAAATAAAGAAATAAATTAATTAAAAAAAATGATTTAAAAACAAAATAATTTTTCCTTTTATGCCTATATCACCAGTTCTCTTAAATATTTGACACTCTGTTTTTCTTTTAACAAAGCCCCCTTTTCTCTGCTTCTGCAATATCCCCAGAAGAGTTGTCTATACTCAATATATCTTCAGTTACTTTCTTTTTGCTGTTAAACGAATGCTAATTTGGCTTCATCTCAATCATCATTCTAAACTCTATTCTACCAGTTGCCCAGGCTGATAATACTAGGAGTCATCTTTGACTCAGCTCTATCTCTCACACCCCACATTTAACCCAACAGCAAATCATGTCAATTCTATCTTTAAATGTTATCCAGGATCCAACTGGCTGACTCATCACTTCTACTGTTACCAGTCCAGTCTAAGCTCCTGCACTGGTGGTGGCAGTCACGGTTCAATTGTTAAAGAAGACTCTCAGAACTCAAAGTGAAAGTGATTATAAATCTAAGGTCTATTATTGGAAAAGCATACGATAAAGCAACAGTTAAGGGAAGGTGGCATTCTAGCCAAAGGCTGTCTCATAGCAAGGACCCTAGAGAGGCTGAGCATGCACCCCAATCATCCTCCCCTGCAGGGCTCTGTTGTTTCCTCTCAAAGATCAGGCACCACAGATGTGTGTACCTCACAGAACACCCTGGAATCAGGAAACCCAAAATGAATTTTTGACCAGGATATTTTATACTTTGCTGGTCATGCAGGCATAGTTTTTGGTAGATAAGCAGCCCCAGTGTCAGAACCCTCTAGGAGTCTCACTGAGACCAGGTACAAATCAGCAATCTCACTGTTGTAGATAAACAAAATAAATAATGTTGACAAACTGGTAAAAACCATCCTAAAACTTGCATGGGAATCATGGTTACAAAGCAACATTATTATTCAGTATATTTTATGCCTTGTCTAGAGATTAGTACATCCAGATACATCTCTTATTATTATTATTTTTTAAACTATCCAGTGGCACAATCGGTTAGCAAGGCGTACTTATACAGATACATCTCTTACTTCAGCCAAACAGCTCAGGCCAATTTCAGGCCTGCTGGAATTAACCATCACAGCAAACCCCCATTAATTTTCTCCTGAATTATTCTAACTTTCCCTGCTTTCATTCTGACACTTGACTGCCTATTTTTAACATAACAAGCAGTGATCCTTTAAGAATGCATCAGAGCATGTCACTCCTCTGCCTAAAACTCTCCATGAATTCATTCCTGTCTTGGCCTAAAAGGTACAAACAATCTGAAACCCCTACTTCCTTCCCTCTTCAGCTTCATCTGCTACAACTTTCCCTGCTGCTTACTCCACTCTAATCACTTTGGTGCCCTTACTCTGGAGGCCATGACTACATAGAGCCCTTGCACTTTCTGTCCCCTCTGCTGAGGGTGCATTCTTCCCCCATATAGTGGCTTGACATCCTCCCTCATCTCCTTTAGGTCTAGTTTCAAATTCCACCATCCTAGTGAAGCTTCCCCTGACTACCTCATTGAAAGCTGAAAACACTTGTCTTTAAGTGTTCCCTTTTCATCTTCTCAACTTTAATTTTTCTCCAAATAACTTATAAACATTTAATATACTACATATTATACTATATTCTATATACTATATCTTTTCTTTACTGTCTTCTCCATTGATTATAATCTCTCCAAGGAAAGAGATGTTTATCAAACAGGCAAATCAAAGCACCTAGGATAGTGCCTGCTGAATGAATGAATGACAGGTTATAAATTCATATCTGAAAACCTAGAACATTCATTAGAGCTCTGGACTTAAAAGCATAGGAATCATCTCCCCGGTCAAACACCTGCTGTTATAAAAATAGAAGTCTTATTTCATAATACCAAGAAAATACTGAATTCCAAGAAGAATGTTGGGTTTGTGCATATGAATATAATACCTGCCTGAAGCAGAATTAAGGGATAGAATTCAAATATTCTAGGAATTCAGAAAAGATCATTGCTTTTAAATTTACTCTATAAATTTGAGCTTTTAGACTACAAGTAACTGAAGAAATTAGGTAATACTTTTGTTAAACTATATATTAAGATACTGTGAGATAAATCAAGATAACTCCTCAAATCTTAGCCATGAAGAGGCATCCAGAATTTAGACATGGCTTTCCATTAAAGTGATTATGGAAGATTTCATAGAGGATATCCACTGAGGCTGAACTCTGAGCCATACATTCAACTGCCCATGGTTTTACCTAGATATCTCCCAGGCATCTCAAACTCATCATGTCAAAAGCTGGTGCTTCATTTCCCCAGACTAAACCTGTGACCCTCTGCTAATCCTAATTTCACTGAATGGCATCAGCATCCACTTAATTGAAAACAAACAAACAAACAAAACCTGGGAGATATTTTTAACTCCTTTCTTTCAGCCCCCAAAACCAACCAAACATCTATTCTATCCAGTAAGTATGTGTATGTCCACCTACTTCTTTCCATCACCACTAACACCACTCTAATTAATGCCGCCATTATTTTTTACCTTCATTCTCACCAAAACCTCTTAACTAATCACCCTGTCTTCCATCTCATCGACCTCTACATTATCCATGTTATAGGCCAAAGTGAACTTACAAAAATGTGAATTGATTGTGTCGCTCTTCTACTTCATTCAGACCCGAAAAACTATATAAGCAAAGTAATTTCCAAGATATATTGTTATAAGGGTATTATAACACATTATTGACTGGGGAATTTTTGCAGAAACTAATGTGTGTGGCCTTGATATGTCTCCAGTCAAAAATGTGATAATTATGTTTGAAAGTTATCTTGAATTCAGGAGCTTTGAAAGTTCCCCTAATTATGTGATTTTCTGGCCTTAAATAGTACTTGCTGGGAGCAAGTAATGACAACTCTTAGCTGTACCCTTTGTGCACTCTTGAATTAGGAATCGAGTGTCATTACTGATTGTCATCTTTTCTCTATTACATGTAAGCAATGCTGTTCAACCAATGACTATGTTCTATGTGAGTGCAGTGTGTTAGCATAAAGCAATAAACGAGCAAAACCCCCAAATCTTCTTAAATCAATACCATGGAGATGTTTAATACTGATGGTGTAGCAAAGATTCTAAGAAGTTGTTACAAAGGTTAATGATGATGTGATTTCTATTTACTGGAGGAAGAGCAGGCTCCTGAGTCCTTTGTAGAAAGTTGGTCTCTCTTTCCCTTTGGCATAGATTTTCTGTGCCCAGCAGAAATCAATTAATCTTTTTATGCCCAAGTTTATGCCTCTGTAAACTGAAGAAAGCCCTTGCTACCTACGCTCAGAAGAATGTTCTGATAAATAATGAGGTCATGTCTGAAAAGTACTATATAAAAACAAAGTATCGTTATGTTTTTCTTAAATCAGAATTAGCTTGTTTTCCAGTTTCTAAATAGCCTGTAATAACTGAAGGACAGTCCAATATTTTCTTGACCCTTTTTTCCGGGTTACTCAAGCAGCTCTTAGAAGTGCTAACATGCACATATAATACTACATACATTGTAAACTAGTTCACTCATAAACTAATGGTTTGTAAGTACAGCGTAGGATATTTCTGTTAAAAAGAAAATGAGAGGCATTTGCCTCATTTTCAATATTTTCCAAGCTAAGTAACCTGACTATCCCCTTCAATATGGTTAGATTCACTTTCTATAGTAAATGTACAAAAATCAGTTATTGGGGAAAAGCAGAAATGTGATGCCACTTTTTCTGACCGGTAAAGAAAACTTTGATCTTTCAAGTAATAGAATGTTCATTATAGAGCATTGACATTTGGGGGAGCACTTGGAAGCTTATGCAGCAAATCTTAACTAAATAACCCGTTGCTTAAAACAGCATCAATCTGACCTCCTCTTTTCACCATGAGATACTGTACTCATTTATAAAGTGCTTTTGGGTTGAGGTAAAGAACATTTTCCAATATTATGCAGTTTTTCACTGCCTCTGTGCAGTCCTCAATTATTTTTAGAGTTTGGGATACTGGGGAAAATGTTTTTTGGGGTTTTGTACTTTACAAAATTCAATTAAATTCTAATTTTTGTGAAGCAAACTCACTCTTTCTTCATTCCAGGAAATGCAACAGAATTAGCTACGTTGAGCCTTTACGAAAATGTGTTCAGACAGGGAAAGGCACATAATAGATGTCTGATGTTTAGTAAAAGATGTATTGCTAAGACATATTTCATTATGATCATTTTCTTGAACTTTTCTCATTGATTTCCTTTGAAATGGTCATTCGCATACTGCTCTTCCTGCATCAAATTTCTCATTTTAAAAAGATCTTTGCTAAAAGACTTTCCCCCTCTTTGAATAGGAAAAGGATATTCTTTTGGTTCTTCATTGCCTCTCTCCTTTCTTCCATTAACTGTGAAGAAATCTGAGTTCTGCGAAAGGGATCTTATCCTTAAGAAGATCAATCTCATGTTATTGGTAGCTTAACTGGTCTTGGTGGCAAAGACCAGGAAAAGGAAAAGAAACAAGGGGGTCTTAGCTTAACGCTAATATGAAAGAGGATGTGAACACTGAACTATGTTGTAAGACAGTGAAGGAAGACTTTCAACTTGGAGGTGAAGGTGAGTAGGATAGAGACCTTCTATGTGATATCAAAAGCCTCTACCTTTATTTTGGAAGGAAGGGAGGACTAAGCATGTTTACCTTGAATTTGCCTACATAATTCAATCATTCTCCACATGAGCTTCCTCCCCACTTACCAGAAGCCTCCTCACACCCAGGAACATATGCTTTCAATTGGGAAGTGCTTGCAAAAGACCACCTGCCAGCAAAGGGAATGTTTTCCTTCTCCCAGTGGGGGGCTTACAGACAGGTTTTAATGTAGCTAAATAGGAACAGAGAAGCCTGGAAGAATGATGTTACAGGCTAGCCTGCTTATTGAGATTTTCTTTTAAATAGAAAAGGGAAATGTATAAGATATTAAAATGATGGTTTTTATTCCCTTTATTGGTCCTCCAGCAGAACTCTGAGTCCTTCCTTTCCCCACACTTCCTCTCCATATTTCTTTGTTCAGTCGTGTTTTTTGATATGACCCAATGGTTTTAACCAAATAAATAAAATATTTTCAAAGTTTCCATTTTGAGAGCTACTGCTCTAAAGCAAATACAAAACTCTGTGGTTGTGATTGTAGATGAAAGCAAATCCTACTGTTTACGCCATGCCTATTATACAGTCACCAAAAGTGCAGAGGGAATCCTGGAGTCTATTGAAGAACTAGCAGCTGAAATATCTAGGTATTAAAATTAACCTTGAGCACCAAATGGCAAACTTTTGCACAAAAAGAGTAAAGTTGTTTGTGGGGAAGGAGGAACTGAAGAGGAGGGGAACGAAGGCGGGAAGAAACCAAATACCCTCAGAAGAGTTTAGGAAGGGGGCCATTCCTCACTTATCCTCCCAGTTTCTGCCATTTTCTTCTCACACATATTCAGTCATTCCATGAAGTGTAAACAGATGCTGGGAGATTGAGTTCTGGGGTTTGATACAACTTTTTTTTTTTTTCTGTTTTGAATGAAAGAAAAACTGGGATGAAGAAAGCTCAGCCACAATACTGGATGAAATAAAAAGCTGTGTGTAAAGGGGTCACTACACATGTCATTTTCGTCAAATCAATCTCACAATTAAATAGCTAGAGGGCGTGTTTCCTCCCTTGATATTTTTGAAGTCCTCCTCATCCCACCTTGGAGGGCTCTCTATTAATCTCACAAATCCAGGGAATGCAAACAAAACAACTTCCCCAGCAGCAATAGCCTTATGTGAGTGGACTAGCCCTCATGCAAACGCCGCAGGCACATTCCACAGGGATGAAAGTGATCTTAGACACCCAGCTACAGCTGACAAAATCTAGGAGGCAGGTGACAAAGTGGTGACATGGTCAATGATGACAGACAAAAAGCAGTTCCAAGTTAATATCACACGCAGAGACTTGGGTCTGCTTCATTCTGTGTCACATTTTTATGTGGTAGAGACAAACTAAAATGAGGGGGAAAAAAAGGCTCATTCCACTGACCTTCCCTGTTGTGTAATAAGATTACAATGCAAAGGTTTTCTATCCATGGGAGGTCTTCAAGCATTTCACCACCCAGGATCCCAAAGTGAACTAGATGAACTCTGCTTAAAACAATAAGCTGAAGGTTCTGTTATTGCATTACCTCACCAGGCAAAAGGCAAGGGACGAAACATGAATATAAGGAAATAGGTAAACTTTCTATGCTTACTTTCTCAGGACACACTTCTTTTGAGAATTCATAGGCTAGCACTGTCTTACAATAACCTGCTTTAAAAGTAACATGATAGAAGCCTGTGTAATTAATTCTTGTTTAGTGACTTGAGAACAATCTTTCAGTAAGACAGTATAGTCACTTCCCTGTCAAGGCAACTCCTGGTCTGTAAACCTGTAGGAAAGAAGGATGGAGAGGGTTACAGAAGTATCCATTGCTTTCTGTTGTTTATTGTGTGAAAACCTATTGTTTACTGAGAGTTTTTGTTCTTTGTCTCAGAAGCTCATTCTATGTGCACACCATGAGGTTCGTATCTTCTTACTTTACAAGGAGGGAAATAAAATGTTTTACTTTTGTCAAGGAAGTTAGCTTTTATGGAATTTACTTTCTTTTTTTTTTTTTAATAATGGTGCTTTTTAAATTTTATTTATTTTTAACATCTTTATTGGAGTATAATCGCCTTACAATGTTGTGTTAGCCTCTGCTGTACAGCAAAGTGAATCAGCTATATGTGTACATATATCCCCATGTCCCTTCCCTCTTGCATCTCCCTCCCACCCTCCCTATCCCAGCCCTCTAGGTGGTCACAAAGCACTGAGATGATCTCCCTGTGCTATGCAGCTGCTTCCCACTAGCTATCTATTTTACATTTGGCAGTATATATATGTCAATGCTACTCTTTCACTTCGTCCCAGTTTACCCTTTCCCCTCCCTGTGTCCTCAAGTCCATTCTCTACCTCTGCATCTTTAATCCTGTCCTGCCCCTAGATTCATCAGAACCTTTTTTTTTTTTTTTAAGATTCCATATATATGTGTTAGCATATGGTATTTGTTTTTCTTTCTGACTTACTTCACTGTAACATGAAAGCAGCCATAGACAGTATGTAAATAAATAGATGTGGATGTGTTCCAATAAAACTTTAATTACAAAAACAAGTGGTGGCCCAGATTTAGCCCATGAGCTGTAGTTTGCTGACCCCTGATCTAAAAGATTGAGCAAGGCCCTGTCTAATCCAGCAATGATTTCCAATAGCATCATGTATGAGCCATAGTAAGCACTAAATTAACTATCAGAGCACACTGATCTTAAGAAAATTATTAACCATTTCTGGGTTTCAGTCTTCTTATTTACAAATTCACATGGAAACCTAATTAGATATCTTTGAGCATTTTTGCAACTCTAAATTTTGGTTATGTCTTATCATATACCAACTTCTGTCATAGAAGCTGCCTGCTACAATTTCTCTGAGCAATATATGTAGAAAACAGGCATCTCTTGTAGGTGATATTATCTGAAGTACGGGAGCTGGTGATTTGACAGAAGTCAATTATGAGTTCTGTTTAACAAATAATAATAAGGTAAGCCCATTTCATTTAAGCAGCACCTTTAGATACATATTCTCATATGATCTTTATTACAACTACATTAGATAGCGAGAATAGATAGTATTTTCCTCCTCTTTCAAATAAGAAAATAGAGGATTAGAGAAATTAAGTGACTTACCCATTGTTTACATCTAAATGCACAGCTGAGCAGAGCATTAATGCCAGCCAGGTCCTGATTCAGAGTTCTTCAAACCATGCCAGGCTAACATTTTTGAATTACTTCAAAAAATTTAAATATGATCATAAAGTGATGGAACAGCAGTACAAAAACGACTATTAAATTGCACCAGGTGTTTTGTAATAGAGTTCTATAAAGTAGGAGAGCAAAATACATCACCACCACTGGAAACAACATACAACAAGGAAGCTACATACAGGGCCTGCAGCCAACACCAAAACACCAATCTCACACTCAGAAGTATGAGGTGTTCAGACCAAGCAGAGCTTTCCTGTTCAGCTCATGTTTATATAGATATCCCATTTTTATTTTCTAGGAGAAAACAGAATGATAAAATTTTTCATACCTCTCTAATTAAATTTCTTCAAAATAAAAATACATTTACAAGTTGGATATTTTAAAAATTATATTTTCTCTTATTAAAGTTGGAGGTTTGGTCATTCCAGATGACAGCAAAATATCAATTATCTCTGAAAAACTATATTTTTGCTGACTTAGTTCTCACTTTTTTTTCTTCATGTTTTTCACACTCCATCTGGTCTTAAGTATTTAAGTGTCCTTTTCCTTTTTGCCAAGTTCAAAAAAAAGCACATGCATCACTCTGCATCTTTAAAGCATTTTACAAACACTACCAAATTAAAATTCTTTAGTGTTTTAAAATTTAGCTCCTTCCTGCTTTTCTCATGAGCCTCTAAAATACCTCAGTAAGTGGTTTTCCTTTTGTTTGTTCTCAAAAAAAGATAAATTTTATTTCCATACTTAAACAAATATTATTTGTATTTTATTCAGCATGTATTAGAGCATTTGTCTAGCCCAGGATTTTAAGGGAAAAAAAAATTAAGAAATGGCAAATCCGTTTTTTGTTTTTATTTTTCCTCTGAAGTTTAACTTTGATTTAGCACATTCTAGGTGTCAAGCACTACGTGGCTACATTTTAACCTGAAACAGAGAAACAGAAGTGAGTCTTTCTGCCTTTTGGGAATTCACGATTGTTAGGGAGACTAGACACATGAGTGGACTGCATTAAAGGCAGACTGTGATGAGTGCTAGAACGCAAGCTAACGATGAGGACGACCAAGACGGCTGATACTTGCTAAGTCCTTATGGTGTGCAGGGCAATTTTTAAAGCTTTTCCCACAACTAACTCAGTTAATGCAACGAGCTACAGGAAACAACAAAGTACTGTGGAGTTATGTCAGCGGCAAAGTAGAAGTTAATTTCAACTGCTTAACTAGTATTTGGACAAGTTTGTGAGCACTTTTTTTTTTTTTTTTTTTTTGGATGCACCTTGTGGCATACGGGATCTTAATTCCCCGACCAGGGATCGAACCCATGCCCCCTGCATTGGGAGCGAGGAGTCTTAACCACTGGACTGCCAGGGAAGTTCCATGTGAGCATTTTAAATTCTTCTCAAATCATTTTTCTTTAATTGCTCACACAACGGTCTTATCAGCTATCTTTACGCCATATTTTTCATTTTTCCCCCTTTTATTTTTATATTCTACAAAAATCCCCTTTTATGGGCTGCACTGTGTCCCTCTCACATATTCATATGGAAGCCCAAACCCCCAGTACCTCAGAATGTGACTGTATTTAGAGGCGGGGTTTCTAAAGATGTAATTAAGTTAAAATGAGGTCAATAGGATGGATTCTAATCTGATATGACTGGTGTCTTTATAAGAAGAGGAAATTTGCACACAGATGGGTACAGAGGGAAGACCATGTGAAGACACAGGAGACGGTGGCTTCCTGCAAGCCAAGGAGAGAGGTCTCAGAAGGAAACCAACTCTGTTGACACTTTGATTTCAGACTTCCAGCCTCCAGAACTGTGAGAAAAGAAATTTCTATTGTTTAAGCCACCCAGTCTGAGGTACTTTGTTATGGCAGACCTACCAAACTCATCCACCCTGAAGTGTGTGCATTTCTCACATGATTTTTCATCATATTTACTTCTATTTTATTTATGCTTTGTATTTTTCAAGTAATCCTTTGTAAAAAGGGCACAATATCTAAAAGCCAAAATTGAAGGGTGAGAAAGCAGGTGCACGATGGCACTACCTGGGCCACCAACACACTGAGTAAAGTTAACCCAGTCACAGAGGAAGGGTGCTCAGAGTCACCAGTGATGCATTCACCTCTAGATGCACATTCTCAGCCCTGATCATAGAAAAAAAAAACATATTTGTCCCCTAAAAAGTTCAAATAACAAATAAAGTTCACATCATCATGAGAAAGCATTTATTTAGTGGGGAAAAGAGATCAGACGCTCTTGCCCTTTTCCAACTCAATTATAAATGATAATTCATACAATTTTTGAGACTGTATGCACTTTTCTAAAACATTAATATCAGTTGTCAGAGGGGCCTGGGCCAGGAAAATAAATATTTTAAGAAAGTATATATAGCCTAGAAAATTGTATAAATTATCATTAGAATTATTTTTGAATTCTGAGCACTCATTGGGGTGGGAGGGAACTATTAGAAGCCATTCTTATTTTCTTTGACTCTTGGAGGTCTGATAGAGCTTCCAAGGGCTTCAAATTAAATACCCTCATAATAGCCTAGATTCTGAGATTTGGGCCAGAACAGAAAAAAAAGCAGAATGACTGTTTAAGACTTAGAGGTTTCAGTAATGACCAATATTAATAAATAATATTAAATTACATATTCCTACCATCTCTCCCTGAAGACTTGCCTGGCACAGAATACTACAGTCCTAAACATGCCCTAAAGGAACCACTTTTTTTGTCCCACAACTTTTATTCACCTGGAGCATTTTAGCTAGATTCCTCCTCTCCTCTCTTTTTTTTTTAATTCTCCTGGAGAATATATTTTAATTACCATTAATTTTAAACCTATTTTTGAACTATAATAAGCTTCAGAAAAGTATATACATTTGAAATTTATTTTTTGGAAATTAATTATCGGTTTAATTTAGGTTTACAAATGTACTGCTCTGCAGTTTATTGCTTTCTTACAATTTTTTAGTCTCCTCTGTGTTGTTCTTGTTTCACTTTTCATTTCTGACAATTATTTGTATTTTTAAAATCTTAGTTATATTTGCTAAAGTAACTTATTATTCTTTTCAAAGTACTGGGTTTTGTTTTTACTTATCCATTTTTAAATTTTATAGTTAGTTGTTTTGTGCTTTCATTTATATTAATCACTTTCTTCTGTTTTATGTTTGTTTTGTTTTCCTAGATTCTTGTCTTAAAAGCAAAGATCATTTATTTTCAATCTTCTTTTCAAATAGATACATTTAAGTTTATATCTTTTCTTCTCAGTTTTGCTTCAGTCATATTCCACTAGTTTTGTTACGTAGCACTTTTCATTTGTTTATTCAGGTCCAAATAGTTTATAAGTTCCACATTGATTTTCACTTTAATAATTATTTGCAGTTGCGTGTATGTGTGTGTGTGCTTAATTTCCTGGTATATGGGGACTTTTTTTGAATAGTGGAATTTCTTGTAATTGTTGATGCATAAGTAAATGGAGCCTGTATAATATCACCTTTATGGAATTTGCTGACATTCCCATTGTGGTCTAGCGCATGGTAAATTTTTGTGGCTGTAGTCTGTGTGCTTGAAAATGACATGCAGTTTTCTGGGTATGGTGCAGGCTTCTTTGTGTAGCTATTCAATCAGGCTTGTAAAGTGCATTACACAACTCCTCCATATCCCTCCTTATTAGCGGGTGGTTTCTCAGTTGGTTCCTGAGAGAGAGATGTTCAGCCTCTCGCTGTGATCGTGAATTTGCCCATTTTCCTTTGTGGGGCTACCAGTATTTGCTTTATACTTTCCCCTTTGTGCTACTCCAGCCCACCGTTGTGTTGGTTGCCCTGGGCTCTGTGGCCCCTGGTGTCACTTACTGACGTCATGAAGATGCCGTGCTCTTTCTCACCTTCTAAGGCAGAACTTTCTCTTGCACATTTTGCATTCTTTTTTCTCTTTTCAATTTGACCTTCTGCTGTCAGGGTTTCCTTCCATGTTCTAGTCCCTTGAGAGTTCTCTTTCTTGGTTTTGAGAATTCAGCCTGTAAAATGTTCTTTTCTAACTTCCACATGGATTTTGGTGGAAGAGGGGTGAAAAGAGGCTAAATAAAGCAAGTGTTCAGTTCTATCCTCTTGAGATTAAGCTTAAGAGTGACTCTAAAATGCTTTTCATTGTCTTTCCCTTCCATTTCCCCAGACTCCCCTCTGATCATGCCACCCCTTGTCCCAACTTTCCAACCCCACCAATCTTGTTTTAGTTTCTCAATGCAGAAAGCTCTTTCCTGACTCAGGACTTTTACACATCAGTTTTCTCTGCATGGAATTACCATTTTCCCCATGATTTACCTACTGACTACACTTACCCTTCAGGAATCAGGTTGAATAGCACTTACTCAGACCCTTCCTAAACAATTCAAATTAAATCGGGCCATTCAATTCTACTTTCTTACAGTACCTGTACTTTTTTTTTCTTTTACTGTACTTTTTTGAGGAGAGTACACTCCAGAATCATATATTTTAAAAATCTGATTATTTACCTTTTTGGTTTTTCTTCCAAATTAATTTCAAATTCTAATTGGACAGAGACTATGTCTATTTTCTTTTCTTTTTTCTATTTTTTCCTCACTGTTTCCCCATTGCTGAGACAGTACCAGGAATATAGTTAGTGTTAAAAAATTTGTTGAATGGATGAATGAATACTAGCCCCAAGTAGTTGCAGGTTGAAAACTGAGTATACAAAGATTCTAAGCACTAATATAAAGTTAAAATTCCATATAGATATGACACACTCCATCTTAAAGAAATGTATCTATTATGATTAAGAAAATCATAATAGCTATGAGTTATAATGTTCTAGCCATTTTATGTTCATTATAGCTAAACTTTACAATAATATTGAAATTTACAGATGAGAAAATTGAAGATTAGGAAAATCAAATAACTTAGTCAACATCAAGTTATTTATAATAGCAGAGCTAAGATTCAAAACCAGATGTGTTTATTTCTAAAGTTCGTCCTTTCTTTCCACTCTCATTCCATGCACCATTTTGCAACATTTGGTAATCTAAGAAATCCTAATAATTTCATTCGAAAAAAATTTATTTTAAGGAAACTAAAGTGACATTTCCAGCTTTGAACTTGATCTAAAGTGAGACAGATAAAAAAGGTAGTAACCAATCTGATTTTTTTTTTTCAAATTTTATACAACTAAAGAAATATTCATAAGATCCCTTCAGACTAGGTCTTTAGATTCTTGGGGCAGAACCTCTCCAAATTTTGAGTTCAATTTTACCAAAGTGAATAGGCATGACCCCAGGATTTAATGGGAATGTGGGAGTACCAGTTTCTACTTCTCTGTTAAGGCCATTGGTTGGGATCCATTTAATACTTTCCTCAGTTGAACTCTGCCATGCATTAAGATAACAATTCAAGTCAGTTCGGGCCATTCAGTTATTTCACACAAAGTTGACAAAAACATTTGGACAATTGTTCAAACATCTGGATGATTGATTAAATCTTTGACTGAACTAATGGAACACTTGGACATCCTAAAAACAAACAAGAGGTATCTCTGCCTGACTCTCCAAGACCGAAATGGGAAAATCAGTATTTGCCCTTAAGACTTTTCTTCACCTGTCTAATATTCTAAATGTGTCTTATAAGGAGATGAACATTGTGTGTGTGTGTGTGCATGCATGTCTGTATTTTTTACATTCTTATTATCCCTAAAGAGGTTTCGTTTACTTAGTTTCTGTGACTGAATATCAAAACAAAAGTGAAGAGAACAACTTGGAAAGATTTTTATAAAAACAATAGATTCACTCCACCCTTATTACAATATTATTTTTATTTAGCCAGTTTTTTAAAATAGTTTCGCAATAGAAGCAATTAAGAATTATAACCTACTAGTTTATAAGAATACAGAAAGAAAAATCTCAACAGTATTTAATACATCAATGTGAAATATACCCGTGTATGAAAAATGTTAAATGCAAACCTCATTAAATAAATGTATAAAAGGAGAGAGAAACCGAATATAATACCTTTGAAAGAGCGTCTTATATGAAACCTCAAAACACCTCAATTACTACAATAATATACACTGACAAAAAGCTCACAATATAAGAATTATGAATTGTCTTGAACTTAATTTTTTTCATATTTAATTAAAATAATTTATATTTTGTTTTCCTAAATTACTAATTTTGTAAATTTGTTTCATTTACTTTTTACCATTTTTATTCACTTTTGAAGATGCTCACTCTCAGTATAAAGAAAGCTATCATATCTTCTCCACGTGGGGCATACGTGAAAAGTATTCACTGAAGTTTGTTGGAAACAAATAGAACGAAGCATAAAATGGCAGTTAAGATCATGGATCATACTACTGATCCATCTAAATCACAAATGCAAAAGACACATAATCCATTACATACAAAACTGCTTCCAATTTCTATTTGGAGAGTTTTTTGTATCAGAAAAATACCTGTCTGTGCCTCTGTTTGCCTCACTGACAAATGAAAATAATAACAATGATGCTATAAGGTCATTCTGAAAATAAATTAGATAGTACACACAAAGCAACAGTACTGACACAGAGAAGATGCCCAAAACCATTAGGAAGAAAAATAATTCACTGGTGTATTTTTAGTATCAGGTTTATAAACGGAGTTCTATGATCATTTCTTTAATGAAAGGTCCAGTGTACCTAGAGCCATCTTTTTCACAGACACAAGAACAGACAAAAATTAGACCAAAGACCACAAGGAAGAAGATGCAAGGGATAAAGTACAGGGAACATTGCATTGTTTTCTGTAGTGCTAAGGGACTATAAGGAAAAGACACTAGTCTCTCACGTGCTACCATGAACATTTTACAAACTCATTCTTAAGGCCTGGAAATCTTGTTTTCGTTCCCACAATTTATGCCATGAATCTCAAAGATCATTAAAAATCAACCTATTCTTGGGTTTCATCTTCAATGCTCCCCTCGCCTTGCCCCCAACTCAGAATTTGACAACGCAGAGCAGCCTCTGCCTCTCTTCCTTCCTTTTGCTTTAGATAATATGACAACGTATTAATTTTGTTTTCCTTTATTCCTTTCTCCTCCCACTATTCTTTCTCCTTCAATGCCCTTTTCCTCTTTTTTCCATGCCTGTTTTGGACATTTTCTAAGATTTTTTACACTAGATAAATGAAATGCAATATATGAAATACCAAACCCAGGTTCTAATATATAAAAAGTGATCAAAAAATGTAAGTTCTTTTTGTTCTCATATGCTCTTCTTTTCCCAGTGATACCATCTGTGCTCATGGCTTTAATAATCAATTCCACATAGATGAGCCTTACATTTCTGTCTTCTACTGACTTTTTCTCCTCAGATTTACTCCTCTGTTCCTACCTGGACCAGCTGTTAAACCTCAATTCTTCCTTTCCTTGCCCTTGTCCACATACCACTCCTCACAACTTCTGTGCAAGTCCTCCGACTTTTTATGGTACTGGCTATATTTTGATCATTCATGAATTATCAGAGGTGACTTTCACTCTTTGTTTTCACCTATAAAAGTCACTAGGTCCTGGAGGATCTTAGTGTCTATCACACTCATGTTCTCTTTTAAATTCTCAATTTACTAGTTCAAAACTGTAAGCAATAAAAACTGGGCAATTGCTCATAGATGGAACAACTTCTCATTCCAAATCTATGCTTCCAAAATTTTGTTGCCATTAATACTACATTAATCGTTCTATAAACGTGGCACATTTCTTTGATTATGCCAATTCTTTTTTAAAAAACACTTTAAAAATTCTCCCAAATACAAACTCAATACCTTTTGTAGAATTTATCAACTCATGTTTATAGACTTATTTTTGATAATTTTAATTCTTCCACCGTATTATAATAAAACTGTTATTAAGAGTTCCCTGGTTCTGCATTGTTCTTTCTTACCCTGTATTTCCCTCCATGTGAGATTTTTTTCCCCAATAATCATCACTGATTGACGTTGAACCTATAATTCAAGGCTTAGTGTATGTACTATTTTCTGCAGTGAGTGACCTTATTTGATTCTCAGGCTTAGACAGCAGGAAACATTTATAACACAGCTTTTTGTTATTCACAGCTTCTACCACAATACCTTCCACCTTGTAAGGAACTACTACCAACCTGATGAATGTAGGGAGACGTCTGTCCTTGGCTTCATGCAATTGTTATCCTGTGTGCTCTAGAATAAAGCCCTTTGAGAGAAGGGACTTTGTCCTGTCTTTCATGTTTCATTTCTCCACAGTTCCCAGGAATATACCAGAAACATCTAAAAGAAAGGGAAAGAATTTTATTTGATTGTTGGTTTTGAAGACAGCAGACAGTTACCTCTCACAGATAGAAATATGAAATGAAAACTAGCTGTGGTCAGAATGAGCCATGCCCAGAGGTCTAATTTGGGTTATCAGAAATGCAATTTCAGCAACAGGAGCAAGAACCACTGTAACCACCACAAGATTTGAGCAAAATATGATAGGTCTTGCACTCATAATAGCCCAGCACTTGTGATAAAGAAAAATCTAAACAGAGGCCAAGAAGAGAAATGGTCAGAAGAGAGAAAAGAGTCACTTGGTGTTGCTGATGGAGGGTTTCTGAACTGTAGCTGGTGCTAAAAGGGGCTTAAACACTCACCTCAGCCCTCCAAGAACAGATTTACTAATATTTTTTCCACAGCTGTAGAGATGAATGAGATGAATGTACAGGGGGAAAAAGATTTTCCTTTTCTGGCACACTTAAGACAAATGCTACCACAATGCTTTGATAGTAATTTAGTGAAGTGTCTCCACCCACTCTTATCTTGGTGATAAGAGGCTTTTATGAGGTGATTGATATGGACTGCAGTATTTATTTTCTTAGTATTAATTTTTTTCATTCACTTCCTTTTTTATTCTCCTCGGGTAGTATTTAGTTCCTGATCAGTTCTACAGAAATACCAGCTTGAGAAATAGTTTACTGAAAATGAGCTTTAGCAAAAGCATTCCCAGGATCAAATCCCAGCTCCTTAATTAGGGTAATAATAAAGAATGATAAACAAAATGAAAAAAATATATAAACAAAAATTATACCAGCTTCTATTTGTTGAACACTTACTTTGCATCAGTCACTGTGCTGAGATCTGTGTATTTTTTTCTTATTTACTTTTTATTTCAGGCCTGTGAGGCAGGTATTACTATCTGCATCATGCAGAAGAAGAAACTTTAGCTCCAAAAATAGTTTTGGTCCCAAACTGTGTGACTGCAAAGCCCATATTCTTCATCCTTGTGGTTTGCCCTTCTGACTCTACATTTGTCTCTTAACTTTTCTGAACCTCAATCACATTGTAAAGCAGGGTCTAACCATAAATCTTGCTGTGATTCTGAATTTTGTGCATGGGATTTAAATTTAGGATATTTTGCTCCATATTTGAGAATTTCTCAACTTTTTACCTCACTGTACTGTTTAGTCCTGGATTATATTTGATACTTATGAGCAATAACAAAAGTAAAATAAAATGCAAGTTATTGGCTCCCAAAAAAAGGTTACTTAACTGAACTTTTTAAGCACTTAAATAAACTTAAAACGTTCTAGGACCATATAAATATTCTATTAATATGTACTCATAAAGTTTACAAATTCAGAGCAAAAATTTTCTTTTGGAAGGGAAGTTGCTCATCAGCAATAGTTAGTCAGAATCATAATTTGAATTCTAAGACTAATTAAGACTGTTGTGGTAGTTAATTTTATGTGTCAACTCGCCTGAGCCTCAGTGCCCAGATATTTGGTCAAACATTACTCTGGGTGTTTCTGTGAGGGTGTTTTTGTATGATATTTACATTAAAAAATGTGGACTTTGAGTAAAGCAGGTTGCCCTTCATTATGTAGGTGGGTCTCATTCAATCAGTTGAAGGCTTGACTCGAACAAAAATGTGACCTCCACCCCATGACCTCCACCAATTACATTTGCAATGTAATCAGCAAATTACCTTTCTGATTTTACAGCAAACTGCCTTTGGACTTGAACCACAAGTCCTTCCTGAGTTTCCAGGCTGCTTTCCTCCCCCATCAGATTTTGCACTCACCAAGCCTCCAGAGTCACATGAGCCAGTTCCTTAAAAAAATCTCTCTCTCTCCCTCTCTCTCTCTCTCTCCTTCTCCATATATGTATAATATCTTGTTGGTTCTGTTCTGTTTCTCTGGAGAAACCTGACTAGTACAGGCTGTTAGAGCAACTTGAGGAAAAATTTCATGATTATTTTGAAATTTTGAAATGAAAAGTCTTATTGAATTAGAAATCATTTTGCATTACCATCAGAAATTTTGAGGTGATATTGATCAATGAAAGAAAAGAAAGAGCTGTTAGATTTAAGAAGAATTGCGTATAATAAGGACCATGTAAGTAGCTCAAGTTATCCAAATTCTGGTTAATGATGAGAAAGTCATTTTCATCAATATAAAAAGAGTGATTAACACATCTCTGTCATTAGCTACTTTTTGTGAGACCAATGTTTCTTACAGATTGATCTGTCAAGATTTCAGAGAGGTCATCATTAAAAAGTCTTGATTAGAAATTTGGTGAAGCCACTTGAGACATAAATTTTAATATAAAAGTTGTAATCTGTTTACAGATTTTAAAATTTTAGTAGAAAAAATTTAAAATATTTTATTTGAAAGATTTATACAAGTAAAATTATTTAGTTTCTTCCCTAACACTTTGTATTTTATTTTTCTTATTGTAATTATGTGACCTAGATAAAATGTAATGATTTTTTTAAAAAGTCCAGTATCAATGTAGACTCTTCAAATCCCTCCACTTCAGGGTATCCCTGTGAGCCACTTAAATATTATGATTTTAATGTGTTGTAACATTAAAAATGTTGGAAGCCAGGTTAAAAAAAAACCTGGACTTTCTTCTAAAAGCGATAAAGAATCATTGAACTTTATAAAACCCAAAGGGCATTAGAGATTTGTCCATAATTCTGCTCACCACACTGTATCTAGGTGGCTTTGAGGTTTTATTCCAGGAAGTACTTTACATATGTTTCATGCTTTAAAAAGCTTTCGGATACAATAGCCTCATTGTAATGAACAAGAGGAAGCAAGATTAGATACGTGGAGACCTTTTGGAAGGTTGTTGTAATAACCCAGATGAGAGATGATGTAGTGTGAATCAGGGTAGTGACGGTGGTGATGGGGAAAGGTAGAAAGCTTTGGGAGATGTTTGTTAATTAGAATCAATAAGATTTCTAGTTGATTTGATGTGAGGAGTTACAAACAAGGAGGGAGGAATCCAATTTCTGGCTTGAGTAACACAAATCGGCAACAGTCTATAAGACGAGTTCCATATTACCCGACTGTGGTGTAGAATGACACTTACACTAGTCCTCACCTCCTTCATTGCTTGGTGGTGACCCTCAGGTCCTTTCTCAAAGAAACCAAGGAACAAGAGAAGGTCATTAGCTCTTTAATATTTTCTCCATTGACCTAAAAAGAATAAGAATAGTTTTTGACTTCCTCACAAATTCCCATAGATCTTCCCAGAATTCTGGATCACGTAAAGGGATTATCCTTTAAGATTATCAGACCTAAATGTAAGCAAATGTATTGTGTTTCCTGATCTAAGCTGTATTTTACTTAAGTGAGAGGCTACCCCTTAATTATTCCCACCTACCTCCATCACATTTTGTATTACTACCTTTTCTTTGTGTTCATTTTAGGAACTGGAGGGATCCATTGTGCCCTTGTGGATGCCCTCTTCAGGAAAGACAAAGATATTAGGTAGTCAGTAAAGAAGTAAATCAGAACACATTCAAAATATAGGGACATTGGAAACTACTTGCTCCATCGCCTTTATTTTATAGGCAAGAGAATTGTGGCCCAGAGGTAAGGTACAATGGGCTGAAGCCAGAGGATGATACAGGACAGAAAGTGAAAGAAGTTTACTAGAAACATAAATGTAAAGGGATTAATAAGTCAGATCAATTCATCCATCTTAACAGCTGCAATATTTCACCAAAGTTAAGACACCATCAGTTGTAAGACATGAAAAAAATTACCAATTAAATTACAATAGGGCGCTAACATATCTTCATTGTAAGATATATCCCAAATTCAGATTTGTTAGTATTCAAAATAAATAGTTGTCTTCAGATTGATAGGCCCCGAAAGCCAAGTTGTCAAGAAAAATTTCTATAATAGATAGTAGCATTTTTACCCTTCTTTTAAAAGTCAAGAGTCTTTTAAGCACTAAGATACACAATCAGAAATTGTATACAACTTAATCCTTTAAAAATTCTTATTTTTTCTTTTATTATAGAAAAATGAACTCACAAGTCTATGTCTGGGCTCATTCAGAATTTTAGTTACAAGAAAAAATTATAATGATAATGATAATTATATATTTTTTCACATGCAATGACTATAAATTCTGCCATATTTTGGAAGGGGTCACAAACTACAGAAGTTCTGCATTCTGCTTTATTTCAAAGTGTACAGCATTAGTTAGGACAAGTCTAAGTAACTCTGGAAACACTTGGATGGTACAACATGCTCACTGATTTTTATTTTGTAAGCATCCCTTTACACATGAGTCATTAGATGAATTTCTCGTTCTAAGTAAATGTAATGAATTATTATTGTCATAAAATTTTAAGTCAAAAATGGGAAATGAAAGCACATGCTCTATATTAGAAGAAAGAGGAAATAAGAAGGTATGGGGTGTGGTGAAATGCATACCTAAACAGGTAAATGTTATCCAGCCTTCTTAAGTCAGAATTCTTTTTCTTTTGCAGTTAGATTCTTGCATGATATGTATGGAATAACTTTTTCAGGGGTGTAATTAGAAATGAAACATTAAACACACCTTCCTGCAACGTGGCATGACTTCCACCTAAGAAAAGTAGCATAACACAGTGTAGGTTTTGCTTCAAGTAGCCAGATCACGTGACTCTTCCAACAGATTAATATGGTTGGGCAAAGCATATTTTAGATTTGTCTTAAGAGATTATCATTTGTCTGCTCACCACATTGTGTCTAGGTGGCCTTTGGGTTTCAATGCTGAAAAGCATTCTTCCTATATTTCAGAATTTAAGAGCTTTTGGAAACATCAACCTCATTGCATTCGTAAGAGGAACATGTTGTACTAAAACTCAGAAAATTATATAAATTTTTTTTCTTTTAAATTTTTATTTAATTTATTTAAACTAAAAAAACACAAAGCTGAAAACCAAAAACAAAAAACAAACAAAAAAAACCCCAGTTCACTTATTTCTCCCATCCCTCACTCCCTGCTTCTTGCAACCAATGATCTATTCTCTGTATCTATGAGCTTCTTTTGTTGTTTTTGTTTTTTTTTTTAGATTCCACATACAAGAGAAATCATATAGTATTTGTCTTTCTCTTTCTGACTTATTTCACTTAACATAATGTTCTCAAAGTTCACGCATGTTGTTGCAAAAGGAATGACTTCATTCTTTTTTATGGCTGAATAAGATTCCATTGTATATATGTTCCACAATTTTTTTATCCATTTATCCATCAATGGACACAGGTAGTTTCCATATCTTGGCTATTGTAAATAAGGCTACAATGAACATGGGGATGTATACCTCTTTTCAAACAGTGTTTTCATTGTCTTTGGATAAATACCCAGAAGTGGAATTGCTGGATTTGTACGGCAATTCTATTTTTAATTTTTTGAGGAACCTCCATATTGTTTTCCATAGTGTTTGTACCAATTTATATTTCCACCACCAGTGTACAAGGATCCCCTTTTCTCCACATCCTTGCCAACATTTGTTATTCGTGTTCTTTTTGATTATAGCAATTCTAATCAGTGTGAGGTGATATCTCATTGTGGTTTTGATTTGCATTTACCTGATGATTAACTTTGTTGAGCATCTTTTCATGTACCTGTTGACCACTGCATTTCCTCTTTGGAAAAATGCCTATTCAGTTCTTCTGCCCATTTTTTAATAGGGTTGTTTGTTTGTTTTTGATGTTGGGTTGTATGAGCTATTTATAGATGTTGGATATTAACCCCTTACCAGTCATATGAATTGCAAATATTTTCTCCCATTCAGTAGGTTGTCTTTTCATTTTGTTGATGGTTTCCTTTGCCGTGCAAAAGCTTTCATGTTTAATTAGGTTCCATTTGTTTATTTTTGCTTTTGTTTCTTTTGCTTTAGCGGACAGATTCAAAAAAATATTGCTACGATTTATGTCAAAGAGTGTTCTGCCTATGTTTTCTTCTAGGAGATTTATGGTTTCTTACATTTAGGCCTTTAATCTATTACATTTAGGCCTTTACATTTAGGCCTTTAATCTATTTTAAGTTCTTACATTTAGGCCTTACATTTAGGCCTTTAATCTATTTTGAGTTTATTTTTGTATATGGTGTAAGAAAATGTTCTAATTTCATTTTTTACGTGTAGCTGTCCAGTTTTCCCAGCACCACTTATTGAAGAGACTGTCTTTTCTCCTTTATATTTCCTTGCCTCCTTTGTCATAGATTAATTGACCATAGGTTAGTGATTTTATTTCTGTGCTCTCTATTATGTACCATTGATCTATGTGTCTGTTTTTGTACCTGTACCATACTGTTTTGATTACTGTAGTTTTGCAGTACAGTATGAAGTCATGGAGTGTTATACCTCTAGCTTTATTCTTTTTTCTCAAAAGTGCTTTGGCTCTTCAGGGTCTTTGTGGTTCCATATAAATTTTAGAATTATTAAAATAATTATATATTATAATAATTATAATAGAGAAAGTATATTATAAAGTATAATTATAATAGAGAAAGTATTATTATAATAATTATATATTATAATAATTACAATATAACAAATATAATAAGGAGTATTTTATTGAATTCTTTGGTCAATGAATGTTGGCAAACCCTGTGAGCTTCATGGTATAGCCTAG
This sequence comes from Balaenoptera ricei, assembly GCF_028023285.1. Lineage (NCBI taxonomy): Eukaryota > Metazoa > Chordata > Mammalia > Artiodactyla > Balaenopteridae > Balaenoptera > Balaenoptera ricei. The sequence continues at coordinate 40,200,935 of NC_082650.1, read as the reverse complement.
AAGAGGGCAATGAGAAAACTGATGACCTGCAGAACTAGTCGGACCCCTTTTTGATTGACTGAACTGAAAAACCATCCGGGTTTTATTATACTTCACACTCTGCCTCTTTTTTGGAGCCCTGGGGCATTTGTCATATAACAGTATTCACATGTGTATTCACTATTCACATTTTAAGATATTCTGAAAAACACCAAAGCAACAGCACTTCAAACCAACACTCCAACTCAACACCTATTCTCAGTCATTGATACTAGTGAGGGTTGGTTTACGGAGATGTGAGCTTAGAGCCTTTTACATCAATGTGTGTATATGAGAATCAAGACTAGTGGTCGTGGACAACTTTGAAACATCATATTTAGCAGTTTAATGACTTTAGAGTTTGTGTGGGTGTGTCATCTTAATTTATTTGGGTATTTCAATTAACTTCAAAGAAAGGGATGAGATTTTTCAACCTGTTGAAAGGAGACATGGGCTAAAGAGTTGAGAAACACATTTCCTATTTTATACAGGCATAGGATTAAGTCCAGTTATTTTCTAGTCTACAAGGGTGAGTGGAGATGGAGCACAGATTGTTGCAGTGTACGCCGTATTGCAGTTACAGCAAGAAAGGCTGAGCCAAGGTGAGGAAGGCTGAGCCACTCTGGTCTCCTGGCCATGCTTCTTAGGTCATTTTGGTCTCTAGTAGAGTATTGTTACACGTTACACAGCTTCTCCTTTCATGTATTGAACTAATACTTCTAAAGGAATTTAATTAAAATAAATTAAATTCCTTTAGAAGTATTCAGTTGAAATAAATTAAATTTCTAAGTGCAGAATTATAACTACCACATTCATCTTGAATACCCACCATGCAGGTCACTTCATACTCAGGGCTATAGACAGTGCTCCTGAGCTTTGTCCTCAGGGAGCTCACTAGGAAATGTAGAACATGATGGAAATAAAGACCGAGACCTAGACAGGTACAAGTACAATACCATACCCTTGGATCATGTAAAGTATATAATAGACCTGAAGCTGGAAGAAGTATTTGTTGAAATATACACTCACTTCTGGACTTCAGTAATAAGTGAAGAAGAAAAGAGTGAAAGTATAGAGAATTGCTTCAACATATAGAAAGAGGCATCAACAGGTTTTGCAAAAGGCTTGTAAGACAGTTTTTTAAAAGTATATTTTAGCTCATAAAGTTATTTTACATATGTTTATAGAGAAATATAAAAATAGTTTTAGGCCAAATATTCATGGACAAATATATTTAATAAAGTGAGTATTTTATTATAATTTTGGCCGAAAATGATGTTATTTTAGTTTTTGTGAGTGACTGCAGGAATAACTTCAACCAGTTAAGGGATGATAGTAAGGAATAATCACAAATTATTGCAGATCTAATGGCATACAATTGATAGCATTTTCCAAACTTGTGACCTAAGCTATGTATCTGTGAGTGACAGATAAGTATCTCACATTTTTACTTCAAAAGTTCTTCAGACAGAATAGTGATTTTCAAGGGTCCTTAGCAGTAGAATCAGTAGTTAAAATCCATATCCTTTGTATCACACTATCAGGAAGAGAATAATTTATGGCTAGACATCCTGAACTGCAAGTCAGGTTCCTTCCAGACACATCTGTGAGCCAAATAGAAATGCAAAGAATTTCACTGTATTGTACATAATTTGATTGGGGAATAAATGGAAGATTTATTCCTAATGGTTTCTTTCTCTGTTCACACCTGACTATATAACATGGAATGGGAAGGAAGTTCTAGTTTTATAGTGTCCTGCTTACAATCATCAAAAGCAATGGTCTATATTTCCAAAAAAGGACAGTCATCACTCTTTCAGCTAGTAGAGAAAACATTTAAAATTTTTATCTTAGAAATAAGCACTCCTACATGAGCATGTTTCTTTCCCAATGAACTTCAGCATACTCTGTGTATTAGCCATCCTTGCTGTTGAGTAGAGAAATAGCAAAATTTCTCCCACATACCCTTAATCTTTACCACTATTTCAAAAGCAGAAGAGACTGCCAAGATAGCTTAATCTAGCAAGTATTGAAACAAACCCACCAGAAGAGAATCATTTTAAAGTATAAAATAATTAAAAATAGTATTGAGGAAAGAAAGGAAAAATACTATGTTGTCTGTTCTGGAATTTAAAACAAGATGGCAAATGACTTTTTAAAGTTGTTTACCTTGAGAATTATACATTCGTTGGGAAGTTGGGAAGACAATAGAAAGAAGTACCATGTCTTCTTCACTCAATTTCTCCAATAGTTACATCTTACATAACTGTAGCATTATATCAAAAACAGAAAAATTGACATTAGTATAATGTGTGTGTATAGTTCTATGACATTTTATCACATGTGTAGATTTGGGTAATGACCAACATAATCAAAATACAGAGCTATGTCATCATTACAAAGATCTCTTTCCTCTCACTACCCTTTTATAGCACTCTCCTACCACCATCCGTAATCTCTGACAACCACTAATTTGTTCCCCATCTCTATAATTTTGTCATCTCAAGAATGTTATATCAATGAAATCATACAGTATGTGATGTTTAGACATTGTTTTTCACTCAGAATAATGCCCTTGAGATTCATCCAAGTTGTTGTATTATAAATAGTTCATTTCTTTTTATTGGAATAAATGTGCAGGACTGCAAGTGCTGGGTTGTATGATAAGTGTATGTTTACTTTCTAAGAAAACTAAACTGTTTTCCACAGTGGCTGTACCATTTTACATTCTCACCAGTAATGTGTGTGAGATCCAGTTCCTCTGCATCCTCGCCTGAATTTTGTATTGTCACTATTTTTACTATTTTTACTTTAACTGTTCTAATAGGTGTGTGGTGCCACTTCTTCATGGTATCATTAGCATTTTGCTAATGCTAATGATATTGAACACATTTTCATATATTTGTTGCCATCTGTATATCTCCTCAAAGAGGCTAAGTCTATTTATTTTAACTATATTCATAGGATACCAAATGATATCACAGGATACCAAGTGATTTCTTTAAGTAATAAGTACATTTATTAATCAGATATATTAGGTTTCCTGCAGAGGGTCCTTTGTGACATTATCTCAGGAATTGTATAGAATAAAGATTACAGTGCATATACGATCCTATAATTAATGACTATTGGTGAAATTTAAGAAACACTTTCAAAACAGTAAAATGTACAAGTAATATGAAATTCCCCAAAGAAAATGAAACAAATGAAAAAATTAAACCCTCAATGTTTTCCAAATAAATTAAAATAATAAGTAAGCATATAATTGTAAGAGAACACAAAGAAAATGTGTAAAACAATATTTTGTCTGAAAAAAGCATTTTGTACAGAATAATATGATATAATGAATATATTCATAATAACCAGAAGATGATAAAAGATAATTATTTAATCTAATGACATTTCTATACAGGATTAATTTTTAAGTGCCTTTCTTTATCCTTGTGTTTCCTTTTTATTAACAACACAAAGATAGCTACTAAAAAGTCTTAATACACAATGATAAGTAGACTTATCACAGGGAAATCAAATGTTGACATAATAGTTACTGAAACTATACTTTCAGTGTAGTTGATTATTCTCCTGAGCAATTGAATTAACTTGGGTGAAAGTATTCATTCAACCAATATTTATTATGTACCACTGTATATGTTTATTAAGCTAGTACTTTCAAGGTTCTTTGGATTCATGGATAAGTGAAACATATTCCCTGACTTTAAGAGACTTAAAATACAGTAGAGAGAAAAAGAATTATAAAAAGTTAAGTACACTGATATTTCCTTGATATTTTTAAAGAAAAAAAGTAATATTTTATTGTCCAAGATGGTTAATCCTCTGAACTTATAATAAAACTATTCTGAATATTTATTTAATAGTGTTCACTTATATGGTACTTTAATTACTAATTTATTCTAACTTAGAAACTTTTAAATTCATGAAGAAATAGCAAAATGAGGGAAAGATTAAGAGATGGTAGTTGAAAGCAACATTCTGTACCTGATAGTTATGAATTATAATCTGTTTTTTTGATCTATAAATTTCTCCAAAAGATTTGATTTGGTTACAGCTAATGGAAATGCAATGTATATAATGTTGTGTCCTATAAACACTTACATATTTTGATTATTTTATAACTAAATGCTTCTATAGATACTAGATTTTACATGTTATATAATGGTATGTTATAATTCAAGATAGTACTGTAATATTAGAATTCATACATTAGACTGTGGATAGTCGTTTCCCCCAAATCTGATGTGTTTTTCAGACTGAAGACCCCAAGAAAGAAAAAGTACATGCGTAAAATAATAGTGTTCCCTATATGCCTGGAGGGATCTTACAGAAAAGAATGAGAAGAATTGTTCCTAATTTTACTCAGGACCAAATAAAAAGACATGAAGAAAAAAAAAAAAAAAAGATGCAATTTGGATAGAAGATTTCTTGAGTGTTTCAAATTTGAAAGGGATAAATGAAGTATGTTAAAAATATCCACCACTTTGAAAAATATCTGAAATAGAATTTTCCTTGTAAAGGTCTAATGAGCCAGGAAGACAGACTAGATTCCTTCTCAAGGTCACTCTAACCTTTAAAGAATCTATGTCTTCTCTTCTCTAAGAACAGAACCTCCTCCTCTCCTACCTGGACCCTAATCAGGGGAGGTAATTGACATTCAGTGACCGCTTTCTTAATCCTAATACTATAATAAACAGTGCCATCTACTGACTAAATTATATTATTGACTACCTTCCACAAGTAGTAAAAACTTGTGGGATTGTAAATCCTACTGAGAAATTTGTTATATTCATTTACATTAGTCACATGTTATACATACTTACTTATAGCTATGGGGAGTGTAGATATAGTCTGTTTTGATCTTCTTGGTTTTTTCTTTTTTTTCTTAACAGATGAGAAGATTTAGATTCAAAAAGGTCAATCAATTTGCCCAGAATTTTGACATAGCACTTTTCAGTGAACGCCACTGTGAACTGAACCCTGGGAAAGGAAGGAAATTTAACACTTTGGAGATGGAAATCAATCTGCAACCTTGTCCATTCATTGGGAAAAAAATCTGACAGATATGACTAATGACGAAAGTATAAAATCAATATGGCAAGGCAAGTTGGGAAACTGCTGATGTAAAGGTTTGGGAGAAGGAAATGCTCACATGTAGGCTTAAGTAAAAATAATGAAAGAGGAAATACTAAGTTAAGGCTATTTTGTCCCTTTCTTCTTAACAACAGAGAGTTGGAATTATTTGATGATTATTACAGAAGCTTGATTTGCTCTCACAAAAGCATGATATATAAAATGAACTCATTTTGCTACTAGACATTTCCCATCAATATTGACCTATAGCTCAAGAACTAAAATAAGTATAGTTATGACTTTTAGATAGGCTGAACAAAACAGAACCAATGCAATGAATATTCTCCCATTTTTTCATTATTAAGAATTAAGCCATGTTTGGTTTGTATTTGTGCCCAAGACATAAGTTATTTCTCTATTAGATCACCTCTAAATATTAAATTCAAATGGACTCATAGTTTTATCCTTCATAGCATTTAAGTGCAGTGCTCATCTTCAAGCAAGGGACTTAAATATTTATGAAGTAGGTACTGGTGGAAGGATAGTCTACCTTCTCATTTAAGGTAATAAGTTATCAGGCAGATTACAATAGATCCAGGTATTTTGTTGTTATTGTTTTTAGACTCATACAAGTTTATATAAAACGTGAGTATATTTTTTAAAATATACACCAAATTAAGGAACTTAGTAATAATCAACAGCAAAATTAATCATATTAGAAAATATTTCCAATCATAATAGTCAACTTTTATCCTGATATCTTCCATCTTTTAAACTTAGAAGAAACTAAAAGCACTGAAAACCCAGGTTTGACTATAATTTGAGACCACGTGACCATTTAGGGTTTCAGAATGTGGCTTTCTTCGCTACCCATATCCCAGCATTTTTCCATGAGTCAAACTAGAGTCTCCCAAAGAACCAGAATCCACCATAACTAAGATACTGATGGTAATAACATAACAAAGGCGCTGGAGAAAAGTGCTTTCAGAAGGGGTGCTGCCCTAAGGATATACGTGGCATTGAAAGTGATTTGGGGACTAAAGACAGAGACTCGTGCTGAGGGCACATTGCAAGTCTCCACAAAGATGTCCTTTTGGCACAGGATGAGGATAGAACTCAGAACTGTTGACTGCAGCAACTGGAGCAAATCCTGAAACCACACAACCATTTAATAGAACACACAGATACTTGTTCTCTGTACATGTATATTGGGGTTTGGATAGGATTTCAAAATAGTTCACACTCAGCATCTTCTGTTTCCAAGATCTTATTTGATGACCCCTTCTCTTTCCATTATTTGATCAGAAGACATGGAAAATGTGACTCTTTATATTTCACTTTTCTGTTTATCTCAGAATTAAGTTTTATGCTCTATTTGCCATCTATGCTGTTGAATTTGTGTTCTGTGCCTTTTTTAACCCTACATTGGCAGAAGCTTTAGACCCATTTAGATGATATTCATTTGCAAGTGACAGATGAAATCAGAATAATACAGTATGAACCAGTATGAACATGCTCCTTCTTCTTGCTTTCTCTCTATTATGGTGAGCTTCTCCAATCCTCAGGCATCCAAAACTGAATGAGATATTGAAGCATACACACTTTTACAGAGACAACAATAACAACCAGTGCAGAATATTAACTCTGAGAAAGTAAGATGCTCCATTTATTCTCATTGTTTTATTGTTAACCACAAATGGGTCATAAGGCAATTTAAAATTTAGAATGCACATACAATTTTCCATAAAAGCATAGTATTTGCCATTTTCCAGGACACACGACCAGGGTGATAGAAGTCCATTTTCAAAGTCTCAAATTCAGATAACAACTCCCTAATATATAGGCAGAAGAGTTTTTCCACCATTAAATCTCTGAAGTTTTTTTTTTTTTTTTAATAACAGCTAAAAACTTAGTATATATTTAAAAATCTTGGTCCTTTAGTGAAAAATCTCATTGAAGAGTGTGCCTATGTCATTCCAGAGAGAGTAGCAATAGCAACCGTCCATTCATGCAGGACACATGGCTCATGGTTTTAAAATCATTGACTGAGAGACTAGTCATTTTTCCCCCTACTTTATTCTTATTACTCCTAAAAGGTGATATTTTTACTAAATCCAAAGTCAAATATATAAGGGGAATCTGTTTAATTTTACATATGTGAAAATTCTGAAAGTGAGAGATGGGATTCTTAATGTGCTTGTTTTCCTTTAGGAATAACTTCTTTGCTAGACACATACTCTCTAATCATCTAGCAAATTAGCAAATACAATTCATGAAAGTAATTCAAAGTGAAGTTAAAATATGTGCAACAATTATTTCCAGCTTATATACCAGGTGACTAAATGTGTGACATATAATAGGATCTCGCTAATTATCTAAGCAGCAGACAGCAAAGCTCTAAAAAAGTAAATTCTCTACTTGATTCATGGCCCACAACTATAATTTTTTAGAGTAAATCTTGGAAGTTGTTGAAAATTACAACCAAGAACCTGCCACTAACCATGATAACAAACCAGGCCTGAGGATCTTGGATTAGTTCTAATTCCCACTGATGTGGGAGAAGAAAAAATCCATGTCCTGCCCACCAGCGCCCCCTCCTAATTAATTACCTCCTAAAGTAGCCTGAGGAGGAAAGAACAAGGTCAGTTGCTGCTTCAGCCACCCCAATTCTTTAGAGCCCAATCCAAGGAACTACCTGTATATCCAGGTCCACTATAGTTTTGAGAAAGATCTTGATAGAGATAGATTTTAACAATTGCTTCACTTCTGTCAAATAGAGCTTGGAAATAGGTTTCAAAATACAGAATCCAGTGGTCCCATCAGGATGCTTGTGCTCCGATGTACCACCTCCACACGATCTCTCAGGTGGATATACCTCTGTTTCCGAGCATACCTGGGATGGAGTCATAGGCACACAAAGAAAGCCCATTCAAGGGAAATCTGACACCATTCAGAATAAGGCATCAGCTTAGGTTTTTTTCTCCTTAGTTCTTTAGTCTATCCATCTAAAACAGAGTCCTCATTTGAAGACCTGCCTAATTCCTGACATTTTCCTTTCCTCAGGCACTGTATCTTCTTCACATATTTCTCACTGCAATAGGAGGTCTTTTATAAATAGGATGAAAATGTAATTTAATATTTTTCCAGATGACTTTTGAGAGTGGAAAGGAAAGATATTAATGATGACACCAGGATAATAAGCATAACCCAGGGCTGCACAAGCAAATCAGGATATATAGGCACTCATTATAAGCCTGTAGGGTTTTGGGAGAAGAAATGAAAACACTATGGTTGGGTCAAATGCTGCATGGTGGATACCTTCCTATTACTCAAAGCCCATTCCTTCATGATTCTTTCTTATCTTTCACTTCAAATGCTCCCTGGCAAAGGGATCATCTGCTATATCCAGCTCTCAGTTTTGCAATTAATCTATCTTACATTTACCACAAGTACATTATACATACACTGTCCTACATGCATTAGGAAGACATAATAGGAATAATGAACATCGTAATACTGCTGATTTGCGAGAGTATTATGGGTGTTCAAAACATTGACCAAGGTCTTTAGAAATAGGCTAAAGTTTGCTTGGAATTACTTATCACAATTCACTTGACAGTGTCTCTTGTATTCTTTCTGGCAAAGGGTCTTATACAGACTAGTGAATGCTTAGCATATTGTTCATTCAGAGAATCATCATCATTATCACACAGATTATCCTGTAAGATTTTTTCCTTTAAGTTTGAGTATACTTTAAATATAAATTTTCTACTACATGTTTTTCATTCTAAATTTTAAAAGGTAGGTTTTGAAAACATGGTTGCATTTTCCATCGTGCAATTTTTTCCTTCAGTTTCTAATGGTTAGTTGCCATATACCCTTTGTAGACATTTTGAACTTCTTTTAATAAGTACTTTTACTACTTTTAGGAAGTTATGTTTAAAAAAAGATGAAAATCAAAACCACAATGAGATACTGCTTGACACCCATTAAGATGGCTATGATCACAAAGGCAGATAATAACAAGTATTGACAAGGATGTGGAGAAATCAGGACCCTTATACATTGGTTGTGGAAAAGTAAAATGGTACAGCTGCTTTGGAAAACATTCTAGTAGTTTCTCAGTTAAATGTACAGCTATGATATGATCTAGCAATTCCACTCCTAGGTATGCACCAAGAGAAATGAAGTCATGTGGACACACAAAAACATACACAAATGTTCACAGTAGCAGTATTCCAAAGAGCCAAAAAGTGGACACAACTCAAATGCCCATCCATCAACTAATGAATGGATAAATAAAATGTGGTATGTACATGCAGTGGAATATTTCTCTACAGTAAAAGAAATGAAGTACTGATATATGCTACAACATAAATGAACCTGGGAAGAAGTTTTGTGCTAAATGAAAGAAACCAGACACAAAAATAATCATATATTGTGTGATTCCATTTATATGAAATATCCAGAATAGACACATCTATAGAAACAGAAAGTAGATTCATAGTTGCCTTGGAATGGAGGATGTGGGGCAGTTAGGGAAAGACAGTTAAGGAGTACAGGTTAATTTGGGGTAATGTAAATGTTCTAAAACTGATTGTGGTGATGGATTCATGACTCTGTGAATATAGTAAAAACCAGTGAATTGTATGATTCAAATGGGAGAATTGTATGGTATGTAAATTACACCTCAATAAAGCTATTTTTAAACAGGGTAGTTAGAGTATTTTGTCTTACAGAATATTAAGTCAAGGACACATTCACAATAAAAGGATGGGCACAGAAAAAGACATAAAATTAAAATAACAGCGCAGTTAAGCCAATTACTAGTTAAATCATGAAACATACAACTCAGTAAGAGATAAATTCTAAGAGACCCTCACATAGAAAGAATGGCCCAAGCTTGTGGAATTTAAAATCCAAGCTGAGATCCATCAGAGTGCAGACAGCAGAAGCAAGAAGAACTACAATTCTGCAGCCTGTGGAACAAAAACCACATTCACAGAAAGATAGACAAGATGAAAAGGCAGAGGGCTATGTACCAGATGAAGGGACAAGATAAAGCCCCAGAAAAACAACTAAATGAAGTGGAGATAGGCAACCTTCCAGAGAAAGAATTCAGAATAATGATAGTGAAGATGATCCAGGACCTCAGAAAAACAATGGAGGCAAAGATCGAGAAGATGAAAGAAATGTTTAACAAAGACCTAGAAGAATTAAAGAACAAACAAACAGAGATGAACAATACAATAACTGAAATGAAAACTACACTAGAAGGAATGAACAGCAGAATAACTGAGGCAGAAGAACAGATAAGTGACCTGGAAGACAGAATGTTGGAATTCACTGCTGTGGAACAGACTAAAGAAAAAAGAATGAAAAGAAATGAAGACAGCCTAAGAGACCTCTGGGACAACATTAAATGCAATAACATTCGCATTATAGGGGTCCCAGAAGGAGAAGAGAGAGAGAAAGGACCAGAGAAAATATTTGAAGAGATTAGAGTTGAAAACTTCCCTAACATGGGAAAGGACATAGCCACCCAAGTCGAGGAAGTGCAGTGAGTCCCATACAGGATAAACCCAAGGAGAAACATGCTGAGACACATAGTAATCAAATTGGCAAAAATTAAAGACAAACAAAAATTATTGAAAGCAGCAAGGGAAAAATGACAAATAACATACAAGGGAACTCCCATAAGGTTAACAGCTGATTTCTCAGTAGAAACTCTACAAGCCAGAAGGGAGTGGCATGATATACTTAAAGTGATGAAAGGGAAGAACTTATAGCCAACATTACTCTACCTGGCAAGGATCTCATTCAGATTCGATGGAGAAATCAAAAGTTTTACAGACAAGCAAAAGCTAAGAGAATTCAGCACCACCAAACCAGCTCTACAACAAATGCTACAGGAACTTCTCTAAGTGGGAAACACAAGAGAAGAAAAGGACCTACAAAACCAAACCCAAAACAATTAAGAAAATGGTCATAGGAACATACATATCGATAAATACGTTAAACATGAATGGATTAAATACTCCAACCAAAAGACACAGGTGTGATGAATGGATACAAAAACAAGACCCATATGCATGTTGTCTACAAGAGACCCACTTCAGAACTAGGGATACATACAGACTGAAAGTGAGCAGATGGAAAAAGATATTCCATGCAAATGGAAATCAAAAGAAAGCTGGAGTAGCAATACTCATATCAGATAAAATAGACTTTCAAATAAAGAATGTTACAAGAGACAAAGAAGGACACTACATAATGATCAAGGGATCAATCCAAGAAGAAGATATAACAATTATAAATATATATGTGCCCAACATAGGGGCACCTCAATACATAAGGCAACTGCTAACAGATGTAAAAGAGGAAATCGACAGTAACACAATAATAGTGGAGGACTTTAACACCTCACTTACACCAATGGACAGATCATCCAAAATGAAAATAAATAAGGAAACAGAAGCTTTAAAAGACACAATACACTAGATAGATGTAATTGTTATTTATAGGACATTCTATCCAAAAACAGCAGATTACACTTTCCTCTCAAGTGCTCACGGAACTATCTCCAGGATAGATCACATCTTGGGTCACAAATCAAGCCTCAGTAAATTTTAAAAAATTGAACTCATATCGAGCATCTTTTCTGACCACAACACTATGAGATTAGAAATGAATTACAGGGGAAAAAACGTAAAAAACACAAACACATGGAGGCTAAACACTACGTTACTAAATAACCAAGAGATCACTGAAGAAATCAAAGAGGAAATCAAAAAATACCTAGAGAAAAATGACAATGAAAACACGATGATCCAAAATCTATGGGATACAGCAAAAGCACTTTTAAGAGGGAAGTGTATAGCTATACAAGCCTACCTCAAGAAACAAGAAAAATCTCAAATATAAAATCTAACCTTACACCTAAAGGAACTAGAGAAATAAGAACAAACAAAACCCAAAGTTAGCAGAAGGAAAGAAATCATAAAGATCAGAGCAGAAATAACTGAAATAGAAACAAAGAAAACAATAGCAAAGATCAATAAAACTGAAAGCTGGTTCTTTGAGAAGATAAACAAAATTGATAAACCATTAGCCAGACTCATCAAGAAAAAGAGGGAGAGGACTCAAATCAATAAAATTAGAAAGGAAAAAGGAGAAGTTACAACAGACACCGCAGAAATACAAAGCATCCTAAGAGACTACTACAAGCAACTCTATGCCAATAAAATGGACAACCTGGAAGAAATGGACAAATTCTTAGAAAGGTATAACCTTCCAAGACTGAACCAGGAAGAAACAGAAAATATGAACAGACCAATCACAAGTAATGAAATTGAAACTGTGATTAAAAATCTTCCAAAAAACAAAAGTCCAGGACCAGACGGCTTCACAGGTGAATTCTATCAAACATTTAGAGAAGAGCTAACACCCATCCTTCTCAAACTCTTCCACAAAATTGCGGAGGAAGGAACACTCCCAAAGTCATTCCATGAGGCCACCATCACCCTGATACCAAAACCAGACAAAGATACTACAAAAAAAGAAAATTACAGACCAATATCACTGATGAATATAGATGCAAAAATCATCAACAAAATTCTAGCAAACAGAATCCAACAACATATTAAAAGGATCATACACCACGATCAAGTGGGATTTATCCCAGGGATGCAAGGATTCTTCAACATATGCAACTCAATCAATGTGATACACCATATTAACAAATTGAAGAATAAACACCATATGATCATCTCAATAGATGCAGAAAAAGCTTTTGACAAAATTCAATACCTATTTATGATAAAAACTCTCCAGAAAGTGGGCATAGAGGGAACCTACCTCAACATAATAAAGGCCATATACAACAAACACACAGCAAACATCATTCTCAATGGTGAAAAACTGAAAGCATTTCCTCTAAGATCAGGAACAAGACAAGGATGTCCACTCTCACCACTATTATTCAACATAGTTTTAGAAGTCCTAGCCTCAGCAATCAGAGAAGAAAAAGAAATAAAAGGAAACCAAATTGGAAAAGAAGAAGTAAAACTGTCATTGTTTGCAGATGACATGATACTATACATAGAGAATCCTAAAGATGCCACCAGAAAACTAGAGCTAATCAATGAATTTGGTAAAGTAACAGGATACAAAATTAATGCACAGAAATCTCTTGCATTCCTATACACTAATGATGAAAAATCTGAAAGAGAAATTAAGGAAACACTCCCACTTACCATTGCAATAAAAAGAATAAAATACCTAGGAATAAACCTACCTAAGGAGACAAAAGACCTGTATGCAGAAAACTATAAGACACTGACCAAAGAAATTAAAGATAATACCAACAGATGGAGATATATACCATGTTCTTGGATTCGAAAAATCAATATTGTGAAAATGACTATACTACCCAAAGCAATCTACAGATTCAATGCAATCCCTATCAAATTACCAGTGGCATTTTTTACAGAACTAGAACAGAAAATCTTAAAATTTGTATGGAGACACAAAAGACCCTGAATAGCCAAAGCAGTCTTGAGGGAAAATAACGGAGCTGGAGGAATCAGACTCCCTGACTTCAGACTATACTACAAAGCTACAGTAATCAAGACAATATGGTACTGGCACAAAAACAGAAATATAGATCAATGGAACAAGATAGAAAGCCCAGAGGTAAACCCATGCACCTATGGTCAACTAATCTATGACAAAGGAGGCAAGGATATATAATGTAGAAAAGACAGTCTCTTCAATAAGTGGTGCTGGGAAAACTGGACAGCTACATGTAAAAGAATGAAATTAGAACACTCCCTAACACCATACACAAAAATAAACTCAAAATGGATTAGAGACCTAAATGTAAGACCAGACACTATAAAGCTCTTAGAGGAAAAGATAGGAAGAACACTCTTTGACATAAATCACAGCAAGATCTTTTTTGATCCACCTCCTAGAGCAATGGAAATAAAAACAAAAATAAACAAATGGGACCTAATGAAACTTCAAATCTTTTCCACAGCAAAGGAAACCATAAACAAGACGAAAAGACAACCCTCAGAATGGGAGAAAATATTTGCAAACGAATCAATGGACAAAGGATTAATCTCCAAAATATATAAACAGCTCATGCAGGTCGATATTAATAAAACAAACAACCCTATCCAAAAATGGGCAGAAGACCTATATAGACATTTCTCCAAAGAAGACATACAGAAGGCCAAGAAGCACATGAAAAGCTGCTCAACATCACTAATTATTAGAGAAATGCAAATCAAAACTACAATGAGGTATCACCTCACACCAGTTAGAATGGGCATCATCAGAAAATCTACAAACAACAAATGCTGGAGAGGGTGTGGAGAAAAGGGAACCCTTTTGCACTGTTGGTGGGAATGTACACTGATACAGCACTATGGAGAACAGTATGGAGGTTCCTTAAAAAATTAAAATAGAATTACCATATGATCCAACAATCCCACTATTGGGCATATACCCAGAGAAAACCACGATTCAAAAAGACACATGGGGGCTTCCCTGGTGGCGCAGTGGTTGAGAATCTGCCTGCCAATGCAGGGGGCACGGGTTCGAGCTCTGGTCTGGGAAGATCCCACATGCCGCGGAGCAACTAGGCCCGTGAGCCACAACTACTGAGCCTGCGCATCTGGAGCCTGTGCTCCGCAACAAGAGAGGCCACGACAGTGAGAGGCCTGCGCACCGCGATGAAGAGTGGCCCCCGCTTGCCGCAGCAAGAGAAGGCCCTCACACGGAAACGAAGACCCAACACAGCCAAAAATAAATAAATAAAAAATTAAAAAAAAAAAAAAAAAAGACACATGCACCCCAATGTTCATTGCAGCACTATTTACAATAGCCAAGTCATGGAAGCAACCTAAATGCCCATCGACAGATGAATGGATAAAGAATATGTGGTACATATATACAATGGAATATTACTCAGCCATAAAAAGAAACGAAATTGAGTTATTTGTTGAGACGTGGATGGATCTAGAGACTGTCATACAGAGTGAAGTAAGTCAGAAAGAGAAAAACAAATATCATATATTAACGCATATATGTGGAACCTAGAAAAATGGTACAGATGATCCGCTCTGCAGGGCAGAAATTGAGACACATATGTAGAGAACAAATGTATGGACACCAAGGGGGGAAAGCCGCAGGGGGGGTGGGGGTGGTGGTGTGCTGAATTGGCGATTGGGATTGCCATGTATACACTGATGTGTATAAAATTGATGACTAATAAGAACCTGCTGTTTAAAAAATTAAAAAAAGTTGTCAAATGTATTCTGTTGGAAAGAAGCAAAAATAGACCATGTTTACTGTCTAAATTAGATAATAATTTAATGATATTTAGCATCTATTGCAGATGTATTTATTATTGCAGATTGTATTTGCTTTATAAAAAAAAAAAATCCAAGCTGAGTAGTAATATAAAGGTAAGTTGCTAGAGCTCTGAGGATCATCATAACTGGGCAAACCCTACTAGATTTTTTCCTGACAGAAGTTCTGTTAAGCCAAAAGGTAGAAATCATAGTTGAAAAATAAAGGCTGCTAATGAGTATTCACATAAGAACTTAGTTTATCCTCAATTTAAGATAGTGTTTATGAGTGCAAGATATGGAATTTAAAGCAGCTTGGGCTTGAATCCTCTGTGTCTTAATAGCTGTGTGACACAAGACAATGTACTTCACCTCTCTAAGCCTCAGTTTCATCATCTCTAAAATAATATGTAGCTTGTAAATTGTTGTAAAACAAACAAATGCTCTTGGCTTACAGTAAGCAAAAATTTGCTGTGTTTAGTACTCATACTTTCAAAAACATCAGATATGGGCAGTCATAGTTTGAAGCATCTTTCCTCTGGCAATAAATTTCAGGCAAACATAGGAAAGTAAGCACAAATGTCTGGAAATGAGACTGAAACTTTAGCGTCCAGTTGCTGTGTGATTCCATCTGTGATAGTGAGGATGAAAATGTAAAAAACACTGTAAATGATACAATATCTCACTCAATGGAAAATTATACCAGTCACTCTGATGTTGGAGAACCATGAACTAGGGTCATGAAAATATTTCGGTTCTCTGGGTATTAAATGAACATTTGTACATATAATATTTCACCATTTGTTGTGTGCTCTGATCTACTTTTAAATCTTGTAAGAGTATATTTTCTATTTTCTTGTGCCTTAGTTTTATCTCATCAATTACTAACTAGTTTTTTGCTCCATTCCCAGGTTTTATTGTTGGAAGAAATCTAGGAAAATTTCCATTGTATCCTCAGGAATAACTGATTATGATTTCAAGTTTCTGAGATTACTAATAGAAACAATGTATAAAAAACACACAGTGTTCCCACTGATTTATAAATTATTTTAATGAGGAATATATTCCTTTCCATTTTGCAAAATAGTAAAGCTGAATATTGGCACAGAAAAATATTTATCGCTCCAAAATGATAAAGTCAATTCTTTTTTAACATATACTCTGAATTCCATATAGGAAGGAATATCTACTAACACAGTAAGGAGCAGTTTCCATGGAACACAAAAAGTCACGAGTGTTAGATCTTTATTGGACTTTTGGGGTTGAATTTCTGCTTTTCCTGCCTGCTAACTGGGATTCTGGAGAATTATCTTGGTTGTATTATCTGTATAATAATAATAATGATAATGATAATACCAGCCTAATAGAGTTTCTGTGGACTACCCGCAAGGGGGTGTCTGCAAGCTGAGGTGATCCTGGAGGGGCTGAAGACCAAAGGGAGAATCCGGGTGGTGCATCTTCACCTCCACCACTCATGCTGCATTTGTCATTCTTTCTTTTATACTTTTCATTCCCTTATTCAACAAATATTAATGTGTGTTTTCCATGTGCTAACCATATTCTCAAGTTCTGGGAATTTCACAATGAACAAAGCAAAGTCCTTGTCTTGAAGAAGCTAACATTCTAGAAAATGAAAGACAAACAATAAACAAATACTCAATATGTCAGGAAAGTACAGGTGTTATGCAGAAAACTACTTCAGGTTAAGGTGAGGAAGTGACATCTGGAGAAAGTGACATCTGAAGGAATTAAGGGAGAAGCCACATTTATATTCAGACAAAGAGCATCCAGGCGGAGGGTGCCGAGAATGTGAAGTGTTTGTGCTCACTCAGCAGGAGAGGCCACGCAGGACGGTTGTAGGATAACAGAGAGAGAGGTAGGCAGAAGCTCATTTCTGAGTTGTATTCCAAAGTTCAAATTTTGGAAACTTAGATTTTTTTCAGTAGTTTCCTGAATTTCTGCCCAAAACTTACTCTTTTATCCGGACAAGGGATATTTAGTTTGGGATTTGATGATTCCTCCTATTTATATGTTGTTCCATGGACTTGTCTGTTTACAAGCAAGGGGCAAGAAAAGTCTCTGTAACCAATGATTGTAATTTTACTTCACAGCTGAAGACTCCCAGATGTTTGCTGTGTTTTCCACTTTCCTGAGAGAGGTTTCAGGTGAATCTGCTTGCCGAATTAATATTTTACATTTCATTTTCCTTTCCTTGAAGGATTTCTGTTCTCTTGAGAGGTCTTATTTTTGATTATTTTTCTTTATATTCTTAGTAATGGTTATTTGTGATGATTGTGACATCTAGCCTGGTACACAGTACCTTATAAAATTTGTCACACTAGCAGAACTACTGCTAAACAAAAACAAAACAAAAAAAGGCCATGCTATGCACTCTAATTAGGGGGAAATGAGTCATTCTTTCTAGTGTTCTTAGAGAAACCAGGTGGTTTTATCATAAATATTCTACTTTAACATATGTAAGGCATTATGCATCACAAAGGAGACAGGCAAACAAGATCAAAGTTGTAATTTTCAACTTATACCAATCAAGAGAAGCAAGAACAGAAGACAGGGTGGGATCAGGTATCCTCAGGGCACAAAGAAAACTATTGGGTTGGCCAAAAATTTCGTTCGGATTTTTCCGGAACATCTTATGGAAAACCGAAGGAACTTTAGGCCAACCCAATAATTCACTGAATTGCAGAGTCAAACAAACACCTTGTCCCCAGTGCCTGTAGCAGCACAAGAATAAACCTAAGCCAACTTCAGCTGGAGCAGCTTCTCTAGCATCTGAGTTCATAACTGCATATTCAATTTTCCTGATAGTCCCCAGAAAAATGGTTCTGAGAGCAACGGTGACTCCTTCTCACACTTTGCTAGAAGCCTCAGAATTTACAGCAATGCCAGTGGAAGTTTAGACATTTATTTTACCAGAGATAAGGAAAGCAAAAGAAAATGAGGGGAAATACTGCATCAGATTGAACTGAATTAAAAGCTGGAGAATATTTTCTTACGAACCAATATATTCTTCTCCCTGAAAGCAGGCAAAGGGTGAACTGGAATACTGTTCCCTTCCCACCTCTCTTTCATTAGAGAAGGACAGAAAATCTATATCTTCCCTTGAAGGCAGAGCAAGCACTGTTTGATACATCTTGAGGGTCCTGATATGAGCTGAAGAATAATCAGCGTTCATGTATAAGCAGTAAAGTCTTCAGCCACTGCCTTGCAAGTAGCCTATTAGCTGCTGACATTTAATATCTTATTTTCATTTTCCTATGAGGAAGAAGAATATAGAGATTAGAATGACCCTCCATCCATCCACAGCAAAGAAATGAAAGACTGGGGCCAAAAGAGCTTTCTAAAGCACTCAAATCAAATTAAAGCTCTGAGCGTGTAACCAAGACACCAGTGTAATGGGGGGTCTCAGAAATACTAAATTTTTATTCCTCTTGCGTTCCACATGTTCCTTTCTTTTTCTGACTTCTAAATCTTTTCTTGCCTCTAGTCTTCAGTGAGATAAGATGCTGACAGGTTAGTACAGTGATATGGCTTGGAGAGTTAAGAAGAACTTTATCAGGATGTAGGGCCCAAAAATGAAGTGAATTTGATAGTTGGAGAGGAAATGCATATGCCAGCCAGAAGAAAAAACAAGAGCATGCCATACAAACAAAACAGAACAGTGTGTGTGTGTGGCAAGGTTATGGTGAAAGGCAAGGAGGTTATAGATGGTCTAGTCAGGAGCAAGGAGCCTTAGTGTGAATGATAATTCTTTGTATGTCTGTGTACTCCTTCTCTGTATATTCTTCCCTTTCAGCACGGTTGCAGTGTAACTCCACTCCTTAGTCCCAATTGATAAGTCTAGTCATCTTCTGCTCTGAGATGCGCTGTGTTCTTGTGCTAAGTATTTTAGATGGAGGTGGAGAAGAAATAAACAGGAATCTTTTCTCAGTGCCTGGTCTATAAGATGTAAAAGTCATGTATCATCAAGAGTCCTTTGCAAACAACTGAAATCATTCTATTAAGAACAAAATTTACTAGAAAGATACTGAGGACATAACAGAAGCATAGGGACAGGTGAACAAACTTTGGGAAATATATAAACTTGAATCTTTGGATCTAGTATCAAGACCTTAGGGACAGACCATCTCTTTATTGTGCTGCAATTGGGTCACTCAGAGCCCATCACCTTCCTTCTTCATTGTCTCCCCTCAGGACATACATTTCTACATGGAAAGTGTAATTGCCTTAGCTTTTAATAACACATTAACCACTGTAAGGTGGGATGAGGGATGGGGAATAAAGTCAGTCCTGTGATTGCCATTCTAGATAAATCATGTGGAACGGGAGAGGGTCAGACATACAACCAAAGAAGGGATACTGAGATGATCAAAACCAGATGGGTTCATTATAATTTGGGAGTTGACAGTGCTCATGTTTTCTGTCATAATAAAAGAAGTGCAGCAGAAAAAGGCAGGTGGTGGGAGGGGGATAGGCAGAGAGGAAGAGAGAGGATAAATGAACAATTAGAAATGTCAGGAATTTCGAAAGATGTTGGGTTTTCAACTCAAGGCACTACTGCAAATTCCTGGCACACAACTATTTGAAACAAAGAAAATAACAAATGATATGTCTATTGTTCTTTGAAATAAACATTGAGTATGGCTTTGTGTCATGGAAAATTCTCTTGAAACTTATTCTGGTAACACTGCTTCATTATAGGTCTGTACCTATTTTTCCCCTTTTACATGTTTTATAGTCCCAAACTTAATATATAAACTGGGTTAATGGCAAAAATAAAGACTAGGTCATTTAAAGATTTTTTTCCATTACTACAGAATTAATTGAAAGGGAACCCATCTTCAGTTCTCCTCAAAGACTTATCCTCACAAAGGCCAACACATGGGATACATTTGCAAGCTCCTCATTGAAAGCCAGTAGTAAATTCAAGTGCCATCAGTCACCCCACTGTGACCCAGAACTTTTAAATTTCTGTTTCTATTAGCTGTGTGCCATTTAAAATAATGGCCTCATACAACTTTGTTTTAAGGTTTACTTTATATTATTTTAAGAAAAATTGTTTAACCTAATTTGATGTTTTTATTTAACGTTTTCCATTGTTTATGTTTTTACATGCAAAACATATTAACACTTTGACTAGCCTTATTGCTACCTTTGCCTAGGAACAGCACAAATGTTCATCAACAAGACAGTGATTAAATAAACTATGGTTTATGCATGTATGAAATATTATGTAGAAGTTAAAAAGAATGAGGCAGTTCCATCTGTATTGTCAATGATACTGAGTGAAAAAAGCCAGTTATAGAACATACATTATATTATATAATTTATGTAAAATTTAATTGAAAGCAAAATTACATATATATATATATATATATATATATATATATATATATATATATATATATATATATATATATATAATGAATTGAAGAGTCTAGAAGGGCCTGGAGAGTTAAGAAGAACTTTATCAGGATGTAGTCCCTTCTGGGGAGGAGACTAGATTGGACATAGAGAAAAAGGATACAATTGCTTTTTGGTATTACTTTTAATGGGAATGTATTACTAGAACAATTAAAATAAATTTAAAAATCCTAAAAGAATCATTATCTAGTACCAGTAAAAACAATGTGAATGGTCGCCTTCATTACTACAAATCCTCAGTTAATTCAAGCTCACTGTCATCAAATGCACATGTTCTGTCTTCCCAACTGGATAAGTTTTTTGAGGTCAAGGGTCAAGTCCCTCATTTCAAGGTTTGTCCCTTGTAGCATTGAGTATATTGCCATGGTCCAGATGGGGTCAATGCTTGTTTGAGTTCTACTTAATTTGTTTAGCAATTGTGCCTTGTATGCCAGAAACTTGAAGTTATAGTTCTCGTTGAGAGAACACAGGTATTTCTCAACAAACATATCATAAAAATCAATAGCAAATTCGTATTGGGTGGCTACTAGGTGACAGGCACTATAATAAGTGTTTTGAATGTATAAATCTTACTTAATAGTCTTAACAAGCCAGTGAGGCATATCAAGTGTTCCTAATTTTTTCTAAACCTTAGAATTACCTGAGAATCTTTTAAACAAGAGATTCTTGTTCAGTTGACAAAAGAATGGGTCCCAAACATTGCTTTTGTTTAAAAGTTCCCCTTTGATTTCAACTTTGATTCAAGGGTTGATAATCAGTGAAGCAGGCATTATCAACACCTCCACTTGTTAAAAGAAAAACACGACGCAGAGAGGTTAATCAACTCAATAAATAAACAAGGAGGCCAGTCTGCCTCTAAAACTTGAGTTCTTAAACTATGTCATGGTAAAGTATCTTTTGGCCTAAACACAGCTGTATTCAAGTGTTAATAGGTGTTTGCCTTGGGCAAATAATGTAACGCATTTAGTTCTCAAGTTTAGTCAGCTATAAAGTAGACATAATAGTAACTACCTCACTATGCTTTTGTCCGAATTAGAGAAAATAAAATGTATGTAACACAGTGCCTGCCACATGGCACATGCTCAACAAAAGGTAGTTGCTGTTATTAACACTGAGGCATCAGTATTATTAACAAGCTCTTGATAGATGGATAGAGGAAATGTCCATCTTGCTGGGATTTGCTTATCTCCTCCTTGAGATGAGATGTTGCTATTTTCCTAGCACATAAATATTCCATTAGCAGACTATAATATTATTATAATCCAGATTCTACTTACCCTAACCTGGGAACTTGATATACCTCTTTGAATTCTTAATACTTAAGTATTAAATTGAAAGTATCATATTCAGAACATGTTTTTAGACAAAGTGTGAAATTTTGAATGAAACCTGCAGCTCATCCTGTGGAAAGTGTCTTCTGGAAATATTATGAGTTATATGACACATGTACTACATTACCCACTGAAATGTAACTGGCATTTCCTTGCTTTTATTGGTTTTAGTCTGACCTTTCACAAAACTGGTTTCTTTCATTTTCATTAATTTATTTGGAAGATAATGCAATCTGAGAGGAGCCAAGAAATGCCATAGCTCTAATCCCAGCTCAACAGTTGACTCTCACTGTGGTCTTTGAAAATTAATAATTCTAAGATTTATACCTAGAGTGAATCAAATTAGGTAGCAGTTCAGGTAACAATCCAAGAAATAAGATGTAAAAATATGAAGATCACAAATGGATGAAATGTTTATGTTTACTCTGGGCATTGTATTTCCAAAAGGGCAGTGGCATTTTGGAAGAAAAGCTAGTCCAAAAGAACTGTCCAGTCTTCCTGTCAACAAAAGAAAAGAAAAATCTTTGTTCATTAAGAAAAAAAGTCTATGTGTGAATGGAAATAGAGAGGTATACTATATACATACATATATGTGTATATATGTGTGTGTGTGTGTGTATATATATATATATATATATATATATAGTTACATTATGTAATGAGAACTGTTATAAAGCAGAGCATGGTAGATGAAGTTGTCCAACACCAGTATTAATTTAAATGAAGCACTGATTCATTGAATAGCATGAATGCTTTTAATTGCAGTGTCTTGTTTGGTTTCAATAAAGTTTGAGAAAAATTGGGTGGTGAAAGTGATGTTCCTGATTTGGCACTGATTTTTGCAGTGTAAAAACACAACCTCACATATTGGTAATCCAATATCACATCTCTGCAGTTGTTAGATGCACAGACATTGCTGTTCATCTGCTAAATAAAGATGTGACAGAGTCATCAATGTATCTCAAATTTACCAAAATTAAAGTTTATTACTCCAAGACAATATGCCTTTATCAATGACTCAAAACAGTAATCAAGGAACACATAAAAACTGATTCCTTGATACTATTCTAAATATTTAGCCTTTTATCATCAATTTACAGAAGCAAAGAGAACCTATTTTAATTGTTTTTCTTAGGTGATACATTTATACTTTGTGAAATAAAGTAGTGTGAAATGTAACTAACATTATTTGCATTTATTTAATAAAGGCGTTGCATTAAGAATAGTATCAAATTATTGTTTTTTGGTTTTCATTTGTTAAACTATTGTTAAACATTATTTTAAATTTTCAGTTCTAAGCCTCTCCTCCCATCCTTTCTTCTTTCCCCATACTACAACTGAAATTGCTTCAAGAACATGAACTAGTTTGCAAAATAATGTTTTGCTGACACAAATGACAATAATTCAAACATAGATTAAATTTCACTTTCTAATCTTAAGGGCTTTTTTTAAAAATAGAAATTTGTTTGGAAAGTAATAATTTGGTGTTTACTGACCCTCAGACTTTCAGAAGAAATCTTTGATCTCTTGTTCACTCTTGTAAATCTCTCAACAACAAACCATACTTTAGTAACATGAAAAATCAGGGTCACAACGCTCCCATTTACTGCTCAGAGAATTTTCTCTATGTTAGACCTTTTTAAAAGAGCATCTCATCTGAAACCCTACAGTACCTTTCTGTAGTTAATTATTGTAATGCCTTCAGGATAAGCAAGAATGAAAAACTGGAAGAAAAATTTTAAAAATAAAAAGGAAAAAGATTTTTAAAGATAGTGTTCTGGTAATTTTTATTTGGTAAATTCAATACATACTTGAAAATAATTTCCTATTCATCTTCTTTTGTGATGTATTTTGTGAAACTGTATAAAAGATCAGCTTCTTTCTCTGCCATGAATCTAGCTTTTCCTTTGCAGAACTGATTAAATATATATTCAAAGGCTATTGCAATATTTCCTATAATTTTGGAAAAAAGCAAAACAAAAAATAAATCTGTAAACTCTGCTATAAAAATAATAAACAACATGACATCTTAATTTCTTTCTCTTGCTCTTTTGTTCTTTGGGCAACTCTGCCCATTTTGCTTCTAGACCCTGCTCATTCTCACCAGACCCTGCTGCCCCCAGAAACACTGGCAGCAGGGTTGGTAGAACAAATGAAACACACCTGAGCGAGGACCACAGCACAAGAATCATGTTTAATGCGCGCCTACTTTCATTAGTCTCATAACTTTGAAGTCAAAAAGATATAGAAAATCAAATTATGATTTAGATAGAAAACAAGAACATTTTTTGAAGGTTTTTTTCTTTCCTCTTTCGTTGCATTCATAAGTATTTGGGTAATATCACTTAACTACATATTTGCATCAGATTTGAGACTTTCTTTTATGATGTTTTGAGGAATTCGTAACCTAAAAGTTTTGTTAGCTAAGTGTAAATTAGCTAAATGTAAATTAGATGAGAATTTTATTCAGACTTTCATGGTTAAAAGCAACTAAAAGTTATTCAGATGATGAATTGGATTTGATTCAAATCAACAGCTTAAAAATAATCAACAATTTGCTCTGTGAAGACCACTTTTTTTGGTTTTGATAATTATATCTTAATAATATTTTATAGTTATTCTAAAATATTCTTTTATTTTTTTTTTTAACATCTGTATTACAGTATTATTGCTTTACAATGTTGGGTTAGTTTCTGCTGTGTAACAAAATGAATCAGCTGTACGTATACATATACCACCATATCCCCTCCCTCTTGCGTCTCCTTCCCACCCTCCCTAACCCACACCTCTAGGTGTTCACAAAGCACCGAGCTGATCTACCTGTGCTATGTGCCTGCTTCCCACTAGCTATCTATTTTATATTTGGTAGTGTATATATGTCAATGACACTCTCTCACTTCATCTCAGCTTACCCTTCCCCCTCCGCTTGTCTTCAAGTAAATTCTCTATGTCTGAGTGTTTATTCCTCTCCTGCCCCTAGGTTGTTCAGAACCTTTTTTTTTTTATATTTGATATATATGTGTTAGCATATGGTATTTGTTTTTCTCTTTCTGACTTACTTCACTCTGTATGACAGACTCTATGTCTATCCACCACACTACAAATAACTCAATTTCAGTTTTTATATGGCTGAGTAATAGTCCATTGTATATATGTGCCACTTCTTCTTTATCCATTCATCTGTCGATGGACACTTAGGTTGTTTCCATGTCCTGGCTATTGTAAATAGTGCTGCAATGAACTTTGTGGTACATGAATCTTTTTGAATTATGGTTTTCTCAGGGTATATGCCCAGTAGTGGGATTACTGGGTTGTATGGTAGTTCTATTTTTCGTTTTTTAAGGAACCTCCATACTGTTCTTCATAGTGGCTGAATAAATTTACATTCCCACCAAAAGTGCAGGAGGGTTCCCTTTCCTCCACACCCTCTCCAGCATTTATTGTTTGTAGATTTTTTGATGATGGCCATTCTGAGTGGTGTGAGGTGATACCTCACTGTAGTTTTGATTTGCATTTCTCTAATGATTAGTGATGTTGAGCATCCTTTCAAGTGTTTATTGATGATCTGTATATCTTCTTTGGAGAAATGTCTATTTAGGTCTTCTGCCCATTTTTGGATTGGGTTGTTTTTTTGATATTGAGCTGCATGAGCTGCTTGTAAATTTTGGAGATTAATCCTTTGTCAGTTGCTTTATTTGCACATATTTTCTCCCACTCTGAGGGTTGTCTTTTCGTCTTGTTTATGGTTTCCTTTGCTGTGCAAAAGATTTGAAGTTTCATTAGGTCCCATTTGTTTATTTTTGTTTTTATTTCCATTACTCTAGGAGGTGGATCAAAAAAGATCTTGCTGTGACTTATGTCAAAGAGTGTTCTTCCTATGTTTTCCTCTAAGAGCTTTATAGTGTCCGGTCTTACATTTAGGTCTCTAATCCATTTTGAGTTTATTTTTGTGTATGGTGTTAGGGAGTGTTCTAATTTCATTCTTTTACATGTAGCTGTCTGGTTTTCCCAGCACCACTTATTGAAGACATTGTCTTTTCTCCATTGTATATCCTTGCTCCTTTGTCATAGATTAGTTGACCATAGGTACGTGGGTTTATCTCTGGGCTTTCTATCTTGTTCCATTGATCAATGTTTCTGCTTTTGTGCCAGTACCATATTGTCTTGATTAATGTAGCTTTGTAGTATAGCCTGAAATCAGGGAGTCTGATTCCTCCAGCTCCGCCTTTTTCCCCCAAGACTGCTTTGCCTATTTGGGATCTTGTGTGTCTCCATGCAAATTTTAAGATTTTTTTGTTCTAGTTCTGTAAAAAATGCCATTGGTAATTTAATGTTGTCCCAGAGGTCTCTGAGACTGTTCTCAATTCTCTTCATTCTTTTTTCTTTATTCTGCTCTGTGGTAGTTTTTCCACTATTTTATCTTCCAGGTCACTTATCCGTTCTTCTGCCTCAGTTATTCTGCTATTGATTCCTTCTAGAGAATTTTTAATTTCATTTATTGTGTTGTTCATCATTGTTTGTTTCCTCTTTAGTTCTTCTAGGTCCTTGTTAAACGTTTCTTGTATTTTCTCCATTCTATTTCGAAGATTTTGGATCATCTTTACTATCATTATTCTGAATTCTTTTTCAGGTAGACTGACTATTTCCTCTTCATTTGTTTGTTCTGGTGGGTTTTTACCTTGCTCCTTCATCTGCTGTGTGTTTCTCTGTCTTCTCATTTTGCTTAACTTACCGTGTTTGGCGTCTCCTTTTTTGCAGGCTGCATTTTCATAGTTCCTGGTGTTTTTGGTGTCTGCCCCCAGTGGGTAAGGTTGGTTCAGTTGGTTGTGTAGACTTCCTGTGGAGGGGACTGGTGTCTGTGTTCTGGTGGATGAGGCTGGATCTTGTCTTTCTGGTGGGCAGGACCGCATCCAGTGGTGTGTTTTGGGGTGTCTGTGAACTTATTATGATTTTAGGCATCCTCTCTGCTAATGGGTGGTGTTGTGTTCCTGTCCTGCTAGTTGCTTGGCATGGCGTGTCCAGCACTGGAGGTTGCTCGTCATTGAGTGGAGTTGGGTCTTAGCGTTGAGACCGAGATCTCTGGGAGATGTCTTGCCAATTGATATTATGTGGGGCCTGAAGGTCTCTGGTGGACCAATATCCTGAACTCAGCTCTCCCACCTCAGAGGCTTAGGCTTGACACCAGGCTGGAGCACCAAGACCCTGTCAGCCACATAGCTTTCGCATGGGGTGGTGTGCTGCAGCCCACTCCAGGAGGCTCTGCTGCCATGGCTGCTCTCTGCCTCCGCCAAGGCACTGGCTCAGGTGGTCACTGCCAGAGGAAGCTCGACAGTGGTGTGGAGGTGATTCCAGGTGGGTCCCCACCTTCTGAAATATTCTTAATTATAGTTACATATAAATTTATAAAGAAAGTTACATATAAATTTATAAAGATTTTATAAAGAAAGAAAATTTATAAATTTATAAAGAAGTTTATAAAGTTCTTTTTGGTAAGAACTCAATATTTAGTTTCTCTTTAAAAAGAAAGAAAAGAAGGGAAGGTGGGAGGGGAAGAGAGGAAGGAAGGAAGGAATGAAGGAAGGAAGGAAGGAAAGAAGGAAATAGGGAAGCAAGGGAAACAATGACCAACATAATAGCAACAAGCACCCCTCATACCCAGGTTGTGAGACCACTATTTTTCAAAATATTTCATGTCTATGTTATAATGAAATAACACCTATTGTGAAAAAGATATTAGATTATTGCATTAATTAAGCATTGCATTCTAGGATTGTCTCATAAATATAGGAATAAAAAAACTAAACTAATGATAAGGGTACACATTTTAAAAGTAGTATTGCTCTATTTAGGCATTTTTAAAATGCCATGTTTCATGGTTTGGATCTTATCAGTTACCTTTTTTGTAATGTATCAGTGTCAGTATGTCCATTCCAGAAAAAAAAAGATCACATGAATGATATATTTCCCAGGCCAGTGTATATTTGGCCCTAACTTTAAAAAAAATAAAACTGGGAAGGAAGTACGTAGGTTTTGCATAAGTATACATGGGACAAATGAAATAGATTTGTGATGAAGCAAATTGTTTGCATGTGTGGCTATATCTTTATAGCCAAAATGGCTTACTCAGTCAAACATGTGAGCTGAATCTGGCTCTTGCTCTAAAAATTATCCCAACCCATGTCATACTGCCCATAACACATCCCAGCTCCACTAGAACAATTTAATTCAAAGGTCAGAGAGGTTCTGCTCAATTTAAGGGGGTGAGGGGATCATAGAAAAGAATTTCTTGGAGAAGTCTTTCAAGAGGATTTCAAGTGGTAGAGACAGTAGAGAAGAAGTCAAGAGGCAGGAAGCACAGGAAGACAAGGCAGGGGAGTGAAGATTTAATGGTAGGCTAAGGATAAAAAAACAGGATTAGAGACTTGTACCTTCATTTCTCAAGTAAGAATTGAGCCAATTAAACCACGAGCAAGATTGCTTTGCCATGGTAAGAACAATTCAGTAATTTAAATGAAAATCTCTTTCATATGACTGGATACAGCTCCTTAAATTAACTCAGTTCAGTGGGGCATTCAACATCAATATAATTCGATGACATTACTTATAACTGATTTAATTGCTTTATATATTTTTGAAACTGAATTCTTTCTTTCCTATATATGCTATAATTTAAAGTATAATCTAGCTAGGCAAGCAATATTCCAATGGGTCATTTCTGTTTTATTCATGAAATGTACATGCATGGCATATGTATTCTACTGAATAATTTCTTTATTCAGAGAAGTAAATTTCTTGACATTTAAAGAACAAAAATGCCAATTTTCTCATCAGTATTTTCATTTCTCTATCAGCATTTTTGGTATTTTCTAGGAATCAAAACAAATCTATATAAATACTTAGCAATACTACATAAGAATAGTATTTCATATGTGTGACTCCCCTGTCCTGACATGTATTAGGGCTTCATCTGAACCTATGTCTATTCCATTTATCAGGAGGAGGATTGAATTTTATCAAACATAAAAGGAAATCATAAATTAATATGCAGCTGCCACAATAATTCACAGTTTTATAAAATTTAATCTTTACTACAGTTTTATGGAGTCATATTACCATTCTTATTATTTATGAGAAAACTGGTAACCATCAAGGTTAAATAACTTGCCCACAAACGTGGCCACATTCACACATTCACATGCAGGCCTTTTAAATTCCAAACCACATATTCTTTTCATTATATTACAGTGTCTTTCTGAAAGAAAAGAAAGACACATCAAATAAGTTACTAATTGCCAAATTGTAGCATTTTATTTATTTATACAGTTAAAAATTATTTTGGGGATTCATTGATTATTGTTTAGTCTATTCCTTTTAGGTTGGACATAACAGTGGGTCTTAAGGTATCAAAGAGGCATTGCCTTTTTCATAAACAAAACGAAGCAGTTTATGGATATTCACTCATATTATTTGTATCAATAAAGCACTAAATATTTTACATTAGCAGTGATATAAACTCAAAATTGTTTGGGATTGGAACATCCAACATTTTTTCCCAAATCTGAAATTCATTTTCCCAAGGAATTTTTTCCATAATTTAAAAACCATGTTTTGTTTAAAATATAATAGGGGAATTTAATCCAAATAGTTCTGGTTCATTTATACTCAGGCTCATCAAAAATTTTTTTCTTTGGTAAGGGCTAAAATGAATAAAAATTTTTTTGAGCACTGAATAAAGCATTTTGATTTTTTTTCACAAATACAGTGATTAACAGAGTGTAAATTTAAAACCAAGGAACTATCAGTAACACACATGTATAGCAAAAACACAGAGGTAAGGAAGAAAGGGAAAAAAGAAAGATGGAATGGAAAGATGGAGAAAGGAAGGGAGACAGAGAGAAGAAGAAGAGGACAAGAGAGGGAGAAGGAAAGAAGGAGAAAGAAAGAGACGGAAGGTCTTTATTTATCCCAAATTTTCATATTGCTTTATAGTTTCAAATAGTCTTTTCACACATATTACCTCACATTTCCTTTACTTTTCAGATATACTACTGCCCATTTCCTTACAACTCTCAATTTGATGTCATGCGTTCTATTTCATGACATCAAATTAAAGAGATTCACGTAGTCACCTAAGGCGCCTCAGGTCACACAGGTAGTTGAAAGTGAGGATAGCCACCTTAGAATCTTTCTAAAATGATTAGGGGTATGAATTGTGGTGCAGCTGTGATTTTCATCATATCTTCTTACACAAAGTGCAAGGCTGTACCTCTCCACCAGTGGTTCTCAAACTTTAGCATGTACCATACTAACCTGGAGGTCTTGTCAGAACATAGATTGCCGGGCCCCATCCCCAGAGCTTCTGATTCAGGTGGTCTGAGGTGAGGCCCAAGAATCCGCATCTCTCTGAAGTCCCCCTGTGATGCCGATGCTGCTGGCTTGGGACCACCTTTGAGAACTGCCGATGTAGCCAGTCCTCTGGAGGACTGGTTTCTAAAAGCACCTGGCCTCTGGGTAGGAGGTCTTTGTATCAGGCACTACTTCTCACATCATGTGTGAGCTAGGACTACAAACAGAAAATTAAATTCCAAATGAAATCTGTTTTTTTTTCCTTCCTCATTTATAGACTCTCCCACACCAGGGAAAGTTTCCTTTAAAATTGGCCTGAGTGGCCAGAACATGCAAAATCCAACAGCCAACATGCATCCCCCACCTCCAGTTCCTTGCTCTGGCAGCCCTTCCTGCCTTCCATGGTAACCCAAGCAGTATAATTTCAAAGACTCAAATTAATACCGTCCTTAAACTCTCTAATTGCCTGCAATTCTTCCAAACAAGATTTGCTACACATTATGGAGTTTTCCCCTAAAATTTCCCTTGTCCAATGGTAAAAAATTTTTTTCAATAACTGACAAAAAATTATTGGCTTTTCAGTTTACTGAGTGGGAGAGCCCACAAGGGTGGAAGGCAGTATAAATAACAGTCAAATGCAAGCTCAGAGCCCAGATCAATGGACAGGGTAGTGGGGAGACAGAGAGTGAAGACAGAAGGGGCAAGAGGGAGTGGGCAGCCAGAGTAATGTGGCCACTGGGTTTGAGAGTTGTGGGAGAAGGATTCTGAAAAGACTGAGGGAAGATACAAAGACAAATGAGACCAGCTTGCTCTCACTACCCAGTCCATACCCACAGAACAGACCTTCCGTATTTGTGGTATTCCCTCACCCCTCACCATAGAGGGGGTGACTGGTGTGGCCTACAATGGGTCAGACTAAGTTTTCTAAGGCAAGAGAAAACTCTCAAGAAAAGAGTTTCGTTGATATTCTTAGGACGTCTTCAGGAAAGCATCATCAATAGGAAATGAGATTATTGATAACATTTTAAAACCATTTGAATACAAAAATATAAGACTTGGGGATTACATGGATATCTCTGAGTCTTGGTGAAGGCCTGCAGGAAAGAAGAGTCAGTTTTACCTTTTAAACATCTCCTATACTATTTTCTTAATCTGTAAACTTTCAATAACGGAGACTCAACCTCCTCCTGATCCAGGATGAAGTGAGGAAGCTGGGACTGTCATCTACCGTTCTTCACTGACATCTATTATTCACTGAGGATCTCTCAGTGAGAAATATTTGGATGAATGACAGGAAGCATCATGAACCCTGCACCTGCACCAAATATTTCACACTTTCCTATTTGGACATTTTGTTATTTTTCTCTGAGCTGATATCCTTTCCATTTTATACAGGAAAGATCATTAAGAATTTCAAAAGCATAAACATTTCATGTTAAAATTTTTGGTATTTCAGTCATAATATTGTTATAACACGACAATAAATCTAAACTGGGATTAGTTTCTCTTCCCAGGACCTATCAGCTGCAATTTAGAAGTGTCTTTGTTTTTCTAACCTTAAGGGCCCAATCTCACAGGAAGGAGAATTATTCTTTATCTTGTGCAATGCCCCCAAGACTCTTAGGTCACAAATCACAGAAAGGCAAACGTTTTTGCATTTTTCTGGGGAGTCAAGAGATAACCTCAAAGTACTTTTATCAAATGCATTGAAGTCATCTATGTGAATCCTTCCTAAAGTTAGTATTATAATTACATGTAGTCAATGCTTTTTGGATTGTGAATCATTTTTATAAGTAATATAGCATTTGATCATCTCAATGATTCTGTAAAGTTTGGGTCAAAAAACTGCGGTTCAAGAACATGAAGGAATTTGCTTTAATCAACTAGTCAGGAGGCAATGGCAGGAGATTTGGAGGTGCTCCAGGCTCCAAAGTTGGGCCTTTGCACTATACCTGCCTACCTTCTGATAGAAGCATAACTCTAAGATGCTTACCTTGACAGTCACCAGGAGCAGAGGAGGGGAAGTCACCCTGAGAAGCACAGAGCTGGCCCTGTCGCATAGCACTGATTTCTAGAATCCTCCTCCTTTACCGCCTCCTCTGAATCATCATCGTCATCATTGTTCTCCTCCTTCTTTTTCTAGACCAAGTCTAAATTGAAGAGCTGAGCTGCTAGTTAAGGACAATTTCCTTAGGACCCAGGGCTACAAGCACATTACTGAAGTGAAGGATCCCCCTTGCTCACTAACCCATCATGAATCATGTCAATTCCTCCTTCAGACAGGACCAGGTAGGGTAACTCTTTCTGATCTCTGCATCAGACCTGGGACATAGTGTTTGCAGCTCCCATGGAGGAGACACAGAGGATATTTTAAAAGTGACATCAAAAAAAGCTTGTTCTTGTTCCTCTAGGTGCAGATACAGGGGCCTAGATGTTGTTAGTCATTTCCAGTCATAAACCTTTCTGTGCTCTAAATAAAAATGTTTAAATATTTAAGGACAAGTCCAACCCCATAAATAGATGTGTTATGGGCTGTCATGGTAACATTTCATCACATTAATCATACGATGCTCCGGGAAGGTGAGCTCTCTCTTCCACCTGCATCCTTGATCCTCTAATGTCCCAGGGTTGCAACAGCCAATGGAGTGTGTTCCAGCAGATTAGGGAGGAGAGGGGCAAAGGGATCCTACATCAAGAGAGGGTGACAGGGCTTCCCTGGTGGCGCAGTGGTTGAGAATCTGCCTGCCAATGCAGGGGACACGGGTTCGAGCCCTGGTCTGGGAAGATCCCACATACCGCGGAGCAAGTAGGCCCATGAGCCACAACTACTGAGCCTGCGCGTCTGGAGCCTGTGCTCCCGCAACAAGAGAGGCCGCGGCAGTGAGAGGCCCGCGCACCGCGATGAAGAGTGGCCCCGGCCCGCCTCAGCTAGAGAAAGCCCTAGCGCAGAAGCGAAGACCCAACACAGCCAAAAAATAATAAATTAATTAATTAATTAATTTAAAAAAAAAAAAAGAGAGGGCGACAAACCGGGGGAGTGATTTTTTTCATATTTTAGTTTGGATATTTGGAATAACTGTCAGCTAAAGCCATTTGTCTTTAAACAGGACACTTTGTCTCTTTCATATTTAATAAATAAAAGCCTTAGATTTATATTCTTTCTGATTTCACCATTCCCTTTAAGTTTCACTCATGTGAAATCCAGGATAGACTGAATAAAATTATAGTATAGCCCCTTCCCTACACCTCTCCCTCTCAATCTTAAGCTTGCCTAAAGATTTTACTCTTTAGGGAAGGTGGTATTAACCTAATACAGGGCTTTGCTGGGCAAAACCTGCCTGCATTATCACTGAATGACTCTGAGCTAGAAACCCCTGTGCTTTTTTTCAATAACAAAGGGAGGAGAAATCACACTGTAAAACACACTACTTGAAAAGAACAGCTTAGGCTCATGGTAGGAAAGCAGCCTGCAGCTAAATAGTAAAAAAGAGCAACAACACAAAAATGAATTTCTATATAAAAGTGTTGAGATGTATCTGGAAAGTAAAGGAAAAGACTTTTGAGGGTAGGACCAAATCTTACCTTCTTTTACTTTCTTTCTGTGTTTACACAACTCCTTATCTATGAAGAATGTGCAATATATTTCTGTTTCTTTATTGGGTATGTTCTTTTTCTCCAGCTGACAATATGGCTCTTCTCACCAATCTCAGTGCAAGTGAAAAATTGAGACAGAGACCAACCTGGGGCTGAAATAATGAGTAGACAGTGTTTCCCTGGGTACAATCCCAAGGCTTCCCTGGCTCTATGGGGAAGCCTTAGTGGTCAATCAGTATTTGCTAAGGTGACACTAGGGTGCTGATGTCATTATAGACCAGGTATTCATGGAGGACAATTCCAACCTGAACAGATTATCATTCACAATGAGTGTCCTTGCTGGGAAAACACCAAAATTCTAAGGCTTGGAGACAGACTTCCTTGCTCCCTGTCTCTATGTAAACTTCTTTTTTGTTGTTAGGGAAAGAAAAAGGCCCTTCTACCTTCAGGTATCTGGATTAGAATGCATGGGTCTCAGGAGAGGAGGAAAAGAAATGAAGATTTAGGAAGTCTTTATTAAGACCCGGATGACACTGAGTAGCTAGTTGGATTTCTCGTGATAATTTTCTTTCTCCTTGGAACCCTACAGGCAATTACAACAGTCTTATGATTCTTTTATATATCTATGTCAAGCTGTGCTACTTCACCACCTGATTATTTTTTCCTTAAGAGAAGACACTGTGCCTAATTCATGTTGTATCCCTTAAAGCATTCAACACACTGTCTAGTTCCCAGTAAGTGTTTAATAAATATGATCCACTATTTTAGCCTCGATTATGTAGGAAAAAATAGTCTGATGCAAAATATTATGTGCTAATACTTCATTGGGGATGCTTCCCAGGGAAGCAGGAATGAATGCAGAAAACGAGGAGTGAGGCAGGGAAGGAGAGAACAAATATAAAGCATGCATGACCTAGCTGGCCACTGCTTGATGTCAAATAGCACTAATTGTTTGATCTTATAGAATTGCCTTCAGAAAGATCATATGAACAACTGCATCATAGGACCATCCTTCTAGGGGGAAGAAAAGAAGCGAATTTTTTCAAAATCTCCTCTCTCTCACTGGCCAAAGGTCAATGGCCCCATAAGCCAGTAAATCCCCTGGACTTCCAAGTTGCACGTGCCCTGACTCTGAGCATGTCTGCAGCACCTCACACTAACAGCCACAGGTAAACCAGAAGTTGATTGGAGCCCACACAGACTTAGTCACCATAATATTACCTGGGGAGGAACCAATGGCCAAGAGACCCTCAGGTGGGATTAAAAAGGTATCTGATGCTTTGGTCAAAGTTGCTAGAGTTCTTAGACTACAGACTAGCTAAAGAGCAAGATTCCGTTAACTGTTTCTGGGGTTTACTGGGACAAAAGTCACTTGACCATACTTGAGCTATACTGTTAAGTATTGCCTTGGAACCATTTTAATGATCTCAACATTTAGAACAACACCAATATACACTCTATATGAAATATGCTGTGAAATGTATGTGCTAAAAAAAAAAATGACACAACATAGTGCTAAGGTCAAGTTTGTCAATTGAACACTACACAGTGGAACCATACTGCTAATGCTACAAATGTTCATTTTTCTTCAAGATTTTCCAGTTGTGAAAAAACAGTGGAAAATCCATGAGAATTTGTACATAAACACACATGAGCATGGAGGGATAGCACATTTATTCCATATAGGTAAATACAATCTAACAAGTTATCAAGGAGTCTTCTACTCTGACCCAGACGAGTGCTGAAGATACATGAATAAGGAGCAATCCTGCTTTCTAGCCACTCACACTTTAAGAGAACAGGTGGACAACTATATCAGGATATTAGAGCTTCCACACCGTTAAAACAAACTCAACAGTGGGAGCGGTAAACTAAGTCTTGGAAAGTAAGGGAAAGTTTCAGAAAGGAGGTATATGGAGTTGAGGCTTTAAAGAATAAACAGGCATTACTCGGATGAAGAGAAAAAGAATAACATTCTAGACAGAAGCAACAGTAGGAGGAAAAGGTTCCTGCCCAGTTAAACATGATTCCAGCTGAACAAGAAACACCAATTCCTCTAGGAACTTTATTTGCATACAGTGCTAGGGACTTAGAGTTTTTTTCATCCAACCCTAGAACTGGAATTTGACTTTGAGTTGGTGTATGGAGAAAAATTCAGCCTAAAGAAGCATTGGAATGAAAGCAAGAGAAGGTACTGGTGCTTTGGTCTCCAGGGCACACCCAATAATAGAAACTCTCCTTTGCCTCCTGCCTTTGGGGAATGAAACCTCTTTCTCTTAGTCTAATTTCCCAGGAGATCTCAGTTGTTCACATCACTGAGGTGATGCGGGATGGGTGGCGAGCACGGTGAAGGCCTGGAGAATTTGCGAAAATTCTAGTGAAGGCTGACAGTTCTCATGTGTTCCACCCACCCCCCTCAATGAATTGAGAACCACCCTTGTGCTCAGGTCCTTCATTCTTCTTTAATGGTTCTTTTAAAATATGGTAACTTAAAAAAAGCATAAAAATTTTAAAAGACATTTTCTTTTCTGTCTTTTTGAAAACTAGTAAAAATACATTGCCTTTTTCTTGCTTTTGAGCATTGATTTGTATATCCATGTATTTAAAAATTCATAGAACAGTATTAAATTCTTCTTCTCCACCAGACAAGTTTCCTAATTCTCTTTAGTAGCTTGGTAAAGAGAAGGGGAAAGAAGTTGGAGAAATTTCACTTGAGGAAATTCTACAAAAAATAACATATTTTTAAAGTGTTTACTTATATTTCCCATTTAAAAATATCCCTTTTTAACTCAGAAAAACTTGCCACACTTGTATGATGAAAACAATATATTATGCAATCCCAAATATTATTTTTGGTGGGAGGAACTGGAATCCTAAAATAGGTTGCATTTTACTTTTAATTGATTTCTGAACACCCATGTAGTATTCTGGGCCTATCTACTAAAAGAGCAATAATTTATTTTTTATTAGTTTAGAAATGTCATAATATTGAAGTTGCACAGCTAAATTTCTGTGGTGAATATTAACTACACTTTGGAAAAAATTGTTTGCCTATAATACCAAACGTCAAAAATTTAGCTCAAGAAAGAAATGCAGTTTCCTTCTTAGACTATGAACCACTTTTTGATGCCTAAACACATGTTGAACATGTATCACATGATTTAATGTTAAATCCTGTAATACCTGCAAGTCAATGTAATAACAAAAACCCAGAATATCTTTTTTCACTGATTTACATAGACATTATGACTTCCCTGTTTCTTCAGAACTGGCTCACCCATAAATTTTGTGTTTTCCAGCATATTACAAGAGTAGGATCTGGTGGGGGTTATCATGAAAACTACTAGATCATTTCAACTACTACAGAATACAGCAGCAGCTTGCTTGCTTAAGGGTCCCAGCCAGATGGATCATATTAACATCAGTGTACTACGACTTGCACTGGCTACCAGGGTGTTTCTGGATGCAGTTCAAAGGGTTGCCTTTGAGCTATGAAGCTGTATACATTTTAAGCCAGACACTATTTATCCTAAAATCACCCACAGTGGGCAAGATGAAACAGGGAACTGTTGTTGGAGCTGTTAGCATCATAATTCAAAGTCCGTACCTGTCTCAGTCAAGGCCATGAAGTTGTCATTACCTGGGAAATTCAGCTGCACTTTTAGTTCACTGTTGACTGGATGGTCTAATGTAGAAGATAAAGGTGTAACTCTTCCATAACATAACATTTCATGTGTTCTAAGTTAAATCAATTAAAACACTTTGGTGTATTTAATTCACATTTTAATATTTTGTACATCTTGATTGTTATAAATTTTTTTTAATTAAAAAAAAATTTAAACATCTTCCTTAATTCAGGACAATGCTTTATATGCACAAAGATTTATTATTATTATTTTAGATCCCCAAAATCTAAAAAATTAAGCAGTCCACGGTATTTTTTTTCTCCAAAAAATTGAGACTGCATGCAGATAGGCCAAAAAAAAAAAATTAAAATCACCCATCATTCTGCCACCCCGATATTCTAGGAGGTTTATAACGGCCTTGAATTCAACAAAGGGCTATGTACCTACCATTAACTAAATTAAGAATGTTCATTTAGCTATTTATTTATTCATTTATTCATCATGTAAAAACATAGTGCTACATACTGAGTTAAAAAAAAAAAAACAGGTAAGATAATTGTGATATTTGAAAAGTATTTAAAGAACAGTAGTGGCCCAGAGGACAATAATTAACTTAGTCTAGGGTGGGGAGTGTCAAATCAAATTTAAGGAAACAATGGAACTGAAGCTAGATCTTAAAGAATAAATTTAATTGTGTCAGGAGGACATGGGTGGAAGGAAGAGGAAAAACACTAACTTCAGGACTAAAGTACCTGGATTTGAATCTTGGCTCTACCTTGATGCGTACTATCTGAGTGACCTTCTTTGAGTTACTCAATTATTCTGTGGCTCAGTTCTCTTACTTCTACAAAATGTGTATAATAGTATTTACTTCAAAGAGTTGCTTGATAATCTACAGAAAGTACTTAGAACTGCATTAGCTATTATTATAGAGGTATGTAAAATATCAGGATGTATTTGAGGACCTGCAAATATTTGGGCCCTTGAGTGCAGAGAAGGAGCCTGGGGAGTTGCAGAAGATGAGGCTGTAGAGTGAGTGGGGATCAAACAGTGAACAAGCTTAATTGCATAACATGCTAAGGAGTTTGGACTCTATTCTGCAGGGAAAGGAGAGCCAATGAAATCCTTAAGGCAGAGGAGTGATGGAATACAATGTGCATATCAGCAAAAGAATTTTAGTGGCAATGGAGAGAAGGAATCACTAGAAGAAAAGAGATAGGAGATGGAGATAATAGTTCACAAATTGCTGCCACGATCATATATTAACAGCACTAAGGAAGCATTTGACTGTGTTTTCCAAGTTTTTAATATAAAACTTAAAAAGTTCGAAATTGATATTACAAAAAAAAGGGAGAGAAACAACATAAAAACAGATACAACAATGCTGTTTATATTCTTCCTTTCCTATTAAAGTACCCCCCATATCTTTAAAGTCCTATTTGCCTTTCAGCTCCTTAAGGTCTCCTCTAATGATTCCAGGCTTAGAGCCCAGGCTGTACCTCGTTTCAGTCTCCAGAGAATGGAGCAAAGCTGTAGGTCTACGTATATTTAGAAACTGACAGCAAATAGCTTTTGATTAATTCATATCAGGAAAGTTGTATAAGGCAAGTTGTGCTGAAGTGAGAGTGAGAGGCCTCTGGAAAGGAAAAGTAAAATGGCACTGGCAGAGAAAGAAACATGGAATTTTCATAAAATAAAAAGACCAACTTCACTAGAATTGGAGAATGTAGTTGGTGCTCACGGGAATAAATATAAGCATAATTTGAATATGAAAGGTGAAAGTGCCAATGTAACATTTTTCTTTTCCTAGTTCAGGGGCAAGCAAAACATCTCTTGTGTTTTGATTTGTTTTAGTTCTTGATTCTGTACGTGTTCACACATTCATCGATCTACCTCATCTAAATTATTTTTTGTAATTTTTTTGATAAAATTAAAAACTCATTTCACTACATACTTCTTCAGGACTTTTAAAACTCAGATGATATTGATAGGAAAAGTAATCCATATCTTTCTAATTCATCTCCACTGCAACTATTGTCAGAGGTTTGAGCCATTTCATATGTAAAATACATGTAAACTTTTTCTTTTAAAACATGAAATCTCCTCCTCAGACCTAACAAATAGGAACATGGACTCAAGTACTCCAGTCTTTTCAAACCTAAATAACATTTCTAGTCTATATTAAAAATTAACTGCAAACTTTCTCTAAAAGAAATTCTACACCAGGGAAATGTAGAAAGGAATATCTCTGGTGAGTACCAAGTGTTAGGCATACTGGGTGGTGATTCATCTCTGAATTAGAAGTTATAATAAACCAGCTGCCTGATCTGCTCTACAGTTTTTCATGCTAAGGCTGGTAGTGGAAAATGTTAAGGAGAAATTTTCCATTCCTCTCACATTCCTCACTGCTTAGAAATATGAACCACCTGTAACAGGAGCCCCAGGGGATTAACAAAAGTCGTGCAGATTACCCATTAATGGCTCAGACCCCCTCTGGTTTGAAATTCAGCCCTTTTTTTCCTCTCTGAACATTTCATGATCTCCTCCACTAATTATTTGGAATTTATTTGTAATAAATGCCTTATGTTCCCCTACCAAGGCATGCTTGTTCACTAACATTTCACATTTTCTGTGCGATGTGAGCACCACAATAGAATTCCAAATGAAGAAAAGATAAACTTTTGGTTGAGTTGTGTTTGTTTTAGAAAAGGAGAGGAAATATTTATTTGGGCTGGGCCGACTGGTCCGGTCATTGCATTTTCTCTCGTGATTCTTTCCTTTTCTATTTCTTTCACTAAAGAAATACATTTTTTTTTTTTAAGTCTTGGGGAGAATCTAACTTGTCATTGGACTAAGTGTACAAAGCTTTAAATAATTTGTTTAAAGATGCCTTTCTATTGTTTATTGAGTCAAAACACACACATATTTGGATCTAGGACTTCAATAAACTTATTGAAACTTTGGGCCATAGCATTATATCAGCACTTTCAGAGGCCTCCCTCCTGGAGTGCTCCTAAGAAATACCTAGTTTCTGTATCTGTATGTTTAAGTGCATCAAATTTATTTCATGTTCAGAAAATAATTTTTATAAGATACATTTAAGTTCCTACTAATAAACAGCTAAAAGATCATTTGGGTCACAGCTCTGCCAGCTTCTAGACCAGTGGTTCTCAACTGGGGGCGATTTAGCAATGTTGGCAATGACCAACACAGTTTTGCTTTT
Source organism: Balaenoptera ricei (assembly GCF_028023285.1). Lineage (NCBI taxonomy): Eukaryota > Metazoa > Chordata > Mammalia > Artiodactyla > Balaenopteridae > Balaenoptera > Balaenoptera ricei. Next base: position 40,159,912 of record NC_082650.1, on the reverse strand, counting down.
CACAAGTGGGGTGGCACTAGTGGGTAGAGGCCAGGGAACCTGCTAAACATCCTACAGGGCACAGGAAAGCCCCCTACAACAAAAAATTATCTGGGCCCAAATGTCAATGGTGCTGAGATTAAGGAAAGCTGATCTAAACAAAGTCACTTACTCTCTAAGCTTCCATTTCATTATTTGTGGAAAGAGATCTTGAAAATTCCTTGTAACCTATTCATGCTACATAAATGCATGTGATTTTCTTATGTTAGGAGTTATGGTCGATTAATTACTGATACATTAGCAATTCCTCAACATCTTTAGAGAAGCACAACTTCTGAGACCTCCGAAACTCAGTAAGCCATCTCATGGATGGATACTACAATGATGCTTTCAGAAGGGGCTGTAGCAGAAGAGCTTACCCCCTATCTGGATGCAGGAGAATTTTTTAAAGTGACATTGAGGAAATATGTTCAGTGGATATTGTAGTTGGCACCCATTAAATCTTGGCTCAGATATGCAAGATGTGAGGTATTGAAGGGATTACTGTCATGTTTATTGAAATGGCCAATAATTAAAATAGTATTAGTACTGGGGAAAGTAGCAGTGAATCAGGAACTAAAAATCACTAAGAAATGCAACAAGTGACCCAGGCATTAGTAGATGACAGAAATGTCAAGGGATGGTGGTATGATAATCATTATTCTACTTATGTACATTATAATCATTAAAATGATGTTTTTATAACCCTTTCAGGGGCCGTGTAAGTTTTTTTTTTAATTTTTGTTTTGTTTTGTTTTGTCCCCAATTATTTATTATGATAAATAAAGCAAAGACTTTTACTTTATTAATGATTCACCCTTATCTAGCCTGAGGGAAGTAAGCTTGCTTTTTCAGTTCTATTCACTAGAGAAACAAAATATGGTCTTGTCTGACTCCCAGGCAAACCACTTAATTTCAAACTGATATTGCTCAAAATTGATCTCTGTAGAGTATCCGAAACTTTCCCACGAAATTTCCTTAATTATAGATCTCCTTGGAACATATGTTGATTTTTGCCAGCTAAACACCCCCCTCCTTTCCTCTGATGACACCTGTCCCTTTTCTGGAGGCAATGCCCTGACCCACTCTTTGTGGCTCTGAGAATCTTCCAATCACAGTATGCAGACTGCTGGCCAAAGGGTTGAATATTGTGACCCAGGAATTGTAATTGTAATTGCCAGAAGTAATTGTCACTGTAATTGCCAAAAGTTAGGTACCTGACCAAAAAAAGTTAATCAGCATTTTTCTCTGGGATTTTTTTTTTGGGGGGAGGTATTATGGACATACAAAAAAGCTGTCTTTCAGGAAAAAAGAAAAAGAGAAACAAATACTCGGCACTACCACCCTATGATGGAAGCCCTTCTGTGATAGGAGAAAATAAGGCCAAAACCAAACAAGAGTACATCTGAGTGAGCTTTGGTAGATTTTATGGAAAATTTCCCATGTCATATAATTTGTCAAATCTATGATCATAGTCTTGGTCATAATATTCCCCTTTTAACCTTTTCATGTTTGTAAGAACTGAAATGATGTTCATTCTCTCATTCCTAATATTCGTACTTTGGTATTCTCTCTCTCTCTCTTTACCAGCATAAATTCTTAGGTATAAATAACATACAAAGTAATGTGTAGAAGTTTAATAAATAATTTGCTATAAAATTATGTCTAAGATTTATGCATATTTACATATATTTAAGCCTTTTAGATGTACAATAATCATACTTTTCTTCTTAATTCCTGGAGTTATAGAACATGATTTTGTTAAGTGTAAAAGTTTTAAAAATAATTTTAAATAGAAAAAACACTCAAGAGCTATTGTCACTGATGTTAATGCCTGTTAAGTTATTATACAACCTTAGCTTTACAGATCAATTTGTGTAATTTATTGAAGAAAGATTTTAAATGTTGGCTTATAAGAAATAAAGCAATATCCCCCTCCCTTTGTCTGTGTTTCTTCTCTTACCCATCACTGCACTTGCATTTATTTTCCCTAATTTGTGTGCCAGAAATAATACATCCTGAAATTGAAAAATACTGTCAGGATGTGTGAAAGTACATTCCTTCTCAATGTGGTTTTATTTTCATTTGTATTCCTGAATCATTGGTATAAAATGTGCGCTTCCTTTTTTCTTTCTTTTTTTTAAAATTATGTCCCACTCATTTTTTCGTTCCCCTTCTTTCTAATCTAAGTTGCTACATACATGGCTAATAAAATGCTTGATATTTTTAGGAGAAAGACTTTTTACTTTAGTTTGTTTCTTATGAAATCAAAAAATTATTTTTATTAATTTAACTAGTATTTCCCAAGAGTCTACTATCAGCTAGATTTGGGGGAATATATTAGTGAAAAATACAGTAGAATTCTCTACCACCATGGAGCTTATACTTAAGAGGGGAAAACTGTCTTTATAAAAACATATCAATAAATACAATAATTTTAACTAAGTACATGAGAAGTGAATAAAATAATATAGACCAAAATAGCAAAGATCAACTGGGAGGGGAAAAATAGATAGGGAGATGAAAGAAGTCTTCTCTAAAGAAGAGATATTTGAACTGAGCACATGATATAAGATAAAACCAGCTGCAAAAGAATATGCTAGAAAAACTTTCTAGGATGAAGAAGTAAGCTTTTTGATATGTAAGGAATGTCAAAAAGACTCAGTGTGGCCACAATATGAGAAATGGAAAGCAATGTAGCAATGAGTTGAGAGTTAATCAGAAGCTAATATTTTTAGGGACATATAGTTCATAAAAATATGTTTAAAATTTTTGCTAATGCAATGAAAGGCCATTGGAAGTGTTTAAGTGGAGGAATGACATAATCTGACTTAGCATTAAAGGATTATTTTGGTTGTTCCGTAGATAATTGGCTATAAGTGGGCAATAATGCAAACAGAGAGACCAGATGGAAATTATTGCAGGATCCAGGGAAGAGATGATGGTCCTCTAGGACCAGAATAGTATGTGGAGATGAAAGGAGAGATTGAATCTGGGATATAGATATTGGAGGTGGGGCTGGCAGAACTTGCTGCTGATGGATTGGGTATGAGGACTAAGACAAAGAGAACAGTTAAGTATAGACTTGGCATTGCATTAGCTGGACCTTAGGTTGGAAGCCTAGTCCAGACAACTGACAGCTGTGAAATCACTGATAAGTATTTTACCATTCTGAGACTCTGTTTTCTCATCTTTGAAATTAGGATAATAATGTCTAGAACTAATAGTATTCAAAAAGGTAAATTTTACGCCATGTCTAGTAGAGTGCCTCAAACTCAATAGGTGTTTAATAAATACAATAATTTCAAGGACTTTAATAAATAGGTATTCAAAGAACTACAATTTATTATGTAGTACATTGTGACTTCTACAAGGCATTTAATAAAATCTCTCCTGATATTTGATGAAAGGTGAAAAATTCTTGAACTTGGTGATAGTACTTAGACATAGTCATATCTGATTGACTGATTGTACCAAACATTGAAGACTGGCCTGCTGCTATCTGGAAGGCTATCTGTCTGTCTGCTACAGTGCCCATACCTCCATCCTTGGCCAGGCAAATGTTCAACATTTGATTAACACTTGGTTGAAGAAGGTGAAGACATGACTATCAAGGTTATAGATGACACAAATCTAGAAGAGAGAGTTAATAGGAGAGATGTTGTAATCAGGACTCAAAATATTCTCAACAGGCTGACAGCATGGGTCAGAAAAAACAAGGAGAAATTTAAGAGCTAGAAACATGAAGTTCTACATTTCTGTTTTAAAAAAAAAATTAACCTCACACATACAGGATTAGCAGCAATTCATGTGAAAGGATTTGGCAGTTAGAGTTGACTGCAAGGTCAGAATGAACTTGTAGCATGATTTAGCTGCTAAAATAGTAAAAACAATTTTAAGCTTCATTAATAATAGTCCAGTGTCAAGGACAAGAGAAGAGATGGTTCTATTGTGTTCTGTTTTGATCAAAGCCATATGGATCATGTCCATGTTTTGAGGTCATGATTTATTCTTTTATTATTGAGTAGCTACAATGTATCATGTAAGATTGAGATCATAGGAGTACAAAATTATATCAAGCAGAGATCCTACTTTCAAGGATGTCACAGTAGAGTAAGAGAGAACTGACATATGTGTAAATAACTGACATACAAGGGAGAAAGAGATCAATGCCTTAAGGAAGATAGCAATAAAAAAAACAATGCAGATGTTTAGGATAGATATTGGTCACTATCAATTGTAGAAATCAAAGAAGTTGGATTACATTCCGTAGGCAATGGGGCAGCCATTGGAAATGTTTGTATTGCAGAATGATATAATCAAAGCTGTGCTTCAAAAAAGAAAGGAAAAAGGAACAAGAGAAACAATTTACCCAGCAATTTACACATTAATCCATATGATTCTCACAGTGTTGTGGTTGGAAAATTTAGCCACTTTAGGCAGAACCTGGAAAAACTGAGAGAAATTGCAAGGAGACAGATTTTGATTTAATGTAATGAATTTCTATCCATCATGATGTTCAAGACAGAAGAACTGTTGATAAGCATGTCACCAGCCTTTTCACCGGAAGAGTTCAAGTAAAGAATGGATGGCCATGTCTCAAGCCCTGCTTGAGTTGGTGCAGTGGTTGACCTTGGGATTTCCTTCCAGTCCTTGAGATCTTGGAAGTCTATGCTTTCATGGAGTGTCAACATGTTGTCAACTTAACATGGTGAACAAAATTATTTCTGTATTTTGCTAGCTTCCTATATGTCCTTTCTATTGTCCAAAAATACTATTATGCACCTTTAAACCTTATTATTGTTTTTTATTGCAAGATAATGTTAAGGATTTTTTCTAACTGCTTTTATGACATTGTTTTAATTCATTATTCATTACATTTTTATCAAATACCATTGATTTTAATTTTAGTCCCAATAGGAGCTCTTACCAAATTTAAAATGAGCTCCAGAATATTCATTTTAAAATATAGACCTATAAGATAAAAATTGGTATCCCAATTGGTACCACAAGTATATGTATTTGGGATTACCAATTAATAAAACCAATGGGATTAATCTGTTTTCTATTTTCCTTCTATGTTAAGCATATACATAGCAATAGAAGAACAGAAATGGTGATTTGGCTTTCCAATTGATGACTTTAATTTCAAGGACAATGATGAAATATATTAGGAGATTGTATCACAAATTATTTTTGATTTCTTAACATTTTTACAAAACAATGTTTTTTCAAGTTTGTGTTAGCCTAGTGTTCATTCTTAATATTGTCCATAAAATACAAAAGCATAGGCAACAAAAACATGTGTCTACCAATTTTTTACACTGGAGAAAGTAAAAAATCAATCATCATGCTGTCACAGGCAAGGAAACATCCAGGAAACAACAGGAAAGGGGACCACAGCACAGGTTTGTAGTGATAAATTACACCACAGCCAGTGCACGCAACTAAATCAGCAGTGGTCTGATTAATGGCTTCTCCACATAACACTGCAGAATGAAAAAGAAAACTGCAGGTTTTCATTAGGGAGTGTTTTTAGTAGACCCAGAGGTACAGTGAGAGGAAGAACATGTATGAGAAGCTTCTTTCTTTAAAAAATTTGTTAACAGAAAACTTACTCTGAGAAAATTAAACTTATACTTGTTCTTTATTTATAAAGAATTTGTTTTTAAATTGCCAGTTTAAGTAAAATCTGTGTTGTCTTCTAGAATTATAAAGTACAAGAAAATATAATTCAGCTAGAAAAAGAAAAGTATAACTGACAATACTTGTGATATTTAAAGGCATCTTTTACTGATAAATAAAAATTGGGATCAGATCATGTTAAATAACAAAAAAGGTTAACACAACTCTGAAATTGTTAGCAATTCCCTGTTTGTAAAATTGACTCCCGGTTTGATTTTTTATTAAAAAAAATTTATTTTTTACGATTTTCAAAATTTGATTTTTAATATAATGTCCCAATTAACCCTCCTTTTCAGCAGCAAGACTGCCAACCCCTAATGGTGAAACTATGTTTCCTTGTTTTTGATGACCTTGATCGTTTTGAGAAGTACTGGACCATTTTTAGAGTGTCTCTCAGTTGAGATCTGTCTGATATTTTCTCCATGTTTAGACTGGGATTAGGAGGAAGAACAGAAAGGCAAAGTACACTTTTCACCACATCATATCAAGAGTTCATACTATCAACATGACTTACCACCTTAGATGTTAACCTTGATTATATAGCTGAGGTAGAGTTTGTCAAGTTTCTCCACTATAAACTTACTCTTTTTCTCCCTTTTCAAACTGTTTTGAAAAAAAAGTCACTATGTACAGCACACACTTAAAGGAGTGAGGAGTTATGTTTTGTTTACTAAAATCTAAAAAATCATCCTAAAATTTAATCACAAATTTCCTAGGAAAGCTGCAGCAACATAATGGTAGCACCTCAGCATGCCATCACCTTTGACACAGAAATAACAACACGTTAGCCAATGCTGTCATAGTTGGGTACTCTCTCAGCTTCCACCCACATGGCTTCTAAGAGCAGCCATGACCCCAGGATCTGGGCCCAAATAGACATGAATATACTGAATGAGTCTATAAAGCAGAATAGATGCCAAAATTGTATAACTCATTAGGTGCTCTTCCTTGTCTTTAGTTCTTTTGCTTAGTTTGCTAAAATTTCCCCCACTTTTCAATTAATTTCTGGTCATCCTCTCTTTCCACTATTCTTTTCGTACTCTGCCTTATTTCATAATCATCTTATTCCCAAGTCTCCTTTTACAGGTCACTTATAATGACTTAGCAAAAAATCTAACCAGATAAACCTTAAGCAACATCATGTTGATCGTGCCCTTTTTCTATGGATTGCTGATCACACCCCTATGCCTCATGTGCTGAAGTTGAAATATTAAATTTCTTTGAACAAAGAGTAAAACAGCAACTATTTCCATGGTGACACCATTACCAATTAATTTTAGACAATGCACACTTTATATAATAAAGCCTTGATAACATCAGTTTTCTGTGTTTTCTTCCAAAAATATGTGCTGGAGTATATTATCCCCATGCTCTAAATCAGATGCTGAAGAAAAAAGAAATGGTCGCTGACATCAAGGAACCTGCAGACCAGTAGGCAAGCAGTTAGCTACCTACATGGTATAACTGCAAGTTACCAATGACAAATAGTTTCTCTGCCTTTATTCTGAAATTCCAGTCATGACCACAACTCCTTTTGTAAATGTTATATTAAAAAGTGACCTAATACTAATAATGAAAGAATTACAAATTAAATAATAATGTACCTTTTTTAAAAGCCTGATTGAAAATGATTTAAAGATTGGAAACATACAGTGCTGTTAGGGTGTGGTTCTACTATGAATTGATGGCTTACATTCTTTGTTTTTAATTAGTTTGTTCATCTCTTTTATCTGTTTGTGGGAGCTCTTTATTTGGTTTACAGTTCTTTTATCTATTATAGATTTCAGATTTTTCTGATGTTTGTCTTTTTTTAACATATCTATAACATTTTTTCTATTGAAAGAATTTCAATTTTATATGGCCAAATTTATTAATATTTTCCTACAGGACTCTACCTTATTATTTTAACATTCTTACTAAAATATTAAATAGAAAATATAGTTCATGTATAAAATATATATAAACTATATAAACAATATAATTCTAATTCTGTAAAAATAAACAGAAAGATAAGGAGGGAGAAAATTATACTCCCCAAATTTTCCAAACTTTCTTTAGTTAATGCATATTATTCTTATAATCAGAATAAGCTATAAATGGAACGTATTTTTAATGTACTGATGTGTCTCAAAGAGAAAATGCATGAGCTCTCTAGCACTTACAGTCATTTCAGCATGGAAAGGCCAGTATCCTTGGAAACAGAGCTTAGGGTAGGTGAATTGTAAGCAAATGACAGGAGAGAGTCCAATTTTCCTATTGGGATAGACATCTCTCCTCTGCCAAGACTGGTAAGGCTGCTATACAGTGGGGACATAAGAGAAAGGACACTGAACAGCTTCGAGGTAAAAAGAACCAAGAAGAAAAAAATGAAACGTTGAGTAAATGCTACATCATTTCTTTTATTCATATTCGAATGAAGGCCCTCTTTTCAGTTGGTAACTGAAATCTGTAAATAATTTGGGAAAGGCAATTGAAGGTTATTATCTTTTTTCTTAACAGACACTAAATGCTTCTGAGTCTGTAAAATGCAGCCATTTAGACCACAGGGATCAAAGAAAATGTGAGCGTTTTAAAGCAGTGTCATTCAACAAACGACCGGCACTAGCCAAATGGGAAGAAAACTGCTGCCTGGACAGAGAAAGGAAAGACCCAAAAGAACTCTGACCAAGAACAGATTGTACCTAGGAGGCTTAGGAATCATCTTCAGACCAAAAGACAGCTATGTGTCTATGTGTCTAATAGTCTAAGCTGTGACTTTTCAGCCAGCCGGGTCACTGTGGCGGTGAAGAGTCTGGCATTAGGAGTACGTGGGCTCTGAAGCTAGTCTCAGTTTCCCCACGTATTTACTCACTGTGTGACTTTCAGCAAGTCACTTAACTTCTCCAGGTCGCAGTGTCCTCATTTATAAACTGCGGATAACACCAGGGCTGGCACACAGGATGAATGACCATAAGGAGGGCTGGAGATGATGCCTATTAAGGAGCACGCACAGCTCTTGCCTAATCGCATGCACACAGACCAACCAACGCTGACACCTGGTGAGTGCTCAGTAAGTTGCTGAAGGAATGAACAGAAAGCACCCAAGAATTAGCTAACATGAGTTACTGTTTCAGGAAGGAAAGTAGCAGGTACACAGAAGGAATACTGCTACACAGAAGGAATACTGCTCTGAGCGAGGGTGGTACAGAAGATTGTAATGGAAGAGCTAGCATTTGACATGGCCTATGATGAGTGGGATAGATTTGAACAGATAAAGAGCAAGAGAAGTGATGAAAAAAATAGAATGAGTAGAAACATTTGGATGAGGCTACATAAATCATTTCTGACTCAAGCAGATAGAGAATGGCAGGAGATAAGGCGGAAAGTATAGGAAAAGTTGGGTAGGGCACAGGGAAATAACACAGAATAAATAATACTCTATTATTTAAAGTTAGGTGGTGAATTCACAAAGGTTTTATCATCATCATTGTGCTTCATAACTTACATATATAACATGTATATTTATTTGTATGTATCAAATATAAAATAAGGTGTTTTAAGTGGGCAAGGGCTGGAGAGGAAGGATTGGCATGTCAAATTGCCAAGTGAAGGGAAGGTGCCTACATTTCTGTTTAATGGAAGAAAACTCTTATCCCATGTTTCTGGTACAGCTAGCTCCTCTACTTCTCTGTTAACATTTTGCAGCTGTCCTTGTGGACTTAATAATATGATATAAATTTATTCAGATAACTTATTAATAAAGCTGTAAAAGAAGTGTGTTGTTATATTTTCTACACTTCTCAGAAATTTGAGACTCCTTCTTTACCAATCCCTTACCATATTTCTAGACATTACTGCTTCATCACATGACTGAGTGTAAGATATAGCTCGCAACTAAAGTGACCAAAAGTGAATAAAGTGTACAATAGCCTCTACTGGTTTCCTGCTACTTGATTGACATAATGTATTTTTGCTGAGAAGCTGACTTAAAACTCAGCCTGTTTATCAGCATTTTCTTTTGAAAACTTTAACATTTAAACGAATTAAAACATGATGCGTAATGATGCATAACCTTTAGCTTCAGAATACTTTTGCATAGAGTTACTCCATAAAAATGAGGAGTTTGCTCAAGATGGAATGAGGGCTCCACTTGCCCAAGGGGCAAAGTTGGAAGGAAGCTAAATTGTGTTGGAGGGGAGCAGGACTGAGCATGGGGAGAGATGAAGGCAGTCAACATGGTAGAGAGGTCATGCTGAGACCAGCAGTTCTGGATAAAAGTGAAGAGAGAAACTTTAGAGTGGGCCTAGGGCCAATGTTTGGGGAGAGGAAGGAAGAGCACTGGAGAGGCAGTTACAGGAAAGGCCAGAAGAATTTTAAACAAGAAACAGATTTGCACTTAAGCAAAATGTGACCATTTGTACCCCCACTAAGTGAAGGAAATTTGGATATGGAGAACTGATACAGGCCTGCCCTTCCTAAGTGCCTGCAAATTCACTGCAAATTGATACCAGAGCCATTAGAGCCTGGTTGTTAAAATATAACAATAATACCAGTAAAACTACGAGTAGTGATTATTTACTGAGGTGCTTCTGTGAGCCAGGACTGTGCTAATTGCATTACATAGATGAGCTCCCTTCTTCTTCCAACAACCTGTGAAGTGGGTGTGCTTATCCCCACTTTGTAGATGAGGATAACGAAACCCAGAAGAGTTAAGTAACTTGCCCAAATTCACAGGATTAGTGAGTCCTTAGGGAAGGTGGAAGTTGCCAGAGACTTCAAGAGTTTTCTGTGTATGTTCAGGGCACTCCCCACCACATTCTATCACTTTTACAAAGTCGTCTTCATAATTTTGGCTTGCGTAACTCTTAAAAGAATTTCCGAAAACACTTCTATTCCCTGGCACATTTATAAGTTAACATCTGTATTTTTTCAAAGCTTAAATAGTTATAAATGTGGTAATTTCTGATGCAGTTTAAATATAGACATTTTTAAATAAATTTTTTCACTTTAATCTATCCAATGTAACATATATTGCAGCGTTTTAACACCAATCATTGCTCATTTTTAAAAGACATGAGCAAATTTTTTTAAGTTACTATTTTGACCTCTTCCCTTTCTCTCTTTGAACTCATATTTCCATCCCACTTTCCCCCACATAATTTTTTTCTATTGTAACATTTCTTTATGCTTAAAATCACTCTAACCTACTTTGCTGTAACATATATTTGAATGTTTTTCATTTAACTTTCTATTACTTCAGGTTGTGAGTTAAAACATTTTTTTTAAGATTTATTTTTTTCAAATATTATAGGTGTGCAATTGACCAAAACAATATAAGTATAATCTAAACATTGATAGTTATTATAATAAAAGTACAATTTTATGAGGAATACGTTGTTTAATAATAAAATGGATGGAGATTTCTTCCAACTGGTTGATGCGTTCATGAATAAATATTTCTTGTTGCTAGAGTGAGTAAGGATTCAGTAAAAATAGCGTAAAGAAGAGAAAGTATTTGGCCACTTTAGGGCGTGGCTTGCCAATGGTGTGTTAGTCATTGTTTTTAAGTCTTATATAACACACATCATATTAAATTGATCAAAATCTAACATGAATTGATAAATGAGGAAAAAGTGGTGAGGAGTGACAGTGGACAGAAGACTTTTGCCCATGTTAAGAAAAAATAGTGAAGAAATAGTTTTATCTACAAGTAGGAAATAGTGATGAAGAAAATATAGAATATTATTTTATATTATAATGTTAACTTTTATAAATTATTCATTTAACTTATTTTTCTTACACTTGCAGATTTAATACTGATTCATCAGTAGATCTGAAACATGTTAGCTCCTTTTCCATGAAAAAAATATAACTGAGACACGGATGGCACCTTAATAAAGAAAGAACATTTCCTAGACACTCACTGATATTTAGGACTGTCAACTGTCTTTTTTTTATTTGTCACCATGAAGTTGCTTTTTTTTTTATTCTCTGGGACAATATTCCATGGTGAGATTAGAGATTAGGATGTTTTTCTTTTTAAAGTGGGAAGAATGGTAGATGTGAAAGGAAAGGGAGAAAGCAGAACCCACATGACACCTCTGACTAGAAATTGAGTCCCTAAGACTCTCCAGAGCAATGAATCCCTTGGAAAGTCTTCAGATATCCCAGAAGTACGCATGCCCAAGTTGGAAGGCTGCTGACATATGTTACTAAACATGTTGGGAAAGGAGAGTGGAAAGAATATCAACTTTAGAATCAATCAGATATTGGCTGAAATCCTCCTGTTGCTGCTCATAACTTGTGTGACCTTAAGTACATTACTTAAACTGTGAGTCTCAGGTTTCTAATAGTAAAAATGAAAATCATAATTCTGAACACCCAGGATTGTTGAGAGAATAAATGTGTGTAAATCCCATAAAGTAGTGCCTGGAAAAAACACTCAAGAAATATTAATTTACTTTTAACAAATTTTTTCACTTCTTAACAGAGATAATGGTAGTTAACTTATTCCACAGGATCTATTGAGGATTTTAAAAGGTAACTTCAGATTTGATTTTCTTCCCAACTAAAATGTCAGAAGTTTTTATTTATCAAGAAGTTTGAATATTTAATTCAACAAATAATTATTGAGTGTTTATCATGTGCCAGACACAGTTCTAGGTGCCTGGGTCGCAAAAATCAAAAAGACACAGTTCCTGGACTCAAGTAGCTCACAGTTTGGCCACAGAGATGAACATACATGCTAACTATATTATAATGAGTTAACTAGTTACTATATTTAGGATATTTTACTGAACTGTTAAGAGAACAATTTCATTAAAAAGATGAGAAGAGATACTGAATTTTAATGGTGTGTGCATAAATGGGAAGAAGGAAAGTGGAGACAGAGTATATGGACTACTTAATCAAGAAATTTAAATCAAAATGGAAGAGAATGATGAAATTGGTTGAGCAGAAGTCAGAGTGAAAGGATGTGAAAGATGCTAGTATATTTATAGACCTAGCAAGAGGGACTGGTACCTAAGATAGAGAATCTACAATGCAGAGGCAAAAGTGAAGGTGAATAATGTGTGGTTACCACAAGTGGTTGGAAACAATGATATTAGAGTAGAGTTGGAAGACAGGAAAGGAAGATAGGTAAGGAAGGCAAAACAGGAAATGTAAATGTTGGTTACTGGCACTGGATTCCTGGTACCAAGTCACAGCTGATACCCATCTCTCAATGAAGAGACATCCTGCTTCTGCCATCCTTATGCCAGATCCATCTGCAACATCACCACTCGAAGTACACTGATTTTGGAAATGAAACTTTAACGATTAACATAAACAAATGATAAAAACAAGTTAATCAAAATAATAAAATTGTCAAAGAACTCTTTATATTGATTTTATTTAGACTTTCTCTGCCCAGTGCAATCCACAGACTAGGATCTTATAGCTTACAATACTTAGGATTCCTCTATCTCTAGTAGAAGTACTTACTTATAGATTGCATATCCCTCACCAACAATTCCTTCTTATGTTTTCTCGCCCAACCACAGCCAAGGATACATGATCCCCAAATCTTAACCCATGTCTTAGTGATTTTCTAGAAGCATAAAAGGGTAAACCTGTTTGGAGTATGTGTGGAGGGTTCTAAGGAAAAAGAAAAGCATAGCCTTTTTTTAAGTACATTATGTTCACTAATTCTGTCCTTAATGCAATAGATCTTAAGAAAGTTACTGATACATTATGCATGAGAAATGGGAGGATAGAGGGTGTGTGGCAATTTTATAGTTCTCTGTAGGAGAAAAAAAATGTTTAAATTATGTGTTTGTAGGCTTAGAATTATACCAGATGTCCAGATGTTATTTTGTTCTTTCTTCATGAAAAATTCTTTTAAAAATCTACCAAAAGTAATCCTTGTCTAGCTGTCTTCCCTAAATGAAACATGTATGCTTGAACCTGGAATAAAAGTTAAATCAGAATTAAATATATATCTAAGTCAAGCTGAGTAGTTTTCAAGTTTGAAAGTACTAACATATGATTTAACAATAATAACCAAAATTACTTCTGTTTAGATGATGCTGTCTGGATCTCAAGAAAAATAGAGATAACTTTGTCATTGAATTCTCACTTTGAATGTTATACATTAGTTAAGTATCTAAAGGTAAGCTAAACAGGGAAAAATAAGTGTTATATTTAATAATAAAACAATAGTTTGATATTAATCACTGATTACTCTTTAATGTACACTGGGCTACATATTTAATATAAACCATATTATTTAATCCTCCCAACTATCCTGATATATCCCTGTTTTCTATATGGGGAAATGGATTCTTAGAAAATAAAGTGATTTGTATAAAATCAAAGACCTGGTAAGTGGCTGAGCTGAATTTTGAACCCGTGTGGTCTGACTCTAAAGTGCAAGTTCCATCACTTAAGCATTATTTTGTAAAATGTCAGGAGTAAATAACTATAGCTCATGTATAGAACTCACCCACAATATGCACCAAAAAGCAAAATAATAATAATAATAATAATAATAATAATGACATGAAGGTAGCAGCAACCTCTTGATGAACTCTTAGGACCTATTATATGGCTCACGTTATATAAGAATTCAGTAAAAATGTTCTCAGTGTGAGCTATGAAAACACTTTAGGTTGCATTCTGCAACCCAAAATCAGCCAGTTTACAAAGAGCAGCCTAAGATGTGATGTAGCCCTATTAGGTTTCAGTAAATAAAGAGGTCAGGAGGAGATAGTTTCCATATGAGCAAAGAGGATTTGTTTCCTAGAGCATGATGTTAATGCTGTTCTGGGCAGCCTATAGGGTTTTTCACAGACTTTCACAAACTCTGAAGGGAAAAGTGAATTGAATGCCAAAAGACTACTCAGAAATCTCCAAGTTTACAAAGAAGGCCCTTGATTCACATATTCATTGCTACAGTACCTAATATTTGCCAAACACAGTGCTTTGCTAGAAATTGGAACCCTGAGCAGTGTTGGTGGGATTGTAAAATGGTACAGGCATTGTGGAAAACTATCTGGTGGTTCCTCAAAAAAATTAAAAATGGAATTACCATTAAATTGAGAGAAATAAAACACTCCATCAGGACGCCCTCATCTTCTGCTCTAGTGGGAGTTAATTGTTACAGGTTTCTGAACAACAGTTTGTTTTTATGACTCAATACAAGTCACTTTGACTTGCTCTGCATTGTGGAAATGAGGGCCTCCAGTAGCTTTGGTGTTTACATTTTGTACTAACCTGGCTCCACCTTAGCCCCTTGTCCATAAATGAGGGGAAGACACTCAATGACCTATACTGGGTAAATTGTTGGCCCTAGCCAATGAACAGTGGCTGCAAGAGAAGAGTTAAATAAGCACATGGAAGGTTCTTTGGGAATCACATGATTAGAAAAGGACGATGCACCATTGCCAAAAGATGCAGCAGAGAGGTGCTGTACAGTCCAAACAATAGGTGTTGGACAGATACAACAAGTCCCTTTACATGTGTTACCTTTGACACAAGTTTTATAATCCATCATAAGGAGATAATCAAGAATTTTGATAAGTTCCTGCACAGATATTTATCATAAGAAAAAACTGGTTTGTGTACACACATACACACATACAAATTATAGCACAGCCACCTCATAGGAGTGACCTAAACTTTACATTTTTCATAACATTGCTCACCATCAATGGGAAAGAGTGTGACAAAGAGAGACCAAAGCCCGCCCATGAATATTTTCTGGCTCCCGATCTTCACTTGTGGGCTCATACAGCCAGATAAGCAAGACTGAAAAGTTGTATACCTCCAGCAACTTAAATGTCTTTAGGAATAATTGACCATATTTTCCCCCAAAGGATATCTCAGAGAAAATGGTAGAATGATAAGAGTAACACCATATTTGGAGATTATGGCAACCAAAATTTCATCACTTTCATGCTTTCCTTCAAGAATATGTTAAGAAAATCAGTTACAAAAGGGCTGTATGTCAAAAATCTTATAAATTAGGAAAAAACCTTGACAAACTAGGAAAATATTTCCAACAAATATTGCAAACCAAGTTAAAAGGTCGTCTACAAATATTTAGGTGTAATATTATGGAGCATACATAGCCATAATAAATTAATAGATAAAGAGGATGTTACAGCACATTTCCCTGTTGAGAAAGAGAGAGAGAGACAGAAAGAGAAAGAGAGACAGAGGCAGACAGAGAGACAGAGAGAGGGAGAGCTGTGCCTATAGCTGGGGAAAAAGATTAAAAATTTAAAAAGAAAAAAAACCTTGTGTACTAAACTGTTAACATCTTTCTGGAGGAGGTGTAGAAATGAGATTTCTATGTAGCAAATCAATGGTACTTATAATTTGTTTTAATATATCACAATAAGCATAAACAAAAAACTATTCTTAATACCACTTTCAATGTGTCAGACACTGTTTTAAGGGCTTCACATGTATTAACTCATTTAATCTTCATGACTACCCCATAGGGTAAGTCGTGTGATTATCCCATTTACAGGGAGGTTTAGTAATTGCTCAAGATCCTCAGCTGATACCTGGCAGAAGTCTAGACTGTTCTGACTCCATGATCAAATTCATAACACAGGCTGTTACTCTGAGTGAACTTACAAATCTGTTTCATCATTCTACAGCATGGGAATACGTTTTAAAACAATTTATTGAACATTTTATACTTTGTGTTTTCTGCAAAAAACAAAGCAGTGGTATTTTACCACAGGGAAAGTTCATGCTTAAAGCCCATCCACTCTGAGGAGATTATTTCCGTATTATATTTATAAAGAGTCTAAAAAACACAAACTTGTTATTTTGGAAGATTTTTCGTTTTTCTAACTTTCTAAATCATGTTTCATATGAAGATAAACCATTATACTCTAGGATTGCTTGGACAAAAGCTTTGAAAGCAGTAAAAACGAAGTATTTTCCTTTACATCTGGGTTTTACATTTCTTGACCATTTTAATATGGTACAGGTTAAAATAAGTTTTTCACTCATGTATGAACATGATCACAGAAGGCTAAAATCTTATAATCTGAATTTTGTTTGTAGTGATGTTCTCACTTATGTCATAAAGAATTACTATTAATAAATCTTAATGATTATATCACTCATTTTCTTATTTGCTACAATGGAATAGGTACTTCAAAAGATACTTCATTTGTATGAAAATATAAAATACATAAGATATTAACCATCCAATATCCAAGAATATCTGTGTGAAGGGAAATAAATAATCTTTTCATAAGTTTATGAAGTTGATTTTGGAGAAATCCTTGTCTGTCCCTCTATGAGACTTTTTTGTGTGAAAACTGTGTTGTCATGAATGTTGAAATAATGTCAACGAAAGAGTTGAAAGAGATAAAAAGTCAGCTGAGAAAAAGACAAAATCCTCAAAATAGATTCAGGTGAAAGAGTGGGATATTTTGATGTAGTCTGCTGAAATGTGGTTTCTTGTGGATAAGAAGCATTTCTTTTTTTTTTTTTTTTTTTTTTTTTTTAAACATCTTTATTGAAGTATAATTGCCTTACAATAGTGTGTTAGCTTCTGCTTTATAACAAAGTGAATCAGTTATACATATACAATATGTTCCCATTTCTCTTCCCTCTTGCATCTCCCTCCCTCCCACCCTCCCCATCCCACCCCTCTAGGTGGTCACAAAGCACCGAGCTGATCTCCCTGGGCTATGCGGCTGCTTCCCACTAGCTATCTATTTTACATTTGGTAGTGTATATATGTCCATGACACTCTCTTACCCTGTCACATCTCACCCCACCCCCTCCCCATATCCTCAAGTCCATTCTCTAGTAGGTCTGTGTCTTTATTCCCGTCTTGCCACTAGGTTCTTCATGGCCTTTTTTTTTTTTTTTTCCTTAGATTCCGTATATATGTGTTAGCATACTGTATTTGTTTTTCTCTTTCTGACTTACTTCACTCTGTATGACAGACTCTAACTCCATCCACCTCATTACAAATACCTCCATTTCATTTCTTTTTATGGCTGAGTAATATTCCATTGTATATATGTGCCACATCTTCTTTATCCATTCGTCTGTCGATGGACATTTAGGTTGCTTCCATGTCCTGGCTATTGTAAATAGAGCTGCAATGAACATTGTGGTACATGACACTTTTTGACCTATGGTTTTCTCAGGGTATATGCCCAGTAGTGGAATTGCTGGGTCGTATGGTAGTTCTATTTGTAGTTTTTTAAGGAACCTCCATACTGTTCTCCATAGTGGCTGTATCAATTTACATTCCCACCAACAGTGCAAGAGTGTTCCCTTTCCTCCACACCCTCTCCAGCATTTATTGTTTCTAGATTTTTTGATGATGGCCATTCTGACCGGTGTGAGATGATATCTCATTGTAGTTTTGATTTGCATTTCTCTAATGATTAATGATGTTGAGCATTCTTTCATGTGTCTGTAGGCCATCTGTATATCTTCTTTGGAGAAATGTCTATTTAGGTCTTCTGCCCATTTTTGGATTGGGTTGTTCGTTTTTTTGTTATTGAGCTGCATGAGCTGCTTGTAAATCTTGGAGATTAATCCTTTGTCAGTTGCTTCATTTGCAAATATTTTCTCCCATTCTAAGGGTTGTCTTTTGGTCTTGTTTATGGTTTCCTTTGCTGTGCAAAAGCTTTTAAGTTTCATTAGGTCATATTTGTTTATTTGTGTTCTTATTTCCATTTCTCTGGGAGCTGGGTCAAAAAGAATCTTGCTGTGATGTATGTCATAGAGTGTTCTGCCTATGTTTTCCTCTAAGAGTTTGATAGTGTCTGGCCTTACACTTAGGTCTTTAATCCATTTGGAGTTTATTTTTGTGCATGGTGTCAGGGAGTGTTCTAATTTCATACTTTTACATGTACCTGTCCAATTTTCCCAGCACCACTTATTGAAGAGGCTGTCTTTTCTCCACTGTATATGCTTGCCTCCTTTATCAAAGATAAGGTGACCATATGTGTGTGGGTTTATCTCTGGGCTTTCTATCCTGTTCCATTGATCTATATTTCTGTTTTTGTGCCAGTACCAAACTGTCTTGATTACTGAAGCTTTGTAGTATAGTCTGAAGTCAGGGAGCCTGATTCCCCCAGCTCCATTTTTCGTTCTCAAGATTGCTTTGGCTATTCGGGGTCTTTTGTGTTTCCATACAAATTGTGAAATTTTTTGTTCTAGTTTTGTGAAAAATGCCAGTGGTAGTTTGATAGGGATTGCATTGAATCTGTAGATTGCTTTGGGTAGTAGAGTCATTTTCACAATGTTGATTCTTCCAATCCAGGAACATGGTATATCTCTCCATCTATTTGTATCATCTTTAATTTCTTTCATCAGTGTCTTATAATTTTCTGCATACAGGTCTTTTGTCTCCTTAGGTAGGTTTATTCCTAGATATCTTATTCTTTTTGTTGCAATGGTAAACGGGAGTGTTTTCTTAATTTCCCTTTCAGATTTTTCGTCATTAGTGTATAGAAATGCAAGCGATTTCTGTGCATTAATTTTGTATCCTGCTACTTTACCAAATTCATTGATTAGCTCTAGGAGTTTTCTGGTAGCCTCTTTAGGATTCTCTATGTATAGTATCATGTCATCTGCAAATAGTGACAGCTTTACTTCTTCTTTTCCGATTTGGATTCCTTTTATTTCTTTGTCTTCTCTGATTGCTGTGGCTAACACTTCCAAAACTATGTTGAATAATAGTGGTGAGAGTGGGCAACCTTGTCTTGTTCCTGATCTTAGTGGAAATGGTTTCAGTTTTTCACCATTGAGGACAATGTTGGCTGTGGGTTTGTCATATATGGCCTTTATTATGTTGAGGAAAGTTCCCTCTATGCCTACTTTCTGCAGGGCTTTTATCATAAATGGGTGTTGAATTTTGTCGAAAGCTTTCTCTGCATCTATTGAGATGATCATATGGTTTTTCTCCTTCAATTTGTTAATATGGTGTATCACATTGATTGATTTGCGTATATTGAAGAATCCTTGCATTCCTGGGATAAACCCCACTTGATCATGGTGTATGATCCTTTTAATGTGCTGTTGGATTCTGTTTGCTAGTATTTTGTTGAGGATTTTTGCATCTATGTTCATCAGTGATATTGGCCTGTAGTTTTCTTTCTTTGTGACATCTTTGTCTGGTTTTGGTATCAGGGTGATGGTGGCCTCGTAGAATGAGTTTGGGAGTGTTCCTCCCTCTGCAATATTTTGGAAGAGTTTGAGAAGGATAGGTGTTAGCTCTTCTCTAAATGTTTGATAGAATTCACCTGTGAAGCCATCTGGTCCTGGGCTTTTGTTTGTTGGAAGGTTTTTAATCACAGTTTCAATTTCAGTGCTTGTGATTGGTCTGTTCATATTTTCTATTTCTTCCTGGTTCAGTCTCGGCAGTTTGTGCATTTCTAAGAATCTGTCCATTTCTTCCAGGTTGTCCATTTTATTGGCATAGAGTTGCTTGTAGTAATCTCTCATGATCGTTTGTATTTCTGCAGTGTCAGTGGTTATTTCTCCTTTTTCATTTCTAATTCTATTGATCTGAGTCTTCTCCCTTTTTCTCTTGATGAGTCTGGCTAATGGTTTATCAATTTTGTTTATCTTCTCAAAGAACCAGCTTTTAGTTTCATTGATTTTTGCTATTGTTTCCTTCATTTCTTTTTCATTTATTTCTGACCTGATCTTTATAATTTCTTTCCTTCTGCTGGCTTTGGGGTTTTTTTGTTCTTCTTTCTCTAATTGCTTTAGGTGCAAGGTTAGGTTGTTTATTCGAGATGTTTCCTGTTTCTTGAGGTAGGCTTGTATTGCTATAAACTTCCCTCTTAGCACTGCTTTTGCTGCATCCCATAGGTTTTGGGTCGTCGTATCTCCATTGTCATTTATTTCTAGGTATTTTTTGATTTCCCCCTTGATTTCTTCAGTAATCACTTCATTATTAAGTAATGTATTGTGTAGCCTCCATGTGTTTGTATTTTTTACAGATCTTTTCCTGTAATTGATATCTAGTCTCATAGCGTTGTGGTCGGAAAAGATACTTGATACGATTTCAATTTTCTTAAATTTACCAAGGTTTGATTTGTGACCCAAGATATGATCTATCCTGGAGAATGTTCCATGAGCACTTGAGAAAAATGTGTATTCTGTTGTTTTTGGGTGGAATGTCCTATAAATATCAATTAAGTCCATCTTGTTTAATGTATCATTTAAAGCTTGTGTTTCCTTATTTATTTTCATTTTGGATGATCTGTCCATTGGTGAAAGTGGGGTGTTAAAGTCCCCTACTATGATTGTGTTGCTGTCGATTTCCCCTTTTATGGCTGTTAGTACTTGCCTTATGTATTGAGGTGCTCCTATGTTGGGTGCATAAATATTTACAATTGTTATACCTTCCTCTTGGATCGATCCCTTGATCATTATATAGTGTCCTTCTTTGTCTCTTGTAATAGTCTTTATTTTAAAGTCTATTTTGTCTGATATGAGAATTGCTACTCCAGCTTTCTTTTGATTTTCATTTGCATGGAATATCTTTTTCCATCCCTTCACTTTCAGTCTGTATGTGTCTCTAGGTCTGAAGTGGGTCTCTTGTAGACAGCATATATATGGGTCTTGTTTTTGTATCCATTCAGCCAGCCTGTGTCTTTTGGTGGGAGCATTTAATCCATTTACATTCAAGGTAATTATCGATATGTATGTTCCTATTCCCATTTTCTTAAATGTTTTGGGTTTGTTATTGTAGGTGTTTTCCTTCTCTTGTGTTTCTTGCCTAGAGAAGTTCCTTTAGCATTTGTTGTAAAGCTGGTTTGGTAGTGCTGAACTCTCTCAGCTTTTGCTTGTCTGTAAAGGTTTTAATTTCTCCATCACATTTGAATGAGATCCTTGCTGGGTAGAGTAATCTTGGTTGTAGGTTCTTCTCCTTCATGACTTTAAGTATATCTTGCCACTCCCTTCTGGCTTGCAGAGTTTCTGCTGAAAGATCAGATGTTAACCTTATGGGGATTCCCTTGTGTGTTATTTGTTTTTTTTCCCTTGCTGCCTTTAATATGTTTTCCTTATATTTAATTTTTGACAGTTTGATTAATATGTGTCTTGGCGTGTTTCTCCTTGGGTTTATCCTGTATGGGACTCTCTGTGCTTCCAGGACTTGATTAACTATTTCCTTTCCCATATTAGGGAAGTTTTCAACTATAATCTCTTCAAATATTTTCTCAGTCCCTTTCTTTTTCTCTTCTTCTTCTGGGACCCCTATAATTCGAATGTTGGTGCGTTTAATGCTGTCCCAGAGGTCTCTGAGACTGTCCTCAGTTCTTTTCATTCTTTTTTCTTTATCCTGCTCTGCAGTAGTTATTTCCACCATTTTATCTTCCAGGTCACTTATCCTTTCTTCTGCCTCAGTTATTCTGCTATTGATCCCATCTAGAGTATTTTTAATTTCATTTATTGTGTTTTTCATCATTGCTTGATTCCTCTTTAGTTCTTCTACGTCCTTGTTAAATGCTTCTTGCATTTTGTCTATTCTATTTCCAAGATTTTGGATCATCCTTACTATCATTATTCTGAATTCTTTTTCAGGTAGACTACCTATTTCCTCTTCATTTGTTAAGTCTAGTGTGTTTTGACCCTGCTCCTTCATCTGCTGTGTGTTTTTCTGTCGTCTCATTTTGCTTATCTTACTGTGTTTGGGGTCTCCTTATCACAGGTTGCAGGTTTGTAGTTCCCGTTGTTTTTGGTATCTGTCCCCAGTGGCTAAGGTTGGTTCAGTGGGTTGTGTAGGCTTCCTGGTGGAGGGAACTAGTGCCTGAGCTCTGGTGGATGAGGCTGGATCTTGTCTTTCTGGTGGGCACGTCCACGTCTGGTGGTGTATTTTGGAGTGTCTGTGGCCTTATTATGATTTTAGGCAGCCTCTCTGCTAATGGATGAGGCTGTGTTCCTGTCTTGCTAGTTGTTTGGCATAGGGTGTTCAGCACTGTAGCTTGCTGGTCATTGAGTGATGCTGGGTCTTGATGTTGAGATGGAGATCTCTGAGAGATTTTTGCCGTTTGGTATTACGTGGAGCTGGGAGGTCTCTTGTGGACCAGTGTCCTGAAGTTGGCTCTCCCACCTCCGAGGTACGGCCCTGATGCCTGGCTGAAGCACCAAGAGCCTTTCGTCCACACGGCTCAGAGTAAGAGGGAGAAAAAATAGAAAGAAAGAAAGGAAGGAAGGAAGGAAGGAAGGAGGAAGGAAGGAAGGAAGGAAGGAAGGAAAGCAAGAAAGAAAGAAAGGAAAGAAAGAAAGAAGCTATAATATAGTGAAGTAAAATAAAGCTATTGTAAAGCAAAGCTATACAGACAAAATCTCCCCCAGAAGCATATACATATACACTCACAAAAAAAAAGGAAAAGGGGAAAAATTAATATATCCTGCTCCCAAAGTCCACCTCCTGAATTTGGGATGATTCGTTGTCTATTCAGGTATTCAACAGATGCAGGCACATCAAGTTGTTTGTGGAGTTTTAATCCGCTTCTTCTGAGGCTGCTGGGACAGATTTCCCCTCCTCTTCTCTGTTCGCACAGCTCCTGGGGATCAGCTTTGGATTTGGACCCGCCTCTGCGTGTAGGTTGCCTGAGGGCGTCTGTTCCCCGCCCAGACAGGACGGGGTTAAAGGAGCAGCTGCTTCGGGGACTCTGGCTCACCCAAGCCGCGGGGAGGGAGGGGTACAGAGGAGGCGGGGCGAGCCTGCGGTGTCAGAGGCCGGCGTGACGTTGCAGCAGCCTGAGGCGCGCAGTGCGTTCTCCCGGGGGATGTTGTCCCTGGATCACGGGACCCTGGCAGTGGCGGGCTTCACGGGCTCCCGGGAGGGGCGGTGTGGAGAGTGACCTGTGCTCGCACACAGGCTTCTTGGAGGCGGCAGCAGCAGCCCCAGCGTCTCACGCCCGTCTCTGGGGTCCGCGCTGATCGCCGCGGCTCGCGCCAGTTTCTGGAGTTCGTTTAGGCGGCGCTCTGAATCCCCTCTCCTTGCGCGCCGCGAAACAAAGAGGCAAGAAAAAGTCTCTTGCCTCTTCGGCAGCTGCAGACTTTTTCCCGGTCTCCCTCCCAGCCAGCTGTGGTGCGCTAACCCCTTCAGGCTGTGTTCACGCCGCCAACCCCAGTCCTCTCCCTGCGATCCGACCGAAGCCCGAGCCTCCGCTCCCAGCCCCGCCCGCCCCGGCGGGGGAGCAGACAAGCCTCTCGGGCTGGTGAGTGCTGGTCAGCGCCGAGCCTCCGTGCGGGAAGTGCGGGAAACTCTCCGCTTTGCCCTCCGCACCTCTGTGGCTGCGCTCTCCTCCGTGGCTCCGAAGCTTCTCCCCTCCGCCACCCGCAGTCTCTGCCCGCGAAGGGGCTCCTAGTGCGTGGAAATCTTTCCTCCTTCACAGCTCCCTCCCACTGGTGCAGGTGCCGTCCCTATTCTTTTGTCTCTGTTATTTCTTTTTTCTTTTGCCCTACCCAAGTACGGGGGGAGTTTCTTGCCTTTTGGGAGGTCTGACGTTTTCTGCCAGCGTTCAGTGGGTGTTCTATAGGAGCAGTTCCACGTGTAGATGTATTTCTACTGTATCTGTGGGAAGGAAGGTGATCTCCGCGTCTTACTCTTCCGCCATCTTCTCTCCAGAAGCATTTCTTATTCAAGTGTGTAATCTTAGCACCTAAGAGAGCACCTGTCATTGTTCTAGAGAGGTTCATTCATCAACATTTATTTTTGTGTGTGCTTACTGGAGGGTTGTATTAGCACTAAGAAAAGTTAAAGAGTATAGGCTGGAAAAAGGAGGAGGTGCTGAGGTAGCTTAAAATAGAGCCTCAATTTAGAGTGAAAAGAAAATCATTCAATTCCCTGCTTTGGTGGAAAGCCACTGTGAGCCTCTGACCCTGTGCTGTGTAGTCTGAATGACCAATGAATAATTGAATTCAAGTATATTCATTGACTTATGATTTCTATTCGTGATATTGAAATCAGATAACCGTTTACATAATAAAATATTCAAATATATTGAAATGCTGTGTGCTATATTCCTTCTTTGTGACATTGTCCTCTCAATATTCTACACTTGGTCTGCTTTGCGAATTTTTTCACAAAAACATAATCCGTTATTTATCTCCATATCTTTGCTACTTGGGCATTCTTTCTCATTTCTCTACATGTGACCTGGACTTCCTCACAGCATTGTACAGAAAATTAAGAAATTTTATTTCTTAAAATTCAGATAGAAATTTTTTATTATGTGTCATAGCTTATTTTAACTTAATACATTCTACTCGGATGTATTAACTGTTTATTCAGAACTGTTCCTTGTTTCCTACATCTCTTCTCTCTTGAATTTGCATTTTCTTTCTCCAATTATAACCTTGAGTACTTCTTTTCCCCTCTTCTCTAACTACTCCCCCAACCCTAAATTCCTCTTTATTTCTTAGGATGGTTTAACTATTTACTAGTCCTCTATTAGTTAAGAAAAGCAAATCAACAAGGGCCTCATAGGATTTAGCACACATGTCCATTTGAGCTTGTTTCTAAACAAAGGTTTTTCTCTACTTAAGGAGAATTCAGTGGACAACTCTACAGTTACAATTTTTCCTTTGTTCCTTTTTTTTAAAAAAAAAACTATTAAATCATAGAATATACTTTATGGTTTTATTTCTTTGAATAATTTAAAATACTCAGAAAAACACTAGGCACATAGGAGAAAATCAATTGATAGATTTGTTGATCAACTGCATTGAATTAAATTCTAGTCAATATCTTCTTTTTCTTAAAACATACAAATTTGAGAATTCAGCCAGTAGTATTTAAATTTCATCTGAACTTTTTCTTAAATGACAGCCTACACAGAAGATGAATATGTAAAAGATAAAGGCGGAATTATTCTGAATGAAGCAGGGGATCCACACCATTACTGTCCACTTTGTCCCCACCCCTTAACCCAAACACCCCTCCTTCACAAGGGTATTTGGGGAAGCTTCATCAATTCCCAGAGCTTTAACAGAACACTTAAACACTGGTCTAGTTCATAATATACCTGAATAATTCCTGGTAAGTGTAAAATCTTTGTGGCTTCTTCATTAACCAATTCTTTAACGGTTTTTCTGTCTGGACTTTTATTAAGGAAAATATGAATAATTACATCTTGAGATTCTAAAATCAAAGGTTAAATGATTCCTCCATATCTGATGAGAAATGAA
The DNA here is from genome assembly GCF_028023285.1 of Balaenoptera ricei. Classification (NCBI taxonomy): domain Eukaryota; kingdom Metazoa; phylum Chordata; class Mammalia; order Artiodactyla; family Balaenopteridae; genus Balaenoptera; species Balaenoptera ricei. The sequence continues at coordinate 40,134,043 of NC_082650.1, read as the reverse complement.
CTTAAAATAATGACTCAAAATGAATCAAAATGAAAGCAACAAATAAAACCAAGAAAATTCTCTTCTCATCCAGTACGTGAGAGTTTTCAAGAGTCAAATAAATAGCCAGCTACATTCCCGAGGAGAAAAATCACCTTTGGTTATAGTTTGGCATAATAAAAACTTGCCACCTAACAATCTCTGCTCATTGACTCCTTAACTAGGAATGTCTGTGTCCTAATCCTATGTGGATACTCATTTTCTCCAAAAGCCGAGTGATGTGTGTCTGCATCAAACACACCCACTCTTCACGCTAAATTTCCATGAAGCAATTCTGTCTGTTTACTCAAAATGCAACCTGACTAAAAAGTTACTCAGGCCTTGAAGATCCTTTGTTAGCTAAAAATCTGATTTCTTCCCTGACAGCTAAAAATGCCTTTCTAAGATTCTAAATATTTATTTTAAAAACTCACTTAACCCCTAAAATAGCAGATTTGCCTTTTATAAATCATGAATGAAAGAATGATTTAAAAGCCAAATTTAATTATTTTGTAAAGCAAAGTCCTGCCAAGCTTATATAAACCTTAACTTTAAAATATTGATTTTTACTTTCAATAATATATAACACACTCTAAATAACATTTATTATTTTTTTCCTGATATGTCCATAATGTGATTTAAGTAAGAGTAGGGAGCATTTTATATAACTGGCAAATCTTTTGGTCAACTAGATTTTCAAGCTGAACTTTCTCAATTGTTTGAATAGCCTTTATTATAAGGTGCATTAAATTTGTAAGTAAAGCTAAAATAGATTGAGGAAAATCTCAGATTATTTCTTATTAGACAACATATAATTTCCAAAATACCAAGAGGTACTCTGATGTTCCACCTTTGAAATTCATACTATACTTCTTTTATTGTTTTTTATTGATTTTCATTTGGTTTAAATCTTTATGTGTTGCAGGGAAGAAAAAACTAGCATGTCCGAAGTGAACATGTGACAACATGTAATGGAGCATTTTGAACATTATTTTGGCATTGCTAATAAAAGTCAGGACATACTTCAAAGTATACATCAAGAACTATTACTTATAAACCCAGAGCAAACCAAATGGAAAATAATATTCTCAGCAGTTTAATTTGGATTACATTTATCCATGTTTACTTGCTTCTGTACACTGAGACACACTAATGCTAAAAAAATTAATGTTGGCAAGAGGGGCTATGCTAAAAACTTTTCCTAAGACATTAATTCCCTCTTATCTTTTGGAATGCATAATCTTTAAATTTTACTGACATTGTAAATCAGTCAAAAGAGTTTAGAATGCCAAATGAGTGTATGCTTCATAGTTAAGTGTACGATAATGGAAAAGATGAAAAACATTAATGCACCCCTTTTATTGGTGGGAACACTCATCTAATTACACAGCTCATCAGCCCCTGCCAACTAAAAGGGCAACAGCCAGATGGAGCATCTTGATTTGCAACCTAGTTCTTTATCGGGAATATTCAAAAATATTTTATAAAATTTGGAGGAGGTAAGAGTCAAAGATCAGCTATTAAACCACCCAGAAAAATGCACTCTTTCAGCCTTGTTTTTGAAGCAATAATTTCAGTCAGCAAATATGAATAATTTTTTATGACAGACTAATACTGCTCAGGGTTAAACTTCAACTCTAATCTTCTTTGACATTTGCAATAATTTTAAAAAAATTTTTAATGTAATTTTATTTATTTTTTTATACAGCAGGTTCTTATTAGGTATCTATTATATACGTATTAGTGTATATATGTCAATTCCAATCTCCCAGTTCATCCTACCACCATACATTTGCAATAATTTTGAGTCTTTCCTGTATGGCTTAGTTTTTAATAAGCCCAACACAATCATATAACCAGTGTCACACCCAAAAGGGTACAGGTCCTCATCACAAAGAGAGAACATAACTCATAAAAGCTTTCAAAATTAAAATAAAAAATAAAATATAATAAAATATCTCTCCTTTATCAGTATCTGCCATTTATCAAGATCCAGGAACAATAAGGCTATAGCCTAACAATGAATAGTCAGCTACCGGTTTTATTAAGAATAATTTTAGTGCAGTTCTGGATTAAACTACCAATTTTTCTTCATTAGAGTAAATCTTAGACAGAGTCACTATGGTTTCAATTGTCTGTCTCCTGTTTTTGCTAATGTAGTTACCAGTTGGTCCTTCTCTTATTTCATGGTTCCTCACCCTCAATATTAGATTGTTTCCTCATTGTGTAAGAAATATCAGTCTAAAGATGTTCAGTAGATATATTTAAATATATATGTTCAGTAGATATATTTAAATAAATAAAGATGTTCAGTACATATATTTAAAATATAATATCTCAAATATGGGTATTTCTTTTTTTTTTTTTTTTTTTTTTTTTTTTTTTTTTAAATATTTGTTTATTTATCTATTTATGGCTGTGTTGGGTCTTCGTTTCTGTGCGAGGTCTTTCTCTAGTTGTGGCAAGCGGGGGCCACTCTTCATCGCGGTGCGCGGGCCTCTCACTGTCGCGGGCTCTCTCGTTGCGGAGCACAGGCTCCAGACGCGCAGGCTCAGTAATTGTGGCTCACGGGCACAGCTGCTCCGCGGCACGTGGGATCTTCCCAGACCAGGGCTCGAACCCGTGTCCCCTGCATTAGCAGGCAGATTCTCAACCACTGCGCCACCAGGGAAGCCCAAATATGGGTATTTCAATAGGTATTTGTGTTTGTACTTTCTACTGAACAGCATTACTATGTTCATTTCACATGATGTCAAGTACCTTCTACAAGATGCCACCTTCTCTGTTGCTTTGTACTAGCAAAGTTTTATAAAACATTTTGGGTTAGCAGAACAATGGGAGAAAAAGGAAAATGAAATCATTACTGGATACTATGTACCAGACTAATTATATCATATAACTATTATACTTTACCTCATTTAATTCATAAACTAACTCTCTGAGGTAGATAGTTTTATCCTTACATTAAAATTAAAGACATCAAGCAAGACTTCAAGAAGTAAAGACATGTGCTCAGGTTGTATACTAGTTATTGATGGAGCTAAAGTATGAATGACCTCTGGGTCCCAGCCTGTTTATTTTATAATTTCTAGGCCCCATAAACCCTAAAGAGTTTCCTGTCATTACTAGTGAGACCTTCGTTCTGCAGTTATTCTCTGCTTTATACTATCAAATTTCTTCCTACTTCCCTTTCCTACCTCACTTTATAGAAGCAGTTGACTTGTTCACTTGTGGCTCCACTGGAATTTTCCTGTTTGACTATTTTATTACTGTTATATCAATGATCTTATACAGAAAGGATTCAGTATTGTCTATGCCAAGACAAGAGAGCTTAAAACTGGTGTTTCTCAAGTCATATTTTTGTAGTAATGTTTAATATTGTCTTTAGGAACTGAAAGGAATAGAAGGCATGCGTGTTTATCTTACAAGGCAGCAGCCTTGTGTGCAAATTAACACACAGAGTAATAGCGATCACTGGTCAGAACGCTTAAAGATTAAATAAAATTTGAAGATGGAAGTAAATTCAATAAACTAGAGAGAGAAACAGAATGAAATTCAATGAAGGATGTCTGCTTCCACCACTCTTGTTCAACACAGTGCTGGAAGTTCTAGCCAGTCATTAATTAAAGAAAAGGAAATCTAAGTCAGATAACTTGGAAAGGAAGAAATAAAACAGTCACCATAGGCTTGTGATATCATTGTCTATGTAAAAAATCCCAAGGAACACACAATACACCTCTTAGAACTAATAAATGAGTTCAGCAAGATTTCAGGATACAAGATAAGCATACAAAACTTAATTGGATTTCTATATAGTAGCAATGAACATGTGGGCACTAAAATTTTAAACACAATACCATTTACAATCATTCAAAAAATTGAATACTTTGGTGTAAATCTAACAAAAATACAGTACTTCAGGTAGCATGCTATCTGAAAACCAAAAAACAAACAAACAAAAAACCCAAAACAGTAATGAACAAAACCAAAGAAGATCTAAACAAATAGAAAGACAACATAACATGTTCATGGTTTGGGAGACTCAAAATAGTTAAAGTTTTAATTCTCTCCAAATTGATATACAGGTTTAGTGTTCTATGTATCAAAATCCCAGCAAGACTTTTTTTTTTAGATAAAGAGAAGATTATTATAAAATTTATATGGAAAGGCAAAGAAATTAGAACAGGTAAAAACTATTTTGAAAAAGAAGAATAAAATGGGAAGAATCTGTCTACCCAATTTCAAGACTGGTTATATAGGTATGATAAAAACTATACAGTATTGCCAGAGGGGTAGACACATAGATCAGTGGAACAGAATAGAGAACTCAGAAGTAGTCCAATATGTATATGCTAAACTGCTTTTTGTCAAAGATGCAAAGGCAATCCAATGAAGGAAGGATAACCTTTTCAATAAATGATGCTGGAACAAGCCGACTGCCACTGGCAAAAAAAAAAAAAAAAAAAACCTCGACTTAACTGTCACAACTTATATAATAAAAAATTGACTCAAAATTAACCATGGACACAAATGCAAAATGCTAAACTAGAAGTCTTTTAGAAAAAACTAAGAGAAAATATTTGGAATTGAGGACTAGGCTAAGAATTCTTACTTAGACTTGATGCCAAAAGGACAATTCATAAAAATGAAAACTGATAAATTGGTCTTCATTAAATGAAAAAATATTTGCTCTGTGAAAGACCCTGTTAAGGTTAGGAAAGCTAAGCTACAGAATGGGAGAAAATATTTGCAAACTACATGTCTAATAGGACTATTATCTAGAATATATGAAGAACACTCAAAACCCAGCAGCTAAAAAAAAATAATCCAAATAGAAATGGACAAAAAATATGAACAGACATTTTATCAAAGAATAAGTTTGGCAAATAAGTACAATAAAAAGTGTTCAATATCATTACCCACTAGGGTAATGCAAATTAAAATTGCAATGAGATATCACTATATACCTAGAAAAATGGCTAAAATTTTAAAATACGACAACACCAACTGCTGACAAATATGTGGAGAAACTGAATCACTTGCACATTGCTGTTGGAAATGTAAAATGGTACAGCCACTCTAGAAAACAGGCAATTTCCTTAAAAAGATTTTAACTAAACATACAATTACCAATCAGCCTAGCTATTGCATTCCTGGTCATTTATCCCAGAAACCTGCATATGAATGTTCCTGGCAGCTTTATTTGTAATAACCAACAACTAGAAACAGTCCATATACCCTTCAACAGGTGAATGGTTAAAAAGTTATTGTACACAGAACACAGAATACTACTCAGCTATAAAAAGAACAAACTTTTGATATAATGAGTGGGAAAATCCAATTTCAAAAAGTTAAACCCTGTATGATTTCATTTATATGACATTATTGAGATGACAAAATTGTAGATTTAGAGACAAGATTAATGGCTGCAGGGATTAAGTACGAAGAAAAGGGAGAGAAGTGGGTATAGCTGTAAGAGGGCACATGACGGACCCTTTTGATGACAGAATATTTTGCATCTTGATTTGAAATCTTGTGAGAAACTGAAGATATTACAGTAGGCTCCTGTGATGCTTCTTCCCACTCCTTAAGGTCACAGGAAACATGTTTCCCAATTATTAGATGCCTTAGGTAATTCATAAAAGGAGTAAAAACAGAGCATTTTATTGATAACATTTTAAGGATTTGAATATGAGTAATGAATTCTTTTCCTGTGTAGGATGATCTATAAAGAAGTGTTTCTGATAGATACATGGGGATTGATCTAAAATTTCTGCTATGTAATTGGAATATGGGGTAGATTTACAAGAGGAATGGATTATTTCTAATACCATAAATAAAACTAATCTTTATGATGAGGTTAGAAGACTTGGTTAAGATTTCAGCATTCAAGTTTTATTGACTACATCAAAACATAAAAAGTAGTTAAATCACTATTTCATCATGATGGATTGAAGGTTAGTCCTGCATCGATTAATTCTATTGTAAAATGTCCCAGAACCTGAGTAAAATCAGGCCTTATTCTTTGTTATAAAATTTTCTAGGTATATTTTTAAACTTTTACAAATTGCTCACTTTACCAAAGGGTTAAGAAAGTGACCTCATTTATTTGAGTTAAATTTGATGTCATTCAGCTTAACTTCTATTTCCATGTATGATGATTTATAGGACAGTACTAAATATGCACATTAGTACTCCCTTCCAAAAAGGCAAAAAAAGTTTTGGCACTGTGATTTTGAAGAAACCCAAGCTTAATCAAATCTCTTCACTGATTCATGTTTAGAAACATTATGTGTAAAATCAAGATATATCTTAAATAGATTATATGCAATTAATTTAAAGGTATTTATCAGGATGTAAAATAAAAATCTCAAGAACTGGGGAACTTGAATCTACTAAGTAATTACTCAGAGATCAAAGGCATATCAAATTTTTCTATTTTTTGTTTTATTTTGAATATTAGAACAAAAATTTGGCATGATTGGAAAAAAAGGCATGTCACATCATTTCTTGCAAAAGCCATCATAACTGTTTTATTAGGAAGGGGGATTGAATAAAAATTTCAGATTCTAGTAAACTACCTACTATCATTTTTAAAAGACTATATTTCTCTTGGACTGATTATTTTGATGAAATATTTATGTAATTTCCCCAAGTTCACTTTTTAAATTTCTTTAAAATCTTTGTGGAAATTCACCATCCCAAGAAACATTTACCTAAAAGGTAGCCCTGGTGTTTGAAAATAATAAAATTATAGTGTAAATTTGAAATGCAAGTCTAGATATTTTCTTCAAATAAATTCAAAGGACAAGTAATTTTGCAGTAGATACATTTGAGCAAAATATCATTATCACTTCTACTATTGGTACTCAAAGTAGTTCACCCTTTTAATGAACTTGGCTTTCTCCTTTACTTCAAGATCTTGGTGGTCTTAAGCAACCAAATGGATCTGGACTTGTTACCCAAAGCAAGATGGACTGTACTGGGAATTATTAGGGCCCTTCAAAGCCTACCCAACATGCTGGGCCAAACAAGAGCAAAGGAAGAGGGTAGACACAGCTGTGGATGCTAAGTATAGGATCCAAAGTCCAGTCTGGTAACCTTGGTGACCAGGAATCAAGTAGCAGTTTGCAGTCTGGGCAAGTGAGCAAGATAGAGGTGGTAGTTGTTCCAATAGGTAAGAAAACTATAGTGATGGAGAACTTAATTGTGGTAGAGGGGATACATCTCCTAAGTCTAAGCAGGCTGTAAAATGTTGACTTCAGGGAAGTCTATCAAAAAATAACAAGACTTTAGTCACTTAGCTGAGGTTCTGGAGCTGAGCAGTAACATCATGCAACATTCATTTTAATAGGAAACACTGGATGCCAGCAAGACCAGTTTAGGAAACTACTGCAATCACCCAGCTAAAAGATGATGCTGGCTTGAATCAGCAAGGTGACAATGGGCATGTGAGTAATGGTCAAATTCTGTATATATTTTCACAGTAAGCCCCGTAGGATTTGCTGATAAAGTAGTTGTGGGATATGGGAGACAGAAAGGCATTATAGCTATTCCCTGGGGGTCTAAAACATGGAAAATAAAATTATCATTAACATCTGTAAGCATATAATATATCTTGACTTTTGAAACTTAAAGTAGGTACTTTTGAAAGTTAAAGAGGATGCTATTAATAATTATGCTGAGAAATAGGTAAAACAGGTATATAGATATCCTACCATTTAATGAGTCGGAAAGATTATAGGAGGAGTTTGATTGGAGGTGGCGCAGTTGGAATAAGGAACTAAGTTTTGGATATACTGAGGTTAATAGGCCTATGAAATATTAAGGAGCGATTGCATATAGGTCATGGGACATGTTTCTGAGTTCAGAAAGAGTTCTGCACTGGAGATAAAAACTTTAGTGTCATCAGTATATTTAATGTCTTGAGACTGGATGTGAGCAAAAGGGAATTAGTACAGCTACCTAAGCGAAGAGGCCAAAGGACTGAGCCTTGCTTGAGCCACTCTAAAACAAAAGCCAGCCCCCCACAACCCTCCCAAAAAAAGTGGGAAGAAATTTGACCTATTTAAGGATATATTTCTGCCTCATGTACATATAACCCATAAGAATATACCTCTAACTAGTTTTCAAAAGTTAATACCTGAATTTTTCTAATACTAAAGTATTGGTTGCCTTTTCAAATATATAAGGAAATAATGAACCTTAAACCACTTCTTGAAATCTAATCAAATTCTATTTATTCACATAGCTAAAGACATTCCTACCTTCTGTTAAACAGTATTATTACAATACTCTCATAAACCTTCTACTAATGCCCCACAAATGGATTTTTAAATAGAATACATCACAGTCTGTATCCTGATTCAACTCACGCTAAATGTTATAATCACTAATAGAAGGCTGCCAAACCTAAGGTCCCATGGGAGGTGTTAAGAAACAGAATGAGCCTTTGTAAAATTATTTGTACAAAATTCACCAGAACAATGTTGAGACGGATCACTAGCCAGAATATGGACGATATCATCATCCATCAAGCAACTTCTTAGTAAAGCAAAAATAGAAGTCTTTTGGCACAAAATTAAAGACTATATATTGAACTGAAAAAGATCAACAAAAGAATAATAAAGGCTTTAAATTTAAATGCCCATCCTTAAAAACTTCCCTCAAAAATTTTTCTTTGTTTAACTTACTTTTATGACTGAGAGTGTTACTTCCATTAAAAATCTATCAGATTTTTATTCCTTTGTCCTGTGATAAAAAGAACATTTCACAACAGATGAGGGAAAAGCTAAACTGAAAGCATTTAAAATTTAATTTTGAAGGAGTTGGGAGAGACTCATTTTTCCCAAGGTCCCTAGCGTCCAAATGTTTTTATAAAATGTATACAATTAAAAAAAAAAACACTACCTTTAAACTTGAGAAATTTTTATAGCAAATCTGAGAAAAAGAGAGGAGTTTCAATCTAAGACCAAATTGCTTTCAAAACATTTTGTTTTAAATACTTGAAAGACAGCGTGTCCAAAATAAAGAACAAAGTTGCCATCTTCAATCTCAAAGTAACAGCTATTCCCAGTATTTCTACCTTTATCAGTAAACTTCTCTGCTCCAGTTTTCTAGTTTAAAATATTAAACTATCTTTCATTTCTTTTTATTTTTCATCATTCTTTATCTAACAGAATACTGTTTTTTGAAAATATTTCTTCAAGTGCAACTCTGTGTAAGAAACTTTATTTTAAATATTGTGTTCTTTTTTCATTGATCCCAGAGAGCCATGTCTTTAAGGCTGTTAGGGGAAAGCCCATCAAGGGTTTTTTAAGAGGTATAAACTACTAGTTATAAAATAAATAAGCTACAAGGATATATTATAAAGCACATGGAATATAGTCAATATTTTATAATAACTATAAATGGAGTATAACCTTTAAAACTCACCATGTTGTATACCTGAAACATACAATATTGTAAATCAACTGTATCTCAATTAAAAAAAAAAAAAAATCAAGGCCAAAAAATCAAAACAAAAACAAAAATGTTCTTTCTCAGTGACCCAGTAATTCTACTTCCAATAATATATTCTAAAGAATGATTTTAATAGTGTCAAAACTTAACATAAAAGAATGTTTATAATAGTGAAAACATGGAGTCAGCATAAATGTACAATAATGAAATAAAGAAATTATTAAATATTATGTAGCCATTAATATTTTGAACACTACTTAATTATAATGGAAAAATGTTCATGATACCATGTGAATTGATATAAATTATATGAAAAAAATATAAATTAAAAATTGCCATTAGCAATGAGCAAAACATACAAAAGCCTCACCCATATGGAGCTTATATTCCACTTGGGGAGACAATAAACAAATCGGCAAATTATAGTAGATTGGAAAGAATAGCTTCTGAAAAGAAAAATAAAGAAGGACAAGGGATATTGAGTGTTGGAAAGAGGGAGCAATTTTAACAGGGTGTTCTGGAAAGGGTTCATGGAGAGGTTAGTATGTAAACCAATATCTGAAAAAGGTGAGAGAGAAGCCATGAGGACACCTGGCAGAGGAGATTCTTGGTAAAAGAAACAGCTAATAAAAGGATCCAGAGTTCTGAGAAACAGAGAGGAGGCTAGTGTGGCTGGATCAGAGGGAGTGAGGAGAGATTAGCCTGAGATGAGCTTAGAAAATAATGGTGGCCAGAATGAGTAGAACTTTGTAGGAACTTTAAAGAACTTTGGTTTATATTCTGAGTGTGATGAGGAGGCACCAAAAGATTCTGTGCAAACAATGGCAAGATCTGATTAACTTGTGACTACTATGTTGAGGGCAGTCTATAGGGCTCAAGGATGGAAGCCAAGAGACCAGTAATCTAAGAGAGATGTGATGATGGGGCTCAGAACAGGGTGAGATTAATAGAGGTGGTGAGAAGTGGCACAATTCTATGCTGAGAGAAGAGCCTGAGAGTAAAGCCAACTGGATTTAACAACTGACCATGTGGATGTGACAAAAAGTGTGGAGCCATTAACTGAGATGGGAATGATTGTGGGTGAAGCAGATTTGGGGGTAAGATCCGGTTCAGTTGTGGACATATTAAGTTTGAGATGTCTGTTAGATATTCAAGGGAAGGTATGGAAGGAGCCTGAAGTTTAGGGAAAGAGATAATTAAAAGCATGAGGAAAGATGGAGAAGAGAGTTGAGAGCTAAGTCTTGAGGAGTCTCCAATATGAAGAGGTCTCTGGGAAGCAGAGGAAATACTTCTAGAATTTTTATTTGGTTCTTTTCCAAACGAGCCTATTTTTCTTCATAGTTTGCTATTGTTCTCTTTATGTTTTGTTCCTTATTCTGGTACTTAATCATTGTAAACATACATTTTTATATTATCTTTCACTGTTTTCCTAAGAGCAGAAGTTCTTGATACTCTTTAACTCTACCATGGGAGAGCTCTTCCAAAATGGGTGGTGTATTTGCTTCTTCCAAGTGGCCCAAACAAATATTAATTTTTTAAGTTTCTCTTTTGGGGGCCCCAAACCTCAAATTCATGGAGAAGATAACTCAGGGATTTTATTTTCCTCAGGGGTGGCCCCTAACCCTGAGCCCAGACAGAAACAAATGTTTCCTGTGCAGTTGTTTTGTTTTATTTTTAAATTTTCTGTTAATATGAAAACTTTTGAGAAACTAAGTTTTTTTTTCCCAGCTTTATCGAGGTATAATGGACAAAAACTGTTTATATTTAAGGTATACAATGTAAGGTTTTATATACACATATATTGTGAAATGATTACCACAATCAAATCAATTAACATGCCCACATACCCATCACCTCACATAGTTACTATTCTGTGTGCGTGTGGTAAGAGCACTTGAGATCTACTCTTTTAGCAAATTTCAAGTATATACTACCTTGTTATTAACTATAGTCACTATGTTGTACATAAGTTCTCTAGAAGTTATTCATCTTATTCTAAATGTTTGTTCCCTTTGACCGGCATCTCCCCCACCCCACACCAGCCCTTGGTAACTAGAATTCTACCGTCTGGTTCTATGAGTTCAACTTCTTTAGATTCCACATGTAAGTGAGATTATATGGTGCTTGTCTTTCTCTATTTGGCTTATTTCACTTAGCATAATGTCCTCCAGGTTCATCCATATTGTCTCAAATGAAAGGATTTCCTTCTTTTTAAAGGCTGAATAACATTTCATTATATATATATGTATATTATATATATATCTCACATCACATTTTCTGTATTCATACATCTGTCATCAGACACTTAGGTTGTTTTTGTTATCTTGGTTAACGTGAATGAACATGGGAGTTCAAGATAGTGATTTTATTTCCTTTGAATATATAGCCAGAAGTAGGATTGCTAGATCATACAGTAGTTGTATTTTTAATTTCTTGAGTCACTTCCATACTTTTTTCCATAATGCCTATACCAATTTACGATCCCACGAACAGTATATAAAGTTCCCATTTCTCCACATCCTTGCCAACATTTGTTATTTTTTACTTTTTCATAATAGCCATCCTAACAAGCTTGAGGTGATATCTCATTGTGGTTTTAATTTGCATTTCCCTAAAGATTAATAATGTTGAGCATGTTTTCATATATCTGTTGGCAATTTGTATGTTTTGTTAGAAAATTATCTGTTCAAGTCTTTTGCCTACTCTATAATGAGTTTATTTGGTTTTTTGCTATTGAGCCCCTTATATATTTTGGATATTAACCCTTTATTGGCTATATGGTTTGCAAATATTTCTCCCATTCTGTAGTTTGTCTTTTCATTTTGTTAACTGTTTCATTTGCTGTGCAGAAATATGTAAATAATCTAGGCTTTAATAGATGATTTCTATTCAAATCTCCCTTCTCTTAAAGATTCAAGGCCCTCTTCAGTCCTCGCATGGACACTAAACCCAAACCCACATCAATAGCACCTCCCCCTACTTCAGGGCAGCAGCAGGTGAATATCTCTGAGTGGTGGAGGACAGGGGGTTGTAAGTGATACTTCATTTCTTCCTTTTTGTAACTCTATATACTGTTTTCTACAATAAAAATAAATTTTTATTATTGTAAGAAAAATAAAGCAAATATGAGTTTGTAAGTGTTCCCTGCTAATGAGATACCGACAATATACATGTTTTACTCTATATGACACAGAACTATCCATATGTGTGAAAAAATAAAGGATGTATTTTCTGTTTAGATCAGAGTTGGAATGTGCATATGGCTTGTCCTCAGTGGTACAGGAAAGTCACTGGGGCCTTTAAAGGAATCTAAAGCATATTTCAAATTTACCTTTCTACTCAGCTGTCTGAATAATAAATTATGTGCGATTTTATTTCAGCATGGTGCCAAATATCTTAATAACAATGGAATATTTCTTAGTCATCTGAATTTTTGGTGTATATGACACAAACTTGCAGATTTTTAAAAAAGAGCTGTGCTGACTGTATTTTTTAATGTGCCTGTTGAATGCAGTCATAATATGAACCGCCTACAAAGAACATTTCCTTTCTTCCATTTCATTTTTTAAGGTGTCTCAGAAAATTTATTAGATAAAAAGATGGAAATAAAGAAGGCTATTATAGGAATGTTTTCACTTAAGGAGTTTTTCCTCGTTGATATATATTTCTGTGTAAAATTGCGGGGGGGGGGAAGGTCTTTCCTCTCTGTCAAATCTTTGATCCTAACAAAAAGAAACATTCCAGATGAAGGCAATGAAATGCTTTTATGAAGTTCTCTCTTTTTGAGGACGGTTAAGTGTTGAAAAGCTGTCCCTTCATTTTACCTGTGCTTGACTCTTCATATGGTTTGCTTCACATTTACCGAAATGAAAATTCAGATAAATAGAACCAATGTAATAAGTTGCATAATTTGAATATATAATAAAATGAATTTTCAAATTGCTACATTCAGAAATGCAGCTACAGCGAAATAAGAATTTCTTTCCAGAGGGGAGAAGGAGAAGAATGGAGAAGAAGAGAAGCTTGCAGAGGCTGTATTTACACAGGCAAAATAAAGTAGAAAGTTAAGATACTCTCTGGGGAGACAGGTCTCTCTGAATTGGTATCTCAGCCATGCAACTTCTTCCTTCCCCCTCCAACCACTTCCCTGCCCTTTTTCCTTTCTAATCATCTCTTTCATTTCAGGGACATGTCAAAGATGATTTTCATGCAGAGATGCCAAAATCCATTTTTACAGTTTCCAAAGAGGCTTCAACAGAATCATGTGAATTTTATTAATTCTCCACTACATTTTTTCTATCTAGACTTAGAGAAAGGGTGGGAAAGTTTGTCCTTCAGCTTCTGTCAGCAAATGACAAGTTCTATTCTTTTCAGAAAAGACTAGTCTGCTGGGAGTTCATTCTACTAGATGTGTAGAAAAGTCTAGAAAGATAGGTTTAGATGGTCTCAATTCTCCCAAGATTTTTTAAAAAGTACTTTAACTTCCTGAAGTACCGCAGACAGGGAAGGAGGTGGTATGATTCAAAATACTCTTGCCAGAGATATTCTCGAAGGACCAGGGATGCTTACAACTACAGATAGTATAAGATATCAGCCCATCACATTCTTGTCTTCTTCTTTTGGGTCCCCTCTACCAGCAGCATTAGTACAGAGAAGGCTTTCAGAATTTCTTAAAAAGTAACACACATGAAAGTTTCCAACTGAACCTGATCTGTTACTCATCTGCTCCTGGGTTTGCTTTCCTTTGGAATCATAATTTTAAAAAAACAGAATTTCTTAGTAATACTAATGTAACCCTGTAATTAAGAAGTGCATAAAAGGAGTTAAATTTCCATTTTCCCTATTTATGCTGTGCTTTCCAGGAAAGAGACCTGGCATTTGGAGGCGGGGGCAAAGGGAGGATGGACAATGTTTCATTCGTGCATCAGTAACTGATTTTGAAAGTTCTTCAGTAAAAAATTGCTTTTGGCTTCCACAATAAATAAAATTACACTTGGGTATTTAAATACACTCCCTATTAAGATACAAAGAAGGCAAAAATTTCTTGCCAGTTTCTGGTTGACAATCTCTATTGTTCTTATGTAAATTCCAGATATGCTTTAAGAAAGGGGCTTGGTAGTGGGGACTGTTAAGACATTTCTTTAAATAAAGCACTTTAGAGACTTACATTTCTAAAGATTTAATTAAAACATAGAGGGAAAATTAACTGCTAGAATTGACAAATTATAGGAGGTGAATTAGTGGGAAGATATCACGTATTTATACACAACTTCTTCCTAACAGGCTTAAGATTCATTAAAAATGTTTAATTATGATTCCATGTAAAGTAAGAGGTATGCATTACATTTTACAGATTAGAGTCCAAAATTCTAAAGCAAAGAGAGATTGAATAACTTGATAAAGGTCACTGGAAAGTTCTTCACACCAGGGAAACTGACACATGAGCTCTCTGGCAGTCCACACAGTTTGGTATTCATTAGATTATATATGATTAATTTTGATATGGACAAATCTTGAACTCATACTATATGGAAACAATTAATAGACTTGACCGTAAATGTTCACAGAGTAAGAAAAATAGCCTTCTGTTAGACAAACATGGTAGTGGCTATGTGGGCGTGCTACTGATTTCACCAACACACTCTTCCCCGAAATATTGCATCACCATTCTGGAACACATGCTGCTGCCCTCTTTAATTATGTGTTTGGATGGCAAGCTACTTCCTGGAATTAGAGAAGTAGCAGTTCAGCATCTAGCCTCTGAATTGAACCAGATGACCTTATGTTATAAAGGAATGGCAAAATAGGAGCTGACCACAGGCCTGTCTGCTGGATCCAAAACTATATTTGTGGGCAGCAGTGCTGGATACTGTTGGGAAGTTTGTCCTTCTTATAATCATCTTTTCAAAAGTCAAAAAGTAGAAGAGGAAAGAGGAAATTAGAGGCATGGAGTTGATGATGTTGATTATTGAAACTGACCATTTTATCTTTGGAAATTCTTCAAACTAAAATCCGGGCCTGGTGATAAGCAAAGATAAGAGAGGAAAGATGAGTCCCCAGAGAGATTCATAAAATGCAGATTATTCAGACACTTCTATTGATGTCAGTCTAATCAAGAATGCAATTTATCAATTATGTAAATTTTAAACTGTACTAGTTAAATACATTCTAATAGCATGCACCTGTGTCCCATGTTGGAGTCTTAATATTAAATTAAATTGTAACCATATTGTTTTTTATTTTGTGCCAACATAACTGAATCTCACAGCAATGCAGTAGGAAATTATTAATACAATCAAAAGTCATTAATATGGCATAGAGTTAGCTTTCTTGTCAAGTTTGATATAGAGTTTCTGTATTTTTCCAAAACCAGTTTCAGCCCAACTTCCCTTAATGGTTTTGAGAATACAAACTGAGCAAGTTGAAATGGTATATTGCCTCCAACTCTATTCCCACAGGTGGATTTAAGTTAGTGCTACACAGTCCAAATTGTTAAAGAATTGGCAGCTCTAATATTGCAGTCTGAAGTTCATTCCAGCAATTCTAAGAGGGAGCAACACAGCACAATTTTTTTTTGGAATGTGTATCACTTTACTAATGTTTCAAATGTTTATGTGTAGAAGGATCTTATATAATCCTTTCATCTAACAGATAAGGAAGCTGAGTGCCAGACAGGTTGTTTGATTTGTCCAAGGACACACAATTAATAGCCAGAGTAACAGAGCCAAGAACTCCAGTTTCTTGGCTGATAGTGAGGTTTGGTAATGGGATGCTTCATATAGTTGCCATTTCACTTTTTGATATGCTTAGCTGTGGTCATGATTTTTTTCCCCCAGTTTAACTATTATAAAGTTCATCTCACAGTTCTCAGTGGCAAGTAGAGAAGGGGCGTGGACTTTGGATATACTGGGATAGAAAAATTGACAGGCTTGAAACAGAGAAGAGGACTAGACAGGCAGTCTCAGAAAACTTGGGATCTTGTCTTTGTTTCAGATCTTTCTAATAGCTATGGACTGTAGTTTTCTTCAACTCCTTGAATTTATTTTTTCCTTTAGAAAATAAGAACCACATCCTTTTCCCTGTCCACCCCAAAGAGTGGTCTGAAGTCTGAAATTCAACTATTTAGATAATAATATTTTATAAAGTGCAAAGCACCTCAAGTGTAGGCCATCATTATCACAGAGTGCCACTCAACTTTCTGAAGATCTCCAAATTGGATTCTTCAGTGGTGAGAAATAATATCTCCAGTACAGAGGGACACTTACTATCAAGCCATTGTTTAGAAGAAGCAACCATGATCGAAAACTCTCCTGCCTAAGAGTTTCAAGAATCAGACTGGCTAACACACCAAGAGCAGGACTTTCAGGCAAGCAGATCTTTTCACAAACAGAGAAAATTTTACCCTTTTCAGCCTAGATTGAAGTGTTGAGATAATTGCTATTATTCACTTGACTGTCACTTTCCAAAGTAGTTAAGGCAATTATATCTGATGACATTTATTACCTGAGAGAAAAATATGTGGTGGTACTTATTATAAAAAATATTGTTTGAGTCTCAAGCGTTACTACATAGGAAACTTTTTTCTAATGTAATATTTTAAAATAGTATTTATTTTATGTTCTTAGGCTCTACTGTGTTGTATAAATAAAAAACATTTATGTTTAAAATCCTTTGGAGGGAATAATAGCTTTCAGTTTTTATTCTGCCTGGAATTCTGTACCTTTCCCTGATATAATATTTTATATTATGAAGGCATTTTGAAGGTCTGGAATCAGATTTAGAATCCGTGTATCTCTACCAGATGAGTCCTTTTTAGAAGGACTGACTGATAAAATTAATTTTAACAAACAAAAAAGAAAGGAAGGAAGGAAGGAAGAAAGAAAAGAATGAAAGAAAGAAAGAAAGAAAGAAAGAAAGAAAGAAAGAAAGTAAGAAAGAAAGGAAGGAAGGAAAGAAGGAAGGAAGGAAGGAAGGAAGAAAGAAAGAAAGAAAGGAAGAAAGAAAGGAAGAAAGAAAGGAAGAGGGAGGGAGCGAGGGAAGGAAGAAACACTTAGAATGAAATATGTAATAATTGTTCTTTTGTTTATGTTTGCTTTAAATTATTTTAAATATAATTTTAATGTTTTATAGTTTTTTGCATAAAACTTATGCTGGTTTATCAGTATTGTTTTAGGATCCAAACATTTACAGAGGCAACAATATTTATATATAATGAAAATAACATTTATTATCTTCTACTCCAAAGTGTCTGCACCCTCTGAGGGCATTAATATCTTCTTCATTACCTACTGTTGATTCTACTCCTATGTTTATTCTATTTCTAAGTTATTCTCCACCATCTCTCTAAATAGTTTGTATCTAGTAGAGTGAAACTTATTTATAAACTTTTATAAGCTACAACTCAAAAAACCTTTGCCTAATTTACCTAATTACTCCCATTTCATTGTTTTAGAACAGAGGCCAATAAAGTATGGCTTGTAGGCCTAATCTAGCCCTCTACCTTTTATTTATAAGTAAAGTTTTATTGGAACACAGCTATGCTTGTTTCTTTGCATATTGCCCATGGCTACTTTTGCCCTACAATGGCAGAACTGAGTAGTTGTGACAGAGACTGTGTGGTACACAAATCCTAAAATATTTATTATCTGGCCCTTCACAGAAGAAGTTTGGTGACCCCTGTTTCAAAGGATTGTTTTCCACTCAATCTTACTAATTGTGGGGCCTGAGTATTTCCTTCTCCAGCCCTTTCTTCTTGCAGATCCCTGGAAATAGTGTGCTTCTCAGAAATTCAATAATAAGAGCCTAAGTATATTCAGAGCCATGTTGCTCTTTCCTTCTCAGTGGGAGCTACATGGCACCCAGTGGCTAGAAAGTGGCTACTCATCCCAATGCCACTGCACATCATTAATATTTATTCAGCAACTTATGATGTACAAAACTGCCAACCAGATGGCACTATTTTTCTCTCTAGAAATCTCACCTTCCATACTACCTCATCTTGAGTCATCTTCAGGATAACTGCTAAAGTCTGCCTTGTCCATTATTTAATAAGATCACCTTATTTTTATAGTTCTATTCTAAAACTTTTTTCCTAAAATTGTTCAAAATCTTTGAATTCTCTTTCTCTTTCTATCCCTACACCCCTCTTCTATCCACATACTCTTTCGTATCATTATGCCCCGCATCATATTAGTCCAGTCTTTCACTGTTCCTTTCTCTGCTCTAAGTATTCTCTTAAACCACATACTCTGTCTAGAATGCACTTAACCATGAGCCGGTTTCTACCATATGGACAAGGTCAACATCCTAGAAAAGGATAGAGCAACCAGACAAAGGACACTTGGATTCTTGGGAGACCTACTGGGGCAGAGCCACCTAGAGACCTTGAACCACCCACATGCCTTTGAACTGTTGTGTTAGAAAGAAATAAACCTCCTTCTTGTTTGAGCTACTGTATTTTAGGTATATTTGTTACATTATCAGTCTGTACTCCAAGTAATGCATAACTAATTTAATTTCTATAACCCCAGGTTCCCATTAACCCTTTTTATTTCAGTAGTTTTACTGGCAACAGCAAGTGAAGCACAGAACTCTTGTCTTTTCCTATTTATCTCTTTATTCTCCTTGTAACTTTAGAAAATAAAATTAAAACATTTCTTCCATTTTGTGTTAATTTGTTTGAATAGCAATACATATTATATTTTTGCTAAAAATCCAGAGTTCTTTCTGTCTTGTGAAACAAATTTTTGATGTACTCTCCGAGACAAGGGAAAGCTCTGTACCTTGATGATTTTGATTCACTAACTAAAATCTCTCAGAGTGATCAGAGGACTATCTCTGTCCTGATGGTTGTTTATCTTCAGACAAAAAGGAGCTGTTAAAATAACTTTGGTTACATTTAAATTTAGCCATGTTACTTGTCTCCATGAATGTTGATAACCAAATACTCTCCAGCCCCCATAAAATTTTTTTCACTTATTTTAAACATACTTGCTTTCATAGATGAGCCAACATTGACCCCCTATGCCTAATTATCAAAGTGAAACACAGAATAAGAATGTTTGCTTTATTTACACAGTGGGGAAAATTTGAGTAGAGTAGGGTCGATTAAATGGTTATAAACATTTAAATTCTGACCAGGGAATTTAACCTTCTGATACAAAAAATTAAAATGTATATGGAAAAAAATCTTCACACAATTATAAAATTCTAGGAAGTATATATGTCAAATATGCAATTTTTTTGAGAAAACAGGCCCTGTAGAAATATAAATAGCCAAGATAGTGGGTCTTTTTGATCAAAGAAAGCCTCTCTCACAAATGATGATCTTGGGAGAAATTAAATAGTGACCTACAGGGAGTGTAGGATCAGGGTGAATGATCAGATGGAGTGACAAACAATTTGAAAATATATAAATTAGATTTGTTTTAATTCATCATTAAACCAATGTCATTTCAAAAAACTAATACTCTTGATAAAAACACAAAACTGTTTAAAATGCTTGGGTTTGATTTATGTTCACATTAATTTTACTTATAACCTTTAAATTTTCCAACAGGATGACAACTATAAGGTAAATCTCATATACATCAGGGATTTTTTTTTGGCTGACAAGTGAAAACAATACACCTTTTCAATGGCAAATAAGAATATGATCAATCACAAGGAAGGAAACACAATTCCTTATATTCAAAGCGCTGAATATTAAATGCCTTTTTGTTGAAGAACATTCAGAATAAGCTATGCCATAAACTTCAGGATCTGGTCAGCCCTGATATACCCCCCCCCACTGTTTCTAAGGCAGGTAATGTCTGTTGTAATCTCATTCAGAAAGAGAAAGAAGAGGAAAGAAATATGCCTTAAAGCATAATGGAGAAAAAAATAACGAGAAACAGACTTAAGTTACCAGAAGTCTTGATGGGGCAGTAAAAATTGTCACTTTTCCTCTGATGGGCTCAAAAGTATCACATTTTTCAGACTTCAAACAGCTTTTATGTGACTTCTTCTTAGTTTATTTCCCAACAATGGACTACATTTTTAGCTTGTTAAATATCATAGTAAAGATGTGCAGGAAACACACTTAAATCTTAAGTTTCTTGGACAAGGAGATTTAACTAGTTTGTTTTTATTGAAATGGTGAGTTCATAGGCACCAGCCAAATGCTAAAGTTAGACATTCAGGAATATTGGAGTGTCATTAGTTTTAGTAGGTTGAATTTTCAGTCACATTATCATATTTAGGTTTCAAAATAAATTTCAGTCTACTGATAAGGTTATCAAATTTTATGTTCTCCGTCTTTGAGAATTTTGCTCTTCTTTTAGCTGGGGAGGAGAATTTCTTTGTAAGTGTCTTGGACTTTGATCAGAGGAAAGAGGAAAAAATTAAGTATTTATTACAGTGTGGGGTTGTGTTTTTTTGCCATATAGAAAAGTAGGAGAGAAAATAAATGCAATATATTACTAAAGGCTTTTCAGGTATCTTAGGATAAAAGCTTCTTTTTATTTGCATGCTTTGAGTATTTCTCCCCCATGAGCCCCTAAGCACTTTAAAAGTCAAAGCAAACTTAATGGCACTTTTTCCTCCAACAATGTTATGTGTGTTTAGGTCCCTGAAGAAAAATGTTTTCTAAGTTTGTTTTAAAAGTCCTTCAGTTGTGTTCATTGTATGTTTCAAGATGCTCAGTGTAGACTACGGATAAGGGAAGAGAATAGAAGAAGGGAAATAATAAAAGGGAAAATAATAAAAAATCTTTGAAAATGACATCTAGCTCCAAAAATACAACTCTAAAAAACCATTAGTCATTTTATTAAACATATTTATTAAGCTAATCAGCTGGGATGATTAGAGTAGTAAGCTGGAAAGGAAGTTTCTTCTACCTGGGGTTGTGATGTCATGGATACAGGGCTGGGCTACAATGGCTTTGGGCTTTTGCAGAGGAAGTGGTTTTTCAGATGACAACTACTTAGTTACCCCTCTCTGCTTTAAAAAAAGCCAGAAAATTAACCTTCAAAACTAATTTGCTGAGTTAAGAGGCCAAACAGTGCATTTGCTCTATCAGGACACCTAATAGCATCTGATAGGGAACAAGACTAGGCTTCATGGATAGCCAGGTTTGAGTCCTGGTTCTACCATTTATTGAGTGGTAGTAGGGGAGGTGACAATAGGAGGGAGGAACCTTATGCAGTGAATTATTCATTCAACACAGTTTTGCTGCATAGTTATCAGGCATTCGTCTATTTGATGGGAATCACAATTTCCACATCATAGCATAATTGTGAGAACCAAATGAATGAGCGAATCTAAAGTACTTAATACAGTGCCAGGCATACACTAATAGCTTAATATACAGCAGGTACTATTATTACAATCAGTGAAAATAGCTACTAAAAAGCTTAACTTTGAGGATCTATTGTCCAAAGCACACATGCAAAACAACCATAAAGAAGAAGTTAGGCTACAGAGTGATTAAAGAATTAAGACTCCTAAGAAAAGTTCTTGAATTTTCTCTAGATATTTGAATTATCTTATATCTTGCTCATATTATATATCTAAGTTTATATCCAATAAATTAAAAAAATACTGTTTATTAAAGAATACATTTTTAGTAGAAAAAGCATTTTGGAACATATATATATATATATATATATATATATATATATATATACACATACACCTGTTCTTATTAATCTAGGCCAGAGATTCTCAAAGTGTGGTCCATAAAAACCTGGGGATCACTCAAGACACTTTGAGAAAAATATATTGATAATAATGATAAGTTATTCTTTGCTTTTTTCATGGTGTTTACATTTACACTGGTGGTGCAAAAGCAACAGTGGGTAAAACTGCTGGTGCTTTAGCACAAGTCAAGAAATGGCACCGAACAATAGTAGTAGTCGTTATATTCTGCATCATCACTTGCAGTAAAGGAAAAAAAATGCCAGTTTTACTTGAGAATATCATTGATAAACCAGTAAAAATATTAGCTTTATTAAATCTAAAACCTGGTGTATACAAGTTTTTATTATTTTGTGTGACAAAATGAGATCACACAGAAAGCACTTCTGGTGCATACCAAAATCCAAAATGTAATGAAAGTCTTGAGGAAAAGCACCTATGTGATTGTTTGTATTGTTAGATGACCTAGTCACATTTTTCATGGAATTGTTTTTATTTGAAATAATGACTGATAGACAAGGAATGGTTGATCAGACTTGTGAAGACATTTTGTCAAAAATAAATGAAGTGAGCTTGTCACTTCAAGGAAAACAATCGACACTGTTACCAATAATAAAGAATTTAAGCTTTCATAGGAAACATAATTTTGGGAAACTGGTATCTTCCACTGCAAATACCAAATGTTTAAAAACTTATCAATGGAGATCAGTGATGATATTAACAAATGAGATTTTTTTCATATTGTATAATGAAATGTGTCAATCTTTGGAAGATTTGTGTAACTCTGTGAATTGATAATCTTCTGATGAACAAGGCATGCTGTTACTACAGAAAACAAACAAAAATACTGATAAGAGATTCAAAGTTCCATTCAAAGTTCAAGGTAGATGAGTAGATTTTAAAATAAGAGTATGAAAAGTTCACAGGCATGGTTTCAGATTCCACACTGAAAGCAACCTTTGAAAAACAATTGTCAAGTTTTGGTGTAATATTAAAGGAGAATATCCTCCATTATCTGAAGAAATTATTAAAATAAAACCCCCTTTTCCAACTACATATTTGTGTGAGGCTGAATTTTCTTCATAAACTCCAATCAAAACAATACATTTCAAAGGACAGAATACGAAAGCAGAAATGAGAATTCAGCTATCTTCTATAAAGCCAGATGATAAAGAGATATGCAGATATTTAAAGTAATGTCACTTCTCACTATTGTTTTTGTTTTTGAAAATATAGTTACTTTTCATAAATATGTTACTTTGTTAACATGTAATGAGTTTATTATTGACATTTTAAAAAATTAATTATTTATAACAGCTCTGTTTCAATTATTATATGGTATATAATCATAGGTAGTCAATAGATATAACCCATAAAAGAAAAGCTCTTTGGGGTCTCCACAGTTTTTTTTAAGAGTGCAAATATGTTCTGAGACCAAAAAGTTTAAGAACCTCTAAAAATCAATGACCTGAGGTTCTACCTTAAGAAGTCAGAAAAAAAAAAGATCAAAGTAAACTTAAAATAACTTGACAAAAATTATTTAATAGAGATAAGAGAAAACAAACACAGAGAAATTTAATAAAGCCAATAAAGATAGCTCTTTGAAAAGGTCAACAAAATTGATAAACCCCTAGCTAGATTGATAAACCAAAAAAAAGGGGAAAAAGAATATACATTACCAAAATCAATAATGAAAGGGATTCATCACAACAGATTCTACAAGTCAGACAATGATAACAAAAAATATTATGGACAATTTTATGCCAACAAATTTGACAACTTCAACGAAATTGACAAATTGCTTGAAAATACCTTGCCAAAACTGTTAAGAGATAGAACAGACAATTTGAATAGCCATCTTTCAAATAAAGTAAAACTGTTATCAAAAACCTGCCCCAAAGAAAAATTCTGGCTATTAGTTTCACTGGTAAAATCTATCAAATATTTAAGGAAGAAATATCACTAATCTCGTACAAATTCCTTTGGAAAATATAGAGAGAACGCTCGACAGTATTTGCTGGTGGATTGGATATGAGGAGTGAAAAAACAAAGGGAACAGGTTGACATATAATTTTCTTTTGTGCTACCTGGGTAAATTATGGTATTTACTAGAATAGGGAAGAAACAGATATGTGGGAAAGGAGAAAACATACATTAATAGCACTGTTTAGAACACTGAAAGTTTACTTGCCAAGTGTGTATGACAAGTCTACAATTGGGTATATGAGTCCAGAGATCTGTGGTGTAGTCCAGGGCAAGAGCTGTAAGTGTGGGATTTATCAGCATGTAAAGCCATAACTGAGATTACCTGGAGACTGAATGTAATACATGGAAAAGAGAAGGAGCCACAGGACTGAATACTAAAGGATACCAGCATTGAAAGGTAGAAGAAGAAGTTAAGCTGGCAAAGGAAACTGAGAGGGCATGGGCACTGAGGTCATAGGAAAACAAGGAGATATATGGAGATGAAGACAGGGGTCTTTTCTATCATATGTAACTGAGAGGGTAGGTACCATTGAATGTGTCTACACAAAAGTCACTGTTGACCTTGACAAGAGCATTTTTAGGGGAGGGCTGGAGAGGGGAGTCTTATTGGAGTGGGTTAAGGAGAAGAAGTTGAGATAGAGAACATAAACAACTCTTTCAATAGGTTTTACTGTAAAGGGAAGGAAAAAATGTGTTAGTGGATTGTAGATACGAGGATCAATACATTTTTTTAAGGTTATAATTCCAATGGGAAGCATCCATTAGAGAGGAATACATTAGTGATGTAAAAGAAACAGGGCTGACCTATGCCCTTGAACAGAAGCAGAATGAGCAGACAGGTTGGGAGGAAAAGCAGAGAGTATGGGCAAAGACACAGGTGGGTTCCTGATTTGCTGGTGAGAAGAAAAAGGTAATCCCATCAGAGGGCTTTGGTTTTCTTTGGGAAGCGTGAGGAAAGTCAGCAGATGAACACAAGAGAAGAGGATGGGACAGAACATGAAATATTGGTGTTGGGTATAGGAAAAGTGAACACTCTGGGGAAATTTCATAGGGTTGTAGGGGAGTATTGAGTGCCCATTTGAGAAATATTGTGAATTTAAAATAAAACCATTTACCTGAGTTGTGAATTTCTACCCCAGCAATATTCAATTACTTTAACTAGCAGTAATTGGATAGTTAATCAGGGTTCTGGAATTGTCAAAACAAAGAAATATGACAGAGTAAGAGAGAAGCAGGAAGGTCGAGTGTTTTCATAACCATCCTCTCTCCCTAAGATCATCAGAGTAAAACAATTACCAAGGACCTTTTGCTTCAAATCCACTGCTAAATACAGTATGAAAGGAACTCATTTTTTTCCAGAGTTTATGGCTATGTGTCCATGACCTCACAGTTTTCAGTGGAAGAAGGGAAATGTAGTGCTCTGCTGCCCTGAAAATTCCTCTTGGCTTTTAGATTCCACCTTCTTCTATTTTCAGCAGTCATCTGACCATAAACACTGCTATCTCAGGTATTTCTTCTTCTAGTAGCATATTGAGAACTTGTCTGCCACCCTGCTCAAATAAAAACTTGGTTGCTATGTATTTGTTGAACCTCACACAATTCCTGAACAAGAGAGAGTTGGCTCCCTTTTTCCTGGTGACAGGAATCAGTGTGACAAAATTTCAGACACCAAAGATTTGATAGGGGCTAGAGCATGTTGACCAAGTCACTAACATTATCCTCATCCAATCGAACTTATCCTCTGAAAGACTCACTGTGAGGTCACTGCACTTCTGATCTGTAAACCAGCAGAGATTAATTCTGTGCAGGCTGACGATCTATCTTTAGAGCTCACTGGAGTTCTTGGCTCTTCTAAAGCTCATCATGTGAAATGTTTCAGTCATCTTTGACAATGTTATCACCCAACATGCACATGAGCTTTGCCTAACACCAATAGCCAGTCCTAAAATATAGTACTGGGCTCTAAGATCAGTTGCTCTAGACCAAAAATCTATTTCGAAAACAACAGCAACAATGACAGCAACAAGGATTTGCATATTTAATTAGTTTTCTTCCATGGTTTCATTTGGTGATTGGCAATTATCAGTAACAATATTTATAATAGCTAATATTTACTGAGTACCATTCTAAATGTTTTATGTAGATTAACTCATTTAATCTTTGCAGCAACCTAACAAGATAGGTACTATTATCATTCCCATTTTAAAGGTAAGGAAACTGAGTCACGGATGGAGTAAGTAACCTGCTCAAGGTGAAGGTACTACATATCCAAGCTGCAATTTGAACCTTGCATCCTGGCTTCAGGAGGTAGTCATAATCACATAATATTTCCCCCATAATTTACTGGGCTTAAGTAAGAGAAATAGTTTATTTATTAGATTGTATAACCTTGTTTCTACTAAAATTTTATTTTAGAATACCATATATTTAAAATATAAGTCTGATCATTTAACTTGAGAAAGTTGTATTTGCATGAAAAAGAATCAGACTTGCTGACCTAACAGAATTCTCTAAATTCTCCTTTCTATATTATCATCAGAAAAAAATGTAAGTTTTTGAACAGTATAAAATTGTTTTATTTTACTTTTTTGGACTAACAAAACTGGCAGTTTTGTGTGGCTCAGCTTAATGCAAAGGGGAAGCTACAAATCCATATTCAGTCTAGCTCTCTGCTCTATTTCAGTATCATGATGATTTTCACTGCCATTCACGATCTCTTCCTTGGCCTCCCTTGTGTCAGGTACAACCACCAACTCTTGCTGAGAGAGCAAGTCAGGGCCAGGGGCAGAACTGTAACTGAGGGACAGAATCATTTCTTACAAGACAGCACTTGGCTGCTGATGTCTGAAGACTCCTGACCTTGGCCTCATTTGCCCTGCGAGCTCTTCAGTCCAAGTGCTCAATAATGTGAGATGTGACTTGCCTCCAAAAGCTAAATCCGAGCCCTTGTTTTTCAAAGAAACTCCTCTTGAAACCTAACAGCAAAAGAGTCAGTCTTTCTGATTGAAAAATTCATTAGTTATAATAGTTCTAGAAGACTGTCAGACACTTGGGAATCATAACACCTACAACTAAATTCCTCATTTCTCCCACAGGATTTTTCAATGCTAAGAACAGCATCAATGCCAGTATTTCTGGCAAAAAAAAAAACATTGCTAATTGACAATCAGAAGAATCCAGCTAATGTGTTCACTGAGTGTGAACAAGAAAGGTTGTCACATCCAGAAATTCCAAAATAGTTTTCTTTCTTTAGAAAACGTGTATGTGTATCTTCCCAGGACAAGCAGCAGTTCTCTCACGTGTTTTAGTCTGTGTCATTGGTCATAGCTGAGTCAGAACAGAGGTGACTTCTGGGCTATTGCAAGTGCCAATTTCTGTATTTGGCAAGGGTGGCAGTCTGGATGTCCTCATCACGTGAAAAGGTTGACAGCATGGTCATTTTAAAATTTGCCCAGAAAGCCTATAGAAGGTATGAAAGGTGGCACCCAGAAGATAAATAGCAGGGTCAGGGAATAGGAACGTGGTTGTTATCACTGGCACAGACCATTCTTCCTGTCAGCAAGATATCACCAACACGACTTTCACTGTGAGGTGACATGTTTGGGAGATACAAATAAGAGAATATAATTCCTATCCACTTCAGAAAGAGATAAGCATGAACACCTAAAAATGACATATCAATATGAAGCAGACTGTAGAATAGCTAATGATACTTGGTTTTATAATCCCATACTCCCAAATTTCTAATAGCATTTAACAAAATTAGTGTCATTAGACAAGAAGATGTATAATCTTACAAGCGTCCTGGAAACCATCTCCATCAGCCATCATATATTAATGTATCATGCTGGAAAAATTATCTACAAATAGAGTGATGAAAAGAAAGAAAGAAATGAGCCACTAATAGCTGGAAACAAATACAAGCACTTTCTTCATCATACTGAAAATAGTCCTGCTCTTGGCAGGAGCATGGATACCATATAATCCAATTGTCTTCTCTTTAGAAATAAGGAAACTGAGTCCAGAAAAGACAAGCAATATGTATCTTAAAAGAGCATTTCATTAAAACTCAATACACCTTCAATTTTCTTTTAAGAACTTTTTTATGATTTTCCTTCTGTCAATATTACAGAATGTCTGAACTGCCAAAGGCTGGCTGAAAATCAAAGACCTCCAGCCCTGTTTAATACTTGAAAGCCAGTGAGGTATATATACTCAGTGTGATTCTTGGAAAAAGAGAGACATACACATGTTCTTTACATTTCATCTTCTTCAGACAACCCAATGAGCAAAGCTCTCAACAAAAATATAGACATTGAGACAGTTTATTATGGAAAAATAGGTGATTTTGAGGTCAGAAGAGTTGGGTTCCAAACAGTTAAGGTGTTTGATATGGGGTACGTTTCTGCCTTAGCCTTGTTTTGCAAAATTATAAAATGTACTTAATATTTCCTGACCTGTTGCAAAGTCCTTCAAAGCTAGATTTAAGCTTTGAACCAAATTATTCCGAATTCATGATTGTGCATGCATTTTAATCATATGTATGCGATGTATTGACCAAAAATAACATTTTAAAATTCTATTTCAAATAGTAAAAATTGAATTGTACAAAAATTAAATGTAAACTAAATGTAAATAATAATAATTTACAGGGTTATTTAGAAATTAGATGAGACAGTATATTAAAACACAAGATATTATGCAAAATATATGGTAAATATTTACTGATA
This sequence comes from Balaenoptera ricei, assembly GCF_028023285.1. NCBI lineage: Eukaryota > Metazoa > Chordata > Mammalia > Artiodactyla > Balaenopteridae > Balaenoptera > Balaenoptera ricei. The sequence goes on along the minus strand of NC_082650.1, from coordinate 40,105,172 downwards.
GTATCCTTTATTCATTAATTAATATATTCAACAAATATTGAATACCTGTTCTGTGTAAACTTACTACTATGATGGTTTTTTGGGTTTTTTGGGTAAGCAAAGAATTTTACACATATCCTAACGTGAGGGTCTGTTAGTATAAATGTCTTCAATAAGATGGAAAAGAGGTGTGATTACAGATGAATGACCAAGCTTCCCTTTGAATTTTAGGACCTCATACACAAGTGTTACCTCTTCACAGGTTTTTCCAGGACATTTAATGGCATTAAATCCTATTCTCACAACAACAATCCTGTTCAGCAAAAGCATTCTTTACTTGTTTGATTAAAAACAGAATCTTCATTCTATAGGGGAAAGGATTTCTTAAATCTCTTGGATATTTTTATTGTAAAACTCATCATCAAATCCATTTAACACTATGGCACTTTGTTTTCTATGCCTTTAGCATAGAATTTGCTACTTTACTCTAGGAACCATGAAAAACACTGTAATTTTTAACTGTGAATGCAGAATATTTTGATTAAACAGAATAAATATTTTAGGAAAGATTATCTCCTCCTTCACTTAAATTGCCTTGATTTTTCATTGCTTTCTGATTTTGACCTTTATAACATCATACTCTAGATTAGAAGCCTGGCCCTGTCACTTACTAAATTGGTGACTTTGGTTATTTAACATCCCTGAACATGGGTATCATCTGTACAATGGGGATGAGATCAAAGTTTCTTTAGGAAAATTAAATGATGTCATGTATGTTGATGGCTCAGCACAGTGCCAGGCATCTCATACACACTCAATGACCATTTTTATTGTTTAATTAATAATACATTTTGGCAGCATACTTGATGAGATCATTGCCTTTATCCTCTTCCAAACACTTTCTCTCAGCAATTTTGGGGTATAATAAAATGAGGAGTGCACTGCCAGAGTAGCATCCTGCTCATTTTAAAATTCATAAAATGAGCCTGGCTGTAATTCTACTGTAAGAATTCCACACCACCCTTTCTGATTAATTTTATAAAGCATTCTTAATAGCCTGTTTTGGCTTTTTAAATGTGAGACACCTCGCCTATTCAATATTCTACTACAACCTAGCCACTTCCTCATGGACCTGAGCTTGTCCAAGCTAAAGTATTATACCTGTGCTTTCAAGATGGTCCTAGTTGGAGAATTTTTTCAAAAGATAGCAAGGTCCCTTCAAATTCTATGATCTTTAGCAAAGTCACTGTTTTAGATGTTGTTAAGACACTCATCAAGATGTCACTGAGAATGTAGATTTCATATGTACTAAAACTCGTAGAACAAAGAGCAAGGAAACTGCAGTGAACAAGACAGACATCATTCTTGCTCCTTGAACTTACCTTCTAGTGGGAAACAAAAAGTAAACACCAGCTTAAAATGAAACAATTGTGTTACCCGTAATGAGTAGAATGAGATGATATAACAAATACTGAGCTGAAATAGAGAGTGATGTTGCAGGGTGGTGTGGATGGATGATAATGGTAGGGACTGCCTTTAGGTAGGGGAGTTGCTGAGAATGCAGCCTGAAACCCTATAAGCAAACGTTGAAAGGAAGCTAGACATACAGGATCTTGAGTAAAAGTTTTAGAATTTATTCTAAGTACAACCAGAAATCACTGAAATAATTTATATTAGGAGTGATATTATTTATGTCTTAAGATCACTTAATATCCTCTCTATGTAGACTAACCAAAAGGCATTTTGTTAAAACAAAAATGCCTTTTTTTGATACATGTGACTTTTTTTTCATTTTGGTCATGATGTCATTGCTCAATTAGTTCAATAAATCTGTCATATGACATGTCACGGTGCTAGAAACTCGCAGAGTAAAGAGAGTGAAAAATGGTCCGCATGTTTTTCTATTGGTTAATTCTAATAGCTGAACCCCTAAATACAGTGCTTTGTTATTGTGCCTATGAATCATTTATATTTCAAAACTGTGTGCTAGAATTATATTTCCTCTTCACAGGTCCAGTGTCCTATACCCTGTGTCACTCAAAGAGAAATGTTGCTAGCATCAAAATCAACTCTATTTTCTAATACTTTATACCAGAGTCTACTTTGCTTAATATTTTAATCATGACAGATTCATATAATTTTTTTCCCCCTAGAGTTTCAGCTCTCTTCCCTTTTGGCAAAAGAATAATCTGTGTTCACAATATTCTAGAGTTTTCCATTATCTTAATCTGGTCATTTACTGCATGGAATCTTTCTTTTTTTTCCTGGACACATACTCTCCCTGAGCACACCAGTCCCCTCCTCCAACCTGAACCAGTTATGTTCTAGATTGTCTGCACAGCTTACATGCAAACACTTCCCTTCCCTGATTCCTGAGCTGGATGCTTTCTTGGATCTCAGATCTTCCACTTTCATGGTTTTCTCCCACACGCTACTAAAGTAACACCGTAAACAATTTCTCAAGGAAAAAAAATGCATAGATGGTAAGACTTCTCAATCTTTGCATGTTTGAAAATATTTCTAGTTGGACTTTTTAGCTGACAATTTTAGCTGAGTATAAAATCATAAATTCAAAACCTTTTTCCCTCAGAACTTCAGAAGCATCTACTCTTTTCACCACCCCTCTACTCCCACCCCTCTGAGTGAAAGCAGGGTTCCTCCTCCTTCTTTGCCTCTATATTCTCCTCCTATTCTTTATATTCATATATTCTCCTCCTATTCTTTATATTCTTATACTCTCCTCATCAACTTTCTGGTAAATTTCGGAATCTTGTCTTTATACTTTGTATGTGGAAATTTCATAAGGATGTAATTTTCATGTATCCTGGTCAGGCTAAGGTAAGCATTTCTAGTCAGAAGAAATTTACTTTTTCAGGTTTGGGAAATTTTGCTTTTATTATTTATGTGATTATTTGCTCCCTTTCACATATTCTGTTCTCTCTTTTGAGACTCCTATACAGTGAGATGTTCAGAAATTGGGCCTTTTGGAGGAATCCGCTATTTCTCTTATTTTTTCATATTTTCTATCTTTTTTTTCTTCCTACATATTAGAAGGCTTGATCGATTTCACCTTCTAGCTCTTTCATTAAACCATATTTTGGCAATTCTCTTTTTTAAATATCCAAAACCTCCTGCTTTCTCTGATCATTCATTTTTTAAATTATTTTCTTCTGTTTATGGGAATATAACTTTTGAATTTCCCTAAATATAGAAATTATCATTTTTCATATTCTCTTTCTTTCCCAAATTATCTCTGCTTGCCCTGGGTTTTGTTGTTTTGTTAATTATGATCTTTCTCTTCTATGCCGCTGGTTATACTCACATGTCTAATGACATCTAGAGGTCCCTTTACTTTTAATAATAAATGAATAGGCTGATGATTCAAGGTGGTTGGGTGGTTTCCTCTGCTGTTGCATTTATGCATTTGAAAGGGAAGGAAGACAGCGATCTGAGTCATTGGGTAGAGCTTGTCAAAGGGCAAGTTTCAAGTTGGAGAGTACAGATAAGAAGTCTACCTGGAGGTTTAGGTCCCCAGATGTCAACATAAATAGGGTTTTCTCTAGACACTAAAATCCACCTCAGGCAACCTTAGTTCTTCCTCAGAAAAATTTTTCAATTGTTCTAGAGAAAGCCCTTTGCTGAATTTTTTTGCGTGTGGGTAAATCCCAGCTGCCTGTTTAGCACATAGGCATGTGCAGGTGGGAGGGGTAAGACCAGAAGAAGCAATTTTATAAGAGATATCTTCCATGCTCCTGATTTCAACTCTACTCCTTACCCCCAAGATTTTCACTGAGAGATTGGCTCCTCCCTCCCCTGCAGCCCTTACATAGAGTGATCTGGACCATAACTTCTTTTGCTCTGTTTAATCATACATTCACTTCCATCTGCTTTCTGCTGTCCAGAAATATGTTCTATTGTTGCTTTGCTGAAGAGCATATGTGATGGCAAATTCTGTTGCAGCCATTTTTGGAAAATACAATCTTCCATACTAGTAAATGCTACAGAAATAGCTACCAGTCAATTTCAGTGCAGCACAGAAATGGAACAGGTGTTGGGCAAGGGAAGGGGTACACACAAAAACAACTCATCCCATCTTTATATTCCAACTCAAGAATTTAGTTAAAATACACTTATTCAGAAGACATTATTCAGAATATAAGCTTTCCTACTGTTTAATTTTTGTCCATGTATTTGCTGCCCTTTATTATTTGCTCTTTATATTCATTAAGACCTTTAGGATCTTGGAATTCAACTTAAAGAGTTCAATTCAACTTAAGGAAAATCTACTGATACTCTCTGCTCCAGGTATGCTCACAATTTTTATATTGTCTTCTCCCCAACTTAAAAATGAGTATTCTCCGATTTAAACATACAACCTATCTTGTAGCTTTTTATCTGTATATAATATTGTACCTTGTATGACTTCATTGTAAAGTCTATGGGTAAGGGACAAGTCTTTCCCATTTTTGTGTGCCACCTAATGCCCAACACTTAATAAGCATTAGTTGGATTAGTAATGAGTTCACCTCAGAAGTTCACACACTAAATTTTATATCTTTTAGTAAAAGAAGAAGACCTCAGGCATATTTACTTTTGTCTTATGCAGATTCTTAAACATATTGTTATATGATTTCTCAACCTACAAAACAGCAGTGCAGTGAAATAAAAGCACTCTCTCTCCTGGACTATGAAGGAAAAAATGACTTAAGTTAATAGGCATAAGAACAAAAAATCATCAAAAACAGCCTGAACTTTTAAAAGCACATTAGTATTAGTCTACTTAGAATATTCAGTGTAGGACAAACAAGCATTAGTAATTTCTAACTGTTTCCCTGTATTCAAGCCCAATATGAGAATCACTATTCATAACCATGACAGTATGGCATTAGGGCTAAGCACAGGAATTTGGCAGTCCAAAAGCTTAGATTCAAACTCTGACTCCTTCTTTTAATGACTACATGGCTTTGGGGATATTGTTTTTCCTATCTGAGCTTTGATTTCCTCATATTTAAGAAGAGAATAATAATTCCTATGGCTCTTAGGACATAGTAAAACTCAATTAATGCTCGTTATTACTATGCTCTTAGTCTTCATTAAAATTACTTTAGATACCTTTATTTTCTGAAAAGTATGGGCAACATTTTAGAAAGATTTCCACCTAAAATGAATCAAAGGAAAAAGAACAGGAAGTGGGAGAGGAAACATATTTATGTAACACCTATGATTTTTAAGCAGCTGTTGTGTTCCAGTCACTACAATAGAAATTAGATATAAATTTCCTCATTAAAAACAACATTATCATAGGTATTTTTATCTTCCTTTTATATGTGAGGAAACTAAGGCTCAGAGATAATCCCATCTATTTTTTCAATGATTCAGGTAACATTTATTGAGATTCTACTACATATCTACAAAATACTACCATAAGAAGCAGAGCCTATGGACCTGGATCCTCTTCTACCCACCATAATTTATTTCAAAACCTCATTTAAGTGAAATTAGTTATTTTCTATGCAAAGTAAGTGATTCTTTTTTATATAAATAATTATCGAATATAAATTGTAATGTGATAAATTGATGTACTCATAGTTACTAAAACGTGGTCAATAAATGTTCAAAGGATATCTACATATGAAAATAACATGAGAAAGGGAAAAGATAAAAAGTATAAAATAAACCTAAACCCTTCAAATACAAGTATTTTAATAAGCAGATCAAATCACAGAAACACTCTCTAAAGGTGTCCAAATTATTCTGTTAAGCAATGATGTTATGACATTAAATATTTCCTGAAATAGTACATATTTTAGGAACCTCAAAATCTCTGTCATTATCCAATAATTTTCTTTGTCATATCTTCCTGATAGGATTTAACTGCATAAATATATCAATAGCACTTTTTTTTCCCCAGGGAAAGAGTGGTTCGCCTCCTTCCCTTGTCCTTCCTAGAAGTTCCGGGTATTTTGCTATTTGTTACCATCTTTAAATTTGGCAACTTTGAAATCATGTAGGCAAAGGACTAGATCTCAATGTCACTTTAATGAGACATTTAATAAATATGATTTATTGGCTTACTTGCATGGACTCTCAAAGCTGTGGTTACTTTTCAGCTCTTGAAGGTTGCCTTGATTGGGCTGAATGTTTCATATGTGATTCAAGTGGTTTCTTCCTCTAATTCTCACTGAGGGAGCAGTTTCCTGGCTTCAGCACTCTCCTGGCAGAAAATGATGGATTCAAAAAACAGATATTGGGTCCAAGCATTTTAAACTTTTATCCATATTCATTACTTCATCATCCCATATCCAAACCATCACTGACAATGTGGCAGAAACCACACCACCTTAGGCGTTAAGAATCCCAGGGTTTGATACTGGCCCTGACATTCCTCAGTTTTATGACCTTGGCTAAGGCATTTAACCACTGGGTCTCTCAGTTTCTTCATCTGTCATTTAGGTTGTAATGTATCACCCTTGTAAAGATAAGGCAAATAAAATTGTCATGTTTATGCAAAAAGTTTTCAATTTTTGAAGTACATGATTATGCTGGTATAAATCAAAGACTAACCCTAAAAAATGGTATCCAGTTGTACCCAACCCTGTCTTGTCTAAATAGTTCTCTCATTCTCTCACCAAATCCTCCTCATTGTACCTCAACAAGCACAAGCTTATAGTCACAATTCTCTTCACTGGAGTTTACAGTCCAAACTAACGTTCAGTGCTCTCTCTCAGCATTACCCAGTTATCGTTTTGTTAAAAATAGTATTTGTTTAGTTTAGAGTTTATAAAGCTCTATATTATTAACTTGATTCATACAACAACCCAGTAAGCTACCTATGGAAAAGGTTATCTTTTTATTGTGGCTGTTGCATTGTAGTTGATGTCTCACTTCCTTTTGCAAACATTTGAAGTAATAGAAGTTCTAAGCCACATTTTGCAGATAAGAAAACTAAGACTCAGAGAGGTTAATTGGAAAAAGAAGAAATAGAAAATTAGTTGTAAATCCATGGGTAAATCCAGATCTCTTGACTATATATTCCAAGTTTTTCCTACTAGGTGATTATCTCTTCTCTTTGCAATGGTTCTTATAGATGTTAACCTTATCTGTATCTACTTGTTCTACATTTAGCCAGCAGTTTAGTTGCTAAACTACATCTTTTAAAAATTATAAACATTTATTTTCCTAGTCCCAAAGAAACACAAAATGATATGATATAATAGTAAGATGAGATGGAGCAAAGAGACAACATTTTAAATTAAGTTCACAAATGCAACCAATTTAAGCATTCCCCACAAAATTATAAATAATAAGATATTGAACTGGGAATTAAGCTGTTTCTAACACATCTTGATACATTATTTTGTTGGAAGTACTTTAGTTCATAGAATATCAATTATGACATTGTTCAACTCTAGCTCAAAACATAACTCAAAACCAAATACAAATTTTGTCTATATTACTGTGTCATTGCTCCTCTGTATTTTTTTACTATTATTATTCCTGTTCACATGTAATCTGATCTCAAGGATTCAAATGTTCATAATATTTCAAAAACACAATCTTCTTTGAAAATAAATAGGCCAGATTTCTAAAAAAAAAATGTGTATTGAGCTATGCAGTAATGATTAAATGCCAGAAAAGTAGCATGTATATTTCAAGACAGTACAAAAAACCAGTTAAACATGAGGGAAAATAAATCCCTATCCTAATTTTCCCCTCACTTGTACCTGGGTGAATATAATTCAGGTTCAAGCATCAAATCAGCTAAGGAGTAAATAAAATTACATCCAAAAAAACCCCAATTTTAATATTTAATAAAATGTTAGAAAGATTGAACACCTTAGCACTTCCCTTAAATGTAAACCCTTACAAACATGAAAATAATAAAAATAAATCATAACATTCAAGTAAATTACAAATGGCATTTAATGTTATCACTAATAATAGATGCAATAATTTACATTGTACAAAACATTATACTTTTCACAATTTTCTCATATCAATTCATTGTTTACTGCCTACAATTTCTGGTCCTCAAATCTTGTTGACATTGATAATCCCCAATAGGTATCAAAAACCTTAACTGTAACACTCATTCCTACAAAGAAGTCCAGAGCAAAGAAGCCAGATTTTTTTGGAAAAAACTTCCAAAAGGAAATAATGGATATGACATCTGGGCAAAATGAAAAGACACATCTTCCTTTGCTGTTTCATGCAGAAAATGAAAAGAGTTTGTCTCATTATTTTCTGTTTTCATCTCATTTTTTTGACATACTTCTGGCATATTATATCCTGTTCTCTCCTCACAATTTCCACAATGAAATAAAAAAATTGAAGAGCCCAGCATTTCCGGATGTAATAAATTACCACCGTGAGAAAGTTGGGTGATTGTTCACCTATTGTCCTTGAATTTGATATTTTTTCCTTTTTCTATCTGCATGTCCTTCAAAACCCACTACATTTCCCTACATCTGCTAAGGTCTCTTAGTAGGACAAATAGTAGGTGAGTCAAACAAAGACCAAAACTCTAAATCCACTGATAATTGAAATGCAGGTGGAGGGGTTTTTTTCCACATTTTAAAAAGGACAAAAATATTACTGCCAAATAGACATTTTGCTAATAAAGAAACTGGCTCAGAAAAGAAGTAAATTATAAAGATATTATATCATTGGGTAGAAAATTATATGGAAAGTCAGATCTCACTAAGTGTGGTTATTTTGTGGTTCTGCTGTAATGGAACAAGACAAAATGACCTTCAATTGAGTTTCCATTTAACATTTAATTTCTTATTACTAAGGCATTGGATCTGTATATAGGAAAATTTAGAGCTAGAAAATAAAGAACTTGATCAGTATCCAGATACAGATACTGATTTGGATTATCCACATTAATCCAAATGCGGATAAGTAAGGGAAAGCAGAAAAACTGTTTAATTACATGACCATTAAACACTTGGGAGGGTCAAAATTATACCATGAAAAAGAATCAATCCTAATTCTTCACAATTTAAAATTTTATATCATTCATTCCACTTTAAATATTGAAGCACACCTCCTTGTAATTTATGATTTATACTAAAATTGTTTTTTTCCTTTACAGAGAAAAGAAAGCGATCTTTTATTTAATAAGAACTTGAATCAGGAAAGGGCCAACTCGTTGTGCTAGTTCTTATTCTTTGGACAAGAATATTGCTGTATAGAGTCAAATAATTATTTGGTCCTTGGAAGAGACTTTTTTGATATTACCAAGTTCCCTATTCAAAATGGAAACTTTGAAGTCAAGTCTAAACCCGGAGACCCATTTTGGTGGAGAAGAGTTTGACAAATCAAAGGTCAATCATTTGGTTGCCAAGTTCAAGCTCAAGAACCCAAAGAATGTCAGGAAGAACAAGAAGACTAGCTTTACCTCTTGGTACACCTTGGATGTCATACTTACTTAATGTTCTCTGATATTGGGGCTGATGGTGACATAATAACTACTAGATTAGGCATAAACTATCAATCCCCTCCACCCCCCAACACACACAAATATATACTACTAACTCAGTTAACTAGCCTAATGCCTTAATTCAGATTTATGAATGTAAGAAGGCATTAAACACAGATAAGAACTTGTTGACAAACTTGAATTCACAGACACACAAATTAACTTTTTACATTAATGCTAATAGCATTTTTTAAATGTATGCTGCTTAGATAAGTATAGGAAAAATGACAATATTAAAATAATTTGTAACAAAGAAGATATTAAACACATGGTTTAAGAGTCTGAGAAATACAAAGCAGGGAGTTCAAGGTCTCTTCTTAGAAACTGACATAAATCTTTCCACGAAAAAATTCATGTTAGAGATGAGAAAGTACTAAGTTACGATCAATAATAAAGACAAAAAAAGCACTATTATCCAATTGGCTGGCTAGGAATCAGACTGCTGTTCAGGAAGATGAAAGTGCTAACAGAAAGAAACAGAAGATGTCTGTAATCCCATCATGACTATGCCAGAAGAAAGCAGAGGCAAGCTAGATGATGACCTGTAGCTTGTCATGGGTGAACTCCACCTGGAAGTGTCAGTTCCAGACCCAAGAACAAATAGGATGGCTAAGGAGACCAGAAATACATACTCTATTAAGCCTGTCACAAAATTTGAAGGACCTACATTTGTAGCAAAGTCGGTTTAGTGGTAGTTTAAGAATCTCATTTGAGATACCATTTCTAAGTATTCTGAATTCTTGAATATAAGTTTTATCAGCACCCTAGATTAGCGGAAAATACAATTCATGTCCTTTAAAATAAAGACTTATTTGAAACTGGCACCATTAAACACTTCATGACAGACATTGCTTATTTTTAAAGGGCTTTTGTTTAGGTTCAGTCTTCTAATGACAGAGGTAATGAATTTTTTTTATCCCATAGACTACCCTGTTGCCCAGTATCCCGAAAGAAACACAAAGCATGCTTTGGCTAAGTTTGGGGATCTCTAACATTGTGAAAATTGGGGTGTTTCCTAGGGAGAAGGATAAGCAGCATTACATAAGTAGATGTACCAAATTTTCTTCTTAGCAACAAATTTGTGCAAGCAAAAAAATGTATTCAGCTTCAGTTACTCTGATGAATGCTATAGAGACCCTTGGAAGCCTAGAAAAATCTTTTAGCCACTTAGGGATGCTAATTTACAAGGGACAGAAAAGCAATATGCTAATTTTTGTAAACAGCTATTCTTTGAACAAACATTCTGAAATACTACGAAAGGACAAGAAGAGAGAGTACATCTCCATTATTCTCAGAGACACAAAATAGCCTGATCCTAATATTCTAATTAAGTGGGGTTTTATAGAATTTTTCTTCATGAACAGGACTGAGATTTTTCAAAATGCTTGTTTGGACATAAAGTCCTTGTGCCTCTTCAGTCTGAAAGAGATTTAAATGTTTCTGTCTCCAAGGTAGTGTTTTCTCCCTTCTAAAAATATTTTTGTTGGCCTACTTTAATTGGGCTCTTTAGGGAAAAAAAATTAGATATCCCTTTTTTTACAAACTCTCACCAGTTCAGAAATTTTACTGACAGCATTTCTGACATACGTCGCTTCTACCTCTGTCTGACATTTCCAATAAGAGGGAATTCATTACCTAAAAAATGGGTCATTCAATTTTTTAGCAGCTCTAATTGCTCTAAAGTTATTCCTTACATTGACTTTTAAATCTCCCTTTCTTAATATTTCCACCCATTAGTCTTAGTTTTCTACTTAAATATAACAAAATTAATTCTTTCTCCTATGCAGCAGTCCTCTCAACATTTAAAGACAATTATTATAATATCCTTTTCCAGGAAAAATTGCTCCAGTTTTTCCAGTTTTTTCTCTTTTCAACTTATATCATGTTTATTGCATATAACATTTTTAAATTGAAGTATAGTTGATTTACAATGTTGTGTTAGATTCAGGTATACAGCAAGGTAATTTTTATATATATATATATATATATATATATATATATATATATATATATATATATATATATATATATATAAACATTTTTTTTTTCCGCTGCGTTGGGTCTTCATTGCTGCTCACGGGCTTTCTCTAGTTGCCGCGAGCCAGGGCTACTCTTCATCGTGGTGCGCGGGCTTCTCATTGCGGTGGCTTCTCTTGTTGCAGAGCACAGGCTCTAGGCGTGTGGGTTTCAATAGTTGCAGCACGTGGGCTCAGTAGTTGTGGTTCACGGGCTTAGTTGCTCCACGGCATGGGGGATATTCCCGGACCAGGGATGGAACCCGTGTCCCCTGCATTTGCAGGCAGATTCTTAACCGCTGCGACACCAGGGAAGTACATATATATAACTTTTTAATATTCTTTTCCATTATGGTTTATTACAGGATATTGAATATAGTTCTTTGTGCTATACAGTAGGACCTTTGTTGTTTATCTCTTTTATATATAGTAGTGTATATCTGTTAATCCCAATCTCCTAATTTATCTCTCCCTGCACTTACCCTTTGGTAACTGTAAGTTTGTTTTCTATGTCTGTCAGTCTATTTCTGTTTTGTGAATAAGGTCATTTGTATCACTGTTTTAGATTCCACTTTTAAGTGATATAATTTATCTTTCTCTGTCTGAGTTACTTCATTCAATATGATAATCTCTAGGTCCATCCATGTTACTACAAATGGCATTCATTCTTTTTTATGACTGAGTAATATTCTATTGTGTATACATACCACATCTTCTTTATCCATTCATCTGTCAATGGACACTTAGGTTGCTTCCATGTCTTGGCTATTGTAAATAGTGCTGCTATGAACGTTGTGGTGCATGTATCTTTTCAAATTAGAGTTTTTGTCTTTTCCAGATATATGCCCAGGAGTGGCATTGTTGGATAATATGGTAGCTCTATTTTTAGTTTTTAAAGGAACCTCCATACTGTTCTCCATAGTGGCTGCACCAATTTACATCTCACCAAAAATGTAGGAGGGTTCCCTTTATCTTTCCATCTGTTTGTGTTGTCCTCAATTTCTCTCGTCAGCATCTTAGGGTTTTCGGAGTATAGGCCTTTTACTTCCTTAAGTAGGTTTATTCCTATGTATTTTATTCTTTTTGATATGATGTTAAATGCGATTGTTTTCTTAATTTCTCTTTCTGATATTTCATTGTTAGTGTATAGAAATGCAACAAATTTCTATATATTAATTTTGTATCCTGCAACTTTACTGAATTCATTGATGAGCTCTAGTAGTTTTCTGGTGTGCATATATCATTTTAAAATTTGTGATTATTTACACACTTCTTTCATCCCTCAGGAAAATATATATATTTCTGAAATGTTGTTTAACTCCTTTTTGTATGATTACCAGAATTTCTTTGCACATACTGATCATAAGCTTATTATGGTATGCCATGGCTAGGCCTGTATTGAAACCTTGAGTAGCAGGCTCCGTGGTGGAGCACTGAGTGTGAACAACAAAATAGTGTAGGTTGTAAACCTGTATTGCAGCAAGAAAGATAACCCAGATGCAAACATTAGGATGAAATAACTTGAAGTGAACTGAAAGAGTACCCTCTCAGATAAAAAAATGATAAAGAAGAATAAAAGACAGGAATCACCCATGGTTATGGATCCTCTATCCACACTGACTGCTACGACCCCTGAACTGACAGCATGCTCTCTTAGGTATAAGTGAGTCTGTGAGGGGTATACTTTCTCATGCTGTCTTGTTCTTGATATCTGGTTTATATTTCATGTAGTTTATTTCTTGATTCTACAGAAAAATAAGGCAAAAGCAACCTTGACTGAGACTGACATCCTTGGATCAGACTCTGTTGTTTGGCCTTGCTCTCTGGCCCATTAATATTGGGGGGCAAGCTCTAGTTCCATTTGAAAATTAATTAATGTAATTCACCATACCCACAGATTACTGCAAGACTGTAGGATACAAGATCTACATACAAAAATCAATTGCATTTCTATATACTAGCAATGAAAAATTAGAAATTAAACATTTTAAAAACTGGTGTCATTTATAATAGCACCACACATATGAATAATTGGGTGTAAATATAATAAAATATATGAAATATTCATATGCTGAAAACTGCAGAACACTGATTAAAGAAAGCAAAGAAGACTTAAATAAATGGAGAGATATCATTTTCTTTCTACCTGAAGAACTTTTTAAAATATGTTTTTAGTGTGGTTCTTCTGGTGTTGGATTCTTCCAGCTCTTATATGTGTGTAAAAAATACTTTCTTTTTCGAAAGATATTTTTATTTGGTATAGTATTCTAGTTTTAGAGTTTTTTCCTAGTATTTTAAAGATGTTGGGCTTCCCTGGTGGCGCAGTGGTTGAGAATCTGCCTGCCAATGCAGGGCACATGGGTTCAAGCCCTGGTCTGGGAAGATCCCACATGCCGCAGAGCAACTGGGCCCGTGAGCCACAACTACTGAGCCTGCGCGTCTGGAGCCTGTGCTCCGCAACAAGAGAGGCCGCGACAGTGAGAGGCCAGCGCACCGCGATGAAGAGTGGCCCCCGCTTGCCACAACTAGAGAAAGCCCTCGCACAGAAACGAAGACCCAACACAGCCAAAAATAAATAAATAAATTTATAAAAAAAATAAAAATAAAAAAAAAAGATGTTCTACTGTCTTCTTACATACTTTTTGAAGAAAAATTTGCTATGACTCTTGACTTTGTTCTAAGACATTTGTACATATGTCTTTTTTCACTGGATCCTTTAAAGATTTTTCTAGCAGATTATTATTATTTTAATTGCTGTATGCCTTGTTGTTTTTTTTCATGTTTCTGTGCTTGAGATTTGTTGAGCTTCTTGTATCTGTGGGTTTATAGTTTTCTTAAAATTTGGAAAATTTTCAGCCATTATTTCCTCAATTTTTTCTTCCTGTCTCCTACTCTCTCTCTCTTCTCCTTTGGGGACTCCAATTACACATATAGTCGTTCTCTTGAAATTGTTTCATAAATCACTGATGTTCTGTGCATTTTTTTGCTTTTTATCTCCAGAAAGTTCATATTGCTGTGTATTCAAATTCAATATTTTCTTGATCTTTTCTTCTTCAAAATCCAGTCAAGTATTCATCCCATCCAGTGTATTTTTCATTTCAGACATTGCAGTTTTTGTTTGGGGGAGTTTGTTTGTATTTTTTAAAGCTTTTATGTCTCTGCAAAACATTTTGAACATATAAAATATATACAGTTATAATTTTGATGTCCTTGTCTACTAATTCTAGCATCTGTTTAAATTCTAGGTATATTTTAATTGATTGTTTTTCTACTTATTATGGGTCATATTGTCCATCTTTTCTGAAAGTCAAATAATTTTTATTAGATGCCAGACACTATGAATTTTACCTTATTGGGCACTAGATATTTTTCTTTTACTATAAATATTCTTGAATTTTGTTCTGAAATGCAGCTAAGTTTTTTAGAAACAGATCCCATTATGTCTTGTTTTTAAGCTTTGTTAGGCAGAACCAGAGCAACCTTTAGGCTAATTATTTCCTACTAATGAACCAAGACTCTCTTAGGTGCTCTACCTAAAGCCCCATGTATCATAAGCTTTTCCAGTCTGACTGGTAGGAACAGGCACTATTCCAGTTCTTGTATGAATCTTAGACATTGCTCTGTCTAATCCTTTTGGATTGTCCTAGATAATCTCCTTACATGAATGAGCTGATAAGTAATCAGCTGAATACTAGAGGGTGACTCTGCCTATCTTAGAAGTTCTCTTTCTGTGTAGCTCTCTCCTCTCCAACACTCTGTCCTGTGAACTCTAACTGCCTTCATCTCCCCAGATGGTCAGCTCCATCTCATCTACTTAAGGAGTCTGCTGGGCTCTGCCTGGATTCTTCCTCCCTACACAAGGGCTTGGACTCACTGTCAAGAAATTCACTTGGAGAACGGTAGGCCTCACCTCATTTGTTTCCAGTGTCTCAAGAATCACTGTCCTAGATTGCCAACAAACACATGAAAAGATGCTCAACATCACTAATCATTAGAGAAAGGCAAATCAAAACTACAATGAGATATCACCTCACACCAGTCAGAATGGCCATCATCGAAAAATCTACAAACAATAAATGTTGGAGAGGGTGTGGAGAAAAGGGAACCCTCTTGCACTGTTAGTGAGAATGTAAATTGATACAGCCACTATGGAGAACAGTATGGAGGTTCCTTAAAAAACTAAAAATAGAACTACCATACACCCAGCAATCCCACTACTGGACATATACCCTGAGAAAACCATAATTCAAAAAGAGTCATGTACCACAATGTTCATTGCAGCACTACTTACAATAGCCAGGACATGGAAGTAACCTAAACGCCCACTGACAGATGAATAGATAAAGAAGATGTGACACATATATACAATGGAATATTACTCAGCCATAAAAAGAAACAAAATTGAGTTATTTGTAGTGAGGTGGATGGACCTAGAGACTGTCATACAGAGTGAAGTAAGTCAGAAAGAGAAAAATAAATACCGTATGCTAACACATATATATGGAATTTATAAAAAAAAAAAAAAAAAAAAGGTTCTGAAGGACCTAGGGGCAGGACAGGAATAAAGACGCAGACTTAGAGAATAGACTTGAGGACACAAGGATTGGGAAGGGTAAGCTGGAATGAAGTGAGAGAGTGACATGGACTAATATACACTACCAAATGTAAAATAGATAGCTAATGGGAAGCAGCCGCATAGCACAGGGAGAACAGCTCCGTGCTTTGTGTCCACCTAGAGAGGTGGGATAGGGAGGGTGGGAGGGAGATGCAAGAGGGAGGAGATATGGGGATATATGTATATGTATAGCTGATTCACTTTGTTATAAAGCAGAAACTAACACACCATTGTAAAGCAATTATACTCCAATAAAGATGTTAAAAAAAAAAAAAAGAATCACTGTCCTTTATTGCCTGATATACAATGCCTTTAAAACTATTACCTCATGCATTTTGTTCGTGATCTGGTTGAGTCAGGTGTGATGGTAAATCTAGTTACTGTAACTCCATCTTTTCCAGAAGTGAAGTCTCAAAGGAACTATTGAAATGGCTTCATAACTGGTTTCTCTACTTCTAGGTTTGTTCTTCTAATTTTATGGTGAGGTTCCTACTTTAAATCTTTTGCTAACTCCAAATTGTCACATCAACAGTGCCCAAATTCTGTCTTTAGACAATGGTCAACTCTGTGGTGAAGTTCTCACCAGAAAAAAAGAGAAAAATAAGAATAGTGTATCAAGTTTTACAAACCATTTATTGTGAAATATAACATCAAGAATCTTCAGGATGTATAAAAACAATTATACAGTTCAGTAAATTATCACTAAGTAACAATCCATTTAACATCACCAAATTAAGAAATAGAAAATTTCCAGCTCTCCAGAAACCCTACACAGGTCCCTTCCAAGCCACATATATATATAGGTACTGTGTTTTATCTTGCTTATTTTTTTCAATAACTGCTTATAGTTAGCCAAAGTTAACAATACATTGAGATATGGTGGACTGCAGTTGGAACCTCACTGAAATGAGGCAATCAGTGTGACTTTCCTAAGGAAGTTCTGTTTAAATTGAGTCATAAAGAATAAGTAGGAGGTATCCATTCAAGGAGGAAAGGAAGAGAGGTAACTTGAGAAAAAATGTGTTTTTTCCAGGCAGAAGTAACTTTTGGCTAATCTAAACTACCAAACACACACACACACACACACACACCTGTGAATGAGAAGGGGATAAGACTACCGAAGACAGGTATTAAAATCATCATAAAATTGTATAAAATGTCATTGGTATTAAACTTGAAAATTTCAATAAGATTAATATTTTTCTAGGAAAAAATGAATTATTATTGAAAAAGAAGAAATCAAATACCTAGTTAAACTGTTAATCATTAAAGGATTTTTAAAGTAATAAAAGAATTATTTAACTATCCTGGTTTTAACAATTTCATGGGTGCTTTCTTTCATATTAACAAGGAACAGATAATATTTCTTCTATAGAATATGTTGAAGCATAGAAAAAGGTAGAAGACTGCAGTTCATTTTATGAAGCTTTTAAAGATAACCCCAAAATCTATTGATTAGTCTCATCTATAAATATCAGTAAAAATACTAGGAAAAAATTATCTAACATCAAATTAAAGGGAGCATGATCAGGAAGAGTTTAGTCTAGAAATAAAAGTATAGTAGCAAATATATTAATAAATTAAGTATATCAATAGATAAAATATAAAATTGATCATTTTATGTAATACTAAATATTGATTTATTAAACAAATATTTTCTGTTCCAGGCACTGTTTAAGTTCTGGAAATATAGGATAAGCAATACAACAGCCATACCACCATGGAATTTATATTATAGTGACAGAAAAATATATTAAATATTTTAAAAAAAGAATAAATAATATAATTTCAGGTAATACTAAGGTGTTAGATCACCTTATGAAGGAAGGAAATGTGTCATTTAGAAAGAAACAGCTGTTTTAGAAGGCAAGTGGGGAAAAACTGCTCAGATAAGTGTGGATGATGCAGAGAAGAGTTTGCTAAGACAATATTTGAAAGAAGAACTTTGAAGGCAGAGAAATAACAAATATAAAGTCCCCAAGGTGAGAATAAGGATGGTATGTCTTGGGGGCAGTAAGAAAGCCAGTGTTGGTAGATAAGAGTTGGGTAGGAAGAAAATGGTAAGAGATGTAGCCAGAGAAGAAGACAGAGGCCAGATCTCAAAGAAACTTTCTTGCTAGAATTTTATTTTAAGTGTTAACAGATGCCAATTGGAGAGTTGTAAGCAGAAGTGATGTAACCTGATTTCCATTTTTAAAAAGGCACTCTGCTATGTGGGGAACATATTATAAGCCACAAGAATAGAAGAACAGTTAGGAGAGTATCGTCAGACTAGTCTAGCCCAGGGCGAAAAATGTTAAGGAGTGGTTCAGTTGGAGATATATTTTGAAAATATGGGGACAGATTTGCTGAATGGAGTAGGTGTGATAAATCATAACAATGGGGCATTTCAGGGAAGAGAAGATGTGAAGAAAGGGGCAGAAGAGATTAAGATTTTAACTATGTTGCTTTGGACACAGGACACATAGGCTAGACACTCGTAATAGGATTAGTTGTTGCTACATCCTCAGAAGTGGCAACATAGATCTGAAGCAGTAGACACTGTTGTTGCCTAATTCCAGCCAGCGGAAAGGGAAGACAGTGGAATGCAAACCACTTCCTTATAATAACATGATCCAGAAGTTGAAGACATCACTTCTGCTCCCATCACACTAGACAAAGCTTACTTACACCTCACATGGCCTCTAGGAGGACAGCCATATGCTCAGTTTCATCTTAGGGGAGTCTATTATTAAAAGGAAGAAGAGGAGAAGGCATAACAGTGAAAAATGAACTGTCTCTAACAGGCTGGCATGACACTCAAGCAGGATGCCAAATAGGTATTTGAGACATAAGTCTAAAAATGGGGTTTCTGTAACTTAATAAATAATATTTATGTAAAAATGAGAGCTAGCATACCTATAATAACATAGTAGAGAATTTCTTTTAAAATCACAACTAACACATGGTTATTGACTATTATTTAACATGTTTCTGGGTTGCTAAATAGTAAGTCAACTGATAGCACTAACAAGAATTAATAAGAGCGCTGTAATGTGACCAATTTCAGAAATATGCAAAATAGATAAATTTCATATATATACATATATGTGAGTAATTACATTTATAATAGCAATAAAATATGTGGGTCATTGTACAAACTTTAGAAAATACAGTAAATTAAGAAATAGAAACTAAAGATCACCTAACATTACTCTGCAGAGGTGTCCACTATTAATATCTTGCTGTGTTTCCATGTAAATATCTACAGATTGGTTTTTTCTTATAAATCATGCTTATATTGCATATATTTTTTTTAACATGTTTACTCTACCTAACTTGAGATTACGATTTTCCTATGCTTTTACATTGTTGGGTTTTTTAAACATAATTTTTATTATGGCATAATAGTTTACATATGGTAAAGAATTGAATGAAATTTGGGAGTTTCACCACTAAAAATGCTGACATTTCTTTTTTCAAGAGGAAGAAATGATTCTCCAAGCAACAAGGATATTTTCTACATTCCAAAAGCTATTGAATATATGACATTAATAGACATTCTAATTCCTACCTCTTTAAAATCTCTGGTGTTAGAAAAAGACAACTGACAATATAATAACAGTAATATTAAGAAGTATCTGGGTTCTTTATTTTTCTGAGTTACCAGCAAATCCCAAGCTGCCCTGATATATTGCCTTGAGACATCACCATTACGAGAAATAATCCTCCACATGTTTATGAGCCTTAATTTGCAGATTTTTTTACCTGTAGTCACAAGAAATTGCTTCCCTAAAGCACTTGTCAGGGATAGACTGAAGGATATATACCTTTTAGAAGTGATGAGAGATGCTTCTAGCAGTACTTTCCAAATCACCACCTAAGGATTCCATATGATTCCAAGAAGGCTTCGAGGGCTCTTGTGATGTGAGTCTTGTCTCTGTGCAGCCTCCTCTCCCCCAACAACAGCAGGGTTCATAGATATTGAAGAATAAAGAAAAGGAACTAAAGGAAGTGACAATCTGGAAGGAAATAGGAAATTTAAATCAGTTTTGAATGTACAAAGCCTGGAAGGCCAAAACCTGGAAAAGAGTAGAAACTCATCGGGTGTTCAACTCTGAGCTTCTATATTCTCATCTGCAAAAGAATGAACCAGTAATAATTGAGCTCTACCTCTATGTCAAGCCCTTTAAATGCATAATTTAATTTAAACCTCACAATTGTCTATGGTAGGGATTGTCATCCTAATTCTGTAAAGGAGGGGTCTGAAATTCAAAGCAGTTAGAAATCAGGTCTCATGTGATGCAACTAGTAAATGCCCCAGGCAGGATTCCCCACCCACCTCTCTATGATCCCCAAAAACAAGCTCCTCTCATTTGTCACAATAAATGTACTTTCCCCACTGATTGTTGTGAATACTAAAAGCTTAGGATGAAAGAAGATTATAGTCATCTGTTAATGGAAAATCCATATTGAGTTAAATTTGGCAAAGACCTAGAAACGGGTATTATTTAAATGTGTACTATAAATGGCACAGTTAAAGAGTATAGTGAGAAAGGGGGAAAGCTGATGATATAACTGAAGATTTTTTCACTCCATTATATTATATATAGGAAATCTATATATTTTCATATTTTTAAAATTTGTCACTTTAATAAATTCTTTTATTAGTTTTAATAATTAGAAGCCAGTTCATAAAGGGCCTTGGGTACCAGAGTTAGGAATTTTGTTTTTATTTATCTATCTTGGGGTCCCACAAAAAGAATTTTGAGCACAGTGGTAACAGCACAAGATTTGCATTCTGAAAGACTACTCTTCAAAGATTTATTTTGTGAGTAGAATGGTCTATCAGTAAAGAAAGTCTATGTTATGTTTCAGTCAAAAATCTAAAATTCTCGGGCTTCCCTGGTGGCACAGTGGTTGAGAATCTGCCTGCCAATGCAGGGGACACGGGTTCAAGCCCTGGTCTGGGAAGATCCCACATGCCGCGGAGCAACTGGGCCCGTGAGCCACAATTACTGAGCCTGCGCGTCTGGAGCCTGTGCTCCGCAACAAGAGAGGCCGCGACAGTGAGAGGCCCGCGCACCACGATGAAGAGTGGCCCCCGCTTGCCACAACTAGAGAAAGCCCTTGCACAGAAACGAAGACCCAACACAGCCATAAATAAATAAATAAATAAAATTTAAAAAAAAAATCTAAAATTCTCAGTGGCTTAAAACAACTAGAATTTATTTCTTGGTTTGTCTCAGGTTTAGGGTGGAGACAAGGGTGCTATTCCATTTCACCCTCATTCAAGGACGCTGGCTGGCAGGGCCTTCACACGTGAGCATCACCAGCAATAATAGCAAAAGAGGGTAGGGGACAAGTGACTTGAGCCCTTGTCCTGATAGGTTCCCAATAAGAAGTGACACATGTCACATCTCACATTTCACACAGGGACAAAACAGTGCAGCTTTACCTTGTGCTGGAAGGAAGAGAATTGAAAATACTGCTGAAGAGCACAAATATTTATCACTAATAACTTTTCTAAAAAAATGAGACTAGACATAAGAAGACCAGTCTACCAACTGATGAAATTCAACATGAAAGAGACAATGAGGACTTGAGTCAGGAAAGTGGCTGAGGGTAGAGAAAGAATAATGCAGGTCAAAGCAGTAACTACAGGACGTGGACATATCTTGGATACAGATGGGGAAAAACAAAACACAAAGTGCAAAGATCACCTATGCACCTAAAGTCTTGATAAAGTTTTGAGTTTTTTTCCAAAGTAGAAAGTGCTTTTAACTAACTTTCCAATGGATTTAACCTGTTTTTTAAAAGGTACTCAGGAGGAGCTTCAAGATGGCAGAAGAATAAGACGTGGAAATCACCTTCCAACCCACAAATACATCAGAAATACATCTACATGTGGAACAACTCCTACAGAACACCTACTGAATGCTGGCAGAAGAACTCAGACCTCCCAAAAGGCAAAAAACTCCCCCACGTACCTGGGTAGGGCAAAAGAAAAAAGAAAAAACAGAGACAAAAGCATAGGGACAGGACCTGCGCCAGTGGGAGGGAGCTGTAAAGGAGGAAAGGTTTCCACACACTAGGAAGCCCCTTTGCGGGCAGAGACTGCGGGTGGCAGAGGGGGGAAGCTTCGGAGCCACGGAGGAGAGCACAGCCACAGGGGTGCGCAGGGCAAAGCGGAGAGATTCCCGCATGGAGGCTCGGCGCCGAGCAGCACTCACCAGCCCGAGAGGTTTGCCTGCTCACCTGCCGGAGCAGGCGTGGGCTGGGAGCTGAGGCTCGGGCTTCGGTCGGATCCCAGGGAGAGGACTGGGGTTGGCGGCGTGAACACAGCCTGAAGGGGTTAGTGCGCCACAACTAGCCAGGAGGGAGTCCGGGAAAATGTCTGGAGCTGCTGAAGAGGCAAGAGACTTTTTCTTGCCTCTTTGTTTCCTGGTGCGTGAGGAGAGGGGATTAAGAGCGCCGCTTAAAGGAGCTCCAGACACGGGCACGAGCCGCGGCCATCAGTGCGGACCCCAGAGACGGGCGTGAGACGCTAAGGCTGCTGCTGCCGCCACCAAGAAGCCTGTGTGCAAGCACAGGTCACTCTCCACACCGCCCCTCCTGGGAGCCGGTGCAGCCCGCCACTGCCAGGGTCCCGTGATCCAGGGACAACTTACCCGGGAAAACACACGGCGCGCCTCAGGCTGGTGCAACGTCACGCCGGCCTCTGCCACCGCAGGCTCGCCCCGCCTCCTCCGTACCCCTCCCTCCCCGCGGCCTGAGTGAGCCAGAGCCCCCGAAGCAGCTGCTTCTTTAACCCCATCCTGTCTGAGCCAAGAACAGATGCCCTCAGGCGACCTACACACAGAGGCGAGGCCACATCCAAAGCTGAACCGCTGTGCGAACAAAGAAGAGAAAGGGAAATCTCTTCCAGCTGCCTCAGGAGCAGCGGATTAAATCTCCACAATCAGCTTGATGTACCTGCATCTGTGGAATACCTGAATACACAACAAATCATCCCAAACTGTGGCGGTGGACTTTGGGAGAACCAATATATATATATATTTTTTCCCTTTTTCACTTTTTGTGAGTGTGTATGTGTATGATTCCGTGTGTGATTTTGTTTGTGTACCTTTGCTTTTACCATTTGTACTAGGGTTCTGTCTGTCCATTTTTTTTTTTTTTTTTTTAGTATAGTTTTTAGCGCTTGTTATCACTGGTGGATTTGTTTTTTGGTTTGGTTGCTCTTCTTTCTTTCTTCCTTTCTTTTTTATTACTTTTTAAATTTTTTTTATTTTTAATAATTATTTTTTATTTTAATAACTTTATTTTATTTTTTCTTTCTTTCTTTCTTTCTTTCTCCCTTTTATTCTGAGCCATGTGGATGACAGGGTCTTGGTGCTCTGGCCAGGCGTCAGGCCTGTGCCTCTGAGGTGGAAGAGCTGAGTTCAGGACACTGGTCCACCAGATACCTCCCAGCTCCACGTAATATCAAATGGCAAAAGCTCTCCCAGAGATCTCCATCTCAACACCAAGACCCAGCTCCACTCAGCAACTAGCAAGCTACACTGCTGGACACCCTATGCCGAACAACCAGCAAGACAGGAACACAACCACACCCATTAACAGAGAGACTGCCTAAAATCATAAAAAGGTCACAGACACCCCAAAGCACACCACCAGACGCGGATCTGCCCACCAGAAACACAAGATCCAGCCTCATCCACCAGAACACAGGCACTAGTCCCCTCAATGAGAAAGCCTACACAACCCACTGAACCAACGTTAGCCACTGGGGGCAGACACCAAAAACAATGGGAACTATGAACCTGCAGCCTGTGAAAAGGAGACCCCCAAACACAGTAAGTTAAGCAAAATGAGAAGACAAAGAAACACACAGAAGATGAAGGAGCAAGGTAAAAACCCACCAGACCAAATAAATGAAGAGGAAACAGGCAGTCTACCTGAAAAATAATTCAGAATAATGACAGTAAAGATGATCTAAAATCTTGGAAGTAGAATGGAGAAAGTACAAAAAACTTGTAACAAGAACCTAGAGAAACTAAAGAGCAAACAAACAATGATGAACAACACACTAAATGAAATTTAAAATTCTCTACAAGGAATCAATAGCAGAATAACTGAGGTAGAAGAATGGATAAGTGACCTGGAAGATAAAATAGTGGAAATAACTACTGCAGAGCAGAATAAAGAAAAAAGAATGAAAAGAATTGAGGACAGTCTCAGGGACCTCTGGGACAACATTAAATGCACCAACATTTGAATTATAGGGGTCCCAGAAGAAGAAAAGAAAAAGAAAGGGACTGAGAAAATATTTGAAGAAATTATAGTTGAAAACTTCCCTAATATGGGAAAGGAAATAGTTAATCAAGTCCAGGAAGCACAGAGAGTCTCATAAAGGATAAATCCAAGGAGAAACACACCAAGACACATATTAATCAAACTATCAAAAATTAAATACAAAGAAAAAATATTAAAAGCAGCAAGGGAAAAACAACAAATAACATACAAGGGTATCCCCATAAGGTTAACAGCTGATCTTTCAGCAGAAACTCTGCAAGCCAGAAGGAAGTGGCAGGACACAGTTAAAGTGATGAAAGGGAAAAACCTACAACCAAGATAACTCTACCAG
Source organism: Balaenoptera ricei (assembly GCF_028023285.1). Classification (NCBI taxonomy): domain Eukaryota; kingdom Metazoa; phylum Chordata; class Mammalia; order Artiodactyla; family Balaenopteridae; genus Balaenoptera; species Balaenoptera ricei. Next base: position 40,080,453 of record NC_082650.1, on the reverse strand, counting down.
CAAGGATCTCACTCAGGTTTGACGGAGAAATTAAAAACTTTATAGACAAGCAAAAGCTAAGAGAATTCAGCACCACCAAACCAGCTTTACATCAAATGCTAAAGAAACTTCTCTAGGCAGGAAACACAAGACAAGGAAAAGACCAACAATAATAAACCCAAAACAATTAAGAAAATGGGAATAGGAACATACTTATTGATAATTACCTTAAATGTAAATGGATTAAATGCTCCAACCAAAAGACATAGACTGGCTGAATGGATACAAAACCAAGACCCGTATATATGCTGTCTACAAGAGACCCACTTCAGACCTAGGGACACATACAGACTGAAAGTGAGGGGATGGAAAAAGATATTCCATGCAAATGGAAATCAAAAGAAAGCTAGAATAGCAATTCTCATATGAGACAAAAGAGACTTTAAAATAAAGACTATTACAAGAGACAAAGAAGGACACTACATAATGATCAAGGGATGAATCCAAGAAGAAGATTTAACAATTGTAAATATTTATGCACCCAACATAGGAATACCTCAATATATAAGGCAGATGCTAACAGCCATAAAAGGAGAAATCAACAGTAACACAATCATAGTAGGGGACTTTAACACTCCACTTTCATCAATGGACAGATCATCCAAAATGAAAGTAAATAAGGAAACACAAGCTTTAAATGACGCATTAAACAAGATGGACTTAATTGATACTTATAGAACATTCCATCCAAAACCAACAGAATACACTTTCTTCTCAAGTGCTCATGGAATCTTCTCCAGTATACATCATATCTTGGGTCACAAATCAAGCCTTGGTAAACTTAAGAAAATTGAAATCGTATCAAGAATCCTTTCTGACCACAAAGCTATGAGACTAGATATCAATTACAGGAAAAAGTCTGTAAAAAATAAGAACACATGGAAGCTAAACAATACACTACTTAATAACCAAGAGCTCACTGAAGAAATCAAAGAGGAAATAAAAAAATAGCTAAGAACAAATGACAATGAAAACACGCAACCCAAAACCTATGGGATGCAGCAAAAGCAGTTCTAAGGGGGAAGGTTATAGCAACACAATCTTACCTCGAGAAACAAGAAACATCTCAAATAAACAACCTAACCTTACACCTAAAGCAATTAGAGAAAGACGAACAAAGAAACCCCAAAGTTAGCAGAAGGAAAGAAATCATAAAGATCAGATCAGAAATAAATGAAAAAGAAATGAAGGAAACGATAGCAAAGATCAATAAAACTAAAAGTTGGTTCTTTGAGAAGATAAAATTTATAAACCATTAGCCAGACTCATCAAGAAAATAAGGGAGAAGACTCAAATCAATAGAATTAGAAATGAAAAAGGAGAAGTAACAACTGACACCACAGAAATATAAAGCATCATGAGAGATTACTACAAGCAACTATATTCCAACAAAATGGACAACCTGGAAGAAATGGACAAATTCTTAGAAAAGCACAACCTTCCGAGACTGAACCAGGAAGAATTAGAAAATATAAACAGACCAATCACAAGCACTGAAATTGAGACTGTGATTAAAAATGTTCCACAAACAAAAGCCCTGTACCAGATGGCTTCACAGACAAATTCTAGCAAACATTTAGAGAAGACCTAACACCTGTCCTTCTCAAACTCTTCCAAAATATAGCAGATGGAGGAACACTCCCAAACTCATTCTACAAGGCCACCATCACCCTGATACCAAAACCAGACAGAGAGGTCACAAAGGAAGAAAACTACAGGCCAATATCACTGATGAACATAGATGCAAAAATTCTCAACAAAATTCTAGCAAACAGAATCCAACAGCACATTAAAAGGATCATATACCATGATCAAGTGTGTTTATCCCAGGATACAAGGATTCTTCAATATACGCAAATCAATCAGTGTGATAAACCATATTAACAAATTGAAGGAGAAAAACCATATGATCATCACAATAGATGCAGAAAAAGCTTCTGACAAAATTCACACCCATTTATGATAAAAACCCTCCAGATAGTAGGCATAGAGGGAACTTACCTCAACATAATAAAGGCCATATATGACAAACCCACATCCAACATCGTCCTCAATGGTGAAAAACTGAAACCATTTCCACTAAGATCAGGAACAAGACAAGGTTGCCCACTCTCACCACTATTATTCAACATTGTTTTGGAAGTTTTAGCCACAGCAATCAGAGAAGAAAAAGAAATAAAAGGAATCTAAATCGGAAAAGAAGAGTAAAGTTGTCACTGTTTGCAGATGACATGATACTATACATAGAGAATCCTAAAGATGCTACCAGAAAACTCCTAGAGCTAATCAATGAATTTGGTAAAGTAGCAGGATACAAAATTAATGCACAGAAATCTCTTGCATTCCTATACACTAATGATGAAAAATCTGATAGAGAAATTAAGGAAACAATCCCATTTACCGTTGCAAGAAAAAGAATAAAATACCTAGAAATAAACCCAGCTAAGGAGACAAAAGCCTGCAGGCAGAAAACTATAAGACACTGATGAAAGAAATTAAAGATGATACAAACAGATGGAGAGATATACCATGTTCTTGGATGGAAGAATCAACATTGTGAAAATGATTATACTACCAAAAGCAATCTACAGATTCAGTGCAATTCCTATCAAACTACCAATGGCATTTTTCCAGAACTAGAAGAAAAAATTTCACAATTTGTATGGAAACACAAAAGACCCTGAATAGCCAAAACAATCTTGAGAAAGAAAAACTGAGCTGGAGGAATCACGCTCCCTGACTTCAGACTATACTACAAAGCTACAGTAATCAAGACAGCATGGTACTGGCACAAAAAGAGAAATATAGATCAATGGAACAGGATAGAAAGCCCAGAGATAAACCCACACACATGTGGTCACCTTATTTTTGATAAAGGAGGCATGAATATACAATGGAGAAAAGACAGCCTCTTCAATAAGTGGTGCTGGGAAAACTGGACAGCTACATGTAAAAGAATGAAATTAGAACACTCCCTAACTCCATACACAAAAATAAGCTCAAAATGGATTAAACACGTAAATGTAAGGCCAGACACTATAAAACTCTTAGAGGAGAACTTGGGCATAACACTCTATGACATAAATTACAGTAAGATCCTTTTTGACTCACCTCCTAGAGAAATGGAAATAAAAACAAAAATAAACAAATGAGACCTAATGAAACTTAAAAGCTTTCACACAGCAAAGGAAACCATAAACAAGATGAAAAGACAACCCTCAGAATGGGAGAAAATATTTGCAAACAAAGCAACTGACAAAGGATTAATCTCCAAAATTTACAAGCAGCTCATGCAGCTCAACATCAAAAAAACAAACAACCCAATCCAAAAATGGGCAGAAGACCTAAATAGACAAATTTTCAAAGAAGGTATACAGATTGCCAACAAACACATGAAAGAATGCTCAACATCATTAATCATTAGAGAAATGCAAATCAAAACTATAATGAGATATCACCTCACACCAGTCAGAATGGCCATCATCAAAAAATCTACAAACAATAAATGCTGGAGAGGGTGTAGAGAAAAGGGAACCCTCTTGCACTGTTGGTGGGAATGTAAATTGTTGCAGCCATTATGGAGAACAATATGGAGGTTCTTTTAAAAAGTAAAAATAGAACTACCATACGACCCAGCCATCCCACTACTGGACATATACCCTGAGAAAACCATAATTCAGAAAGAGTCATGTACCACAATATTCATTGCAGCTCTATTTACAGTATCCAGGACATGGAAGCAACCTAAGTGTCCATCGACAGATGAATGGGTAAAGAAGATGTGGCACATATATACAATGGAATATTACTCAGCCATAAAAAGAAATGAAATTGAGGTATTTGTAGTGAGGTGGATGGACCTACAGTCTGTCATACAGAGTGAAGTAAGTCAGAAAGAGAAAAATAACATATGCTAACACATATATATGGAAACTAAAAAAAAAAAAAAAATGGTCTTGAAGAACCTAGGGGCAGGACGGGAATAAAAACACAGACCTACTGGAGAATGGACTTGAGGACACGGGGAGAGGGAAGGGTAAGCTGGGACCAATTGAGAGAGTGGCATGGACATATATACACTACCACACGTAAAACCGATAGCTAGTGGAAAGCAGCTGCATAGCACAGGTAGATCAGCTCAGTGCTTTGTGACCACCTAGAGGGGTGGGGTATGGAGGGTGGGAGGGAGGGAAACGCAAGAGGGAAGTGATATGGAGATATATGTATATGTATAGCTGATTCACTTTGTTATAAAGCAGAAACTAACACACCATTGTAAAGCAATTATAGTCCAATAAAGATGTTAAAAAAAATAAAATAAAATAAAAATAAATAAATAAATAAAAGGTACTCAGATTAGAGCAAGGGAAATAATTTATATAGAAAGTTGTTCACCAATTTTTATGTCTCAGTATAAAAAAAACCTGTCAGTTACTGTAAAAGAAGTCTGTTTAAAAAGGTGTTAAGAAAAATGTATTCAGGAAACTAATGAAAAAATTATGTTAACAATCTAAACTCGAAATCCCATTTCAAACATACAAACAATAATCTTCATTATCAACATGATCTGAGAGCAGCATTAGAACTTGGAAAAAAAATGATGGAACTAGAATAAGTTTACAGCATAGAACTGACTTACTTCTGGGACTATATTTCCTAAGTAAAAGCCACAGAATTAGTCCCTAGAGTAATATATTATTTAAGCTGGAAGGAACAAAGTGTTTGTGGTAAACATGTTCAGGAATTTAGAAGTGAATACTAATTTAGCAATAAGATATACTTCAATTATTTATGCCAAATAAAGGCAGTTTTCCCTGGCAAGGGTGTAGGAAGGTCTGTGGTATTGCTGTTAAAATTGTAGGATGGGAAATACTGAGTCAGCATTTCCTTACCCTGGTCACAGTGTTACTTTACCACGATGGAGAGGTTGTGAAACAAAGCACATTCTTTCCCATTTTGATATGATACTGTATGGATATCCTGGCATTTGTTTGTTTCTCTGCTGAGAATTGTATCACAAACCTCAGTAGAGCAAGGCAGAATGTTAAGAAAATAAATATTCAACTTGATCTAAATTTATGTAGTTACAGTTCTGCGTGTGCACTGCTCTCCACATTTTAAGTTGAATTATTAGTCACAGGAGAAGAAAGTATACCTAATTCCCTTCAAATGTTTCAGTCAATTTTCATAAGTTATAAACCTGGAAGTCCCATTAGAAGTTGATCTCCCTAAATGTAACTCTGGAACATCCTTAAATAATGCCAGACAAATGAGAATCCATACGGAAATATTAGGGCAGAATATTGTACAATTTTTTTTATTATCATCAACTCCCTCTTTGTTTTCAAATCATGCTAAACAAAACTATAGAGGACATTATTTTTAAATTCAGAAAAATTACAGATTTTAGATTTAATGAAGTATAAAACCCCACATTTCAAAACTAATTTTTTTCAAACTTTTAGTTGCTTTCTTCATTTTCCAACCATATAAAAATCTTAAGTAGATGATCAGATCCCCAAGAGTTACAAGATTTGTGTATTTCTAGTTCTGCCATTGGTCTTATATAAGACACAAAATTTTTCTGTGTGCTTCAACACCCTTGTCTACTAAACAGATAAAATAAATTTATTTCTCCAAACAAATCTGAAAATTTTTCCATTGGAAATATATAATCAACCTGTCCTTCTGAGTGTGCAAAACCAAAAATCCCCATTTCCATCCAACTACTGTAGTTTTCTTTATATTGAACTTAGGGTAAGATTAGACAGACTTTTCCAAATGCATCTAAAATAATAGGCAAAACATTGTTTTCAAATTTAAAAGCTCTTCACATCCTATTTGCAACTTCTAATAATCTTTCAAAGTAGACAGAAAGGACATTACTTTCCTACTTTACAGACCAGAGAACTGAGGTTTAAGAGGTAAAGCAGTATTTCCCAAGGCTACGTTGCTATTCTGAGGGCTGGCCAAGAGCTCTTTCTGCTGCACTATATTGTATATTTATCAAAGAAATCTAAGATATGGTCACCAATCTTAGTAAGTATTAATGTATTAGTGAGTCAAAACACTCAAATCCAAGGAGGAACAAACATAGAAGGAAACATATTGAAAGAAAAGTCAAGCAAAATGAAGTCTACCTACTATATGTAGAAATTGAGAAAGGATTTCGATGAGCTAGAGCCTTCCAGAAATATCTCATGACAGACCATAATATTTAAAACTCATTATTTGGGCAGGTGAGTGAAGTTAGGAGGCTTTCTGATTAGGAGGGGAAGTATTTGCTAAAACACAGAGACAGGAACAGGTGTGTGTACCTGAAACACTGAAGACAAGAGGATACACATATGCCTGAAGCAAAGCTTGAGAGGCAAAGAGGGCTGGAAAAAAATTGGAAAGACAGAAAATGACAGCTCTGTTGAAGTCTTGAAAGTGTTGTTGCAGAGTTTGTCTTTAAGGTACACGTTGAAAAAGGACAGTGTTCTAAAGTTGGTGAAAGCTCTGTGAAATTTCCTTTTAGTCTGGCTAATACACATGTGTGTTTGAATCAAACTGGAGTCACAGTGTTACAGCAACTTAAGTTAAAAGAGATCAGTCAAGAATGGTAAGCCATGACAGCGAGGAAGAAGGCATATCCATTTTTTTGTTAAAGAGTGGGTACAGGCGAACAACTGAAAGAATATTTGAAAGGTATTACATCTGGGTGCTCAGAACAATGAACAGAAGGCGTTTCATTGAGAATATGGTTAACAGCCATTAGTGTCAGATGTGGAGGAGATTGTGGACTGATGGAGAAAAAAATCAGAGCTGCTAAAAAAAAAAAATCACATCCCTGGATAATCTTTAAAAGTTTACAGTCATTTTTCATTAACAATATGAGATTGCAAGTGAACACAAGCACAACCAATCACAGGTATACTTATAATGTCTTATGTATATAGAGCTATACTACAAAATTGTTTTGCTATGTTATAAGTGTAGCAACATGATGAATGGGATGTTTTTGTTGCCCTGGAATTAGTGACTAAGATTCAGGTCTGAGCTACAAAGAGATATCCTATACTAATCAACCTAAAGAGAACTGCAAACAATGGAATCCTTCCTCCAGGAGTTACTAAGTGGTGGCTGAACCCACTGTTCTTAGCAATCTCCACAAGTGCCTCCCTCTAGTCACATAAGCAGGGATGGGGAAAGTAGGGGGAATTGGAATAAAATTGCTGGAATTGTAGGGAACGGTTGTTGTTTTCTTCTCTTCCTCCCTTTCCCACTGCCAATTTTGGGGAGAGGGTATTCAAGACAATTATTCATAAGAGGTGCCTGCAAAAAAAGAGAACAAGGAAACTGGTATTTTATTCCTAGCTGGACATTAGCTTATGAAGTGGACTTGTTGATCTTTTTCATTATTGTATTGAACAAAGGAAAAGGAGAATGGGGCACGGGGGAAGAGGGTAGAACAGAAGAGGGGGCAGCTGTGGAAAGTCTGAACTACCACCATGAGGAACAGAAAGGAGGCAGGTCAAGTGGATCTCATGGGAGATAGCTAGTCTTGAGCCCTGTTGAACATTCCAAGCCCAAGGTGGCAACATAGGCCTATTGCACTGAACATTCAGGAACAGACTCTGAGAAGTAATTAGGAAAAAATAAAATGGGATTTGGTCCCTCACATCAGGGAACCTTGAAATGGGCAGACTCCACTCCCAAACACAAGGCACACCAAGAAATTCAGACATACACCCTAAAGGAGAATTGGCATCAAACTCTCTTATCCAGAAGAGCATCAAAAGGCAAAAGGTCAAACAATTCGAGTTCCGTTATAGACATTCAGCCCTCTCCATCTTCTTCCTCCTTTCTTTTAACAAAGGAAAGGAAACACACACACACACATACAGAAAAGAAAGAGGAGAGAGTGAAACCACAAACATTTCTTCTCCGATTTAAGTCTCTTGGGACAAATCTTCAAGAGATGAGTAAACAAAAGAAAAGGATGAGAATTAAGAAGATGACAGCTTTTTATGCTGGAAAGTAATAATAAAGATGGGATAGTCAACGGCACATGGTTGCAGGCAGTGATTGAGAAACAAATGAAAGCCTCATGGTAATTTCCCACAGTTCAGACTGCTCAATAAAGCAATACATAACGATTTAAGTAGAGTATTTTCTAAAATATCTGATACTCAGGAAAGATGTTTTGATTCTTTATACACAAATAGAAAATATATCTGAAGTTTTGGAGGCTTTCTTTTTTTTTAATTTCCAGCAGACATAAGCTATGGAATGAACAAAATTCAACCTATACATTAAAATGCAAGTAAACTGCAAACTATTCAACAGAATTGGAGTCTAGATTTTTCTTTCGGAAAGCATCCTTTGTTCTCAAATGTTTTGGAATAAAAATGAGTCAAAAGTCCAAGTTAGATAAAAATGTCAGCTTTAGAGAATGTGGTAAATTAACTTTAATAGAGTTTATGAGTGTACGGCAGATACACATCATTCTTAAGTTATACCAGAAAACAAAATAAAAGACAACAAAAACAAAAATAAGCTTATTCTAGATTCAGTGAAATACCCTTCTTTGCTTAATGGGAATAACAGAATAATGGCTCTTTACCGAGTAATATTTAATAATTTATAGAAAAGTATATAAAAACTTCATTCTTGTGAGTTTAGGTGTTCCTGGAGTGTCTGTAGGATTCTCATAGCACACGTGGCTGCAGAAGATCACTTGACCAAAGCTGTCTGCTCCAACAGAAAGCCTGCCCCAGTACTAAAGCATTAAGAAACCTTGGGAAATAGCTATAGGCTAAAACAGTTGTGATTCAGACATCAGGCAATGTATTAAATGCTCTTCGTCTCTATTTAAATAAGCAGTGATCCCGATTTTGAATCTGCATGAATCATTTGTTTTCTGAGTATAACTTGGAAATTAAATTCTAACGTCATAGATGGATTTAAAGTCTGACTGCCTTCAGCACACAAAGCAATAAGAGGTTTGAATATAAAGTTCACAAGCCAGGTCAGAATACGTCCTACTTCCTAGTCATATCTGCTGTTTGTTATTTCTGTAATGCATATTTTACTCTAAGCATTCACTCAACCCAGCATCATTCTCCCTATAGATGGGGGAATGTTTGGCATTTAATTGCTGTAAGATGAGAACTCTGTGCACCAGTTTCTCACAGCAGCAGTCCAGGCCTCCTCCTTCTTTTCCTAATGTGCCCTGAAATTGTTCCAGTTGATTGTAAACACTTGCCAGCAAGTTCTGAAGTGTGTCCAGTTGTTTTTTCAGCTTGCTGTTAAAAGTATTCACACTATGGCCTCAAGCTTTAATTTCTTCCATTTGAGAAGAAATGGTCATCCAGTCATCTTTCAGCTCACAAGGCCTGAAGAAATCATCTTTCGTTGCAGATAACCCCAGGTTCTGGCATGTTCTTCAATAATAAAATCAATCCCTGGGAATATAAAACTGAGATAGTTCAATGTGATCTGACAGATAGCGTCCAGAAACATAAACCAATTGACATCTGAAGAGACTTGAGGGATTAAAACACATTCCGTACATCTGTTCAGCTTCCCAGTGCAGGTTTTCCCCCAACACCTCCCAAGATCCATTCTACCTTTCAGTCTGACAGCCTCATCTACAACAGCTATGTGTTCAAAGAAAACAGAGCTGTTATAGAATACAAAGACATAAAACAAAATGCACTTAAAATCGCAATCCAATGACAGAAAGGTTTTGAAATAAGGATCCAGTGAGTACGATTTCCTATATATTTTCCCTAAGCAATAGACCTTTTGTGAGTGATGAATAACTTACTGATTTAAAATTCTATTACTGTGGCACTTAGATTAAAGTCACAGTCTGATTAAACAAAAACATGTTTCAGAATGATAAAATTTCATGCCTATCAAGTTTCTGTATTACAGCTTGAAAAATGACATTTTACCTCTCCACTGTAATACCACGCTGATATTATAACAAAGTTCTACGAACTCCATTGGCAAAGACCTAACTCTCCTGATTAAGTACAGCTTTAAGACCCCAAAGTGACATTGGAAAATATTTTCATAATGCTGGAAACTCAGGTGCAATTAAAAAATATATTATTGAGCACTATTAATGCAGAAAGCTCTCCCTTCATATTTATTATAACATTTAATGATATATTTTAAATTGCTAAAAATCTACAAAAAGACAAACTGCTGATTATGTTCATTCTGACTGAAATAAATTACGGAAGAGCATGAAGACTCCTGAAAGATAGAACAATTCCAAATAGATAAAGTATGGTTAGCATGCACCTTCATACCAATTCTCCAGTTCTAGGAAACATAAAAGTTCCTCTGAATTTATTTCAGAGGCAAGATCAGAGCCTGAGTGATGTCAAAAGACTCCCCAGCAGTCTTTGTGTACCTTCAATATGTCAAAGCAGATAAGTTGCTCTTGTTGGGTCACTGACAATTGTACAGGAAACAATAACTATGCCCTTTTTGATATTTCAAACAGCTCCCCTTCCTTGTCTGTGTCTACAGGCTTAGCCCCAAGGATACAGGATTTTCCTTCTGACAAAAGAGCCTCTCCCACATCAGGAGTTCAAATCTCTCCCTACAATGAGTTTTCTCTAGTCACAGAGTTTCTCTAATACCATGTTATGGCTCTTACCTACAGTACTGGTATTTGAAAGTAAGTTCCGTATGACATTAAGTTGTAATCAACTCCTCCATCAGCCTCGCCAAAATTCCATTAAGTAATGTTTCCAAAAATTCCAGTCAGTCCACGACATTATTAGGTTTTGAAATTGTACCACCCATCTTTTTCATAATGATATTGAATTTAATCAGCTCTTTTCTATGCACTGTACTTTGTGATGTTTGTTTTAATCTCCCAAGCAGTTTCTTCCAGATTTTCAATGTGTTTGTCATTTAGAAGTCCAACTTTGCTATTTTAGGCAAGAGTACTTCAAGTTTTCCCTCCAGGGAGGTCATGGAGTTACGTAGTTTGATTCTGAAAATAATTTCCTGAAACAAGCCTTTCATGTGGAATCCAGAGTTCTTGACAGAGTCATTTTCCCTCTAACTTGCCTTGTTTAGATGGTGTAGAAAATTAAAGTGCCTGATGTCAAATGCTAAATGTGTGGCTCATATGGACCATATACTCTAACTGGTCTTCCATGACAAAATGCTCGTTGGAAAGTGGAAGATCTTCTCAACCATTCAGATGAGTATATATTTTAGAACCAAAGTTCTAAATGTGACTTTAGAAAAAATGGCCTTTGATTTCTCTAACATAATCAAAGGATGGGTTAGAAAATTAGTCTCCCACATGATAGCAATCCATCTGCTGAATTTGTAAGAACAGAACATAATAGTAAATGATAATAAATTTGGAGACGTTTTCTTGTTTGAGAAATCAATTAATGTCCCTTTAAAATATATATGTATTAAGAATATATGTATATAACTATTTGATTTCATTTGTTTTGGTCAGCATTATTGAGTTATAATTTACACAAAATAAAATTCACCAATTTTAAATGTGCTATTAGATAAATTTTGAGAAATATATGCAGTTATACAACCAGCACCACAATTATGATAAAGAACATTTTCATTATCCTAAAAAATTTTCCTTGTGCCCCTTTGCAGTTACTCCTCTCCCTCTATACCCTGGCCCCTTGAAATTACTGATTTGCTTTCCATCACTATTGTTTTGCCTTTTCTAGAATTTTATGTAAATGGAATCACTCAGTATACATATTCTTTATGTCTAGCATCTTTCACTTAGCATAATGCATTTGAAATTCATTCCCTATTGATTAGTATTCCATTAGTTTTCTTTTTCAATTCCTCACCTTCCTAAATCAGAATTAACTTAATTCCAGAAGAGCTGACAGTGGCAATAGTAGCACATCTATGGGACACCCCACACCCACTCCTACCCACAAGGATGCAGCCTTATGTCATGACCTCCTAAAGATGAAAACACTGTTGGCTTCAGATATTTCCTGTGCTCTGGGCTGACCTCTGCAGGTGGTGTTTCCCTGGCTCAATGTCAACTGACTTCTGGCCACTGAGAGACAAGATACTGGAAGGTAGGGGAAATGGAGTAACCCTAGTATTTCTCTCTGCATCTCTCCATCCTTTGCTTTTGTCAGCTCTTTTGAAAAAGGCTGAATTTCCTCTTTGGCTTCGCCTCCCACCAGACAAGCCCACCATGGTTCCAGTTTCCATTAAGTCAACCTAACCCCTGAGCTCTAAGAGCATCAGTTTATCTCATTCCTTTGTCTTTCAAGCCTAGTGGTGATGAACACTTCTGCTGCTGCCAATTTCTGGATCCTCAGCATTCCTTGTTTGGTTCTCATCTCCAGCATTACCTATGTAAATAATTCCCTGCATTAAATTTCCTCTGCTGTAGCTACTTAAAGTGCATTCTCTTTTCCTGGTTAGATTCTGCTATGAACTAACTGTGATCCCCCAAAATTCATGTGTTGAACCCCTAATCCCAGTGTGATACTATCTGGAGGTAGGCTTTTGGGAGGTAATTAGATCATGAGGGTAGAGCCCTCATGAATGGGATTAGCGCCCTTATAAGAAGAGTTTAGAGAGCTAGCTTGCTCTTCTTTTCCACCATGTGAGGATACAACATGAAGTCAGTGGTCTGCAACCCTGAAGTGGGCTCTCACCAGAAATCAGCCATGCCGGCACCCTGATGTGGGTCTTTTAGCCTCTGGAGCTGTGAGAAATGAATTTTGTGTTGTTGACAAGGTATTCAGTTTGTGGCATTTTGTTATAGCAGCCCAAGCTGACTAAAACAGACCCTGATTACATTTCACAAAGTCTGAGTCACTAGGTCTTATCCATGTTCACCTAACTTTTAACACAAAACTGATCTCATTTATTTATGAAGCATAATTATTATTCCCATTTATTAAGGAAGAAATGAAGCCTGAAGAAGTTATGCATCTATCATACAGAAGGTCACAGTGCTAAAAAGTAACAGAAGTTAAGGTGCTAAGAGGTTGAGAATAGATTAAAGAGGCTGAAATGTACATGGAGAAGCGCTGAGCAGGCTGAGTGTGGTTAGCAGAGAGTAGGAGAGTTTTGCCACAGGGCAGGAGAGTTTACATCTCTTGGGGAAAATGGTAAAAGTATTCTGTAATCTGTTTTATGTGGATGTAAACCTTCTGATCCTCTTTTCTGTTAAGACTGGAAGGAATGCATTTCCCAGATTAATCACCACAAACAATGTGCCCAACGTTGTATAAATGTACCCTGGCAACAATATCACACCTGGCACAGCAGCTAAAACTGGGGCTAATACTTGATTGAGTTTGTGGTAATCTAACATCCTCAAGGATCCACCAGGTTTTAGCAGGTATAAGACAGGTAAGGTAAATCAAAATATAATGGGAACCACCATCCTGGGGTTTTATGTCTTTAAGGGTGGTGCTAATCACCGTGAGTCCTCCTCAGATGAAATATTATGAACAATTTACTATTTGTTCAGGGGATGGCAGACAGAGTTAAACGATTCTATTTGACCTTTTCTATTACTATAGGCTCACGGAGACAATATGGGAAATGTACCAATTATCAAGTATGTTTATCCCAATTACACAATGAGAAACTGAAGAAATGACCACTAAATAGATCTGTGGACCCAGGCCTGAGCCCATTGCATTTTATTGCCTGGTTTTCATATGTTCCCATTGTAACAGGGCATCATGATGGCAACCTGGACCCTGTGTCTAGTTCCCAAAATGTTTGGGCATTCCCTTTTCCATATTTTATAGTTGCCTGATTAAGTGTCCATAGGTCCCCTTGGGGAAAGAATTGGGTACACATTACCATGTATATTGCCATGGTGTTACCGGGTCCTTCCTCCGTGGAATCTGGCCTCTCTTTCAGTCAATGGAATCCAGGTGTGAAACTGCTTGAGGGCCAGGGATAATGACTTTTAACTGAAGCAACTGCTCTTAGCTTCCTGATCATCCACCCTTGAAACCCCTGTACAGATCAAGCAGTAAACAGCTGGTTATCCTTCTTTTTAATGTCAGAGATACCAGTTCTACTAAGCATCTCCATGCTCAGGCACCCAGGCTCTCTCCAACCTTGCCACTCATTATGATAATTACATGTACCTGGTTCCTGATTCATAAATGTTATCACCTGGCCTTCATTGTTTCAGTATGCCCCTCATCCTCAGTGCTATGTGTTCTGCAGTGGCATTCCTATCTTCAGTCCTGGCCTGCTAAAAGAAGCCACCACTGAATTACTAAGTGATTCAGGTGCCCCTCTCACCAGCACATTCCTGATGGCCACCACTGGACGTTTCCATGGACATATTCCTATGGTGGGTCTTCTGGGCTTCGCATAGTTTATTCACTCTATCACAAACACTTGTCTGAATCTTTTACCATACATTTTCCACAGTCTGCCATGAAAATTCTGGCATCTGAACCTCACTTAATGTAGGCCAGAGGTCAGCAAACAATAGACCTAAACCATCCTGTTACCGTGTTGGTAAATCAAGTTTTATTGGAAAACACACACAGCCACTCATTCATTTATGTATTGTTTTATGGCTGCTTTTTCATGACAATGACAGATTTGAACAGTTGCAACAGAGACCACCTGGCCTGCAAAGCCTAAAATATCTACTATCACTCTCTAGAAGCAAAAGTTTTCTATCTCCTGGTGTAGGCCATTGCTTTTTCTATGCTGCTAGAAGCCATCCTCGTAGAAGGATATTTGCCAGACTGTTAAATTCTGTATCCTGGGAAAGTAGTCCCAAATTGGTAAACTCTCCCTTATCCAACTTTATTTTCTAGCTACCTTGATCAAGCACTATCTATTCCCAAGAGAAGGAAAGGGAAGATCCTAAGGCTGACACCTGTTGCCTTGCAGGGGCGAGGTCTAGGCTTCCTTTCCAAGCAAGAAGGAAGTCCCAGCTTCTTATAGGGAGGCCACTTACACAGGTCCAGAGGGTTCAGGAGAATCATGCCTTTCCAGATTTACAAGGACATCAGCTCAGATCTCCCCACCACATTTATCAGTATCCCATCATTTGCCAACTAGTACTTCAGTGTTCACATAGCAAGTCTGCTTTACTAGGAAATTTAATTTCATTGGTGTTCAGCTACTCTGACAATTAATTCCTGGTCTTGGTCCTAAGCTTACTCTTTCCTCTTATTGCAGGTGATGACAGTCTCTTTATATGCTCCCAAGGAGGTTGCCTAGCTTTCATATTTAGCTTTGAATTGTTGAATACTTGCTCTCCACTCTCCACTTTATCTTTGTCTAGAGCATCAACCAAGTTTGTCATTACAGTTACTATTCCTCTCATATTTCTAAATTCCTAATACAGTGAGCCAGTTAATGAATTCCCTTTTGCCAGTATACATTCCAGTGTATCCTAGTTCACCACTGTGAATGTTTTAACAACTGTACTGCCACTGCACCAAGGGCTGTCTATCCTTCATCTACCACTAGTGATGGGATCCTCTGGACAATAACATATATTTCTACTCCCAAGAAAGTGGAAAAATAGAACCTGGGATGTGGAAGGCATAACTAACATCCTAAGGATTCAACTAAGGATTCATCTTTTCATCCTTAATTGTAATAATTGCCAGTCTCATTTAGAGCTTCATGAGAAGATTAATCACTACTTTTGCATTATATCTCTTCTGCCAAGGAGTGACCACGTTTCTTCAATTTGAAATAAAAGATATCAGAACTCTGTAACAATTCTTATTACTAGTAGTACCAACATGCTAATGTCTATGAAATACCAAAGTAAAATATAAATAATAACCTGCAGGTATAATCGAGCTTATGAGGTTGTCACAGTAGCCATCCTGTATTAGGAAGGATTTCCACTAAACTTAGAAAGAAAAGAACTGACTTTGTTTGCATTTGGATATTTAAAATTGTGCTAACACCATGCTTACTTTAAAAATAAGAATAGAAGTTAATATAAACACTGCTTAAATTCTTTCATGCATAGTGATTTTTTTTTTTTCACAGCATAACTGCTGCTGTTTTCTTTCCTGTCTTGTTACATAAGACTGCTCAAAAGCATAAAGATTAGAGAGAGCACTCAAGGAATGACTTTACTGTTGAAATATCATTAGCAGGTAGTGGAAAAGATTAAGAAAAAGAAATAGTGGCTTCACTGCAAGGTTTTTGACTATAAGTATTTCAACGTGTCTTATCCAGACCTAACAGAACTGAAAGAAGAAATATTTTTATTTGCTCAACCTTTCAAAGATATCATAAAAGAAAATAAAAAGTCAATAATCATATACTGACTATGGAATATCATATAGACTATATGTTAACTAGGCAAATAGTGACTTTTGACATTTTTAACCTGAACTTGAAAGAATTCAACTGCTGTGTAAAAATACTGATGATGGGAAAAAAATGGTACACATAATAATCAAAAGAAGAAATTTGTTCTTAAACATACGACAAGCAAGTACAGAAATGGGGTTATTTAGACATGTGGGGAACAGTATGAGTAATTGCTAATTGCAAAGAGAAAGATGGAAGAAACACTTGTGAGAGAGAAGTGATATGAGTACAGCAGGGAGAGAGATAGTAATGGCTAATGAGAGTGTAACATAAGGCAAGTAGAACTGGGTGGGAATATGGTTGTCAGTCTTGTCAGGTCCCTTCCACACAGGTTCTGTGGTAGCAGAAGTAAAGAGGAGGGCTATGTACATCTTAATGGAGTATGTAAATCATGAAAATAAAAACATTGTTCATGCTATTTGTCTCCTCATAATCTGTAACATACACAAAGGGAGAAATTACACACACACATACATTCTTCCCCAAAGATGTAGAAGGATTTTATTATACCATGTCATAAATCTCAGTTTCTCTAAAATACAACCAAATGAACCCAAACGAACCCAAACCTGTAGCTGCCTTTGGAATGTATTTTTTGGGGCATATATCAACGTGTGGGTATCTCTAAGCTCTGGAAATTCTCAGTATTTCAGGTAAAGAAATAAAAATACAAAACATGTTTGAGTTATAAACTGTTTTCCTCTGCAATCTGAATATATATATATAAGTAACAGAACCTCAAAATTAAAAGCATAGATGCAGCCCAAACCAGAAATGACCAGTTAAACAATAATAACTGTGGACCACTCCTTCTATTAAACAGAGTAGAACTTGTTTTAATCTAAAAATTCTCTTACAAACTTACTAGACAATAGAAACCAAATATCAGCTAAAAAAAGAACATTTTGTCATTGTCTTAAACTGATACTTTAAAAGTTAAGAACAAAAATAATATCCTTATTCTGAAATATCAAAATAGGTAGTAACAGCATAATAAGCATAATAATATAAAAGAGCAAATCATATCTAAATTTTAATTCTGAATTCAATAAAGTTTCTTCTATAGCAACCATAGAAAAGATTTTCTTGTGCAACATGTATATTTAAGGGTTTGGCCCACTAAGGTCCTAGATTATTGATATTGAAAGTCCTAGATTATTGATATTGTTTAAAATATTAACCAAATTAATCAGGTAGGTGTTCATGGAAAGTCAATGTGCATATTAATCTGATATGAAATGTAATTGTTTATACAAGAGAAGATTAGTCTTTATAATCCAAAAATAAAGAAGTAGCAGACCCCAGAGAACAAAAGCTCTATTAGTGCAGGTAAAGGGGGAAATTAGCCAGTTCTTTGGAGATTTGTGTAAAGGTCTATAGTCAGCTTTTGTCTCTAGAAACAGGCAAAAATGTAATTGTTTTTATTAGCGTGTTCAGAAATCTAATTGATGATTGAAATGTAAAAAATGGAGATTCTGAGGTATAGATGGGAGAGTGAAGTCAGATTGTAGACTGATCATCTGTCAAAAATTGATGGAATGCACAACAGGGGAAAAAGTGCCTTGAAATTCACCAGTAGTAACCATACGGTGAAAGAAACCCAACTTCATTCCATGAACTTTGAAAATGACGGCCAAGGAAAGAAATGGGATTCTGGCTAGAAGAGCAAGGCTCCTAACCAGGGCCTCAGAAGCTGTATTGGTGGAAAAAGGAAAATCAACTTGTGACAAATCTCACCAATACCACACAATCTATAGAGACAAAAGAAACTAGGAAGAAGTTGTGGTAAAATCCTCAAGAATAGAGGCCCAAATTATTAGAGACTAGGTCTTGGGCTCTGAGCAAACGCAAAAGAAACTTCAGGGCTCACCATCTGACAGGGCTTCACTCTGAATTGGGAAAATGATCTGACACCCCAGAATATACTGACACAGGACTAAGAGTACAACTATAACTAGATACAGGACAAAATCTATGAATAGAAAACAGAGGCCAGGGCCATCCAACACAGAGTGGATTCAGGCCTTAACAAGATCACCTCTTTCCTGGCCCATCCTCACCAGCAGGCTCTGAAAAAGTGGCTAGACCTCCCACGACATGGCTCTAAAACTCAGCTCTCTGGGAGGAATAGTTCTCAAATATGGTAGTTAAAGGAAAATTACAACCACCCACTCCCTGAATCAGTTCCAATAGACGGTCTGTTCAGAGCTGCTGCTATTTAGCATAAGCTAAATGAAAAGTATTACACACACACACACACACACACACGCACACTACACCAAAAAAAAAATAAAGGAAAAAAAAGTCAGGGAAGATCATGGCATGCAAAACCAGATGAAGAATTTATTTTAGAAAAACAAATAATCAAACAAACCCAATGAAAAGAAGATCATTCTCTACAAATACATCATGCTATAAAAGAACTTAATAAGAACATAAATTCAATAATATAAGAGCTCAAAGCTAAGATAAACAATCAAATGAAATAAAAAGAGAAACTCCAGAGCCAGAGAAACAGAGAGTTCAAACACCATTTGCAAACCAAAAATAAATTATAAACATCAAGCCACAGACATACAAATAGTCATGAGATTATCAAGTGTATGTAAAGGAAATAGATTAAGAGTTTAACCAAGTAGAGAGAATGTGATACACGTAGAAGGAAAAGATGATCCAGGCCAAGGAAATCAGCATACGTGCCATGGTGCAACAAATGGCACAGAAAATATGTTCAAAGACAAAATATAAATATTTTCTACAGTAATGAAACGATCAAAATGGCAAGTTGAAACATTTAAGAAGTCATGGAATATAACACCTATGAGCCTTTCCAGAAAAGTAAAAAGCCCAACCAACCAAAACATAAATCAAAAGAAAGATCTCAGTGGAAATGATCATGGTATTTGGTGGGCACTGAATACCCCCACATGCAGGAAAAACAAAACTAAACATCAGTGAGATTTATGTTATAGAAAAAGAATGCTTTAGAAGGTTTGACAAAGAAAAAGGAATAATATAAATAATAAAAACACTGAAGATCAAATAAGGAGGATGGAGGCAATAGAAGAACTCAGTTTCTTATTTTCACATAAGAGGTCACATAATGCTATATAAAAATTAAACAGAGATTTTGACACCACACTGATGCTTTTATAATCTCTTGTTCTTAATTTCAGTGGGATCTTTCTGAACTCTTGTGGTAAAGAATATTTATTCTAACTAATTCATTTATTTAATTTTTCTTTGTGTTAAAACCTTAGTTAATTTTAGTACTGCTAAACTACCATTATTTTTTTTTATTGGAGTGTAGTTGCTTTACAATATTGTGTTAGTTTATACTGTATGGCAAAGTGGATCAGCTATACGTATATATATCTCCTCTTTTTTGGATTTCCTTCTCATTTAAGTCACCACAGAGCATTGAGTAGCGTTCCCTGTGCTATACAGTGAGTTCTCACTAGCTATCTATTTTATACATAGTATCAATAGTGTATATATGTCAAATATCATATATTAATGCATATATGTGGAATCTGAAAAAATTGGTATAGACAATCTCATTTACAAAGCAGAAATAGAGATACAGACGTAGAGAACAAACGTATGGATACCAATGGGGAAAGGGGGTGGGTGGGATGAATTAGGAGACTGGGATTGACATATATAAACTAGCATTATTATATGATCCCATGTTATAAAAATTATCACTACCTGTGCGTATGTGTGTTAGTGAGTGTATATCTCTCTATTGACACACAAGTACAGAGAACTGTCTGGAATAATATTTACCTAAAGCTAATGGTAGTTATTTCGAGTTTATAAAACCTTGGGGTGATATTTTGCTTTTTTGTTGTTTTCTATTTTACTTAATTTTTTCATGTAGCATTATTATATCAACAATGAAATAACATTACTTAAAAATTGTGAAGAATGGCCAAGATAGTGACAAGTTCCCCACTTGGAAACATTTGGCTGTTTCGCAGGTTTCTTGGCTGAGACTTTATTGAGCTAAACAATTTTATGCTAAAGAATAAAAAGCTATTAGCCAGCTAAAAATAATAGTTTTTCAGAGCAAGAACTGGACAACAGAAGTGCAATAAATATGTTTTGAGTCCAGAAAAGCACTTGGGAAAAGCATTGTTGACAGTCAAAGAATAATAGTAAAATTTTGCATTTACATAGTGCTTTTCACCTTCAAAACTCTTTTCACAGAACATTTAATTATCCCTGAAGATACTAGGAACAATTTTGTCTTTTTATTTCTGAAAAACGGAAACAGTTACAAAAATCACGTACGTTGAGGACACTGAGTGCAAAGAAAGCAAATCAATGACTTAAGGAAAAGTTCACAATTTAAAACCTAAAGAACACTCGAATACATTTACATTTTAGACCAGTACATTTATATTTTAGCCTAAATGTATTGTTATCTTCACAGAGTTCATGATCCATCATTTGCAGAAGCGTGTTATAAGTTCACCTACTTAAAAATAAAGAAAATCAAACTAGAAGAGTCTCTAGCTCAATCCCTCTTGTTTTACAAGTGAGAAAACCGAAATCCTGGAGCTGAAGGGACATACGATTTGCCATAATTCATTTAACTCAAGTTCAAACTCACATCTTCTCTCAGGTCTTTGCTCTTTCTGTCTATACCACATAGCAACACTTCTCTTGAGCCCTGCCTGAAAGGAAGGAAGTAATGTAGGAAGGAAGGAAGATGGAAGGAAGGAAGGAAGGAAGGGGAAAGAAAGAGAGACAGAGAGAAAGACCAAGTTGTCTTTGTATCACATAAAGAAATAGTTGAACAAAATTTCTCTTTAAATTTTTATAAATCTAATCTCTGTGTTAAAAAAACATGGTAAGTAAAAACAAAAACTGAATTATTACATACAAAAAAGCTAAATGCTTGGTTCTCCTATGTTTTACAAGGCTCCAAACTCTAGGACACAAATTTGAGGCCACATGATAAAGTCCATGTGGGAAAGTTACTATAGTATATATACCCTGGAATAGGAGATAGAAATTTCTTATCAAAAATACTAGTCATTCAACTAATCATCTAGGCAGCTCCAATTTCCAGAACAACATGACATTTTAGAAATTAAGGGATTTTGGTTCACAAATTCAATGTACATCATACAATGTGGTGATAGCATAAATAGCTTTAGCTGAGACAATATTCTCACCTAGAAGAGGGTCATCCTTTTAAAGCTATCCTCATTCCTGGAACACACTTTAAGGCACTGTTTGTTTATTTGTTCATTTGTTTGAGTATACCACATTTTGAGCTGCTCTACAACACTTGGCAATTCTGCTATGTCATTTTTTTATGGTTTTCTGCTTATATCTATCTGAAATGTGTCATTCAAGCTTATGATGTCTTGTTTATTTCAATTCAATTTAACAGGAATGTACTAAGTACTTGCTATATGCAAAGCATTGTCCTTGACACTGTGAGAGACGAAAGATGAATACAGCCGGCCCTTACCCTTAAAGATGTAATACTGGGGGGAAACACTACACATAGAAATAACTAAAATATGAGTTTCAATGTGAAAAGTGCTGATACAGAAGTATAAACAACATTCATTGAGGGAGGTCAGCAAAGAGACCAGGTTAAAGAACCACTTAGGGGAGTCCTGACCCTTATTAAGGGTTCAACAGATACTAGTGTTTATTTTCTTTTTAATCTTACTGTAGGACCACACTGTGACCTCATTCACCAACTCACCCCCTAGCCAACATCAGCAATATAAAACACTTAGAGTTTGCTGCCGTAAATCTCCTCCATTGCCAAGAGGAAGTCATTCTCCAACAAATTAAATCTATCTTCTCATATTTTCATGGTGCAATTAAAATTTTTTTTAATGTCCAAAATCTTCTCTATTCCCTGATTTCTCTCTTTCCCTGCTTAGTCTCAGCAAAGTGGCCCCAGTAGTTGAAGGCAGGATTATGATCTAGGTTCTTCTTCATTGAGACAAGAGTAGTATCTGCAACACCTCCAAAGGTGTATTGTGCCAGATCTCAAGCACGAGGCTTATATTTACCATTAAAATTTTATAGCACCATAGAAGCAAGTCTGCATCTGCTAAAAAAATCAAGAAAATTGGCAAAAACAAATGTAACTGCACTCCTTTTAATGCACGTTCATTATTCTCCTATGTGATATCATTTCACTAGCAAAAGCAGGGTCTTCAGAACTCAGTATTAATTACTATACTATCCCACATGGCTATGTATAGCCTTAGAACACTTTGCGCTCTTCAGATGTGGGGCAGCAGGAGAAAATGGAAAAGAAAAGTGGTTTCTCAGAACAGCTTCACCAAAGTGCTAGCTAATCCAATCCAATTGTTTGGAATGAGAAAAATTTCTTGTCAAGTAGTTAATCATCCTTTCCAAAGTTCTGCAGAAACCTTGTACTCTTCTGCTCTTGGCAGTCAGAAACATTCCAGTCTGTTAGCTCTGATTGAAAAGCAGGATAAAGATTAAAAATCGAGCTGGGAGTATCAAAAACCTTGCCACTCACAAACATTTGACCCAATCAATCCAAAGCTTACACACAAAAATGTACTTTCAGATATCTTTAGCCTTGCCCTGGAAATAAAAACCAATATCAGACTTCACTCATTAAAGATAATAATCAAGATTCAATAAAATTAAAATACAACATATAAAAATTTATGGAATGCAGCTAAAGCTGTGCTTAGAACATTTAATGCTTTTATCAAATAAGAAAAAAGATTTCACATCAATAATGTAAGCTTCCATCTAAAGATACCAGATAAATGCAGCAAAATAAACATAAAGAAGTAATAATAATTGGAGAAAAAAATCACTGAAACAGAAAACTGAAAAATGGAAAAAATACAATGAAATAAAAAGTTGGTTCTTTGAAAAGATTAACAAAATTGACAAACTTGTTGCTACACTGAACTAGAAAAAAAGAGCAGATGCTAATTACCAGTATCAGGAATGAAAGAGGGGCATTATTACCAATCTTACAGAAATAAAATGATTATAAATTAATGCTAAACCAACAAATTAGATAGCTTAGATGAAATGAACAAATTCCTAGAAAGACATAAATTACCGAAACTAACTGAATAAATATTTTTTCTAACTGAAGAGGAAATAGAAATTATGAATAGGCCTAAAATAAGGAAAGAAATTGAATTAGTAATTAAAAATATTTCCACAAAGAAAAGCCCAGTACTAGGATTTTTGTATAAGAAAGGCTCTGCCAAAGCACTCTAGTAACCTTACGCGCTTCCATGTAGGCCATGTAGGAGGCCTCATAGGCAAGGCTTGACTGCAGTCTAACCCGAGTCTTGGTGGAATGTCCTATGATTTCTTCTGGAACAAGAGGAGGTAAGTCTGTTGAGGAGTTGTCACAAGGCAATTTCTCATTCCTATCTTGTGGAACACTGCCACAGGCATTTTCATCCATCTCTCTGGTTTCAGCTGAGTACAGAACTTTCCAACTTGCCCTCCCAGCCCTTCCTTAGGATATAGCTGCAGGCTTCTACAGAAGTTTAAAAAACTGCTTGCTCATATTTTAGAGACCACTTCTCCATGACAGAGTGACAACACTGCATGTGTTGTCTGCCATCTGGACTATGGTTCTGTGTCATCCTATGGCACTAGGGATGTGGGGAGTTGAGACTAGACTCTGCTGACCATACTTTTGTTTTCTGTGTAAGTAATAAACTCTCTGAATTCATTTGGGCTGTTGTCTTCTTATATGACTAATTTATGGAAATATGTGTGAAAAGTCAACCTAACAACTGCAGTAGTAATACTTGTGGCCTGATTAGCCACTGCACTGCTGCTTGACTGCTTGACCACTTCACAGGTGAAATTTTATCAACTATTTGAAAAATAGATAATACCAATTCTTCCTCAGAAAATACAAGCCAAGGGAAGACCTACCAATAGTTATTGGTACTCTGACAACAATTACTCTGAAACCAAAGCATGAAGACAAAGACATCACAAGGAAAGAAAACTACAGACCAATATCACTCATAAAGAAAGATCCAAAACTCCTTAATAAAATATTGGCAAAACAAATACAATATATCAAAAGAAACAGCATAATAAAAAGGATTTATCCTAGTGGTGCAAGGATGCATTAACATTGAAAATCAATTAATATAATATACTTCATTAATAAAATGAAAGATTAAAAACTTATGATCACAATAGATACAGAAAAATTCTTTGATAAATCTAACATCCACTCATAATAAAAACTCTCAACAAATTGGGTACAGAAGGAAAATTTCTCAACCTGATAAAGGGGAATCATACACAGAATTTCACATCTAACATCATTCTTAGTGAAAGACTGAGTGCTTTCCTCCAAAGGCTGGGGACAAGGCAATATTGTCTGATCTTGTTGCTTTTATTCAACATTGCATTGGAGGTTCTAAGACTAGATGATGATCATGATCATGATCATGATGGTGGTGATAGTGGTGATAATAATAAATTAAGGGCAACCAAATTGGAAAAGAAAAAGTATAAAACTGTTTTATTCATAGATGACGTAGTCTTGTTTGTAGAAAATCTCAAAAAAGTCCACACATACAAAATCTACTAGAACTAATAAATAAGTTAAGGAAGGTCACATTTTATTGCTACAAGGTCAATAAATAAAAGTCAATTGTATTTCAGTATACTAGCAATGAAAATACTGAAAATAAATTAAGGAAACATTACCATTCATGATAACATTTAATATAATAAAATACCTAGGAATAAATTTAACAGAAACAGTATAAGACGTGCATACTGAAAATCATATCATATTGCTGAGATAATTAGAGATCTAAATAAATGAAGGTACATTCCATGTCCATGAATTGGATGACTTAGTATTGTCAACATGATAACTGCCAATTGATCTATAAATTCAATGCACCCCTTATCAACTGTAGTAGGCATTTTTGTAGAAATTGACAATCTAATCCTAAAATCTGTATGGAAATGCAAATGACATAGAATATCCAAAAACAGTTGTGAAAAAGAACAACACAGTTGGAAAACTATTTGATTTCAAAACTTACTATAAAGCACCAGTAATCATATAAGTATGGTATTAGCCCAGGGATAGGCATACAGTGGGTCAGAATTGACAGTCCAGAAATAAACCCTTATATTTATAAACCATTGATTTTTATAATAGTTTTATAGAGCCATAATTCACATACTATTAAATTTATCCTTTTAAAGTGTGCAATTCCATGATTTTCAGTATATTCACAGAGTTATGTGACCATTAGCATTATCTAATTTTAAAACATGTTCGTTAGCCCAAAAAGAAACCCACACATACTAAAGATCACTACCTATGTAATCCCCAACTCTCTCCAGCCCTAGGCAACCACTAATCTACTTTTGGTCTCTAGAGATTTGCCTCTTCTGGACATTTCATATACATGCAATCATACATGTGGTCTTTAGTGACTGGCTTCTTTCACTTCACATGGTATTTTCAAGGTTCATCCATGTTGTAGCATGCATCAGTACTCCATTTCTTTCTATTGCTGAAAATATTCCATTGTATGAATATGCCATATTTTATCCATTCTGGTTTTGGATATTTAGGTTGTTTCCACTTTGGGTTATCATGAATAATTCTATCAATATTTGTGTACAAGTTTTGTGTGAAAATAAGTTTTCATTTCTCTTGAGTATATATTACGAGTGTAATTGCTGCATATTAAGGTAACTGTATGCTTAACTTTTTGAGGAACTGCCAAACTGTTTTCCAAAGTTGCTACATCATTTTACATTCCCATCAGCAATGGATGAGGATTCCAATTTTCGAAATCCCTACCAACACTTGTTACTGTATGTCTTTATTACAGTTATCCTAGTGAATTTGAAGGAGTATCTCACTGTGGTCTTGATTTGCATTACCCTAATGGATAATTATATGGCCATCTTTTCATGTTCCTATTGGCCTTTGTATATTTCCTTTAGAGAAATGTTTATTCAAATTCTTTGCCCATTTTCAAATAGGTTATTTTTATTTTACTGTTGAGTTGTAAGAGTTAATATCCTTTGAAGCTCAAAGTTTTTAATTTTGGTGAAGTCCAGTTTACCTAAGTATTGGCAAGCATGTGGAGAGACTGGAAACTTCATATATTGCTTGTGAATGTGACATAGTACAACCACTTTGGAAACCAGTTTGGCAGTTTCCTAAAATATTAAACATAAACTTATGCAACCCAGCCATTCCACTTCTAGGAATCTACCCAAGAGAAATAAAAAATTATGTACACAAAGACACATATACACAAATGTCCATAGCAACATTATTTATAGTAGCAAAAACTAGAAATAATTCAATTGTCCATCAACTGAAGAATGGATAAACTAAGTGTGGTATTCTCATACAATGAAATACTATTCAGCAATAAAACATGCTATACATGGATGAACCTCAAAAACATTGTTGAATAAAAAACCCAGACACAAAAGAACTATATATTGTATAATTCCATTTATGTGAAATGGTATGAAAAAACAAATTTATGACAACAAAAACAGATCAGTGGTTGCCTAGTAGTGAAGGTGGGAGTGGGGATTGACTGCAAATGTGAACAAAGGAACTTTTGGGTTGATGGAAATGTTCCAAAACTAGACTGTGGAGACATTTACACAACTCTAAAACCTAAAAATCATACTTATTAAAGTGTGATTTTATCATATGTAAGTTATACCTCAGTAAAGTGTTTTCTTTAAAGAACGAAAGTAAATATTTTAATGACAATTAGCAGCATAACTTTGATTGAAATCAAAGACAAAGCATTGAACATTAGAGTTGAGGTCCTAGCAAGCTTATTAAGAAAAGGTGAAGATAAAGTAAGATTTAAGAGTAAGAAACAAATTTTTATTATTCAAACATTATTTGATTCTTTTATCTCCAAAGAAAACCCAAAATAATCTACCAGAAAATTGTTTTAAATAATATAAGCGGGCTTCCCTGGTGGCACAGTGGTTGAGAATCTGCCTGCCAATGCAGGGGACACGGGTTCGAGCCCTGGTCTGGGAAGATCCCACATGCCGTGGAGCAGCTGGGCCCGTGAGCCACAATTACTGAGCCTGCGCGTCTGGAGCCTGTGCTCCGCAACAAGAGGGGCCGCGCTAGTGAGAGGCCCGCGCACCGCGATGAAGAGTGGCCCCAGCTTGCTGCAGCTAGAGAAAGCCCTTGCATAGAAACGAAGACCCAACTCAGTCAAAAATAAATAAATAAATAATAAAAATAAAGGAATTCCTAAAAAAAAAAAAATAATAATAATAATATAAGCACTTAGCAAACTGGCCAGATTCAAAATCAATATATTAGTATTAATTAAATTATACTATGTGGATACAATTTAAATATTTTATGTATAACACAAAAATATATTTATATATTACATATATTTAAATCTATATTTATATATTTATATTTATATAAAATATATACTACATGTTTTTTATATCTAAATACACACACAAATAGATACACATAAAATATAAGGTATCTCAGAATATACCTAATAAAGTGTACAATAACTCTATATAGAGCACTATAAAGCATTAATGAAGACATAAACAAAAAATTCCCCATTTACTGTATTTATTAATCACTTGCTAGTGGAGAGGAAGCTTCAATATTCCAAAAAATGTCAAATTTACAAGAAGAGACTTGCAAAATTAATACAATTCCTATCAAAACCCCAACAAAGTTCTTCATAGAATTTTTCAAGCTGATTATAAAATTTATATGGACAAGCAAAGCCCAAAGATTAACCAAGACGCTTCTGAAGAATAAGGTGGGGGGGACTCTTGTCCTGGAAAACACTGAGTTATTATCATTTATTAGTAGTTAAAACAGGGTTGTATTGGAGGAGAAACAGACATACCCATTCACATAAACATTATGAAGAGCCCAAAATAAACCAAAATTACATAACTTATAACATAATATTCAGCCAAATATGACATCAAGCCACAGAGAACTACATTTAGTGATTCAGTATGAAACCATTTTTATGAAGTTTAGAAACAAGTGAAACTAAAATACATTGTTTATGGAGATATATATATACTATATTTTATAAAGGAAAGGGAACACTAAACAATAGATGTATGCTTTCTTTCATACTATAACTGTTAAAAGACAATGAAACTGAAGGCTATAAAATATCTGATCATGAAATACTTACTAGTTTTCAAGAATTAAGAGGCAGGCCATGTGACCTGCAGTGCTTGCCAGTGAATGCAGTATAATATTTTCCTGCCTCATTGACATCACACTTGGCCATATGACTTACTGTGAATGACCACAGATGATGCAGGAAGTATAGAGCAGGATATTCAATTGTGCAGTAGCAATTGTTCAGCATAGTTGTATCACTGACCTGGGTCCTGCTGCCAAAAGGACTGAAGGAGTCCGCAGAGCTCAGCACGTGTACTTCATCTCCTCATGCAGCACATGAATCCCTGTCCTGTTGCCAGGAGCTAACTGGCAGACCCACTCTTATATATAATTTCAATGCATTCTAATAAAGGGCAAGGGCTAACTTTATTGTCATGCATGTGGATCAGAGGTCAGGGTGTAGAACACATTTATCTCCCTTTATTCCAACAGAGAGCTCTCCACCTAATTTAATACTGGAGTTCTCAGAGCACAGAATATACTCGAAGGGGTTCAGAATATGGCAACCCCAAATATGTCACTTTGGTATACTGATTATTTTGAATTAAAGGTACATAAGAAACAGCCAGTGCATGAAGGTCATTCTGACCTTCCTTTGTACTCCTGAAAGCAGGAGATAAATATTCTATGAGAAAGGCACCCTCCCTGTGCCCAGAGAATAGAAGACAACCTTATCACCAGAGACAGGAAATTTAGGGCTGCAAAAGCTGTTAAACTAACCCTTATCTTCCTGGTTATTTCTTCAAACCCCTTTGCCTTGTCAATTCTTCACAAATGTATTGTTTCTTTGTCTAAAAGATGTAAAAGCTTCCTGCTCTGGTCACTTCTTCAGGCTTTATCTTTTGAAGGCTCCCATGTGCATGTAAAAATTCAATAACATTTGTATAATTTTGCCCTGTTAATTTGTCTTATGTCAGTTTAATTCTTTGGCATAGCCAGAGACCCAAAGAAGGTAAAGAAGAATTTTTCCTCTGCTACTTACTTAATGTGTTATTTTAAATTTTTTCATTAATTTTTAGATCTCAATCTTTGTAAGACAATCTGTCACCCTCGAGAAGTTGCCTCGCCACCAAGACCCCCTCTGTATCACTAAGATATAAGCAATTAATGCCACCCCAAAATTGGTCATTGGATCCACTGAGTAAACTTCCCTCCAAATAGTTATCCCTTCACATAAGCAATTTTTGTTTCTCCAGAAAATTCAAAGCAATAGGAAAATAACACAGAAGAAACAGTATGATTAAGACAAAGATGATTAGAAAGAAGAAGGGCTAAGATTCAAAATAATTCCTAGGTTCTTGCACAAAATTTTCCTAAAGTCCTAATTAGGAATAGAGTCCTCATTTTACTTCATGTTGAAGAAGAGTGCTGTAAAATAATTATAACCCAAACCGAAGGATTTTATCATGATTACACATGATTACACATGATTACACTTAGACTCAGCATTCCATTTAAGTCTGATCAAAAAGTGGCAAACAATTAACTAAAGAAATGAAGATTACTGAAGAGTATTTACAATCTAACTGAAGGACAAATTATACTGTTTTGTTCAGATTTTTAAAAAAATAGAAATCTTTATAAGTGCAGAATAAAATAGCAAAGCCTTAGGAGATTTATAATTTAGATTTTGGACAACTAAATTTGGGAGTACAGGTATTCTGTGCTGCTGCCTGAAGACTTGGTACCAAATATGAATGTTTTTATAGAGTGCAAGTCAAGAAAGTACATTCAATTAACCAAGAGGTAAGCCCAGAGAGGAGGGAACAGAAGGGAAATGAGATCCTCTCCAGAACCCACACAAACTTAGATGATCTGTGCAAGGTATGAGGCTGCTAGTGGGTAGGGGCCCCAGTAAAGGGCAACCCACATAGAATACAAGGAACTCATAGAAAGAAAGCCTAGCACTTGGAAACTTGAGGGTACGACAGGTACATATGTACCAAGGTACTAGGTTCAGAGAAAACAAAGAAAACTCTTCATTTCTTCCTCTCTTATAACAGGAATCTGAGGTGGGACTGAAACTATAGAAAAGGATTATTAATCCTAGTGATAGAAGAGACAGGAGCCAATGTAGACATTGTACCTAATTCAATGTCTGGCACAAGGTCAATGCCCCAGATGAATTTGTTGACTTTAATTGATATAAGAAGGACATTTGGCATGGTCATTTCCTTGTAAAATAATATACATGCAACCCTTTAAATAGAGCAAAAATCTAGATGGAAAAAGAAGAGGGTGATAAAGAGTTTCCTTTTTCACATCCTAGGAAATGACTCTCTCTTAAGTTTACATTTCTAATAGCTTGTTAGCTAACCTTAGTAATCCAAGCAATCGAAGGGTCTAAACTTTAAAATGGCACTGACAGCAAGATATAAGTAACGCCATAATGCAATCCAACAAGAATGAATCATTTCTTTCAGGTGATCTTTTCCCTATATTTTTGAAAATGCCCAAAAGTGAAATTCAATGACACCCTCAGAAGCCTCCCAGGAGTAAGGCTGTCTTACTTTGTTAATTAGGTACATCAAAGACAAATATAAGAAAAGTTAGATATACTTTGCACACTACATTCTCACACTACACTATACACTTTTCAGTTTATATTTTCAAATTTAGAGGTTGGGTATTCAACCTATTTGGTTAAATTGGCATCAGTGTCAAAACCAAACTCTTCTGATCTCTTCTGTCCTCAAAAGGCACTGTGGTAATGTACCCTCTGTGACCATAAGAGCACTAAGAATAATAAGGAAAAAAGATATGTGAAAGCTACAGACATTATGCTACAAAAAAAAAAGATTATTTTTAAATGATGCTATGATCCCTAGAAAAGATATTTTAGTCACTTGAAGTTTATTAAAAACATAATTATACTCATTATAAAACAAAAATTGTCAGTGTTGTTATTCTCTCAAGCCTTCAGCCAGAGGCCAATGCAGCAGGTTTATCCAGTTTGAGCATCACACTGGCCTTCAGCTATTTCCCTCTGCTCAGATTTGGAACACTGAAACAGGGAAACAAGACAGGCTGACACTCAGGTGAATGTTCTAGAGGTTTTGAAAATTCACATGCAGGCAAACATTTAAATCTATAACTAATGTGAAGTTTCAGGAACTTCAATCTTTCAATTACTATAGTTCATCATACAACCAATTTAGGTAAACTTAAGTAATATAACACAGGAGCTAAAAGCACGGGCTTTGGAATCAGAGACTTAAAATGGAATCCTCACTTTGTCTCTTATTAAGTAACTTGGGATACATTTTTAAACCTCTCTAAATCTCTGTTTCTCCCTCTATAAAAAAATAAAAATAATATTATTAGTTACCTTGTGGCATGTATTGAAGATTAAAGTAAGATTATATATTTAAAGAACTGAGCATTGCCTGGTACAGAATAGGTGCTCATTGTTCTAGAATCTTCATTACTCTTATTCTTATTCTTATAAATGGGGTAGCTCTTAGGAAGACTTCAGACAAGTGTTGGAGATATAATTCTGATTTAGCAGATAGCAATGCCAGACACTGCTACGGGGGCAGGCAACCACTGATCTGTACCAGAAAGCCCCTGTGGTTGCTGAATGTTGGCTCTCAACACTAGCCCACACTTCAGCTAATGCAAGAGGCCCCCCGATAAATGTTACTAATGTTTCTAACTTGCCCACTAAGTACTGGAAGAGAAATTCCAAGAGCTCTTCCAAATCTAAACAAAATTATTGGATTTGATTCAAGCAAAAAGTCTGTTCATTCCCAAACTGTGTGAACCAATCCCCAGAATTCAGAGCAAAATGGTTCTGGTTCTTTTTAATTAGGAGTCTCTTTTTGATGCCTGTGTCATCTAACAGCAGGGGCCTAAGGAATACTTCCCTTGTTAGTCATTAAAGCTGAAAGCTACAAAGCATTCATAAAACTCAGACTCCAGCCCTCAACAATCATCAATCTCTAAATCTAATAAACTTTCTAACCAGAGTCTTCATTGCCAGTATAATGAGTGACCAGCATACACTAAATGAATCAGGGTTCTTTGTCTGGCAACACATTGATTCTGACAGATGGAAAAGGCCAGCACAGAAGAGACTCTTGGGGGAGTTGTTGAGAAGTTAACAGTATTGCCTATTAAACACCATTCATCTACACATACTGTGAAAGGTCTGAAAAATCATGTTATTCTTCTCATGTACTCATTTCAGTGTACACAATTAATTTAATGTAGAAGGTCTTCAGGGATCTGAATCCCTGGTCTTTTTAACATTCTATGTACCACCTAGAAAAAATGGAGTACAAGGAAGAATGACTCCTTCTGTGTGCCTAAGGAGAATGGAAAAAGCACGTATTCATAGCAGCCCTTATGTGGTACTACATTTGGATTGGAAATTAGAATTATTTTCTACTGTCTTCTTACTTATTTCTTTAAATACAGGGTACAGAATGGAAAGAAAGGGCAAGAGAAGTGAAACAAGCTATTTGCCAACAGATAGAAACAACTTCACTTGTATCACACCTTAATTATTTGTATAATTTACCTTTTGCCATTTCAGTGCCATTTTTACCCTATACTGTGACAGTTGGAAAGAATCATCTTCTAGATATCAAGCTATTGTCAATCAGGGGAAATTATTCCCCAAAGACAATGCAAGAGTGTTCAACTCTACCAACTTTTGCAAACTAGAATAGGGAACTTTCCAGTCACTTCAAGTAGAATTCTACCACTATCCCCAGTCCTCTTGAGCATTAACAGGAATGCAGTGTTAGCAGGTAGGAGGCCCCTCCCCCTGTCCTCCACTCACAGCCTGCCCCAGCCATGCAATGATGCTCCATTGCTACTACTGGGTGTAAATACCCTTCCTTATGCTCCTGTGGAAGAGGAAAGGGAAGTGTCCTGTCCAGTAAGTCCACTGCTACTGCAGCCCTTGGTGAAGGACAGTGGGAAAGGCTTTCTTGTGCCTGGAGACAGAGCTGGGGGATGGGGAATTCTTGACTGGGGGACTAAATGAGTTGTGGGTTGAAATATGTATTATCCCAGAAGAGGCAAGATAATAATATGCAAGGAAGATAGGAAAACAATACAAATACAGTGTTTTGTATATGCTAATAGTACCTACTGTTTTATGATCACCACAGGTAGTGCAAACTTCCACAGATGACATAGAAAATAAGCCAATTTTTCAGGAAATACCAACATAGGTGGGAACTAATTTTGAAATGAAAGGTAAGAAAAAAATAATAAAATGCTCTGAAATTTTTCCAAGTTTTTAATAATTGTATTTTATTAAATTAAGAATATTTCTTCAGCAAAAAAATTATTTTTATCAAGCTTTTAATGAGTAAACACTAAACTAAGTATTCTCGAAATAATCTGAGATGTGAGCAAAAATGTATTCACAAAGAAGTGTTAACTTCAGATTAATTTATACTAGTAAAAAAACATGAAACATTTTCATGTCCAAACCATTGCTGATTAAGAAAATGATGTATTTCAATATTATGGAATAATATGTAGCCATTAACATGTTGTTCATAAGGTTTTTTATTTATATGGGAAAAGTAGTGTGAAATAGAAAACTCAATATGTTTGATGAGAGTCAAGTTATTCTGCCAGAGAGAGTGGGAGAACTTGTTTTCTTTCTCTCATGGGAGAAATAAGATTTAGAAGAGAAGGGGGGAAAAGTAGTAGGAGAAAGAGCCAAATAACATAAGGAAATCACCCAGAAACTTTAAAGAATAAGAATTTCTAATATTCAATTTTAGGATTTACTTTAGCTTTGCCGAAGTAAACTCGGTTTGGTCCTCTAAGACCTTCACTTAGAGTCTCACACAAGCAGAGTTCTTATAAGAGAAGGGTATTTGGGAGAAACACAAAGACAGATACTGATTTCACCTATGGGTCAAAGTTCGGATAGATACAAAGAAGAACTTCAAATGAGAATCTGCTGAAGGTGGTAAGCTGGAGCCTGAAGTGACCATGACACTTGGGAAGGGCCCTGGGCTTTCCAAAGAGCATGTGATCCAAAACCTTACAGTGAGCAAGTGGCAGAGCCAAATCCACACATGCTCTTAATATAATGGTTGCCTTTTTTTCTACTCAATTGTGCATCTGTGAGCTTTCCAAATCATTTTTTTTAATGGAAATGATTTCTTTGATAATTAGGAAAAAGGGCAGTAAAGAATTGAAATGAAGACGTTTCAGTACCACATGAAAGGACTGTTGAAGCTGTCCAAGGACACTTGGGTAACATCCATGCCTGAAGATCAAGTGGCAGATAGCATATCACTTGGTTGGAAAGGGAACCCAAATGTGGGTAAGCAAAGAAAAGACAATTTAGACCAAAGAAAAGACAATTTAGACAAAGGAAAGAAAAGTCAGCATCAGAGAAATCAAGCAGAACATGGCTGGGTATTTTAAAGGAACAGAAAAATCTGGGAAACACAGAAGATGTTGTAGTTGATCAAATGGTACAGCCAGTTGGTAATAATAATCATGGAGTGTTTACTGAGAAAGGCCCTGTGATAAATGCTTTATGTGTATTGTTTCATTTAAATATCTCAATAAATCTGAGATAAATGCTATGGTTATCACTATTTTAATTTTTTTAAAAAAGAGGTACACAAGGATTAAATAACCTATGCAATGTTACTCAGATATTAAGTGGTATAGCAGGATTTGAACCCAGATAGTCCAACTCTAGATCTGCAAAAAACAATAATAATGACTTACTATGTGCCGGGCACTGTGTTAGAGGTCTCACGTGGATTACCTATATAATCCACAAAACAACCTATTGAGATAAGTACTATTATTATTTACATTTATGGGCAGTAAAACCAGGTCATCCTGGCTTATGGGAAAAGGTAACTTAACTGGTTCATAATTTATCTAATTTATGGTGCAATGATTCTTTATATTCTCCCATTTGAATATAAACTTTGAGCCCCATGGACAAAAGGCACACTATCATCACCATAAAATTGTTTATTTGTATAATTATATATTTATTCATTTAGAGGACATTGTGTAATAACCAGATGTTAGTGTTTTCCATGGTAAAAACGTGAAGGTAATTTTTAGGCAGGAAATGTATTTCAGCACATCATACTTGCTTAGATATACCTGCATCATTTTGTGAATTACTTATGTGCTTATGATTCATGGTTGCTATCAGTAGTTATGGCTCAAGTGATCTCAACTGATTTTAATATTGGCTGACATAAAGCATCATTAAAGTGATACATTTTGTGGAGTTGGAGGTAATATGAGGAGAATGGAAAAGAAGGAAAGAAAAATGAAAAAAGGAGAACATTTTAAGAATTATGTTTCCAAAGCCAAAGTCTAAGCTCTTGGGAATACCTGAAGGTTGGGCTGGGCTGCTGTACTTCATTTCAGATGACTATAGCACCCCCTGGTGAACAACATTAATATTTCATAATTTTCTCCAAATAGCATACGCTGCAAAATCTACAAGTGGCTTTTAGAAGTAGCTCCTTTGGTCTCTTTTTTCATTTTTGGTTAAGGAAGCATGTGCCCAAATTGAATTTAATTCATTTCAGAAGCTGTTCCAATACCAAAGTGAGTTTTATGTAACATGCAAATTTACTTCCAGAAACAAATAAGAATTAGGGGGACTTGAGTACCTTGGATTAATCAAATTAGTTGCAGAACATACTAATTTAGAAGAAGCAAAAGCCTGAAAATTTTATCTACAAAGTACAACAAAAAATTTTTCTTCATTTGCATAATAAATTGCAAATTTTCACTGGGCTTAAGCACATAAATATATTCACACTTTGCTTCCCTACCTCTTTTAGATCTTTACTCATATGTCACTTTCTCCGTGATGTTTTTATTGATCATCTTATTTGTAAACGTAGACTCCAATACCCTACACTCCCTATGCCTTTCTCTGCTTCATTTTTCACCACAGTTAGGATGGCCAAATAAAATTTTGCCCAGATCAAGATACTTCTGAGAGTGGAAAATGATGCTATTAATATTTACACGGGGACAAATAGGCAATGGGTACACTGTAACATGGTCACCTCACTCACAGTACTTATCTTCTAATGTATTATATATTTTACTTTTTATTGTCTTTCTTTTCTTGGTAAAAACTCACAATGAGCAGGGAGTTTTGCCTGTTTGGTTTTTCTCTCGGTTTTTTTTTTTTTCTTATTGCTCTAACCTCAGTGCCTAAAATAATGTTCATAATAGGTGCTCCATAATATTGGCTGAATAAATGAACATGTTTACCTGCTGTGGTCATTCAAAATGGCTGCAAATCCTTGGTCACTTATTTCATTGAAAGGTAGCACTTATTTCTCCTTTCCTTGGATCTAGGCTGGATCTCTGACTACCTCAACCAATAGAACGTGGCAGAAATGCACTGTGACAATTCCAGACCTGGCCTTTAAGAGGACTGGCAGTTTTTGTTTTCTGACTCAGAGCATTAATTCTTGTTCTTGGCATGCTTCCTCTTGCAATCCAGCCACAATGCTGTGAGGAGCCCAGGATATTCGGGTAGACCAGCCCCGCTGAGCTTTCAGCCTACAGCCAGGATCAATGACCAGGTTTTGAGTGAGCCATCTTGTCAGTTCCAGCCCATTTGAACCCTCAGGTGACTGTAGTCCTAGCCAACATCATGTGGAGCAGTAGAACTGATCAGGTAAGTCCTAAAGAAATAAAACAGTTGCTGCTATTAAGTCACTAAGTTTTGGATGGTTTGTTATGCAGTGCAGTAGATAATTGAAACATCTGCTATATCTATGCTGAGCACCAACATGAAGGACACAAAATGAGGAGGAAAAGATTGATCTTAAGGAACTATGAGTTTAAAGGGAGAAAAAACTCACTTATATGAATACTGTTTTCTTGTAAGTTGATTACTGCTATAAAAAGCCAAAAGTAACCTGGAAGTTTGTAGGAAGGATGTGTTCAAGGGGAGTTTAGGGAAGTAAAGAATTCATTCATTTGCTCAAGAGTGAGGAGATTATCACTAGATAGAATTTAACAGTTAGAGGTGAGTGGCAGAGTTAGTGGTGGAAGCAGAGCTAACAGCATGAGCACAGAGGTTAAAGAAGCATGAATACCTATTCATCTAACAGCAAGAAATTTAGTTTGACCAGGGGATGGGATCTATGAAGAGAAAGGAAAGGCAGAAAGGATGATTAGGAATAGGTCATGGTGCCTTAAATGTTGTTCCAGTAGTTGGATTTCTTTCATGGTCAGAAGTCAGATGATTTGTTTTTTAACATCTACTGTTTTCCATCACTGATTATATAAACATTATGTGTAATCACTGTAAGTAAGAACTTTTTTTTAAGTATAAAGAAGAAAATAAAATCACTTCAGATTTCTCTTCCCAGAGTTAATCACTGTTAATCTTTTGTTCTTGTGTTTCTTCTACACATTACTACAGTTGGGATATGGAAGACAGAAACAGATTGTATCCTCACTCTTTCACTAACATTCATTTCATGATTACCCACCTAATTAAGGATTCTCTGAAGATAGAGTCTTAATATTTACATAAAATTTATTGTATGAAAATATCAAAATTTCTTTAGTTCATATCCTGCTAGTAAATATTTATGCTGTTTTCAAATTTAGATTTAGCTATTATCAAAATGAACACCAGTTGTACATTTACCCAAATGTACTTGGGATACTGTCTTTGGCCTATACTTAAGGATTTTATAAGAAATGGTCTTATGAAATATTGCTATAGCTGTTGTGTCCTGGAATGTCTGTGTCCCTCCAAAATTCGTATGTTGAAGCTCCAACCTCCCAGTATGACTATATTTGTAGACAAAGCCTGTTAGAAGATGATAAATGTTAAATGAGGTCATAAGGGTAGGACCCTAATCCAATAGTGACCCTAAAAGAAGAGGAAGAGACACCAGAACTCTCTCTAAGAGAGGACACAGCAAGAAGGCAGCCCTGTGTAAGCCAGGAAGAGAATCTTCCCCCGGAACTGAATCAGCACCTTCATCTTGGACTTCCCATCTCCATAACTGAGAAATAAATTCCTGTTGTTTAAGCCACCCAGTATGTTGCATTTTGTTATGGCATCCAGAGAAGACTAAGACAGTTGGCATAAATATTTGGCTGAGAACATTGTTAATTACATTGTACAGTTCATATTTAAGAAGAAAAAATTACTTTTGTAATGAGGAGAAAATAATTTTTTTATTATTTCATGGACATTTAATTGAACAGGAATCCTAATGCTCAATTTGCTTTGTTTGCGTGAAACCTTATAGCCAGATATGTGGCTCTTTTCTGTTTGCCCCAATTTTCTTATTTATTATTTATTTAATATTTAGTTATAGTATATATATTTTTATAGATAACATTAGTCGTGTTTTGGAATAGGCAGTTTGCAAATAAATAAACAGATGAAATTAAATGAACATTATTTCAGCCACTTAGCAATAATTAAATTCAAAAGAGTAGTGATATAATGGAGCTAAGCATTATGCAAATTATTGAAACAATCATTATGTGAATTGACAGATAAATATATCTGTATTTTTCATATCTAAATGTATATGGTAGGATAGTTACAGAAATCATAAGAAATTGCATATTTAGTTAGGGACAAACTAAGGAAACATACTTACTTTCCCAAGTCATAGCCAGACAAGGAAATGAGATTTCAAAAATTCCTTGAATAAAGAAAGGAGTTTAATAATTTAAGGAAAGGCAAATGCTGCCTTCATAACTTTCATTGAAAGAGAAGACTGAGATGCAGGGAGGGTACTAACTGAACAGGACTCTAAAGGAGAGCCATGTTAAATAAAATAGATGATATAAACACTTCTAATTTGATCTTTATTATAGGTATGATATACCTTAATGTAGAATAAACAATCTAATTAATTTTTTCACATGTCTCTAAAATGGCATCATACTAATGATATGCAACTGTATGGAATACATGACTTCCTGAGAAGAAGTGCAAGAGTTTTCTCTAAAAATATTACTATGTTTTAAGAGGTTCAATTAGTCACACAACATATCTGATCAGCTTTGCAGGTTTGAGGAGGTTTTAGGGCTAAGTGAATGATTGCAAAATGGGAATATTTTGGCAAGAGCACAACAGTACTTTGAAAATTTCAACCAGTAAAAGTTAAATGCAAAATCTGTCTGGATATCATCTGTAATACAACAGAAGAGGAAGAGGCAAAGTTTTTAAAGGATTACAGTTCTTTAAATTTTAAGGGGAAATGTATAATGTATGCAAAATGTCATTTTCCAGGAAGCAAGATCCTCAATTCAACCAATACTTCCAAATTAATATAAATACCTCCTTTTTTCTGAAAATATCTAGTGAAAAATTAACTAGAAACAGTGAAGTGTATTTTCAATAGTTATGTCTGACATTAGTGAAACAGGAGAAAGAAAAGAGGGTTAGTCCATATAGCAAATGGTATTTCCTATCACATCCATGTGGCACAGTGGAAAGAACGTGGCTTTGAGAACCAGATGTCCTGGCTTCAATCCTTACCTCTATGATCCATGAAATATGCAAAGCTGTATACACATATACATTTCTATATACATGCACTTTCTAATCCTTAACAACGTTAGCTCATGTTATGAATGAGGAGACTGACAGGGCTTATTAATTTGTATGAGATCACAAAGCAGGTAAGTGACTGAATCTGAATTCTGGTACAACTTACTCTAAAGTCTGCATTCTTTCCACTCCACAGAAAAAGGGGTGAATAGTTGCAAAACCTGTGAAGAGTCTGAGATTTTAGCCTTTCTCAGTTTCACACATGCTAGCAGAAGACATGAGACTCCTGGATCAAAGACAAAGGGCTTTTTCACTCACAGCACAGCAAGCAGTATGAGTTTCATGTTTAAGTCAGTTCTCCCCCCACCCCCAAACACCACAGGGCGGTATAGAGAGGCCCTGGTGGATGCTGGGCAGACAGTTGGGTTTGTTGAACCACGAGTTCAGGAAAATCTTCAGTCTTATAAAGAGTGATGCCAGATAACAGTGTCATTGTTTGTCCAAGAGGGAGATAAAATTTTTACGATCCTGTTCAGGAAACAAATCTGCCCTCTACCTCTATAGGGTATATTGAGACTCTATCTTCTAAGACTGTTTGATATACAAACAATCTTTAAAAGATAGCATGGAACAAAAGCTGTCACAGTCATATAGAAATGCTATGAAGAATTGCCCCCCAGCAACGGTATCTGAGGAAAAAGTCTAAATAAAATAGATTGTGAGGTTTACTGGACAGTCTGACAAAAGCCCAAAGAGATGTGATGAAGTTGTACTTGGTGCATGTTTGCATATATTCATATCTAAGTCTGATTCAAATGCAGTCCTTGGGGTCTGGGGTCCATGTCATCAGCCCATTCACGACAGGACATAAGGCAGAGATGATTGGGAGAAAGGAAAAGACTAGCATCTTGGTGAAGGAGATTAGCAAAATTAGGTAAGATGTAAGGGCTCCAGTCAAGGAGAGTATGCTTGGGGCAGCAATTTATCCTAGACAGGAAAATCTAAGCAGAAAATCAGTTGTACGAATTAAGTCCATCTGTAAGGACAAGCTCCATTCAATTTACTGAGCACTCAGGAAGTTAGTGTCTCCGGGGCAGTGGCAGATTTGTTTCCTGACCAGAATAATAAAGGTAATGTCTCCCTCTGGGGCAAAGATTGTGCAGTTTAGTTTGAAGCCCCAGATAATAGCAGGAATAATTCCAGGCTTGGTGGATTTATAAGCTTTAATGCACTTCTTGCTCAGATTAGAATTAGCTCGCTAGCTGGGCAGGGCTGCACTTGTTTACGAAAGGGTTTCCAGAGGACAGAGACTGAGAGAGGCAGAAATTGACAGAGAGAAGAGATAAAGAGCAAAGCTGGGAGGTCACTTTTTCAAAGAGATAGTAAATGATCAAGTGAAATGTCAACAGCGAAAAAACATGTGCCTTTCTGCACAAGCTAAACTGCTGCAATCTTTGCCCAGGAATTAGAAGTGAAATGTCAAGCTAGCTTAATAGCAGATCCTACATGATAGCAGAGCCAAAGGATTAGAATTTGCAGAGAAAATGTCTCGTCCTATTTAAAGGAAAACATTATTAAACAACTCAATTAAGTTAAATCCAAACCAGTTTGGAATCAAAGATGTTACCCTTTTCTTGTTAAATCCCTAGTCACTAGATAGCTAAACACTTGCATGGTCTTAGGAAAGCTGTTTTAAGGCACTGTATTATTTGGGAGAATATCATCTTTATGCACTTGCACTCTGGCAAGTCATCTCAGAGTCTGTTATATTCGAATCCTGTAATCATTTCTTGTAAAAAGGTAATATCACCTGCCATATAATATTGCAGTCATTTCCATAATAAAAGTTATAGTTAAATCTGATAACATCACTAATTAAAAGAAATGTATAAATATATATACATATATATATATATATATATATATCCAATAAATTCCTAAGAATAACTTTAAGAATAAGCTAAGGGACATCATTTTTATCTACTTATGAGTCATTGTATTCTCTTGCTTTAATTTAAAGTTTTTATCATAATAAACTTTACCCAGGTCTGAGATAGCAAGAGCAATAATGGCTTCTCTTCAAACTTTGTGTGGAATAAAGAATAATTCTCATTTTAACTTCATAAAATTGATATAACAAGTGAGAAAAGATTATTTTTGATTCAAGTAACTTTAACTTTTTCATGTTTAATAATGATGCTTGCATAGAAAAACATATAAAAGAGAGAGAAATAAAAACGAAGAGAAATGTAGTCCATTTTCTCAGCTATAATTCGTTGCCTAAAAAAACTGAAATTATTTTAATTAAATACACTAATACAGTTTGGAAAGAAATTCAAAAATTAAATATATTTGTTTCCAAACTTTTAGTAGAATTAAAGAGATTTCCTATACTAGTCTGCTTTAAAGATCACAAATGTAAACATTTCATTTTAAAACTTATCATATATGGAAAATCATTCCTGTAAGATACTTCAAGGGCTATTGTCAGTTTCCTCTGTTTTTTTTCCCTAAATCTACTGTACAAGTGCAAAGACAGGTTTTAATTACTTTTTTAGGATTGTTTCAGTTTATATATATATATATATATATATATATATTCAATAAGAATAAATGTTGGCAAGGATGTGAAGAAAAGGGAACTCTTACACACTTTTGGTGGGAATGTAAATTGGCACAGCCATTATGGAAAATAGTAGTATGGCAGTTCCTCAAAAACTTAAAAATAGAACTACTATATATTCCAGAAATCCTACTCCTGGATATATATCCAAAGGAAATGAAATCGGTACCTCAAATAGATATCTGCCTTCCCATGTTCATTGTAGTATTACTCACAATAGCCAGTACTATATGGAAACAACCTAAATGTCCTCTGATGGATGATGTGGTGTAGATATAAAATGGAATATTACTCAGCTGTAAAAAAGAAGGAAATCCTGCCATTTGTGACAACATGGATGAAACTGCAGGGCCTTATGCTAAATAAAATGTGAGACAGAAAAAAGACAAATACTGTATGGTATCACTTATATGTGGAATCTAAAAAAAAAAAAAATAAAGTAAAGAAAAAGCAAATTTCATAGAAACATAAGGGTGATTGCCAGGGCCTGGGAGCAAGGGGAAATGGGGAAATGTAGGTCAAAGGGTATAAACTTTCAATTACAAGAAGAATAAATTCTGAGAATCTAATGTACAGTCTGCTGGTGACTAGTAAATAATATTATAGTTAATAGATAATATATTATCTATAAGAATATAGATAATAATATTGTATACTTGAAAGTTGCTGATGATAGATCTTAAATATTCTCATTACACAAAAAATAGTTAACTACA
This sequence comes from Balaenoptera ricei, assembly GCF_028023285.1. Taxonomy (NCBI): domain Eukaryota; kingdom Metazoa; phylum Chordata; class Mammalia; order Artiodactyla; family Balaenopteridae; genus Balaenoptera; species Balaenoptera ricei. The sequence goes on along the minus strand of NC_082650.1, from coordinate 40,036,993 downwards.
TGAAGTGATGGATATGTTAATTATCTTGATTTTAGTAATCATCCCACAATGTATATGTATATAAATCATCATATTTTACATATACATCTGTCAATTATTCCTCAATAAAACTGGAGGGGGGAGTTCTATAATTAATAAAAGAAATGTGTCCTTTACTGTCAAGACGTTTTCTTGAAAAATCTTGATAGGTTTGAAAGTATTTTATAATCGCAGTATTACATTTATCACTTATTCTTAACATCCCTGGAGTGAGAAAGTCAATGTGAGGCATACAGGAGACAAAAGTAAGTAGGTCTACTGAAAATATTAATATACCACAGCTTTTAATTAGCACAATTTAAGTTATGAATTTATGGTGCCAAGATATAATGAGATTATCTGGGGAAATTAACTCAGGTCAAAGAAAACTATCTTTAATGATCTACAAGGAAGAGAATATCTCTGCAAGTGTGGAAAGTCCTTAAGTCTAAACCAAATGTTCTAAACCATCGAATTGCAAAATGCTGGAAATGTTGGACCTAAAAGTTATTATTACTCTTCTAAATTGGAAGAATATAAATATGTCAAAGGGATTCAAGTGTTTTTGAGTCTCTGAGTTAGGACATTAGAATAGAACAGCCCAAGTCACAGATATATGATTCCTGGGCTTGACTTTTCCCAGCTGAAAAGATTAGAGAAGTAGAAAAAAAAAAGCAAAACTTCAAACTCAAGGTTATATTGTTAATAAAACATGGATAAATAATTAGATTTTAGCCCTAAAACTAATGAGTGTTTGACTCACTACTTCCTCCCACAAACTAAGAACTTTACCTTGAGCAGGTAATTTTTAACATTTTAAAAACTATTAAGCAATAATTAAACAATTTCATCTACTAATTTAATAAAGAAAATCTTTATTTTCAATATATAAGGGGAAAATTATGCAGCATGTTACAAAGGAAGCTAGACTTTATCTTCTAAAATCTTAATATGAAAACATCTTATCTACCCAATACACTAAAATCATAGGAAGAAAACCAGAAAGAGAGGAAGGATTTTTTTAAAAGAATTATACTGAACAGAAGTTGTCTGATTCTAGAAAAAAAATTTTTTATCCAATTCCAGTCTCAAAATAGATTAAAAAGCAGTAGATTTCAAGATGATACAATTTACCATAAAAAACATCTTTTACCCCGACAGTAGTAAGAAGTGACTGATGTGTCAAATCCTCAACAACCCCTTGGAGCTGAGGCTGGTCCTTCACCACCTTGTGATATTTCTCATCTGCTCTGCTAAAACCAAGTCAGTTACCTCTGAGGGCCCTACACCCAAATGATTGGCTTCAAAGTTGGGATATTTCAGGTCATCAATTCCATGCATGCATCTTTCCTCTTTTAAGTTTGGTCACTGCCTTTTCCTGAACATAGCCTTTTGAAAAAATGAATCATCACCTAACTACCTTATGCTTTCTTTACATCTCTGCACAATTAATTGCCTTTCTCCCTACTGCTCTTCTCTTGCAATCCAAATTCATGTCACAGGGCTTTCTGGAATCTCTGTCCATTGTAAACACTCAACCATTCCCGTCTGAAAGTGCTTTTTCTACTTCACTATTATGAACAAAGCCTCCTCTCCCACAATGCCACTGCCTCTAGTGCAAAGTGTCTCTTCTCCTACGCATCAGCCACCTCAGAGCCTAGAGAGAGCATTGCTTCTCTCCCAGCCCTTCAGTTCTCTTCCATCTCTATGTAATAACTCACTGTGGATTTTTTTGGTGGTTTTTATTTATTTTAAATAGAAAGATTCAGTCAATCTGAGCTTCTCCAGATTTTTATATGAAAGAATAGATTTCTGGTTAGTTTGCTCACTTTTTCTTTTTTTTACTTTCTCAAAGTTTATTCAAATTGCTGATTACAAAAAATGATACAAGCTTTGAAAAATACAAAATATGTAAAGTACAAAAGAGTATCTTCCCCACTTCAAGTCCCATTCTCCAAAAGTAATCATATTAGAATTCTGGGGTGTTTTCCAGACCTTTTCTACACACACAAGTACATATATACAAAGATTTTATTTAAAATACATACATTGTTCTACAACTTTATTCACCCAACAATGTGTTATTGACATCCATCCACATCTGTAGAAACAGATCCACTTCAATCTTAAGTGGATTCTACAATATGGATTCTCCATGGATTCTACAATATGGCTGCACCATAATTTAACCAGTCTCTATTAATGGACATTAAAATTCTCTCTCCTTTTTTTTTTTTAATTACCAAAATGCTATGCTAACTATCCTTGTGCAACCATTGAATAACTCATTGTTTTCTGAGTCTCTTTCTTCCTCTTGGCCACTATCATCTGCTGACACTAAGCAACTCTTCCTATTCTTTGGAAATTTGCCATTTGACTCATAGTCTTGTCTCCACCCCAAGTGCTTTTGTTATTGTGGGTCATCTCAACATCTAGTCATATTATCCAACTACACAACAGCATTATAATTTCTGAACCTCTTAGCTTCAGCCACCTTCAACCTACTCTCTGCTTCAGTCACCACCTCCCAATGCACATGCTTGTCACCATAGGGAATAGTTCCCTGTTTGGTTTCTTTCAAACAACTCTTCCTCCATCACTATTTCTTTTCCTTTCAGTTTCTCATGCCCTTGTTGACAACATCTTTCTACCACTGAGAAGGGCAAAGGCCCTTGAGGCCTCCATTTCCTTCTAATTTATCAATCCTTTTCTATCCACTTTTCATTCCCTAGAGCCCATGGTTTATCACCAGAATTTCTCTAGCCAGCATTTCTAAGTCCCTAGTACCCAAATTATTCCACTAAAACTAACCAGGCAAAACTCTAACCTTGAAGAATACTACAAACTCATCTTGCCTTTTCCTGCACTTGGATGACCAGGTCTTGCTGGAGAAAAATCACATGACTATATAGCTTAGATCAACCATGAATTCTCATCTCCAACCCCAGCTAGGCCTTTAGCACTTCCTGGCAATCTTGTTATGGCATCCTCTTCAATTATTTATAGTTCGTTTATTCTTTTTTTTTTTTTCTCTTTTATTTTTTTTAACATCTTTATTGGAGTATAATTGCTTTACAATGGTGTGTTAGTTTCTGCTATACAGCAAAGTGAATCAGCTATATGTATACATATATCCCCTCATTTATTCTTAATATGGCTAATTCATACTTCTTCCAAGTCTAGATGGAATTTGCTAATCAATCAATTTTTACCACAACCAACATTATCAAAAATAAAGTTGATATGTTACTTTTACCAGGTTTCCAGGGGAACAGAGAGAGAAAGTTAACCAAATGTCAACTGCTCATACATAAAGCAGAATGGTTTTATTAACCTTTAGCCACACAACAGTTGCATATTTTATTGATATAGGTCTGCTTCCATGTCTATTTTCCACATTAATCAGTAACTTCTTTGAAGAAAGAACTGAATCTTATTTGTATGTATAGCTCTTCATTACGTAGATACTCAATAACTACTGCCATCTGAATATATTTGGAGAGCAGTGAAAGAGCTTTCCTAAATACTTTAGAAGCCTAAAATTAATCCATGACTGAAAGTACAGTTTATTTTGAAAATCAGAAAACACTAGTATCAAGAAAATATGATAATATGGTTTGAATACTATGTTCTAATAAAGGAAGCAATTAAGCATGAGATATGAGTTAGTAGTTTTTTTAAATGTTTTTATATTTTGAAAGTTTTAGCATTTGAATGGGTAATTCAGTTTAAAATACATTAAGTATCTGTGATAGACTGATAATGGCCCCCAAAGATGTTTCCATGTACTAATGCCTAGGACCTGTATGTATTACCTTATATGGCTAATAACGTGATTCAGTTAAGGATGTTGAGAGGAAGAACTTCTCCTGTATTATCCAGGTGAGCCCTAAGTGAAATCGTATGTACTTCCTTAGAAAGGTGGATGGAGTTTTGAAACAGATGCACATAGGAGAAGGTGATGTAAAGATGGTGGCAAAGATAAAGTGCTGTGGTTACAAACTAAGGAATGCCAAGGATTTCTGATACACATCAGAAGCTGAAAGAGGTATGGAACAGATTCTCCCCTGGAGTCTCTGGAGGGACCATGGCCCTGCTGACACCTCAATTTCTGATTTCTAGAAACTAAAACTATGAGAGAATAAATTTCATTTTATGCCACCCAGTTTTTGGCAATTTTTTACAGCTCCCACAGGAAATAAGTATAATATCACTGTTTTTCAGGCACTAAATGAGTCTCTAAAGATATGAAGATTTAAAAATAAAGGTGGAGAGGGGTGTGTTCCCTGACCACTGTTAGGTCCCAATTTAGTGAGGGAAGCTAACATAGAAATTAAAAATCACCATATGGTATGGCTTCCATACTAGAAACGTACTGTGGCCCTGGAGGCAGAGAGAAGAGATCTAGTAAATTGTTGAGGAGTCATGACCACATGGAACAGCATCTGGGAATCAAAAAATTAAAAGAGCATGATACATCTAGAGAATGGTGAAAAATTAAAGTGGATCATAGGTGGAATGGGAATTGAAGGGAGATGAAACTGGAATGGTAGATTATAAAGCAATGCATTATTCTTTAGACAATGGGCAGTCACTGAAGGATTTCAATAAGAAACCAACATGCCTTGATTTCTGTTTTAAAAAGATAATTCTGAAGCATTTATGTGGAAAATTCACTTAAGTGGAATAACTCATTCCCCTGACGATGCCTGAAAAATGAAGTGTTACCTAACTAAATTGGTTCCAATAGCAGGCAATGAATTTTCATTTGTTTTGGCAGCATAATCGCAAGCTTGTATGCTTAAATTCAACTGCTAGACAGATCATTAACATTTCTTTACTCAGCCAAACTAGAATTTTTAATACCTCTCATTCCTAAAAGAGTAGGTAGATTTAAATAGAGAGCCTTAATTTATCACATGGAGTATTATTGAAAAGTATCGAAATGGATTTTTTAAGGCAAGAATCTGGGAAATGTAGCCTCACAGAAAGGATTTCTTACAGCCTGATTTTCCCCCCTTCTAAATACTGAGTAATTTTCTCCAAAGGCTACTGAGTGAAGAATAAATTCATTATGTCCTCATGGGTAAGAAATTATTAGCCTAATTGAGTCCCTGACTTATTCTTCCAGAAAAAAAAAAAATCCCTAAGACAGAAAACGTTGAGAAATTCTTAAGGGATAACAAACGCTGGTCTTAAAAAAATACAGGAAGTAATATAAACAAGCTGCTTCTGTTAAGCAGTGGCCAAGTTGCACCAACAATGATCTTGCAGTTCCCACTGAGGAAGTAAAGAAAAGAAAAACTACTTCCTAAAGTAGCCACAAGTGAGTGAACAGAAGTTAGAGATAAAAATCTACATTTTGTGGGTTTAAAAAATAATGCAGAAATGCCAGACCAAAGACACATTTTGAAACTGTTCTGTTCATCCAACTTAGATGTATTTGTTACTTAACAAGCCCACTTTTTAGGACTTTAGTGCCCAAGCCAAGCATTGACTGTTGACCAAGAATCACAAAACCTATAGTCTTGAATTTTCAGCATTAGCACCAGTCCACAAAACTATGAGACCATGATCCAAGTTATATTTCAAAGATAAACATTTTTATTTTCAATGATTAAATCAAGCCATAGATCTCTGCTTCCCTTTTATCCTTGATCAATATAGCCCAAAGTAAAGGGGCCAGTAAATATCTGAGAGAAGGGACAATGGACATAGACAAATAAGCCTTTTATTGTTGCCTGAATATTCTAGATTTACCAGTTAGTTGCTAACTCTGCATTTCATGTTTTGCTTTGCTGCCCCTAATAGGTCTTTCTTCTTTTTTTATTTAATAGACCCTGATTGTACATATGGGAAATTCAGTGAATGGAGAAGATAAAATAAATGTTAATGAATTTATCACTATATTTGCACTAGTGATAAATTCACTTGTAAAATTCATGACTCTCAATGAATGTTTGATTGGAAAAAATAACGGTATTTGAAAAACAATAATTATCTACTGCTCTATTCTACCACACACTACAGACTTGGCACGAAGCAGAGAAAAAAGTAAACAGTCCTTGCTCTCCCAGTCAGTAAATCTAACTTTACTGCTGAATCAAAATTTTACAGCCAAAAGAAAACATTTGTAATACAATAGTAATTCTTTAAAAAAAAGATAATGGTGAAGGTGTTGATAGATATGCATTGGAAACAGGATGTTGGACTTGGAAATCAATGTGACAGAATCACTGTTTCCCAGCAAAGGCCCACATACCACAAGGGTCTAGTTCATTCTAATCTTGATCATACTTCTCCTTAATTTACATAATTGTGCTAATTCCTCTGAACTTCAGTTGTTCATATTACTTATGTACAAAGCACAGTGAGGGATATCAGGTAGATATGTCGAGGGTAGAGACCGTGCAGTATGGGGGCAGTGGTGAGGATCTCTGGAAACCCTACCCAAGGTTTCAGATCTTGCCTGTGTGTGTGTGTGTGTGTGTGTGTGTCTGTCTGTCTGTCTGTGTGTGTGTGTGTAAGGCTTTCAATTCTCCCTTGTCCTAAAATCTAAGGAGTTTATACATTTAGAATAACCTTGTAGGATTATCAAATCCACACTTAGATATAGGATTAGAAAATCTTCAGGACCATCAGTTCTCAGCAACTCTATTTCATTCTTCCAGAGTCATAAAAATGATGCTTCTGAGGTAAGTATCTGAGACAATATTGGACTAAAGGATCTCAAAAGAAGAGCATCCAATTCAACATTTGTTGGGTCAGCAAAAGATTTGCAAAATAAATTTGGAACTGCATTTTTTAAGTTAAAGAGATGTTTTCCAGAAAAAGAAGAGTGAATGGAATTCTAGACAGAGGAAAATACATGCTCAAAGGTACAGAAGCATAGAAAGTTCAGGGAACAGAAAGTTCTGCACAGCAGAAGGAGTCTAGAGGTTTGGAAGAAGATGAAATATAAATTGAGCTCCCTGCCACCCACACCAAAAGCTCAATCTTGGATTCTCATCTCTGCTCCCATCCTCTTCCTCAACATGCATTCCAATCACATTCCCCAAATATTTATCCCCAAGTGCTGACCTCTCATCTTGCTGAACCTGTACCTCCAGGCAGCATGTTGTATTAGGAAAAGCATGAGTTTGGAACTGGACTTTTGTTTTTGGACTTTTTTTGGGTTTGAACTGGACTGTTTTTTTGGATTTGCATCACTGTTTGCTAAATTATTAGTTGTATGACCTGAAGAAAGTTACTTGATCTCTGGGTATGAGTTTCTTCTCATGTAAAATGGGAAAGATAACGTCTTTCTCATAGTATTGTTCTGAAAATTAAACGAGAACATGCCTCTTGAAAACATAGGGCATATAGTTATGACTTTAAAAAAAGTTAGTCCTCCCTTTCCACTAGAAAGCTCTAGAAAGGCATGCCTTTGAAAGGCAGATCATCCTGTTGTGAATTCTAGCTTCTTCTCATACTACTAGCTATATGGCTTTGGGTTTAACTTTCTAATCCTGTTTTCTTTTAATAAAAGAGAGATAATAAATCCAATCTGAGAAAGTTGTATCGATTAGATAAATGGCACCTCTTCCACTGCCTTGCAGTTATAGATTCTCCTCCCCTGAATATTCTCTCAGTACCTATGAGAACGTGCAGATGACTGCATAAAGATTCTCACAGTCCTACTCTTAAGGTTACAGTCTAGTGGGAGGAAAGGAAGGATCCCATGTACCAAGTGCAATACACAGTACATAGTTTCTTTTATCTTTATAACAACCTTGGAAATAAAGTAGGTATCAGTATCCACATTTTATACAAGTCCAACTGAGTTTCACAGTGGTTAACAACTTGTCCAAGGACACCAAAAAATAGAGGTGGAGTAATCTTCAAATAATGTTTGTGTTTACTTCAGAAAATCAGTTGCCTGTTGCATCAGTCTGCAGCTCTTTCCTATGTAATAGCACTGTACATTTATATATGCTATACAGCACTGCCTCCAGCTTTAGGGATTGCTCATACTTCTTTGAGGAAACTATCTCATTATCTCCTGAACGGCATGGTTTAGCAACATGGCACAGAAATTCAGGCTAATCTATAGTGGAAAATAGTTTGTCTAGCTCCTGAAGTCAATTTAGGAGTATATTCAACATACGTATCTTATAATGGTCAGAATAGCCTCTGAAGCAACTTTCAACCCCGTAAAATGGAATCGGAGCTCTTTCCAGCCTTGAGTTCATCCCATCATTAATATTTCAGGATTTTACTAAACAGTGAGAATTCCAATACTCTAACAAGCCAACAAACTCTTTTGAAACCTTGTAGCAATATTCAAATAACCTACTTTACAAAAGAAACAAGCTTTAATCTTATGTCTGAACAACAACATAAAAAGTAAGTCTATGAATTAACAAGTCTCAGAATCACATACTTAAACATTACTGCAAAACACCGTGCTGTTCTTGGCCATCAAAGTTTAAATAGAAGATTCTACATGCCATGAATATATTAGAAATGTTAATAAGGGGAGTTTTATAGCATTGTTTTTTAGATAGAATAAATTCATAAACATGGTATCAATTGAGAAATGACTAGTCATAAATCTATTTCTGAGCAGTGGGTAATTAAGAGAAACATATGAAATAAGTAGAATTATCCTCTTCATCTTTTTTTTTTTCTGTGAAAGGCCCAAATCTGGTTCCAATCAATGGGAAGATCTTTGCAAACTCTACCTTTGCAAGACTGATTAGAAAATTTTTAAAAATCCCACAAAACAACAACAAAAGTGAAATCTGTTGAATAATATAAGTTTTTCTCCAAATTATTTTTCCAAATTCTCTGCCAAAGCAAACACATGGTACGTGTTAGTCAGCTGGGTCTGCATCAATTCATCAGTTGTATGAACTGCACTGATTTTGTTGCCAAACCTATTACACTAAATCCCACTGTTTTTAAAACCTGACTCCAAACATCCTTTAAGCTTGTAGAACATTCTAAATGTAGCTTAAATGTACACTATTTTTAAATTACTTTTTTAAAGCAAACTTTGGGAATATTCCTCTTGGATAGATCCCACATTATAAATTCTTTTTGTACCTGCTAACAGAAATGTACAATATAAACCTTTGTTCTTTTGGCACAAAGTATAGAGAAAGGGAAAAGCTTGTTTTCTCTATTTTTGTTAAGATTTTATTTAAACATTCCCAAAACTAATAGAAGCTGTTAGAATAGTTTGACAAGAAATGTTGTCAGATAGTTGGAATTGATAATTTTAATATACAAATGTGTATTTTATTCTTTCTCCCACAGACTCCTGTCACTGAAAAGGTCACTTATTCTATCACAAAATAGAAATTATTCATTCACCTTATGATGATTTTAACCCTCATGTAAAGAACATTATATTTATTGCTGTCCCTGATCTTCAAAGATAAGGTTGATAATGATGATTACCACCTCCTTGTTTCTGAAGAAAAAAGACCTAGAAGAGAACAATAGCTCTTTCCATGAATAAGCATAAATTTTTATTATAGCAATAAAAAAGTCACTATTTAACAGACATAATGTGAATCTGCTACAATTTTCAAAAGGTTTTATTCTCAGTTTATGCCACATTCTAGTCTTTAATTTTAAATTTTAAATTGAGTAAGTCTGCAATTCAAGATACCTGAGATTTATCTACCTAATCTGAATATTATATAATTTAATGTAACATTATATGCCAACATCTCAGTGAGTAAAAAACTCAGAAGAAAACATCCACAAACCTTCACCATTTCATCCCTCAGATACTTGAATCTGTTCCCACCTACTCTTTCTTCCCACTGGTTAAAATGGATGAACTCTTTGTTCATCCCTTGCTCTTAGCAAATGCCAGCTCCTCCATTTGCTTTCTAATTTCATCTACTCTCTCCAACACAAGAACACTGCTTCCACAATACTCACTTCTCTCTCCTACATCATCCGTTTTCTCCCCCGTCTGAATTGTTCCATCAAAATATAAAAATGTTGTTCTCCTATCTAAAGAAAAGGCCTCTCGCCATCATTACTCATTTCCCTCCTTCAGTAAACACTCCATATACTTCTTTCACTTTAGAGGAAAACTCCTCAAAAGATTGTCTCTGCAAATTCTGTCTTAAATCCACTCTGTTCAAGATTTTCTCCCACTACCCGCTGAAACTGTTGTTGTTGATAACCTTCATGCTGGTCAATTCAATGGCCACTTCTCAGTTCTTGTATTACTTGATCCCTCAGCAGCTTTCCACACAACTGGTCACACTCACTCTGCTTGTAAACATTTTCTTTGCTTCCAGGTCACTACAATCCCAGTTATCTTCCTTCTTTTTGGCCCCACTTTTTATTCTACTTTGAAGTTTCCTCTTCATCTCTCCAACAACTGCTGAATGTTGAAATACCCAAGGCTCAATCCTTGTATATCTTTTGTGTCCTCACTAATTCCCTTTCATCCATTCTCTATTATAACTCATGTTTCCCAATATGGCCTCAACTTCTCCCCAATGCCCCAGGTCCAACTACACAACATATCTCCACATGGATGTCTAAGAGACATTTCAGTTTACCATATTCAAAACTGAGCTCCTCATCTCTATCCTCTCTCCAAACCTGATCTTCCTATGTCAGTTAAGGGCAACTCCATAACTTGTAGTAGTTCAGAGAAAATGCTTTACAAAGTTTTCTCCCACAATTCACGTTGAAACCACAGCAAATACCATTAGCTCTACCTTCCAGATACATCTAGAATCAACTACTTCCCATTATTTCCCCCATTGGTCACTATTCCAAGGCCCCTGAATTATTGCCACTAGCCTCCTCTGGTTTCTCTGCTTCCACCCTTTCTCCCCTTTAGGTTCTTCTCAACACTGATAAAATATAAATCAGATCATGCACAATTCTCAAAATCCTCCAGTAGCCCTTTATCTCACTTAGAGACAAGTCTAAGTAATTGCAACAGCTACAAGTTCCTATGAAGTTTGGCTCCCTGTGCTTTTGTGATCTTATCTTCTACAATCCCATGTATTTACTGTGCTCTAGTCACACTGGCCCCCTTTATGTGGCTTGAATTTGCTAGGCATTCTGACACTTCAGGGCCTTCATAATTCCTATTTTCTTTCCTGGAGTCCTCATTTGCTACGTAACCCCATGGCAAGTTTCCTTCAGCTCCTCCCAGTTTTAACTCATATATTATCTTCTCAGAGTGGTCTTCCCTGAGCACCCTATTTAAAATTGCAATAGTCCCCCTGAACACCCTCTGTCCCCTTCCCTTGGTTTATTTCTCTTTGGCATCATTATAATTTAACATACTGTGTAATTTACTTATTTAGTTAGTTTAGTTTCATTTCTGTCTCCCACACTTCACTTTGCAAGTTCCAAGAGGGCAAGTTTTTTAGTGTTATTTACTCCTATCGACCTGATGCCCAGAGAGTTGTTTCAAATATTATAGGGGTTCAATAAATATTTGTGAAATAATTATATAAGTAAGGAGTAGAGTCCATGGTGATTAAAAGCACAGATTTCAGTGTTAGGAAGACCTGGATATGAATTCCTGCTCTGCCGCTTACTAAGTAACTTACCTTGAACAACTAATTTTTCTTAGCCCCAGTTTACTCATTATAAAATGGATATAATGATACTTAGCACTCAAAATTATTTTTATAAACTTGAAAGGAAATAATAAAATTTAAGCAAAATAAAAGAGAAAACATCACTTTTGCAGTGATTCATAGTCACTGTCAATAATTAGTAATAAAATGAGATTGTCCAAATATATATGATCAATTGTAATTGCTTTAATTGACCACTGTTAATTATTTTCATCATTTCAAATTTACTCAAAAATTATTTTTCACTGTATAATGCCATTTGATACTCATTAAAAGATGACTAAGAAAATTACAGTACATTTCTCACAAGTTTTGAATTATAAAATGTAGTTTTATAAATAAAATAGTTTTTTAGATATACTTTCCATAAAGAGTTCCATGTTCAATTTTAAAATGTAATTACAGTATTCTACAAAGACATTTTAAAATAAAATAAATTTAGATGTTAATCATTTTGGTTAGCTCCAAACTTACAATGAGCTTTATTTTAAAGTTGGTCCTCATTTTGTCTGATGGTCCAAGGCTGTTGATCTTACAACAGAAATTTCTCCCACCATTCTACTTACGCATAGGATTTTCCCACCAACCTACCTTCATTTCCATTGTAAAGAGATTGCACTTGACAAAACCCAAATTTGGCTCTGTTCCCAGATACATGGATTTCTACTTTTCTTTAATTTCTCTGTCTCCTTACCTCCCAGTATTCACAATGACTATCACCAACTTAAGCTCCAGGAAAATCAAATACAACTCTATTCCACAAAAACATTGAGGCCCCTTGATCTGGTCTACTCCTCTTATTAGATAATTGGAAAAGTGAAGCACAGACATATCAAGTGGTTCAAGTTCACAAAGCTAGTCTGTGAAAAATTTGGACCTTGAATCCATTTTGCCAAATAGCCAACCACCTGTTTTGTTTGGAGATTTTTTTTTTTTTTTTTACTTTACTATATAGCCTCAGTTAACTTCTCAGCTTTACTCTAAAGCCAAACACCTTAACTGTTATCTTAACACATATATGTATGGTTCTAACAAACATTTTACTGTTGTTGTTGAATAATGTGATTGGAACATTCCATGTGCAACTGAATATTGCTTTCTGGCTATCTATCTTATAGTTTTAAGTTATTGGTATGGGAAAAGCCTGGGAAATGTAAATGCTCTTCAGTTATTAACCATTTTAACTTACATTTTAAATTGTAATGTAAAAATAAGTTGGATGTCCAACAATTAGTTGTTTGAATTTTTTAATAATTATTATTTTTATGGGGTATCTTATATTTCCCAACCAATGTTCTAAGAACAAAAATACATGCTCTGGGCCAGATCCCAACAGAACATGAACTTGAATGGAGGTCTAACTCCAGCTCTTTCCATTTGCTGCAGTAATACTTAACTTGTTTACTTACCAGGGAGAGCATTGTCTACTTTCTATGTGAAGAAGGATTTTAAAATGCAATCAAATATATTCATTTCTCTCTTCCCTTTGTGCCTCAAAACACTGAACTCATAGCTCACCTCTAAACAAACTTTTTCCAAGATTTCTGGTTCAGATTATGTTGGATGGTCTCACAATTTGAAAGAGATGTCTTTTTAAAAAATACTATTGTAACTTTTATCCTAAAGTACATGATATTTGTGGCTAATTTTGACTCCAAGCAAAACAGTTTGTTCATAAGTAATGCTGCCAGTTATGTAAACTGTTAACTAGACATCAGAGGATCCGTGTATTCAGCAATAGTACCTCTGTGGAAGAGAAAGTAACCTTCCATCTCTTTTTGCACCAATACTGGTACAGTAAATATATTAAAATTGGCTGGTGTTGGTCTCTATTTCAAATAAAGTTTGTTATGCAGAAATGACTAAGTGGACATTATAAACAGCAATCATATCTTTCTGATTCTCTATTATAATATGCAACTAAATAATATCATTGATTAGGTAATCCTCTGAGAGCAATATCAAAAGTTTTTTTAAAGCTTTCATATTTAAAATATTAATGGAAACTTTAATATCCTTATGGGAAAAATAACTCAGAAATGTAAATTTTAGTCACTGAGGAAGACCTTTCAGTGAGCATGCAGCTCTTAACTCCAAACGGAATGTGATACTTAATGCATTACTATATATCTGGTTAGGCAACATTGGAATAGATAAAAATAATCATAATAATGAAAAATAATGTCTTAATAGCTTAAATTTCTGAAATCCACCCCTCCTTGCCTATGTCAGAAATGTTCTACCTGCTTTTGGCTCACAGTTTAGGGTTACATATATGGAGAGTTCTGAGCTGTTCAGAATCTACCATGAGTCATGAACTGATTTTGTCTTCACTTCTATCTTACCAACTGTGTAAAATGACTTTTTTCATCATATTTTAAGAACTTTATGGTTTCTTTGATAATAATTCAATAGCATTCCTCTTGTTAAACCACCTTGATTCAATTTTAATATTTTAATGCAAAACAAGATTTTTACCTCTTAATGAATTAATCATTTTTATCTCATGATTAATAGCATAATCAATGCTATTTGTACAATGGATTAGATTAAATGTCCACAGTATGTTTATAGTCAGAGAGCATTTTGAGAAGAGAGTAAAGCAGGAAATGATACTATCTCATAGCAGTAGTAATGGCTAACAGAAGTTCATACTGTGTACCAGGCAGTACACGTCATGTTTTTAATGTTTTAGTTAATGCAATCTGTTTCAGAATATTATGAAGTACATGCCTCATTGTATCCATTTTGGAGATGGAGAAACTCAAATACAGAGAGGTTAAACAACTGGCCCAAGTGGTAGAGAGACAATTAGAACCCAGGCAGTTGAAAACCAAAGACTATTCTCTTAACTACCATGCTCTACTGCCTCTGGGGTCTTTGGAAAGAACATGAAACACAGATTCTTCTAAAATAGGAGAGAAGAAACTAATGGGTGACATCATAAGTGTGTACAGAAGTGGAGGGGAGAGAAGTTAAGTACCCACTTGATAACTTGCATTTTCTCTGTGAAGTAGAAGACAATATCATCTGTGGATGATTAGGTATTTGGATGTAGGGCAGAAAGTTTAAGGACCATAGTACACTCTTAGAGACACCAGACCAGGCAGCTTAAGTACAACTGTGACCATTAATTAGCAACCTATTCCCCAAATCACCTTCCCTACATTATCTTAAATCCTTACAGAAAACTTTACAGGGTAAGAATTAAATGGAAACTGAGGATCAAAGAGGTTAATAGTTTGTTCAAGATCCCTCAGATAATAAGTGCTGAAGTTGGGTTATGAATCAAGGTCTGTCACCAATGTCCATGCTCTTCCACTCTGCCACACTGCCTCAGAAAATAATGGAAAAGGGGACCACTGAAGGCAAGTAGAAGTAATATTGAGCAGTATTGAGGGCACAGCTTAGAATGAAAGTCATAAACTGTTGTATAACATAAATATGCATGTGTAAGCAATGTTCCACACCAACACGGGTAGTTTTTGAACCCAAATTAGAAACAGATGTAACTGCTTTCAATTGTGGCAGGAAAATAACTAGTTAGGTGAGGATAGTGAAAGCACGAGTAGTAGAAGAAAAAAGTAGAGCCAGGAAAGAGCTGTTTAATTGAGAGAAAGTGGAGAGGTTGTAGCCATGAGGACAAATGGCAGGTTGAGAAGAAGAAACAACAGGAGACAAATGGAAGCAGAACAGGCACTGAAGAGAGAGTGAGATCTCTGAATCTAAGATATTTGCAAATGGAGGAGTTCAATAAGGTTTGACTGGAAGCAGAGATTTGCAAATTCTTAAGCAACCATTTAATGGTTTTCATGCTTTTGTGCATACCTAGAGACTGTGGCTTACTTACTTTAGTTAATTCTAGTGCCACTCCTAAGACTTCATGAAAGATTATTTCAGTTTTTATAAGTTAAGAGCCTTATAGAATGATCGTTTGCTCTCCTTGAGTATTGATGTTTTAAACTATGAAATTTTTTTAAATTCCAACTTTTTGATGTTTTAGAACTTTATTAAAGGTGGGCAGTTCTTCATCTGCATTTGAAATTCTATCAAATATACTGAGTTTCCATTCAGTGGCTACAAAGTCCAAAGTGAAGGCAGTCAATCACCCTATTTGGCTGGATCAACCATGATCACTGGACTTGGACAGTGTAGACTACAAACAATAACTTTCTACTGTTAGAACTTGGCTGACAACACAGCTTCTGGTAAAAAATAATAATTCAAGATTACAAGTATCATATTACAAATAATCATTTTTAACCCCATAATCCAAGTTGTTGCATCCAAGCAACTTCTTTGAGAACATCATTCTAATACCTATCTCAATTTACCAACAAATTAATGTGCAAAATTTATTCTAGTTAACTGTAACTGCCAATGAAATAGAGACACAGGTGTAGAGAACCAACGTATGGACACCAAGGGGGGAAAGCAGGGGGTGGGGAGGTATGATGAATTGGGAGATTGGGATTGACATATATACACTAATGTGTATAAAATATATAACTAATAAGAACCTGCCGTATAGCACAGGAAACTCCACTTCGTTGTACAGTAAAAACGAATGCAACATTGTAAAACAACTATACCCCAATTAAAAAAAAAAAAAAAACTGTAACTGACAAGACCTAAACAGTTACTCAGTTGAAAATTCTGTCCTGACCACTTAAGGTCTCTGAAGCAATAGAAGATCTTGACATTACTGCTTGATTGACCTCCTGATCAGTTTATAGAAAACAACCTGTCTTAATTTGACTCAAAAAACATAAGTACAGGGGCATAGCAGTTCCTTGTGGGTTTAAACTAAAACAAATCACTAGCAGGATTTTCCATTGAGTAAGTATTTTTAAATGATTGTCTAAAATGACGTATCTATTCCAGCAAATGGTGTGTCATGTAAGGAAATGTCATTAATGATTATCAGAAATGCACTCCCGTACAATGAGACAGTGGTTCTATACCCTAGCTCCACTGTAAGAGGCAAACTTTTATACTGAAAAATATTTTAAGAGCTGTAGTTTTTCCTCATCTCCTTTTCTCTACAAGCATAATAAGCAGTAAAACTTGGTGAAGGCTAAAATAGGTATTTCAGGCTTTACGTTCCATATCCCTTAGTATACCAGATAATCTTCTAACACTGATTTTGTAATGTTCTGCCTTGCCTGGTTTTTAATATTATGAAGAAATATGTTACTACTACTCTTCTTGGAAGATTAATTCTCCTTCAATCTTTAATGCTATATTCAATCCTTAAAACACCCATGTAAATTCTTTCTCACAGTGAAAATTTTACTTGTTGAACTTTTTTCTACTACAATGTAATAGAAATTTATATCTTGAAATAAAAATATATACCCTCCACAACAGGGTAACTACTTAACCTGGTAATATTTTACATACATGAGTAATGAGATGACTTCAGCTATTCAAAAAGCAATGGTAATTCATTACCACACCCTCCTTAACAACAGAAAAGATGAAGCAAAAATAATCTTTAAAAGTAAAATCACAGGTTTAAAAAATGGCAACTGTTTTTGGTGCTGTATAACATGGAGGGAAATGTGACCTACTTAGAAACTTTTTTTAAAAAACAGATTCTCAAGAATTTTATAAGCTATCATTTACTGATACTTTTCAATATTTTTTCCTTTGTTCTTATTTTTCATTCATTTTCCACTATTTGGCACCAGACTCAACACACTTCTTCTGTGATCTAGAATTGACCCAGTACATTGTACAAGTACGAATCTTGAAGTTGATATATTTTATATCAGAAAAAAATCCAGAAATACATAGAGGGGTGTGTGTGTGCATGTATGTGTGTGTGTATGTGACCTTCTTATTTTATCTAAAACTTAGGAAAATTATAGTTGTCGTATTTCGAAGGCAGAGTGCTTATAATAAATTTGATAAGGTATAATATCTTTTAAATTGAGCCTGCAGTACTGTATGATATCACTTATATTTAGAATCTAAAAAATACAACACACTAGTGAATATAACAAAAAAGAAGCAGACTCACAGATACAGAGAATAAACTAGTGGTTACCAGTGGGGAGAGGAAAGGGGGAGGGGCAAGATGGGGGTAAGGGACTAAGAGGTACAAACTGTTAGATATAAAGGAAGCTACAAGGATATATTGTACAACATGGGGAATATAGCCAATATTTTATAATAACCGATAAATGGAGTACAACCTTTAAAAATTGTGAATCACTATATTGTACAACTGTGACATATAATATTGTACAGAACTATACTCCAATAAAAAATTTAATTACATAGGGCTTCCCTGGTGGCGCAGTGGTTGAAAATCTGCCTGCCAATGCAGGGGACACGGGTTCAAGCCCTGGTCTGGGAAGATCCCACATGCCGCGGAGCAACTAGGCCCGTGAGCCACAACTACTGAGCCTGCGCGTCTGGAGCCTGTGCTCCGCAACAAGAGAGATCGCGACAGTGAGAGGCCCGCGCACCGCGATGAAGAGTGGCCCCCGCTTGCCGCAACTAGAGAAAGCCCTCGCACAGAAACAAAGACCCAACACAGCCAAAAATAAATTAATAAAAAGAAAATAAATTTAAAAAAAAATTTAATTACATAAAAAAATTGATCCTGTAAGACAAAATCTAATTTATATATGAGAGCATCAAGTGATGAATAAGCATGAGCACGATTACACTATAATACTGCTTTTATGCTTATATAAAGTAAATGGAACTACCTTTATTATGAAACTATTTTGACAATATCAACTACTATGAAAATAGAGGGGAATTTTTTCATTAAAGTGCTCTATTTGATATAAAAACCTGCTGTGCTATAACTCAACAAAGCAGGATGTTAATCAAAAAGAAGCATTTTTCAAATGAGATTTTCTGGCCCTGAGATCAATGAGAAACAAGGCAGAGGCATGAGATACAACAGAAGCTACTATGAGTTAAAAGTAAGACTTACCACTGATTATTCCTTCATTCAACAAGCATATGTTTTTCTCTCACATCACAGTCCAAATGGGTTTTGCCAAATGCAACTGGCCTTCCCTGGTGATTTGATATCTGGCTTCTCCATCTTGTGTTGCTGATCTTGTGTGCTTCCAGGGCTTCCTCAGTGTCCTCTACATTCAGGCAGCCAATGAGTAAAGAGCAAAGCTGAAGGACAACATCCAGGAGACTTTATGACTAGGTCTAGTCAGAGTAGACATCACTCCCACCACATTCATCTGGCCTGAACCAACTGTGACAGGGATCAGGAAATCTTGCCTTCAGGATGCCCATGAAGAGGAAATGGGCTTGGTGAGCAGTAAGATTTGAATTGTGTCCCCCAAAAAGTATATGTTAGTGTTCTAACATATATAACCCCCAGTATCTTAGAAAGTGATAGGATTTGGAAATAAGGTCTTTACAGAGGTAATCAAGTGCAAATGAAGTCATTGGCATGAGCCCTAATCCAATCTGGCTGGTGTCCTTATAGAAAGGGCAAAATTTGAACATAGAGACAGACGTGGACACAGGAGAACATCACAGGAAGAGACATAGGGAAAAGACAGCTATCTACAAGCCAAGAAATGCCAGAGGCAATTAGAAGCTAGGAGAGATCTGGAACAGATCCTTCCCTAGCACCTTCAGAGGGAACACAGCCCTGCTGAAACTTAATTTTAGGCTTTCTGCCTTCAGAACTATGAGACAATACATTTCTATTGTTCTAAACTACCCAGTTTGTGGCTCTTTGTTACAGCAGCCCTATCAAACTAATACAACGAGCATCTTGGTGGTCTCTGTCACCCTTCCATCTCTAATAAATAGAGGCTAGGTTATTTAGAAAAACCTTTCCATAGAAAACAACCAACTAAAAATTCTGGGTAAAATATTTGTAAACTTATGCAAAAGCATCAAAGTTCTGACAAGGTAAGAAAACGCTAGGCCAGGACAGGTCGGTGGCCAAGATGGTGGAAAAGGAAGACCATGAGCTCTCCTCATTCCACAGGCACACCAAAATTATAGCTATTTACAGAGCAACTATTGGTAAGAAAAGCCTGAAGACTAGCAGAAAAATATCTTCCACAAGTAAAAATAGAAAGAAGAAACCACGAGGCAGGTAGGAGGGGCAGAGATGCGGTATAGTCAAGAACCATACCCAGGGGTTGGTGACCCACAAGGGGAAGATAATTACAATTGCAGAGGTTCTCCCAGAGGAGTGAGGGCTCTGAGCCCCACATTATTCTCCCCAGCCTGGGAGTCCTGCACCAAGAAAACCAGCCCCCAGAATGTTTGCTTTGAAGGCCAGCGGTGCTTACTTTCAGGGGACGCAGAGAGCTATAGGAAATAGACCCCACTCTTAAAGGGTGCACACAAAATCTCACATGCTCTGGGACCCAGGTCAGAAGCAGTAATTTGAAAGGAACCTGGGTCAGACCCACCTGCTGGTCTAGGAGAGTCTCCTGGATAGGCGGGAGGCAATCGGAGCTCACCCTGGGGCCACAGATGCTGACGGTAGCCATTTTGGGGAGCTCGTTGTACCACAAGCACACTGGTGCCGGCCAGTGCCATTTTGGAGTCTTCCCTCGAAGCAGGAACCTGGCCCCGCCCACCAGCCTGTAGGCACCAGAACTGGGATACTTCAGGCCATGTCACTCACCCGACAGGCCACCTGCATTAGGAACCCCTGACCTCCCAGCCACCTGAGAACACGGCCACCACACGAGAGGGCCTGGGACCAGCCCCTCCCAGCAGTGCACCGGCACTAGCCCCAGGACACCCGGAACCTTCAGGTAGCTGCCAGGATCTGCGTCCACCGCCAGCAGGGCAACTCCAGTTCCAGGAACCCCAGGGAATTACAGCCAGAGACCTTGGGACCTTGCTCCACCCACCAGCGGGCGAGCACCAGCTCAGGAGCCCCGGGGCCTGGCTCTGCCCACCACAAGGCTGGCACTCTCCTCAGGTTTCCGCCTTACTCACCAGTGTGTGGACACCAGCCCAAGGATCCCCTGGGCCCCAGCCCCAACTTACCAGTAGGCAGGACCACAGCAGCTCTGTGGCCCGCCAGAGCTCGGTCCTGAAGTCTCTGACTACAGGGCCCTCAGGGTCCTGAGTCTGTGCACTAGCACGTGGGGCTGGGTCCTGGGCCCTCTGGTGGGCAGAGCCATGCCCAGGGGTTCCTGTGGGTTCTGAGGGTCTTAAGGCAGCCCATCTGCTGGTGGATGGGGCTGCGTCTCTGCCCAGTTAGTTGCCTGACAGGCGTCCTAGTACTAGCACCGCCAGGCTGTTGGCTGGGGTGAGGCTGTGTCCCTGTGCTAATAGGCAGGAAACTCTCCAGATCAGCTAGGTCTGACCCAGTCTCCTTTCAAATTACTGTTTCGGACCTGGGTCTTAGAACGTGTAAGGTTTTGTGTGCTCCATTTAAGAGAGGAATCTCGATTTCCCCCAGCTCTCTGGGACTCCAGAAAGTAAGCGCTGCTGGCCTTTGCAGCCAGACGTTCTGGGGGCTCATCTTCTTGGTGCAGGAACCCCGGGCTGGGGCACCCGATGTGGGACTCAGACCCCTCACACCTTTGGGAGAACCTCTGTAATTTTAATTATTCTCCCGTTTATGGGTCACCCACCTCTGGTTATGGAACTTAACTATATCAAAACTCTGCCACACCTACCCATGTCCCTGTGGTTCCTTCTTTATATCTTCATTTTTCATCCATGGTTTTTCTGTAAATAGTTGTAAATTTGCTGTGACCATGCGAAGAGGTGAGCTTATGGTCTTTCATCCAGTTCAAAATAGGGTTTTACGTTTTGCCAGGTACACATAGCATCACAGGCAAAATTTTGCCTTTAGTACAGAAAAAAAGTTAACTGTAGACAGTCATTCTTTCTCAATTTTATTTTCTCATTAAATAGGTAAAGTTTTGAATGTTAACTATTATCTAGTTTCTCTGAAACATTTTAGGAAATACAAAGATGCATACAGTAGGGTTCCTGCCTTCGGAGACCTAACCAACAAGTTGAGGACACTAAAAGATATGAAACAGAGAATAATAAAAGATAAAATAACAAAGTAGTAAATTAAGTTCAGTTAGTAGGATTTCAGTGAATGCCATATAAAATCTTTCCATTGATTTTATTAAGTAAATCTATTTTATTAAGTATATTTTCTCCTATGAGATGAATATGTCTGAACCTTCAATCTATATGATGATGGAGGGTGTCTTTCAATCCTTGTTTGCCTAGATTCTGTAGTTAGTATTATATTTCTCCATCAGTGTATAAATATCACTGTATGATCTCAGGCCTGTTGAATTTTTATTGCCCTCTTCCAGATCAGATTAAAAGGAAAAAAAGATCAAATAAATATTTTATCACTGTAAGCAACTCTATTTAGTGTAATAAATTACATTCTGCATCTTGCTATCAAAACTCTATTTTCTGAAGTTTCTTTAAACTCAACTCTTGTATCCTCAAGCCATTTTAGAAAAGATGCAGGATTTAAAGAAATATGAATAAAAATAAGCTCATTTCAAGTAGAGAATCTATAGAGTAATAAATTTTAATGTTTTTTAAAATTTACAAGTGAGAGATGAGAGAATTAAATTCTCCAGTTTTCAAAGGAATATAAGACCACGTAATAAGAATAAGATGGAGCTCTAATATCTGAGCAGGTGTTGAAGAATACAACCCCAGATAGGAAAGCTGTCTGATATGGTACAGGTGATTGTGAAAATGCTTTCACACACACACACACACGCACCCACTTATTTTCTGTGAATTACTGAAACTGATTCACTACAAACAACATCAATAGCTATGCATAACTACTCTGAAAAGTTTAAAACCACTGAAAAAGAGAAAGAGAATTAGCTGTCTGATCCCAAAAACATTCATCTTCTGCTCCACTGCAAACAGCATACTTTGACAAGTCTGTGTGCTCTGTGGGCTAAAACACATGAAAGATTTTGAAAATGTAAATAATTAAAGAAACCCAAAATGTATTCTTATTAAATTATTTAAGGGTAAACATTCCAAGAGATCCAATTTCTCTCATATTACAAGTGTCTTTATAGAAACAGAAGATACATGCAGGCCATATTTGGGGTTTGAGGGAACCTCAAATTCTTTAAAAACCACTTTGAAACTTCAAATCAAACACAATCAGCCAAGCTAGAATCCAGGCACGTCTCTAAAAGAGCCACCATTGTCAAATTCTCTCAGATGGTTCTTGGAAATCACGTCAAAGGAAACTAAAATAAAGAAAAATTCAAAAGATGATTAAAATTAAGATCCAGCTGTTGAGCTGATCTTTTCCAAGTGGCAAAAACATAAAAAAAAAAAAAAATCAAAACTGAATGGGAACACCCTAATCATTAGGATATTTTAATTCACTCTGAAAAAAAATCTTGCCCATCAATAATGTATTAGGAGTCTAAGGGTATGATTTAAGGATACTAGAAACTGGTGAGAGAGAGAGAAAGAGAGAGAGAGAGAGAGAAAGCTGATGATTTTATAAAAAATTGGTTACATAAGCCAGTGGACATGAATCTCTTTAATGTAATTGAAATAGAGCAGAAAGGGATTAGCAGGCCAAACCGAAACCCACTAAAAAGACATCTGTAATTGTCTTTTAAAATCTGTTACAGGCAAGAAAAAGAAAAACCACTTCTACTTCCTGGCCACTAAAGCATAGAAAGCTGCATCTGAAATAAGTGAAAAAAAGACAGAATCCTGAAAATAGTTCCTATCTTAATTATCTTTAAGTATCCTCTGTTATTATAGGAAAAAGTGAAATCATTAGTGTTTAACCAACATATATAAACACCACTAACATTAAAAATTATCCCACTAATTGAGCTAACTCCCAAGCTAGGTATGGAAAATTGCATTACTTTTTCATTTTACATGGAGAAATTCAAGGATCAAGGTTCAAACTCCAATAATTTAAGCAAATTTTATAAGGAACTGAAACATTTGTGTAAAATAAGGTAGGGTCCAAAGAACAATGAAAGATTTGCATCATTTCAGTTGCTTAAAAATATTAAAATATATTTTTGGCAGGCTGTTTTGTTCCTTATTTGGTTTTAAAGGTTCTATAGATAATTCTGAAACTACCCCATCACTTGAAATATAAGAGTTTACTCTTGGTATTTAAATTGTTTTACTACAAAATGTAAGATGGGACATAGTTTCAACAGTTTAAAATATAAGGCTGGAAAAGCTTACCAGTGATCTTAATAACTAAGATGTTATACTTTATTAACTAAGGGCAATATTGCCAATTATAAAATGTTTATTT
The DNA here is from genome assembly GCF_028023285.1 of Balaenoptera ricei. Lineage (NCBI taxonomy): Eukaryota > Metazoa > Chordata > Mammalia > Artiodactyla > Balaenopteridae > Balaenoptera > Balaenoptera ricei. The sequence goes on along the minus strand of NC_082650.1, from coordinate 40,013,092 downwards.
GGTACCTGAGTAAGACAAGTCTGGAAAAGCATACCTTTTAACTTCCCAAACCTTAGCATTCTAGTAAAGAAGACAGAATTGTACCTAAAGCATGAATCAACAGCCTTAACTGGCCCTCACCCCTGGCCTGCCAAGGTGTTTTTCTAGTCAGCTAATTATTCACGACTATTTTTAATTTCCTCTATTCTAATCAAATCTCCAATTTTCTCCCAGGTCTCCCATTTAATTATCAACAAGTGACTGTGTCTCCTGCCTAGCTAAGAAGTACAAGCCCTGAGACACGGACGGCAACTCCCCACAAGGAATCTGTAAACCTGCTTCTATCTGTGCCCATCCTCTCCTCCTGGTCTACGGATAAAATAAGGAAAGGAAAAGGGCCTCACCTCTTATCAAGACCAATACCTCACCTGTGTGCTAAAGCCCATTCTCTGCTGCTTTACCAAGAACTCTTGCTTTTTGTATTCTCCACTTGCCCCATTTTTCCATCAGTATTATAAACAGTCTTAAATGTGTCTCATCTTCACAACCTTCCCTCAAGTCCCCTTTAGCTACTGTCCTATTTCCCTTCACGGCAAAATTTCCCAGGAGTGTGGCTTTATATTCACAACATCCCTTTCCTTGCTTCTTTCTTACCTTTCTGCCGTCTGACTTCTATTCCCAAATATTCCCTCATATCAAACGTCCACTAGAGTAATCAGTGAACTCCATATTGCTAAATACAGTAGCTAATTTTCCGTTTTCATTCCGTTTGAGTTTTCAGCAGTAAAAGCCAGAACAGTTCACCACTCCTCTTGGAAACAATTTTCCTTTAGCTTTTGCGACACTGTGTGCTCTTAGTTTCCCTCCCACCTCCCTGCACTCTGCTTTTAGGACTCTCCGTCGGCAACTCATTCTTTTTTGCCCAGGCTTTCAAAGACGGAGTTAAGACAAGGTCTTAGCCCTCTTCTGTAAATCCACGGAGGGCATTATTGTGTCTTTTATAATAACACATTTCTAATAATAAATGGGATAATGGAATTAATTTTTTACAGGTGAAAAAATTGAGGCTCGGAAGGCCTTCAAGATGGCGGAGGAATGAGACGTGGAGATCGCCTTCCTCCCCACAAATACATCAGAAATACACCTACATGTGGAGCAACTCCTACAGAACACCTACGGAACGCTGGCAGAAGAACTCAGACCTCCCAAAAGGCAAGAAACTCCCCACGTACTTGGGTAGGGTAAAAGAAAAAAGAAAAAACAGAGACAAAAGAATAGGGACGGGACCTGCACCAGTGGGAGGGAGCTGTGAAGGAGGAAAGGTTTCCACACGCTAGGAAGCCCCTTCGCGGGCGGAGACTGCGGGTGGCGGAGGGGGGAAGCTTCGGAGCCACGGAGGAGAGCGCAGCCACAGGGGTGCGCAGGGCAAAGGGGAGAGATTCCCGCACAGAGGCTCAGCGCCGAGCAGCACTCACCAGCCCGAGAGGCTTGTCTGCTCAGCTGCCGGGGCGGGCGGGGCTGGGAGCTGAGGCTCGGGCTTCGGTTGGATCCCAGGGAGAGGACTGGGGTTGGCAGTGTGAACACAGCCTGAAGGGGCTAGTGCGCCACGGCTAGCCCGGAGGGAGTCTAGGGAAAAGTCTGGACCTGCCTAAAAGGCAAGAGACTTTTTCTTGCCTCTTTGTTTCCTGGTGCCCGAGGAGAGGGGATTAAGAGCGCCGCCTTAACGAGCTCCAGAGACGGGTGCGAGGTGCGGCTAATTAGCACGGACCGCAGAGACGGGCATGAGACGCTAAGGCTGCTGCCGCCGCCACCAAGAAGCCTGTGTGCAAGCACAGGGCACTGTCCACACCGCCCCTCCCGGGAGCCTGTGCAGCCCGCCACTGCCAGCGTCCCGTGATCCAGGGACAACTTACCCAGGAGAATGCATGGGTGCGCCTCAGGCTGCTGCAACGTCATGCCGGCCTCTGTGGCCGCAGGCTCGCCCCGCACTCCGCCTGAGTGAGCCAGAGCCCCCGAAGCAGCTGCTCCTTTAACCCCATCCTGTCTGGGCGGGAACAGATGCCTCAGGCGACGTACACGCAGAGGCGGGGCCAAATCCAAACCTGAACCCCAGGAGCTGTGCGAACAAAGAAGAGAAAGGGAAATCTCTCCCAGCTGCCTCAGGAGCAGCGGATTAAATCTCTACAATCAGCTTGATGTACCTGCCTCTGTGGAATACCTGAACAGACAATGAATCATCCCAAAATTGAGGCAGTGGACTTTGAGAGCAATGATATAGATTTTTTTTTCTGTTTTCTCTTTTTGTGGGTATGTGTATGCTTCTCTGTGTGATTTTTTCTGTATAGCTTTGCTTTTACCATTTGTCCTAGGGTTCTGTCTCTTTTTTTTTAAGTATAGTTTTTAGTGCTTCTTGTCATTGGTGGATTTATATTTTGGTTGGGATTCTCTCTTTCTTTTTTTTTTCTTTTTATTACTTTTAAATTTTTTTATTTTTAATATTTATTTTTATTTTAATAATTTTATTATATTTTATTTTTCTTTCTTTCTTTTTTTTCTCCCTTTCCTTCTGAGCCGTGTGTGCTTGGTGCTCCAGACGGGTGTCAGGCCTGTGCCTCTGAGGTGGAAGAGCCGAGTTCAGGACGTTGGTCCACCAGAGACCTCCCAGCTCCATGTAATATTAAATGGCGAAAGCTCTCCCAGAGATCTCCATCTCAACGCTAAGACCCAGCTCCACTCAACTAGCAGCAAACTACAGTGTTGGACACCCTACCAAACAACTAGCAAAACAGGAACACAACCCCACCCATTAGCAGAGAGGCTGCCTAAAATCATAATAAGGTCACAGACACCCAAAACACACCACCGGAGGCGAACACAGGAACAGCCTCATCCTCCAGAACACAGGCACCAGTCCCCTCCACCAGGAAGCCTACACAACCCACTGAACCAACCTTACCCACTGGGGGCAGACATCAAAAACAATGGGAACTACGAACCTACAGCCTGCAAAAAGGAGATACCAAACACAGTAAGTTAAGCAAAATGAGAAGACAAAGAAACACACAGCAGATGAAGGAGCAAGGTAAAAACCCACCAGACCAAACGAATGAAGAGGAAATAGGCAGTCTACCTGAAAAAGAATTCAGAGTAAAGATAGTAAAGATAATCCAAAATCTTGGAAATAGAATGGAGAAAATACAAGAAACGTTTAACAAGGACCTAGAAGAACTAAAGAGCAAACAAACAATGATGAACAACACAATAAATGAAATTAAAAATTCTCTAGAAGGAATCAATAGCAGAATAACTGAGGCAGAAGAACAGATAAGTGACCTGGAAGATAAAATAGTGGAAAAACTACCACAGAGCAGAATAAAGAAAAAAGAATGAAGAGAATTGAGAACAGTCTCAGAGACCTCTGGGACAACATTAAATGCACCAACATTTGAATTATAGGGGTCCCAGAAGAAGAAAAGAAAAAGAAAGGGACTGAGAAAACATTTGAAGAGATTATAGTTGAAAATTTCCATAACATAGGAAAGAAATAGTTAATGAACTCCAGGAAGCACAGAGAATCCCATACAGGGTAAATCCAAGCAGAAACACGTCAAGACACATGTTAATCAAACTATCAAAAATTAAATACAAAGAAAAAATATTAAAAGCAGCAAGGGAAAAACAACAAATAACATACAAGGGAATCCCATTAAGGTTAACAGCTCATCTTTCAGCAGAAACTCTGCAAGCAAGAAGGGAGTGGCAGGAAATATTTAAAGTGATGAAAGGGAAAAACCTACAACCAAGATTACTCTATCCAACAAGGATCTCATTCAGATTTGATGGAGAAATTAAGACCTTTGCAGACAAGCAAAATCTAAGAGAATTCAGTACCACCAAACCAGCTTTACAACAAATGCTAAAGGAACTTTTCTAGGCAGGAAACACAAGACAAGAAAAAAACCTACAATAACAAACCCCAAACAATTAAGTATTAGGAACATACATATCAATAATTACCTAAAATCTAAATGGATTAAATGCTCCAACCAAAAAACATAGACTGGCTGAATGGATACAAAAACAAGACCTGTATATATGCTGTCTACAAGAGACCCACATCAGACTTAGGGACAAATACAGACTGAAAGTGAGGGGATGGAAAAAGATATTCCATGCAAATGGAAATCAAAAGAAAGCTGGAGTAGCAATTCTCATATCAGACAAAATAGACTTTAAAATAAAGACAATTACTGGAGACAAAGAAGGACACTACATAATCATCAAGGGATCAATCCAATAAGAAGATATTAACAATTATAAATATTTATACACCCAACATAGGAACACCTCAATACATAAGGCAAATGCTAACAGCCATAAAAGGGTAAATCGACAGTAACACAGTCATAGTAGGGGACTTTAACACCACACTTTCACCAATGGACAGATCATCCAAAATGAAAATAAATAAGGAAACAGAAGCTTTAAATGACACATTAAACAACATGGACTTAATTGATATTTATAGGAGATTCCATCCAAAAACAAGAAAGTACATTTTCTTCTCAAGTGCTCATGGAACCTTCTCCAGGACAGATCATATCCTGTGTCACAAATTAAGCCTTGGTAAATTTAAGAAAATTGAAATGATATCAAGTATCTTTTGCGACGACCATGCTATGAGACTAGATAACAATTACAGAAAAAAAATCTGTAAAAAATACAAATACATGGAGGCTAAATAATACACTACTTAATAACCAAGAGATCACTGATGAAATCAAAGAGGAAATCAAAATGTACCTAGAAACAAACGACAATGAAAACACGATGACCCAGAAGCTATGGGATGCAGCAAAAGCAGTTCTAAGAGGGAAGGTTATAGCAATACAATCCTACCTCAAGAAACAAAAAAATCTCAAATAAACAACCTAACCTTACACCTAAAGCAATAAGGGAAAGAAGAAGAAAAAACCCCAAAGTTAGCAGAAGGAAAGAAATCATAAAGATCAGATCAGAAATAAATAAAAAAGAAATGAAGGAAACAATAGCAAAGATCAATAAAACTAAAAGCTGTTTCTTTGAGAAGATAACCAAAAATTTTAAACCATTAGCCAGACTCATCAAGAAAAAAAGGGAGAAGACTCAAATCAATAGAATTAGAAATGAAAAAGGAAAAGTAACAACTGACACTGCAGAAATACAAAGCATCATGGGAGATTACTATAAGCAACTATATGCCAATAAAATGGACAACCTGGAATAAATGGACACATTCTTAGAAAAGCACAACCTTCCAAGACTGAACCAGGAAGAAATAGAAAATATAAACAGACCAATCACAAGCACTGAAGTTGAGACTGTAATTAAAAATCTTCCAACAAACAAAAGACCAGGACCAGATGGGCTTCACAGGCAAATTCTATCAAAAATTTAAAGAATAGCTAACACCTATCCTTCTCAAACTCTTTCCAAAATATAGAAGAGGGAGGAACACTCCCAAACTCATCCTACAAGGCCACCATCACCCTGATACCAAAACCAGAAAAAGATGTCACAAAGAAAGAAAATGGCAGGCCAATATCACTGATGAACATAGATGCAAAAATCCTCAAAAAAATACTAGCAAACAGAATCCAACAGCACATTAAAAGGATCATACACCATGATCAAGTGGGGTTTATCCCAGGGATGCAAAGATTCATCAATATATGCAAATCAATCAATGTGATATACCATATCAACAGACTGAAGGATAAAAACCATAGGATCATCTCAGTAGATGCAGACAAAGCTTTGGACAAAATTCAACACCCATTTATGATAAAAAAACCCTCCAGAAAGTAGGCATAGAGGGAACTTACCTCAACATAATAAAGGCCATATATGACAAACCCACAGCCAACATCATTCTCAATGGTGAAAAACTGAAACCATTTCCACTATGATCAGGAACAAGACAAGGTTGCCCACTCTCACCACTATTATTCAACATAGTTTTGGAAGTTTTAGCCACAGCAATCAGAAAAGAAAAAGAAATAAAAGGAATCCAAATCGGAAAGGAACAAGTAAAGCTGTCATTGTCTGCAGTTGACATGATACTATACATAGAGAATCCTAAAGATGCTACCAGAAAACTACTAGAGCTAAACAATGAATTTGGTAAAGTAGCAGGATACAAAATTAATGCACAGAAATCTCTTGCATTCCTATACACTAATGATGAAAAATCTGATAGAGAAATTAAGGAAACACTCCCATTTACCATTGCAACAAAAGGAATAAAATACCTAGGAATAAACCTACCAAAGGAGACAAAAGACCTGTATGCAGAAAACTCTAAGACACTGATGAAAGAAATTAAAGATGATACAAGCAGATGGAGAGATATACATGTTCTTGGATTGGAAGAATCAACATTGTGAAAATGAATATACTACGCAAAGCACTCTACAGATTCAATGCAATCCCTCTCAAACTGCCAATGGCATTTTTCACAGAACTAGAACAAAAAATTTCACAATTTGTATGGAAACACAAAAGACCCTGAATAGCCAAAGCAAACTTGAGAAAGAAAATCGGAGCTGGAGGAAGCAAGCTCCTGGACTTCAGACTATATACTACAAAGCTACAGTAATGAAGGCACTATGGTACTGGCACAAAAACAGAAATATAGATCAATGGAACAGGATAGAAAGCCCAAAGATTAACCCACGCACATACAGTCACCTTATCTTTGATAAAGGAGGCAAGAATATACAATGGAGGAAAGGCAGCCTCTTCAATAAGTGGTGCTGGGAAAGCTGGACAGCTACATGTAAAAGAATGAAATTAGAACACTCCCTAACACCATACACAAAAATAAACTCAAAATGGATTAAAGACCTCAATGTAAGGCCAGATACTATCAAACTCTTAGAGGAAAACATAGGCAGAACACTGTCTAACATAAATCACAGCAAGATCCTTTTTGACCCACGTCCTAAAGAAATGGAAATAAAACCAAAAATAAACAAATGGGACCTAATGAAACTTAAAAGCTTTTGCACAACAAAGGAGACCATAAACAAGATGAAAAGACAACCCTCAGAATGGGAGAAAATTTTTGCAAACGAAGCAAGTGACAAAGGATTAATCTCCAAAATATACAAGCAGCCCATGCATCTCAATATCAAAAAACCAAACAACCCAATCAAAAAATGAACAGAAGACCTAAATAGACATTCCTCCAAAGAAGATATACAGATTGCCAACAAACACATGAAAGGATGCTCCACATCACTAATCATTAGAGAAATGCAAATCAAAACTACAATGCGGTATCACCTCACACCAGTTAGAATGGTCATCATCAAAAAATCTACAAAAAATAAATGCTGGAGAGGGTGTGGATGAAAAGGAACCCTCTTGCACTGTTGGTGAGAATGTAAATTGATACAACCACTATGAAGAACAGTGTGGAGGTTCCTTAAAAAACTAAGAGTAGAATTACCATATGACCCAGCAAACCCACTACTGGGCATATACCCTGAGAAAACCATAATTCAAAAGAGTCATGTACCACAATGTTCATTGCAGGCCTATTTACAGTAGCCAGGACATGGAAGCCACCTAAGTGTCCATCCACAGATGAATGGTTAGAGAAGATGTGGCACATATATACAATGGAGTATTACTCAGCCAGAAAAAGAAACGAAATTGAGTTATTTGTAGCGAGGTCCATGGACCTAGAGACTGTCATACAGAGTGAAGTAAGTCAGAAAGAGAAAAACAAATACCGTATGCTAACACATATATATGGAATCTAAAAAAAAAGGGAAAAAATGGTTCTGATGAACCTAGGGCCAGGACAGGAATAAAGATACAGACGTAGAGAATGGACTTGAGGACACAGGGAGGGGGAAGGATAAGTTGGGACGAAGTGAGAGAGTAACATTGATACTTATACACTACCAAATGTAAAGTAGATAGCTAGTGGGAAGCAGCTGCATCACACAGGGAGATCAGCTCGGTGCTGTGTGACCACCTAGAGGGGTGGGATAGGGAGGGTGGGAGGGAGATGCAAGAGGGAGGGTATACGTGGATATATGTATACATATAGCTGATTCACTTTGTTATACAGCAGAAACTAATACAACAATGTAAAGCAATTATATTCCAATAAAGATGTTAAAAAAAAACAAAAAAAGGTACATACTACTATGTATAAAATAGAGAAGCAACAAGAATATATTGTACAGAACAGGGAAATATAACCATTGTTTCATAATAACTTTAAATGACTTTAACTTTAAATATGTTTAAACCATAATAACTTTTATAATCTATAAAATATTGATTAGTGATGCAATATTGTGCACCTGAAACTAATATAATATTGTAAATCAGCTATACTTCAATAAAAATATGAGCTGTTAGAAGAAAGAAAGAAAGAAAGAAGAAAGAGAAGTGGACTTTAAAGTTTTAAAAGGTAAAGTAGCATAATAAATGTACTTTCAAGTTATTTAGAATATTTTTTCAGAAAAACTATATGCATGTTTACAATATATGGATATATATGAGAGAACAAAGAAAATATGGTAAAATGTTAAAAATAGGTAAATTTGAATAGAAAGCTTCTAGGAGTTCTTTGTACTATATTTGTAACTTTTCTATAGTTCTGAGATTATTTCAAAATAAAAATTTTTAAACACTAGATAAATTAGAATCAAAAAGTTTTTCATTAAATAATACTTTCATATTGCCTTGATAAAATCAATATCAATTTTCAGAATACATTCACAAACATTTTTTAACTTGCTCTTACAACCATCTCACAAATAGAATATGAAAGATGATTGTTTCTATAGTGTAGATAAAGCAGTGATAATCAGAGTGGTTAGTGCTCTTGCCTTGGGCCTCATAGCTGTGACAAAGTCGACAGTAGAACACGTGTATTTTGATCCATTGTCCAGTGTTTTCTCTACCACATTATTCCTTAACATCTGACAAAATAAAGGAATTTTCCAAATCACCTCAAATGTATAAGTACATTAAAATTTGGGGTTAAGAAAATATGAAAAATGTATTCAGTCAATGAAAATATTTCTTTACTTCAGAGAGTTTCATAGACCAATATATGCATAAAGCTAGGTCAACCATATGTTTAAAAAAGATAAATGAAACATGACTCAGAAAAGGGGTCAATCATATGTTTAAAAAAGATAAATGAAACATGACTCAGAAAAGGGACCATGCAATATTCATAATTTTATTAATAGCCAGTCATGCATATCAGAATTGTGATTTTATTCACATTGTACTCAGATATGCAAATAAATTTATTGCCTCAATTACTAGAGGTAACATAATCTTCCTAAGCCCTCTTGGTAACAAGGAACCTTGCAATTGTTGATTAACAAAATCTCAGTCTCTTCTACTTTAAACCGTCTCCTTCAACTCAAATACTTGGACTATTTGAAGTTTAGCTGTGTTTAGCCTAATTTAAATGCATCTTTTGGATGGCTTAGATTTTTAGGAAAATGATCAGTCTTTGAGAGTTTGGGCACCTCACCCTTCTCTGTTCAGAAGACATCTGACTGGGTGAGGGAATCTGTACCATCCCCACAGAGGTCTGAGGTGGGCACTGGTGCAGCAGAAAGAGACCTGGAACTCCTGCCTGGTCTCTGCTGGGGTGAGACTCCTCTGGTCTGCTCTTGCATGAGTGACTGATCTGGCTTTTGGGAGTTCTCCTTTGAAAGTGCAGCTCTCCCTAGTCTTTTTAGAGAAAGAAATTCACTCTCCCTGGTCTTCTTAGAGACCTTGTATATATGTCCAGATATTTCTACAAGCCCCTACCCCTCCCTGAGAATGGATTTTGAGGGTGAGAGGCTTCAAACTGGGCGAGGAACATGGCAAAATAACACTGCCATCTGATCTTGCTAACCCTATTCCCTCCTCCCCCTCAATCCACTAAAGAAGTGAACTTTTCTTTTATTTCCCTATCCTTTTTTGCCAAAATTTCCCTCTCACGTCCCTTCTCAGAATACAGATTCATGATTCAATCCCAGGACCAAACATAGGGAAAAATACCCAATAATGTAATGTAATGGAGGCATAAAAAATCTAGTGTACCCATTACAGATAATATAAGCATTTAAGTATGTCTCCCAAGTGGGTATGATAACAGGACTGAGATAGGCTGTGTTCTGACAGCACTATTCTCAAAAGACAACTCTTCCATCCTGCTGGTATTTGAAGGAAAAGGAAAGGCATTATTTGCAGTTTTCTTATGAGTATTTGATATTTTAGCCACCAGGCCCCTCTCAGTAGTCATAAGCATTTAAGTTCAGTCAAAGTTCAATGAAATCTAACTGAGCAAACAAACAAAAAGAGATGCAGATCACTCCACCCCCACCATCACACCATTCTGGCACATAGAACATGATCACGTGTGATAAACGCGTGTATGGGAGACATCTTGACTTCATCATCCAGGATATAAAGTGATTAAACAGTAGCAAATTTCTTTGCTCCCGAGTTGACTCTCCCGCAGCCTGAAGATTCCATATGTTCATTTATACAAACAAGTCCCATTTGGTATTTACTATCATACATTTTAAGCATGAACTATATACCATATTCACTAATTCCATAATTCATAATTAGAAACTGAAAGTTATTTGACCATATGCAGATATCCTTACAAACTGAAATTGAGTTAGAGGAAGGCCCATATGCCCAAAGCAGCATCATGCTGTTATCTTTTCACACCCTTAAATTCCATCTCTTCTAACATTCTCTTCCCTGCGTATAAACAAAATTGAGGCCAAAGAGTAACTATTATTTCACAGGTAATTTGGTAAGACTTTTCAGAGTCAAAAAAGAAAGCAAAATATTAGTTAAACTAATTATCATAAAGTCAAATCATACAAATAGAACAAAGATCAGATAAACTATTGGAAACTTTGTTTGAAGCAAAGAAAGACATTGCATAGTTGAAACACAGTGAGAAAGAGGAAAGAAAATTTCAGGTAGTTATGAGCTTATATCCTAACATAACCTTTGACTTACTGGACATAATATTGAGTCTTTATCCAATTAAATATCTGCAGTGCACATGTTGAAAGAGATCCTTAAACTTTAAATACTAAAATATGTTTCTAAGAAGTTCTGGTCTGTTGGAAGGAGGAAAGCCATGCTATGCTCACCCTTAACCATAAAAGGCAGTTGCACTTCGTGGTATGAATAGTTCTGAAAGGTGATTTAATTGCAGGATCAATTATCAACATCTCTAGGCTATTATTTTCTTTGCTGGATTTTTTTACTTTGGGAGCAGACTTTTAAAGTATTTCAAGGAAGTACTTATTCTCATATATCCTGGATAAAATTAAGGCAGTTACAGGATGCAAATTAATTGTCTTAGTTAGCTTAGGCTGCCATAACAAAATACCATAGACTGAGTGGTTTAAACAACTGAAATTTGTTTTCTCACAGCTCTAGATGCTGGAAAGTCCAAGATCAAGGTCCAGCAGGATTCAGTTTCTGGTAAGATCTGTCTTCCTAGCTTTCAGATGGCTGCCTTCCCATTGTGTTCTCACATGCAGGAGACACACACACACACACACACACACACACACACACACACAGATCTTCCTCTTCTTATAAGGCCACAGCCTTATCAGTCTAGGGTCCCATCCTTATCAACTCATTTAACTTTAATTATCTCCAAAAGACTCTATCTCTTGGGACTTACCTGGCGGTCCGGTGGTTAAGACATCACCTTCCAGTGCAGGGGAGGCAGGTTCAATCTCTGGTTGGGGAGCTGAGATCACACATGCCTCGCAGCCAAAAAACCAAAACATAAGAACAGAAGCAATATTGTAACAAATTCAATAAAGACTTTAAAAATGGTCCACATGAAAAAAAATCTTTAAAAAAAAGACTCTATCTCTATAAGTAACATTAGTGGTTAGGACTTCAATGTAAATATTTCAGAAGGATACAATTTAGTCAATAGCATAAATCAATCATTTCTTAGAAATGATCTTTAGAATTATACAATACTATTTTCTACTAATACCTCTTTATCCAAGTAAAAAATAAATTAATTAATGTCTTGATTGAAAATAATGAAGGCTGGAAATGTGCAGTTTTACTGTTGACCCCAAGGTTGAGAAGCAAATGTTAGTAATTTTCTAAGCCTGAAGGATTTGTTCCTAAATATTTGGACCATGACCATTAGTTAACAGGTTGTTGCTAACATAATTTTGAGGTCTCCACATCTGAAAGTTGAATGTCAAAATGTGTGTTTTCTTTTCCTCTGCTGTGTTTTCAATCCAAGGTTTAAATCTCTATGTCTTAAAAGAAAACCTACCAAGTTTATCTTAACATTTTTTCTTAACAACGAGTCAGTTTTCCTCACCATGAAGTCCATTAGGTTTATGGGGGTGCCAGCAATCATCAAAGTCACAGAGCCAAGGAATGAACTGGCAAAAAGCCTGTTATGAAATTTTTGGGTAAAATCCACTAATAAAAGAAGACCAATAAAAACAAACTCGTGTTCCTTTTTGTCCTTATTCTTACTTTGACTGTTACATTATCTTTTTGATCTTTACCTCTAGGACTGAACAATATCTGATTTGGCTTTCAGACTATTAAGCTGTTTTCTAAAATATCTGAAACAAAGAGCAGGTATTTTCCTGTTGTGCTTTGGTATCTATTTGCTGAGAGCAACAGATGTCAGAAAGTAATGTTCCTGGTCTTTCTGCCCTCTGCATGCCAAACCCTGAACAGATTCATATAACAAACTGAAGTTCCCCATGAAGTTATTTCTATGGCATATTTGAAGATGCAGGTGAAACAGTTAAAAGCATACTGTAAGATATATTTTATTTGTTAAGAACACGTTTTTGATTGAGGATATGACTACATAAGAGTTAAATTTTAAGCAATATTTATGAAAACATAATTTGTTATTTTTAAATAGTTATCGATTGTCCATTAAAATGGAGACAAGTGTGAAATGCTTTAATCAAATCCCACAATTATCATCCAAATGACACTCTCTTTATTTGTTTTAAACTAATTTTTAAAAATCAGTACCTGAAAAAAATCAGAATATCAGATTTAGTTTTTTATTTTCTTATAACCGCACATCTTCTGAGGGTGCATGAACGAGCATTGTCACTGTCAAACAGAAAGAGAGAGAAGAGAAAAAGGGCTTAGATGATCAGCCCCGTCTAACTGATGTGGTTGTCTCAGCCATCTGATAGAAGATGGCAAATAGGAATAGTTAAAAAAAGACAAAAACAAAAAAAGGAAGGACATGGAAGAAATTAGAAAGTCAAAACTATCTTCACGGAAAACAATCCAGTGTCAATCTATTGTTTCACCAATTTGTTATACATTATGGTCATCTCATGGTCCTGTCTTTTCCTTGCAGGTCCTGTCAAACCCCTTAAGTACATCATGGATTTATGGAAATTTGCAAAATGAAATTATGGTTGTATCTGGCTCACCAATAAACAAAGGAAAGGGCAATGTAAAAACTAGATAGCAATATGTGATCTATTAAATTATAAATCCACATTTAATGAATTAGAACTGTAAAAAACACGTTGTGGATTGTCCAAAAATATAGTAGTTCAAAGTATAATTATAAGTTTAATTCAATAAATCAATTGAAAGCAAATTAGGGAGGAATTAGATAATATGACAATTATATTTAGTATAAATTTTGAAAATTCAAGGGGGATTTCTATTTCTCTGTAATAGAATAACAAACAATAAGAAAACTACACAAATCAGGGGTTGGAAAACTTCTTTTGTGAAAGTTCAGATAGTAAACATTTTAGGCTTTGCAAGTCACATATAGTCTCAGTCTCCTCCTCCTTTTCAACTTCTTTTATCTCTTATCTTTCTTGTTTTTCTTGCATCTTGTTTTTCTTTTTTTGCAACCTTTTAAAAATTTTAACACAATTCTTAGCTCACTGGTCATACAAAAACAGGCTGCAGGTTGAATGTGGCTCATGGCTGTGTTTGCCAACCTCAGATATAGATAAACCAAACAAGGCTAGTATCTTTATAGTTTTCTAATATACCATAATCTCAATACTCATTTTCTATTTTCATGCCTTTGAACTTGCTGTTTTTCTCACCCAGACTGCCCATCCCTCTTTCTTGCCTAATTCAAGTCACATATCATTTAATATAAAATTTACATTCTACTTCCTCCAAGAAGCTTATCTGATCAACATAATATAACTAATACCTTTGTTATGAATATAACCATAGAAATATATGAAATGTCACATAATTCATTATTTGCATTAACAATTCCAGGTACCAATAGCCAGTTTTCTTATGTACAACTCTATAATTTTATTGACCATATTTCAATATTGTAATTATTTTAAAGTTATGCTTAGTACTCTTTAAGTCTCAAATTTGGTGTACTATGTTTTATTGCTTTTCTGCTAAGATTAATTCTACTAAGTTAATGCATCTGTTCTGCTAACAGCCTGCTTTAAAACAACTATAGGGACTCAGGGAGGTTCTGCATCTGCTTAGGATTCAGAAAACCACAAGAGAATGTTGCTATCACCCTAACAACAAGAAAAAAAATCAAAATCTACATTTTCTTTACTCCGTAGGAGAGCTGAAGTTGCAGGGCAAGCAAATGCTCTGAATTCCAAAGAGTGACAAGCTCTCTGAGGAGAAACAGTACACACAAATTTTCACCTTTGGCAAGGCATGAGAGGATGAGATGATCACCATAGAAGTGGGTAAGAATAAATCACACTAAACTTTAACAAATTCTTAAAGGCTGAGAATGGACTAGCATATAAGTTTGGAAAAACTGAAATCCCTAGAAACAAGTATATTTTACACTCACTCACAAACATTTTTCCATGAGCCAATTCCATGAAAATTGAAGGTCATGGTAGAAAACTGGAGAGAGCTTCCCTCAGTAACATCAGTATGCAGGTGTTCAGCTACACCTGGGGAACAGATACAAAACTTTGTATTTTCTCAGATCCTTCTCTTATAAAAAGTAAAAGCATTAAGTTGCTGGAATAGAGACAGGAAGTGCTACTGTCCCTAGGATCCAGGCAAAAATCCTGTTTCTAGGGGAGGGGTAGAGGCATAACCCATCTGCTTCTGGGAGTGATTAGGAAATCCTCCTATCTTCAGGACATAAACACTTCCACTCTTTCTGGGGGATGAGTAGAAAGGGAAGAAGGAAAATCTTTCTGCTCATGAAAGAGGGCAGGTAAAACTCTTGGACCTGAGATCCTACACTGATACAAAGCAGAGGTCTGCTACCAGTGGGGAAGAAGCAGGAAACACTCTCCCACCCAAGATGTGTGAAATATACAAGGCAGGGTTTGGCTGGCATGAGTTAGAAAGTCTGGACTATGAAAACTCTACTCCCAAGGCCCAGGAGCAGAGATCCTACCTAAAAATGAGGCTAGACCAGGATAATATAGCACCCTCTTCCCCTAACATGAGTAGCAATCAACAGCAATCTGGGGTGAGGTAAGAACATTGAAAGATATCCTCTCTGTAGCATAGGCATGGAAGACTGCTGAAAGGTGAATGTGGAACAAGAATACTGAGAAAAACCCTCCAGCACTCCAGGCATCACTCCTAGCACAAGATAACAACAGCCCACCACAATAGGAATTTAAAGCCTGGAATGAATAAAGGTTTAAGTAGCAACAGCCAAATCCAAACCCAGCTCAAGTACTGACAAGATTTACTCAACCCTCCATATTAACAACCTGACAGAAGAGATGGGCTGTTTTCTGAGAGGAAATAATTTTTACCTCAGTCTCAACTGTTCTTCTATACATAATATCCAGCATTTAGACAAAAATTATGAGGCATGCAACAAAGCAAAGGAAAAATTATTGTCAAGAGATAAATCAGTCAATAAAATCATACTCAGAGTTGTTCCATATGTTGGCACTATCAGACAGCAACTTTACAATAACTGCAATTAACATGTTAACAGATCTTCTAGAAAAGATGAACTATATACAATATAAGATAGGAATTTTCAGCAGTGTTACTGAAACTGTAAAACAAGAGTCAAATAGAAATGTCATAAGTTTTAAAAGCACAGTATCAGAGATGAAGAATTCCTTTGACATGCTTATCAACATACTGGCTATAACTATGGAAAAAAATCATTGAACTTGAAGATAGGTCAATAGAAATTATCCAAGCTAAAAATAGAAAGAAAAGAGAAAGCAGATACAATACCCAAGAGGGAGAAGACAATATTAAATGCACTAACATACATGAAATTTGAGTCCCCAAAGAAGAAATTAAAAACTGTAGTGAAGAAATATTTGAAGACAACCAACATTACAAAGAGGAATAAAGATAAAAATTTACAGCAGACTTCTCATCAAAGACTATACAAACCAAAAGATAAAGAAATGACATTTTTAAAATATTGATAGGAAAAAAGGCTCCTGAGAATTGTATACCCAGCAAAAAAAGAAACAAAATCTTTTAAAGGTTAAGATAAAATTAAAAATATTTCTCAGACAAGAAAATAGGGGGAATTCATTGACAGCAGACCTGCGCTACTTTTCTGTTAAAGGAAAGTGTTCATTCATCAGGAACATGAAACCAGATGGAAATTTGAATTTATACAAAGGAAGGCAAAGTGCCAGAAATAGTAAAAATGAAGGTAAACATAAAGATTTTTTTTCCTTATGCTTACTCACTTTAAAAAGATAGAAGACCGTCCAAACCGAAAATACCAATAATGTATTGTGGGATTTATATCATATGTAGAAGTGAAATGTATGACAATGATAACATAAAAGATGAGATGGAAGAAATGGCATAAACTATATTCGAAGGTAAATTATAATAACTTAAGATGCAATAGCAAACTCTAGATCAACCACTTAAAAAAAAAGAGGTAGGGCTAATAAGCCAATAAAGGAGATAAAATAAAATCATAAAAAATAATCAGTTAGTCCAAAAAAGAGCCATGAAAGAAAAACAAGAGGGACAAACTGATGGGATAATAGAAAACAAGTAGCAAGATGGTAGATATACACCAGTCCTATCATTAAAGTAATAATTACATTAAATGCAAATGGTTTAAACACACAGATATTGTCAAGTTGGATGAAAAAGAAATAGCCAAATGTATGTTCTCTACAAGAAACACTTATTTGGGTTCATTTAGCAGAGTGGATCTCACAATTTGATGTATATCAGAAGAGCTGAGGAACTTGTTATACTAAACAGTGACTGTGACTGGCTAATTTTGCTCATTAATGTCCTCTAGGTTCATCCATGTTGTCACAAATGGCAGTTTCCTTCTTTTGGGGGGCTGAATAGTATTCCATTTTCTTTGCCATTCATCTATCAGTGGACACATGGGCTATTTTCGTGTCTTGACTATTGTGAATAATGTTGCGGTGAACATGGGAATGCAGAAAGCTCCTCGATATTCTTTTGGATATGTACCCATTGAGTCCACTTACTTGGGAATCTAAAATAGTCAAACTCATAGAAACATAGAATACAATACTGTTTACCAGAGGTAACGTGTTGAGGGAAATTGGGAGTTGTTTTTCCATAGGTATAAAGTTTTAGTTATACTAGATGAATAATTTCTAGAGATCTGCTATACAACATCATGCCTATAGTTACAATAAATTGTGCACTTGAGAATTTGTTAAGAGGGTAACTCATGTTGTGTTTTTACTCAAAAACAAACAAACAAGGAAAAAGCAAAGACACGGGAAACTCTGGGAGGTGCTAGATATGTCTATTGCCTTGACTGTGGTGATGGTATCATGGGTGTTTGCATATTTCCTAATTCATCAAATTGTACACATTAAATATGTACATTTCTTTTTATAAATTAATTATACTTCAATAAAGCTGTTAAAATTTTTTTAAAAGAAACCCCTTTGACTAAAACACAAATAAATTAGAAATAAAAATAAGGAAAATATATACTATTCAACACTGATCAAAACTAACTTGAAATGATTAAAATCATATCAAAATAAACTTCAGAATAAGAAATATTACCAAGGAAAAGAAAGATATTACATAATGATATAGAAGTCAATTCGTCAAGAATATATGTTAATCTTAAATTATATACACTCAATGACAGAGCTCTAAAATATAAAAATCAAAAGTTGATCAAATTAAAAAGAGAAAGATACATTTATCATTGGAGATTTCAACAAATTCTCTTTGAATCATTGTTAGTACCAGAAGAGAGAATATCAGTAAAGATAAAAAAATTGGAACAGCACTATAAACCAACTTGACCTAATTGACATTTATACAACATTCCACCTCAAAACAGAAGAATATATATAGTCTTTTCAAATGCCCACGGAGCATCTACAAAGATATGTTGGGACATAAAGCAAACATTAACAATTTTTAAAAATTTAAGTCGTACAAAGTATGTTTTATGATAACAATGGAACTAAGCTAGAAATCAGTATTAGAAAGATGTCTGGAAACTCCCCAAATGTTCATAATTTAAGCAACACTTTTAAGAAACTATGGACCAATGAAGAAAGCATAAAGGAAGTTATAAAATATTTTGCACTGAGTAAAAAAAGAAAACACAACATATCAAATTTATGAAATGAATCTAAAGCAATACCTAAAGGGTAATTTTTGGCATTAAACACTTAAATTAAAACAAAAAACAAAACACAAAGGTCTCAAATCAATATTTTAAGCTTCCACCTGAAGAAGCTAAAATAGAAGACCAAACCAAAGCCAAAACAAGCAGATGGAAATAATAAAATAATATACAACATATTTCTAGAGTATCTATGGTAATAGAATGTGGGATTTGTTTCAAATTATTTACTTTACTCTCAAATATAGATTTTCTTTAAGCTTATCAGCATTCAAAACATTAAGAGACAAACAGAATTGACAGAATTTCTATAATAAAAGCTAATTGTCAAAAAAGTTGTACTTTTTATTTTTTAAATTTTTTATACAATTTATTTATTTATTTGAATTTTTGAATTTTATTTTATTTATTTTTTATACAGCAGGTTTTTATTAGTTATCTATTTTATACATATTAGTGTATATATGTCAATCCCAATCTCCCAATTCATCCCACCACCACCATCCCACCCCTGGCAAAAAGTCGGACTTTTTAATGTGATACATCTTTATAAGGATGGAAATATATGTTAAATATTGCTCAACCAACTAAATACACAAGGTTAAATTTGGTTACTTCCTCTTGGAAAATAAACCTTCATAAAGCTTCCATAATGTTTCAAATAGTCCATATTTTTCTCACATAGATTACTTCGAGACCTGGATTATTCCATAGAGAATCGAAAAGCTGTCCAATTTTAGACTGGTATTTTAATAAATTCTAAAATTTATGATGTATGAGTTTATTTGGCTTTAAGAAATAAGATCTAAATGAAATTCCAAATCACAGTTTATAGAGTTGTATTTAGTTTTTTAAATTACTTGCTATTCTACATGGACTTTATTCTAGTTTATAAAAAATGAGAGCTATATTAATAAACACGAGTTACAATTTGACACATTTTATGACTGGAAAATAATCTAATCATGGCTAAAAATCTCTTAATCTTGACTCAGATATTTTGGCATTGAAAAATGAAAGATTTTCATTAGATACTAATTAACATAAACTTTTCTGGCAATGTAAGTCTCCTTTTTGTCATTTTAATTTCTAGAACCTCTGTTTAACTAAAAGCAAAAGACTAATATAGCTAGCTAAAAATCATTATAGCCTCTATTAATGCCAGATGTTTTAGGCCATACAAAATTGTTTGTTTCAACTTGTATTTCTTATGGAATTAAGTAATACATTTTTCATTCTGGGATTCTTATTACTTGACACTTTAATAAATATAGTTGTAAGACTCTCAGGACTGTATCATTCTCAATTCAGTGAGCATTTATGATAAAGTATATATTCTCGACTTTTTATCATTAATAACTAATGGGTTATTAATAAGTTAGGTGATTTATCATTAGATTCTCTAGCTGCAAAAACTTTTAAAATAGTAAGCTTCGGGAAATGGAAAGAGAGAAAATATAACACACATTAATCCAACCTTTCTAAAGAGCACAGTGTGCACTGAAAATCAGAACTAGATCATTCATAAAAGTTCCCTGCAAGAAGCAAAAACAAGAGAAGCATAATAATTAAATTAACTAAGGAAAGACCCCCCAAAAATATAGAAATCAGAGAAGAATTAAATGTAAAAGTGTAGTTGTAAATAAAACTAAATTTGAAATAAGATTTTGCTGTCATTATTGATTGAATCTGAATGCACCTCTTAAAATACCACAGTTAGTTCCATTTCCAAGAATGACAGCTGATGTTTTTCATACCCACATGCTCAATTCTAGTTGAAGTATGTGCTGACCAACTTTGCCATCTTTGACCTCTCCTTTTCATCTAGTCTATCAATATAAGAAAAAGTCAACAAGTATAAACTGAAGTTGAACATATTTTCAGCACCAAACAGTTTTAGAATAGTATAACATCATTTAAAGCTGTGGAACCAGAGCACTCTATCTGGTCAGTTTTACCTTTCCTCAGTTCAGATAAGCTTTACAACAATTTTTTTTAATAAAAGTATAGTTGATGTACAATATTATGTAAGTTACAGGTGTACAATATAGTGAATCACAATTTTTAAAGGTTATACTCTGTTTATAGTTATTATAAAATATTGGCTATATTCCCTGTGTTGTACAATATATACTTGTAGCTTATTTTATACATAATAGTTTGTACTTCTTAATCACCTACCTCTATGTTGCCCCTCCCCCCTCCCCCTCCCCCCTCTCCACTAGTAACCACTAGTTTGTTCTCTATATCTGTGAGTCTGCTTCTTTTTTTATTATATTCTCTAGTGTGTTGTATTTTTTAGATTCCACATATAAACGATATCATACAGTATTTGTCTTTCTCTGTCTGACTTATTTCACTTAACATAACTCTCCCAAGTCCATCCATGTTGCTGTAACATGACTGAGTAGTATGCCATTGCGTGTGTGTGTGCGTGTGTGTGCATTCACCACATCCTCTTTATCCATTCATCTGTTGATGGACACTTAGGTTGCTTCCATATCTAAACAATTGTAAATAATGCTGCTATGAACACTGGGGTGCATGTATCTTTTCAAATTAGTGTTTTTGGTTTTTTCAGGTATATACCCAGGAGTGGAATTGCTGAGTCATATGGTAGTTCAATTTTTAGTTTTGAGAAACTTCCATATAGTTTTCCACAGTGGCTGCATCAATTTACATCCCCACCAACAATGTGCAAGGGTTCCCTTTCCTTCACATCCTCACCAGCATTTGTTATTTGTGTTCTTTTTGATGATAGTCATTTTGACGGGTGTGAGGTGATATCTCATTGTAGTTTTAATTTGCATTTCCCTGATGATTAACGATGTTGAGCATCTTTTCATATGCCTGTTGGCCATCTGCATATCCTCTTTGGGAAAATGTCTTTTCAGTTCTTCTGCCCATTTTTCAATGGGGCACAACCATTTATTTTTGAAAGATATCTAATGTTATCAAAGACAAAAGCCTCAGGAACCCCAAAACCAGATAGACCAGAGAAACATTCTACATTACTTCTTTTTTTTTTTTTTTTTTTTATTTTTTTTTATTTTTGACTGTGTTGGGTCTTCGTTTCTGTGCCAGGGCTTTCTCTAGTTGCGGCAAGCGGGGGCCACTCTTCATCGCGGTGCGTGGGCCTCTCATTATCGCGGCCTCTCTTGCTGCGGAGCACAGGATCCAGACGCGCAGGCTCAGTAATTGTGGCTCACGGGCCCAGTTGCTCTGCGGCATGTGGGATCCTCCCAGACCAGGGCTCGAACCCGTGTTCCCTGTATTAGCAGGCGGATTCTCAACCACTGCGCCACCAGGGAAGCCCTCTACATTACTTCTTATTCCTTCCTATGTATGGGACACCATACTAAGGTCCTCTTGATGGAAATAATACATTGTATTTACTCTAAAGCAATATAAGAAGAGGATAACTTCCCTCCTTTTATGGCATGGCTTTTATATAACTTGTTTTCATTTATTCAACAAATATTAAATGTCTATTAGTTATTTATTAAGTACCAATGTAGTCCTTGGTACATAATTTCTAAAATATTAACTCATCTTCTTGCCTGAAGGGTTTCTTTCAAGTTTTACAATTAATTTAAAAGTTAATAATCTTGGGTTTTGGTTATGTTATTGTTTTGTAAATCTTAACAGGGCCCATGGTTAAAAACAATAAATCTTTTACCTGACATAAAAATGAACTCAAGTGGGTTTGCAGGACAGTCAGGAAGTCAGCCTGACCACAACAGCTGAAATTGAAAGGAAAAGTACTAGATATTTATTACATGATGGAAATTAAAGGATAGGAGTACCAAGACATGAGTAATCAATAAAGATAAATGCAAGAGAGAAACCAAAGAGAATAAAGTAACAAAGGAAATTCCTGGATCTAAAAAGTATATTACGGATAGTATTCATGAGAAAAATTTCAGAAGAGAGGACTACTTGAAAAGAAGTTCATTTATTTGACCAGAGGAGTTGTCATAGTTACATTTATCACACATTATGATTCACTATTACAACCTAATCATCCAGTGGTTCCTCTGAATATAGTGTATCCTCTTTTTTTCTTTTTAAAAATAGCTTAATAATATATATCCTGTTACTTTTAGACACAACTTTTTGTAATTAAGATCACTTGAACAAAAATATATTTATTCTACTCTAACAATTTCTTGTTTCACTTCAATTCCTTTAACTATAGCTTAATTCAAGTGAAAGTGAATTAAATACTTTTATATTACAAATAGAAAATGTATTATGATCTATTTTTCTAAAATAGTTCTCATTCATATTTCTTTATCTGAATGAAATAGCTTTATTATTTCATCTAATTATATCAATAATATTTACACAACATAAAACTTTGAAAAGAGACACACAAATATACAGAAAGTAAAAATCACCAGAATGGGAAAACTTTTATTAATATTATGGTGTCTATATCTTCATGCATTTCTTTAACTTTTTTCATTATCTTTAATAGTGGCTTAACGTCATGTATATGTCTCTTGTCATATGGATATTAAGTAACCATAAGGATTGGAAGAATCTGCCAAGGAATACTTCATGGATCTTTAAAGTAGCTTAAGTAATTATATAAACCATGCCTTTTCCATTTATGTAGACACCTTGTGAAAATATTTTTTCCAAAAGTTGATAAAGGAAACATACTTTCTGTTTGATAGTTTTGAATAGTTAAACACAGTGTATTAAATACAAAAGCTAAATCCATATCTCATAATAAACACAAAAGCTAAAAGCTGCACAGTAGATGCAGCTTTTATTATCTGTTTCTACTGATAAGGGAAAAGAAGTTGAAAACTGAGTAGGAAAGTTCAGTGGGAACCAACCATTATTAAAGATCTGCAACATGTCAGGAACTTTAAAATTATCTCATTAATCTTCACAAAAATCCTCTTCCTTATGAGGAAATAAATAAAAGTTTATTTGATTAATATGAAAGTAGACAACACAATCTGGTGCCCACAGGATGAATCTCAGCCAAAGATGTATTTTTAGAATATTTTAATTACTTGCCAAACTTAAAAACCAGAGGGTTGAACACAGAAATACATATATCCACCTTCTCTCAGAACAAAAGATCTAGTAACACTGAGCATTGAAACAAGTGACTTCCAGTTTGGATGAGGCACAGACACTTCAGATCACCAAGTCCCCATCCTGCCAATTTCTCATTTCAGTTTTGCTGGGTCATTGTAGGCTTTTAAGTTCGTGATCTGGCTTTGAGAAAATTATCCGGCTTTATATTTTTAGTAAGGCACAAGGTTAAAAATCAAAGCCAGGTCTGTTTCTCTCCAAAGGCCTTGCTCTCATTTATGGCTCTGGTTTAAGTCTTTTTGTGTATAAAGATGTACATTGAGATTTTCCATAAATGATTCTGATTTGTCCCCTGCTTCAATTCCACTCCTGGGTATATATCCGAGAAAAAAAAAAAACCTCTAATTTGAAAAGATTCATGCACCCCAATGTTCATAGCAGCATTATTTACAATAGCCAAGATATGGAAACAACCTAAGTGTCCATCAACAGATAAATGGATGTAGAAGATGTGATATATATTTACAGTAGAATACTACTCAGCCATATAAAGAAAAATGAAATTTTGCCATTTGCAGCAACATGGATGAATTTGGAGGGTATTATGCTAAGTGAAATAAGCCAGAGAAAGACAAATACTGTACGATATCACTCATATGTGGAATCTAAAAAATACAGCACACTAGTGAATATAACAAAAAAGAAGCAGACTCACAGATACAGAGAATAAATTAGTGGTTACTAGTAAGGAGAGGGAAGTAGGGAAGGACAATATAGGGGTAGGTGATTTAGAGGTACAAACTATTATGTATAAAATAATACAAGAAAATATTGTACAACACGGAGAATATAGCCAATATTTTATAATAATTATAAATGGAGCATAACCTTTAAAAATTGTGAATCACTATATTGTACACCTGTTAACATATAATATTGTACATCAGCTATACTTCAATTAAAAAAGAGGAAAAAAGCTTTTTTAGAATTCTAGCTTTAGAAATTTTTCCCAAGAAAAATCATTAAGCCTTCCTTTTATTTTAGATTATTCAATTTGTATGAATACATAAATCTTCTTAAAAAAAAAAGAAACACTACTGTAAGCAACATTTTCCTGAACACCAAAGTTTTATCATAACCATTTTTAGCTCAGTTATTTACTTTTCCCATATATTGTCAGAATAAAATTTTGACTCAAGTCAAACTAAAATTGGAGAATCATAAGTTAATATCAATATTGTTCTACCTCATTTAGGTATACCTTGTAATTCTATGAAATGCACAGGTAACATTTCAGGTAAATTAAACAGGTAAATTAAAAACTTTAATTTCAGTGAAAGCTGTAAATGATCCACTTTGCATACAGATTCCCCTCACGTATCAGTATAATAAACCAAATCTTTATAGTGTTTAAACTTTTCATTAAAACTAACTCAGTTTGCCATGTCATCTCCAAGCACCTTTATGATTTAAGAGAACTTCCAACAGTACCCACACTTAACATCTAAATATTACTGACATAATGGAGAAATATTTCAATATGCATACATTCAACATTTAGCATTATAGATGTAAGTGCAAAGAGTAGATTTTCAGACAATCATGGGTAGAGAGATAGGCTCTTCAGCTTAAAAAGAATAGCCATGACAAGATAAGCAATTTAAACAAATTTATCCCAAATAACCTGGAAATTCCTACATTATCATTGAGGCACTTTGAAAGAGCTGGCCCCATAGTGAGCCATAACAGTTTTTACAAATACTTCTACAAAAAGTTGGTTTGGCTACTATTTAAATACAGATGAACCAAGAAAACTAATGAAAATTACTTTGGTTGGCCTTAATTCTTCTATACCCTCTATGAGCACTCTGCTTTTAAAACGAGTCCCGGATGGCTGGCTTTCTCAGGTGTATGCTGGCAAACATATATATTCTTGTACTTAAATAAATTAAAGTCATCTTACTACTAGGAAAAGCTACTAGTTTAAAAAACAAATGAAATATATCAAATAACATTTTCATCAGGAATAATCATAAAATATTACTGCTGACCTCACAAAGAGGCAGACCTCACAATGTTGAAATATAATTATAGGCACTAAGTAGTAACATTGACCTCTCAAATATGTTTTAGAAAAATCAAAGAATAGAGGTTCAAGTAAAAAAAAAACTCCATAGTAAAATCAGGTTAATGAATTCTAAATTATTTTAGAAAGCCACGTAAGCCCAGAACACTCTAATATGCTACATCATAAGGCTATACTTCAAATGTTTTCCATGTATGTATTCAACAATATATCATTAGTTTCATTTAAAGCAGTTAAAATATATACAGATTTTTAAAAATATTTTTAAAATTTAAAAATATTTTGAGGAAAAATCTCAATATCAATTAGAGTAAAATGTAACCTTTAAATCTTTCTGAATGCTCTGTAGTTCCAGGATTATGACTATCTTGATAAAGTAGAAGCCTCTTTCAACTTCTTGTCTTTTTATTTCCTGTAAGTAGCCTTTAGCCTGTGTCTTCCTTAACAGAGTCTACCTATAGTAACCACAAATTATGTAAAAACAATGACCTAATAGCATATACCAAAATATTTTCTTCATAAAACTTTTATATAAAATCAATCAGTGTTCAGAAAAGGAGATTAAAAGGTCATTTGTTTACAACCTTTATTTTTAGATGACATTTAAAATCTTTTTCTAGCAATCCAATTGAAAACATTTATATAATTGAGTAGCTGGAATTACATGTCTTCTGAGTTTCTTTCACCCCAATATTGTGAATAAGATAGATTTAAACTGCTTTAATTGGTATACTTAACTTCCTTATATATCTATATCTAATCATTAATAAACTTCTCTATTTTACCTATTAAAAGACTCTCAAAATAAAATTGCTTCTATGACATAATTTCCATTTTAAAAAAAAAACTCAGCAAAATATAAAACAAATGTATTTACTGAAAAGCCCTTTAAACAACAAATAATGTATCTTTCTGTTTTCAGTTAATGATAAAAGATAACACTTCTAATTTCTTCCTTCTCCTCATAAATGGTTGATGCTCATTCATGGATGAATTATAGAGAAGGAAATGCCAACATCTTTCTCCTTCAAGGACTGAAATCTTAATTCTTTGAGTAATAACGTGGTGGTACCAGTGATGTTGAAAACATAATACCAATAAATTCCAGCTCCCAGATTGTCATAGCAATAAATCAGAAACTATTTTAAGGGTACTGGAAGCTTGGGTATCTCACAAATTATTCAAATGCCATAGTCAGATCTGATAATGTACGTCATAAACATTAAGTGCAAAAATTCTTGGACCAATGAACTATTATAATTTATTTTGTAGGCTACAAAGTACTGAATGAATAAACATAAGAGGAGTTCAAAAACTGGTCACACTCTTAGATCACAATATGAAAAAAGGATCGAAAGGATCTCCTTGAAATTTCCTAATAAGTAAAGGAAGAAATGAATGTCCCATTAATGACTAAATCATTACAATATATCTGTAATAAATATGAGAATCTGGAAAACATGCATGGCTGTTTAGTAATAATTTTGTCTAGAATATTCGAAAGTGTGTGACACTGACTTGGCACACACAAGAATGTAATGGCTTTTGTTTTCATTTTCTTTTTCAGGTAGAATCCAAAGATAGTCTGAGAGCAATCAAAGGTTGTGGTGAGGAACATGGATGTTGAAATGGTGGAAACATGGGTATGACAGCCAATTCTGCCGCTCACTAGCTCTGTAATTTGGGTAAGTTAATCAACCTTACTAGATTTGGTTCAGTTGAAGTAACATGAAATCATTTGATAATTATTGAACATCCATTTGTACTCGGCACCATTCTAGGTGCTAGAAATTCAGCAATGAACAAGACAGACAAGATCTATGATATCATGGGGCTTAAATTACAGTTGTCAGGGCAGGGAAAACAATAACAAGTAAGCAACTAAGATAATTTTATATATTTATATGATAGGTAGTAAGAAATAAAAGTAAATGTTGTGTTAAGGAGAGCCTGGGACACTCTTCAGATGAGATATTGTGAAAGCTTCTCTGAGGAGGAGATATTTGAGGTGAAACCAGAGGAAAATCCTCCTGTGACAATCAGGAGGCAGAATGTTCCAAACTGAGGAAATATGTATTTCATTAGAAATCTATGAGGATTAAAAAAATGATTGTACAAAGGGCTTAACATAGTAGCTGGTATATAGAAACTATTCTACAATCAGTAACTCTAATCAAAAGGAAAATATTTGCTTATCAATGATCTCTATTAACATATATAATTTCTATATGGAATATCTTTGAACATAAAAATCACATAGTATATAATTTACATCCTTATGTTCATCTCTTTGAGATGGATTATTAAGAACTGAACAATATATAATATTGATGGCATTCTTGAAATTCTGGCTATTAATCCCAGAAAACAATATATGGGTAAAAAACCCATATGACTAGAAAAGCAAAGATTGAAGAGGCAAAGAGAAAAATAAATATCAAGGAAAGGAAAAGGAAAAAAGGAGGAAATGGTTCTAGATCAGGAAAGAAATTAGGAAGAGGATTTTAGGAATTGTGGTCAAAAGAGGATCCATGAGGCAGAGTCCAGTCCATGTTTATCCACTAACTCACTCTATGTGAAAAGAAGGAAGAAAAGTAAAAGGCGTGTGTTTGTGTACGTGTGTGTAGCCTAATATGGCCAGATATTTTTAGTATATTATCTGATTTATCACTTACAACAGTCTTATTTGAACTACTTGTACTCCATTTAACAACTGAGCTTACATAATTAAGGGACCTTAGAAAACTCATTTTCCTAACATGTATAACTAGAATTGATTAGATGATCTCAAATCTTCCCATATAGTTCTAAAAGTCCATGATTCTGATAGTAGGAAAAGAAAATTATCTATGTATAAAGATGATGAATATAAAGGTTCTAAAAAATAGTTGGTCATATGACCTGTCAATCTTTATAAAGACAGGCTTCAAGAATATTTAACTAGGAACTGCAGTCCTAAAAACATGAAATTCAGTCTCTTGGGAGATGGGTGAAGAATGAAATATTCAGACAGGGAAGACCTGGAACAAGGCCCTAGGAGATTTGGGGGAAAATCTGAATAGCCATCCAAACTACTCAAGTTTTATCCAAACCAAATATCCAGGCCTTTTGAAGTTTGCCAGTTACTAATCAAAAACCCACTAAGCGCTTAGTATCTCAGACAGTTTTAAATAACATCAAACCAACTATCATGTAATATAACAAGTAAAGCCAAATATGGATTTTCTCTTAGAGCTGCACAGACACACAAAAATTTGTCTGAAGTAGCGCTAGTCAAGTAAGAGTTTAAGATAATTTTAATTGCTCTTATGTTATTGTACTCTTGAAAACATCCCAGTGATTTTTTAAAGGGTTAAGAAAACCAACTTTCCATAAAAACTGAATTATTAATGATAACTATCTGGAAAATTAATAGTTAAGACTTTGCAAGTATTGTTTAACACTCTATTGCAAACACTATAAAAAAAAATTAAGGTTTACTAATGATGAAATGAAAGCCTCAATTGTCCAAGATTCTTATGTCTTGTAGGGCTAGGTAGACAAATTTTGAACCTGAAGTAAATTAATAGTACTGCTTTGACCTTAATGCATTTCATTCTCTCAAAATTATAATATTTTGTCACAATCAGAAGCTGTGATATCAATCAGCATTCTGCAACTATGGTGTAAATCAGCTGTTGGACAACTTTCTTGAAAAAATCTTCAAAATCTCAATAAAATTATGGAAGTATTACAAGATAATCTTAACATCTTTTATTGACTTAATTCGACATGAAATAAATATATTACCACCATATGCTACTACTATCATTTTTTCCACTTTCAGTCGACTCATTTCTTTTCCTTGAAGCAAAATTAATGAAATGTCAGAGTGGAAAAACATTCAGTTCTGCTGAAGGAAAAAAATTAATCTTACTGAAATGCACATGTTCTCTTTTCCCCAGTGCAAGTTCCATATGTACATTATGTTAAAATGAGAAAAAAAAAATAAAAATCTGTGCATGTATCTGTGTAAACTTATCTAGAAAGGCAAAGGGAAAAGCATTGGGAATTCTGAGAAGATGGTGACTGTGCCTTTATCAAGAGGAACCTGCCAGAGCATGGAAGATGGCAGAACTCAAATGATACTTCTAAGAAGCCTCCCAGTCACTTGCTATTATATTTTGCTATTTGATTTCTCTACACAGTATTTATCTAATATTTTCTTGTATATTAAGTGATTACTTATTGTTGGTTGGTTGATAATCTGTCAGCCTCCACCAGAATATAAAGCTCATGACAGCAAACACCTTAACTCTCTTGTTCACCATGTACCCTCAATGGTGAGAATATAATTGACCTTTAATTTGGCAATGAATGAATGCAGTATACCAACAAATTTGACAGCCATGAAACTTCAAATATGTAAGAAGGAAAAAAGAATTAACTAAAACTTGATCAAACTAGAAAATTTTTAAGTAAACAAAAATAAAATAACAGCAAAAATAAAATGAGATAGAAGAAATATAAGCAAGCCTTTCAACCATTTCAATAAATAGTAAAAGGTTGCTTTCTCCTACCAAAAGACAGATAATCAAACTGTTTTATTTTTAAAGCAGCTCTTTGTTGTTTTTGAAAACTACATCCAAATCAGTGACAATGAACTATCAAAACTAAAAAAGGGGTAAATGCAAACAGATTTTAAAAATTAGATATTTAATATTTGATATTCATAATTAATTAATATTGGATAAAGTAAAATTTAAAGCTAATGACATTGAAATAGAAAAGGGCGACACTGTAACATATTGGCAAAGGATATAATTCATCAAAAAGATAAAATGGTAATATTTTTAAGCAACAAGCAACATGAAAATTTTTAAAAATTAAGAACTCCTGGGATAAAAAGATTAACTTGATTAAAATATAATTATAGGAAAATATTATATCTTTTTCAGAATTTTACAGAGTGAGTAGTTAAAATATCAAGAATATTAATTATTTAATTAATTCAATTAACTGATTGAATAGATATGTATATATAAAATAGTACATTAAAAACAGAGAACATATATTCTTATGTTCATAGAAAAATATACATCAATTTTACATCACATTTTAAAAATTCTAAAAGTTTTAAAAAGGATATATTTCATAGGTCTCATTCTTTAAATATAATCCAATAAAAGCTTACATTAAAGGATAAAAATTTTATAAATTAAAAATTTTTTTAAAAATGGTTCTGAAGAACCTAGGGGCAGGACAGGAATAAAGACGCAGATGTAGAGATGGACTTGAGGACACAGGGAGGGGAAGGGCTGGGACGAAGTGAGAGAGTGGCAGGGGCATATATTTGGTAGTGACCAAATGTAAAATAGATAGCTAGTGGGAAGGAGCTACATAGCACAGGGAGATCAGTTCAGTGCTTTGTGACCACCTAGAGGGGTGGGATAGGGAGGGTGGGAGGGAGACTCAAGAGGGAGGAGATATGGGGATATATGTACATGTATAGCTGATTCACTTTGTTATAAAGCAGAAACTAGCACACCATTGTAAAGCAATTATCCTCCAATAAAGATGTTAAAAAATTTTTTTAATTTAAAAAATTAAAAATTTTCAACAATCCAAGAGAAAAACAAATTATAAATTATTTTGAAAGTACTTAGAAACATTACACTAGTTCATATGGCACAACTAAAATAAGACTCAGATGGTAGCTGAAAAGCCTTTATTATCAAATAAAAACAACTTAATGTGAAATAAATATTCACTTTGAGGAGCAGTTAAAAAAAAATTATAATAAACCAAAACAAGAAAAATAATGGCATCAATAAAAAGAAAGTTGAAATTATTGAAAAAGAAAAGACAGAAGTAGAAGGATGAACATAAGAAACTAACTTAAGAAAAATGAGAAAATCTGGCCAAACTAATAATCACAGAGGATTTTAGAAATATAAAATCTTTTTACCAATTCAAATAGTTTTCATGGCTGTATTGTATATCACCTTTAAAGAACAAATACTTCATATTTATTAAACTACTCTGAATTATAGAAAAAGAAAAGTCCTCTAGTCTATTTTACTAGGTAGCAAACCTTGATTCTAAAATCCAATAAAAGACAATCCAAAAAGAAAGGAGAGAAGAAGTGAAAAAGGAAGAGAGAGTGGGAGGCACCAAGGAATGGAGGAAGGAAGGGTAGGGGGTACTGGCATAAAAATAGATATATTGATTTGTTGAAAAACTACCATACTGTTACCAAAGGACTTCACCATTTCACATTCCTACCAACAATGCATGAGGCTTCCTATTTCTCCACATCTGTATCAACACCTGTTATTTTCCATTTTCTATTATAACCATCTGAACAAATGCAGAGTGGTATCTTATTGTGGTTTTGATATGCATTTAACTAATAACTAATGATTTTGAGCATTTTTATGTACTTATGGACATTTGTGTATCTCTCTTGGAGAAAAATATTTTTCACATTTTTAAAATAGATTACATTTCTTTGTTTCATTGAGTTGTAAGAATTCTTTGTACATCATGGATACTAGTTCCAAATGATAAACCTCAATTTATCTATTTTTTTGTCTTTGCTTGTGCTTTTGATATCATATCTAAAAAACTGTTGCCTAATCCAAGGTCACAAATATTTTTGCCTCTGTTTTCTTCTAAGAGTTTCATCATTTTAGCTCTTACATTTAGGTCTAAGAAGCACATTGAGTTAATTTTTGTATATGGTGTATCATAAAAGTCCAAATTCATTCTTTTGCAACTGGATATACTTGCACAATTTGTGGAAAAGACTGTTCTTTCCTCATTGAGTTATCTTAGCACCTTTGTCAAAAACAATTGACTATAAACTTAAGGGTTTATTTCTAAACTGTTGATTCTATTCCATTAAGCAATATGAATATACTTATGCCAGTACCACACTGTTTTAATTACTGTAGTTTTATAGTAGGTTTTGAAATTGGAAGTGTGAGTCCTCCAACTTTATTTTTCTTTTTCAGTATTGTTTTGGATATTCCAGTTCTCTTGAATTTCCATATGAGTTTTAGGATCAACTTGTCAATTTCTGCAAAAAAGGCAGCTAGGATTTTGATAGGAAGTATACTTAGATAATCATGTGATTTTTGTTCTGTATTATATTCACATAATGTATTACTTTTTGACTTTTTTTACTTGATTGACTTTTGTGTATTAAAACAACTTTGCATTCCTGGACTAAATCTCACTTGGTCATTGTGTATAATCCTCCTCTTGTGTTACTGGATTCAGTTTTCTAGTATTTTCCTGAGGAATTTTGCGTCTATATTCATAAAGGATATTTGTCTGTAGTTTGTCTTTCTTGTGATGTCTTTGTCTGGTTTTGGTATGAGAGTTAATACTGGCCTCAAGGAATGAGTTAAGAAGTATTACTCCCTCTGCTATTTTTTGGATATGTCTGTGAGTATTGGTATTAATTTCTATTTAAATATTTGGTAAAATTCACCAGTGAAGCCACTTGGGCCTGTACTTTTCTTGTGAGACTTGTTTGTTGACTAATTAAATTTTTTCATGTTATCAGCCTATTCAGATTTTCTATTTCTTCTTGCATTAGTTTCAGTAGTTTATGTCATTCTAAGAATTTGTTTATTTCATCTAGATTATCTCATTTGTTGACATACAAGTATTCATAGTATTCCTTTATAATTCTTTCTATTTCTGTAAGGTGAATAGCATATGTTTTTAATTCTTGATTTTAGTAATTTGAGTCATCTCTCTATTTCTTCCTCAGACGAGCTAAATGTTTGTCAAATTCATTGATCTTTTCAAAGAATCAACTTTTGGTTTTGTTGATTTTCTCTTCTGTTTTTCAATTCTCTGTTTCATTTGTTTCTGTTCTAATCTTTATTATTTCCCTCCCTTCTGCTTTATTTGGTTTAGCTTGCTCTTCTTTGCTTTAGTTTCTTAAGAAGAAAGTTTAGGTTATTGATTTAAGATCATTCTTTTTCCTTGCTATAGGTAATTATAGATATATATTTCTCTCCAAGGACTGTTTTAGCTGCATCCCGTAAGTTTTCGTATGTTGTAGAACTGTTCTTATGAGGTATAAATTGGGGTTCTTTTCAGGAGGTAGTTGTCAGGTAATAAAAATTCAAGGGGGTCTGTGTTTAAACTGGCATTGATCTTGTCACTCAATAAGTCTAATATTGTCACTCAAGAAATATGCAGATTTAAAATGGTCAGTATTCAGTTCTCCAGATTAACGTCTCATTCACATGGAATATTCCTACACATTCCTACAGTCTTATAGTTCATACTGCTACTGTCTCCTGAATAGGGAGAAGAAGATAGGGGAAAATTTTTGACAAATATCTCCACTTCCAGAATCAGCCAAAAAAAATTTTTTTTGATCTTTCATTCCATTTTGGAGTTTTAAGATAGATCTCTTATTATTTTATGTATATAATTTTCTCACGAATCCCTCAAATTTACTGCTTTTTGTCCTGGCTCGTACCCCTTGGGGATATAGTATAGTATGTTAAGAATAAAACATGTGACTTGTTCCAAGTAGGATTTGTATTCATAGTCTCAGAAAAAGATGACTTTCAAAATGTCCAATTGTTTTTCAAAATATCTGGAAGGACACTGATAAGGTATCCTAAAAGTAATCAAAATTGAAGTTGCCAAGACTGCTTCATTTACAAGTATTATTTTACTCTTACTACTGAAAACTGGGTCCTCCTCTAAACCACAGTGTTATTATCTGCAAGTTATGGTGGCAGTTTAAAATACTAGGAGAATTACTTAGAAGAATATTCTAACAGCCACATAGGTCACTGTCTTTATACTTAACTGAAAAATGTGCAGAAAAATCTACCAGACATTTTTTTATTCATCATTCCCACTGGATTTCTGAGACTTTCCTCTTGAATATCCTACTTATGGCTTGGAAACATTTTTCTTTTCAAATGTGCTTAACTTCTTTTAAGGTTTCACATTTTTAGTGGGCTTTGTCTTTCTCTTTAATTCTCAATAACACTTTTTTGGCCATGATTTACCTATTATTTTGTAAGAATTCACTTGGTTTTCATTCAGTCTAAATAACCTCTTTTGTATACCAAGGAATTTGATCAATTAGAATAATATCAGTTTCAAAATTTATGAAACTTGGAACTTTTTCTTGCTTAGTCTTTTCTTTCAAGCAACTGGTTATTCTCTTGGGTTTTAGGAATCTATAAATCAGGAGGAAAATGTATACTTTCATTTCTCTCACTGAGTCCAATTTGGCTCCCAGAACCAGGACCCTTTCCCACAGAAGACAAACTCAAACTTTTAATTTCCTTTACCTCATTCTGTGACCCAATTTAAAACAATACTGTAGTCGTTTAAGTCCTACAAACTTATTATACCTAATATTTGACCTGCAGAAAATATAAAGGTTTTTTTCGTAAGCAAAAGACACAGGACCCATATCTTGCCATGGAATTTGTTTCTGAATCATTAGAACTTTATACGTTCTTCAATTCTTATGTCTAGCCCCAAACACTTTGACAGTGTTTACCTAGACTTCCTTACAATATATAGCTGTAGATTAAAAATGGTAGAAAGCCAAATAATCCTGATATTTTTTTAACATCTTTATTGGAGTATAATTGCTTTACAATGGTGTGTTAGTTTCTGCTTTATAAAAAAGGGAATCAGCTATACATATACATATATCCCCATAGCTCCTCCTTCTTGCATCTCCCTCCCACCCTCCCTATCCCACCGCTCTAGGTGGTCACAAAGCACCGAGCTGATCTCCCTGTGCTATCCGCGAGCTATCTATTTTATATTTGGTAGTATATGTAAGTCCATGCCACTCTCTCACTTCATCCCAGCTTACCCTTCCCCCTCCCCATGTCCTCAAGTCCATTCTCTACAGGTGCGTCTTTATTCCTGTCCTGCCCCTATGTTCTTCAGTACCTTTTTTTTTCTTTAGATTCCATATATATGTGTTAGCATATGGTATTTGTTTTTCTCTTTCTGACTTACTTCACAATGTATGACAGACTCTAGGTCCATCCACCTCACTACAAATAACCCAATTTCGTTTCTTTTTATGGCTGAGTAATATTCTATTGTATATATGTGCCACATCTTCTTTACACATTCATCTGTCAATGGACACTTAGGTTGTTTCCAGGTTCTGGATATTGTAAATAGACCTGCAATGAACACTGTGGTCGTTGACTCTCTTTGAATTATGGTTTTCTCACGGTATATGCCCAGTAGTGGGATTGCTGGGTCATATGGTAGTTTTAATTTTAGATTTTTAAGGAACCTCCATACTGTTCTCCATAGTGGCTGTATCAATTTACATTCCCACCAACACTGCAAGAGGGTTCCCTTTTCTCCACACCCTCTCCAGCGTTTATTGTTTGTAGATTTTTTGATGATGGCCATTCTGACTGGTGTGAGGAGATACCTCATTGTAATTTTGATTTGCCTTTCTCTAATGATTAGTGATGTTGAGCATCCTTTCTTGTGTTTACTGACAATCTGTATATCTTCTTTGGAGAAATGTCTATTTAGGTCTTCTGCCCATTTTTGGATTGGGTTGGTTTGTTTTGATGTTGAGCTGCATGAGCTGCTTGTATATTTTGGAGATTAATCCTTTGTCAGTTGTTATGTTTGCAAATATTTTCTCCCATTCTGAGGGTTGTCTTTTCATCTTGTTTATGATCTCGTTTGCTGTGCAAAAGCTTTTAAGTTTCTTTAGGTCCCATTTGTTTATTTTTTTTTTTGTTTTTGTTTTTCTCTAGGAGGTGGGTCAAACAGGATGTTGCTGTGATTTATGTTATAGAGTGCTCTGCCTATGTTTTCCTTTAAGAATTTTATAGTGTCTGGCCTAACATTTAGGTCTTTAATCCATTTTGAGTTTGTTTTTGTGTATGGTGTTAGGGAGTGTTCTAATTTCATTCTTTTATATGTAGCTGTCCAGTTTTCCCAGCACCACTTATTGAAGAGGCTGTCTTTTCTGCATTGTATATTCTTGCCTCCTTCATCAAAAATAAGGAGACCATATGTGTGTGGGTTTATCTCTGGGCTTTCTATCCTCTTCCATTGATCTATATTTCTGTTTTTGTGCCAGTACCATAGTGTCTTGATTACTATAGCTTTGTCATATGGTCTGAAGACCAGGAGCCTGATTCCTCCAGCTCCCTTTTTCTTTCTCAAGATTGCTTTGGCTATTCGGGGTCTTTTGTGTTTCCATACAAATTGTGAATTTTTTTCTTCTAGTTCTGTGGAAAATGCCATTGGTAGTTTGATAGGGATTGCATTGAATCTGTAGATTGCTTTGGGTAGTATAGTCATTTTCACAATATTGATTCTTCCGATCCGAGAACATGGTATATTTCTCCATCTGTTTGTATCATCTTTAATTTCTTCAGTGCTTATAGTTTTCTGCATGCAGGTCTTTTGTCTCCTTAGCTGGGGTTTATTTCTAGGTATTTTATTCTTTTTGTTGCAATGGTAAATGGGAGTGTTTCCTTAATTTCTCTTTCAGATTTTTCATCATTACTGTATAGGAATGCAAGAGATTTCTGTGCATTAATTTTGTATCCTGCTACTTTACCAAACTCATTGATTAGCTCTAGTAGTTTCCTGGTAGCATCTTAGGATTCTCTATGTATAGTATCATGTCAGCTGCAAACAATGACAGCTTTAATACTTCTTTTC
The DNA here is from genome assembly GCF_028023285.1 of Balaenoptera ricei. Lineage (NCBI taxonomy): Eukaryota > Metazoa > Chordata > Mammalia > Artiodactyla > Balaenopteridae > Balaenoptera > Balaenoptera ricei. The sequence goes on along the minus strand of NC_082650.1, from coordinate 39,975,650 downwards.
CAATTTGGATTCCTTTTATTTATTTTTCTCCCCTGATTGCTGTGGCTAAAACTTCCAAAACTATGTTGAATAATAGTGGTGAGAGTGGGCAACCTTGTCTTGTTCCTGATCTTAGAGGAAATGGTTTCAGTTTTTCACCACTGAGAACGATGTTGGCTGTGGGTTTGTCATATATGGCCTTTATTATGTTGAGGTAAGTTCCCTCTATGCCTACTTTCTGGAGGATTTTTATCATAAATGATGTTGAATTTTCTCAAAAACTTTTTCTGCACCTATTGAGATGATCATATGGTTTTTCTCCTTCAATTTTTTCATACGGTTTATCACATTGATTGATTTGTGTATATTGATGAATCCTTGCATCCCTGGGATAAACCCCACTTGATCATGGTGTATGATCCTTTTAATGTGCTATTGGATTCTGTTTGCTAGTATTTTGTTGAGGATATTTGCATCTATGTTCATCAATGATATTGGCCTGTAGTTTTCTTTCTTTGTGACCTCTCTGTCTGGTTTTGGTATCAGGGTGATGGTGGCCTCATAGAATCAGTTTGGGAGTGTTCCTCCCTCTGCTATATCTTGGAAGAGCTTGAGAAACATAGGTGTTAGCTCTTCTCTAAATATTTGCTAGAATTCACCTGTGAAGCCATCTGGTGCTGGGCTTTTGTTTGTTGGAAGAGTTTTAATCACAGTCTCAATTTCAGTGCTTGTGTTTGGTCTGTTTATATTTTCTACTTCTTCCTGGTTCAGTCTCAGAAGCTTGTGGTTTTCTAAGAATGTGTCCATTTCTTCCAGGTTGGTCCATTTTATTGGCATATAGTTGCTTGTAGTAATCTCTCATGATCCTTTTTTTCTTCAGTGTCAGTTGTTACTTCTCCTTTTTCATTTCTAATTCTATTGATTTGAATCTTAACCATTTTTTTTTGACGAGTCTTTCTAATGGTTTATCAATTTTTTTATCTTCTCAGAGAACTGGCTTTTAGTTTTATTAATCTTTGCTATCGTTTCCTTCATTACCTTTTCATTTATTTCTGATCTGATCTTTATGATTTCTTTCCTTCTGCTAACTTCGGGGTTTTTTTGTTCTTCTTTCTCTAATTGCTTTAGGTATAAGGTTAGGCTGTTTATTTGAGGTGTTTCTTGTTTCCTGAGGTAGGATTGTAATGCTATAAACTTCCCTCTTGGAACTGCTTTTGCTGCATCCATAAGGTTTTGGGTCATCGTCTTTTCATTGTCATTTGTTTCTAGGTATTATTTTGTTTCCTCTTTGACTTCTTCAGTGTTCTCTTGGTTATTAAATAGTGTATTGTTTAGCCTCCATGTGTTTGGAATTTTTACAGATTTTTTCCTGTAATTGATATCTAGTCTCGTAGTGTTGTAGTTGGAAAAGATACTTGACACAATTTCAATTTTCTTAAATTTACCAAGGCTTGATTTGTGACCCAAGATATGATCTATCCTGGAGAATGGTCCAGGAGCACTTGAGAAGAAAGTGTATTCTGCTGTTTTTGGATGGACTGTCCTATAATATCAATTAAGTCCGTCTTCTCTAATGTGTCATTTAAAGCTTTTATTTCCTTATTTATCTTCATTTTGGATTATCTGTCCATTGGTGAAAGTGGGGTGTTAAAGTCCCCTTCTATGATTGTGTTACTGTCGATTTCCCCTTTTATGGCTGTTAGCATCTGCTTTATGTATTGAGGTACTCCTATTTTGGGTGCATAAATATTTACAATTGTTATATCTTCTTCTTGGACTGATCCCTTCATCATTATGTAGTGTCCTTCTTTGTCTCTTGTAATAGTCTTTATTTTAAAGTCTCTTTTGTCTCATATGAGAATTGCTACTCAAGCTTTCTTTTTTTTTTTAATTTTTATTTATTTATTTATTTATTTATGGCTCTGTTGGATCTTCGTTTCTGTGTGAGGGCTTTCTCCAGTTGTGGCAAGTGGGGGCCACCCTTCATCGCGGTGCGTGGGCCTCTCACTATCGCGGCCCCTCCTGTTGCAGAGCACAGGCTGCAGACACGCAGGCTCAGTAATTGTGGCTCACAGGCCCAGCTGCTCCGCGGCACGTGTGATCCTCCCAGACCAGGGCTCAAACCCGTGTCCCCTGCACCAGCAGGCAGATTCTCAACCACTGAGCCACCAGGGAAGCCCCCCAGCGTTCTTTTGACTTCCATTTGCATGGAATATCTTTTTGCATCCCCTCACTTTCAGTCTGTATGTGTCCCTAGGTCTGAAGTGGGTCTCTTGTAGACAGCATATATATGGGTCTTGTTTTTGTATCCATTCAGCCAGTGTATGTCTTTTGGGTGGAGCATTTAATCCACTTACATTTAATGTAATTATTGATATGTATGTTCCTATTACCATTTTCTTAATTGTTTTTGGGTTTGCTTTTGTTGGTCTTTTCCTTCTCTTGTGTTTCCTGCCTAGAAAATTTCCTTTAGCATTTGTTGTAAAGCTGGTTTGGTCTTAGTGAATTCTCTTAGCTTTTGCTTGTCTGTAAAGGTTTTAATTTCTCCATTGAATCTGAATGAGATCCTTGCTGGGTATGGTAATCTTGGTTGTAGGGTTTTCCCTATCATCACTTTAAATATGTCCTGCCACTCCCTTCTTGTTTGCAGAGTTTCTGCTGAAAGATCAGCTGTTAACCTTATGGGGATACCCTGGTATGTTATTTGTTGTTTTTCCCTTGCTGCTTTTAATTTTTTTTCTTTGTATTTAATTTTTGATAGTTTGATTAATATGTGTCTTGGCATGTTTCTCCTTGGATTTATCCTGTATGGGGCACTCTGCACTTCCTGGACTTGACTGACTCTTTCCTTTCCCATGTTAGGGAATTTTTCAAGTATAATCTCTTCAAATATTTTCAGTCCTGTTCTTTTTCTCTTCTTCTTCTGGGACCCCTATAATTCGAATGTTGGTGTGTTTAATATTGTCCTAGAAGTCTCTAAGACTGTCCTCAGTTTTTTTCATTCTTTTTTCTGTATTCTGCTCTGTGGTAGTTATTTCCACTATTTTATCTTTCAGGTCACTTATGCATTCTTCTACCTCAGTTATTCTGCTATTGATTCCTTTTAGAGAATTTTTAATTTCATTTATTGTGTTGTTCATCATTGTTTGTTTGCTCTTTAGTTCTTCTAGGTCCTTGTTAAATATTTCTTATATTTTCTCCATTCTATTTCCAAGTTTTTGGATCATCTTTACTATCATTACTCTGAATTCTTTTTCAGGTATACTGCCTATTTCCTCTCATTTTTTGGTCTGGTGGGTTTTTACCTTGCTCCTTCATCCACTGTGTGTTTCTCTCTCTTCTCATTTTGCTTAACTTACTGTGTTTGGAGTCTCCTTTTCCCAGGCTGCAGGTTCATAGTTCCTGTTGTTTTTGGGGTCTGCCCTCAGTGGCTAAGGTTGGTTCAGTGGGTTGTGTAGGCTTCCTGGTGGGGGGGACTATTGCCTGTGTTCTGGTGGATGAGGCTGGATATTGTCTTTCTGGGGGGCAGGACCGCGTCTGGTGGTGTGTTTTTTGGTGTCTGTGACCTTATTATGATTTTAGGCAGCCTCTCTATTAATGGGTAGAGCTGTGTTCCTGTCTTGCTAGTTTTTTGGCATAGGATATCCAGCACTGTTGCTTGCTGGTCGTTGAGTGGAGCTGGGTCTTAGCATTGAGATGGTGATCTCTGGGAGAGCTTTCACTGTTTGATATTACGTGGAGCCAGGAGGTCTCTGGTGGACCAATTCCTGAACTTGGCTCTCCCACCTCAGTGGCACAGGCCTGACACCCGGCCAGAGCACCAAGACCCTTTCAGCCACACAGCTCAGAAGAAAAAGGAGAAAAAAATTAAGAAAGGAAGTAAATATATATATATATAATAAAGTTATTAAAATAAAATTTTAAAAATTATTAAAAATAAAAAGTAGTAAAAAGAGAAAGAAAGAAGAGAGCACCCAAACCAATAAACAAATCCACCAATGATAACAAGTGTTAAAAACTATACTAAAAAAAAAAAAGAAGACAGAACCCTAGGACAAATGATAAAAGCAAAGCTATACAGACAAAATCACACAAAGAAACATACACATACACACTCACAAAAAGAGAAAAAGGAAAAATATATATAAATCTACACATATAAAAGAAAAAGAAAGACAGCAACCAAATCATTAAACAAATGTACCAATGATAATACACTCTAAATACTAAACTAAGATAAACATAAAACCAGAAACAAATTAGATGCAGAAATCAAACCTCAAGTCTCCAGTTGCTCCCAAAGTCCACCGCCTCAATTTTAGGATGATTTGTTGTCTATTCAGGTATTCCAGAGATGCAGGGTACATCAAGTTGATTGTGGAGATTTAATCCGCTGCTCCTGAGGCTGCTGAGAGAGATTTCCCTTTCTCTTCTTTGTTCGCACAGCTCCTGGTGTTCAGCTTTGGTTTTGGCCCCACCTCTGCATGTAGGTCGCCTGAGGACATCTGTTCCCTCCCAGACAGGACAGGGTTAAAGAGCAGCTGATTAGGGGGCTCTGGCTCACTGAGGCCGGGGGCAGAGAGGGGTATGGAATGCGGGGTGAGCCTGGCGGCAGAGGCCAACATGACATTGCAACAGCCTGAGGCGTGCCGTGTGTTCTCCCAGGAAATTGTCCCTTGGTGATGGGACCATGGCAGTGGCGGGCTGCACAGGCTCCCGGGAGGGGAAGTGTGGATAATGACCTGTGCTTGCACACAGGCTTCTTGGTGGCTGTAGTAGCAGGCTTAGTGTTTCATGCCCGTCTCTGGGGTCCGCGCTGATAGCAGCAGCTCGTGCCGTCTCTGGAGCTCGTTTAGGCAGTGCTCTGAATCCCCTCTCCTTGCACACCGTGAAGCAATGTTCTCTTGCCTCTTCAGCAGCTCCAGACTTTTTCCCGGACTCCCTCCTGGCTAGCTGTGGTGCACTAGCCCCCTTCAGGCTGTGTTCACACAGCCAACCCCAGTCCTCTCACTGGGATCCTACCGAAGCTGGAGCCTCAGCTCCCAGCCCCCGCCCGTCCCAGCGGGTGAGCAGACAAGCCTCTCGGGCTGATGAGTGCTGGTCAGCAGCGATCCTCTGTGCGGGAATCTGTCCACTTTGCCCTCTGCACCCCTGTTGCTGCAGTGTCTTCCATGGCTCTGAAGCTTCCCCCCCCCCCACCCACCCATTTCCACCAGTGAAGGGTCTTTCTAGTGTGTGGAAACTTTTCCTCCTTCACAGCTCCCTCCCAGAGGTGCAGGTCCCATCCCTATTCTTTTGTCTCTATTTCTTCTTTTTTCTTTTGCCCTACCCAGGTACGTGGGGTGTTTCTTACCTTTTGGGAGGTCTGAGGTCTTCTGCCAGGGTTCAGTAGGTGTTCTGTAGGAGTTTTTCCACATGTAGATGTATTTCTGATGTATTTGGTGGGAGGAAGGTCATCTCCATGTCTTACTCCTCCGCCATCTTGAAGGTCTCCCCAGTCCTGATATTTTTGAGAGTAACAGTCACTAGTTTTTTTAATTCATAAATTATAGATTGTTTAATGTTCTTGTTATCTGTCTCAAAGAAAGATATAGAGATGAACCTGTTTATAAATAATTATTTGCTTCTGTTAAGTACAATTAAGGATCATAGAGTTAAAGACAGGCAAATTAGTGAAGCATCATTCAAAACTCACTCATATTTGCCAGTTACACCCAAATATTCAAAGGCTTTCTCTTAGTGTCTTCCAGATAACTAAAAATTATTTTTCTTATGCCATACTCAGACTTTCATACTTATATTGAAATGTCAGCAATTCTAAATCATGAGAAATTTAAATGGAACTTTCAAACAAACAGAGACCTTAGAAATCCAATTGAACACTTTTAAATGAATAAATGGAGGTGCAAAAGGCCAAAGACTTGTCAAGATCACGCATAGTTAGTGGAAGATATCTGATTCAAACATAAGTCATTAAAATCCTAGCATTGTTCTTTCTCACCAAGCTTCCTATTGAACAATGAAGTGTCTCTTAACCTTAGAATATATTTCACACACAAGAAAGCATGAAGACATAAGGAGGAAGACAACTCCAATGGAAACTCCTAGCTATTAAATCACAGGTTTATGAATTTCACTAGGATGAAAATACTCAACACAAGTAAGAAATATATACTCTTAAAATCACAGATATTTCTAACTCTAAATAAAATATGTTTTAAAGAATCTTAAATCCTGTTTCTTAATATTTAACAGACTCTTTTCAAAGTTGACTAAAGTTAAAATTAGATACGTCAGCATTCTATTTCTTTGCATGCCTCTCTCCTTTTGAAATACAAATTATAAAAATCTTTCCCATGAGGTGAAATACAACAACTCAAATGTTGTCTTGTGTTAACTATAACTCCATAATTATGCACTACCTATAGTGCTCATGTGTTGTACTTTTTTTCAAGTCAACAATTCTCCATTGAAAGGAAAATATCTCTTATTCTGGGGCTTGTACTGAGGAAAAATCATTTTGGAAAAATTATTTTTCCCCACAATAGTTCCACAATTTTGCCTGACTTTTGGCTTAAACTTGGAACCACAAGATTAAAGTCTAATGTTTATAGTCTTTTCATTCTAATTTTATTTCTCTGGACTGCTTATAATCCCTTCTAATCATTTCGGCTATAGTAATTTTACCGACTGTGATAATGCCTGCTCCAACATTCAGGTTTTATGTGTGTAGCTATGTTATTCCACTGGTTTGGCATGTTTGTGTCACATTATCAAGTCTGAGTTTTCTCAGTGGGCCTTCTTTGAGCTTTGTAGTCATTATTTTGAAGTACTGCTTCTTGCTGAAATGTTGGTTCTGTCTGAACAGTCCACTGTAATCTTGTTCTATGCATTATTATTCTTCTTTATCAGATGAAAATTTTAAATATGAATGAAACAAGCCCCCATTTGCCTTTGCCTTTCAACTTTATATCTAAGAGAAAGTATAAACATAGTTCTGTACTATTAAGTAATATTTATTATAAAGCCATACTTTTTAATATAAAGATATACTAGACAAGACCTATCAAATAAGTAAAAGCATGTTGGATATTTCTAAATCAAAAACAGGGTAAAAGCTCTTCTAGAAGAATATTTATCAAACCACGAAACTCAACAAAGTACCTCAGATTCAACTTAGGAAATAAAAGTAAAAAATTAAACTATGACCAGAAGAACCATGGAAGCATCTAAGCTTCATGTTTCAATAAAGACCTTGAGATTTAAAATACTAATACATTTAAAATACTAATAGCAACTGCTATTCAAGACTGGCTTATAAATTCAAAAAAAAATTTCACAAGCTACCAGAGCCTATTACTTCATTTTGCAAAATTCATACATGAACTGCCACACTTGTAACTTCAGAGAAATTGTAGAATGATTCTGAAGAAAGAGACCAGATGGTCTGAAAATGGACTAGTGAGGATTTTCCAGGTTGCTACTCTTTCACTTTTCTCATGGGATTCAAAGTGGCTACTGCCCTGACTGATATTAATGTGTCATTTTCAAGTGCCATTGTGGCCCACTGCATCTGATATCTTTCCAGGTAATAGAATTCTGGAGACCTAGTTCGATGAGCATTAGGAAGACACGGGATTAGACTAAAATACTGAGTGCCTCAGGGACACATGCTTGGCAGGAAGCTCAAAATCCAGGAGCTTTAAAGAAGACTATTTTGGAGTATCACACAGGTTCAAAATGTTTTTGAAGTTCCTGACCAGAAGACCCTGGTCAAATTATGGGAAGTTAAACATTGTCAAGATGATAATCGCAATAATTTAAATCTGTAAAATAGCCTTGAATGCAATTATTAATAGAATGACAATGAAATAAATGTTTCTCGTATTCTGTAGAAATCAACCATCATCAATTGAAGACATATATTCATATAATGCTAAATGATCAATAATAACTATGCAGTAGTTCCTCTTAATCTGCCTCAACTCTTCTGAATTTGTATAAAAGAACACTTCAAAATCAAAGGTTTTTTTAAATTTTTGTTTTAAATTGTAGTATATAGTTGATTAACAAACAATGTTGTATTAGTTTCAGGTGTACAGGAGATTATCAAAGTTATTTTTAATGACTGAGCAGCTAATTAAGCATTAACAAAGGCCATTGCCATTTACATGACAAAATCCAGAAGTCCTTCAGGATTAATTAGGTGACATCAACCCTCAATTCTCCCTAATGAGGCCTTTGTAAGTCTTAGAAAGAACTATTTAACTTTTTAAACTTGAAAGCTATATAGATCTGTCAGAGTTTGTCCTTTTAATTGAAATAATATTTTATATTTTGCCTTTAAAGTGTTAAGAAAAGTCTCTGACATTAAAAATTCAGTGTCAGTGTAAGTTAATAAGGAACTTTATGAAAGATCCTAAAGCAGTTCTCCAACTCATAGAAGATAAGAATAGCCTACGGAGATTCAAGGGAATGTTTCAATAATTCATTCTTTTATTTGGTACCTTTTTAATTATTTAACTCCAAAAATCCGAGTCCATTTCTAGACCACATTCATTCAACTACATGTTTTTCATCCTGTTTTTACAAAGTGACTCAAACTCTATTTATTTTTTTAAATGATTATAACATATGTGGAAATGTGGTCACCTGTGATTCATCCTGTGCCTGTATGGCACTGACCATGTGGAAGTGAATCAGAAGTTGGACTCTATTCTCATCATGACTGATCAACTTGGTAGTATGTTCATTTTCACGCTGAAACAAGCAATGTGAAATCAGAGAACAATGTTAAGGAATAAACATTTGTTTTCAATCCTTTAACCAGAAAAAGCTAAAATTTCATAATAAAAAGTATGAATGTTTCATTTTAAGAGCTAAAGCCATATCTACATATGGGATTTGTTGTGAAAGACTTTCCATATTTTCTCTGAATGCATTTGTGTGGACAAAACAAAACATTAGGTCATATTTGAAGAGAAGTAATTGAAAAGGTTCTATGCTCAGGCCCATGTTACCAAAGGCAACTAAATCTTGAATGCTTTGAATTTGTTATGACCAATGTATAGATTATAATGCTATACATTGACTGGGCAACATTTAATATTTTAAATTTTTAGGAACTGACCTTTCATATACTTTCTCTCTTCTTTCCCCCTCATGAAAATCATAGTTATCATTAAGAATTAACCAAGTTGTACTTTCAAGAAAATTTTAAAATACTTATAGATACTATTCTCAGATGCATGCTTTAGAAAGGAAAATTACTTCTTTAAACCAAGATTTCAAGCTTTAAAAAGTCACAGAAGTTTATCATGTACCTTATTTTTGCAATATCTCCACATGAAAAGTGAAGATATATATATATATATACTCATTGTGTCCAAATCAATTAAAACTGGTTTTAGTTTTTTAAACATAATTATTTAGCATTTGAAGTTGCTAAAGATTATGTACAATGGATATTTTTTAATCTCATACAGTTTGTGATCTTTAGTCTTGTGTGCTAAAATATCCAGTTGTTACCAGTTGCCTTTTGTACACTAAGATTGCATAAAGTGTCTCATTGATTTAAATTACAGAAAATGTTTTCAACATCTATGTTTTCTGTGCCTCCCTTTTACAATATTAACCTGAATAAATGCTATGCCCCTTTCCTTAGAGGAGAATATGATTTGATATCTAAAAGAAAATTCAACACAGGCTAGCATACAATCAACTTTTATTTCCTAAGTAAAAATTTAGAAATCAGTATTAAAAGTTTTTCTTTTGAAACCCTAAAGGCAATAGTGGCATCAATGTAGGTATAAGGTAGTACTGGTTTATTTTCATATTTAGGTGCTAAATGGTAAAATTTGGAGGGGAAATACCAAAGAGAAGCAGCTAGGAATGGTCCTGCTTTGTGGTTTGGCTTGCATGGTGCAAGACCCCCATAAGCACAAGAAGACAATATAGCTAGCACTATAAAATACAGAGAGGAAAACAAACACTGGACAGTAGTTGACAAATCTAGTAAATAATAACATCACTATTAACATAGTAGCAATCCATACTCACTTCTCCCCAACTTTCACCACACTTCCAGGGCAGAAGAACAAATATAACTTGTCTATGTCTTCAGAGTGAAGAGTGAACTACAACTGTCTCAACAAGTTTGAAGCAGTGTAAATTATCAGGACCCAAAAGAGAATCAGAAAATAAGAACTTGATTTTGATTTTTAAAAAGAAAAATGTATAAAATAAGCACAGGCAAGACTCAGGAAGCAGTTCAGAGGCAGAACTTTCTGAGATGCCCTAAAGCAATGGGACACAGCAAGAGGGATCCTTTATACTATGCCCATGGCTGAGAGCCTGGATGGGAGAATGTGTTAGGATGCTGACTAAAAAAAATTTCCCAATAGGTTTTCCATGTATACATGTACCTGCAGAAGTTTTACTTAAATTTTCTCTTTAAAGAGTAATAAGATGGAAGCAGCCCTACCTTATATTAAAACATACTATAAAGGTACTCTAATTAAAAGAGTTTGGTGTTGCTATAAGGACAGAAATAATCAATAAAACAGAAGAAATACTATGAATACTTAATATTAATTTTAATAATATATTACATAATATAAGGAGGTCAAATGAACAAGGTAAGAAAATAACTTTCAATAAATGGCTCTGAGACAATTAGCTATTTTGGCTACAAATCACTTTAGATCATGTTTTCATATAAACCAAAATAAATTTCAAGTGATAAAAACTATGTTAAGATAAAATGCTAGAATAAAATAGTGACTTTTTACTAGCCCCTGAATAAGAAGGACACTCTAAATTAGTGAGATAAATCATAAAGGAGCAATATATTTGACTTCACAGAAAGGTCAAATTTCGGTGCACAAAAAAAAGCAAAAACAAATGTAAAGTGAATTAATTCTTTGAAGGGATTGATGTATTGTCATCCAACGCAGAGCAGATTAAGCGTTCTTCCAAAAATGACAGTTTCACCTTTTTCATGTCACCAAACTTGTTCTCAGCTGCTGGGACATAAGAGTTCTAGTTCCCTATTTATAACTTCCAACTTTGTCTGCTGCTAGAGAATGTACAAATAAAAATAGTAATATAGAGATAAAACTCGATTAGGTACTAGCATAATATAACATTTTTAGAAAAATATTGTATAAGCTACTATTTTAGCTTATACAGTCAATTTTCACCAGATACTGTCTATTACAATACAAATTATGCAACTGTTGTAACAGTTCACATCCTCAAGTCAGGAGCCTTGGAATTCCCAGCAGAAATCATTTTAGTTTTCATTTCTCTTCCTTGGGGAAGAACACCTTTTATATTCTCTATTTTGTATATATATTTTTTGTTTTTATATATTTGTGTATATTTTGTGTATGTATACATTCATATATATATATGATAGAGAACTTTTTTTTGAAGATTTTTTTTGATGTGGACCACTTTTTAAAGTCTTTATTGAATTTGTTACAACATTGCTTCTGTTTTATGTTTTGGTTTTTTGGCTGCCAGGCATGTGGGATCTTAGCTCCCTGACCAGGGATTGAACCTGCACCCCCTGCATTGGAAGATGAAGTCTTAACCACTGGACCACCAGGGAAGTCCCTGATAGGGAACTTTTTTATTTAAGGGGAAAATTCTTTCTTTAACTATATAAGGGATTTTATAATTCAGGGAAAATTGTTCTTTTTGCATACAATTTTGTCACATGAAATCAAATTAAGGGTGTCCACCTGACATTGTTTTATAAAGCCATGCAAATTTAAAACATGTTAGATCAAAGATAATCAAAGCACTCTTCATAATAAATGATGCTTTGCTTTTACTTTTACCTGGATTTCAAGTCCAGAATGTAAATTAGACTTCAGGTTTATGAAACAGCTTGATTAGCAACCATTCTAGGAATTCATGAATCTATAATAAGAATAATCACTAATCAAGTATGCAACTATGTGGCAGGCACAGTGCTTAAGAGTTAGCCAAACTTTAATCTTTACCATAATCACATGAATTAAGGACTTTCATTATTAGCATTATAGGGAAAAATATCTAAATAAGGATATAAATTTGTAGATTTAGTCTAAATATTGGGATCAAATTTTGGAGGACACTTAAAAACCATTCAGTTGCAGGAAAATTATCAATCATTTGGGTTTTTGTGATTATTCTTTTATTCAATTACTAGAAATTTTTCTATGAATATATGATGTTTAGTTATTAATTACTACACTTTCACTCACAGAACTTTGATTTTAAGTGAAGAAATTCCATATGCAATTTCCTTTGTAGCATACCACGGTATCTCACATAACTTCATATAGGTAAAAACAGCAGGATATTGGCCCTTTAGAAATAAAGATTTGTTTTCACTTAGGAAAACAAAGTTCTCCTTTTAATAAAAAGCCCCAAAAAAGTGATTCCTAAACAGAAAAAAATTATTTTAGAAATTATTGTGTATCTGCAGAATTATTTCCCCTACATATTTATCATCTGATGCCAGCATACTTTTTCAGCAGTTACCACCTGTTAGAATTCATGTTTTTGATGAGTGATCAATTGTTTCATGTTGATTTTCCCCAGCAAGCTATAGTTTCACCTCAGCTGCAAAAATTTTCTAAACTGAGCAAAGCCTCCATAGGAGAAGTCAGGATATGATCTTTCAAACACAAACAGTGTAACTCTGTAGGAGTCTATTCAGGAATTTGAGAAAGAAAATGTGAGAGAGTAAGTTTGTAGCATTTACGCTGTTTGCAAACCTGACCTTAAAAAGTGATTAAAATCCACATATAAATGACTGTACTTAACTCTTGTATAGGACTTCTGATTTACTAAGTTTAGTTAATTTACCAAAATTTATCCTAGACTAAATACATATTACTAGCTATCCTACAAAAGAAGTTAAGTCAGAAGCTTGGAACAAGTTGTTCAAGGGGCACCCTATGTGAGTGCCAAGTTGGATATACAGCTTTTAGTCTCCTAACAGAAAGTCAATAATACTGAGGGTATCCCTATAGTCAAATATTGATAACATATAGATTTCCCCCAATAGATTGGATTTATTCCATGTCTTCTTTCCAAAAGGGATTGAAGTTGAATGTTTAAGAATTTGAACAGACAATTTGACATATGTTTGCATGACTATCATTCCCTCAGAGAAGTCTGATGAAAATAAAACCAAATTTTTGTTAGATTCTGCAAGGACTTAACCAGTTGCTCCCTAAACTACCAGAAAATACAAATCAAAGTGGAACTTGTATTCCACACATGACTCAAAGGGGCTCTGCATCAAGAGGATATCAACATCAGAACTCCATTGCTCTCCATTCATAACAATCATGCTACAAAGTAAGTAAAAATTCTATCTCCCTCTTACATATGTCTTTCATTTTCCCTCAGCCAAAGGCCCCTCATTTATTCCATTAATCTAACATAAAAGCATTTCCTGCATTGCAAAATGAAACTTCGTTACACAAATGGGTTTACATTCAGTGGCAGACTTTATCCTCTAGTTTCCTTTCTCTTATCCTTCCTTTTAGGAACACTCTTCTCCTCCTCAAGATATGATCACCCAACTAGAGTTCCCAGCATTCCTTGCAGCCTCATGTGACCATGTGATCCGTCTCTTGCTAATGGTAATTAAGCAAGAGTAATGGGGGCAACTTCAGCCTTCTATCTTTAAAAGAGAAAAGTCACTTGCCCTCTAATTATCTTTCCACATCTCACAGTAGATAAAGCAAACAGTGGTGAGCCAGTGTCCACCAAGCAATTGAAGACAACTTTAGGGAATAGCAGAGCAACAATATAGAAAGAACCTGGGTTCCTAAATGACTCAGCAGCCTCCCTCTAGTTAGTTACATTAAACATCTACTTTGTTTGAGCCACTGTGTTTTAGGATTTCCTTGTCACAGCCTCTTATCTGTATCCCCAAATACAAGTATTCAAATTAGAACTCCTTTCATCTCATTTCTACTATTGATGCTTTTGTCTGTGTTGAAACATTGCTGCCGGTGATAGTTTTGCCCAAGTATGTAGCAAAAGACTATTATGGGGTCAGTATTGTTTCTCTTTTTGGACAAACATGCTTATTTTATACTATATACCTGAGCCACTGGGTTTATACAAACTTGCGGCATCCAGGCTGCTACACTTTAGTCCCATGATATTTGTTTTTAATCATTTTATTATACCATCAACACTATTTGAAGTTTTCTTCACTGTGTTCTTGTAATGAATCTTATTTCTGCCTTTTTGTTTATCATCATAGAACATTTATTTGTGTGTCTGTTTATAATCCATAATCTGCCTGTGTATGACCAAGGACAATCTGGCAATAGTATTTATTTCACTGATAATCACCAAATTTCCTGATAGATCCTCCCAAGCTCTCCCATTGGACTAATGCTGGATATACAAGACCTACAGCAGCAGTGTTACTGCAGGTGTTAGTCCAAGTTACTGTGGCCCCAGTATACACATATTCATGATGCAAGCTTTGTTGATAACGTTCTACAACATGGATTTACTACAAACAAAAAGATAGTTATTCTCTTTTTATTTATTTATTTATTTATTTATTTATTTATTTATGGCTGTGTTGGGTCTTCGTTTCTGTGTGAGGGCTTTCTCTAGTTGCGGCAAGTGGGGGCCATTCTTCATCGCGGTGCGCGGGCCTCTCGCTATCGTGGCCTCTCCCGTTGCGGAGCACAGGCTCCAGACGCACAGGCTCAGCAATTGTGGCTCACGGGCTTAGTCGCTCCGCGGCATGTGGGATCTTCCCAGACCAGGGCTCGAACCCGTGTCCCCTGCATTGGCAGGCAGATTCTCAACCACTGCGCCACCAGGGAAGCCCTAGTTATTCTCTTTTGTTCTTTAATCCTTTTTTTTTAAGGCAAAGGTTAAAGTCTCAATGAAATGACACACAACTGTATTGAAAAAAACTTACATAGTATCTGTTATTTTTCATCTTTCTTACAGCTAGAAAAACAAATGCCTAATGCCTTTCCTTTCATTTTTGGGCTCACAAATTAGAGTATTTTCAAAGAGAAAAGAATCTTAAGGACTTCTTTTCTAGGAGTTTTTAAACTGTGTTCCTGGCACCCTAAGACTCCAGAGCAGTATCTTAAAGTATGCCTGAAGAGTGGTTGGTGGAGGAGGCTGAGTGGTAGGGACCAGAGGCTCCCACCCTGCTTCAGATGAAGCAGTTTTCTTTAATCTTTAAGATGTTAAGGTTCCATTTGAGATTTCATTTTTTAAATGTGTTTCCTAATATTTGAAAAGTGCTAATCTAGTCCAAACCAAATGAGGGAACTAAGAGCTCAAGGGAATAAGATTTACTCATGAAGTGAGAGCAGATTTGTGGTGAAGTTAAGATGGGTTCCTAGTCTTTTGACATCTTGTCCAGAATTTTTATACCAAAGCTACAGAGATGATTTAATAAAATGTGGGCATTCAATCACACACAGTTAAAGTGACATAGCTATTCTGGTATTCATGTGACTTATAGGAGTTTCAACAATAACTTCAAATTTCCCTGTATTTTTCATCTGGCTTGTAGTTCAGAATAGTGCTAAATGTTTTGATTTCTGTATCCAGCAATTAAGATTAGTATTAATATTTTTCTACTTTAGAAAAAGCAACTTTTTTAATTTAAAAAATTATGACTGCTCTAAAAAATGTTTTTAAAGAAGGAAATTATGACATAGCAGAATGCACAGGACTCTAATAGGAAACATGATTCTAAATACTGCTCTGCCATCAAAGAAACAGATTTGTGTCCTTTCTTTACCAATCACGTCATCTTGACAGACCTCAAATTTCTTAGTTTTTAATGTGATTAGTCTATACAGCTTATAAGGTTTCTTCCAGATCTAAAAATCTAGGACTCTCTTTTCTAGATTAATCCTGTCCATCTGCAGATCAAGCAATAAAGTGTATAATTATTCAGTGTATATCTCTGTGCATAATGTATGTATGTATGTTTTAGCATATGCCTACAAATCAAGGAATCTTCAAGCTTTTAATTTTATGGCTCTATTTTATGGTTTTTTTCCATTTTTAAAAATATACTGTTATTTGCATTCAATAAATTCACCCTTTTACATGTAGAGTTCTGTGAGTTTTTATGAACATTTACAGTTACATAATCACCACCAAAATCAAGACATATAACAATACCATCATGCCAAAAAATTCCCACCTCCCTTTAGAGTCAATTCCACACCATCCTTATTCCCTAACAACTACAGCTCTGTTTTCTGTCACTGTAGTTTCACCTTTGCTTCTTTATGTATTTTTTTTTTAAATCTTGAGACTTCTTACTTTTTTACTTTCATCTGTAGTTCTGAAAGTTAAATAGTATACACTACACCTACTCTGATGGTTGCCTTATATCTTGTTTAATTTTAACAACAAATTTGACAACAATTCTGAGATGCAGACATCACTACACTGACTTTATATATGAGGAAACTGAGACTCGTAAGAAGAAGTAATTTTCCAAGGTAACACAGCTAGTAAACAAAGAACCCCAGCTCCTTAACGACCACAGCACCACGATACACACCCTGATATAGCCGCTATCCAGACTTCTTATACATGAGAGCAAAATAAACTTTTATTTGTTTGAGCCTCTGTTATTTTGAGTTTTCTGCCACATGAAGCCAAATCTAACCTCATTGGTTTTGGATCCTCCTTTTTGAGCATCCTTTTCTCAGGACACATGTTAATCTCTCCAGCAAGCTTACCAGACCAAGGGAGAGATCATAGTTTAATTACATTTTCAGAGACTTAAATGTGGCCACAGGTCAAAGTGCTATCTCAAATTCTTATTTTTAAAATCTTCATCTATTGGAATCTAAGTCTGTATTTCAATTAGTTCCAAACCCAGAGGAGGACAGGGATGATATTTATTGGAGCTCCTAAATGCCAACATTTATTTTCATTTTTAATTTGCCAGATGATTGCCCATTCTCCAATTTGTGTTATGTATAATTTTTAAAAACTGCTTAGTCTTCATTTTAGATGCATATTAAAAATACACTTTGCATCATACTCACATTCACAGAGGTGAGTTTGCTTTAGCAGAGGCAACCCTGATGCTCAAATCGGACAAATCTACTTCATACTCACAGATGCAAGATCCGCAGGCCAAAATTCTCTCCCTTTAACCCCCTTAGAATATCATGTACAGTGGAACACAGCTCCCTGAACCAGCTTTCTTAATCTTAAGGCTATTGACATAAGAAAAATAGTGTCTCCTATAGGGAAGAAGGCTAGAGTGGTCTGTAACTAAAAAAAGACATTATATGGGAAGAACTGAGGACTACATTTTTAAACAGTGTGCCTTCACATGAGCATTTATGTTAAACAATCTGATGAAAGTTCATAAATATTTACTTCACATTGCAATCTGCATACATATTTTCATATCAGATATAGGAAGAATACAATTAAAACATCAAACCGTTACATACACAGTACAAAAACAAGCTACTTGAATGAGTAGGTTAAAAAAATAAGGTAGATTGTTAGGTTTTTTTAGTGTTGGAATCAGTAACTTAAGAAAGGGAAAATAATGTTATCTGGTATTATTAGATGATAGCATAACTAACCTTGTAGAAATGGGAAGGAAGTCATACTATGTACATTTCTCATGGAAGAAACTTTTTTCTACTCTCAGTATGAGTACGTGCTCTGGGGGACCAGTGGTTTTATTTTTTGCCTATGGACTTTCTCACTGTTGTATCTCACAGTGTTTTGCTCTTTTTTTTCGACTGCTAAAGCTAACGGACATATTTATGTACCCCTTCCAGGAAGCAGATATAAATTCATGACCTATGTTTTATATTCTAACATCATTCCAGAGGTCATCTTTTCTTTCTAATCTTATTTTCCTTTTGTTTATTTTAAATCATTTATCTTTTTAAATACAGATATTCCTGTACTATTTCTTAAATCATTCATGGAAAAACACAAATTCTAAATTAATTAACTAGTAAATTATGCTAATATTGGTATTTTTAGTTACCCGCTTAAGACACCTAAAATAATCAGGTATTAGAATAGAATGTGAATGATACTTATATTATCATCTTACCTCTATAAGATCAATAATCAGAGGATGTTTACAGAGTCCTTCACTGTCAATGGTATAAATTCTATTTAATTCATAGGGAAATAAAGACATGAGAAAGCAAATAAGTCTAATGGTTCAAAAATTAGAAACCTGATATTAATGCACTGTTACTGACTCCATGTTCAGACTAATATGTCAGTTATTCATCAACAGAATGAAAGTTAAAGTCAATCAGCTTTATTATTTTTAAAGTGTAGATATATTTAAATGTAACCATATGAATGTGTTTTGATTGGTTCAATTTCTTATTACAGATGAACTCAAGTTAAAAGAAAAATATATCTGCTAAAATATTTGTGTAGATATATGATTCACTATAGCAATACTTTACATAGAGTAGAATAAATCAAAAATGCTTTATGCTGATATAGTTTTTTACTAACAGTTCAGGAGGAAAGGGAAGAGAAAACATTTATTCTTTTTAGAATCTTTTGCCTTTATTAGGTGCCCAGGCAATTTGTCTCTAAACTTTTCTGTCCTATGTGCAAACATTCAACATCATTAGATTGAAATAGTTTAACTGAGGGAATTCCAATTTATACCTCTTCTAGATCAATTATTATATATTAGTTGTTTTAAGTGCCTCCTCTCACTTTCAAAGGTGTCCTGATTTGAGAGGCATTATGTGGTCACCCTAAATATGATGGATTTCAGTATCTCTCAGGAATGATAGATAGCAATAAGGTCCTTACTTCTAAAAGGCCATGATTCTGTCTCTGGGAGACAAAGATCTCTGAAAACTATGGCTAAACATTTTTATGAATTGTCACTTAAATTATCTAGTCTTAGAGCATATTTAGGGATTTCTGTACAAAGTGCATAAAAATAATTCTAGATCAAAGCTTTGAGAGGTTAAGTGACTTTCCCAAAGCCACACATTTACTAAGTGACAGAGCTAGGATGCTATCCCAGATTTGTTGGATTCCAAAGACAGTGCCTTTAACTAGCTATGCTACAATAACACCCCCTGCCTTAGTCCATAATTTTTGTCCAAGTCACAGTTTGTTAGAACTCCACCATACAAGTGCTGGCACACTGCTCCCTCACTGCCCAATTCAACACCTCCCATAACCCCCATCGTGAGATCATGCCAACTCTAGTTTCTAATACTTCTATTCGTCTCTGCCAAACCAAAATTAACATTTTTTCTCATGACCTAACCTGAAGTTTGTAACAACAAGTGATAATAGGTAATCAGATAAATTAATCATTACTAATGGGTTGATATCGAATGTGCAATGTCTTCTCAGGGAAAGTTGTATTCTAAGCATTTAAAATAAGTATTAGAATATGGTAATTAAGGGGCAGTATAAATATTACAAACTAAACATATGTCAGTCGGGTTAGAGGCATGAGAGTCAGCAGAAGGGCAGTATTTTGGGTCAACTGCATTCTGACATCTGTCAAAACTACTGCATAATCTTTTCAGCCCACTGCTATGTAAGTCAGATCTAGCTATTGTCAGTCCATCATTAACAATATGTATGAAATTGCTCAAGTAGAATAATAGGGACAAAACCTTCAGTGTATTTCCCCCAAAAGTATAAAAATAACAATATGCTTGCATTGACCTAAACAAGGAGCTCACTGAGCCATGTACCTGCAGAAGATAAACAACTCTGCAATGCTTTACAGGTTTGCTGACTTTGTGAGAAAGTAACCAGGGCTAAGTGAAGAAAGTCTATAAAAGCAAACATTCAGAATGAATGGTCAGTAAAATCTCAAGTTGTATGCTATAGAATAATGTTGTAAATTATTTTTACATTTCACCTGCTTTAAAAAAATTTTTATTCAGACCATAATTCTTTTAGTGTCCTGTCCTCATAGCTCAAAAACATTTTTACCTCTCAGAGGCAAACTCTTCACTTCTGTCACTGCTTCTCAAATCACTAAGCCAAGACATCATACCTTACAGCTTTAAGAATATAGATCCCTATGGAAATATGTTAATATAAATATTTCAGACATTACATGAAATTTCTAAAAATCTTATATTTGTACTTGTATGGAAATATGTATGGAAATATGTTAATATAAATGTTTCAGACATTAAAAAAAAAAAAAAAAAAGAATATAGATCCCCAGGTCAAAGGAAGAAAAGCAAAAATTATTCCATTTATTTTATTGACATGCCTAAGTCATTTTTGGTCTATAGCCTGATTTTCACTGGCCTTTTTTAAAATTAACTTTTATTAGAGTATTGATTTACAACGTTGTGTTAGTTTCTGCTATACAACAAAGTGAATCGGTTATATATGTACATATATCCACCCTTTTTTAGACTCTATTTCCATATAGGTCATTACAGAGTACTGAGTAGAGTTCCCTGTACAGTAGGTTCTTATTATCAATGGTTATCTATTTTATATACAGTAGTGTGTACATGTCAGTCCCAATCTCCCAATTTATCCCTCCCCTCTCCCTTCCCCCTTGGTAACCATAAGTTTGTTTTCTACATCTGTGACTCTATTTCTGTTTTGTAAATAGGTTCATTTGTACCATTTTTTTAGATTCCACATATAAGTGATATCATATGGTACTTGTCTTTCTCTGTCTGACTTACTTACTCAGTATGACAATCTCTAGGCCCACCCATGTCACTGCAAATGGCATTATTTTGTTCTTTTTTATGGCTGAGTAATATTCCATTGTATATATGCACCATATCTTCTTTTTCCATTCCTCCATCGATGGACATTTAGGTTGCTTCCATGTCTTTTTAATGAGATTTGTATCTCTCTCCATTTGTGGTAGAGCTTGTTTTCATGAGAATGCTATTCCCATATTCACTTGCCTGCAAACCATTCCTGCAAAGATGGGTACAGCGCTACCCAGAAAAGAAGTTGTCATATCTCTTCAGTAAAGTAAACAGGTGTCGTCAATCACACAGCTGATTCCAAATCAAATTTTTGGCAAAAGGTGGCAAAAGAGCACCAGAAATTCTGATTTTACGCGTTATAAGAGGCATGATACTGCTGTTCAGAAACTCTTGAATTTGTTCTCCACTGTTTCTAAGTTAAGCCATCTTCCACAAACCCACAACCAAGTGCATGCCTGCTCACACCCACTAGTGGACTGGGACTTAGGATGCAGCTAAGGTCTTACCAAGCTTATAAAACTTACTTAATTCCTGTGATGTCAAGGGGCCAACAATCAGCATCTCCTCTCAAAAGTCAAGAAAATATATAGTCTTTAGACAGGCATCAAACAATACTATTGGCAGTTTACTTCATTCAAAATGATGTTCTGGTGTTAATTTGATAATGCTTATGAGGTTGTTTGAGCTCATTTGGAGCCAGTATAAATATGTACAGAACTTGTGGCAATAGCTGTTAAATTCTTTGCCTACCTGCCTTAAAGTGTTCAGATATCTGTTCGCTAAGAAACATCCTCCTTCTTTAATACCCAGTAATGCTTTTGATTTTTAAGCTGTCTCCCAGACCATGGCCAAAGTGAGATATTTTGAGCATAACTGATATCTAAACTATCACTGATCTCCTGTTTTTCTTATCCCTCTATTTCCACCACTGCCACAATCCTCATCCAACTTAACAGGATTTCTCACCCATATTACTGCAATATCCTCATAACTGATCCCCTTTCTCCCAATCATGCCCAATTCTATCCACTTTTTTGCTCTGTAAATTAACTTTTTTTCATTGTGCCCCCTTTCTACCCTATTAAGACAATTGCTTAACTTCCCATTTCCTTAGGATAAGGTTAAACAAAATCTTAACGTGGACTATAAAGTGTAAGAGAATCAGGGCTGCCTACATTTCCATCACTGGTTTTTCCTGCTTTCCCAACCTTTCTGCTTCCCATACTCACCATATTCTCTCTTGCCTACAGAACTTTGAAACGCTGATCTCTGCCTCCTCTCAATTATCCCACCTTCTCCATCTTCCAGAATCCTCCAACACTTTACTAGCTCACTTCTACTCCTCCTTCAGTCTCAGTGTTAATTTTACTTCCCCAAGAAGTCTCTAAATGACCACTGGTGTCCATGTCATATCCTTGTGGTGTATTCTCATTGCACCCTTTACTTCACCTTTCTTGATACTCTTAACTGTTGAAATGATTTATTATCTATATTTCTTACAGGTCCTAAGTTCTGTGACATCAAGAGCTCTTTCTGCTCCATGCTTGACAACATGTATATCCAGTGCCTAGCACATAACGGAAGCCCAATAAATATTTGTTGAATAAATTAGTGAAGGTGATAGGACTCTTTGATTTCTGTTCTAATAGCAAAGTCTCCAAGAAAAACTTACTGAATCCTAGGATAACTGCCCACACATTTGTCACTCTTCCAGAAACAGACTCTAATTTCTATTGAATTTGCAGAACTCCATGTGCCATTTTGAGCATAAATGGAATGCAGAATTAAAAGAGAATTTTAAAGTCAGTATATGTTCTGCCTGGGAAAAATAATCTAAATACATATGAATAATTATGTATATACTAATATCCCTTCACTCTGATAATGTATGTTCCATCCTATTGCTTAAGGAAGAAAAGTTTACAATCCCATCACTTTATATATGCACAATTTACTTTCCTATTTTTAAGTCTTTCCACTTATCACCATTTGACAAAATTTACTTGTGTATATATGTCTTATTATTGCAGCCTCCGAAGAATATATGCTTCATGAGAGCAGGGACCTCTGTCTGATGTTGATCACTATGAGTTCGTGCCTGACTCATACATAGTAAGTGTTTGATAGATATTATTGGATAAGTAAATTGTCCTTGTTTCTTGTAGCTAAAGTAGATAATTTTAAAAATATCAATCCCAGGCTGACCTTAGAAATGGATAAATTTTGAATGATTTAATGGTCTAATTGCTGAAAATATGTTTCCTATC
Organism: Balaenoptera ricei; assembly: GCF_028023285.1. Taxonomy (NCBI): domain Eukaryota; kingdom Metazoa; phylum Chordata; class Mammalia; order Artiodactyla; family Balaenopteridae; genus Balaenoptera; species Balaenoptera ricei. Next base: position 39,952,657 of record NC_082650.1, on the reverse strand, counting down.
CAGATGCCACTGTGTATGAAAACATATCATTGATCCCTGTTCTTATTAAGGGTTTGGCTTTAAAAATACAGACTCTAAGGAACATACACCAAGGTTTTAAAACTGTATCTTTCCACTTGGCAAGAGTGATCTAGATAAATAACAGAAAGTGATCCTAGAGAAGGAAAAACTGTAATACAGGTGGTAAGGAAGGATGGAAAAAAATGCCAACTACTTTATTCTTTTTTTTTAAAGAGTTTTTTTGAAGTTTTTTTTTTTGATGTGGACCATTTTTAAAGTCTTTATTGAATTTGTTACAGTATTACTTCTGTTTTATGTTTTGGTTTTTTGGCCACAAGGCATGTGGGATCTTAGCTCCCCAACCAGGGATGGAACCGGTACCCCCTGCATTTGAAGGTGAAGTCTTAACCACTGGACCGCCAGGGAAGTCCCTCACCTTCTTTAAACTTTTGCCTGGTATTCTCTCTTTTTGAATTCCAGATGTACTGATAATCAGGGCCATACTAAACCAGTGAGAAGCTAGTCTACTTTTTAAGATTTCTACAGATGTCACTTCAATGCCTACTCAGTTATTTTGATTTGTTTTACTTCTGTCATAACGTCCCATCAAATGTGTGAAACAGTCACCTTTCCCTTGTACCTCAAATCACTTGTCTTCTGAGTAGCAAACTTTATTGCGAGCTTATAATGTCAGGCTACATAAAACCATTCTAGAAGAAACACAGAAATAGAGAAGTGACCAGTTATTCTAGTTCATGTTCAATTAGTGAGGGTTATCCAAATCGAAACAGGGAATGGACTTTTCACCTGCATATTTCGTTCTAATTCAACTCTTTGTTCAGCTACCAGGAAATTTATTTTACAAGGTTTTGCAGGAATTTATGGATTTTTTCCATACTCAATGACTTTTAATAATATTTTAAGTATCTTTGAGAATTAGGAACTGGATGTCTAAAAATTAACATCTCTCAAACAATATTCACAAGACTCTGATTTGACTTTCCCCTGTACCTGTCAAACTTTTTTTTTTTTTTTTTGATGCTTACTTTCAATGCAAAAACAAAATTAGCAGCAAGTGTGCACTCTGAGGAAAATGAAGTGAGACTGCTTTCAGCAGCACCTTCAGCTAAATGCTTCTTAACAAAATGAATTTTTATCCACATTTATCCACATTTATCCACATTTTAGAAATGTAACAATATTCAGAATATACTTGGATCTGGGAATACCGTGACCACAAAATCACTTTTGTATTACTGTATCCAAGTGAAATAGCTATTAATCTTAAACTATTATAGAAAAAATTTAATGAGATTATTAAAATAACTATTAAAACCCCTTACTCTCAGACATTTTGATATTATGAAAAAATTTTTAAAGTATATTTTATATATGTGTAATTCATATATAGTGGAAAAATCATATACTTTGGGATGGAGAAAACTTATTTTAAGTTCCAGATCCAGCTCCTACTGGTATGGTCAAGTTACTTGACCTCTTTAAGCCTCAATTTCCTTAGTTTAATTATGAGAAAATATCAGACAAACCCAAATTGAGGAACATTCTACAAAATCTCCAACCAATATTTCTCAAAAATGTGAAGATCATGAAAAAAAAGGAAAGAATTCACAAACTAGAAAAGACTACAGAGACATGATGGTTATAAACAATTTCTATCCCAAGACTAAATCCTGGAATAGAAAAAAGCATTCATGGAAGACAAGTTAAAGTTGAATCAAATCTGGAGTTTAGTTAATACATGTACCAATTTTGGTTTCTTAGCTTATTTAGATAATATAGTAATAATAGGAAAAGCCAGATATTGAAGATATGGGTGCTCTCTGTACTATCTTTACAACTTTTCTTTAAATTAAATTTATTTCAAAATAAAAAGTTTAGTACAAAATTAATTTAAAAAATAAAAATAACCATAAAACAGAATTATAGATAAAATGAAATGCAGCTAAATAATTATAGTCTTCATTTTGCCATTATTTTAATCAAAATAAAAGGCTTTCAATATATAAAGTATAAAATTTTCTACCATATAATCTACACTGTGAATCAATCATTTGAGTAATTTTTATTAAGTTATCTAAAATATGTAGACATATGTTCACTTGCTGGAGTCAGAGCTCTCATTAGCTTCTCAAAGGGTTCTAGAACTCAAAGGAGCCTTGGAAGGAGGAGAAAGAGCAGAAGAAGAGGAGGAGGAGGAGAAATAACATTCATGGCGTACAAGCTCGTGGGACAGGACTATGTTAATGATCTTATCTGAATTATCTCACTGAATTCTCACAATTTCCTGAGTTATGGTTATTATCCCCATTTCCCCAGTCAAGCAAAAGGAGCTTATGATCTTGCCCAAATTCACACTGCTAAAAGCCAGGAATATTTAACTATAGAGCCCAAACAAATGTACACTGTATTATACTGCCCTCCTGTAAGCCCAAAAATTTAAAGGCCACTTGTCCACGTGGATGGGAATGACAGAGTTCTATCAACAATTCTAAAAAGAAGAAAAAAGAAAAGAAAAATTTAAACAAAGACAAGAGGACAATGACAAAACTTGGTAAATTATTCACTCACTTTTTTAAAGGTGTTTAATTTAAATTATCTGTGAATTATCTAAGAAATAGTTGGCCTTATAGATACCCCTGTACTGTTTTTAATCGTTGCTCTTCTGAAAAAATTATTTTAAAAGTTGTTTAGGGCTTCCTTGGTGGCGCAGTGGTTGAGAATCTGCCTGCCAATGCAGGGGACACGGGTTCGAGCCCTGGTCTGGGAAGATCCCACGTGCCGCGGGGCAACTAGGCCCGTGAGCCACAACTACTGAGCCTGCGCGTCTGGAGCCTGTGCTCCACAACAAGAGAGGCCACGATAGTGAGAGGCCCGCGCACCGCGATGAAGAGTGACCCCCGCTCGCCGCAACTGGAGAAAGCCCTCGCACAGAAACGGAGACCCAACACAGCCAAAAATAAATAAATAAATAAATAATTAAAAAAAAAAAAAAAAGTTGTTTAAAACAACCTAAAAGCCACAAAGAAAATCTGTTTCAGTTTTGAAACATGTGTCAGTTTAATCTTGGTGACTCAAACAGCAAGCCTCGATTAGAACTCAGAGCTCTGGACTTCTTGTTCACTGCTCCCACTCTTGGGAACTCCTAATATTCATGAAACTTAGACTAGAACTCATGGAAATAGCAATAGTAGTGCAAGCATAGCTAAAGAAAGTGAGTCCATTTGGGAAACCTTATCAAAAGAGGAAAATGTTCTTTCATCAGCTCAGGTGATTCAAGCAAACTGTCAACTTACATGTTTCTATCATAATTATTTCCTTCAGCTGGACTTACTACATCTCCCATCAATGAAGTCACTGCATGCATACAAGGTTGTAAAATCAAGGCCCATCCCTGTTGCTAAAGTTTACAATCAAAAGAACACAAAGAACAAACACAAAAATAAGCTTCATCACACGGGACTGACAAACTCAAGAAAGATCTAAGACTTATCCATTATGAAAACCTAAAGAGAAGGGTTTGTTTCAGAAGAGGAAGAGATGACAATGAGATGGATATTAGCATTTGGGCTTCAAATGTCTAGAGCCTTTGAAAACATGGGTTTCTTTTCTACATTATGACTGTTGAGAGCCACTTGGTTTCATTCTTTTGCAGAAGTGCATTCTGCCTTTTGGAAGGAAAAACAATGATCTTCAGCTCACTGAATTATTCAGAGATAACATGGAGCATTGAAAATAACAAGTTCCCTGATACAGCTCCATGAAATTAATAGTCAGGCTCTCAGTGCCATACTAACATATCCAAAGTGACCTAACCAAGTCATCTCTCATGCTACATTTCTGTCCTTCTCAAAATATGTGAATTACTACAGTTATAGAAGGGTGACTCTTCAATCCTTAGAGTAAGTTTAAGAGATATACAAATCGACTACCAGTAACTAGTTTTTTGGTGTGTGGTAGCCATCATCAACCTAAGAGCTCTACACAGAATCCAGGTAGACTGAACTAACTACCTGATTTGTTACTGTATTCAAATGGGAAAGAGCATGCGAAGTTCTTTGCACAGAGCTTTCTACATAATAAAAACTCAACAAATCTCAGCTATTATTTGATTATTGTTAGTTTTTCCTGGTCCTCCCTCTGATGTTAAACTTGAAAGAAACACATTTGTGAAATCATAGGTAAAGACAAATAAATCTGGAGAAGTCTATTAGATTACAAGACCAAACTAGCATATTAAGGGGGATAGGGGCAGGGAAGAATCTAAGAAAATTTCACAACCTCTCTTCCTGATTCATCTTAGTGTTAACAACCCTGTCAGGAAATTCCTCAATTATTCTAGCCTAACTACCTCATACTGCAATTTATTTCCTCATGTTCTGGCTTCAATGGAGATAGAGAACAGATGGTCACTCTCCTTTGCGTAATAATAGTAAAAAAAAATGTTTTATGGGTTCAAAGACTTAGTAAATCTTTTCTTGATTATTTTCTTCACTCAACAAATAAGTCTAGTTCATTAAACACCATCAGTAACAATATGTTTGAATATAGAAGACAAGTGTTAAATATCAAGAAAAGCTTGATATACATCACTATTTATGTGCACAAGACATTCTCAAATTTGGCTATTTTGAGCAAGCATCTGTATAAATCATACAGCAACAGGATAGCAAGTGATTTCTTTGAAGATCTCTTTGAAGAAGAGATTTCTAGGAACTAAATACAAAATAAAATTAAGAAAATTCTTAAGTAACCAACAGTAGTATAACTTCTGCAAAAAAAAAAAAGAAAATGATTGGGATCAGTTCTGCCATATTTTTAAACTCATGTTCAATTTAAGAGAGATTTGAATAGTTTTAGATTAATTTACCTAGGCTAATATAAGCTTCAGAACAAATGATAGAGTTTTATATTTTGTGGAAACAAAACAACAAAATTCTGGATAAAAAAATAATACACATCATTAAAATCTTTGATAAGACTGATGAGAAAAGACATCTGTTGATTTAGCTGACAAGACTTGAGAACACATCCAGGACTGAGTAGATGAAAACAGAAATGCTTACTAAAAAGTAGCATGTCTAAAACCTAGTCAGGACATTTTTACATATACTTAAAGAGCGAAAGAACGATTTCTGGCATCAAAAGGACAGTTCGTTCATCTGCATCTTCAGGAATTGAATTTTGTCATTTTGTGTTTCTCCTTTCAATGTTTTTTTTTCCCCACTAAATTTGTTTTTGATAGCCTCTTTCCCTCCTTCTCGCTTTCAAACATATCCAGCAAATTTTGAGCTTTAAAAAACTATTCTATTATTAAAATCAAATTATATTACTGGTAACCAATCCCTTATATTTTATTTATTTATTTATTTATTTTTCCTTATATTTTAGAAGTTATTAGAATTCAATCTAAAAAGTGTGAATAGCTTTTTTTTATCCCTTGGGCTATGCGATAAAGTGTTCATGCTTTATGAGTCTCATCTCATTTTCACAAGAGTTGGACAAACCTGTACACAGGGCTGAGCATCACATATTTTCCAGATTTGTTTTTCCACAAATTTATAGTCACTCAAATCCAGCATGTTTTTTCTTAGGAAATATTCTCTTAATTTTCAGCCTGTTCATTTTCAGAAAAACTTAATCCACTTGTAAGAATCATCTCACAAAGTAACTTAAAAATCAAATCTAATTTATTTAAATGGAAGTTAAATTCATTTCTAAAAAACAAATTATCTTCTCCCGTTCAAATATATAACCATCCCGCCTGTGTGAGAGATTTGTTAATAAGAACTCATAGAAACAACATATCCATGTTTTTGCTAACAGAATATGCCAGCTTCTTTTTCCTAATTTTTGAATATTTTTCTCTTTGAGTTGTCCTATAGCCGTTCTATGTAAAAGTAAAACTTTCATTCACCAGTGGAAACAGGTGAACTATGTATGTGTCCAAATCTTATTTTATTTTAGATAAAGAATTAAAAATAAACTCTAAAGGACTCTTTTTTTGAAATCCCAGATTATGTTAGATCCTTCCTTTGTATATTTTAATGATACACCATACTTCTCTTTCAACATAAAAAACACAGTCATAATTTTTTAAATTACTTTGAGAAGTTAGTATTTAATCTCCCTCTCCCCTGGGAGAACCTAAATTCCATGGGGGTGGGTACATTTTTCCCTTATTCTAGTACATTGCTGCATAAAGTAGGCACTCAAATATTTATTGAATGAAAGAATTAGTTCATGAATTTCAAGTTTCTGATATTTCGTTGAAATTAGGAATAATCCCTTATGGCTCTAAGAAATGGTCTTTAGAGGAGGAGGCAAGATCAAGATGGTAGAGTAGGAAGAGCCTGAGCTCACGTCCTCCCACAAACACACCAAAACTACATTACATATGGAACAACTCTCTCTGAGAATAGCCTGAGGACTAGTAGAAAGGCTTTCTACAACCAAGGATACAACTGAGACGGGTAGGAGGGGAAGAGAAACAATCTCATCAGGATCCACAGGAATCCCTCCCCACGCCGACAGCAGGTGACCCAGAGGAGGAGGGGCATATCACAAGCTTGGCAATCCACCCTAAGAAGCAAGGGGTTCCAGCCCCACGTTGGGCACCTTGGTCTGAGGGTCTGGACCTGGGAAGACGAGCCCCCTTACCTGGTGTTGAAAACCAGTGGGGCTTAGCAGAGGACTACAGGAAACTGAGACTCCACTCTTAAAGAGCATGTGCAGAGAGTGGCTCCCTCTGGGTTCCAGCACAGAGACAGTAGATTGAATGAAAAGTGCCTGGTGCTCTGGCTGACCTGCCAAGTCTTCCCCAGAATACCCTGAAGACCATACGGGGCTGCAGCTCCTGTTTCTCCGGCTCCAGCCCCACTACCTGCCAAGGCAGTGACTGCTATTGCACTATGGGAGAAGCCATGGCTTGCACTGGGCTGTGGCTCCAGCCCCTCCAGCTCCAGCCTCATCCCCCACCAAAGCAGTGACTACCAGCACGCCCAAGGAGAAGCTCTGGCCCAGCTCACTTAAGATCCAGCTCCCCACCCAAAGTCACGGGGCACATGCAGACTGCATAGGAATGCTCCCACACAGAGATACACCTTCAAGACTGGGATAGGTAACTGTTTCACCTAACTTCATATAGACAAACAGAGAAAGTAAAACAAAATGAGATGACAGAGGAATAAAACCCAGGAAAATATACAAATGAAATAGAGATAAGTAATTTACCTGATAAAGAGTTCAAAACAATTGTCATAAAAATGCTCTCTGAACTTGGGAAAAGAATAGAGGAACATGGTGTGAACTTCAATGAAGAATTAGAAAATATAAAAAGAGCAAATCAGAGCTGAAGAATACAATAACTGAAATAAAATGTACACTTGAAGAAATTAACAGCAGATTAGGTGATACAGAAGAATGCATAAGCAAACTGGAAGGCAGAATAGTGGAAACCTTCCAATCAGAACAGCAAAAAGGAAAAAGAAAAATAAAAGGAACTCTTGTGCACTTGGTGGGAATGTAAATTGCTACAGCCATTATGGAAAACTGTATGGAGGTTCCTCAAAAAATTAAAACTAGAACTGCCATATGACTCAGCAATTCCACTCCTGAGTATTTATTCAAAGAAAACAAAAACACTAATTAGAAAATATATATGTACCCCTATGTTCATAGCAGCATTATTTACAGTAGTCAAGATATGGAAGCAACCTAACTGCCCATCAACAGATGAATAAATAAAGAAGAAGTGATGTATGGGTTTCCCTGGTGGCGCAGTGGTTGAGAATCTGCCTGCTAACGCAGGGGACACGGGTTCAAGCCGTGGTCTGGGAAGATCCCACATGCTGCGGAGCAACTGGGCCCGTGAGCCACAACTACTGAGCCTGCGCGTCTGGAGCCTGTGCTCCGCAACAAGAGAGGCCGTGACAGTGAGAGGCCCGCGCACCGCAATGAAGAGTGGCCCCCGCTTGCCGCAACTAGAGGAAGCCCTCGCACAGAAAAAAAAAAAAAAAAACGAAGACCCAACACAGCCAAATAAATAAATAAAAATAAATAAAAGAAGAAGTGGTGTATATATATACAATGGAATATTACTCAGCCATAAAAGAGAATGAAATCTTGCTGTTTGTGACAACATGGACAGACCAGGAGGTTATTATGCTTAGTGAAATAAGTCAGACAGAGAAAGACAAATACTGTATGTTTTCACTTATGTGTGGAATCTAAAAAACAAAACAAACAAACAAAGAGAACAGAACAGATACAGACTCACGGATATAGAGAACAAACTAGTGGTTACCACAAGACAGTGGGGTCGGGGGAAGGGTGAAATAGGTGAAGGGATTAAGAGGTACAAACTGCCAATTACAAAATAAATAAGTCATAAGGATATAGTATACCACACAGAGAAAATAGTATTTTATAATAACTTTGTAGAATAACCTATAAAATATTGAATCATTATGTTATACACCTGAAACTAATAATACTATAAGTCAACTCTACATCAATAAATTTTTAAAGAGAAAGAAAAAGAAATGGCCTTTAGTAAATTTGATTCATGGCACTAAAAAATTCATTTGGACCCCTAATACTATTTCAGCTGTGTTATTGAACATAATGCTGGTAAGGATAGAGAAATAGATACTTTTCTCTGGTTCATTAAACACTTCTATAAATGATAGAAACTGACTGCCCTGATAGTCTCTTTTATTTTAAACAATTAAAAAAATGGTTGGGTGATAGTTCTGTCACAGAATAAAGTTGTTCCATTAAGCATCTCACTATAAAATGATTCTGTGGTGCTAATCATATCCCTAGAGATGTATATAAAGAAACTTCTTCATGTTTCTCTTGCCCTTACATGCCAGAATTGTAAAGGCATTCTGTTATATCAATTGTGCATCACTTTATGTTCATTGTAGCCATGACAGTGTAAAACTAATTAAGGGGCAAGTCCCTGGAGCCCATTAGCTTTCATCTTCCCTTTGGGACCAATTACATAAAGAAAATAAGCTCCCATAAACAAGTGATTTTTGCTCATCTCATCTCTCATTTTGTCTTAGTAAACAGGAATATTTACTTGGACTTGTGAACTTTTGAACAAGGTGTCCTGCTTCCAAAAAAAAAAACAGAAGCCAGAAACCAGCCTGGGTAATACAGTTATGCCAAAACTTATCTGACTGTCAGAAGGCAACCCATGGAGGGTCAGATCCACAAAACATTTCTCTGTTTCTTTAAACTCAAACAGTGCTGGAAAAGTTCCAAATGTTTTGCGGGGCTGGAGAGCTAATGTTCTAATTCTATTAAAACATATTAATGGGACTATCCTTTCTCATCAATACCAGTTAATCAATCCAAAGAGAGGTATTGATCACAAGGAGTTATCTCAGTTATAGCAATCTTAATACTCCTATATAATTTAACATAAAAATAAGGAGCATCCAAGATATTTAAGTACATTTGTTTGAAGGGCAACTGGAGCACGAATGACTTATTTTCCTTGACAGCTCTAATAAAGCCTTCAAAAGCAATGCAACCCAAACCATCATGGCTTCATTTTGTTTAATACACAGTTAAAGTCTTCACTAGCCTCTCCAGTGAATGATTTGACAAAATAAGACTCTCGATTTGAACCATATTACATGGTATATTAGGTAGAAAATGCCAAGAACAGAAGGCAATCATCAGACGCGGGATCCGTGAAGCAAATTTACTGAAACTGTTAGTAAATTTACTGGATCATTGCTTTTGGAATTCCACATAAATCATGCAGGTCACTGTATTTAGAAAAAGTATGTAACTGCCTAAATGCAATATCAAAGAATGATAACAGAATGCTCCCTGAAATTACTTTTGTTGAGAATGACCTTCCTTTGCTTCAGCTTTTCCTTCAGATCCAGTCAAATGTGCTTCAATCCTTATTCAAATAAAGAGTATGGGATAGCTTTTCAAAACCAATAACAGAAAATTGCTTTTGGAAAGCCAAACAGAGAATACACCTTCACTTGCGTACCTTAGTACATAGCCGTCACAGATCATAGTCCTACAACTAATTTCAGCCAGCTCTCCAGCCAAAAGTGCTTATGAACAGCAAATACCCAATAACAGAAAGTTGCTGCCATCTACAGTCTTCATGAAACTTTATCCTAAATATTCAAAAAGTTTTCTGAAATCACGGACAAAGAGTCCCTATTTTAAACAGATTCAACATATCAGCCTGTATTCCAAAAAAAGAATACATGAGAAAGCACCCTGTTCGTTAAAACCTTCCAGATGATCTCTGAGATTTCTTATTAGTTGGACTTGATCTTTTAAACCCAGATGGATTTAATTTTAAAAAACCAAGTATTTAAAACCTAGAATAATTTTAGTAAATTAGCTTTCTTGTACCAAGTAATATATAAATAGCAAAAAATATCTCTTATGACCTTATCTATATTCTCACAGTGGTCTTCATCATCATCTAATTAATTTTTTCCTCTTATAACCACTTAATTAGTAACATACAAATTACTGTTAAATGCTACATGGTAAAATGATTAACTGCTGAGAATCTGAATTGAGAAGGCTCATCTTCAAATTCTGGCTTTACAGCTTATCAGTGGTATGACATTGGACAAGTAACTTGGCATCTCTGTGCCTCAGTTTCTTCCTTATTAAAGTGGAGAAAATGCCTATTCTGTAAGGGCATTGTGAGATTTAAATTTAAAAATTCATTAAGAGCACTAATAACAGTCACTGACATTTAGCTCCTTAAGTTAGCCTTATCATAATAAATTCTATTGTTATGAGAGTAAAAGTCACATAGGAAAAGGTAAGGAATGGTACTTCATTATCTTATCTCTATGTGTGTATGTAAATTTGTATATTATATATATATATATGGAGGTGTTATCTACATTCCCATAAGTCAGCATAGTAGGTGAAGCCAAAGTATTTTATTCCAGTGGTTCTCAAACCTGGTTGAGCATTGGAATATTTTTGGGAGCCCTTAAAGATTGTGGATGCCCCACTTCATTCCAAGATTCTGATGTTCGTAGGCCAATTTTTTTTTCAAAGTACCCCAAGTGATTCTAATGTGTGGCCAAAGTTGAGAACCAGTATTATATATTCAGTTGTACATTTTTATTATATAACATAACAAAAAATTAAAATAAGATAAATTATTTCAACTATGCACATGAGTTGAAAACTTGTTATGATATTCATCAACTGTATAGCTAATTTTACCACGCCCTGTATATTGTTTTTCAATTATGTCTATGTTGAAAACATTTATTTATAAAATAAACCATTTTCCTAGTTGTCAGCACATTTTGACAGTGAAGTGGAAAAAAATCATATTTATTTTTACCTATCAACAACACCACTAGAGAGGATTCTATTATTAAAGCATACCTGCTTATTTGGTTGAAGCATTTTAGCTGGTTAATTAATGGTTTAAAAAATTGGGAGATTTCTGTAAGCCTGATTCTTACAGGCTTTAGCAAGTTACCCTAGCCAAATTGGAGTAAAGACTAAAGACTAATTCCATATTTGTAATCTGATAAAAAATGGGACAAGAAAAGTAAAAAAGAAGTCATCATAGTCTATAAAGTTTATCATTTTACATTTCTACAAGTGCATTTTGAATTTTTAAACCACAAGATAATATTTACAGAGGCTGTGTTGTATCTGGATTCAGTAGCAAAGATCACTGTAAATGTTTATCAGTTTAAAAAACACATCCAGGTTTATGTTATAGACAAGTTTCTATATTCACTACCTCATACCATAAAAATTACTCAAAATGTAAAGTTTTTATGATTCTAACTGCATATCTGAGTTAGTTCTAACAACTTCAGCATGGCTAAAATAATGCTCTCTATTACAGTATGAATATGAAAACATAGTACCGAATTAGAATCTTTCAGTAGCAACCTTCATCTTAAAATGGAAATTTTTAACAAATGGTTTACTATTTGCCTAGCAATGCTCACCAACAAATACTGGTATATTTTACATTGCAAACAGATGCTTTTCTACTTCTTCCCAGAGTATGCATTCTAATATGGTCTATGTAGTCGACATAAAATTCAGACATTAAAATTACAAAAAAGAAAATCTTTCACTCAAAGTGCAAAATTAAACAGCCGAGGGAGGGAAGTAGGCTTCTCAAATATTAGCAACCTTTAGGTTGCTTAGGGTAAAGCATGGCATAATTACTTACATTTTGTGTGAATTTAATGCACTAAACACACACACACACACACACACACACACACAAGCAAGAGTTATAAGTATTACAGGAAAGGTCTATACTCCAAACTAGAAGAAAGGGTGATGTAGGAAGAATTTGCCCAAATAATTTTTTAAAACCTGCCTCTATTCTTTATAAGTTTAATGCCACAAACTGTAAAAAGCTAAAATCAATAAGAATTGACTCAAAATGAGTGTTTCAAAAACATTATAATGCCTAATAAGTTTATAACAAAGATGAAATAGCTATCATTTTAACTGTCTCTGTATATAAATCTACATGATGATAGAGATTAGGCAGAATTATGCTAGTATCAGAATGATAGAATTTTAGGGATACAGTTATAGTAAGGACCATGTAGTCAAGTATTTCTCAATCTTTTAAAGCTATGACAATTTTTGAGAGTTAATAATAATAGCTAATAATTGGATAGATGTTTTGGAGACTTATCATGTGCCAGATGCTGTTCTGTGTGCATTATGAGGTAGCGATTATTATTTCTCAGCTTTCTAGGTGAGGAATATGAGAAACAGAGAGGTTGAGTAACTTGCCAACTACTTCCTGGCCTGGCCAGGCTTCAAGCCTGAGGAGCTGGCTTCAAAGCCTAGACTGGCATTCCCTACAACATATGGCAATAACAAAAATATGTCCTCTATCAATATTTCTATTTTAAAAATAGGTTTTTAATTTTTTCAAGTATTTTATAGTATTTAGTATACCTTTTGCAACAATTACAACCATGAAAGATTCTTATACTCCTCCCTTACTCTCCAAATTGAGAATCATTGCTCTTGTCCAACTTTCCTATTTTGCAGATTCATGTTTTAGGAATACTATGTAAACACTTATATTGGGTGATGAGCCAAACACAAACTTTTCCTCAGTGATATTTTCAAAAATAGCTATATAAATGAGTAAAAGGTGTTAAATTTAATAAAAGATGGAGAAGTATCTGATAATTCAAAAAGCAAAAGATAACCTGAAAGATGCCTGATAGTAGCATTAGACAGGATCTTAGAGAATGGATTGGACTTAGATAAATTTAAATGGTTGATAAAAATGTTCCAAGTATATGGAAATTATGAGTGAGGGGCAGAGAAGGGAAAGTGCATGATGAATAAGAAACAAAGAGTCAAGTTTTTCAGAAACAAAAAGTATATAAATATATATAGGAAGAAATAATGTCGAAAGTAGATGAAGGAGGTTCTGGAAAGTTAGACAATTCTGTAAACAAGGATATTTGAGGTGGATGGGTATAATAAGACAAGAGCTCGGTTTTAGGCAAGTAAATCTGGTAGCAATGTGTAAAATAGATTGGTATGCTCATGAGATACACCTGGTAAGAGAACTACAAGAATAGAGGTGGAAATGGATCAAATAGGGGGAAGGAGAAAAACATATTATACAATTAGAATCCATACATTTTGAGAAACAAGTGGATAGAGGAGTCTAAGAGGACACTGAATTCATGAGACAGAACAACTGTGAAGATGAAGGGCCATCAACAAAAAAAGTAAACGCAAGAGAACAGCAGATATGGGAAGGTAGACCATAATTTCAGTTTGAAATGATGAATTTGAATGGTCAGAACAGTCAGGGGAAGATATCCAACAAACATTTTTTAAACATTGCTTTGAAACTCAACAGCAAAACCAGGGTTGGGAACACAAATACAAGTATTATATTAGTTACAGATTCTGTTATAAGATATATAAGAAGATACCAAGGCAAACAGTATAGAGTGAGAAGAATAAAGAATGAAAGTAGGTCCTTGGGAAACAACTACATTGAGGAAGATAAGAGAAAGAATTGAAAAGAGGAGTCATCAAAGAGAGTGGAAATTCAGGCAATATGTAATTAGGAAGTTATGGGTGGGAAGAGTTTTGAGAGAGTATGAGGCAAAGCCTGAGGAAGTCCATCGGATTTGTTAATAAGTTACTGACATCCTTTGAAAAGGCATTTGTGGTAGGCAGAATAATGGCTCCCCCAAAGATGTCCACATCTAAATCCCTGGAACCTGTGTGAATATGTTACCTTACATGGCAAAAGGGATTTTGCCGATGTGATTAAACTAAGGATTTTGAGATGGGGAGATTACTCTGGATTAACTGGATGTGTCCTAAGTATAATCACAGGGTTTTTACAAGTGAAAGAGGGAGACAGGAGAGTGAGGGAAGGAGATGCGATGATGGAAGCAAAATTTACAGTGATGCAATTGCTGGCTGGGGGCCATGAGCAAAGGAAAGCGTGTGGCCTCTAGAAACGGGAAAGGCAAGGAAACCTAATTTCCTCTAGAGCCTCCAGAAGGAACAGCCTTGCCAAATTTCGATTTTAGCCTCATGAGACTCATTTCATACTTCTGACCTCCAGAACTGTAAGATAATTACTGTGTGCTGTTTTAAGCCACTAAGTTTATAGTAGTTTGCTACAGCAGAAATAAGAAACTAATACATTTTGGTTAAACTAGTTGCCACTCCATCTAGAAAAAGGGTACAGATGAACTTATTTACAAAACAGAAGTAGAGTCACAAATGTAGAAAACACGCTTATGGTTACCAGGGGATAAGGGTGGGGAGGGATAAACTGGGAGATTGGGGTTGACATATACACACTACTATATATAAAATAGATAACTAACAAGGACCTACTGTATAGTACAGGGAACTCTACTCAATACTCCGTAATGACTTACATGGGAAAAGAATCTAAAAAAGAGTGTATATTTTATAACTGATTCACTTTGCTCTACACCTGAAACTAACACAACACCATAAATCAACTATACTCCAATAAAATTTTTTTTTAAAAAAGATAGTTAAAAAAAAAACAACTAGTTGCCACTTTTCACATAAACTCTTGAGCTGTGGAGTTAAGAAACCTGAAATCAAATCCCAACAGCTCAAGTTACTTAACTTTTCCATGCTTCAGTTTCCTTGTCTATAAAGTGAGGGTAATAATAGTACCTACTTCACAGGATTGTTGAGAACATTAAATGAAATCATACATGTGAAATATTTGGATTATTGTCCAGCACATAGCAAGTGCTCAATAAAGTTTGTTATTATTATGTCATATGATGAAGGGTTAAGGAGTACCCTAACTAACAGCAAAGAAGCAAGGCAGTGAGACCTGGAGAGAGCTGAGACTTGTAGAAGCTCAGTGACCTCAAGGTCACCAGACTACTTTGAACTGACCCAAGTCATATTCCCAGTTATGTTGACCTCTGGTCCAACAGATCTTTTGCACTATAATACATTATTTGTGGCAGAGACTGCTAACTGTCCCCTTCACTTTAGTAATAGAATTCCTGCATTTTCTCCTGGCACAGGGTCACACAACAGACTACTTCTTACATTCTTCCTTACAAATAGATGTCTCCGTGTGTCTATATTCTGATCAGTGGGATGTAGATAGAATTAAAGTATTCCACTTCTGGGCCAATCTTCTAATGGGAAGATGTTTGATCTCTATTTTCTCCTTCCCTTATTCTAAAGGCTAAAACATGGTCAAAGTGCTAGTGAAGCAGCTCCAGCCATGCAAGAGAAGACTTCACCCTAGGAGATGGTGGACAAGAAAAAGAAAGGAAACCAGATTCCAGGATGATCTCATTGAACAGGGCTAACCACTGCCTTGGACCATCCACCTACCTCTAGACTATCACATGTAAGAGAAGCAACTTCTATTTTGTCTAAGACACTTACCTGATCCATCTTCTATATACTTATACTGCTTCTATAAATAATTTAATTAAATAGAAGGGGAAAAGGGAATATAGAGCAAAAATAGAGGAACCCTGAGGCTTCACATTGATAAATCTAATCACTACTCTAGGAAAACACTGGAAATCTCTTTTCTGAAGGGTAATAAAAATATTGATCATAACTTTAATTGCAAACACATTATGTTCCAGGCACTAAGTTAAGTTTTTAGTATACATTGTCCCATTAAGCTCTACTGTATTTCTAGGAGGATGGTCCTAATATATCCTCATTTTCAGATAAGAAAGGTGAGCCTTAATGATATTAACTAAATTGCCCAAGGTCACATGAGTAGAAAGTAATAGAGTTGAGATTTTTAACCAAGGCTGGCCAAATTCTACAACCCCAGATCTTCCTTACTCTATATTCTGCCTCCCATGGAGGAATAGTAAATAATTTATTAATTTTGGAAGTAGCTAAGGTACTAAGACTATCACATGTACTTTTATATTATATTACTGCCAAGCAGTTGTGATTTATTTTTTCTACTGGGAAACATACTTTACCTTTTCTTTCATCTAAATTTTATGGGTATCTGGACATTTTTTAAATTGGAAATGTAAATTTGAGCTACACATCTTATGTGCACAGACATACACAAACACATCAAACTTTTCAAGTTAACAGTGGGGTCAGCTCGCTCAAAGTTAGGGAACAGCTGTATAGGGTTTGGAACCTAAGCTGATAATTGCCTTCTTGCTCAAAGGAGCCAATATTAAGCAAATTATAATTTCAAATTATTATATATTCTTCAAATAGACATTCTTCAATCAAACAGTTACTAAAGATTATTTCTGGAAACTAAAGCCTATCTCCTAATTACATGTTTTTTGATCTTTGAATGAGACTTCTCAAAAAAATAGATTGTAGTTTTGTTTAAAGACTACCCAGAAATTTCAGTCCTTTTTCTAAAGCATATTATTTCCTTTGAGTATAATATATATAGTTGGGCATGAGTAAATACCACTAATTTGAGATTTGATTTCTAGACCAGCAGTCATTTCAGGAAAGGACAGCAAAACCTGATTGTGAATATGCTATTGACATTTGGGCCTCTATTTAGGAATATAAAAATTCTTTCATTAAAACTATATCATCAAAACCATGTAATATGTTACAAATAAGCTACAAATTTGGTGTTCAGTACTAAATTTAATGGAACTCAAATCTAGGCCCATTGAAAGAGATATTTGAATACAGATAATTTCAGATTTACAATCAAAATTTTGTTCTTGCCATAGACTGGATGTTTGTGTCCCCCAAAATTCATATGATGAAACCTAATCCTCTCAATGTGATGATATTAAGAGGTGAGATCTTTGGGAGGTGACTAGGTCATAAGGGCAGAGCCCTCTCGAATTGGATTAATATCCTTGTAAAACAGACCCCAGAGAACTCCCTTGAGCCTTCTGCCATGTGAGGACACAACAAGAAGATGGGCGTCTATGAACCAGAAGGCCAAAACATAGTGCCTGTCATCATGGAGCTCTCAGTCTACTGGGGGAGTTGATTTCTAATCAGAGCACTATAAATAAATGTTAAATCACAGCTATGATAGGTTTTATGATGGAAAGATTAGATTGTTACAGTAGGACAAAACAGGTATACATGATATTTCTCCAAGGGAGAAATGTTTAAGCTGTGTACTAAAAAATTAAAGAAGTTACCAGAGAATAAGATGAAGGCTGTTGGAACTGTTTGGGGAAAGGAGAGAGCATCCAAGAAATTAAAAGTAAGACAGTGTGGATCTTGGGGCAAGATGAGGTTGGAAAACAAGTCTGAGCCAGAATTGGCAGGGCTTTATACACCATGTTAATGATTTTAGTCACGGTCTTGGGAACGATGGGAAGCCAATGGAATGACAGGGGGACCTAAAAATTCCTTGTTCTCCACTGTCCCAGAGAAAGGGAAGCCATGCCAAAAACAAAGAAAAACAAACAAAAAATTATCTTGATGACTTCTTGGCTATTTAGGGATTTTTAAAAAGGTAATTGTGACTATATATGATTTCACCTTGAGGGTTAACTTTAGAACTAACATCCTCCCATCACAACCACCACCCCTTCCCATTAATATGTCTGCCACTAGATGTGTACTCTAGAAGTACATAGAAGGCAAAACATCTGACCAAGTTATAAGGGAAGTTTAGAGGTATTAAATTCTGATATTAAATTGTACTTTGTCATCAGCTGTTGACTTATTCCTTTTTCCACAGCTGTCTTAGAATAACCTCCTTCTTTTTAAAATTCTCACTCATTTACCATGGTTCCCCAAAATTTGAATTATGGAATTTGTGAAAATATAGCAACAATGGCTATTAGGGAATAAACCTTAAGAGTATGTTTTCCAGTTTGTTCTAAATATCTTTATAAGTTGTAATGAGGTTTTATTATGTATAAAGTGTGGGAAAATGATATAAATTTACTAATATAAAAGAACACAAGACAATTGCCTGAGAAAGTTATAAAGAAGTAAATAAATTCCTTTGTGAATAAAACAAAAACCAAAGAAATAGCAGTGTGACAGGCTGGAAGAGATCTGAAATATACTTCTAAAGTTGTTTTAATTTTGTGAAAGGATTTCAGAGGAGATGGAAAAAATTAAATGGGTTTACAAAGATTATTCCAAATACTTAAAAGTATTTTATAAGACCTTCATTTCAAGTGATTATAAAAATGGAGAACAAATTCTTCCAGAATCAGAAGAGTATAAAGAAGAAGGAAGGAAGGAAGGAGGGAGGGAAGGGAAGGAAGGAGGGAAAGAAAGAAAGAGAAATAGAAGGGGGGAGGGAAGGAAGAAGGAAGGAAGAAAGAGGGAGGAAAGGATGGAGGGAAAGAAGGAGGAAACCAGAGAATCTAATTCTTACTCAGGGAAAAACATTAACTTTCTAAATTGAATTATTGTCACTTATAAACTTATTAAAGAAACTACTAAGGCCTTCTATATCCCAAAACATTGAGATCTCCTAAACTTAACATTTTTCAGGTTTTGGGCAATAGTAACACCAAATAATAATAAAATATGGGGCTTTCAAGTAAGACTTCTCTGTAGTAGATGCTGAGCTTCACTGAGATAATAGAGAACAGTTAAATCAATTTTTAATGACAAAAAATTGCCTCTATCTGAATGACCTCCAGATCTTGAGAAAACCTCATTTTATAAAATAGACATGCCACCAAAATGTTACTAATAAACCTTTTATTTTTTCTAATGGGATCATATTTCTCCACTAACTTATAATTTCTAACTTGCTTTGTCTTCATCCCAAGTCATTCTTCAATTGGCAGAAACGCCCAACAATATGGCTTTTAGTTTCTCTGTCCAGAACCTGTCCTATGGTAAATGATTTATAATTTTTAAAACAAAAGAACCAATAGATATTACTTTTTAAAAGAAGAAAAGGGGCTTTGCAGTGAATATTTTTATGATACAGATTCATGTAACAGAATCAAAATTCAAAAGAATATTCACCTTACCTTCCAAACTGTATTAGTTAAAATTGGGTAGCCTATCTTACAATAGCAAATAAACCCCCAAGAATCAGTGGCTTAACATATCAAAGTTAGTTTATCACTTCCTGATATTAGCTAGGGATCACTTAAAAGCATCTGTCTTTCATGTGGTGACTCTGGGATTCAGGTCCTCTCCATCTCAACTCATGGCTTTCAGGATTGCTGTGGCAATAGAATATTCTGCTAGAAGGTCCTAAAGGATAAGTCATGGTCAGAATTATTAATTTGCATCCATCATTTCTACCCATCATCCACTAGACAGAATTAGACACATGGTCTCCATCTAACTGCAAAGGGAACACATAGATATTTGGTGAGGTCTCTCTCAGCCACCATTACCAGGTTTTATTATTTGCAGATACACTTCAAAAAGTGTCTACAGCACATTAGAATTCATGTTCTAATAGGTTTCTATTGAGTGTGTATGTGTGCATGTTTGAATAGACAGGAAATCACTGAATCATACCAGCTTGACTGAACACTAAAACTCTTCTTCTACAAATTCTTATCTTCCCTTGCTATTCAATTAATTGGAAATTTCCTCTCCTCTTCCATCTCTTTATCTTTCCCTTCCATCACTTGTTGCCTAGGAACAGCATCCCACCTCCAACTTGTCCATTCTTATTTAACCAGAAGGCTGATCCAAGGTGTGATCTACCATAGTAGAACTAGTTAAAATGCAGGTGACTTAGAAGAAGAGAAAGATATAAATCATTAGCTACCACTCAACATTCAGTTGCCAACCACTGTCACTAAGTCTTCCATCCCAACACTGATTTGGGGGACAAAATACTCAGCCTCCCTCCCATATTCTCACTCACCAAACAACAAAGGGAAGGAAAGGCAAGAAATAGAAGTTTGAGGATCCTAAGAGAAGAGAGAGAATGTTTCCTGCTTTCTAACAGCACCAAGAAGAAATAAGACCGAAGGAATAAATGGCTTTGTGGTATATCTAGATAGAAACATAGCCCTTCAAATGATCCCCATGGCCCAAATGTGGCAATGAAGCAGTAGAAAGCTTCTAGAACTGAAAGAGCCATACTTCTAGGAACACATGATGTCATTGCTAGAACAATGATAAGATATCACTGCTGCCACACACACATGCATACCTGGAGAAGACCTTGGAATGCTGGCATAAACCACAGAGATCTGGAGGAAACACCAGGAGGGATGGAAATTACCAAAATTCTAGCCCCATCCCACTGCAACAAGAGAAATGAATGAAAATTCAAAATGCAAATTGAGCTGTTTCATGGAAAATTAATAATTACAATCTATGTTTGTAAATAAAAAATTCTCACATAGATCTGATTTGTTTCTATTCTCTTTAGTAAAACTTCCAATGAAACAATCTAACCAGGCCCTTTTGAAAGTTGACACCATTATTAAATTTTAAAAGCTGACTTCTTAATCTTATTTAAATTCATGTTGATTTTCCCTTATCTTTAATATCTACATGTCTAATGTCATAACTGATTCATGGCTAAACTAGGAACACAAAAATTTAAACATTTTGTTAATTGTCTACAATTACTGATTTTATTCTAAGGCATGCCTATATTTTTGATCAACTCTAAAGCATTTTGACTATCAACTAAATATCACCTGCTGGTGGAATGAAGCAATAGGCATTCTAGTGAGCAAACAACACCATGAGTATTTAAGGCATAAACAAAATTAGCTCTGAACTAAGAATGGGTCATTGGTAAATACCAACTGTAAAGTTTTTATCAGTAAGGAGAACTATTTTATCCCTTATCTTGATAAACTGTGAAGAAAAAGTAGGAAAAAAAAGTGTAGCTAGTTGAAGCAGTAATTTAAGGCCCTAACACAAAAATTTTGAGAAACCAATGAGAAACATGACTACTTCATGAGTATCTTCTCCTGCAAGGGTCATTTGGACTTCTCATTAAATATTGCTTCTGGAAGCTATGTTGAAACTTCAAAGTGCTTTCCTCCACTAAAGATAGAAGATTTTGCTGCCTGTTGTAAATAATTTTGTTGCAACATATCATTTAGTAAGGCAAGTAAAACGTGGCTCCTTACTCTCATTTAGTGAAGTAAAGGTACCTATTAAAAGATAAAGACACGTAATTTGAATTGCTTCTAGCTGAACAGTCATCAGCTGGACATATGCTATGCAAATAACACCCCACTTCCTGCTCTTCTCTGCATTTAATGCCATTAGTTTTACCTCTTGAATTTTGACACTGAAACAAAACAACAAAATTTTTTAATAAAAATTGTGCAATTAAACTACAAATAAGGTGAGATATTCTGCCTAACCCAGTAAAATATAGTCTTTCATCATGGTTAACATTATTTTTCTGTAATTTTGTAAATTCCACGGCAAAAATAATCTTCTAGAGTTTGACAAATATCTTCATATTATAAGAAATCGTGTAATAAAATCATAAGCAAGGGACTTCACTGATGGTCCAGTGGTTAAGAACCCGTCTTCCAATGCAGGAGACTCAGGTTCAATCCCTGGTCAGGGAACTAAGATCCCACATTCCATGGGGCAACTAAGCCCACACACTGCAATTACTGAGCCCATGCGCCACAACTAAAGAAGAAGCCTGCAAGCCACAACGAATGATCCCGCATGCCACACTAAGACCTGACGCAGCCAAAAATAATAAATAAATAAATATTTTTTAAAAATCATAAGCAAAAAATTCAATTTATCAAACATACTGAATGGTCACAGGTAAGGGCTTTGGAATCATAATTTACATCCTGGTTCTAACACATTTTTTATGACCCTGGACAATGTGTTGTATCTCATTAGGCCTCAGTTTCTCATATGTACAATGGGAATAATAGTACCTAATTCACGTGGTAGTTATGAAGTTTAAAGGAAATAATAGCCTTTTAAGTACTCATCATAGTGCCTAGAACAGAGCAAGCATAAAAAAGTGATTATCTAAATATTATTATAATGTACGCTATGCATGGTGTCTAAAATCAAGTAAAGGAAGATCATTATAAGCTTTGAAGGATCAGGCTTAATAAAATCCCTTATCCATAGAAGCTTTGATGAAAAAAGTTCAAAAAATTGGTTTGATAGCATGCTATGTATAGGAGAAAAACTGTTTGCTCAGTGTTAAATAAAAAGAAAACCATTCTACATGGTAAGAAGAGAAAAGGAACACATCCTTACATGATAGTCAAACTGCTGCAAGCCAAAGGCAAAAGGAACAATCTTAAAAGAAGCCAAAGGAGAAAAAAAAACCCACACATTTTATACCAAGAAACATCAATGAGAATAACAGATGACTTCTAGTTAAAAAAAAAAAAAAATTGAAGCCAGAAGACAATGGAACAACATCTTTAATGGTCTGAAATGGAAAAACAAAAAAGAGCTGTCATTATAGCATCCTGTATCTGGTGAATTATCTTCCAAAAAATAAACACAAAATAAAATCATTTTCATATACATGGAATTTTGACAACATTTACTGCCAGCAGATCTAAGAAATGCTGAAAGAAGTCCCTCAAACAGCAATGAAAACAGGTAGAAATTCAAACAGGAAGAAAAAAAAAATCACTGAAAATGGTAAATATATGGATAAATACAAAAGACAAATTTTTCTCTTTTTAATTTCTTTAAAAGACAATAAGCTGTTTAAATTTTTTTTTTAATCTTCTTAGAGTGTAAAAACTTTCAGGAGAACATCATTTCCATCCTAACAACAAGAAAAATACAGATAATCTAAAAATAAAACAAAACAAAACTTTTCTTGAACCCATCAGACACCTCTGGTAACAAGGCAACTAACTGAACTGAATTTCAAAGTGTGACAAGTTCCTCTGAAAAGAGATTGGTCACATGAACTCTTTCATCTATGACAGAGCACAAGAGGAAGAGGTGGCTGCCAAAAAAAAAAAAAAAAAAAACAAGAATAAATCAGCTAAAATTTAAGAAATTCCTAAAGGCCAAGTGTGGGCTTGTAACTGTTTGCTCGCTCACAAACTCTTTTTCCGTGGATCTCTGCTAAGTACTCATAAGAAAGATTCTGGGCAGAAGAGGATACCAGGGAGAGCCACTCCCCTCAATGGGGACATCATGTGGGTGTTGATCAGCTACCAATAAGGCAGAGGCACAAAGCAGTGCTGCTTCCATTCTCTCACATAAAGCAAAAACCTTAAGATGCTGGGCAAGAGGCATCAAACGTTCTTGCCCACCACACCCTAGGCATGGCTTAAGTAGTAGAAGGAATCCTTATCTTCCACCCCAAAATATCAGACAAAGATCGACTGCTTCTTGAAGAAACAGCTCTCTGTTTCTGTGGAAGAGGCAGGAGAATCTTCTAGCCCACAATCCTACACTGATACAAAGCAGAGGTCTGCTTCCACTGGGAAAGAGGAAGAAAATTCGATCCTGCCCAAGCCTCTCCAAAGATATAATACATATCTCTTCTGTCACAAGAAGGAAGACCAGGGATACTGAGAAGGCCTTACTCCTAAAGTCCAAGCATACAGGCTCTACCTAAGACCGAGGCTGGACAAGAATACCAAGTACAAAGACTGCTTAAATATCAGGGTTGAGGAAAGAATACTGAGATAAACTATCTGCTACCCCAGACTCCACAATAAGCACACAGAGTTCATGTGTTCAATTTCTTTTCAGAGGGACTTGTCACACTTTGAAATTCAGTTCAGTTGGTTGCCTTGTCAGGCCACCACTGGAGAAATTTGTAGCCTAATGTGTAATGAGAATGATGATAACAACAACGAAACCTAAACCCAACTCAACTACTAATTATATTGAACTAAATTCCCACAGTAATGAACCGACAGAAAAAGATGCATGCCATTCCAAAGCATAAGTACTATTTCTGTCAGCCTTTGTAGTTCTTCTCTATACAGTGGCCAGTGTTCAATCCAACATTACAAGACATGTCAGTGAGTCTAGAGTTCTCCAGAGAGATAGAACCAATAGGATGTGTGTGTGTGTTTATAGAAAGAGATTTGTTGTAAGTAACTGGCTTATGTGATTATGGAGGCTGGCATGTCCAAAATCTGCAGGGTGAGCCAGCAGCCTGGAGACCAAGGAAGAGCTGATGCTGAAGTTGAAGTCTGAAGGCCATCAGGCTGAAGACTCAGGGATAAGCTGACATTACAGTGCAAGTCTGAAGGCTGGCTACTAGCAGAATTCCCTCTTGCTCAAGAAATGTCAGTCTTTTATTCCATTGAGGCTTTCAACTGACTGAATGAGGTCCATCCACATTATGAAGGGCAGTCTGCTCTACTCAAAGGCCACTGATTTAAATGTTATCTCATCCCCAAACACCCAAACAGAAACATTCAGAATAATGTTTGACCATATATCTGAGTACCAGAATATTATTAAGCATCACAATTTACTTTTTAGTAAAAGCAACGAAAAGAAAAAAAAAAAAAAGAAGAAGAAGAATGTCAAGAGATAAAAGAATCAACAGAATCAGAGACCAAAATGCAAATTACCAACATGATAAATGAAATAAATGACATTACCACAGATCCTAAAGACATTAAAATGATAAGGAAATATTAGGAACAACTTTATAATTTTGATAACACCATAAGGAGGTACTAAGTTACATGGCAATGTTGATGATGTATAATTCCCTTATGGTTATGGGAAGGGGGATGTTGAGTAAATGTTAACAATAATAGAATCTGCCATATCCAGTAACACCACTTCTGTTAAAAATATCATAATATATTACTATGTGCACATGGAGGTTGCAACATTATTTTAATTGTAAAAACATTAGAAACCACCTGGAATAGAGGAATAGGTGAATATATTTTAGTACAACTTTACAATGAATATTTTGCAGATAAAAAAAACAATTAGGGGCTTCCCTGGTGGCGCAGTGGTTGAGAGTCTGCCTGCCAATGCAGGGGATACGGGTTCGAGCCCTGGTCTGGGAAGATCCCACACGCCGCGGAGCAACTGGGCCCGTGAGCCACAATTGCTGAGCCTGCGCGTCTGGAGCCTGTGCTCCGCAACAAGAGAGGCCGCGATAGTGAGAGGCCCGCGCACCGCGATGAAGAGTGGCCCCCACTTGCCGCGGCTGGAGAAGGCCCTCGCACGGAGGCGAGGACCCAGCACAGCCATAAAGATAAATAAATAAATAAACCCAAAGTTTTAAAAAAAACAAAACAAAACAAAAAAAAAAATTAGAACTATCCATTTAACAAATTATCCTTTTTGCTTAAGCTATTTCCGGTGGGTTCCTATTCTTTGCAAACTGTATTGTTTTGCATACTTTTTTCTCCTGAGCATTGTGATTTTCCCTACTCAGATATATAATCATCCTCCTAACCTATGGGCATCTCAAGTATGCCCAAGAAACTTGAGACATTTCCATCCTCCTAGTCATGAAGAGGTCATATACACAAACCTAGTAGTGGAAAAGTTTCCTTTAAATATGGAATAACAACACCAATAATAATAATAAAGTCCAAAAAAAAAAAAAAAATAGGGTACTATATTCAATATCCTGTGATAAACCATAATGGAAAAGAATATTTAAAAAGAGTGCATGTATATGAGTAATTGAATCACTTTGCTGTACAGCAGAAATTAACACAACATTGTAAATCAACTATACTTCAATAAAAAAATAAATAAATAAAAATTTAAAAACTAATAATAGAGTGCAGAGTAATTCATATCATGACAACTGTTAATGCCAATTTTTTAAAAATCTATTTTCACATGAATCTTGTCTCAGTATAGCTTGAGTTAGAAAGGCCTAATCCCCTGAAAACTATAACAATCTTAAAACTTTCAGTTGCCAGTCCATCAACTGTTAATTATAATTCAGATGGTCAAGCAGCAAATGATTTAAAATAATATTTTATTCCACAATATTATTTACACAGTGTGGTTGGATATGTTTTGGAGTATTTAGACTGTACATTTCCCAAAATAATTCAAATCAGTAAAAATACTTGGGCACTTACTACATGCCTAGTTACATGCTAGATACTATAAAAAGTAAATTTAAAAGACAGATATTTGCCCTTGAAGAGTTTATATAACATTTGGTGAGAATATTACAGAAAAACACAAATATAATACAATACTATATTAGCTATTTCACTGTACCTGATTTAAGTCAAGGCAAATGAGCTTTAAAATGGTATATTATTTTCTCCCGCTTTGCACTCAGTTTGTGGCACTAAGGTCTCCTCTTCTGAATATATTTCAACCCATTACATTTTACAATATTATATTAAAATAATCCATTCAAAACTTTTCCTAACAAACTGTAAGCACTTCTACACCAATTTATTTTTGTCTTGTTTACATCTTGAGTATGCAGCAGAACTGAATAAATGCTCACTGAAGTGCAATAAAACTGCACTATTCCCTATACTGACTTGAATTACAAAAGGAGGACTCTAGGAAGGACGGTAGACAGTAGTGTTTCTTTATTGCCCCAGCATGTTTTGAATACCCTTCCTCTGTATGAGGAATTTCCCACTGTTTAACTCCTGCCTCTCCAAGGTAGAAAATACCCCTGCAGTGAGGAGTAATCCTGAAACTCAATCAGACATTCCAGTAGGAGAACTTAGTGAGCAATGTGAGGAACTATACAGCATGGTTTTCTAGTGAGGGTGGAAGTGAGAGTGTGTCCAGCTCTCAGCCACAAAGCGATTGACGTGTGTTCCTGGCGCAAAATTGCAGCAGGGAAAATTCTAACATCTAGCAGCAGCAGCAGCAGCAGTTTCCCTTCAGACAGTTCTACAGTGTGGTTTGGGCATTTTTCCTGGCCATTTAGCCTTGAGTCTGGTTCTTCAAATCTCCAACAGGCCTGTGAGGTTCTCATTATCCTTTTAAATGAACTCCTTTTCTGTTTAATTCACCCAGACTCCTTTTCAGTTGCTTTCAGTTAAGAACATTAGCTGATGCAGTTCGTTTGAGCAAAGGAAAACTATTCTAAGAATCAATGATACGTTAAAAATTCAGACATACTTTTCTGTATATGTGGGAAATAGGGGTAATTCTAGTTATCAGAAGTACTATATTGGCAAGAAACTCACACTGTAGGAAATGGACCAGGATAAGTTAGAACCAACACTCAAAGATCCATTCCCTGAAATCCTGCCATCCCTGAGATCTGGCAAGTTGATGTGAAGAAATTGGCCTTCCAATCACTCCAGTCTCATGCAGGGAGAAACTAAATGGCTTATTTTTCTTATTTCAACCACTATTCCCAAGACGTGCTTATATGCAGGAACTCAATAGCAAAATTGTGCAAGGACAGAAACAATAACATTTCTGAGGGTCTATGCAGCCAAACATATCCTATGTGAGCTGGGTTTTTATTTAAATAATGTGGTGCATGTTTTGTTTTCTCAGCTGCAGTCTGTTGTAATAGAGTAATTTGACTTTCAGTTTATGAGTGATTCTAAAGTACCACTGGAGTGAATCCACCAGCTCTTGCCAATGATGAGGGACAATAATCTTCTGACCAGTGGTTTCTCAAGCCTGGCTGCATATTGGTATATCCACAAGGAAATTTTTTAGACACTGAAACCTGGGTCTCAGTACCAAAGATTCTAGATTAATGGTTCAGGGGTGTGACCTGAGCATCAGGATTTTTCTATTTTGCCAGGTGTTTCTCATGTGAGCCAATGCTCAGAACCACAGATCTAGACCCTGGCTAATCCATAGACCAGAAACTTGTGGAAGTTTGTTAAAAATAAACCATCTCAGTCATCACTTCCATACTACAAATCAGAATCTGCATCTTTAAAAGGTCCCAAATGAACTGTACAAACACCAGCTGAGAAACACTGGCCTGGACCATTTTTCCATCACTTGGGCCATTCAATGAAACTCCATAATCAGTATTTCAATAAAATTGTTCTTTCACCTGTCTTTTCCTTTCCCTTTCCCTTGTTCTTTCCTCCTCCATCCCCTCCTATCCTTTCCAGTGTTGTTGAAACATCCTAAGCAAATGTTTCTCTTCAGGTTAATAATGCATATGCCTGAGATCTGTTTTAAAAGTCCATCTTTCTCTGGAAATTAACCATTTCACAATTAACCTGGCTGTGGGTTAAGATACTGAGTGCGCTATAAAGCATAGCTAGTACTAATCACGGGAGTAGCATGTGAGGAAAACATTGTTGTGAAGGATGTTTTGCATATAAAGGATATTTAATTTTGAAATGGAAAAAAAACACATATGCAACATTCTGACTTTATTAAATTGACAATAAAATTGTCAATTGAGATTTTTACAGAATGAAGTAATAAGCCCTTCTGAAATTTGAAAGTAGTTATATTTATAGTGTTCCACAGCAAGGAAAAATATCATAATAAATTATTTTACATGAAATTGAGTTGGTTTTGTCTGGCTTTTTCTTTTTTGTTTTGTTGTTTTCTTTATTTTTATAAATGGAATAGCTTAGAAAAGAAAGAGAAATTAAGAAAACATAAAAATATATTCTCTGTAATTACCACTCATTTGGCTTATAACATGGTACTTAATCCTGATAATTTCATGAATCCATGAATACTACATGTAAGTATTTTAAATTTTTAAATTTAGTGTTTTAGCTCACAATGTAGAATATAAAAATCTGCCAAACAGGGAAATTCCAGAATCTTGATAATAGTTTTTAAATTCAAAACCAAGAGACACTTTTTGGAGGCACAGATCGTTATTCCACCAGATTTAAACCAAACATTCTCTGGTCTTTTTCCTATCTTCCCATTATTTCACAATACCAGGGCTAGGATAAGTTTCTCCCTGCTCAAATTTTCCGTCACTTCCATATTTCCCCATCCTAAGAGTGCTCACACCTCATCATACTTACCCCTTTGGTCCCTATCTTCCCCAGAAAACATTAATTTCAGGGTACAAAAAAACAGATCTAGCTGTTTATTGCTATATTCCCAGGTAGGGTCTCAAAAAATTTGTTGTAAGAATAAAATAATCAACTAATAATAAGTGATATCCAAGTATGTATTTTATTCACTAAAGTTATAACAAAATTTCTCCCCATCTGGAGATAATAATTTATAGAAGTTAGGGACTCTTTTATAAATCTAACTCTTTTATAATCTAATCTATTTTTTAAGTATAGGCCTCTCTAATAAATGTGAGAAGTGGAAATAAAGCACCCAGAAAGGAAAAAATCTTGCTACATTTTTCCAATTTGAAAATTGTGCTACTCAGCACAGAATAAAAATAAGAATTTCCTCGTTTTTACAGTCATCTGTGAAAATCACACAACACAGGTCAAGCAGGTCTTACCCAGAATATAACTTAAAAGCATTCCCCATCTTGCTTGTCATGAATATTTTCTTCAAGATTCTTGACATACTTCATACAATTCCATGCCGATCTTTTATATTTTCCTTGGTTATGCCTTCTCTTACCTGAATACACTCTTTGGTGATGTTGATGAGGATGATGATTGTTAGTTTTCTGGAATGCTCTCTGCAAAGTCACATTAGGAGATTTTCCTATTTCCCCTTTATCAGAGTTTATTTTTTCTCCTATTCCCTTCTCATAATAAAAATATTTTTTACACATCAAGCTGCAAGAGTCTAAATTGGAGGCATCTTTACCCTTATTGATGTCATTCAACAAATATTTAGGGTGAATTTAACTAAGCTAACATGTGGTAGAGACAAAGAATGGATATCCTTTTATGAGTTTTTAGACCAGTACAGGAGATTAGATTTTCATTTACACAGCAGTGGCACACAAATGTCATGAGAGAGATAAATCAGGTATTTTGACAGGTCAAAGGATTTATGTACTTTCCTCCTCTACGGCTGTATCTTCTCTAGGCACTACTCTGAACTACTATGTCAGTTAAAAATTGCAGCCAAGTCATACAAACCCCCCAAAAAGGTGGTGTAAACAAATAATGTGTTGTGTTTTTCTCACATCATGAGATGTCCAGAGATAAGTTGTTGGTGGCATTAGTTCAGCAGCTCAAGAATATCAGCTCTCAAGTCTCTGCATTCCTCTGGATCCTTCTGTCGGGATGGCTTTGTGGTCATAAGATGCATGCTCCACAACTGGAACTCATCCACAGTCTAGTCAGGAAGAAGGGCAAAAAGACATATACCAGCTAAATCTGGCTCTTTGGAAAGAATTTTCCCAGAAGCCTCACTTCCACTTTCAAATTATTGGCCGCAATTGAGTTGTGTGACTATTTTAAGATTTTTAATTTAATTCTGATTTAAAAATGTGATCCTCTGTGTTGTCTTACACTATGATAGAAACACATATACATTAGAGGATCACAAAGATCTATAATTAGGCCAAAACTTTGAAATCACTGATGATGTTAGTCAAATTCAGGGAAACCTATTAATAAGGTAGCAATTTTTCTTTAAATAGAAGTGTTAATTACATGTCCAAAGAGTAATATGGAATGCTTATCATCATTAAAGAAGTTATAGAATATAAAATAGTGTTTAATATATATTTCAAACACTGTACTAAAAAAAAGTGTTGCATATCTTGATTTCAAAATGATTTATTTAAATCAATTCTCTAGTAATGGTTTTACCTGGAAGAAGTCTAAAAATGCCAACCCAAGGTTCTCAACTCCTGTGTATTCAATAAAATACCAAACTAGGTACTGTTCTGAAGGAATTTTGCAGATGTAATTAAAGTCTTAAGTCAGCTGATCTGAAGATACAAAAATTATTTGTGGGAGAGAGATGATCTAATCACATGAGCCCTTTAAAAGCAGAAGAGAAAAGCAGAAGAGGAAGTCAGATAGACTCAAAGCCTGAGGAAGTATTCAATACACCATTGCTGGTTTGAAGATGGATGGGGACATAAGAGAAAGAATGCAAGGAGCCTCTAGGAGCAGAAAGCCACCCCCAGCTAGCAGCCAGCAAGGAAACAGGAACCTCAGTCCTACAACTCCAAGGAACTTATTCTGCCAACAACAGGAATGAGTTGGAAGCAGATTCTTCTCCAGATCCCCCAGATACAGCCCATCAAGACAACATCTTGATTTCAGCCTTTGGAGACCCTAAGCAGAAAATTCAGCACATTGGCCTTCTGATCTGCAAAACTGTAAGCTAATAAATTTGTGTTGCTCTAAGCTGTTTTATATGTGGTAATCTGTTACACAGAAATAGAGAACTAATACAGATGTTGGTGTCAGGAGTGGGGTGCTTCCAGAACAAATACACAAAATATGGGAGTGGCTCTGGAATTAGGCAGTGAGTGGAGGCTGAAAGAAGTTTGAGGAGAACCTTAAGGAGCACTGTAGAGGAAGCCTAGACTGCCATGAATAAACTGTTAGTTGAACCATGGATGTCAAGTACATAGACTGGGGACAGCTCAGCATGAAGCATGGAACATGTTACTGAAAACTATGGAAGGAGGATCAATATCATACTGTGGCATAAAGATTAGCAGAATTTTGTCCTGAATTTATGTGGAAAGCAGAATTTCTAAATGATAAACTTAATTATTTAGGTGAGTAGGTTTCCAAGCAAAGTGTTGGAGGTGCTGCCTGGTTTTTTACCTGCTGCTCATAGTAAAATGTGAGAGGAGAGAGAAAAATTGATGAAAGAACAGTAAACAAAAAGGAACCAGGACTTGCTCTGGGAAATCCTCAGCCTATCCTGATGGCAAAAATTGCTAAAATTAAGAGATTGTTTCTGAAAGTGAAGCACAGAGAAAAAGCTGAGTGTGTCTGGGCACCCTTTTGCTCAAATTTTGGAAAGACCAGAAGGTCAGAATATTAAGTCTCAAGAGATTAAGGGTTTGCTTCACAGATCGTTTTAAAACAGGGAGTTTCTAGGAAGCTTACGGGTACTCTCCATCAGCCATTTCAACAGAAGCCAAAGATAGAGAAAAGATTATCTCAAAATGTGTTATGGACTTGAGATCTGTCTATTGAGATGAATCCCTGTGCCAGGGAGATGCACAAGTTTCTTGAGAAATCTATGTCAACAGAAATACTGCTAGTATAGACCAAAAAAAGAAAAAGGAAAAAAATTACAAAATGAAAGGTTATTGGACCCCTGAAATTCCATTGGTGGGAAGTGGGTCTAGAGCCCAGAGAGTAGAACTGAGAGCTCAGTGGGGAGAGCTGAGAGCCACAGAGAACTGTTCCCAGGGTTTGAAACCTAAGGGAGTCTGCCCAGATGGATTTCAAAACTTCTTTGGAATAGAAACTCCCTTTTATTTTCCTTTTCTCCCATTTTGAGCCATATTGTCTGTAACTATTATCTTCTTGATGTCCCACCAGTTTCTGTTTGAAGCAGATTCGATGTTTATTTAGTATTACAGTCCACAGATGATAGGAATTGTGCACAGGAGCCTCATCTGCACTGATTCAGATGCTTTAGATGATGAGATTTTGAATTTTGAGATGATGTTGTATTGGAATGAGACTTTTGGAGATCTTGAAATGGGGTGAATGTATTTTACATGTGAAATGGATATGAACCTTTGGAGGGGGGCAGTAGACTGGGGTAGATAAAACTATGGTCATCCAAAGATGTCTTGTTCTAATCCCCAGAATCTATGAATATGATATTATTATCACTCCGATGATTATATAATATTGTAGAGCATGATTGACCTTAAAATAGGGGGATCACACAAGTCCTAATGTAATCTACTCTGACCATAAAAGAAGAGAACTTTTCTAGCTGGTGGGAGAAGAGAAAGTAAGGAGAAGGATTCAACATGCCTTTGTTGACTTTGAAGATGGAATAGGCATGAGTCAAGGCATGCAGATAACTCTCTAGAAGCTGAGAACCACCTCCAACCAGCAGCCCTCACTGTTAAAACCTGAATAAGCCTGGAAGCACATTGCCTCTCCAGTAAAGCCACCAGATAAAAGCCTACAGTATTTGCCCCTTTAATTTCAGCCTTGTGAGACTAGAGTAACTAGCTGAGCCCACCTGGTTTTTTGACTTATATAACAGTAAGTTATGTAATGAAATAATACACAACTATTGTTTTAAGCCACTAAGTTTGTGGTAAATTGTTACATGCAATAAAAAACTAATATCATGTTGAAAAAAACAAAAAGCCTTTGGAAAGACATTTGGCATCAGAAATCATCTTGTTATGGGAATGCCATTCATTTTAACCAAGTAACAGATATATTTTCTCTGATTGCAGCCTGTGGAAACCATTTTTATGTGAATCTAGAAGTAAAACAGGGATTTAATAATTTCCTTTTCAAATTGTAATTTTAAGTATAAAAATAAGAATTCAAAATAATGAACGGGCTAATGAATTAAAGGAGAGACTTTTTCCTAAAGATTTCCTAATTAATTAATTTAACAAATGTGTTTTGAGCACCTATCATGTACCAGACTCTTAATGTGTTGTTAGCAATGTAAAAATAAACCATGTATAGTCTCTATCCTCAAGGAGCTGAGAAGACAGATGAACAATAATTCCAATAATAATGACCAACATTTTTTGGGTACAACTTATGTGCCAAGTGTTGTGCTAGGATTTTATCTATTCTCCTTTTCAACAAACAGATAAGTCCACGATGAAGGACATGATAAGTGAATATATTAGGCAACACTTATGGTACAAAGAAACGAGCAAACATGGCTCATGAAGGAGATTGAGAAGGTTTGAGCTGTTAAATTGAAGATTAACTAAGTACTCATAAGACAGATAAGATAAAGAGGAACATTCAAAGCAGAGAAAATAGTGTGTATTAAGTCTTGAGAACATGAAACAATGTGGTTTATCTGGGAAAATTACAGGTATACTAGCTTGGCATGAGAAAAGATGGTAACATTGAAGAGACAAGCAGCAGTCAGTCAATGGAAGAACTTGTATGCTTAGCTAAGGAATTACAGACTTGTGCTAGCTGTTCCAAAAATATTTTAACTTTAATTATAAGAATAGACCCTTTTCTCTTTGCCACCTACTTCCTCATTCTTGTGTTGAAGGAGGTTGACCTACCTTGAAGAGAATACATGCAATAAGAAAAGTTATTTTAGAAACCCTAGTGAAAAACTACTCAATGAATTTTACCTGTTCCCACTCACATATTTTAACCACTGGGAATAAGGGGACCCAGAGAGGTTACACTATTTACCTAAGTCCCATAACTAGAAAGAAGCTTATTAAGAGTCTGGATTCAAGCATTCTGACCCCCATTCCAAGAATCTTTCTACCTATGCCTTCAGTTACTTTTGTAGTTTTCACATAATGATGTTTGAAAACTAAAGAAGTTTTTATATTTAAAAGATTTGAAATATTATTTTTAAAAATAGGTAAAACTTTTAAGGTAAGTGTTCAAAATGAGTGTGCAGTTTTAGAAATCTAATATAATACATATGACTAAATGATTTGGCCCTGGGTTACTTACTCAAAAGAAGGAAAAAGTAAAATAGATGAGAAAGAAGAGTGTAAAAAACTCTGATCTCAGTCTTTGACATGCAAGCATACTGAGGTTCTCTACTCAGCCAGAGTACCTCAGAGTCCTGGGCTGTTCAACTGACATTCATGCCCAGGAACACAATGGAAGCAGACTGTACTCTTCTCAAGTCTGATACAGCAGAAAACTTGCATAAAATGTTTTTATAGATGACTCTCTGGCAGCTATTACAATCTCTTCTCTAACTTTCTTCTCTTCACACATATACACACACACAGGCACACACGCACACATATACCTTCCCATTACTATACTAATTCACATTCCATAGTGATAATCTATAATATTTGACAAATGAGTCTTCCAATATTTCCCTTTTGCTTTTCCTATCTTTTAAAAAATATATTATTTCCTAAAATACAATCAGTCATAATCTCAAACCATTATGGATTCCCTAATGCTGTCCCCTAAGACAATGTCAATCATGGAAGACAATATTCTAATATCCAGTACCCTCATATGAAAAATCTCAGGGGCACAGGTTTGTTTGTCTGTTTATTTTATTTATTTTTAAAATTTATTTATTTTTGGCTGCATTGGGTCTTCGTTGCTGTGTGCAGGCTTTCTCTAGCTGTGGTGAGCGGGGGCTACTCTTCGTTGCAGTGTGTGGGCTTCTCATTGCGGTGGCTTCTCTTGTTGCATAGCACAGGCTCTAGGTGCACAGGCTTCAGTAGTTGTGGCACGCGGGCTCAGCAGTTTTGTCTCACAGGCTTAGCTGCTCCATGGCATATGGGATCTTCCCGGACCAGGGCTCGAACCCGTGTCTCCTGCATTGGCAGGCGGATTCTTAACCACTGTGCCACGAGGGAAGCCCAGGGGCATAGGTTTTATATCAAGAAAAAAAGTATGCATTTTTTTAGCTCTCCTGTGTCTATCACAACAGTTATAAGCAGACCCAAGACAAAGAAGAATGCCAACAAGTTAGCTTCAAAGGTTAAGGATTCTCACCCCAAAAGCTTTTTAACTAAGTGAAGAATGATGTTGATTATTTAAACAAGACATTTTAGACTTAGGAAAGTTTACTTGTTTATTCATAAATTCTTTCTTGGGTTTAGAAAAAGAGAAAGGGGGGAGAATAAAATAACTCCATAAGTTTTAAACTGTGGGCAAAAGTCTTTATAAAACTTAAATAGACATAGGTATTAAAGCAGTTGACTCTACCCACTGTGGGCAATTATACTAGTGTTCAAAATATTTGCAGCCTCTCTTTATGATACCCTCCCACTAAGGGAGGATTGTATATTCCCAACCTATTTAAATCAGGCATGGCCATTAGACATCCTTTGGTCAATGAAATATAAGCATAAGAGATGTGTCCTGCCCCTCCCAGGCAGAAGCTTTAGGAGCCAAGACACTGTTCACCATGTAACTGGTAATATTACAGAGACAACTCCATTATCATTTTACCTGGCATAAGGTGATGGAAGCAGAGTCACAACTGACCTATAATGGAGAAAAAGTGTGAGCCAGACATAAACTTTTCTTTGAAAGCCACTGAAATGTTAAGGTCATTTGTTATTACAGCCTAACCTAGCCTATCCAAAAGTAGGAGGAAATTTCCTCTTTGCCTAAAGCAAAGATGACACTAAAGAGTGAAACACTGGAAGTACGCTCCCTGTCAACAATGCCATATAATATTGTATTGGAAGACCTAGCTAGCTCTGTAAGACAAGAATAGGAAGATGGATAATAGATGATAGGTATATAGGTTATAGATACATAGATACGTAGATGTTTATTTATATTATGACATCTACATATATGTTATATATATATGTGTGTGTGCTTTTGTTATTATATATATATATGTATACACACATATATGAAAGGTAAAATAAAAGTGCTCTTTTCACAAGAGAACTGATAGCCAAATAACTACAATTAATCAGAGATTTAGTAATGTTGCTAGATGCATGGTCAATGTAACAATCAATGCAGAAAATCAATCATACTCCCATACACCAATAGCAAACAGCTAGAGAATGAAATTTTTTAAAGTTTCCATTTATAACAGCAATAAGATACCAGAGATAAAGCTAACAAAAGATGTCATGAAAAAAATGATAAAATATTATTGGAAAACATTGAAGAAGATCTAAATAAATGGAAATCTACACCTCCAAATTAATCTATTAAATCATCCAGTTACATCCAAACTCACAGAAGGTCAGTTTATTGAAGTTAACAAAACTTTTTATCAAATGTATAAGAATAAGCAAAGACCCAAGAATACTAAATATAATATTGAAGAAAAATAGTAAGATTCAAGATAAAGAAATACAATACTGAAGAAGAATAATAAGGTATGGAGAATCACCCTTGTGATCTCTTGGCTAACTATAAACTAATTGAGACAATGTGATATTGGCTCAGGGATTTAAGAAAAGAAGAAGAAAAATAGATCAGAAAGAAAGCCCAGAAACAGAATATTTGAGAACTTAGGACATGATGAAGATGAGGTTACCATATACTGGAAAATATCTTTAGGCCTTCAGGATGGGAAGAATAAACCATTAAGGAAAAGATTGATAAATTGACCATATTAAAATGTAAAACATTTTATGTATGTCAAAAAACACTATGAGAAAAAGAGAGTAAGAGGGAGGAAAAGAGGAAGGAAGGGAGGGAGGAAGTCTTGGAAAGGATATTTGCACTACATATAACCAGCAGAAAATTAGTAGCCAAAGCGTGTAATCACATGTGATCAATAAAAAAGTACAACGATAAAAATGAGGAAAGAATAAAAAGAGTAAATTCCTAGAAAAGGAAACCGGAATGGCCAATAAACATATGAAAATATGATAAAGCATTAGTAATCAGAGAAATCCAAAGTTAGATAAGATACAATTTCACACCCCTCAAATTGGCAAAAGTTTGAAAGCCTGACCACATAAAGAAATTGGGAGATTTCATGTGTTATTGGGAGGGTAAAATGGTGCAATCTATTTGGAAAACAATTTGGTCTTATCTAGTGAGGAGAAGATGTGCATTCTCTCTGATCCAGCACTTCCACTCCTAAGTAGGTACCCTAAAGAAACTCTTGGATGGACCACCATGAGACACGCACAAGAAGGGTCATTGCTCTACTGTTAATATTGATGAGGTTCTCATCCATAACAGGGGATAAAATTAATACTTACCTAACAGGGTTGTTGTAAGGAATAAATGAGTTAGAACATGTAAATCCTTAAAACAGGACCTGAAATCATGCAAGTGCTCAATAAGCGTTAGCTGTTGTTAATAAATCCCCTTACATTATTTTGATTCCCAGCATACACCCTAGGCTCAGTACTTGAGGTATTTTCCTTTGCAAGCTTTCTTTTCTTCACAACTGCTGACCTCATTTAAGGAGTAGTTCCCTAGGTCCCAGACAAGTCAGCTGGCCATGTAATAAGACTGCAGTCAGGCCTGCTGTGATCTGGGTGGGACTTGCTCATCCTCTCAGGTCATGTTTATGCTAAACCTTTTCTCCAGAGGTGAGCTGGGAAACTATCCCATTTTACATTCTCCCCAGTGAGGTCTGCCAATGTTCTTAAAACTATCAATATTTTGATCTATGTGATTAATGAATGCTAAATCATACCAATTAGGCATTTCAATTTTACCCCTTAACAGGATCTTCAATTGTAAGATTTTACTTTAATTAAATGTAAAATGAAAGAGAGAAGGAAGAAAGAAAGGGAGGGGAGGGAAGGGGAGAGGAGAGGAGGGAAGGGAAATTGAAAGAAGAGATTCCAACTGCATGTAATTAACAACATAGAGAAATGCTTTCGGCAACCCTATCCAAAATTTCAGCATGAGTAAATTTTATGTCCCACTCTTACCTACAGCTCTTTTATGACTCCTGTCCCTGTTTGAATAATTACTCCCATTCCCTCAGAATCATGTCCTTTGAAACTCTCAATCCTATGAACAAGTCAATATTAAGGATTAATGGATACTAACATAACAATGTGTCGTCGTTTCCAGATACCTTATTGAGACTTCTAAATGGCCCCTAAATTAGATATAATCAATTCACCAGGATTCTCTAAAAGTAAATTCCTCCAGTTCTAAAAGTTTTAGTCACCATGGCCATTGAGTATGGGAGAAATTCTGAAGGAATAGACTTTTAGGAATCTACCAAACCACATTAACTATCTGACTCATTTATAGGTGAGATTGGCTCTGAAAGTACCCTCAATCCCATCCACTACCTGTTTCATGTTATAATCATGGGTGGGAGAGGAATTAACTTAATTTGAGGACTAAGAACGTATACTCTTCTTATTAATGACCAATTTATTTATTTTAAAATATTTACAAAGCATTACAATGTATCAGGCAAGCATTAACCTGCTTAGATACAAATCATTATTTGATTTTTGTTTCACCCTGTATTTAACTATACCTTTTTCCATTCTCACAGCTGACACTTGCTCCTGTCCCGTCTCCTCGTCTTTCCCCGCTTCTTCAAAACTGACAGACAATAAAGGTATGAGGATGGATCGTGTCCATCACCCGGCAGAAGAGATCGGCAAGAGGTAGGCCAATAGCAGTAAACTGGGAAAAAACCGACGATTCAGTGAAGTTATGACACTGTCATCCAGAATGAACCAAATGTTCCAACATAAAGGTACTTTCTCTGGAGTTATTTTTGCTAAAACACTGAAGGATTGTATATTCTGCTTCTATGGGGGAAGCTGCTTGCTGAAAAAATTCGTGTATATGTTTTGTGATGTGTCTCTACATGTATGGGGACGATGATGTGACACAGGTTCTGTGATCTCGAGTGATACATTAGCACAGTATATGGCCGTGAATAAGGAATACTAAAAATTAATCCTTATTAAAATTGTCAGAAGGTTGAAAACCACATACAGAATTAATCAAATGCTGTTTATTCAGAGCTAACTCTAGTGAAAAGTTAGCTACTATCTGTTTAGTTCTGGTAGACTGCAAGGGGCTTGAAAGGAGAGTAAATTTTATAGAGCAAAAGGAGGATATTTTAAGAAAGTCTTTGATTGGTCAGTGTTCTGTTAAGGTGGGGTTTTCTAGTGGGTGGGATTTGGGGAAGTAAGATGAGGAGACTTTCCGATTGGCTTTTGGCAGCTTTAGATTGGTTCCCTATACTGGAACATTGCTTAAAGATTTCCAGGTAGGTTAGGGCCATATGGGTTTTCCTGTCTCAATAAAAGACAATCCGGTCCTCTGCTTTAGGGTTCAAGCAATTCACAAAGGTAAATTATTTTTCCAATGATTCACTTTTAATGACTTTTTTACTTACCTTTATTGCCTCATACACCACATACTGTATAAGCTTTTACAAAAATAGTGGTTATTTCCATTGTTCAGAAACTCCTTACTCAAGCACTACATAAAAGTTTGCGAATAAAGTGCTAAAAATAGTACAATAAAAAATAATGCAATAAAAAATTTTTGAAAAAAATTGAAATAATAGTTTTTGGTTTAATTATATTATAAATTAATAAGACCACTAAAATGTTATGAAAAACAGATATAGTTCATTATTTTCACTCTAACTGCATGACATTTGAAAAATAATAATAATCCCAGGATGTGGATCTCTAATCTGATGATCTCCATCCCTTACCAAGTCCTCAATTTGTTGTTTCTTTGCTCTTTGGAGACAAAGTTCCCTAGGGTGGTTGTTTGTTTGTCTGTTTTTGTTTTCTTTTTATCAACAAAGAACAGCTTTTTTTTTTTTTTTTGCTCTTGTTGAAATGGTATTTTAACATTTTTTTTAGATTATTGTTCCTTCCCACATATCAGGATGACCATAACCCTCCCTGCCAATTGTTAGGAAGACTGTTGCAATTTCCCTTTCCTTTCTTTAGTTGCATCAAATACTCTAATCATCTTATTCGGCATTTTGGTCAGGGATGTCTTCTCTATGCCTTTCAGCTATGTCTCTTCCCACAACCACTCTAAACCTTTTAACTTTTTACAGATGTAAATGCTGAATCATTCCTGCCTTTCATCATAAGTGGATTCCTCCTAGACTCTTCAATTATCCCCAGACTCCTACTTTGAACATTTCCCAACTGGATTGCACAAAGTAGTAAAGTTGGTCCAGATTTGCTTTTTAATACTAACAAAGACACTCGCTTAATGAGTTTCTACTCCAGATGAGGCCCTTTGCTAAGTACCTTCCATACATCTTCCCAATAATCCTATAAAGTAGGAATTTACAAATAAGGAAACTGAGACTGAGTCCAGGAACTAGAAACTCATTTCATCACACAGATAGTAACTGGGGAAACAGTACGTGACCAATCTGATCACAAAGTCTGTGTCCTGCCTTAAACCTTCATCAACTGATTCCTGACAACTGTCTGCACCAGAATTACCTGAAATACCTGATAAAATTTAGGCTTCTGGGCCCAGCCCAGATCTTTTGAATTAGTATCTCTGAGGAAGAGAACCAGCAATATACATTTTTAACAAGCCTCCAAAATGATTCTTAGGCACACGGAAGTTTGAAAGTCACTAAACTGCAAGGCCCATATTTTATGTGTTGTTCTCTGTGTCTCATCACCAAGCACAGTATCTGGCTAATAGAGAGTAAGTGCTGATGAGCCTAAATCAAGAAGCCTACCATCAGGAAAGGGTGTTGGTATTGATTCTGTGCCTTTGGCTCTCTAGGAAAAGGTTCTATAAAAACACTAGGAGAGATTAGTACTTTTACGTCACAGTTGGGTATTCCTAACACTGACATTGCGCCAGCTTAGGGAGAGTCACCCTCTTTTGGCACACACCACAGTAAGGCCTTGCACAATGGCTTCTGTTATGGGAGATGGTTGGAAGGCTGATAGATATCACAAGATTGTTCATGATTTAAAATTATGTAAGCCTTAGATTTTTAAAAATCTCTTGTTCAAGATATCCTATTCGAGTAATGTTAATGGTTGCATAAAACTAACTTCTAGCATCCTGTGGTAGTACTGGCCACACCTTCCATAGTCTGATAATAAATGGATAGTTAAGAAGGTTTACTATGAACCATTAGCTGAAATAACCATCTGCTGGAAAAATAATTAATTATGTGCATAAATAAGACTACAGCTAGCCAGCAAAAGCCTTTGGCTTAAGGTAATGGGAGAATTGATGGCTCTAAAAGATAATATTTTAAAATATATTTCTTACTAAAGAAAGGACATGAGGGTATTGACTCTGTCGTATTGGGGGCTGTGCTGCTGTTTCTCTTTAACATCCTGCCTTATGGGAAATAGGAAGTACTAAGTCAATTGTCAAGATAATGGTAAAATCTTTTCTACATAACTTGGAATGCTAGAAAAATCAAACCAAATGAATGCTCAAAATTCCAGCTCTGTTTATTCACT
Organism: Balaenoptera ricei; assembly: GCF_028023285.1. Taxonomy (NCBI): domain Eukaryota; kingdom Metazoa; phylum Chordata; class Mammalia; order Artiodactyla; family Balaenopteridae; genus Balaenoptera; species Balaenoptera ricei. Next base: position 39,910,365 of record NC_082650.1, on the reverse strand, counting down.
CAGTATCCTGCTGGCTAGTTTTCTTGAGAGATGGGAAATTGGGATATATATATTTATATATATATATATATATATATATATATATATATATATATATATATATATATATTTCTTCCACTGCCTATTGCCTGCTTTAGGATGAAGACAGTAGATGCTAAACAGGGCTAAAGGAGGCTTCATATTCAAGATGATGACCTCTGGGTAAGAAGCAGCCTGGATATAAGAAGGAATTAACAACAACATGGGGTTCCCTTAGCCCCTCTTTTGGGGAAATCACATCTTGGCCCTCCTCTTAAAGCCCGTACATTAGACAGCCAACAATAATCAGTATTACTCCCTCCAAAGGAGTTATTGCCTTTAGATGCTTTTCTGTGCCAGTTAAGCTTCTACTCCTCCTTGCTTGTGCATGTAGGGAAGGGAAAACATTGAGCTCTCTTTCTTCTTACCTCCTTTTCACTAGTATAATGTATGAGAGAATGCATCACGACGATCATTTATGCAAGTCTCATTCCAATTGGTGATCCGAAATGCAATTCTACCTGGAATTTAAATTGTCTTACTTTTTATCTCACATCTAATTGACTACAATAATCATATAACTTACTAAACTACTCTCAGAGAGTTTATACTGCATTAAAGATTTGAGTACCCCAGCTGATCTGAAGCTGTCTTAATCAGTAGAGACAATTATATTCATTCTCTTGAACTTTCCTAACAGTTTCACACTCACAAAATTCTCTCAAGGTTCATGTGGATATTTACCCATTGGCCATTTCCTTCCTAGTCAGGTCACAGGACATATGTTGTTCTAAGAGTTCTTTTTCCCCATCACTTCCTCACAGATGATTCAGAGGCTGCAGGTAATTCTTACCTAGTTCTCTTTTGTGCTGTAGTCACTAGCAGCTGCTTTGCTGACTCATTTTTTTGGTTTTGTTTTGTTTTAATAGCCAAGAATCCTATAGCTCCTAGGATTTGACCAGAGTGTTATTAGTCTATTGTCATTGGATGAAACACAATGAAGGTGCATCCATGTGCTGAGGGAAAAGCAGTGAAGAAGTGTCCTGAGGCCAAACAATCCTAAAACTGAGGGCAACCACTGGGTAAAATTCCTCAAATCCAAGCTTTCAGGGCAAGTCCCATCAGATATATGCAACATAGCTGCTAAATACTACAGAAATTAAATTAAATCAGCATAGTAAGAACAGACAGATCAGAGAAATAGAAAAACTGCCAGCAAATCTCAGATACAATAGAGGAGACATCATAAGTTAGAGATGAAGAGGAGACAAGGCTGAGGTACATGAGTTTTGGGAAATAAATAATTTAGATACTCAGTAAGTATAAATTACACATGGATTCAAGTTACATTTAGTCAGTAAATATATACTTATCTGATCTATGGAAAAGAAAAAGTTTTCTAAAATAAAAGCAATGAAAATAATAAAAAACAAAAGTTTAAAGTTTTTGAATAACCCAAAATTTAAAACTTTGCAACATTAAATAGTAAATAAAAATGCAAAAATTGATCAAAATCTGAAAAAAAAATTTTAAATACTTTGCAAATACAACAAAAACTCATGCTTATAAATAAGAAAAATACTAAGCCTTCATTGATAAATGAACGAAGGTAGTGGATGGACAATGCATAAAGAAGAATTACAAATGGATAGTGAATATTTGAAAAAAATGCAAAATAAGTAAAAATGTAACACTACCTTAGTTTAACCCACCAAATAAGAAAAAAGATTATACTCAATATTTGCCAGAGCTTAATAATGTGAGCACTCTTATAAGTGCTGATAAAAATGACAACTGGTAGAGCCTTTCTAAAAATAACTTGGCAATGTATTTCCATGCCTAATAGTTTATCATAAGGAATAAATAAAATATAAGACCAATATTTATGTACAAAAAGGTTCAATATTATTTATAACAAAAATCAAAAATTCTAACAATAGTGGGTAATTAAATAAATTATGATATATCTATACATGGAATATTATATAGCCAATAAAACTTTGTTTAAAATACTTAAATGAAATGCTTATATTATAATGCCCATGTAGAAAAATCACAAAATTCCTTTTAAAATATGATCTCAAGTCTGTTTTTAAAGAACTATTTTTAAAAGTTAAAAGGAAGTAAACCAATATGTTAACTGGTCACCTCTGGGCACTAGAATTATGTGTGATTTATTTTTCCCATACTTTATCCTGATTAGGACTTTCCACATTTTTCTCCAAAAAAAACCAGCCAGAACATAGCCACACACCAAATAAAGAAAATTATTGCTATTTTTTTAGGTCAAGAATAATGTAATTGAGAAAGAGTAAGGTACAAATTTTAGCTTAGTTTGCTTTTAGAAGTCTGCTTTAATAGTGAAAGTTGTATAGACTGTTTCAAACATACAATGTAAAACATACACATCAAACACAGTACAGTTATTGGCTATGTGGGGATCGGAAAAAGAGAATAGGAATAAAAGGGAATGAATAAAATACAAAAATAAACTATTCTAATAAAGGCATAAAACAGCTTCCTTCAATCATAAGCAAATATGTCCCAGACTTGATTGAGTAAACTAAATTGTAATTTTAAGATTGTATGTATGTTTAGGTTTCATTGTTTACTTTTGAAAGGTTAATATCTACTTTGTAAAGTTAGGTCTGTAAACATTATACAATGAAGCCAAAAACAATGCGGTACACCATTTACAGCATAAAAGAGTTTCCAGACTGGTTTCTACCGTGAAATTTTCTTCTCTCTTCCCTTCATTGTTATCCTTGAACCACAGTGGATCTACTTACAGAACTTTATCTTAACTAATAATATTTTTTCTCCCCAAGACATCACAACTCACTAGAAAAGATTCTCACAGGAAAATAGTCTCATAAAAACTATGCTATAAAGAAGTATTAAGAGAAATAGGACATTTTGAATGTCATTCAGCCAAATGCCTGATTCTCATTCATTCCATACTTCATTCGAACTCTGGATCTTTTTGCATATTCTTTACAAAAACATGTTTGATATGTAAACTAAGAATCCAAATCAGTGAATACTGAGCTACAGGGTTTGGTAGGAATTTGTGTTATATACAAATTAGGAAAGTAGCTGATCATATTTGACATTAAAACAATACAAAAGTTAAAAAATAAAGCAATAAACTATTTAGAAACAGAATACTACTGCTTTATGGTAGGCATTAAATTTATCCAGAATAATTTATACCAGGTAAGAAGTAAAGAAGGTTGATTTTATTTTATTTTTTTCCAGTATAATGTTGTCTGTATAATTTACTGTATTTATTGAAAATGCTAATTTAGAGATTGTCTTAGACACTGCTTTTTGGTACCATATGCTATTTTACTCTTTTTTTATCATGAAAGAAATATTCCAGGAACGTCCCTGGTGGTGCAGTGGTTAAGAATCCACCTGCCAACACAGGGTACATGAGTTCAATCCCTGGTTCGGGAAGATCCCACATGCCGCAGAGCAACTAAGCCCATACGCCACAACTACTGAACCTGTGCTCTAGAGCCCGCGAGCCACAACTACTGAGCCCACGTGCCACAACTACTGAAGCCCACGTGCCTAGAGCCCGTGCTCCACAACAAGAGAAGCCACCGAAATGAGAAGCCCGCACGCCGCAACAAAGAGTAGCCCCTGCTGACCACAACTAGGGAAAGCCTAAACGAAGCAACGAAAACCCAAAGCAGCCAGAGATAAGTAAATAAATTTATTCAGAAAAAAGAAAAAAACTCTGTAATGGCCTATATGGGAAAAGAATCTAAAAAAAAAAATAGAGGATATATGCATACGTATAACTGATTCACTTTGCTGTACACCTGAAACTAACACAACATTGTAAATCATATATATTCCAATAAAAATTAAAAAAAATATATTCCAGGGACTTACATATATGGCCTTTTTTCCTTGTACATTTAGCTTCATCAAATCTCTTCTAAATATAATCTCTTATCCCTTCTGAGTAAATCAGGAACTAAGAAAAAAATATTTTAATCCTTTAGCTGCTCCCTGCTGTCTACAGGATAAAGTTCAAATTCTTTCATTCTTCCATTTAAGGCCCTGCACCTTGTTTTCTTTTACCTTCTTGCATATCTTTTCACCGTGTAGAAAAGCCTCACTCATCCAACTCTCCATTCTGCTCATATTCAGATCTGGATCATCCTTCAATAGAAGATTGTGACAATGGTCTGAGTGTAAGCTGATAGAATAAATGGCAGGAATAAAACAGAACAGACAGTCAAAGTCATTTTGAAGGTAGAAACCACTTAAGTTTCTTTCTTGGGAAGTCCTAAGTTATAGAGACAAAGAATATGAAGGGAGAGGAGAAGGAAATCCAAAAAATGATAATAATACTGTCTTGTACTATTATTTGAATGTTTCAGTTTTATGTATATTGTAATCTCCTTAAAGGGAGAACATTTTTTTTACATTTTTCCTTTATATAGTCATGTTTTTCATAGCAGTAGGCATTCAATAAATACTTGTTGAATGAATGAACAACATCAATTTTTCCTTGATTGTCATTTTATTACTGTCTCCTTTTGTTTAAAAATGTCTGTGAATGTTCACATTTATAATAAAACATTTTACTTATGATAACTTGAATAGCAAAAATGGAGACGTCTGACAATATCAAGTGTTAGAGAAGATAAAGGTTAACTGTAACACTTACATGAGGACTAGGGTAAGTTGGAACAATCACTGTGGAAAACAGTGTGGCGTTACTTTGTAAAGGCAGAACATGTGCATAGCCCATAACCTAGAATTTCCACTTCTAAAGAAATTTTTGCACATACACTAGAGAAACTCTTGCACATGTGCTCCAAAAAGCTCACAGTAGCAATGTTTATAGTAATAAAGTAAAATTAGAAAAACCCAATGGTCATCTAAAAGAAAATAGATAAATAAATTGTAGTGTGCTCCCACATGGAATAATAAAATAGTATAGATGGATAACTACAAGTTGTAACAACATAGATGGCCTCTTACATACATAATTAAATGAAAAAAGCACAAATCTGCAGGCTATTTCCAGTATGACACAAATGTTATAGCTCAAAACAAGCAAAAATAATACTATATCATCTAGGCTTACATACACATATTTTTTTTAATTTAAGACAAGAGAATGATAAATCTCTGTGTTGATTCTCAGAGTGAAGAGAAGAGAGGAAACGAGCATCCAGTTTAGATATAAAACATTGGTAGCATTTTTTAATTCAATGCAGAGTTCTTTGGTGTCCATTATATAATTATACATTAGAATTCACATATAAGTTACATATATTCTTGTTATGTAGCAAGTAGCATATTTTTTAACTGATAATAAAAGTGTTCAAAAATGGCAGCCTTAAAACATTTTTCTTTTTAGAAAAAAATCGTGTTCTAGTTAAATGTAAACATGATTTGTAGATCCTACCCTAGAGAAATGGCAATGTAATAACAACTAATAGCAACATCTGACAGTGGGAGACTTAGAATTATAATGAATTTACTGGATTCATTACTTGTTTTTACTTCATTAACTTTTTTGCTCTATCAAAGTACTCTAAACAATAAACTTAGTTTGTCCAACATATGGGAAGAATTAGACAGAAAATCTTTTATTTCACATTGTTATGCCCGAACAATTTCTTTGTTTAACCAGAACACTGGCTTTGTCTTCAAATCCACCAGGGACAAGTAAGAGGGGAAAAGTTATGACAAACATCAATTCAAGTGTTTTTGTTTGGTTTTTCTATGTATTTTTGCAGCAACTTTGTCACAAAGAGCATTTCCAGAACTTTATGTAGTCTGATTGTGGTACAGAACCTTTACACTTTGATTTAATACAAAGGTTATTAGAAACTACAATGTACCTTGAAAATCTTGAGCCTGTAATTTCCCATTTCCTACCAAGAGATTTTGTCACTATTCCCCCCATCGCCATAGATATTCTAGCATATTACCGTCATACGTGCCAGTCTTTTTTCTGAATGCATGTCTCCCTTAGGAAATCGTTCTAGTCCAGAGGTAATGCTTGCACTATAAGGTCACATCAAAAGTAAAGCATGTCCCTGAATAACAACACAACACTTCTAGTGGAAGTGATCCTTATATCTATGAATTTTAAATATCCACTTTTTTTATTAACATCTTTATTGGAGTATAATTGCTTTACAATGTTGTGTTAGTTTCTGATGTATAACAAAGTGAATGAGCTATATGTATACATATATCCCCATATCCCCTCCCTCTTGTGCCTCCCTCCCACCCTTCCTATCCCACCCCTCTAGGTGGTCACAAAGCACTGAGCTGATCTCCCTGTGAGATGCAGCTGCTTCCCACTAGCTATCTATTTTACATTTGGCAGTGTATATATGCCAATGCCACTCTCTCACTCCATCCCAGCTTACCCTTCCCCCTCCAAATGTCAAGTCCATTCTCTACGTCTGCGTCTTTATTCCTGTCCTACCCATAGGTTCTTCAGAACCTTTTTTTTTTAGATTCCATATATATGTGTTAGCATATGGTATCTGTTTTTCTCTTTCTGACTTAACTTCACTCTGTATGACAGATTCTAGGTCCATCCACCTCATTGCAAATAACTCAATTTTGTTTCTTTTTATTGTGGAGTAATATTCCATTGTATATATGTGCCACATCTTCTTTATCCATTCATCTGTTAATGGACACTTAAGTTGCTTCCATGTCCTGGCTATTGTAAATAGTGCTGCGATGAACATTGTGGTACATGTCTCCTTTTGAATTATGTTTTTCTCAGGGTATATGCCCAGTAATGGGATTGCTGGGTGGTATGGTAGTTCTTTTTTTAGTTTTTTAAGGAACCTCCATAGTGGCTGTATTAATTTACATTCCCACCAACAGTGCAAGAGGGTTCCCTATTCTCCAAACCCTCTCCAGCACTTATTGTTTGTAGATATTTTGATTCTGACCGGAATGAGGTGATACCTCATTGTGGTTTTGATTTGCATTTCTCTAATGATTAGTGATGTCTAGCATCCTTTCATGTGTTTGTTGGCAATGTGTACTTCTTCTTTGGAGAGATGTCTATTTAGGTCTTCTGCCCAATTTTGGACTGGGTTGTTTGTTTTTTTGATATTGAGCTGCATGAGCTGCTTGTATATTTTGGAGATTAATCCTTTGTCAGTTGCTTCATTTGCAAATCTTTTCTCCCATTCTGAGGGTTGTCTTTTCATCTTGTTTATGGCTTCCTTTGCTGTGCAAAAGCTTTTAAGTTTCATTAGATCCCATTTGTTTTTATTTCCATTTCTCTAGGAGGTGGGTCAAAAAGGATCTTGCTGTGATTTATGTCATAGAGTGTTCTGCCTATGTTTTCCTCTAAGAGTTTTATAGTGTCTGGCCTTACATTTAGCTCTTTAACCCATTTTGAGTTCATTTTTGTGTAGGGTGTTAGGGAGTGTTCTAATTTCATTCCTTTACATGTAGCTGTCCAGTTTTCCCAGCAACACTTATTGAAGAGGCTGTCTTTTCTCCACTGTAAATTCTTCCCTCTTTTATCAAAGATAAGGTGACCACATGTCTGTGGGTTTATCTCTGGGCTTTCTATCCTGTTCCATTGATCTATTTTTCTCTTTTTGTGCCAGTACATACTGTCTGATTATTGTAGTTTTGTAGTATAGTCTGAAGTCAGGGAGCCTGATACCTCCAGCTCCGTTTTTCTTTCTCAAGATTGCTTTGGCTATTTGGGGTCTTTTGTGTTTCCAAACAAATTGTGAAATTTTTTGTTCTGGTTCTGTGAAAAATGCCATTGGTAGTTTGATAGGGATTGCACTGAATCTGTAGATTGCTTTGGGTACTATAATCATTTTAACAATGTTGATTCTTCCAATCCAAGAACATGTTATGTCTCTCCATCTGTCTGTATCATCTTTAATTTTCTTCAGTGCTTATAGTTTTCTGCATACAGGTCTTTTGTTTCCTTAGGTAGGTTTATTCCTAGGTATTTTATTATTTTTGTTGCAGTGGTAAATGGGAGTGTTTCCTTAATTTCTCTTTCAGATTTTTCATCATTAGTGTATAGGAATGCAAGAGATTTCTGTGCGTTAATTTTGTGTCCTGCTACTTTACCAAATTCATTGATTAGCTCTGTATTTTTCTGGTAACATCTTTAAGATTCTCTATGTATAATATCATGTCATCTGCAAAAAGTGACAGCTTTACTTCCTCTTTTCCGATTTGGATTGCTTTTATTTCTTTTTCTTCTCTGATTGCTGTGGCTAAAACTTCCAAAACTATGTTGAATAATAATGTTGAGAGTGGGCAACCTTGTTGTTTACCAAAGGTTGGGCAATCTTGTTCCTGATTTTAAAGGGAATGGTTTCAGTTTTTCACCATTGAGAATGATGTTGGCTGTGGGTTTGTCATATATGGCCTTTATTATGTTGAGGCAGGTTCCCTCTATGCTGACTTTCTGGAGAGTTTTTATCATAAATGGGTGTTGAATTCTTTTGAAAGCTTTTTCTGCATCTTTTGAGATTATCATATGGTTTTTATCCTTCAGTTTGTTAATATGGTGTATCACAAAGACTGATTTGCATATATTGAAGAATCCTTGCATTCCTGGGGTAAATCCCACTTGATCATGGTGTATGATCCTTTTAATTCGCTGTTGGTTTCTGTTTGCTAGTATTTTATTGAGGATTTTTTCATCTATGTTTATCAGTGATATTGGCCTGTAGTTTTCTTTCTTTGTGACATCTTTGTCAGGTTTTGCTATCAGGGTGATGGTGGCCTCGTAAAACGAGTTTAGGAGTGTTCCTCCCTCTACTATATTTTGGAAGAGTTTGAGAAGATTAGGTGTTAGCTCCTCTCTAAATGTTTGATAGAATTCGTCTGTGAAGCCATCTGGTGCTGGGCTGTGGTTTGTTGGAAGATTTTTAATCACAGTCTCAATTTCTGTGCTTGTGATTGGTCTGTTCATATTTTCTATTTCCTGGTTCAGCTTGGAAGGTTGTGCTTTTCTAAGAATTTGTCCATTTCTTCCAGGTTGTCCATTTTGTTGGCATATAGTTGCTTGTAGTAATCTCTCATGATCCTTTGTATTTCTGCAGTGTCAGTTGTTACTTCTCCTTTTTCATTTCTAATTCTGTTGATTTGAGTCTTCTCCCTTTTTTCATGATGAGTCTGGCTAATGGTTTATCAATTTTGTTTATCTTCTCAATGAACCAGCTTTTAGTTTTATTGATCTTTGCTGTTGTTTCCTTCATTTCTTTTTCATTTATTTCTGATCTAATCTTTATGATTTCTTTGCCTCTGCTAACTTTGGGGTTTTTTTGTTCTTTTTTCTCTAATTGCTTTAGGTGTAAGGTTAGGTTGTTTATTTGAGATTTTTCTTGTTTCATGAGGTAATATTGTATTGCTATAAACTTTCCTCTTAGAACTGCTTTTGCTGCATCCCATAGGTTTTGGGTGGTTGTGTTTTCATTGTCATCTTTTTCTAGGTATTTGTTAATTCCCTGTTTGATTTCTTCAGTGATCTCTGGGTTATTTAGTAGTGTATTGTTTAGCCTCCATGTGTTTGTATTTTTAAATTTTTTCCTGTAATTGATATCTATTCTCATAGCGTGGTGGTCGGAAAAGATACTTGATACAATTTCAGTTTTCGTAAATTTACCGAGGCTTGATTTGTGACCCAAGATATGATCTATCCTGGAGAATGTTCCATGAGCACTTGAGAAGAAAGTGTATTCTGTTGTTTTTGAATGGAATGTCCTATAAATAGCAGTTAAGTCCATCTTGTTTAATGTGTTATTTAAAGCTTGTGTTTCCTTATTTATTTTCATTTTGGATGATCTGTCCATTGATGAAAGTGGGGTGTTAAAGTCCCCTACTATGATTGTGTTGCTGTCAATTTCCCCTTTTATGGCTGTTAGTATTTGCCTTATGTATTGAGGTGCTCCTATGCTGAGTGCATAAATATTTACAATTGTTATACCTTCCTCTTGGATCAGTCCCTTGATCATTATATAGTGTCCTTCTTTGTCTCTTGTAATAGTCTTTATTTTAAAGTCTATTTTGTCTGATATGAGAATTGCTACTCCAGCTTTCTTTTGATTTCCATTTGCATGGAATATCTTTTTCCATTCCCTCACTTTCAGTCTGTATGTGTCTCTAGGTCTGAAGTGGGTCTCTTGTAGACAGCATATATATGGGTCTTGTTTTTGTATCCATTCAGCCAGTCTGTGTCTTTTGGTGGGAGCATTTAATCCATTTACATTTAAGGTAATTAAAGATATGTATGTTCCTATTCCCATTTTCTTAAATGTTTTGGGTTTGTTATTGTAGGTGTTTTCCTTCTCTTGTGTTTCTTGCCTAGAGAAGTTCCTTTAGCATTTGTTGCAAAGCTGGTTTGGTGGTGCTGAACTCTCTCAGCTTTTGCTTGTCTGTAAAGGTTTTAATTTCTCCATCGAATCTGAATGAGATCCTTGCTGGGTAGAGTAATCTTGGTTGTAGGTTTTTCCCTTCCATCACTTTAAATATGTCCTGCCACTCCCTTCTGGCTTGCAGAGTTTCTGCTGAAAGATCAGCTGTTAACCTTATGGGGATTCCCTTGTATGTGATTTGTTGCTTTTCCCTTGCTGCTTTTAATATTTTTCTTTGTATTTAATTTTTGATAGTTTGATTAATATTTGTCTTGGTGTGTTTCTACTTGGATTTATCCTGTATGGGATTCTCTGTTTCCTGGACTTAATTGGGTATTTCCTTTCCCATGTTAGGGAAGTTTTCAACTATAATCTCTTCAAATATTTTCTCAGATCCTTTCTTTTTCCCTTCTTCTTCTGGGACCCCTATAATTCGAATGTTGGTGCATTTAATGTTGTCCCAGAGGTCTCTGAGACTATCCTCAATTCTTTTCATTCTTTTTTCTTTATCCTGCTCTGTGGCAGTTATTTCCACTATTTTATCTTCCAGGTCACTTATCTGTTCTTCTGCCTCAGTTATTCTGCTATTGATTCCTTCTAGAGAATTTTTAATTTCATTTATTGTGCTGTTCAGCATTGTTTGTTTGCTCTTTAGTTCTTCTAGGTCCTTGTTAAACATTTCTAGTATTTTCTCCATTCTATTTCCAACATTTGGGATCATCTTTACTATCATTATTCTGAATTGTTTTTCAGGTACACTGCCTATTTCCTCTTCATTTGTTTGGTCTGGTGGGTTTTTACCTTACTCTTTCATCTGCTGCATATTTCTCTGTCTTCTCATTTTGTTTAACTTACTGTGTTTGGGGTCTCCTTTTCACAGCCTGCAGATTCATAGTTCCCATTGTTTTTGGTGTCTGCCCCCCGTGGGTGAGGTTGGTTCAGTGGCTTGTGTAGGCTTCCTGGTGGAGGGGACTGGTGCCTGTGTTCTGGTGGGTGGGACTGGATCCTGTCTTTCTGGTGGGCAGGGCCATGTCCGGTGGTGTGTTTTGGGGTGTCTGTGAACTTAGTATTATTTTAGGCAGCCTCTCTGCTAATGGGTGGGGTTGTGTTCCTGTCTTTCTAGTTGTTTGTCATGGGCCATCCAGCACTGGAGCTTACTGGCCGTTGGGTGTATCTGGGTCTTAGTGTTGAGATGGAGATCTCTGAGAGAGCTCTCGCCAATTGATATTACGTGGGGCCAGGAGGTCTCTGGGGTCCACTGTCATGGACTCAGCTCTCCCACCTCAGAGGCTCAGGCCTGACACCCAGCTGGAGCACCAAGACCCTGTCAGCCACACGGCTCAGAAGAAAAGGAAGAAAAAAATAAATAACATAACATAAAAAAAGTAAAAAATAAGAAATAAATAATAATAAAATTTAAAAGTAGTAAAATAAAATAAAATTTTTTAATTAAAAAAATAAAAGAAGAGAACAACCAAACCAATAAACAAATCCACCAATGATAACAAGCACTAAAACTAAACTAAGATAAACATAAAAATCAGAGACAAATCAGTCACAGACAGCAAACCCCAAGTCTACAGTTGCTCCAAAAGTCTACCACCTCAATTTTGGGAATATTCATTGTCTATTCAGGTATTCCGCAGATGCAAGATTCATCAAGTTGATTGTGGGAATTTAATCCCCTGCTCCTGAGGCTGCACGGAGAAATTTCCCTTTCTCTTCTTTGTTCGCACAGCTCCTGGTGTTCAGCTTTGGTTTTGGCCCCGCCTCTGCATGTAGGTTGCCCTCAGGCATCTTTTCCCCCGCCCAGACAGGAGGGGCTTAAAGCAGCGGCTGATTAGGGCTATCTTGTTCTCTCAGGCCAGGGAGGCGGAGGGGTACGGCAGTGATAACTGGAATGCAGGGCGAGCCTGCTGTGGCAGAGGCCAGCATGACATCGCAGCAGCATGAGGCACCCCATGTGTTCCCCCCAGGGAAGTTGTCCCTGGATCTTGGGACCCTGGCAGTGGCATGCTGCACAGGCTCCTGGGGTTGGGGGGTTAGGAGTGACCTGTGCTTGCACACAGGCTTATTGGTGGCTGCAGTAGCAACCTTAGCATTTCATGCCTGTCTCTGGGGTCCGTGATGATAGCCACAGCTCACACCGGTCTCTGGAGCTCATTTAGGCAGTGCTTTGAATCCCCTCTCCTCGAGCACCCAGAAACAATGGTCTCTTGCCTCTTAGGCAGGTCCAGACTTTTTCCCGGACTTCCTCTCGGCTAGCTGTGGCGCACTAGCCCCTTCAGGCTGTGTTCACGCAGCCAACCCCAGTCCTCTCCTGCGATCCGACCTCCAAAGCCCGAGCCTCAGCTCCCAGCCCCCGCCCGCCCCGGCGGGTGAGCAGACAAGCCTCTCGGGCTGGGAGTGCTGGTTGGCACTGATCCTCTGTGCAGGAATCTCTCCGCTTTGCCCTTTGCACCCCTCTAGCAGCACTCTCCTCCCTGGCTCTGAAGCTTCCCCCCCGCCATCCCCCGTCTCCACCAGTGAAGGGTCTTCCTAGTGTGTGGAAACCTTTCCTCCTTCACAGCTCCCTCCCAGAGGCACAGGTCTCATCCCTATTCTTTTGTCTCTGTGTTTTTCTTTTTTCTTTTGCCCTACCCAGGTACGTGGGGAGTTTCTTGCCTTTTGGGAGGTCTGAGGTATTCTGCCAGCGTTCAGTAGGTGTTCTGTAGGAGTTTTTCCATATGTAGATGTATTTCTGATGTATTTGTGGGGAGGAAGGTGATCTCTACGTCTTACTCCTCTGCCATCTTGAATGTCCCCCTCCACTTTTCTTTTTTTTTTTTTTTTTTATGAATGGCTGGATTTTATTTATTTATTTATTTATTTTATTTTTTTGGCTGTGTTGGGTCTTCGTTTCTATGCGAGGGCTTTCTCTAGTTGTGGCAAGCAGGGGCCACTCTTCATTGCGGTGCGTGGCTTTTCACTGTCACGGCCTCTCTTGTTGCAGGGCACAGGCTCCAGACGCACAGGCTCAGTAGTTGTGGCTCACGGGCCTAGTTGCTCCACGGCATGTGGGATCCTCCCAGACCAGGGCTCGAACCCATGTCCCCTGCATTGGCAGGCAGATTCTCAACCACTGCGCCACCAGGGAAGCCCCCCTCCACTTTTCTATTACAAGAGTAAGTTTTGTGTTCCCCTTCATGTTTTGAGGGATTATGTCTTAAATATTTTTTTATTCCTAAAAGTAAGAGATATGAGTGAATGATTAAACAAAAAGTTTTCAAGCAATACAAATCTAATGTAATTACTAGGAATTAGAAGAAACCCAGAGATGCTTCATTTGCATGTCTAAATTTTTTACTTATTCACTGTAGGAGAGAAATCAATAAGAGGACTGCATAGAAATTTAGCAGCCAGGGGTTAACTAGAAATTTCTGAATTTCCTAAATGTCTTGAAGAGTCCTATTCCTTCCCATTCCTTATGCACCATACCTTCTCCCTTTGACTCATTCAAATTTACAGATGCAAACTAAAGAGACGTTAACCCCATAAAAGTTAACAAATGCCAAGTCAATAAATATTTCCTGATTAGTATGATAGATTAAAAATAAAAATCTGCAAACCACACCCTAACATGCTTGAGAATCAGAAGTTTCTTTAAGGCATCCTTCCATGTCATGAACACTCCTTTACCCAGCATCTCTGACCAATGGTCATATAGCCTCCAGTGATGGGAAAGGCATCACCATCAAGGGAGGCTCGTTCCATCAGTGGACAGCCTTGTTAGAAAATTCTTAGGTTAAACTGTAATTTATAGCTTTGCATTTTTCCTACTTTTGGTTTTGCTTTTAACCTATTATAATAACAAACCTGTCCTCATGTTTACATAAAGTTTTTAAAATAATGACTATTTAAAATGTCTCCATTTTCTCTTTTGTTCCACTATAACATTCCCCACAGGACACAGTTTTTAGTTTTTCTTCGAGTTTCCATTTTATTCTCCTGCATAGCATTTTGTCAGTGTAACTCTAAAAACATGGTACCCAGAGCAGATGTACTATTTTGGGTGTAAATCATCTTATACTATAGACTCTAGACTTCTATTACCACAACCAGACATAATGCTAGGTTTTATATAATTCAGTAATTATTCATTCAGCAAACATTTACCAAGTACCTAAGTGCTACGTTTTAGGCTAGACTTTGGGGATTCAAAACCAAGTAGTCCCTGCCCTCATATAGCTGTATTGCACTATTAGCTCATGGGAAACTTATGATCAGTTAGAACCCTAGTTCTTTTCCATTTGTGTTTCTACAAGCAGATCACCATCTCTGTCTACTGATATGTAAAGAAGTTTTCCTCCACACTGATGAAACTCACTGTGACTTTAATCACAGCATTCCCTTTAAGAATGACAATTTTTAATTCCAGTTCCCCGTACTGTATATTCTATTCATCACCCCGTTAAACCCTTAAACCAAAGATTAGAAAAAAACATCATTTTTCATCTTCGTAAATGGCTTTTATAAAAATGAGTAGCTTGGAGTCAAGGACAGACACCTATCATGAGCCTTCGACCTCTCTGCTCTGTAAATCACCATGCAACACACCTTGAGTACAGTGTTTTTAACCAGACCAGAATTTATCACTTCTGTCATTCACCCTGCATTTTATCAATTGATTTACAAATGAAAATTACACGAAGCATATCAAGTACTTTACTCAAGTGATGTTGTGCACATATTTTCCTGATTTACCATACTAACAACTCTATTACAGAAGGATATAAAATATATTATGGCTTGTTTCCAATGAACTTATTTTGAAGCCTTGTGATGTCACAATTCTCCAAAATTCTCCAAAGTGCTCGCCGTTTTCTTGTTACTGCATTCTACACTTTTCCTAGAGATTGAGATTATGTTTTCAGGTCTTGTTCTCAAGACTTAGGAAACTACTGTTTTCTAACTTTATGTGCTGACATATTTATTAAAGCATAAGCTTATACCAAAAATAATTTATAATAATACATATAATTGAGAGTCACATGGAAAACATTAATACTCAGCAAACATTAATAAGGTTATATATTATAAGAATGGTATACCATTGTAAAGGAATTATACTCTAATAAAGATGTTTTTAAAAAAAAGAATGGCATGTTAAATTGAGACTGAAAAGGTACTTAAAATGGATAAGTTGAGCCAAAAAAAGTCTGGCAGAAACCAATATATTAGAAATAGATAGTAAAATTAAATTTGCTCAGTGTGTCACTAAATAGAGCCTCATTCTAAATCTCTATACTATACTTAACCATCTCTTTTCATCCTCCGGAAGTTTAACAATTAGCTGTCTACACTTTTCTGTCACTTTTCATCTCCCACTCCTCCCCAGCACCCACCCCCCCATAAGAAAATTGTGATACTTAAAGAAGCAGGTCAGTAATGCCAAATGAAGTCATGGACTTACAGTGGGAATAGAAACGTCTGAGAAGAGAATGTCTCTGCATCTTTTACAGCTGGGATTATCAAACTTTTATTTCAGCTCCCATACAATTTCTTCAAGTGAAAACTTAGTAGTAGCCCAATAACTGAAGCACATACAACTGAAAGTTTCTCTGGTTAAAGGAACAGAGCCCCTCTTATAGAACCTTGCCTCTCACACTTTTATATGCATATGAATCTCACCTGAGGATCTTGTTAAACTTCAATTCCCAAATCAGTAGGTCTGTGGTGGGGTCCAAGATTCTGCTTTCTAACAAAGTCCAAGGTGATGCCCATGTTCTGATCCATGGACCAGACCTTGCAAAGCAGGACCCTGGGCCATCTTCACAGTATTCCAAAGATTCCCCCAAAGAATTATACTTCATGTGGCTCTAGCATTTCCACCTGCTTTCTCATAGCTCCACTTCATCTCCCTCTATGGTAGGCACAAGTATGCCCCCAACAATGATGTGTCCTAATACTTGGAACCTGTGAATATGTTAGGTTTACATGGCAAAGGGGAATTAAGTTTGCAGATGGAATTAATGTTGTTAATCAACTGACCTTAAAATAGGGAGGTTATCCAGGTAGATCCAATGTAAAATAGGGAGGTTATCCAGGTAGATCCACTGTAATTAATGTTGTTAATCAACTGACCTTAAAATAGGGAGGTTATCTAGGTAGAGCCAATGTAATTCAATGTAATCACAATGTAGTCCTTAAAGATGGAAGAGTAAATCAGAGGAAGAGAGAGATGTGAGTCTTGAAGAATTGTCATGGAGATACAGTATTGCTGGCTTTGAAGATGGAGAAAGGGGGTCAGGAGCCAAGGAATGTGAACAGTCTCTAGAAGTTAAAAAAAGGCAAGGAAACATATTTTTTCCTAGAGCTTCCAAAAAGGAACATAGCCCAGCTAATACCTTGATTTTAGTCCAGTGACTGGTGTCAGACTTCTACCCTACAGAACTGTAAGATAATAAATTTGTGCTGTGTTAAGCCCCTAAATCTGTAGTTATTTGTTACAGCAGCAATAGAAAACTAATATACCTGCCTCATGACGTTTGTCACTGGATAACTAAAGAGCTAACTCTAATGGTCTAAAAAATATCATAGCTCTCTCTTTTTTAAAAAAAAGTAGAAAATATTGGGACTTCCCTGTTGGTAAGGTGGATATGACTCTGCTCTCCCAGTGCAGGGGACCCAGGTTCAATCCCTGGTCAGGGAACTAGATCCCACATGCATGCCACAACTAAGAAGCCCACGTACCACAACTAAGGAGCCTGCCTTCCACAACTAAGACCCAGTGCAACCAAATAAATAAATAGATAAATAAATAAATAAAAGTGGATTACTGTATATACAATGAGCAAGTGGATTAAAAGGAAAAGAAAAGGAAATATTCGAGTGACACTTTTTCCCTGAATTGCTACTTCATTTTAAGTTGTGTAGATGCTGCAGGGGTCTCTCTATTGACGGCAGTGATTCCTGCACGTAACAATACAGTATATACTTTATTGTACTAACTTAGCATCTGAATTTTTTAAAACTCAATTGTTTTGCTGGTTTTAGAACCAGATTTGTTATTCAAACAAATTGCCTGGAGTCTGACTTTAAATATGACATTTCATTTTTTTTTTAGTGTTCAAAAATGTGTCACCATTACTGTTTTTAAAAAAATACGTGAAAACCCATAAAATGATTTTTGTCAGTATTTTTCGTCATCATGGTATTTAAAAAGAATTTGCCACATTTACCACCAAATAAGTTTAAACATCAGCATAATAAATTTTCCATGATTCTAAATTAGTTAGAATTTTGATTGAAAGGAACCAGTACAAGTATTGAAATTGAAAGTATCAGGAGTTAGACAGGCCTCTTACATGAACAATCTTTAATTTCCCAGAGATGAGGGGTAGGGGTGTCAGATGATGGTTAGCATTTTTTAGCAATAAAGTATTTTTAATTAAGGTATGTACTTTTTTTTGACATAATACTATTACACACTTAATAGACTGCAGTAAATATTGTGTAAATAACTTTTATATGCACTGGGAAACCAAAAAATTCATGTGACTTGGTTTACTGCAATACTCACTTTATTGCAGTGGTCTGGAACTGAACTCACAATATCTCTGAGTTATGCCTGTACATGTGTAAGGAGTCCTTGAGGTCACAAATTCTCTATAAATACATTTACTCCAATCTGACTGAATTTGAGGACATAATGCCACTGTTTTCTGCCAGTTCTCTTGATCCCCAGTTTAAATATCCTGCTCCTCCTGTTAAATTACATTTAAAATTTAGCTACTGGCTAATATCTTACAATAAGCAATATTTTGACAAATGCCTGTATGTTACTGCCTCAAGCACAAATTATTAGCTAAACAAACAATTGGAGCAAATACAAAAGTCGAGAAACACATCAACTAGCTATTTGCTGAGTAATCTTGCCTGTGGTTGAACAAATACATATGCCAGCTGACATCTGTTTGATTCTGTCCTCCTAGATATAAATTGGTAGTTTTGACCTTATATTTTTCTGCTGCTATTAACTGTGATCAAAGCATCCTATGACAAATTGTACAGGGATCATTGGAAAAAAGAAAGTCTGCTGAAAACTAGTTAGATCAAATCATGGGGGGAAAAGATTTATTTATTTTAAGTAATGTTGAAAGGTTTCCATGTTTCTGAGTTTGTTACATCCGTAGTGGAAACAGTATGTTTAACACCATACCCTGAATTTTGTTACTTTCTATTATTTAATGTTGCTTTTTTTTCTATAGGACAATACAACTAATGTTTTATCAGAAATTTACCATTAGTCTTTTTCAATCTGTGACTTCACTTTTTTCTTGTTAAGTAACAAAATTTTAACTAGTTAAGTGTCATTTCCAATTTAATAATGAAAGCAACAAGAAAAACATAACCGATTCACTTAAAGATTTGGAGAGCAAATCCTCTATTCCACGAAGGGAAGGGTGGGTAAGTGGCTATGTGTAGCTCAAACTGTGAAATACCTTCTCTAGTTAAACAAATGCTTATTTATACACAGCTGCAGAAAACTGAAGCATATGAAGAAAGAATCAGAAGTACTCTCAACAAAAATTTCTTTAATTTTTGATGCAGGCCAAGCTCTTCATCTTTGAGTAATAGTTTGTATAGAGAAGTGTCCTAAATTCTTCCAACAGTGCAATTCTAGCTACTCCAAGTAATACATCTTGTCCTTGTACATGAGAAAGTGTTTAGTAAAACCAGATGGCCAACTGTTTTCCTGTACTGAAGCACTTGAAACTGGCAAGAATATATATGAGGTCAAAAACCTTACAGATCCTAATGACATGAACAGACACTTGAAAACTCTGGTTCATCAATAATTAGATGATTTCAGTTATTCCCCACCCAACTCTTATTAATTCACAGTTTGTTATCTGAAAAAATATTATTCTAACACACACAGAGCTCAAATCTCCTCCATCCCCATCTCTGTGAAAGTCTATACAAGTCCTATACCATCATTTGAAGCACTAAGGAAATAATGGGGAATTAAAACTAGATTTAAACTTAGCATTTAATCAACTCACCTTTATTACTGGATATACTGAGGGTCACCCCTGAATATTCAACTCAGACAGATCCACTCATGCACCAGAACCCAGCTTGACCATAAAATCTATATGCAAAGACAAATGGATACTTTAGGCCAGTACTTCCCAAAGGAATTGCCTAGCGATCTTATCAATATAAAGATTCTGACTCAGCAGGTCTAGAACAGGCCCTGATGATATGCATTTCTAATAAGCTCCTAGGTGATACCAATGCTTCTGGACTGTGGAACATTTTGAATAACAAGTTTCAAGGGCTAGACAATATTCAGATTCTACTACAGCCATTTCTCTCAACTTTTCCCATGATTTGTTCCCAACCTACTTATTCTCTTCTCCATGACCCACTGTCATGATGCCTCACATCAATTCCCCTTCTATTAACTATTGGTGTAGCCACACAGTTTGTCTCTTTGTCCATCTGTCCAGCCTCCATGTTTCTCATCTCAATGGAGAGTATCTCTTGTAGTCTCTGATCTCTAGAATCCCTTCCTTCATTTAACATCACCTCCAGAGCTTCTTGTCTAGATAACAAGAGTGAAGAGAAAGAATAAAAGAAGATCCTAAAGTACCAAAAGGAAGTATAAGATAGGAAAGGTGCCTTTGGGGAATCTGAAATCCATTTGAGAGTTATCAGATAATTAAACCTAAAAATCTGTTATCAGTGCAAGCTTACATGTATAAGACAAGTGATCAACCAGTGCTTAGGAGTTCAGAGAGAAGAGAAAGTAATCTCAGCAGACTAAAAGTATGGGCGCTTTATCAGAAATAGGAGGGATAAACGTTACTTTAAAATTTGTATAGGGATTAGATTGGTGAAGTAGTATGGAGATAGCATTCCAAGGAGAGAGAATAATGTAAACAAAGGTGCAAGGGTCGAAAAGTTTAAACAAAGGATGTGAGGAGATCAGTGAATACACCCATCAGAGAGACAGGAAGGGTTAATATGAAGTTCCTGAATGCCAAGCTAAAAAAATTAGTTCTATTCATTGGTGATGGAAGGCACTGAGGTTATAGATGGGAGTGACATGACTAGGATGAGCCTACTTCCCACTTTGCCTGGGACAGTTCTAGTTTATACCACTAGGAGTAATTATAATAATTATTAATATCCTCCCTTTCATTGTTCAAAGTGATCCAGTTTGAACAATAAATTCTATAGTTGCTCTAAACATAATGAAATTAGTATTTCACTATAATGGATTAGAACAGTGGTATGTAGCCTGTAGCCCCAAGTTGTGTGGTCCACAAATGGAGGACTGCACAGGGTGCTAAAAGAGCATATTTTCTTTGTGTGGTTATGCTGATTATTACAGGTGGATCAAACTTTTATGGTAGTTACATTACATATCTTGGATTTATAAAATATAGGTAAATTAACTAAGTACCATGCCAACTTATAAATGCAGTTTATTTTACGGTTAGAACTTTTCAAAATATAAAATTCAGAATGAGAAAATTAATAAAGGGATGTGCAGAAGTAACCTCTGAATTAGAATAGATTGAGAATAAATTAAGAAGGCAATGGTAGTTTGGGGAATGGACATGAAAAAAAAAATAAGTTAGATGTTAGATACATTTTAGATGGAGAACTAAAAGGTCTTAGAACTACCTGCCTACAAAAGGCCAGAGAGGGGAAAAGGTAAAGGATGATTTTTGAGTTTTAGACTTGGATACCTGGAAGAAATAAGAAACATAAAAGGAATTATAGAGTAAGAGAGAGGGGAGTTCGGAAGATGGCTTGATGGCATGATCTTCAAATG
Source organism: Balaenoptera ricei (assembly GCF_028023285.1). NCBI lineage: Eukaryota > Metazoa > Chordata > Mammalia > Artiodactyla > Balaenopteridae > Balaenoptera > Balaenoptera ricei. The sequence continues at coordinate 39,889,116 of NC_082650.1, read as the reverse complement.
GACATATCCAATAGGTATTTTAAGTTCTATTTTTGCCTAGGAACTGAATCCTTCCCTTTCATTTTTCATTTCTAAAAGTCATATCTATATTGTCTGTTATCGCTTACATACCTTTAGATCCAGAGAAAAGAAAACTCAATGAAATGAATCCTTCCATTTTTGTAGAAATATCAAATTCCTGGTTTATAGTCCCAGTTGCAAAGACATGGAGGTTCAAAATATTTATGTGATTAACTTGACATTGCTTTTTAAAAATTAAATAATCAACACTAGGAAAATTATGAATTTAAGGGATGGTTTACAGTATGTCACCTTAGATATCAAGACATGCCTAAATTCAATATAAGAAAGCAATTTTCGTTAAAAATCGTAAATGAAGGGGAAAAATGGCTTGATTTACATATGTAAGGGTTAGTCTGTCTTCTTTTTTTACCTAGATTCAGTTTACATCAGCAATATATTCCTGCTTTACTCTCTCTTCTTTCAATTCTTAAGCCAGACTTAATTGGGGTTTGTCATTGCCTGAACAGCAAGTGTATGAGGGATTGGAGGAGGCAAAATGTTGGAATAGAGCCTTAAATCTATCTTTCTATTCATTTGTCCTACACTTATGGCTCTTGTCAGTTCCCTAAGTTCAGACTGATCAGATTTCGAATCCTCCAGCCTGCTTTGCCCTGGGCCATGTGTTTCCTCCTGAGTCCGACCAGAGTCCTGACATCCATATTCAAGTACACCCATGCTCTTGTTTTTCATCCTAGGTTCTAATGGCATTTCAAACTAAGTCTTTTGTACTCAGGAATGCTTCTGGGCTTCTTACGACTCAAATTGTAATGTTAAAGTAGGAAAAACTCTTGTGGAACACACACTAATTTTATAGATGAAGAAACTAAGCCCAGATAGATTAATTAGTCAGAATCATATAGCAAATTTGTGGCAGCATTAAGACTAGGAGCCAAATGTTATGTCTTCTAGTTCAAGGCTTTCTTTACCACAAAAGCTTTATTCCTTAGCTGTTGTCTCAGTGCTGAGACCAAGTTTAACAATAATTGTATTTTGATCTTTACCATATATATCATCCTATCATTTGTATCCTCTTACTAAGCTTCATTTACAAGATACAGGTAATTCATTTTCACCTGTAAAACTGAGATACTCCTAGGATGAAATATAATAGCTACTGAAGCAAATCACTAAAAACAAATTAAATTCAAATGACAGACTATAACGTTACCAATTTGAAAGGACATGGGGAATCTAAATGATGCTGAGTAACTATCAAAATGAAAAAGTAAATACAGCTCAAATAATTGTCACCTTAGTAATGTTCTTAGAGAACTGCTACCATCAAGGAGAAGTTTCATGAGGTTTTAAGAAGTCAGAACTTTAAGATTTCCCAGGAGCACAGGACTAATTCATTGTAAGGTACTGATTCAGAACTGTTTCAAAAGAATAATTCCCCATTCTAAATCGCCAACACTGATGCTCTAACAAGCAGAAACTCGTTTTGTGTACAGACTTCAATTCCATTTAAAGATAAATTAAACAAGCAACAACAACACAAATGTTATAACCCAGCCCTGATCGTTGCTACCAAAAAAGAAAAAAAAAAAGGATGAAAATCATAGTAGAACTCCAGAGTCTCAAATATACATCTTGTTCCAGCAATAACCCACATGAATTTTATCCTTCCCCACTGAAAACCAAAACACTAATTTAAGTGCTTCAAAGCTAGCATGGTTTTTGGGCAAAAGACTTATTGGATGCTTGACAGGGAAATAAATCAAGAGATGGTGAAAAAATGTTTTGCACAAAAGAGTAAGGATTCAGAATCCAGGTCAATGTATTATTTTCCTCACCCTTTTCTACTTTCCATAGCAGGTCCCAGAGGAGAAGATTAGGCATAAATAATGAGATGGGAAGAATAAAAATTTGAACATCTAACCTCTCAAACCCTCAATAGAAATATATCAATAGAGAAGAAAGATAAAAGCTGAGGCTTGCTTGGTTTCTCACTTACTCTCAGGAGTGGGTGCTCGTTTTTGCTAAAAACTCTTTTTTGTGTGCATCTTTAAATAGAGAAAATAGAAATACATGAAAATAACAAGGCTTCTTATAAAATGCCTTTATAAAATTAACAAAATCAACTTCAATCAGAAGATTTATTAGTTTTTTTTTTTGCTTTGAGGAATATAGATACCATACAGACTTCTGAACTAATGAAAGATAAGAAGATATTTCACATTTATGTCCAACATCAGAAATTACTATGTCTCTGTTGGATGTTTTCTCCATCAGTAAGTTAGAGTGGCATGGATGATCTTTTTTCTTACAGTTTTAATCATGCAAATATTCATGGTAATGGCAAAAAACCTGGGCATAGGTCAATCCCCCTTGCTACACTTCTGAAAATCTCAGGACGAAAAGTAACCCAATTCACTGAACAACTACTGTGTTCCTGTTTTGATGCTAAGGGCATTAAATACAATATTTACAGCAACCTTAGGAATTCGATATTATTGACCTTCTGTTAAAGACTATCATGACTCAATGTGAGCCAATGAAGGGGATGAGAATTCTAATCTAAATTTTTCTGACTCCAAAACCTATTCTCGGGACTTCCCTGGTGGTCCAGTGGTTAAGATTCTGCGCTTCCATTGCAAGGGGCACGGGTTCTGTCCCTGGTCAGGGAACTAAGATCCCACATGCCCCATGGTGCACGACCAAAAATAAATAAATAAATAAATATTTTTAAAAATTAAAAAGAAATTTTCTCTCCACAGCTCTGTGCTGCCACTAGTATCAATAAATGCAGGTGATCCACCAAATATGTGAATTAGACAATGAGTTATTGCATTTACTGTGAAGACCACATATGGTCATTTAATTGCATTTGCTGATAACTACAGAAAAACTACTTATGTAATTACTTTAACAGATAGACTATTCGGAGAAAATACCATGATTATTTTTTTCTTAAAATATCACCGATGCACATACAACTAAAAAATTCTTCTAGGTAATTTAGAAAAATCCCCACACTATTCAGTGCATCATATTTGTGAATATGCATTTAATTGCTCTCTTATTTTCCTCTACATTTCCCTACTAGAAAGAATAGTTAGTGATAAGATGATTTCACAGATGAAATTCCAAAGAATTCGTACAAGATGCAACTTCAAGTTGATTTCTATTAATAGATGTGTTTGCTCCAACCTTCAATTTTGAACAAGCATATGGGGAACAGCCAACCAGAAACTTGAATACAGCCTGTGGCTAAGGAACAATGTGTGTCTCTGTGTGACACTAACCAACACATAGAGAGAGCCAGTCATGTTGACCTCACTGAAATCAATCTGTCATCAAGTAAACTATCTGGGTAGAATGATCTACGAACTCTTGATGGCCCCTCCAAAAACCCAAGAGTTAGCTATATGCATTAGTTCCAAATATAGTCATATATTCAGTTACCAAAAACCTCAGTCATGCATGAAAATGTTAGAAAAAGCCTTCAAATCTACTTTAATCCAGAAACACGTTCTGATTTAAGGAAGAGAATGAAAGTGTTGGTTACTCCTTTATCATACAGAGAAGGCAATAATCCACATACCATTCAATGATCAGAAGCCTCTTAAAATGAGATATCATCTCCTTTAAGACTCTAAACTTTGCTTTCCTTTAGAAAGGAGTGTTTGGTATTAAGTTCATCTTGTTCAAAGCCACATTACTGCTGAGTGAAATAACAAAACTGGATTATCTAAGCACGGCAGACCGCTAGGCAGCACATTTCTGAGTGGTTATCACAGACCGTACCTTAAGTGGCTGTTGTAAGGCCTGAGGCCAAAAGCAAAATGATTCACAAGAACTGCATGAAACAGCAAGAAATTATTCTGTTTGGCTTTCATACTGATATTGTAAAATGGAATTAATATAGACTAAAGAAGAAAAAAATCTATTAAGTGTTTTCTCCTCACGTTCACAAACTTTGGTTGGAAATGTACCACAGGATAGAAACTATGGATATAACTCTCCAGCTTAAACAGAAATTCTGTGGCTTGTATGTGGTTTCTGGCCACATACTAAGTAAATTAGCCATTGATACATTGTTAAAGTCACTCATGTGACAAGTGAGTCAAAAAGACCATGTGTGCAGTGAGGTAAAGAAGGGAAAGGTGTTTTTCATACATTCAGAAGGAAAATGTTAGCCTCAAAGAACTTTTAGAGAAGATTAATCACCAATTTTCAACAGGTAGTTTTGAGTTACCTGCTTGGGTAGCTCAAGAGAGCTACTCATGACAACTGTACCTGTTGCCAAGGGACCTCAGACTTCCACTTGTTCTACCTGGAATTTAGTAAATTTCAACAAAAAAAAATTGAAAAAGCTTAGTTATAGACCAAAGAAAATATGCTAATAATAATAATAGGTACCATTTCATAAATACATGTTATGTTTCAAGAACTTAGTATTCATTACCTCATTAAGTCACAATACCTTTATTTTAGGAAAACTCTGCCTTAGAGATGAGGAAACTAGAGTTCAGACATCAGATAGTGTCTTTAATCACTTGAATATTATCTCCATCAGGGCCAACATGGTACAATTTACTAATGTGAGTTTAGCTCCAAAAACAGTGCCGGGCACACAACAGATGTTCGATCAATAATTGTTGATGGATGGTCTGAACACTTCCAAAGTTGAAGACACTTTCTCCTGTGCCATGCTACTTCTCCAGACACGTAGAAAGACAAGGAAAGAAAGAAAGAGAGAAGGAAGGAAGGAAGGAAGGAAGGTAGGAAGGGAGGGAGGAGGGAGGGAGGGAAGGAGGGAGGAGGGAGGGAGGGAGGAAGGAAGGAAGGAGGGAGGGAAGGAAGAGACAAAAGTATCATTTTCTTAGTGGGAAAAAAACTTCTATATTTTCAACTGTTTAAAACGAATGAGCAATTTTTTTTAATTGAAATGACTTACAGTATTATGTTAGTTTCAGATATACTACATAGTGATTTGACATTTGTATACATTATGAAATGATAACCACAATAAGTCTAGTAACCATCTGTCCGCATACAAAGTTATTACAATATTACTGACTGTATTCTTTAGGCTGTATGTTACATCCCCATGGTTTCTTTTTTTAACTGGAGGTTTGCCCCTCTTAATCCCCTTCACCTATTTCTCCCCACCACATCCCTTCCCCTCTGGTAACCACTGGTTTGTTCTCTGCATCTATGAGTCTGATTTTGTTTTGTTTTATCTATTTGTCTTGTTTATTAGATTCCATATAAAAGAGAAATCATATGATATTTATCTCTCTCTGTCTGACTTACTTCACTTAGCATAATACTCTCTGGATCCATTCATGGTATTCCCAAATGGCACGATTTCAATTATTTATGGCTGAGTAATATTGGATAGTAGGTATATATATATATATATATATATATATATATATATATATATATTCCCCATCATCTTTATCCATTCATCTATTGATGGACACAAGTTGCTTCCATATCTTGGCTATTATAAATAATGCTGTAATGAACATTTTTGCACATATGTCTTTTCAAATTAATGTTTTTTTTCCTTCAGATAAACACCCAGAAGTGAAAATGCCAGATGATATGGCAATTCTATTTTTAATTTTTTGAGGAAACCTCATACTGGCTGCACCAATTTACAATCCTACCAGCAGTGCACAAGGGTTCCCTTTTCTCCACATCCTTGTAATGGGCAATTATTTTTATAGCCCATCCCTGTCTGACTAATGAAAAACTTCATGCTTGTAAATTCAACAAGTTAGATAAAATGGATAAATTCCTTAAAAAATATAAACTACCAAAGCTCACTCAAGAAGAAACTGATAACCTGAATATCTCATTATCTATTAAAGAAACCAAAAATAACTTTCCCACAAAGAACACTAGATTTCATTGTCAGTCACTTTCTCCCCTACATCTAATCAATAACCCATGCTTATCAATTTTTCTTTAAAATTTCTTCTTGCATTAATCTCTGTCTTCTACAACTACCTGGTCAAAGCCTTTTTCAAGTTTTGCCTGAATTAGTATAATAGCTTCTAAGTTGTGACTCTGCTTTCTTTCTTTCCTGGTTAAATATATTATTTAAAGCATTTCTTTTATTCATCTGCTTAAAATAATTTTAAGATTCCCCTTTATCCATAGATGTGGTCTCAACTCTGTTGAGAGTCAATTTTGCACAGGTCTACCACAGGTTCATCATGAGAAACAAAGCACTGACTGCCCTTTGTTTCACATTATCTTTCAAGGATGTTTATATAGAAGATAGAGATAGAGTCTCTCCCTCTGGAGCAAAGGGTAGGCATGCTACTTTCTAGTATAAAATATGCAGGTCCCCTAAACTCATGAATCCTCTTCTGTAATGAAACCTACTATGTGTAAAGGTATCATCTGGCCCTCTTTGTATCACCCTATGGGACTTATGGCTCGAGGAACCAGCACCAAAAACGTTGATATTTCTATGAATAATAAGCTGCCCTTCATCTCTAACTAAGGAATCTCATGTTTTATGCCAGCATCCTTGAAACTGTGGCAGATTAACTTTTTAGCTAGCAAATAGAGTAAAATTTCAGACCCGTCACTCTTCTTAAGAATTAGAATCATCTTGGGAGATATTTAAAAACACCATGCCAGTCTCCATCAAATCAATTAACTCAAAATCTCTGGAAATGAGCCCGAGTTTTTGGCTTGTTTAAAGCTCCTCAAATAATTATAATATGCAGCCACATTAGAGCAACCTATAGGATAGAATTTGCATTCAAGGCCCTCTAAAATCTGACTCAAATTTGCCTTTTCAAACTTATTTTCCAAGTAGAAAACTGAACACAAATAAGAGACTAACTAAGCTGGAGAAAGAGAGACATCTTCACAAGAGAAAATTGAAATATGGAAGAAAGGATAAACAAATATGATGGAAAAAAATGAGATTCTGAAGGTCTGAATAGAAACATATAAAAAGGAAAAAGAGATGTATCCAGGAATGTTTGATGTTAAAGAAGTCATTAGAAAAGGAAGAAACATCTAATGGCTACTAGAGCCCAACAACATCTGAGAGAGGAAGAGAGAGGTAAAGTCTCAGAAAAGAAAGAAAGGAATGATTTCCCCAAGGAGGCCAGGATCGTGGAAACTATTAAGATGTGGTTTCTTAAGCTACAAATACGGATTCCATTGTAAAAGTAATTGGGGAACAAACTCTTAAGTTTAGGACAGCAATATTAAATTGTTAAAGAACATAAAAATCTGCATATATTTGAGGGGAGAACATCGGGATTACCACAGTAAAATACTCCAAGAACTATCAGGTGAGTTTCAGAGTAATACAGTGCCCTGAAAGCACATACCAGAAATATGGGTGAAATTAGGACTGTAAGGGATGGTAAAGCAAAGAAGGGGCACATAAAAGTGGAGCCAAGCAAGACCAAAGCAGATGGAGTCTGAATTCGATGTTGGTCTGATGGGAGAATAGCTCCTGGGTAAGATTATCCAACCCAAAACATATAAATTGGGCAAGATATATTTGACAAGCAAAGGTTTTGGCAGTCCTGGAATCATACTATACCACTATTAGCATCTACAAGTAATCTGGAGGAATAGGGTAGAAATAGAAAGAATAAATTAAAAGTAAAAAAGTGAATAGATCAAGCAAACCGTGTTAGAAAAGGAAAGAAAACAACTTAAGAAGCTGATTAAAAATTCAGTTGAGCTTCTCTGAAGATGTAACAGAATAGTAGAGATAAGTGAAACTAGAGACAAATATTCTACAACTACAGAAAAATATTTGGGAGAAAATAATGTTACTCAAGACATTTAAAAACTAAGTACAATGCCTTAAACAGCCGGCCCTTAGGGGTGCGGTTTTCACAGTTATCAAAAGGGTCTTCAGTTGAAAAATCTATTGAGTGATTCTCAGGTAGGTGCCAGGGGAAAACTTCCCTAGCAACAGGTTTCTGGGATCAGGCTGTTCATATTAAAAGGAAAGAACAGGTACGGGTCTGAAAATGCCTGCTGACAAGACATTGGATGGCTATACCTCTGGTAAGAGTCCACACTCATTAAGCTCTGGAGTGCCAGAAGCAAAAGATTCAAAAGGAAAACTGGGAGTTGAAAGAGTTTAAATACACAGAAGGTAAAGAAAAACATTTCAAATGAGACCCATGGGCCAAAGTTGCCACCATCATAACTCCTAAGCTTGGAGAAAAAATACACAGCACATGGATACGTTCCGCTCCCCAATTCCGGCCATGGGATTTTGCCAAAATTACCTCTTGCTAGGAGAGATCTCAGGCTTTTGAGTTCCCTGGTTGTAGATTTGGATTTCAAAGAACTAATCATGGACAGGAATTGCAGCAACTCTAAACAGAGAAAAATCTAACTTTCTCCTCTCAAATACTACTTGGACTTTGGCAACACTAAGTGAAAGGCCCTGGAGACAAACTTTTGCTTGGGACCACTGCTCTAGGAGATGGGAATTGGCCCACTTTCTCAATTAGGCTAGTGAGGGGTTGGTGCTCAGATGATTTTTTTGTTCTGTTAACTATTTGGACACTTTTTTAAAGACAAGGATATGAAAGACTTAACTCTTACAACTGAAGGCACTACATGTTTTTTGGTGAAAAACCTTAGCCAGAGATGCTAAAGAAAACCTGACACAACCCAGGCACCAGAGAGAGAATAAGAAATTGGGGAAGACTTGAAGTCCTTTGATTTTAATTTAACCTCAGCAATACAATTTGATTCGAGACTTTAAATCTTTGGAATCTCCCCAGAAATGTTATACATAGAAGGGATTTATATTCAAATTTAGGACATCTCTGTGTTGATAGCACTTAATTACCAGAGTATCTTAATGTTTGCATTCAACCTCACGGCAAAACCCTGCTAAGCGATTGTGGATACTATGGTCAGCCTTGGTTACAAAATGTCAATTTAATTGGTATGATGTTCTGACTTATTTCAGAGCCTTGAGTGCTAAATCTATACTGACAACCGGTGGTGGTAGAAGTCCAATAACAAGTAGGAGGGGAGTGCCCTCGAGAGGAGTGAAGCTGTCTCAAGATGTTCATCTTCTCCCAAAAAAAGGGAGAGCCACACTCCTAATTGACCACAGTCTTTTTTTTTTTTTTGGCCATGCCACTCACATGGCATGTGGGATCTTAGTTCCCCAACCAGGGATCAAACCCGGGCCCACTGCAGGGGAAGCGCAGAGTCTTAACCACTATACCACCAGGGAAGTCCCGACCATAGCCTTAATGGTTAAACCCAATGGGTTAAAAACAACAAAAACAATAACTCCATGGAATGTGGCAAATAGAGAATGGGGGAAACTCAGTATTCAACTGACAAGTTTGGGAACAAGAACCAGACAAGCAGAGCTGAGATCCTTCCCCTCCTCACCTTCCTTTTAGGAATAATTTGTTTGCAGAGAGTACACATTATCCTCTATCCTTAACACAACTATAACGTTACATCTCTGCCCTGGGGGAGGAGGCCTGCCAGAGTCTAGACAGGCCTGTGGGTTGGAAAGTCTGGATATTTATGGGATTCAATATTTATGGGGTTCAGTATCTTTGCCACATACCCAAGACGAGTGTCCCAGCAGCCCTGGCAATAATACAACTAACATTTAGATTCTCCTCAGCTAGACTTCTTCGTCTATCCCAGTTGAATCAGAATTAAGGGGAAAGATTCAGGTGGATGTTATGCACTGCTCCTCTCCAAACCCCAGATCTCTCTGATTCTACAAGATGAACCAAAACCATATTGCCTCACACCAGACAGCTCTGGTACCGATCTGACCCAAGTAGATATTTAAATATGACCCCTGGAACAGTATAATCACAGCAGGAGCATGGATGGGATTTAGTGATAGGTTGGTACCAGTTTGGTAAAAGGAAGGAAACTTCATAGATGATGCCAAACATTTTATTTGGGGAAACAGAAAGGAACCTGAAAAATGACGGTGCTCCTATTAAAAGAAATGGGAAAGCAGAGCTCAGCATGATATCACTACTCTTAGCACATCCATGTGCCAGGAACTATGTTATGAGTTAGTGGTACACAGATGAAAAAGCATGAAGGAAGCTCTTTGCCAGTCACCCCATTGTCTCCTGCCTGGCAGCACCAGCAGTAGCACCAGTAGCACATAACATACAGCACAGTGTAAGATGTCTGATCCAAATCCTTTACTTGCATTCATCAAAGAACAGAAAAAGGAGGTCTAAATGCATGGTCCACAAAAACACAGCAGAGTTCGTTTTTCTCCTCAATTCTCTTGCTCCCCCAAGGTTTCCAGAAACTCTCAGTCTCTAAACTCCCAATTTTTAACTCAGAGATTTTGTTGCTGCCTCCTCTTGAGCCCGGTTCTTCTTCTCTCTTCATCTACCTTCACACCTGATGCTCCTGAAATTTTATCTTCCTGAGGGATGTCATCTAAAATGTCCATGACTTTTCTCTGCAAGAATCAGCCCACTGACTTTATCCTTTCCATATCTGCACCTGTTCTCATCACTCAGCATCACAAACAACCTAAAATCCTTTCTGGAAATATCAGAACCCCTTTGGAAGGTGGTTGAGGGGAAGAGGCTAAGTGAGCACAGCCAGAATCCTCTTCAGGGGAAATGAGAGGGGTAGAACTGAAAACACTTATACAATTTTATCCAATCATAATTATAATAATAAACATAATTAATTAAAAGATTTACTATATGCAAGGACTTATGCTGAGCACTCTTACATGGACTATTTCGCTTGATGTACCAGTTTTTTGAGATAATGGCTGTAACTATTTCTGTTTTAGAGAGAAGGGTGATAAGGCTTAGGAGTTAAATGTTGCCCAAGGTCACAAAGCTAGAAAGAAGCAAAGCCAGAACTGGAAGCTGGGTCTGCCTGACTTGGGAACCCTTAACATTTTCATTTCTTGTTTAGTCCCTGACAGCCTTGCCCTTTTCTTCCCATCACCTTCCCCCCAAATTCCAATTGTTTTCAACATTTTCCAGGGCAAAATATCAGGAATCTTAAAGTGTTTGGAACATCACATGGTATATAAAAGCATGGACATGGTGCCAGCACATTGTGCGCACTGGAGTAATATTCACTCATTTGACTTATAACATTTGAAACAAAATCATATACCTCCATCCAGTTCTTAGCCTCCAAATCAGTTGCTGCCAATTTTCCTTCTTCTATAAAGTATATCATTTCCCACATCCCTCTACCCCTAGGTCACAACATCAATCTGGAGTCCACTCTCACAGAATCTGTTGTTGGCCTCTCCTGTTGATTCTTAAGACTGCCCCTCTCATCAATCTTTTCAGGACCACTATCCTGCCTAGCCTAGACCCCCATCATTTTAGATCATGAAGCACCACAATAGAACCTTAATTGAATTCCTGTTTCTAGTTTCCCAATTACAGTAGATTTGACACACTACATATCAATTTTACATCAGCCCTTCAGTTAGATCCTTTACCATTGCCTTTAGACTAAACTTCTCATTATTTTGTCACAATCTGGACCTACATCTCAAATCTAATATCCTATTGATCCCCAGATCAAAGACTCAGCTCCAAACTGCCTTTTCATAGTTCCCTGAATATATGCTTACATTTCTTTCTCCTAAGTGAAATGCAAACAACAAATAATACACAAAAAATGGGTTCATCCTTACTCACAATTAAAGATACATTAGTTAAAACAATGAAATAAAATTTTAATCCAAGACATAGACAAAGACAAAATTAAAAGGTTGATAACATTCAGTGTTAATAAGGAGGTGGGAAAATAGGCACTCTAATTCATTGACAACACAAATTACTTCAGTGTTTGGAGGGCTATTTCTCTCAAAAATTTAAAAGGCATCCTTTATAACTCTAAGAACTTGTGCTATAAATTCTCTAACACAAGTAGGCAAATATAATATATGCCTATATATATATATACACATATATATATATATATATACAAATTTACTTACTAAACATTATTGTGCTATTAAAAATACTATCTAGGAAACAACCCAAAGGTCAAATAAGAAATAAGTAACCAGCTAAATAAATTATGATGCATCTACACAATGGCACACTGCACTTTGGAAATTAACAAATATACATATATATATATATATATATATATGATTGATCTATATGTGCTAATATGGAAATATATTTATGATATGTCGTTAAGTAAAAAGAAAAAGTTGCTGCAATAACATCAATGAATCTCAAGGGAATTATGCTGAGTTTTAAAAAAAGGCAATCTCAAAAGTTTACAAAGTATACAATTCCATTTACAGAACGTTCATGAAATAAAATTATAGAGTTGAGCAGGTTACTTATGGTCAGGGTTGAGGGACTGCGGGTGTAGCTGTAACAGGATAGCACCAGGGAGCCTGTGGTGAGGGAACAGTTCTGTACTGTAATTCTGGTGGTAACTACAGGAAGCTGCATTTATGATGAAATTGCACTGAAGTATACACCCACAAACACACTCACACACAAATGGGTGCATATATAACTAGCAAAGTCTGAATAAGCTCTGCAGATTGTACCAATATCAATTTCCTGGTTTTGACACTGTACTACAGATTGAGGAAGTGTAGGTGAAGGGTGCATGGGACCTCCGCATACACATATTTGCCATTTCCTGTGAAGGTATAATTATGTTAAAATTAAAAAAATTTTTAAATATATAGGCACTCTTTCTGTGTTCACACAAAATATAATATAATAGTGAGTGTAACAACTGTGCAAGTCTTACTAGAAAGGAAGGCTGAATATAGTTAGTACACTAAGAGATCACTTTTGTATAAAGAAGGTTAGAATTATAGAGCATGCTGACATAACCTTATGATCTTTTAATAAACCTTTTAGTAAACAAAAATAAAGAGAACAAGTTGCAAAATAGACAGATTGGTATATCTCATTGGTGTAAAATATAAGAATATTTATGTATTAAAATATCAGGGAATATCCTCAGCTAAGTCTTGATACTGGCTACCTCTAGGCAATGTTAGGAAGAGTTGGGGGCCAGCTCTTTATTGTTTTACTTTCTTTTGTATTAGCATGTATTTCATTTATAACTTAAAATTGATCAGGAGGATAATGAGTAGGAAGAAACTGAAAGAGAAAAGAAAGGGAAAGAAGGAATTTTTCTTGTCTGAACCTTTGCTCATGCCATTTCTTCAAAGCCCAACAGAGGGCCTGAGGTCTCAATAGAACTCTGAACTCCAGAGGTATTTACTTATTGTTTACACTATGTATTTGGGATTTAGAAAAGTCTTCCTTGAAATACTAAACCCTGGGATAGCAGGGTTCTCAAGAAATGTTTATCATGGCAATACTAATACTTTATATTTGCTAAAAATGGATTGTTCACAAAATAGCTGTACCATATTGTCTACCACAAAGAGGAGAATAAAGAAGATCCTAATTTGAAAAACACAGACCTTAATTAAGTACCATAGTCTTAAACTTCTGGGTCAATCAGTCATCAGAAGAAAACAAAATGCAACCTTAAAGAATTATTCAGATTTAATAAAGAAAGATTTTAAGGGTTGTTTGAATACTGCTCCTTCTTTTAGAAAAACAACCTAAGTTTTAAAAATTATGAAAACTCAGATTAACACCTAAAAAGGGAGTCTGTCCAGCCACACCAGTCCAGTGCTCACCAATCCACTGCCGTACAATTTCTTACAAAAGCCTGCCCTGCACTCTTGTGGTGGCTTCTGTCCTATGCAACAAACGGGAAGAAAATTAATCCAAACTGTATAAGCCACGGCATTCAGACTTCCTGTATCTTTCATTGCTGTTAAGGAAGAGATGGGAATTACTTAATGTATATGAAGGCACAGCAGCAGTAAACACCTCTAAGAGCTAATATGAAGTACTTGAATGTAGACTACTTTGCATTTTACATTGATAGCGGTATGGTTAATGATGGTAATGATATTTGAAAATGTATGATTCACTTGAAATAACTAAAAGAAATGGATAGGATATATTAAATTTTTCTTCACTGAGGGCTAGAAATTAATTTTATAATAATACCAAGAAAAAAATTATATCTGCAATTTAGTATACTCCAAGCAGTTATTGTAATCATGCCACTATCTCAAAGATATGACAAAATGTCATCTCAATTATTAAATTATAATAGATAGATAGAGAAGATTTGGTTTTATTCAGATGCAAGATAAAATCGAGAAAGGCTTTAGGAGTTTTCTATTGATTTTCCAATAACAACAAAAAAAACTGTGCTTTGTGCACCACCTAGAGGAAATATGTAAAATTTATATTGCAATGCATAGTTGCATTGGTTATAGAGACTGAGTGAACAATCTCACCATTAGAGTTATAAAAGAGAAACTACTTTCATCTGCCTGCGGTGATTTTTCAGGTAGTCCTGCTGGAATGACTTCCAATCTTATCTAGATGAAGTAGATGTCAGTTGGAGTCTAGCATAAATACTTATAGTTGCAGTTACTAAAAATTTTTTCTTGAACATAATTTAAACTCTAATTTCCCTTCGTAAATTGGAAAGCCTACAGCTAGATTTTCTTCTAACATTATACCAAAGTCTATCTATTTAAAATTAAATGTAACACTTGTGTTACCAACAAATAGTTTAAATAACAAGGAAAAACCTCTCTCTCTTTTATTCTCCTTACCAAAACAAAACAAAACAAAACAAAACTGTATTACTGACAGGGAAACTGAAATGTAGATTATAAAAACTTCCAAACCTAAATGTTTTATTACCAAAAAAGAGAAGGAAAAATAACTGAATTTCATGACCATTTTTACCAGATATCTTTCTGGGCCTCATAGCCTCTATGTAGCAAAGTGTGTTCAATTAATAGTTACACTACCCTCTATGAGTAAACATTTTTAATATGCAACTCTGTCTTTATGGCATATATTCAATTTATTTTCTAGAAAAATTATTGATATTACTTATAAACACAATTTTTTTAATGAGAAGAGGCTCCTTACTATGCTATATTGAAAATACTTAAGACTAAAACGCTATGCCTTCAACTCTTCTCACTTATACTCTCTCTTCCTAATTAGTCTCATTCAAAAATAAAGTCTCAGTTAATAGTTTTACATTATTGACTCCAAATTAGTATCCGTATACAGTATACAGATCTTACATCTACATATTCAAAAGCCAACTCAGTATCTCTATTTGCATATCTCAAGGACAGTTCAACTCAACCTGTTCAGAACCATTATGTTCTTTCCCCCCCAAGCCTCCTTCTCTTGCAGCTCCCCTTTGTTGAGGCTATGACACCATGAAACTTGAAAGTCATCCTTAAAAACTGCCTCTTCCTTGCTCTTCAAATCTACTCCATTGTCCAAACCACTAAATAGCTCTGAAATCTGTTCACTGCTGTCCATGTCCACTTCTGCAGCCCTAGTTCAAACAACCGACACTTCTGAATTGGGCAGCTGTCCTAATGTCCAAACTCATCTCCCTTCATCACTCCCAGCCACGCTCAGTTTACCACTCAACAGCTAGGCCATTCTCATCACATTGCACCCACCCCCGAAACCCTCTTACAGTCCTTCAGTGGCTTCCCAGTGCTCCTAGGGACCAATACTCCAGTCTTGAATCTACCTAAGAAGGCTAGTTTCACTGATCATATCTGGCCAGTACCTGCTTTACCTATCTCAGGTCACACTGCTCTTCCCCTTGTCCTCCACATTGTAGCCACCAGAATTCTTTCAGTTCCTCTAAGCACCATTCTCTTTTCCCAGCCTGGACCTTTGTAAATAACTTTTGCTTTTTCTAGAACATGCTTCCTCTTACCCCATTTTAATCTAATCACCTCATTCTCAGCCTATTCCTCAGATCTCAACTCAAATTCACTTTCTCAGGGAACCTGCCCTCTGAGATTAGGCCAGATGCCCTCTCTTATCTGCCCCCTTTGTTGTCCTCATGAGCATAGGAAAACTCTCTGGTTTTGCTTATCATTGTATTTTCAGTGCGTGGCATAGAGTTAGCAAGCACTTAATATTTCTTGAATGAATGAATAAATACATGAACGACAAAGGCCATTTTTGTCCTCATTCCAAGAAAAAAAAAATCAAGATGAAAGACAGAGTACCTATGTTTATCTCCTCTCTTTCCCAAGACTCAATAAAAACAATATAGAGGTATACACAAAAATGATATACATGGACAATGAGAAAGAGATCGAAAGTGTGGCACTCACCAAATGATTGCAACAAATTTGGGGAAGACTGAAAGCAGATGATGATGAACTAGTGACTGATAAATTAAGGCAAAGGAAGATGCTATACGTATGCACACAGAGTGAGCTGTAGAAGACAGCTAATCTGCCCGGTGGAATCCAGATGACTGAGAACTTTGAAGTGCCAACTACAGTGGAGAGCAGAAGTGAGGCCTGGGCTAAAAATGAAGAGATTCATTGAAAGACTTCAGAGAAAAGATGTTATCTCCCCCTGCACCCTCCTCTCTCAGCCAACATCTTTCTCAGAAGGTCCAATTACCTAGCATTCACCCTCATCCCAAAGCTGGGTGAAAGGAAAAAAAAAAAGAAGAAAGAAAGAAGAAGGAAGGAAGGAAGGAAGGCGGGGGGAGGGAGGGAGGGAGAAAAGAAGAAAGGAAGTAGTAAAAGTAGCCATTCTTCTCTATAAAAATTGAATACGGTGCTTGAGAAGAAGTAGGGCAGCTTGTGTAGGAGTTGGAACTCTGACATTTAAGAGTCCCAAATTATAATGTTCATCTCCGCACCCACACACCTTCAACAAGGCTTGTCAGGGCAGTAACGGCCTTTGACAAAAACTCACTCAGCTTTTCTATTACCTCTTTCTAAAATATAAACAAACAAGCAAGAACCACCAAATATCTGAAGAAAGAAACCTGCACTATGAATGAAAAAGATCAAAATAAGCAAAAATGACTCTAGGAAAAACAGAGGTAATTCCTCAACAAGGAGATTTTTTTAAAAAACTTGTATCCTAAGAAATATTCAAGAAGATACCATATCTATTGCATGTATAAAGCAAACAAAAAAACAAGAACAGGATGCTATTAAAGATTAAATATCATAAAGCAAATGTGTTACAATATATGTCAAATTAAAATATGAATACTAAAAATCTTCCAGCGTAATAGAACTAAAAGACAAGAAATAAAAAATATAAAACAAGATGCCCAACATTAGAAAGAGAGAACAGAGATCATAGAAGAGAGGTGATAATAATAATAAATACTAATAATCATCCTAGAAGAAATCTCCTACAGCTAAAGTACTTCAGTGAACGTCTGCTCAGTGATATGTCTGGCTCAATTACTAAAAGGAAGACATTCACTGAGCCATAGCATTTTAAAACCTCAAAACAGTAAACAAAGAGAATATACTTTAAATTTCTAGTGTGGAAATAAAAACAAATTCCATAAAAAGGAACAAAACACAGACTGTCGTCAGAATTATCAGCAGTATCCGATGATAGAAACCAGTGGATGAATGTTTAAAATTCTGAGGGAAAATGATTTTCCACCTAGAAGTCTGTATACAGCAAAACCACCCATGAACTGTGAGGGCAGAAACAAGAAATATTTTCAGACATGTATGCAGTCGGAAAGTTCAGCTACCATGGTGCTTTCTGATGAAATTCCTTCTAGGATATATGCCAAAAAAAAGAAGGGATAATCCAAGAAAAAGTAAAATACCAGCAAAGAGTAGCTTCTTCTCAGAAGGGCAGTAAAGATAAGCCTCAGGATGACAGTGGAGCACCCGAACAGCAAGTCATACTGGCTAATCATGAGGATGATGGAGGGCTCCAAGCAAGAGAGCTTGGCAGGAAAAAAATTCACAGTGTCATAGACCGCATGATGGGTAGTTTGAACAAAATGTAAAATGCAGTAAAGGCAAATGATCAAGGAAAAAACAAAACCAGTTAGAAACTCTACAAGAAAGAAACAATTGTAAAAGGAAATATAAATATAATGCACTACTTGCCTCTTCAGTGAATGACATTTATATTTTACACAATCACTAAAAACATGAACAGTGTCTACTGAATTTTATATGTTAAAATCAACTTATGGACAAAGTATAAAATTATCGTGGTTATAGCATAGAATGTATGTGATGTGAACCGTGAAAAAAGTAAAGTTCAGTGACAAAAGGTGAAGGCAGAAGGGAAACTAGGAAAACTGAAGAATAGGGTTACTGTTTGTGTTTATAGAGAAGTGTCAAAAGATACTCTATAGTTGGAGAAACAAGAAATCAAGATAGTAAAAAATTATACTAGCTAAACTAAACTAAAGCTACTACATAGAAGATTAAATTTTTGATAAAAATATACTGAGAAGCAGGGGAATACTGGAAAGCTTGGCAAAAATGAGCTAAATCCTGATCTATCATAGCAAGAAGTCAATAAAGAATAAAACTGATAAATCTAGCAATAGATATATAAGCATATTTTAGCGATAGAGGTTTACTGTGTGAGAGCTAAATTAACTTAACCACTATGCCTATCTCCTCATCTGTAAAATAAGAACAATAATAGTACATACCTCATGGTGTTTATTGTGAGGATTAAATGAGTTAATATACATAAAATCCCTTACCATCCCTCGGTGTCTTCAGGGTATTAGTTCTGGAACTTCCTCGGATATCAAAATCATACTCAAGACACTCAAGTCCCTAATATAAAATGATGTGATATTTGCATATAATCTACCTCATCCTCGTGTATAATTAAATCATCTCTAGAGTACTTATAATATCTGATACAATGTGAAGGCCACGTAAATAGTTACGTGTGCATGGCAAGTTCAAGTTTTGTTTTTTGGAATTTTCTGGATTTTTGTTTCTAATATTTTTGATCTAGGGTTGATTGAATCCACAGATCGTAACATGTGGCTATAGAAGGCCAACTGTACTGCTTGGTATATTGTGGGTGCCAAATACAAATGTGTGTGTGCGTGTGCGTGTGTGTGTGTTTGTGTGTGTGTATTTTATGCCTCTTGATGAGTAATGCGGGTGGAGATGGGGAAGGGAGCCACAGGGCTCTTAATTTTCATTATTTACCTTTCTTATTATTTTATTTCTTTTAACAAGAATAAGTATTGCTCTGATAACAGGAAAAGTACTTGTTTAAAATAACTTTCAAAATCATGTCTTACCATTGATTAAGGTTAATTCCAAAGCTTAGAAAAGCCAAATTTAAATTTATATGATGAATTTTTAAGCTCTCTCATAATAGTAGTAAACACCTCTATAAAGTCAAATTGAATTAAAGGATTAATATGAGTGCAACTAACCCAAATTCTCATCCTTCTATGATCTTCCAGGCAAAAATGTTTTGGTGCTCTACTCCCCTTTGCTACATACATCAATTGTTCCTTTCTTTTTCCCCTTCACTTCCTTTCATTCCCCACCCCTCCCCCTCCCCCCGAACCCACCCATCCCTTTTTCTCTTTCATTGTCTTCTCTCCCTCTATACTGGTTGCCCTGCCTAAGCGTTAGGATGTTAGTGGCCTGTCTTACAGTGCTAACTTATCCCTCTTGGGGGTATTTAATACTCAGTGGATTGGTGACTATGGAAATAGTTTTCTCAGAAATTAAAATTTATATCAATAACATAACATAGTTATTGTAATACATATTATAAATGCAATTTATTCTATATTATAATGCTGGCATCATTTCCTAGGATCTCAGAAATGACCACACTTTTAAAGTGTCAGAAAATAACCTTTTAAAAATGTTTAAATAAATATTAACCATACTCTAAGGGTATTACAAAACTCTATTGTTCTAGTGAATCATTGAAATACTCAGAGAAATCATGTGCCTTTAGCATCATGTAGACACTTTTTTTAAAAAAACATACCTACAAATAGAATCACTTGCTATGCATTCATGTCTTATCACTAAATATAAAACTGACACTAACCAAAGTGAGAAAAATCTGATCCTAGGAAACAACTCTCTGAAGTACTATATTCAGTGATGTGGCTTTGCTAAGAATGAGCAATTCTAGTGCTGGGATAGTGGAACTTAGGAAATTAATCAAATTAAATACCATTTGGGGCTTCTTAAAATGAGATTCATCTTTCTTTAGTAGGCATTTTTTCTTATAAGTAGTCTTTTTCTGCTGTATATATTTTTCACTGAGAGGCCAACGCGTGGATTCACAGGTCGCAGCAGTAATGCAGCGTGAACAGCAGAGGGAGCTAGAGGCACAGGCCAACCTGGGAATATCAGTGAGCCTAGTGTCTCACCACTACAGCTGAACCACGCTGGAACTCCTAGGAAGCATGCATATGCAAAACTCCGTAACGTGAGGGCGTACAATGCGTACTGGTGGAAATAATTGAGAGATTTCTTTATTCTCAAAAATAGCATGAAACTTTCAAACTACCCTTAATGGAGCTCATTCTCGCCAAATACTATTTCATGGGCAAATATAATTAGGAAATTATATTTTTAAAATATTTTGGAAACACCATTAGCAAATATTTCACCACCTCCGTGATCGTCATTGTGAGTATCATCAATCAGTGCAGAGTCTGGGATACTTATATGAAGACTTGACGCCCTGGGTGGGGAATTATGCCAAAACAAATCATCTGACTCATGACTTCTACTAAGAAGGACTTGCTAGGGTGGCCCATTTACAGATTTATTCCCACAAGTGAGGCATTTTAAAATGCCTATTCAACGTTGAGAGGCGGTAAGACAAGCCTGGAGACAGGGCTGCCTGCAAGGGCTTGGGTGTCCTACTCATCTCGGCAGCATCTGTTGTTCTGGCTAATGTCTCGCATACTCACATCATGAACCCAAGAACCCTGAGGAGAATCCAGTGATGGTCTGCTTTTCTTGACCGTTTTGTGGATGCTTGTTTCACTACTCAAATTTCCCAACATCGGTATCCTATATAAAGCCCCGGATTGTAAGCAATAAACAAGAATTATCTATCAAAAAAATAAATAAATAAATAAAATGCCTATTCACTACTCTCTTCTCTATTGTCTCATGTTTTTCTCACTTATTTTTTCATATATTTCTTTTCCTTTGTATTTTACTTCTTTTAATTTTTCTTTCATTTCTACAACTCCTTTTCTCCAAATGACACCTATGTTTTCTATTTTTATCTTTTGTTCCAATCACATTTTATTTCAACCCCTATTTTTATTGCTCTTTAATTTCTTTTTCATAATTTATTCCTTTTTTCATTCATCCTTTTCTTCCATCTGCAAGCTTCCCCTCTTTTATAATCAGCCATTGTTTCAAAATTTTTCTTTTCCTCTTTCTCTTTTCACATTCATTGAAAAAGCTACCTCTTTTCCACTTTTGTGAAATGGGAATAACAAAATTTGCTGCTGTAATCACTGATTTCCTTATTTTATAAATGCTTAAGGCATGCCTACAGTATGAAAAATATGTAGTAGGCAACAGGGTTGCAGGGTGGGGTAGCAATAAGGAATGAATGAAGAAAATAAAAATGAAAAAGACATTATTCATTTCCTTTGCCGCTCATAATATAATAAGAAATAGACACAAATAAATATCAAGGCAGTATAATATCAGTACTATCAGGAAAATATAATATTTTTCTATGGGGATATAAGGGATTAACATGAAAACTTTCTAAGGACACAACCTCTGTGAGGAATCTTGAGGGATGGAGGGTTACCAATGAGTGTAAATGGAGAGAACAAAATGAAAAATAACACGAGGTGAGAGAGGGAGAAGTTTAAGCGTGTTAAAGAATAACTGGGGGTTTTGTACGTTATTTGTCAAACAACGAGGATGGTCCGTCTGCAATATTCATAATAGACTCTCCCTTTCAGTTAACCTCTTCCACCTTCCTGTAGACTTGGTAGGAAAGACTGAATATCACAATTACTAATCCTCACCCTTCCTTTGCCTCGTTCCCCCTTCATAAAATGGGATTAAAATAGTACTTAATTCATAGGGGTTTGGTGAGAATTAAGTGAGTTAATAAATAAATGTAAAGTACTTTAATTGTTCCTGGAACATATTACGTGCTGTAAAAGTATTTCTTACTGTTGGTGTTTTTGTTATCTTAAGAGTTAATTGAGGCCAATTCAAATAGTACTCTACACTCTTTCCATGAAGTTTTTTCTAATCTCTCCAACTCACTCTGACTTTTAATTTCACTGTACTCCTAGACACTGTTACCCAGTTAATATTTATTCTCTAATTATTTTATGTATTTTCATTTTGTGTCTTCATTGGATCATAAATTCCTTTTGGCAGGTCCCACAAAGTATTGTATGCTTGCTTGATTGGTCCATGAAACTAATATAATTGAGGGCACCTAAGAGACACTCAAAGAAGCATCAGCTAAACTCATCAATGTATTCCATGTCTTAGAAGTGAATAAGTGACTAGTATGACATGTAAGCCTGCACATTCATTAGTGGAAAGTGAAAATTATTAGTAAGCTCAGAAGAAATCTGAGAACTGCTCAAATAAATAAACAGTATTTCATTGTTTCAGGGTTATTTGACAGTATCAGGGAACATTTGTCAGATATTTTACTTTTACATATCTATTTATCCACAATGAATTAATTATTTAATTGAATTTTTGCAACCATCTTATGAGATTTTGTGAGTGAGGCTCAGAAAGGTCTATAGTCACACTGTCATTAATAATGACAGAGCTGGGGTTCAAATCCATGTCTACCAAACTCCAAGTATGTGCTCTTCTATAATAGAAGTAAGATAAATTGGAGAAATAATTTTTTTGGATTAAACAGTTATATTACACAGGCAAAACAACTATGGAAATACCAATAAAGTGAGAATAAAAAATCAAAATGCATATTTCTAGAGTTATCCAAGGAAATTTAGCAAGAATTAGCAAATGTCAAAAAGTAACTAATATAAAAGATTAGAACTCTGTAAATTTATTGTAAAGTCTCAAATCATTACTACTGTAATATTTTTTACAAGTGGTATGGAAAATCTTAGATACATGTTTATTGAGGGAACAAGTAATAGCAATAAAGTACCTTGATTTGTATTTCATGTTTTTAAGGGTCAACCTAAACTTTTTATTGACCCCATTAGTGGGTCATTTCTTTGATAACTTGGAGTAGGGCTAATACATTATTAAATGGAGCCTGTCTTTCTGCCAGTTCCATTTTTTTCTTTTTACGTATCAAGTATTGCTTATTCATTAAACATTTTCTAGCTAATGACAAATATCACAGAGTAAGGTGAACTTCTTCCTTACCTGGGCCAGGACTGATGCCCAAGAAAGCTAACCCAAGGAGTAGTTGGGGTGCTGTAATGCTCACCTGAGGTATAGTTTGCTAAAACTGCCATAACAAAATATCACAAACTAGATGTCTTAAACAACAGAAGTTTATTTTCTCACTATTCTGGAGGCTAGAAGTCCAAGATCAATGTGTTGGCAGGTTTGGTTTCTTCTGAGACCTCTCACCTTGGGTTGCAGATGGTCACCTTCTCCTTATGTCCTCACGTGCTCGTCCCTTGGTCTGCATGTTGTCTGTGTCCTAACCCTCTTCTTCTTATAAGGACACAAGTCATATTGGATTAGGGCCCATCCATCTGACCTTATTAATTACTTCTTTAAGGGCCCTGCCTTCAAACAGTCACATTTTGAGGTCCTGGTAGTTAGAATTTCAACATAGAAATTTTTGGCAGGGGGGGTGGGGGAAGACACAATCCAGCCCATAACACCTAGCATCAAGATCTGAATCATCTATCTGGTTAAAGCAAGACTTGAACTGTAGCACTCAATTACCTAACTAAGCACTAGGCAAAGCAGGAGAACCAAAACATGTTTTTGTTTGTATTTTGGGGTTTTTGTTCCGTTTTGTTTTCGCAGATTTTGATATTTTTAAAAAGCATCAAAACAGTCATCATGGAAAAAGCAGAACTTTTTTGCATTTTCTTATACTTATAACAGTCTTGTTAATTGGCCTCTAAGGGTCTTAGCCAGTCTGTGGCCAATCCTGGCTAAGGGCTAAGGGAGCAGCCCAGGTAAGTGGATGGGTAGCCAAGGCAGGACTCTGACCTAACATGGGAATTAGAATGCAAATCAGAAGACTATGACTGAATTCCAGTTATAGGGTCCACAGGAGTTAAGAGAGTTGAAAGGGAAGGCTGCCACTGTGGACCAGGAAAGCCACACCCTCACTCCACGTACATCAGATAGGAGGCCTGGGATACCAGGTTTGGTTTGGATTCCTTTAGAGTCCCCGAAGGGTAAATCCTAAACAAAGTGGTGGAAAGACATCAGCTTTAAAGTGAAAAAGTTCTGAATCAAGACACTAAATATGAATCATACTGTTTGTGAATCTATGAAAATGTGATCACACCTCTTTGGGTCTCAAATTCAGTAAATATCTCCATAAACACTAGTTCTTTTTCTTTACCCTTTTTGCACAGCTGAGTAGGACTGGAGGAGATAATTACCAATTATAAATGTAATCTAGTGAAAAGTAAACCAGAACTAAATCGGGCCAGTAGCAACATGGAATGTATCTTCAGCCACCAGTGTCACAAAGTCACATGTAATAAATCTACAGTTTCCTGACTTTGCATTAATATGTTATGGAAATATCTAAGAACAAAGGTATCTCCTTTAATGTCTATCTAAATAGTCAAAACTTCCCTGAACACCACATATTAGAGTATTTTCTGTTAAGCTTAAACATTTGCTTATTGCCATAGTAGCGTAGTGTTGACATTTCTGGTTGCTAGGAGTGTCATAGTGTTGGGTACGTATACAATAGCATTCTGTCAGCTCAGATGTGGGACCTTTTAATCAGCAGGACTTTCTTTTTCTATGCTGGTACAATAATCGAATGTATAGATTTACCATGCAAATTATACATGAATATCTGAACTCACTAATCCAGAGAGATAAAACACGAGTATTTAATAACTTATATTTAAGGATTTTTTTTTCAGCATCTTTCAGAGTGAAAAAATAAATAAAAGCCTTGAAACAAAATGGATGCCCGCCAGTAACATAATGGCTGAATATATTGTGCTGCACACACACCTCGGATACCACGGAGTCATTAAAAGAAGTAAATTACAGGTATGTCAGTTGACTTGAAAGAATTTCCACCCTGCGTTGTCAAGTGAGGAAAGCAAAATGCATAAAACTATGTATCTATAGTAATGTTCATTGCAACATTATTCACAGTAGTCAAAAGGTGGAAGCATTTAAAATTTGATTATGTAATTCTTTTTTTTTTTTGGTTGCGTTGAGTCTTCGTTTCTGTGCGAGGGCTTTCTCTAGTTGCGGCAAGCGGGGGCCCCTCTTCATCGCGGTGCGCGGGCCTCTCACTATCGCGGCCTCTCTTGTTGCGGAGCACGGGCTCCAGACGCGCAGGCTCAGTAGTTGTGGCTCACGGGCCTAGTTGCTCCGCGGCATGTGGGATCTTCCCAGACCAGGGCTTGAACCCGTGTCCCCTGCATTGGCAGGCAGATTCTCAACCACTGCGCCACCAGGGAAGCCCTGTAATTCTTAATATTTTATAACTTTAAAACATATTAATATAACCTTAATTTTAAATACTTTTACATTTACTTTAAAATACATTTTGTAAAATATATTCAAATTTGGATTTTAAATGCAATCATGCTTTGAATACAATTACATTTTAAATTATTTGATCATTACCATTAGAACACAGATTATGCAAAAATCTTGATCTTGACAAGATCAAATCTTGACAACCTAACTAATGATTTTGTTGAAATAAAGGCAAGAAAAAAAGTTTATAGAATAAACATATAATGATTTATGAATTATATATGTCTTTATTTTATTAGTCATGTAAAACACTTCCTATTCAATGGACACCAGACAAAAATAACTAAATTTGGTCTTTTGGATATTTTGCCAACTTATGGTCCTTATAAAACTATAGTTTTACACATATCTTTCAAATGTTATTATGAAGATATATTTGTCAAGGTAGGAGGATTTCTACCTTGTTTTTACAGTTTGTTAACTTGATTTGTGATGTTCAAAGGTTCTAAAATGCGTATGCGGGCCTCTATTTTTACTTTTGACCCAGGCTACCCGAATCTCCTGAACGGGCCTGGAAAGCACTCTGAACACAGGATTTATGAGAGTCCTAAGGTTAGAGCACCTACAGAATGGCAGAGGCTACTGGCTCAAGATATCTTGTTACTCAGTTCAGTTGAGAGTGGAGAAAGCCTATTGGCTTTCTGTTTCTAGTTGATGTTTCTAGTCGATACATGTATCCTGAAGTTCATTCATTTCGCCAAGGAAAAATCACTTCCACATCCATTTTCCTAACTAACAAAACTTTTGGTTTTGGTTCATTTTTTTTTTAATTTTTTTTTTTTTAATGAAATTAAGATAAAGCCTTCAGAGAGTGAGCTTTGCTTAATCTTTCAAGTGCTAACTAACACCCCTGGAGTCTGCATACCTAACTAGGGTAATTCAAATGTTAACTAACTGCCCTTAGGGTGCAAATTACACTGAACTATCACACTATATACCACTGTTTAAATAGCAGTATTTTAAAGTAAATTATAGCAAATGTAACAATCACCGTATATAAGGGCTTTATAATCATGAGTTCTGCCATTAACTAGCAGGTCTTTAATATGTTCTTGCATTCAAACAATGCCCAGACTTTTCTCTGAAAGGTCAGAAGTCATTCAACTCTATCCTAACAGACCTCAATTTGATATCTGCTGTTCAGAACCCACACTGTGAGCCCAGAGACTAGAAAGGACATCTCCCTTTCCAGCTGGTCCCTCGACGCTGCTCATAGTAATTGGCTAAACTGTAAACAGGTTAGAAGTGGTTGCCACCGCTCCCTACACACCTCTCAGATCATGGCACACATCGCTGACAGTGGTATCTCCTCACTGAAGCCAATTTCTCCAGTTCAATCTTGGGTTCAAGGTATGGGTAAATTTCTGTACACAAGCCATATAACCCACCCAACTCATTTGAGGGGGCTCAGATCTCCACCGTCAAATGATTTGAACAAAATGATCATTTAAACCCCACTGTCTAGAAAGATGAAGTCCAAACACCTATCTTGGCTACCACCTCCACTTGGAGCAAAACCAGTCCCAAGGGAATGGAAACCGGACCCCTAGCACAATGCTATTCTAGTGGAAGTCTTACATCACAGGCCATGTCACCAATCTACTACATTTTTCTAATGCTTCCAGTTCTTTTAAGTTTTCTGGCCTTGAGTTCTCTTCCTTATCAATATCTTTCAGCTTGGGTCTGGGCCTCCACTAGGATATTGGTTTGTGGGGTACATAGATTCCTTCTTTTTATCAGCTATCTGTTGGGGGTGCCTGTGAAAGAGTACCTCCACCTTGCTTCCAGAAAGGCTAAGAACTGCATTAAAGTTGTAGATCTCTCATTTGTGCTAGCTGCTATACAAGTCACCTGGCTTAGCTTGATAAGTCAACGCTTCCTGTCCAACATTGGTAGCTTGAAGAGGCTGGAGTTATGGTGATGAACATTCCTGGTTTTCCTGGGGCTGAGGTAGTACCCGGGACATAGGATTTGCAGTACTAAAATGGGAAAGTCCTGCACAAATCTGGACCAGTTTGTTACTGTCATTGGGTGATTGGCTGGATTTTAGCACATGTGGCATACAATGGAAGTTTCATGTACAGCAGTGCCCGCCCAAGGCTGGTACAGTGATACTAACACATTTCCTACTTAAAAAGCTCCTCTGGCCAGTCCCTTTTACATCCAAGTTGTAGCCTTAGAAAGAAAGAAGATTCTTCTTTGACCTTCTTGAAAATTTTAAGAAATTAACTTTCACAGTCTCCTAGCCCTCTACTTATTCAAAAGCCATAGGGTCTTTAAGCATTTTGCTGCCATTGCCAAAGGTTCATTTGTTTCAAAGACAAATGACCTCAAGCCTGGGACTCTATGACATTCCATTAATGTCTGGCATTTCCAGGATTCTGATACTTATTCCACAAATAGCTCCTCAATCACATACCTTTCAGCTGAGCTATCCTTAAGCTCCCCTTCCCTTCATTTTCTTCTCCTATAAACTAAAAAGTTTGTATGGACTGAGCCCTAATAAGTTGTAAGGTGTTTCTTTATTATTAAGTAGAGTACATTTTATGCAAAAGGTATCAGAAACTAAAATTATTCATTAACAAATATTTATTGAGCTGTTGCTATATTATAGCACTGTGCTAACTGCTAAGGATACAAGAGTGAACAACGCAAGCCCAATCTGCTAGGCTAGTGAGGGTTGCTGAGAAGTAAATGAGCAACTGCAACGTGGCAAATACCATGAGGGTCAAGTTCCACATGCTATGGGGGCACAGGGGAGGAACGAGTCATCCAAATTTGGGGGTCATGGAAGATTAAACGGATGGTTAGCACTCATCTGTTCACGTATTCGTTGCTTAATTCAATAAATATTTATTGAGAGTCTTATGTGTACCAGCACTGTGAGAGCCATTTTAGATGAGCATAAATGTAAATATGACTTAGTCTTTATGCTGAAAGTGTTTCATAGTCTAGTATGAAAAAAACACATGTAAATAAATAACAAGCAGTTATTTATTTAGTTATTAATAAGTGCTATTATAAAGGCCTCTGGGGAGAGTTTGACTGAAAGAGGTGACTTCTGTATGGAATTGTATTTGACCTTGAAGGTTAAGGAGGAACTTTCTTTTGGGACAATGGGGAAGAAGAAGGGCTCTCCACACAGAAGCAACATCTCATGGACATATGTACAGGTATGGAAGCACAGGATCTGCAAGGTAAGTACAAGAATTGGGTGTGGCTAAGGGTTAGGTGTTTGTGGAGAGTGGTAGACAATGACTGAAACTGTAGGTGGCATCAGATCACAGAAGGTCATTTTATGCCATCTTTAAGGGGTTTGGATTTATTCTGAAAATAATGGGAAGCCGCTGAACAGTTTTAAGTCAGGAAGTGACCTTTTCAGATTTGTGTCTTGGAAAGATCTCTGTAAAGATTGTGAGCGTGGACTGAAGGAAGAAGCGCTTTATCGAATTCTCAAAACCACTCTGTGAAGTGAGTATAACAGGTATTTTTACTCACATTTTACATAGAGGAATCTAAGATTTAGAGGTGTCAAGTGATTGGCTTAAGGCCCCATAGGCCATTCCAAAATTGACGAAAATCAACACTTGGTCCAGATAGGAATATAAATAGCTGGGAACCTCTATGCAGTTAGCCTTTGGCTTCAGTCTTGCTACCCTTGAAAATAATAATTACAAACTAGTTCTGGTTGTAGTGCCGACTCTAAGTAGTTTTGCATAATCGATTAGATAGAATTGATTCAATTTGAATCAGACACTTTGAAGTTTCAAAGCACACCACAGTGTGCTTTTCTATTTCCTAGGCAAAGGTCTGGGTCACTCATATTTTCTAATGTTATTCTATATCTTCTAAATCTTACATTCCAGGCTGCAAGTGAGCCATGGAAATATTCCAACTTTTCTAATTTGTAGCCAACAGGAGGCAACTCACTTTAAGGAAATGACATTTTTATCCTCTAATATTGTAAACATTTCAAAATTGTTGACCCTGGCTCAAATATGTTTCTTCTGATATTTGTGGGATATTGTAGGTGGCAAATAATTGAGAATTAGTTTGATTTGGTTTTCTTCCCTTCTCAGTTTTATATTTAGGTGCAAACGAGCCAATAATGATTTTCTTTTCCCCCAAATGTCTCTAATCAGTACTTAAAGTTTTCAAAGAGTTTATTAATTACAATAAATATTAAAGGTTATGTTCATAGAAAAAGAAAACACAGTAGTTTAAATTATTCCTGGAAAGTCTGGATTTTGTTGAGGTGAAGGGTGAGTAGCAATAAGTCTGTAAATGTTAGCAAGGGAAAGTCAGTTTACTAATTTTTCCTATGTAACAATGGTTCTCAAAGTGTGGTCCGAGGGCCAACAGTTTCTGCGTTACCTGGGAACTTGTTAGAAATAAAAATTCTTAGCCTGAACCCCAGACCTACTGAGTGGAGCTGGGGAGTGGGGGAGAAGCAGCAGTCTGTTTTTTCAGAAGCCCTCCAGGTGATTCTGATGTAGGTTAAAGCTTGAGGCACATTGATATAAAGGAAGAAAGCATATGTTTCAGACTATGAAAGACATGGTTTCCATTCCAACCTCAGACATTTGATTTTAGACACATCATCTATTTCCTGGTGCCATCATCACATTATCTGGTTAATAACCCCATAGCTGGCCTCGTGAGTATTATAAGTGATACCTGATCATCTGTTATAGTGACAGTCTTCCGCCTCCAAGTGATTTGGATACATGCTTAAGTTTGAGAACCACTGGTCTATAAGTGTAATATATTGGAAGCAGACCAGCTACGTAATTTGAGAGGCCCAAAGCAACATGAAAATACAGGGTCCTTTGTTCAAAAACTAAGAATTTCAAGACGGTGACAGCAGAGCATTAAACCAAGTAAGGGGCCCTACTAAGCATAGGCCTACAACTACACAGGTTGAATGCCCAAAGAGGAGTTTTTGCTTGTATCTAACCACACCATTTTGTTTTGTTTTTAGATGGAAACAATACAATGCCATGAAAGTGGGCCACATTTTCTCCTCAGACACTACCTCCTGTGCTGTCAGTCTCCACAGGCGGACGGTGCTCATTGGCCTCCCCATCTTTGCTCAGTATTGTCTTCTTTTTAGCTAGCCAAATGCATTTGTACTTCAAGACCCAACTTAAGGTCCCCATCTTCTGAGAATTCTTCCCTTACGACCTTAACTCACTCAACTCTTTCTAAACGTTTCAGTACTAGTTATATGACATATTTAGCTCTTTTTAAAATATTAATGATTGCTCATCATTGTGTTCCTCTTGTGTCTTAAGTCAGAGTATAAACATCTTAAGTATTGAGATGGTGTCATCATCATACAATGGAAAGAACATAGGCTTTCAAACTCAATAAAGCCTGAGTGTAAATACCCTCTCTTGTTTACTAGCTGTGATATAGGTAAATTTGCTCTTGAGTCTCAGAATCTTCACTGGAAAAACGGGTTAATAAGACCTACTGCACTGGGTTGTTGTGAGGATTAAATGATATAATATACGTAAAACCCTGGGCATATGTAAGTGCTCATCAAATATTAGTTCATTTATTGGATGTCTCCCACCACACACCTGATTTTGTTTCAGCAAACAGATCATTGCTAGACACAAAGTCAAACACAAATTTCAATAAATATATGCTTGTTGGAAATTGTATTTTATTTTTTATTGTATTAAATTACATGTACCCAGGAGGTAAACCAATCCTATGTTGAATTTCTTATAAAATGTTAATTATTATCTGACTTTTTGTACATTCTTATGTTTACATTCTGACTCATAAAAAATTTTAAATTTTGTACAATTCTCTATATTTTCAAACCTCCTATGTTATTAATGTTACCTTAAGGGGTGAAAAGAGAGACAGTTTTATTCCCAATGAGGAGATGTGAAAGACCGGCACAGACAGGTTAAGGGATAGCTCTAATTACATACACTACCAGCGTAATTAATATCCACTAATGTGTCCTTGAAGCTGGGTCTAAACTCATATGCTGACTCCTTGTCCAATATTTTTTCCACTATGCCAAATCTGAAAAGGACATACAGGGATAATTATCTTAAGAACATACCTGTAAAGTACTTACAGGAACAATTATTTTAATTGATTAAAACAGAATAAATGATACTATTTCTTTTTATGCTGCGCACATAGTGCGCATTCCATGTCTGTTAAACAGCATGTAAGCTGCCTATTACAGTTCTTGGTTCACTGTAGTACGTGTTTAGTAAAGAGTGACTTATTTAAATTCCTCTATTTGATAAACGCGTTTTATAGGAACGATTTTTTTCCTAATGAAAATTTAAGGACAAGGTTCATTATTATTAACACAGTTTCAGTTTGGGGCCTAGCAAATCATGCTTGAAAGCTGTTTTTTTTCCCCCCGTGTGAACTATTACACTCCTTCCTCCTTCCTGACTGGCGCAACCCACACTTTGCCTACCAAACTTATGACTCAAAGGCCCCTGAGGACTTTCTGTAGCCTTGCAGACATAGCCCAAACATCCAAAGCTGCTTCCACGTGAAACAACCAAACACAGTCCCACAAGCAGAAGATCCGCTACAGCGAGAGCTCCTATAGACAGGGCAAATGAGAAAGCAGCGTCCCCCTTTGCTCCCACCCCTCCCCATCTGCAGCATCCAATTGCTTTCCTCTGTTGTGCGGTCGGCTCCTGGGATTGGTCGGGATCGGGACCGGCGCGGGACCAGTGAGCACAGGCCGAGCGGGGAGACTGGTCAGTCACGTGCGGCCGCCCGGTTACCCCGCCTCACTGCGCGCCTGGCGGGGCGGGGCGGGGCGGGGCGGGGCGAGGTGGGCGGGGCCCGGGAGCTGCTGCGCCTGCGTTGTGGGCGTTCTCGCGGAGCAGCTGCTGCCGCCGCCGCCTCCGCCTCCGCCTCCGCCGCCGCCTCCGCCGCTACCGCCGCGTTTGGGTGTAGAATTAAGAATTCCTGCGCCTCGTTAACAATGAAGCAGAGTT
This sequence comes from Balaenoptera ricei, assembly GCF_028023285.1. Classification (NCBI taxonomy): domain Eukaryota; kingdom Metazoa; phylum Chordata; class Mammalia; order Artiodactyla; family Balaenopteridae; genus Balaenoptera; species Balaenoptera ricei. The sequence goes on along the minus strand of NC_082650.1, from coordinate 39,856,503 downwards.
CGAACGTGCCGGCTTTCCTCAGCAAGCTGTGGACGCTTGTGGAGGAAACCCACACGAACGAGTTCATCACCTGGAGTCAGGTAAGGGTGAGGGCACGGCGGCCTCCGAACCCCCTAACTAACGTCCTCCTCTCTCGCGCTCTCCCGCGGGGTTGTCTCTCGCGGCCTGCGGCTCGACGCCTTCTGTGAGGCCCGCGGCGCGGGGGTGGCACGGGCCTCGGCGTGCAGCCTCGCGGGGGACCCCGGTATTGTTCGCGCGGGGAGCCGCGGGGGTCCCGGCCGGCGCCGCTGGCTCAGGCCGCGGTGGGGGAGGGGCGGCCGGCGCGGGGCGCCGCGGCCCGGGAGACCCCGTAACGGTCCGACCCGGGCGGCGTTCGGAACCAGCCCGGCGGAACGAGGGCGGCAGACGAGCCGAGGGAGCGGGAGCCACGTTACTGCACACTCATCCTCCGTCCTCCCGCCGGGCTCGCGGGCTGCGGCTCGCTGGGGGCACGGGCAGCTCTGGCCGGGATCTTCAACGCGGGGTTTATGTGAGGCAGTCTTTACCTTCGCGACCTGATTCTCGCCCCTAAAACAGACACACAGTCCGCCTCGCATCTGAGATCTTTATGAGGACGGCAGTCAGGGAAGGAGGCAAATGTTCAAACGCAGGTTACTGCTTATCAGGAGGCTTGAAAATATTATATAGAAAATGGTACGTTATTCTTTCGCGATTCTGAGCCGTTTTTATAAACGGATTTTTATGATTACTTTAATAAAAGTGCCAATAGACAGGTGTTCAGTACCATAGTGGAGAGCAAAAACGAATCACTGAATTTCACTAAACAGTTGCCGGCAGTGTGGTGTATAGATGTCTTGATTATTGGTTTGATCCCAATTCTGCCACTAAACAGGCTCCTTATCTCGTCTGACCCAAGTGTCGTCGTCCATAAGATGAATAGGTTACTTAGGTGATCCAAGACCCCCTCTAGTTCCAAATACTGATTCTAATTAGAATGATTATTACACAAACAGAGCATTTGCGTTACAATACACTTAGACTATTGGAATCGTTTTGTGAAGGGGAGTGGAGTTCTCTTATTTTAGATGGTCATCTGTTTTGGATATTATCTTGTTTAGAGGCCTGGAAAAGAGTAAGTGAAAACTACCTGCACAGTGCCTGGCACCTGTTAAGTGCTGAGTAAATGTTATCTCCCCTCTTTCTCACTTTCTTTTCTGTTCCTTTTCTGTTCTGTTTCCTATGCTAGGAACCCTCAGTTTTATTATTTTACCTTAACAGGGAGCACTGTATTGAGTACGTGAAGTTTTGACTACTGTAACACCACGGTCTGCCTTATATTGCTGTCATTTGTTTATTTTCTTTATCTCCCTCTAGGACTTAATTTTCTTTAAGGTCAGTAGCATCGAGTGGATGTTGTGCATTAGGCATTTGATGAATTCTGCACAGTTGTACAAAGAAGGGGTGAAAATAAGGAAGCCAGCCACCAGTATACACTTAAAAATAAACAGATGTCTCATGCTTTTCATCAGTCATAAGGATTAAAAGTTGACAAGGATGGATCAGCACAGACTGCAGTTACTCAGCCTTGTAAGAGATTGGACTGAGAGTCTCCCCACTCCCAAGCTGGCTTTATCACACCTATTTGTCTTGGGTGGGCCTTCTTGTTTTTATTGCCTAGAAATGGTACCTAAATATATTGGAAATTGGTTTTAGTTAAAGGGTATTCTGTCAGCAGGTCTAATAAATTCTCGTTAGCCAAATATTTTAATAATATTTTTATTTTATGGGCAGTATTAAATGTGTAGAGTTTCATACTAATCCATAAATGCATCATTTTATGAATTCTAAGCCAAATAAACAAACCACTTAAAAATCATTCTTATTTTTTTTCCATTATTAAGTCTAAGCTTATGTTTTGGCTACTCATTTTTTAAACACATAGTGGGACAATTAAAGTATAAATTCAGTGAGGACAGGGACAGTATCTGTGCCAAGGGACACAGTAGGTACTTAATAAATGTTTGATGAAGCAGTGAAATCCTTGGACTATGTAATGGAAATGGTAGGAATGATAAAAGTGGAATGACGCCTGAAAAGAATCTCAAAGATCATCTGGTTTAGTCTCATTATATAGATGAGGATTTGAAGCTTAGAAGCTTAGGTTAGATTATTTATCTATAATTACAAAGCTAGCATTATTGGAGGTGGGGCTCTAACATAGATTTCTGAGCTCCCAGATCATTCTTCCATCAACGGCCCTACACTTAATACAGGTCGTCACAGTATTTAGTTTTTATACCAAAATGTTACTCCTCCACAAGTCAGTGGACAATTCTGGATTAATGTCTAGGGCTATGCTTAGTTGCCTAAGGAAGTTGTCTTACATTCCCACAGATTTTTCCAAAAACAGTGTTAACAATGAAAGGTAAAACTTTAATTGAACAATGATGTTAGATGGAAAAACCAAAATAATCTACTCTCATCTTTTATAAGTTGCTGTTTATGATTGTTTCTGGTTTCCTTCAAACTTGTTTTGCTGGACTTCTGTTGAGGTAATTTAGCATTTATACTCTCTGAGTGAAAATCATATTAAGACCTTTTAGAAGTAGCAGATGTTTGGGAAAGGAGGCGATCTTTTATGCAATTGTTTTCACTTGTGGAAAATAATTTACTCTAGCTAGAGTATAAGGCAAGGGGAGAAAACTTACCAACTGCAGTTTGAAAAGCTTGGCTTAATATTCCTGAAGACTTATATAACTTTAGTTTTCCTTGAAATTTGTAGTATGACAGAAATGAACTAATACCCCCATTGATGTCATTAATTGTAGAAATATAATATTCTGAACAATCAAAATTATACTGTTATAGACTCAAATAATAGAAATGTCTTTAGATTCTGAGTGTCTTTAAAACATACAGTACATCCCCCAAATTCCCCACTGATATTTCTCTTTCTTTTTTTGCCTGTTTTTACATTTCCTATAGCTATTTTGGCTCTGGTAGGCAGTCTGTTACCAGAATCGAGGACAGGGATAGTACTGTTGAACAACCTAAAGCTGTTTTAAATGTAACAGAGTCCTAAACAGAGGGCACAGGTTTAGCTTGGTAGCAACTGGGGAAACTTGATCTTCAGGGGCAAGAAGTTGTGGAAGTTGAATGGAAGTTCTTGCCATTGATCGTAAGGAACAGCCTTTACTGTTACTGATATATGATACTCAGTGTATGTTGAAGTGAAGCAATATTAAAAAAAGAACTGTAAAGTCACTGTTTTACCAGTGTTACTGCCTTTGTCTCAGTTCTTCTGGTTGCTTGAGAATACCAAGAAGGGATTTCCACTAAAGACTTCATACCCATCTGTTCCACCTTTTTGTGCCCTATGGCAGTCTCTACTTCCCTATCCATCTCAAGTCAGCAGAGACAAATCAGGAAACAGGAGGGGGAGCAAAACCAGAATTTGTCCAGTGTTTTCTAGCTGTTTTGGATGAATTTGAACAGTAGATCTTTAGACTTGCCAGTGTTATGGTATTGTTTTGAATTTCCCAGCAGTACTCTCAAGTGAAAACAAGAAAGGCCACAAATGTGGCAGAATAGGGGTTAAATCCACTTTAGATGGACCTACAGAAAAGTTGACTGACTCACAGACAAGTATTTTTTATTTGTATACGTAAGAGAAAGAGCTAGAGACTCGCAAGGAATGGTTGGTAAACATTAAGAAATTATAGACTGGTTGTTTAAAAAAGAGATTTCTATTTTGGAAACTGTTTTAAAGTAATGGGGCTGAAGTATTAGATTATTATTAAGAGTATTTTGGACGTTTATAACCAAGAGTACCAGTTTGAGCAGAAACAATTACTATTTGGAAGCTTGCTAACATTTATGGGTTAGGCCTAAAGAGAAGCTACCATCCTTCCCACCCTACTGAGTGTAAGTGGCTTTTTGTCCCTTATAAAATGCATAGGGAGAGTTCTGTGTTGCAGTGCTTAAGCTTCACAGGTTTAAACAGCAGTAAGGTAGAAATTTTGCACTCAAAGAAGTTATTTACTAATTTTGAAGTAGAGACTGAAGGAATACCATAAGCAGAGACACAGAACGATATTAGTGAGTTAGGGTTGTGTGTGTTTGAGAGAAAGAGCAATATAAACAAGAGGCATTCATCTTCTCATTTGATATATATAATCCAAGAGTTGAAATTCTAAAAATATAATTTGGTCCACTGTGATCAAAGACTCATTTATTGTCACTCACAAACAGTTGTGACTCTGTTACAACCAGACAGTGTGCTAGGTAGTAGGAATTCATTCAGTAGTTAACAAAATAGCTGCCTTCATAGATCTTACATTTTAGTGAAGGATACTGATAATTAAGAAGTAAGCAAACACAAATAATATAATTTCAGTTAGTGATAAGTAACAAAATAAAGCAGGGTAAAGAGAGAGTGCAATTAGGAGGCAGAAATCACACAGTATTTTGAACAGAGAAAGTTTAATAGGATAACTATATCAGGAGAATTGGGGTAAAGAAAACTCTAAAGAAGATAGGAATAGCAGTTATAAGAAGCAACCATCACTGGTAGGCCTAAGAGCGAGTGCCCAAGTAAGAGCCCTTCCCCGAAGTCTAAGACCTTGTTGGAGAGAGAATGCCCATATCTCACTGAATGGCAAAGACTTCACTGATGCCACACTAGTGGGACTTACTAGAAATCCATCCTTCAGAACTTGCCGGGAAATATGCTTTCTAGGGCAGGGGTTGGCAGATTATGGCCTGTGGGCCAACCATGTGTTTTAAAAGTAAAGTTTATTTGGAATATAGCCATGCTCAGTCTACTTACATATTGTCTGTAGTTGCTTTCTTGCTACAGGGGCAGAGTTACGACCTTATGACCTGCAAGCCTAAAATATTTATTGTCTAGCCCTTTAAGAACATGTTTGTTAACCTATGCTCTAGGGTACCCTAGAAAGCTATTCATGGAGAGATGCCTGGCCAGAGATACTCTGATTTGAACCCTCCCAAGGGAGAGGGAGTGTTGGGGGAAGCTGCTGGCCTTAGGGTGCTGCTGCCTTCTGTGCACTGCAAGAGCTAGGTGCTGGAGAACCTTCCTGCACAGCAGGAACCTGCCAAGGACACACTGGAACAAGGAAGGGTAATCCCTTCCTCTTGTAATATCTCTCTAGTATCTTCCATGACAAAGCTTAACACCGTGCTCGAAAAGAAAGATAGTTAAGACTTAGCTCCATATTTGCAGAGCAGACATTGAAGAATGAATTTGGCGCAGTAAGTTCATAACTAGCATGTAAAATGACTGGAATCTGTTGTATTTTAGGTAGAGTGACGATGAAGCCTCTTTGGGGAGGTGATATGTGAGCAGAGATCTGAATGATTAGAAAAGATGGGTCTGGCAAAGGGGAATGGAAAATGTAAAGGCCTTGAGCATAGCATGTTCATATGATTGCAGAAGCCCCATGTGGTTGGATTATCTTTAGATAACATGAGAGTGAGGTCAGAGAGGTAGGCAGAAGCAGATGGTATAGGGCCTTAGGGCATGGTAAGGAGATTGGAATTGAGGGAACTAGTTAGAAGACTATCACAGTTTTCCACTATGGGATTGAAAATAGCGTGGCTGAGACTAGGGTAATAGCAGTGGAGGTGGTGAGCAGCAGATGTAATATCTACTTTGAAGGCAAGGTCACGGATCTTAATGATAAATTTTCTGGAGTTGGAGGAGAGATAGAAAAGAATTAGAATGACTCATATATTTGGCCTGAGCAATGGATGGATGATGGTGCCACTTGCTGAGATGCGGGAAGATTCGGAAAAGTGCAGGTGGGGATTCTGTTTGGCCATGTTAACTTTGAGATTACAAATGGATCGCTAGTATTACTTCAGACATGTTTTGTTTTGCTTGCATTTCACTGACCACACTTGGTCATACGACCACACCTTATTTCAAAGGAGCTGGGGAAGTGCAGTGCTGGAAAGGAGAACAGCATGAATGACTTCTGTACTCCAAGACCTTCAAGTGGCAATGTTGAGTAGGTTATTTAGATGATGTAACACTCTGGCATTCAAGGTGGAGTTTGGAGCTTGTGAGTGGTAAAGCCATGGGACTGGATGAGATCATCCAGGGAGACAGATGAAGATAGAAGGACCTGCAAGATAGGGTATTCTAATATTTAGAGGGTATGAAGACAAGAAAAAGCCAGCAAGAGAGATTGAGAAGGAACAGTGAGAAAGGAGAAAACACAAGGGAGTGAGGTCATATAAGTTAATGGAAGAAAATGGTTCAAGAAAGAGATGATCAACCATGTCAAATGCTGTTTTGACTTTTCTTATACACCTCTTCTGGTGTATATAAGCAAAAATTTCTCTAAGGTAGTTACACCTACATTGAAGAGTAGAATTTCTGGAAAATAAGGTAAGACATGCTCAACCTCAAGATTAAATTATTTTCCAAAGAAGTCAAATCAGCTTGTACTCCTTTTAGCCATGCATGAGATTTCCCATTAATTTGTCTCTTCAAAACCTGATATTCTCATTCTTCTGAGTTTTTACCAATCTAGTGGATATAAAATATTATCTCAGTGAGGTCTTAATTTATATTTCCCTCATAATTAATGTGTTCAAACACTTTTTCATATTTATTGGCCATTTGTGTTTCGTATTCTATGAAATGTTTGACCATTTTTCTATTGGGTGGTTTATCTTTTATTATTTGTAGGAATTACTTGTAATTCTGCATCTTTTTGGATGTATGTGTTGCCTCTGTCGTCTCCTAGTTGTGGCTTTTTTTTTTTACTTTCTTTTGATGAGTATAAGTTCTTAGTTTTAGTATAATTTAATAGATCAGCCTTTTTTGTGGTTCATGTTCTTTGTTTCTTCAGGATGTTTTTGCTTTCCTACCCCAAGGAGAGAAAAATACTTTTCCATCTCTTTTTTTTTTTTTTTCTTCTGAAAGTTTTAAAGGTTTGAATTTTATATCTAAATCTTTAATTCACTGGAATTGATTTTTGTGTGTGGTATAAGGGATCCTGTTTCATTGTTTTCCATATTTAGTTGTTTTAGCCCCTTTATTGAACAGTTTCTTCTTCCTCTAGTGATTTGTGTTGCTACCTCTGTCTTATAAGCAAAATTATATGTAGATTGTGTTTTTGTGTCTAGGTTCTCTGTTCTGTTCCACTGGATAATTTATCCTTTTTCCTGTATCACATGTCTTAATTACTGTAGCTCTGTAAAGCTTTTTGGGAGGGCAACCTAGTCTTCAGGAGTGCCTTGACTACTATTGGTCTTTGCTCTTCCATATATGTTTTAAAATCAAGTTCCATTAAAGAAAAAAAGCAAACCTATTAGGATTTTTTTAATTGCAATAGTACTGAAACTGTAAATCAGATTAGGGGAAATAGGTATCTTTATGATATGATATATTCATGGGAACAAGGCATTTTTCTAAATTCATTTTGTTATTTAATAAAGTTTTATATTTTTTGCAATTAGATCTTGCACAGCTTTGTTAGATTTTAGAGATATTTTAAATGATATCCTTTAATGAAAAATAATTGCTGTTGCTGGTAATTAGAAATACAAGTAACATTTGTATATGGATAATAAACCAGTGAGCTAATCATTTTACTGATTTGGATTCTCTAAGTGTACATCCATAGGTGTCTGGTTATGACAGTTTTGTTCTTATTTTCAGACCCTTATACCTTCTGTTTTCTTTTTTGCAGTGGCTAAGACACCTCAGGGTGTCAGATAGAAGCAGCGATCATGGGATCCCTTTCTCTTATTTTTAAAGGAAATGTTTTAAATATTTCCCCTTTAAGTTACTAGCTGTTAAAATTGAGAATTTTTAATTTGCCTTTTTGTTATCGATGACAAAATTAATTGGGTAGCTTAGAGGGGACAGGGCATGCCGGGATGGAGAATACAGGAAAAAGTTGATTTTGGAGTAGGATGATGGGTTTGAAATAGACAAGTGAGTGAGTCAAAGAACATTGTGTAAAAATGTTAACGATTGAAAAATTCAAGTGGGAAATTTGAGATGGTCAGGGGCAGAGGTATAGTTGTGATAATCATTATACATAATAAAGTCAGTAATTAGAGAAATTGGTGTGGATGAGACTGCCTAAGGAAAGAGTATAAAAGGTATCATAATCAAGGATAGAAACTTAAAAAACCCACTACCTCTTGATAGCTGGAAGACAATTGAAAAGAAATATGAGAGATAGGAGACCCAATGTATAGTTTCAAAGGCATAAGAGCAGAGCATTTAAGAAGGGGAGTGTCAGAAGTGCCAAATGAAATGCCACAGAGAGGTGTAGGAAGATGAGGACTGAAAAGAGGGCATTGAATTTGGCATTTGGCATTTTAGAAAAAACAGTTTGAGTAGAGGCACAAAAACTGAAACCAAATTTTAGTGAGAGTAAATAGATGGCCCTGAATTGGAGAAGGGGGCTTTAAAATATTTGTTTGTCAAATTTTTCAGTGAATGAAAAGACAGATGGGATGGGTAGATTGAGAGGAAGTAAGGTAGAGGGAAAGTCCTTTTAAGATAGAAAAAGATGTATGCGTTTTTAAATTTTAATAGCTACTACCTAATAACCAACAGTGGTTATTTTTAAACTTTAAAAATTTTGCCAATCTAATAAGTGAAAATCATTATTTTGCTGTACATTTTTATGAATGAGATCCGATCTTCTAAATTTCACATTGGGTGTTTCATCTTACTGATTTGTTAGAAAAATTTTAATTAATGCAGTTAATCGTTTGTCATAAATGTTGGATATATTTTTATGTTAGTAAGCTTTCAACTTTATTGAATTTTTTAAATGTCTGTTGCCAGTTAAGTTTAAGTTCAGACACAAGTAATAGAAATCCAGACAACAATGGCTTAAACAAAATAGAGATGTACTGTATTTTTGTCTTACATCTGAAGATACTGAGTCACCTTCTCAACCTTTCAGCCATACTTAGTTCCTCTACTTCAGTGATTGCTGGAGCTCTAGCCGTTGGCTCCAGGTTCTGAGCAGGAATATGAGATGTAGGGGTTTGACACTTTGAGTCTTTTCCCTTTTAGAAGCTTTTGTGGAAGCTCCGCTCAATCCATTTTGCTTATATCTTGTTTGCCAGATGTGTTATTTGGCCACCTTTGCTTCTAAGAGGGACTGAGAAATGTATTTGTAGTATCAGACAAAATTGTGTTAGTAAGAAATTAGAGGAGCATCCATGTTGTTGCAAGTGGCAGGATCTCTTTTCTTTTTAAGGCTGAATGATGTTTCATTGGGTATGTATGTATAAAATATATCAATATATGTATAAAGTATGTATATATATATCTCACAATTTCTTTATCCATTCTTTCTTTGTTGGACGTTTAGGTTGTTTCTGTGTCTTGGTTATTGTGAATAATGCTGCAGTGAACATGGGAGCACAGATATCTCTTAGAGATACTGATTTCATTTCCTTTGGGTATATACCCAGAAGAGGGCTGCTGGATCATATGGTAGTTCTATTTTTAACTTTTTGAGGAACCTTCATACCATTTTCCATAATGACATTACCAATTTACATTCCCACTGACAGTATACAAAGGTTCCCTTTTCTCTTCATCCCTCACCAACACTTGTTGGTTCGTTTTTTTGTTTTTTTAGGAATAGCCATCCTAAAAAGTATCAGGTGATATCTCATTGTGGTTTTGATTTGCATTTCCCTGGTGATCAGTGATGTTGAGCACCTCTTCACATACTTGTTGCCCATTTGTATGTATTCTTTGGGAAAATGTCTAATCGAATCCTTTGCCCATTTTTTAATTGGGTTGCATCTTTTTGCTGTTGAGTTGTGAGAGTTCCTTATGTATTTTAGATATTAATCCTTTATCAGATATGTATTTGCAAATATTTTTATTCCATTAAGTTGTCTTTTCATTCTGTTGATTATTCTTTGCTGTGCAGAAGCTTTTTAGTTTGGTGAATTAGCTTTACTTGTAGTAGTCATTTCACTGTGCATGTGTGAATATATGTTAAATCATCATGTACACCTTAAATATATACAATTTTAGTTTTAAAAAATAAAAAAAAGAGAAATCTGAAGATAAGGTAGGCAGCTAGTAGTCTCCATGAATACATTTATTAATTTTTACCTGTATGACTTCTGGGGTTTTTTATGTGATGCTTTCAAAAGCTTGGTTATAAAGAGTGAGGTAGCTTTGAGTTAGCATTGAGCTTTTGTTTTTTCCTTCCAAATGGAAAGTTTATTAACTAATCCTTTTCCCTCCTAATTTTTCCTCCTGATTTGAATGCTGCCCTTACTTATTACCTATTAAATTCTCAAATAGATTTGCTGCTGCTTCTGTTCTCTCTAGTCTGTCCATTCAGCTATTTGAGTATCCCTTCTTTAGTACCAAACTCTTGTAGACACTATAATTCTGTTGTCTGTGTAAGGTAGGGTTAACACCTCTCTCTCCATTGTTTTCAGTATTTTCTTGCCTATTTGTTACATAATTTTTATGAAATGAACTTTAGTATCTAATATTTGGTTGTGTTAGCATCTATTCACCTTGTCTCCAAAAACTTTTTTTTAATTGAGAGAGAAGTCAATGCACTGGTTAACTTAATTAGACTTGACATCTTTACAACACTGTCTCTCTGTAGTTTAATATTTCCTTAAAGGTCTTGTGTAGTCTTAAAATTTATTTTTAGATACTTGATATTTTTCTGTTGTTGGAGTTTTTTATTCCATTTTAGTTTTAGGTTTTTGTAAAATACATATATCTTAAGATTAACCATTTTAACCATTTTTACGTGTACAGTTCAGTGACCTTAAGTACATTCACTTGTTATGCAGCCGTCACTACCATCCATCTCCAGAATGTTTTTCATTTTCCCAAACTGAAACTTCATACTCATTAGACAGTAATTTCCAATCCCCTCCTCCTTAGCCCCTGGTAACCATTCTACTTTCTGTCTTTTTGAAGTTGAGTATTCTGGATACCTCATGTAAGTGGAATCATACAGTATTTGTCCTCTTGTGACTAGTCTAACTTAGCATAATGTCTTTAAGTTTCATCCACATTGTAGCATGTGTTCTTTCTTTTTAAGGGTGAATAATAGTCCATTGTATGTATGTACCACATTTTGTTAATCCATTCATCTGTCAGTGGACGTTTGGGTTGCTTCCATCTTCTGGCTATTGTGAATAATACTGCTGTGAACATCGGTGTACAAATATCTTTTTGAGCCCCTGCTTTTAATTCTTCTGGATCTATATGTAGAATTTTAGGATCATTTAGTCATTATGTGTTTAATTTTTTGAGGAACGACTGTACTGTTTTCCATAGCAGCTGCACTATTTTATATTCCCACCGGCAGTGCAAAAGGGTTCCAGTTTCTCCACATGCTGACCAATACTTATTTTTTGGGTTTTTGTATTTTTTTTTTTTAATAGCCATCTTAATGAGTGAAGTGATATCTCATTGTGGTTTTGCTTTTCATTTCCCTAATGATTAGTGATGCTAGGCATCTTATGTGTTTATTGAACATTTGTGTATCTTTTTTGGGAAGAAATATCTATTCAAGTCCTTTGCCCTTTGCTAATCGGGTGGCTTGTTTTTCGTTGTTGTTGAGTTGAAGTTTTTTTTAATGTATGTTATGGGTATTAACCCCTTATCAGATGTATGATTTGCAAATATTTTCTCCGATTTTGTGGGTTACCCTTTCATTCTCTTGATAGTGTTCTTTATGCAAAAGTTTTTAAGTTTGAGGTAGCCTCATTTGTGTGTTTTTGCTTTTGTTGCCTTTGCTTTTGGCGTTATCCAAGAAATTTTTGCCAAATCCGTTGTCATGAAGCTTTTCCCCCTTGTGTTTTCTTCTAAGACTTTTATAGTTTTAGCTGTCACGTTTAAGCCTTTGATCTGTTTTGAGTTGATTTTTGTATATGGTATAAGGTAAGGAGTCAACTTCATTCTTTTGCTTGTGAGTATCCAGTTTTACCAGCATTGTTTGTTGAAAAGGCTGTTCTTTTTCCATTGAATTGTCTTTTTTTTTGGCTGAGTTGGGTCTTTGTTGCTGCGCGCGGGCTTTCTCTAGTTGCGGCGAGCAGGGGCTACTCTTCGTTGCAGTGCGCGGGCTTCTCGTTGCAGAGCACGGGCTCTAGGCGTGCAGGCTTCGGTAGTTGTGGTACGCGGGCTCAGTAGTTGTGGCTCGTGGGCTCTAGAGCGCAGGCTCAGTAGTTGTGGCGCGTGGACTTAGTTGCTTCACGGCATGTGGGATCTTCTGGACCAGGGCTCAAACCCATGTCCCCTGCATTGGCAGGTGGATTCTTAACCACTGCGCCACCAGGGAAGTCCCTCCATTGAATTGTCTTGGCATCCTTGTCAAAAATTCTTGGACTGTATATATGAGGGTTCATTCCTGGGTTCTCTATTCTGTTCCATTGATTGGTCTGTTTTTATGTCACTACCATATTATTTTGATTATTTGAGAAGGAAATTTCAAATTGTTTATTTTTTATATGGAAATACACTAGTGACTATTTTTTTAATTCTTATTTTATATTGGAGCATAGTTGATTAACCATGTGTTAGTTTCAGGTGTACAGCAAAGTGATTCAGTTATACGTGTGTCTATTCTTCTTCAATTTCTTTTCCCATTTATGTTGTTACATAATATTGAGTATAGTTTTCTGTGCTATACAGTAGGTTCTTGTTGGTTATCTATTTTAAATACAGTAGTGTGTACATGTCAATCCCCAAATCCCTATCTATCCCTTGCCTCCCACCCTTCCCCCGGTAACCGTAAATTTGTTCCCTGAGTCTGTGAGTTTGTTTCTGTTTTGAAAATAAGTTCATTTGTATCTTTTTTTTTTTTTTTGGATTCTGCGTATAAGCAATATTGTATGATATTTGTCTGATTTACTTTACTTAGTATAGTAATCTCAGGGTCCATCCATGTTGTTGCAAATGGCGTTATTTCATTCTTTTTGATGGCTGAGTAATATTCCATTGGGTATATGTACCACATTTTCTTTATCCATTCATCTGTCGATGGACATTTAGGTTGCTTCCATGTTTTGGCTATTGTAAACAGTGCTGCAGTGAACATTGGGGTGCATGTAATCCTTTCAAACCATGTTTTCTTCTGGATATATACCCAGGAATGGGATTGCTGGATCATATTGTAGCTGTATTTTTAGTTTTTTAGGGAACCTTCATAGTTTCCCGTAGTGGGTGAACCAATTTACATTCCCACCAACAGTGTAGGAGGCTTCCTTTTGATCCACACTCTCTCCAGCATTTATTGTTTGTAGGTTTTTTGATGATCGTTGTTCTGACTGGTGTGAGGTGATATCGTCTGCCCATTTTTTGATTGAGTTGCTTGTTTTTTTGATATTGAGCCCCATGAGCTGTTTGTAAATTTTGGAGTTTGCAAATATTTTCTCCCGTTCTTTGGTTTGTCTTTTTGTTTTGTCTGTGGTTTTCTTTGCTGTGCAGAGGAATTTAATTAGGTCCCATTTGTTTATTTTTGGTTTTATTTCCATTACTCTAGGAGATGGCTTGAAAAAGATATTGTTGTGATTTATGTCAAGTGTTCTGCCTATGTTTTCTCTAAGAGTTTTATAGTATCTGATCTTACATTTAGGTCTTTAATCCATTTAGAGTTTATTTTTGTGTATGGTTTTAAAGAGTATACTAATTTCATTTTTTTTTACAGGTAGCTGTCCAGTTTTCCCAGCACCATTTATTGAAGAGACTGTCTTTCCTGTATTGTATAGTCTTGTTTCCTATGTTGTAGATTAATTGACCATAGGTACATGGGTTTATTTCTGGGCTTTTCTATCCTGTTCCATTGATCTATATTTCTGTTATTTTGCCAGTACCATACCATTTTGATAACTGTAGCTTTGTAGTATAGTCTGAAATCAAGGGGCCTGATTCCTCCAGCTTCATTTTTTCTTTCTCAAGATTGCTTTCGTTATTCAGGGTCTTTTGTGTCTCCACACAGATTTTAAGATTTTTTTTTGTTCTAGTTCTGTGAATAACGCCATTGGTAATTTGATAGGGATTGCATTGAATCTGTAGATTGTCTTGGGTAGTATAGTCATTTTGACAATATTGATTCTTCCAATTTAAGAATATGTTATATCTTTTCATCTGTGTCATCTTTGATTTCTTTCATGAATGTCTTACAGTTTTCAGAGTACAGGTCTTTTGTCTCTTTAGGTAGGTTTATTTCTATGTATTTTATTCTCTTTGTTGCAGTGGTAAATGGGATTTTTAAAAAATTTTTCTTTCTGAACTTTCGTTATTAGTGTGTTAATTAGTAGCTAGATATCTTACTGAATTCTCTTGTGGTTTTTCAGTTGATTGTACAAAGATATAATTATGTTTATTGATAAAATATGACTTTCAAATTTTATCTTATTTTTGTCTTAATTGCATTGGCTTTAAAACATTGTTAAGTAATTATACTAGTTACATACTGTATTTTATTTGTTTTTGATTAGAAGAATGGAAATCTTTCTAATATTTAACTATAAAGTTTGATGCAGCTTTTGGTTTGATACATACTCCTAACTTTTGAGATTGACATCAGAAAGTTTAATTGCAGTTTGGAGCTTAATTGAAATTTGTAACTTAATTGCAGTTTGTTTTTGCTGCTATTAACAGGAATAAAATGATGGTCTGAAGGTGTCATGGAAGGACTGCCAAGTTTTGGGGTTCATATGTATCACCTAATTTCAGAGGATCTTAACTAATTGACGTTTTCAATTTTTTTCAGAATGGCCAAAGTTTTCTGGTTTTGGATGAACAAAGATTTGCAAAAGAAATTCTTCCCAAATATTTCAAGCACAATAACATGGCAAGTTTTGTGAGGCAACTAAATATGTGTAAGTATGGACAGCAATTTAATTGGAGTACTGTCATCAGTCACTGATTAAACCATTTCCCCCATTAGGTTGATAAAGGAAAATATATTCCATAGAAGCACCATTAATTTTTAAAGCTTTTACTTTTGTCTATTTAAAATTTTATTCAGAATCTGAATTTTGAATCTTTTTCAGATGGTTTTCGTAAAGTAGTACATATTGACTCTGGAATTGTGAAGCAAGAACGAGATGGTCCTGTTGAATTTCAGCATCCTTACTTCAAACAAGGCCAGGATGACTTGTTGGAGAACATTAAAAGGAAGGTGAGCTATTGTTAACATGATTTAATTAGGGCATTAACATGTAGTATACTTGGCCAAGACATATTTCATTTGTTGAACTTAAGAAGGTACTGAAATACACAGGTTTTCTTGTTGGGACAACTTAAACTAATAAAGCTTTAATTATTTTGTCCTCTATTTTTTTTTTCCTCTGCGCTCAACTGTATGGAGGGCTCAGTCTTTAAACACTTTTTAGAGGAAAGGAAATGTTTACATTCTGACTTAGGATAAGGAGTCATCTATATTGTGATAGCTCACTCCTTATAATTTAGCTTAAAAAACATAAGTTCCTACTAGAAAGTCAGCTGTCTGGAGGGCCTTTTTCTTTAGTTCACTGCTGAATATCTAGTGCTCAGAATAAGTCCCTTATATATAGTAGGAATTTAATAGTACATTTTTGAATGGATGATATGTTTTGCTGAAATAAGATATTTTGACTAAATTCACAAGGTGGGGTGGGGGGCGGTAAAAGGGTAGTGGGCCATGAAAGAACATGGTCTTAGCGTGCAACTATTCTACATAAATTTAATTAAAAGTGGAATGCAATAATAAATAGGCTTGGGGAAATTACAGGGAATTTGACAGAAGGAAATGAAAACAAAAAAAAAGCCCTTAAGTTGCTCCTGCTCATGGAAACTTTTCCACATTAAAAATATATAAATAAACTGATTATTCCTTATCCTCTCTTTGAGCTATGAAGTCTATTCTTTTCCTGGGCTTTTGGAAGTAAATCTCACTTCCTGGACAGGCTACAAAAACGTCTTATAACAGGGAAGTTTTGAATTATAATCATGGTGTTTAGTATTTGTTTAATTTCCTACATTTACTTTTTGAAAGGTTTCATCTGCAAAACCAGAAGAAAATAAAATTCGTCAGGAAGATTTAACAAAAATTATAAGTAGTGCTCAGAAGGTTCAAGTAAAACAAGAAACTATTGAGTCCAGGCTTTCTGAATTAAAAAGGTAAAGTATTATTTCCAAATATAATCCTAATATGGGGGTTGGTGTGTATGTGTGTGTTGAGGTTTGGAGGTTGGTGCTTTAAGTACCTAGATTACATTGTTGAAGCCAGGATCAAAAGCCTTTTTCTTAAGTATTGATTCCCTTTATTTTTTATTTGTAGCCATAGACTTTACCCCAATATTGTATTTTCATGATGGTGTCGAAAGAATATATAAACCTGGTCAGTCAAAACAATTTGATACACAAGTGTTACTGATGAAATAATAGATCATTAAGTTGGTGTAGGAAACTATGATTCTACTTAGGTTGACTTTCATATGTTTACACACATATG
The DNA here is from genome assembly GCF_028023285.1 of Balaenoptera ricei. Lineage (NCBI taxonomy): Eukaryota > Metazoa > Chordata > Mammalia > Artiodactyla > Balaenopteridae > Balaenoptera > Balaenoptera ricei. The sequence goes on along the minus strand of NC_082650.1, from coordinate 39,840,010 downwards.
AGGACCACAAACCATACTACAGGGACTTCTCTGGACCCAGTGGTTAAGACTTCACCTTCCAGTGCCAGGGGTGTGGGTTCGATCCCTGGTTGGGGAGCTAAGATTCCACATGCCTTGTGGCCAAAAAACATAAAAAAACAAGCAATATTGTAACAGATTCAATAAAGACTTTAAAATTAGTCCACATAAAAAAATCTTTAAAAAAAAAAATACCACATACGTTACCTAACTTTTCTTTCTTAGAAGTTTCTTAGGACATTTTCTATGTGGCCTATCTTTTAGGAAAAAGTAGGACACAAAAAATAGGGAAAAAAGGACACTAGAGACTTGTCCTACTTGATACTTACTTTACATAGACTTGGGAAAGTGATATTCAAACCTTTTATCTACAGAAAAGTGCTGTATTTTGTTTTAGTACAATTTTTGGCACCGTTATCCTAATGCCACAGTAACAACTTGTGTATAGAGTAGACCTATATTTCTCTTCTTAGTAAGTACTTGGAATTCTCTTACAGTAAATAGGCACCAAGGTCTTAAGAGTAGTTATTTTATGTATTGTCTGTCCCATTTCAATTGTGGGACGTTAGTTTAGCTATTCTTAACTCAAGTATCTTCATTGAGAGTAACCTTGGACTTTGATTCCCTTTTTCAATAAGCCTTAATTTGAAGCTTGCTTGTTTTGCATGTTTTATTTAAGCACTTATGTTGGTTTACTCTATGTATCTTGTGTCTGTTGAAGTGCCCTTTGACCCAGTTCCTTGAATCTCAGGTTTAGCTTTTAAGGAGTGGGATCCCAAATTCATCCTGTAAGTCTTAGTGGTAACCATTCTCCTACTTATCTTTAGTAGGCAGATGACAGTATCTTTATATTTCTGAGTCAGAAAAAGTACAGTAGTTATTCAGTAAGTATCAGAATCTTATTTTCTGTGCCCTCTATATTTAAATTCAGTCTCTTTTGTAATAGTTTGGATTGAGGAAGATGGCTTTTGTGTAAATTAACAAAAGAGCAAAAATTAGAGCATTTAATAGAGGAATTATCTTTCAGGCCTTCTCAAAATTATCATTGCTGCTAACATTTAATAACTGCAATTTCAATAGAAGGTGGTGAATGAAAAAAAAAAACTATTACTGCTGGGCATATAATTGGTTTGTCATGTATTTAGATATGCTTTTAAAAAAACACATTTTTAAATATGCTTTAAAAAAACCAAACATTTATATGCTTGTGTTTGAGACAGATCTTTAGACAGTTTTAGAGTCTTATAGACTTTAGCTCGACATCAATACTTAACCAAATTGTCTGTGTGATCTTGGGTAAGTCTTCTCAGTTCTCTGAGTCTGTCTTCTCATCTATAAAATAGAGATAATTCCTTTCTTGACAGATTTTAGAGAAGTTTAAGTAATATACATAAAATGTTTAGAATAGTGCCTGGCATAGCAAGTGTTGGGTAAATGTCATTTCCCCTTTAAGAATCGTTTCCTAAGCACAAGTCCTGAATTCACATGGTAGCTGTAGTTGAAAAGTTAGCTTATTTTTTAAACAAGAAGTAATGAAGCAGATTGTCAGAGGAGTAAATGGCCTACTATGTATGGATGTAAGCATAAATCTTAAGTTTTTGTGCATACATTGCCATGAGTAGAAGATACTACAGTTAGGAAGGAAGGATTCTGGAGTTGTGTCAAGGTTAGTTGCCAGTCTGTGTAATTGAACCAAAGTTTTCCTAGTCTCATAAAGATATATAGTAAAAACTAGTTCAAGTCTGGTATTCTTAATTAAAGATATTGAGGTCTGGCTTGTCTGACTGAATTTTTTTATTTTTATTTTTCATAAATGATAACATAGTGAGAATGAGTCCCTTTGGAAGGAGGTGTCAGAATTACGAGCAAAACATGCACAACAGCAACAAGTTATTCGAAAGGTAAGCTTTTTTCTCTGTGACTGTAATCTGCATTTGTTTAATGAGTACCATTTGTGACCCCCCCAGAAATCTCTATTCAGTAGTCAGTGATTGATCTTAGTTTCTTATGTATTGGGCACACAGAAGTAAAACTATGAAATCAAACAAATTAAGCCAAGTGTTACATATTCTTTGTAATAAAAAAAATTTCTTATTAGCTAAATGTAGTCATTCCATACCTCCAGATAATGTTTCGTTAACTTTTAGTAAAATATTTTTGCCTGATATAACAACTTTATTATACTTCATTCTTGGTAGTATAATCAATATACTACCAATTTCTTAACATTTTATATAAAAGACATAGCTTTACTGTGTGGGATTTTTTTTTTGTTTTTTGTCTTACTATTTTTTATTCTAAAAGGCATAGATATGGTCTTGGAAGATAAATGACTAATATTTTCAAGTCAATCGATCAAATTATGTGTTCAAAAAAATGAGTTATAAGTGTATGCCACTATTAGTATGTGCAGAAAAGCAGTTAATGTAGTGTTGTAAAATAAATCCTAGATTTTAGTATATAAGCTGAAAATTACTGGGGGAACAGAAAATCTCTCTGCTGCAATTGTGTCCTTGTGATTTAATCTTCTCATATCAGCTTTCATATGTTAATAAGAGGTGAAACATAAAAGTAATTAAGGCAGCTATTTTTTGCTCATGAGTAAACTGGACTAAGTTTAAGCAACAGGTTTTATGGGGGCAGGGAGGGTGGGAGAGCTTCAGTTTGTTCCTAGTCAGAGGCCGTTAGCTAAAAATAGTGTTATGACTGAAAGGATATGGGTGTAGTGGAGCAGGCTTAGAACACAGAGATGAATGGTAGCTGTAGCCTTTGGCCCATAGTCAAAACAGATATACTGATTTTTAAAAATAAGTATGCAAGTGAAGGTTGAATGTAGGATTCAACTTTAAGTGTTTAGTCCAAGTACATGTATTTTTAAAACTTCCATAGTTGATTCCAACTTGAAGCCCTGTTTAAGAATACCTGATTTTAAATGATAGGTTTACCTTAACCTGTGCTTTATTTTTAAAATCTGTTTATCTTTTTCAGAAAACAATGTTATGGTTAAATATCAACTCACAGTACTCCATAATTTGTTGGGGTTTTTTTCTTGAAAGCAAGGATAGTTGGTAAAATACTTATTTAACATTTCAGTTTTTCATGAAAGCTAACATTCTTTCTGCTCAAATTTGAGTTTGAATCTATGTGTTTTAGTGGGGTTAGGGAGTTTACGTAATGCATGATGACAGGCGATAATTTTTTCTCTATTCCTGGAATTTGTTTCTAACTCTACCATTTACTGTTTGGCCTTGGATTAATTGGAATAATATATGGGAGGTGTCTGTTATAGAACTTGTCAGCTAAAGAAGTCCAGTGATGTAAATGTTAAATGCCTCATCTTCTCCTTCAGGAAACGAACTCTAAAACATAATGCCAAAGTGTCAAAAGAGACCTGAAATACACAGCAAATTTCAGGAGAAATTTAGCCAGAGATTCATGTTCTTGTAAATTCAGCCAACTAATGTTTTAAGAATTTTCCCTAACACTTTTTTATAAATTAACAAAAGTAATTGGACTATTTCATAGATACCTTTAAGGTTAAATGTTGTCTTTTCATCAGCTGTCAGCATTTTCTTTTGAATAAGCAATTTAGTGGCTAACCTCCTTTTCATAGACTCTAATGCTGTCTAACTATTCAACTAAAATGTCTATATTTTTCTCCATGGCAAAGTTAATACTGATTGTAAGGCAAACCATTTAGTAGCCTCGTTTAGAGGAGAATGTACAATATTAAAGCTATACAATGTGTATTTTCAATGGACAGTTCTCTATTTTAATTACGTAATTATATTTCATAAAGCTTGTACAAGGAACTCTTCTGCAGAGTCTAAATTGTCATCAGTCACTTGGCCTTTATTCATAACATCTCAGTGATATACTGCTGCTTTTTTTTTAAATAAATTTTTAAAAAAAATATTTATTTATCTTGGGCTGCCTCGGGTCTTCATTGCTGCATGCAGGCTTTCTCTGGTTGTGGCGAGCGGGGGCCACTGTTTGTTGTGGTGCGCAGGCTTCTCATTGCGGTGGCTTCTCTTGTTGCGGAGCACGGGCTCTAGGCGCACAGGCTTCAGTAATTGTGGCACGTGGGCTCAGTAGTTGTGGCTCGTGGGCTCTAGAGCACAGGCTCAGTAGTTGCAGCGCACGGGCTTAGTTGCTCCGCGGCATGTGGGATCTTCCCGGACCAGGGCTCAAACCTGTGTCCCCTGCATTGGCAGGCGTATTCTTAATCACTGCGCCACCAGGGAAGCCCCTATACTGCTTTTAATAGTTTACTTTTTTAACTCCTTTAGGCAGTATAATTTCAAGGCATACCCTAAACCAGTGGTTCTCACATTCACATCAGTATCACCTGGAGGTCTTGCTAAACAACACATGTTGCTGGACCTCATCCTCAGCATTTAAGATTCAGCAATTCTGGAGTGAGGCAGAGAATTTGCATGTCTAAAAAGCTCCTAGGCCAGTGCTGCTGGTCCATGGACCACACTTTAAGAAACACTATCATAAAATATGAAGGATTGTTTGCATGTCTTGATCTGTTTAATAGTCTTTTTCTAAATTTAATCAGACTTTGAAGATTAAATCAGCTTCCCGTGATTGTCAGCAGGAAGCTTTGACAGATGTTCAGTGTCTCAATAATAATTTTTCTAGAGTTAGCCAATAAACTTTTTCTAACTTGAAAATATTAAGATCTATTCTGAGAGAGTTGGCAATTTCTTTTGCCTCTAATTGTATTACCTGGTATAAGAAAAATATCTGTCAAACATCAGTTTTCTTTTCTGCATCATAATCTTCTTGAAAGAATTTTAAGTAAAAATAGGGATCTGTATCCAGGCATGCTTGGTACTTATCATCAAGACAAATAATTGAACTGAATATTTGATAGATAAATAGATGGATGGGTGGGTAGGAAGCTAGATATATAGATAGATATATGGGTAGATGGATGTCCTAGGTACCTCTATATCTTAGGTAGCAGCAACTTTATCACAGGTTGTTCTTCTGCCTGGATGCTGGTATATTTCTTTAAATATCATTGTAAGATGCATCCAAATTTAAAATGTTAATATGTGAGAAATTATGTGACTTAGAATAGAGGACATACAGTACCTGAATTAATTTTATAAGACTTGTAATATAGACTAAAGAATTAAGAATCTATGATGGAGTATTTCTTATTTATATTTTCCTTTTAGATTGTCCAGTTTATTGTTACGTTGGTTCAGAATAACCAACTTGTGAGTTTAAAACGCAAAAGGTAAGATTTTATGATAATACATTTTGACCTATCTATAGACAACCAGACATGTTAGAATTTAATCCTGAATGGTCTACATTTGCTGAGTATATGCGTGTTGTCCCAGATGAACAGTCCTCCCTTGTTAAATTATACTTCTAACATTTCAAGAGTGGTGGTGTTTCCTACTATTGTCATCTTGCTGTTTTTGAGAGATTAGGATAGCCTAAATGGTCGTTTTACATACATACGGTTTATAAAGAGTTCATCTTCCATTCACATTAGCAAATTATTGTAGCATTAGAAGGCCTCAGTGAGAGAAACTCTTAAAAAGAGGATGCATGCTGAAAACATAAAAAAATTTTTGATATCTCATGTTTAATCCACTCACAAGGGTCTTTAAAAACCTGTACATTGGCCATGAGTTGTGATACCCATAAATGTCAGTAACTACCTTTGTCACAATTAAAACATAAGGAAAACAGTGGACAAAGGAATAAGTAGAAGGAGAAAAAGATTATCTTGTAAGGCAAAGGATTTTAGCAGAGCTTGGTTATACTTAACAGCTTATGCTGTAGAATTAACTCTACTTCCACTGAGTCTTTGTGATATTACCTACTTTTTACTATGTAAGTACCATAAAGAGTTATATAGTTCAGTCAGCAATGAAGTAGATTTGGGGAGAGTAATTTATAGTGTTTATTATAACAAAGATAACACAGAAGAATGGAGAAATAAAAGCCGTAGATACACTCATCCCCCATACCCCTCCAAAGAGGTAATCGTTTTTAAGAGTTTCTTGTGTACTGAAATTTTTTATTCATTATTAAAATGAGTGTGTTATATGTGGCTAAATTATTAGAAGCAATTTAAACTCCATGTATGTTTGCTCACTGAACTTCATGTATATCTTCTGATTTTCAGACCGCTACTTCTAAACACTAATGGAGCTCAAAAGAAGAATTTGTTTCAGCACATAGTAAAAGAACCAGCTGATAATCACCATCATAAAGTAATTTTTAAAATTCTGTTTTATATTTATTATCTCAAACTAAATTTTATTACAGCAGTATGTCATGCATTTGAAAAAGTTTAGTGAATAATGTAACTGTTCACCCTCCAGCTTTTAAAAATCATGACATTTTTTATCATTTGCTTTAGATTATTTTAAGAAATAAACTATTACAAATATAGTTGTCTCAGTTGCCTGTTCCCAAGTTCATTTTTCTCTCCCTCTCCAGTCTCCCCTGTCACCCAGAGATAAATCACTATCTTGAATTAGTATATATCATTCCCATGGCTATTTGATGTGTGAATCCATGAACAATATTTGGTATTATTTTGCATATGTCTAAGCTTTTTATAGATGATATTATTTTGTACATATCATTTTGCAGTGTGGCTTCTTTCACTTGGTCTTGCTTTTGAGATTTATTAAACATAGAGATTTAGTTGATCTTAACTACTATATGAGATTAATTGAATATTATGATAATGTAATTATGCACTTGTCCATTGGTTATTTTAAGTTGTTTCCAACTTTTATTATAAATGTGTACAGACCTAGACTCTTTTACTGTAGCAATTTCAAAAAATATTTTTGTTTACCTTCATTTTTTCACAAGCTCTCTGGATAAATTGTCAAACTTATACCCAGTGGCAATTAGTTGAGTCCAGACTTTTTTTTTTTTTTTTTTTTTTTTAATATGAGGATATATAAGACCAACCGTCTTTTTTTTTTTTTTTTTTTTTTTTAAAGCACTTTTCTTTTTTTTTTTATAGCTACTTTATTTATTTATTTTATTTTATTTTTGGCTGTGTTGGGTCTTCGGTTCATGCGAGGGCTTTCTCTAGTTGAGGCAAGTGGAGGCCACTCTTCATCGCGGTGCGGGGACCGCTCTTCATCGCGGTGCGCGGGCCTTTCACTATCGCGGCCCCTCCTGTCGCGGGGCACAGGCTCCAGACGCGCAGGCTCAGTAGTTGTGGCTCACGGGCCCAGCTGCTCCGTGGCATGTGGGATCTTCCCAGACCAGGGCTCGAACCCGTGTCCCCTGCATTAGCAGGCAGATTCTCAACCATTGCGCCACCAGGGAAGCCCCAGACTTCTTTTAATACCTGATTATCATTGTTACTTTCAAATCTTAGAATTCTAAATACTGCTTTAGATTTATTATTAAAGTATTGAGATTTTTGTTCTCAGGCAAGTCAGAGTTAACCTGACATCTGGTTCCTCTTCCCACTGTTTAAATAATCAAGCATACCTGTTTTTAGGATTGAAGACTCATGTAAATGGGTGAAGATTTCTTAATTTATCTTGATTTACATCTTTTGCCTCTGTATTATCTAGAGTTGAAATTGATAGAATTTTCTATTATAATAATGACTTTAGTTTGCTTTGGAGAATTGAATGTTTTTTTATTAGTGTATCCATAGTCTGAATATAGCTGTAGCTGAATTAAGAAAAATAATAATTGCTAAAATGCCAGACTGACATTTAGCTGTGGAATAGTTGAAGTGTTTATTTCCCCCTATTAAAGAAACCATTTAATGAGTAAGAATAAAACATGGCGTCAAACAGAGTAGCTTAAGATGAAATAATCCCCATCAGCCCAGTGGCCATCTGGTTATGTTTGAGATTTCTGATGAAGTCCTAAGACTTTTTTACTCTTTGGGTATAAAAAATACTTTAAAATTTGAAGATCTTTTCATAGAAACATTCTGAGGCATGTCATCTTTAAAGTCCCTTACAGTAAAAGAAATAGTTAAGTAGCATGCAGATAATACATCTCATACCTCTGTAAATTGGTACTTCTAATACCAGTTTAGTGTATTAAGTCCCATAAGGGCAGAAAACATATCTGTTTTGCTTACCATCGTATCTCAGTGCCCAGGTAACATTTTTTAAATGGTATGTTGTTTGGTAGTCAAAATAATTTCATTTTTTTGATATATTTTCTACCTGATTTTTTAGGTTCCCCACAGTAGGACTGAAGGTTTAAAGCCAAGGGAGCGGATTTCAGACGATATCATTATTTATGACGTTACTGATGATAATGCAGATGAAGAAAATATCCCAGTTATTCCAGAAACTAATGAGGATGTTATATCTGATCCCTCCAAGTAAGGAGATTGTGAAATAAAATTTTTGAAAATATTACTCTTTTTTTATCAGAGATCTAAATTTAAAACTACTTTATTCTTTGATAAACTAATATCTGATTCATATTTTAATTATTGAACTGAAAAATTAAGCCAAATTATTCAAGCACATAACCGCCCTCCCTCCAGCAAAAAGACTCCCAGCAAAAAGTCATGAGAATTAATTCTTATTTTTAAAGTTTGGAGTTAAAGACCTTTAATTGATTCTTTGTGGTCTTATATTGTATGAAGTATCAATATTTTTCATTAAACTACACACCCAAGAAAAGCCTTTTGACAGGTGGTTTTGGGAGAGAGTTTCCATGGAGAGTGACTGGATAGGGTGAATTTATTGAATTAGTCTGAGAATGTAATTGGTTTTTTCTCATATTGCTGATCTAGCTGTAGCCAGTACCCTGATATTGTCATTGTTGAAGATGACAATGAAGATGAATATGCACCTGTCATTCAGAGTGGAGATCAGAGTGAACCAGCCAGAGAATCCCTAAGTTCAGGCAGTGATGGCACCAGCCCTCTTATGTCTAGTGCCGTCCAGCTAAATGGCTCATCTAGTCTGACCACAGAAGATCCTGTGACCATGATGGATTCCATTTTAAATGATAACATCAATCTTTTGGGAAAGTGAGTCTCATCTAAAGGTTGTCTAAATTTATTTGCTTTCTTTGTTTACTTCACATGTTCTTTTTCTCTTTGAATGATTTTCCTTTCAGGTTATGAACCTGTGTAGTCAACCTTTCTGTTCTGGTTAGTGCTGAGCTCTGCAAATGGTATTTTGAGAAAGATTTAATTATTCCAAGAGCAGTCTTGGGATTTTCTTGTCAATTCCTCAGATTTCTGTAATGAAATACTTCTTTTTGAATGTCTTAAAAGTGTGTGTGATTGTGTGTATTTGTGTTTTTATCAGGACTGTGGAATAATACAATCTCTATGAAGGAACTTATTTTATAGCAAAAGAAAACTAGAAGTTAGTAGCAATAACCAGTAGTAAGAGGTTAAACATTTTATAATTTATAGTATAGAGGAAAAAGATAAATCAGACTGGGTTATTGCAGAACCTTTTTTCTTTAAATACTGAAGTTTTGTATAAAGTCTGTGGGTTCTCAATTAACCAAGTTTTTTTGAATCCTAAATACTGAATAGGATCTCTTAAGGTTAAGAATTGGTAAGGATTCAGCAATTGCTAGGAATATTTTGCCTAGCTAGACTGCAGTGTGATTTTAAACATAAAAGCAAAGAAACCTAATATTTGATTTTTTTAAAATCTTTTTTCCTTAGGGTTGAGCTGTTGGATTATCTTGACAGTATTGATTGCAGTTTAGAGGACTTCCAAGCCATGCTGTCAGGAAGACAGTTTAGCATAGACCCAGATCTCCTGGTCGATGTAGGTACTTTGAATATTCTTTGTTGTACCGGCAGTTTGTGTATTTATGTATAGTATTTATAAATCAATGCATCGTATTCTTGAATTCTACACTGTTTTTGCAGTTTATTTTTTTAATTGAATGGTTTTGTTTATTAGAATGAACAGATGGGTTCAGGACAGTGAAGGAGGGTGATCACTATTCGTCTCTGAGTAGAAGTTCAGTTAATCCCTGTGTAACAACATATCAACTCTGTTCAACAGTACTATTAAATCCAGGTCTTGTCTGGACTTGTTGCTGTGTTATGTTTTGCTCTAGAGTAAATTGTCATTGAATAGAAATCAGTGGAAATAGTATAAATAATTAGCCAGGAAACAGCATGGAGGCACTTCCTAATACTTTGGGAATTAATGTTTTTCAGTCAAATGTATTATATGTTATTATATTTAAAAAATTTTTGTATTGAGTCCTAAGATTCCCCTATTCCAGTCCTCACCACCACCTATATGAACTTGATTCCTATGTTATCTGGACTTTGAATCCTTGTCTATCATTTCTGGTACTAACCTTGCTCTCTTTTCTCTTGTTCCTACCACTCCTCTCTCTCTTACCTAAAGCTTTCTATGTGGCCTGGTCTCATCCAGATGAATCTTGTTGTTTCCCCTATTTCCATTTCCTGTTGTGAACATTTTCTGTTGTGTTCTTTTTCTTGAAAAGTTTTGTTGTTCTTTGTTTTGCATTTTTTCCCTTAAAATACAGCTTCTCTCACATCAGAAGATTCTACAGTTTGTCAGTGTCACATGACTGTTATTTTTCCTAAATCATCAGTGCCTCACAGGATGGATTTCACCTTCTTTGAAGATTTCCTTTCCATGTTACTCTCTTAAATGAATTCAACATCCATGTTAATGACCTATTTGGACTTGTTTAACAGTAACTTGACAGCCCTTCTTGATTCTATCAGTCTTTGTCCCCAGTCTGAATCCAGAGACCTTTTAGAATATCTCTCCCTTAGATCACTAAGAAGGAAATAAAATCCTGTAATTCTGACTCTCTACAAATCCCCACAGTCTTCAAGTAGGTCATTTTAATTTAACTTTGGAACAGTTATCACATTCTTTTGTCCTCACGACCTTATCCAGCCAACACTTCCCTATTCACAGAGCATAATTCACCATGCCCTGGTACTCTCATCAGCTGTGGAATCTCATATCCTTTCTTCTTAGAGGAAGTACTTCCTTTTTAAAGCCAGTTTGTACACCTGCCCCCCGCCTCTCTGTTTTTCTCTATCTTTGATCTTTTCCAACTGCCTTCAGTGGGTACAGATCATCTCCATTTTGATGTGTTGCTCTGCTCATTTACCATTCTGCTTCTCTAATCCTTTCACTACAAAACTGTAGAAATGAGTGGCTGTATTCATTACTTTTTTTTTTCACTCTATATTTCTTTTGAAACCCTGGATTGTCTTGCTTATTTACTCGAAGCCTGTGCTGTCTTGGTATATCCACTGTAAGTAGCCTGCAGCTTTTTTTTTTTTTCTTTTTTCTTCCTCCAAATTAAGCCACTGGGCTAGTGGAAGAAGGTTTGTTTTGAATCAGACAGATTTGGGTTCCATTTTTGGCTCATGTTACTTACTAGCTAAGTTATTAATCTTGGGAAAGTTAACCTCTCTTGCTCAGTTTCCCCATCTGTTAAATATGGCTGATGCCTGACATGAAGGGCTTTTGTAAGGATTATAAGTAATTAACACTATTACTATTGAACACTATTGATTTTCTACTATAGAACTTTTCCTGGTGATTTTAAAGGCACTGGACCTCTTTGTTCTCTTCCTATCTCCCTAACCATTCTGTTTCCTCTAAGAGCTTTTCTTTTTCTTGCTGTCTTCTACTTGTGGATATTCCCCAAGGTACCCAGTCTTTTATCCTGTTTTTGCCTACCTCTCTTCTTTTTTCTATCCTGCCTCTCTGGAGGGATTTTGGCTTGTAGGATTGCTCTCAAATGTATATTTCCAGCTCTTAATATTTTTTAAAGTAACCTTTGCTTGAATTCTAATTCCATGCCTTTGGGATCATCAGTTAGATCTTGCCTTAAATTATTTGTGTTTAACACCAAACCTTTGTTTATTTTCTAAACTAGCTACCTTTTTAAGCTTTATTTTCTGTAGTGGTATCAGACTTCTGTTTACCCACACAAGATAGTAATCACAGTAATCTTGGTTTCTTTATCTCCTTGTTCACCAAGCCTGTGTATTTCCCAAAATAACATTCACAAACCATCCCTACTTTCTGTTGGGTTGGCCAGAAAGTGCCTTCGGTTTTTAAGTAAAAATAAGACAATTTTTCATTTTCACCAAGAACTTTATTGAACAACATATATTCACCGTTTTGTTCCACTACCTTCTGCCATTTTTCATACACCTTCGTAATTCCATCTTCCCAAAACTTTTTATCTTTTTGAGCAAAGAATTATTCCAGGTACCTTTTACAGTCTTCCAGGGAATTGAATATTTTTCCATTAAGAGAATTCTGTAAAGATCAAAGTAAATGGAAATCTGAAGGTACAATATCTGGTGAATATGGCTGATGAATCCAAACTTCCCAGCCAAGCTGTAACAGTTTTTGCCTGGATATCAAAGAAACATGTGGTCTTGCATTATCCTGATGGAAAGATTATGAATTTTCTGTTGACTAATTCCGGATGCTTTTTGTCAAGTGCTGCTTTCAGTTGGTCTAATTGGGAGCAGTACTTGTTGGAATTAATCATTTGGTTTTCAAGAAGGAGCTCATAATAGAGGACTCCCTTCCAATCCCACTATATACACAACATCACCTTTGGATGAAGACAGGCCTTTGGTGTGGTTGGTGGTGGTTCATTTCACTTGCCGCATGATCTCTTCTGTTCCACATTATTGTACAGTATCCACTTTTCATTATTGTATGGTATCCACTTTTCATCACAATTTGTTTTAGAAAGGAATGTTTTCGTTACATTTAAGTAGAGAATCGCATGTAGAAATATGTTCGAGAAGGTTTTTTCATTTACCATATGTGGAACCCAAACTTCTAAGCGATTAATATATATATTAACATAACAAACTTCATAGTGACTTTCAATGCTCAATTTGAATATTTTGAATATGTCAGCTATCTGCCGCATGGTATAATGTTGTTTGTTCTAATTAATGTCTCGATTTGATCGCTGTCAACTTCAACTGGTCTACCCAACCGTGGAGCATGGTCCAGCGAGAAATCTCCACGAAACTTTGCAAACTACTTTTGACACGTTCAGTCAGTCACAGCACCTTCTCCATACACTGCACAAATCTTTTTGTGCGTTTCAGTTGCGTTTTTACCTTTCTTGAAATAGTGAAGCATAATATGCTGAAGATGTTGCTTTTTTTCTTCCCTCTTCAATATTAAAATGACTACATAAAAATTCACCAATTTTAATTTTTTTTTTAAATACACGCTGATATGACAGCTGTCACAATACAGTCTAGCAAGATTGTTTCAAATGAAGTTAAAGACAACTAAGTGCTACTAGAGCCATCTTACAGAAAAACCAAACGAACTTCTGGGCCAACCCAATATTTTCACTGTTGCCTCTCTCATCTAAGACCTTTATTGTTTATTGTTTCATCCTTGAATTATGGGGTATTTTCATAAATAAAAAATCTACCCATAGGTTGCCTTGTTCTCTGAGATGGCAAAGATGGTAAGAACATGTGGGAGTCTTAAGTATGCTGAGAAGCTCATGGGTTCTTGCTGCAGAGTTCAGTGCAAGTGACCCAGTGTGGAATCAGTAGGAGAGACTTGACCTTAGAATTCAACCGTGTCAGCTCCTCATACATGATCTATTTTCCGACTTCAGACCATGTGTCTGCTGGGAATGCATGAAGGTATCCCTGAGTCAGTGGGCAGAGGGATTGGGGCAAAGAAGGAGTGAGGAGTTTATACTGCTGGTCCTCCTCAGATGCCACTCTCATTAGGGACAAAATCTGGTCAGACCTCTGAGGCAAGTACAAGCTGAACTGGTAGAGATTGGCAGTGATGTATAGTTACCTACTCTTAAGAAACTGAGTCTCTTCCTCTTCATGGATCAGTAGGTGGTATGAAAGGAGGAAAAGTTAATGAAAGGAAAAGAAGATCTGGGGATATTTTTAGGGCTACAATGAATGTGGAACTTGAAGGAGAGGAATCAGTGTTTAGAGAGGGTGGAGGAGCCTCTCTGCATTTCATTGTATCCTGCAAACCATTTGGTGTGCTCATTCTCTTAAAATGCTTCAGTCAGTATATTTCATTACTCAGGCCACTCCCAAGTCTCTTATTGCTGACAGAATGTCCTGTCCATTCACTGGCCTTGCCTTACCTTTTGAACCTTATGTATACAACTTACTATTCAACTCAGAACTTCTGCATTATTTGGACTTGTCATCTTATTTGTAGAACTTACCTCACAAGCATTTCTTTCTCTCTGTTGTTGCTAATGCTGTAACAATGTACTCCTTCATCCTCTCCTTTCTAAGTCCTAACCATTCTCCAGGAACTACATGTCACATAGTTTTATCAAGACTTTTTGTTTCATCTGAGGGACGGGGTGTGTGTGTGTGTGTCTGTTTTCCTTTCTCTTAGCTCCTTAGTACTTTTGAGCCCCACCATCCATTATTATTGTAATACTGGATTGTATCTGATCATATGTTGCTATTTGACGTTGTTCTTATTTTGCCTTTTAGATTGTAAGCTCCTGGAGAGCAGGAATAGTGTCTTCATCTTGTATTCTTCATGATGTCAATTATTTCTTAGATGCTCAATAAATCCCTGTGGACTGGATGACTTTGAAGCTTATGACATAAACAAAAGTTATGTTTGTGAAGTGGCTGGTCTGAGGAGTGCAGTAAGCAATAGGCAGTGGTCTTTGCATTCATGGCTTCCCTTGCTAGGTGAGGTGAAAAGAACCAACACGGAGTTAAGCCATTTGGTCAGAGGGCTCTACTTGAGGTGTAATTTAGGAACCACTGTCATAGAGCAGATTCTAGAAATGTATCACGTAATTAGCAGGTAGTCAGTGAAGGCTCTTGTCAGGGCAAGGGACTCAGCCTTGGGTGCCATTTAAGGCCAGAGGCTTTTAGGGAGGAAAAAATAAAGGAAATGAAGGAGAGGGGAGGTGGGGAAAACCACCATTTGTCTCAAGTGATTTACCTTACTACTTTATAGAATAGAAATTCTTAAAACAGCTAATGCATGGGCTTGCTTGCTCTGCTTTTGTTCGTTTTTCTTTCCGCTTTCCTGCTTTTCTCTTCCAAACTTGTTTTACTATATGGAAACTTCCTAGTGCAGGAGCTACATCTCTTCACCCAACATGGCTGTATAAAAATTTTGAACACACAGTTAATTTTTTAAAAATATTTTTTAAACTTATCATCTTTCTTGTTTGGTCTTTCAGCTTTTCACTAGTTCTGTGCAGATGAATCCCACAGATTACATCAATAATACAAAAGTAAGTTTTAATTTGTGTTGCTCAGGACCCGTAGCTGTAAGAATTTGAAAACAGTCCTAGTAAGTAGAGAGCAGTATCACTCCCAGTTACAAAAAACATTTTATATTCTTACCTAGTACATGTGATCAAGATAATAAAATTCTAGATGAAAAGTTAGCTTTTGGTTATGGGGTGAATCATTGCCCAGTTCTTCTGTGCCTTGTGCTATTAAGTACCAGTGTGAAATCAGCCCTCAATGTGCTGGGAGATAAACTGACTAAATTTGGCATATTCAGGTATATCACTGAAAAAAATTATTAAAATATGATTTCTTCATGTTCTGTGTCTTCATTTTACATTCTTATTCCATCTATAAATAACTTCTCAGCATTTTTTATTGAAAATTTAAGGGTACCCATATTTTAAAATAAGTTCCTTCATTTTATTAGCATACAGTAAAAGCACAGGGATTTATACTATTTGTAGGTAAGGTGAGTTGAAACAGTGAAGTATGGATTTTGGACTTTTTCTTTAAGTAATTGTTTTATTTTCTTAAATGTATAGTACCTGCAGTTAGGATTAGCAGATGTTAACAAATTTTTTAGAACTGGTTTTTAATGAGTAATAAGAACAATGTGAAGTTGTTAGAGCAGACATTTAGAAATCATTCTGTTTCGTTGTGTAGCTTATTGTCTTGAATAGGTATATACTTCATTTATCTTGTATTTATACCAAATTGTTCTGTAATCCCTGTTTTTCGTTGAATGAAAAGGTACATCAGGTCCCCTGAAATGTGTACAAATTCTAGATTAGTGGAATCAAAATTTAATTTTTATTTGTGTTCTTTATAGTAAAAAATGAACACATATTAAATAAATATGAGGTATTAGAGTGAGGAGGTGGAATTTTTCTGACCATTGTCATGTGTGAGGATGGCCTGACCACATTTTCTACATTTTCAAAGTTATAGCCTGGGTAACTTAAAGTTGAAGGAATTTGTGAATTTTTGAACTAGAAGGTTGATTATACATTCAGTATTTGGATGATTTATATCAGGGGTTGTCATACTTTTTCTTTGAAGACTAAATATTTTTGGTTTTGCATGAAGCCAGGTGTTCTCTGTCACAACTAGTCAACTGCAATTGTAGTGCAAAAGCAGCCGTAGACAATACATAAAAGAATGAGTATGGCTGTGCTTCTGTAAAACTTTACTTTCAGAAACAGACAGGATGCTGAATTTGGCATTTGGACTATAGTTTGGCTAGGTTTATATTATAAGAATCTGTGGACCACGTCAGTACTGTGTTTCAGTAAATATATTATTGAATGTTAGACCTTAAGTTGAATAAACCCATATCATGCATTCATTTAGTGAATGTGCTGTACTGTTTGTTTATTGTTAGACATTGAGTTGTTCTCTATTCTTGAATCATCTCCTGTTCCCAGAAGCTTTTAGAAATAGCAGTTAAACATCAAGTTTACATATTGCTCTATAGTACTATAGAAAAATCAAAATTGAGAGTGATTTTTTTATCATAGTTTTAGAATCTAGATTGTTTTTAAATAATTGACACATCAGCTGTCATTCCCTTGCTCATGGCAGGTATTATGTGACATGTATTACAGCACTCTTTACTAATGAGTCAGGATGCCTTATACTCCTCACTGTAGCAGTCTAAGTGGTCACTACTAATAAGCAACAATTTGTATGGGAGATGAAACCCATTTGTCATCCTGGTTCTCATATGCTTTAGAATAACAACAGTGGCATCCTTGGAAAATACCTATTTTAGGAAGTAGAAAAATACAGAAGGTATTATTTCATTAATGTTTATTTATTGTGAATGCTAAATGAGAAATATTTTAATGTAAATTTTGGGGGAAGTTTAAGTAGTTTTTATTATGTCTTGGAGTCATTATTATCTATGAAGCCTGGAAACTTGTACTGCTTAATTTTGTGATGACTATCAGGGAAATTATAGGAATTAGTATGTTTGTTACATCATATATAATTTACAAGCATGCAGATATCTGGGACTCACAGCTATTCAGGAAAAATTGTGAACCTCAGCACCTCAGTTTGAACATCGTTGAAAAGAGCACTGAAGACCTTAACATTTAAAGATTAATCCCCTTACAATCAGATGTAAGGAGAGAAGACAGTGGTTGAAAGAAGCAATTTAAATGACAGAAAAGAATTGAAAGAGCCAAAAAAGGAAATGAAGAAACACCACCTCAATTTTGAGGCTTCCAAATATAGGGATAAATAGTTTGAAGGATGTTATCCTGAGTTACTGTAAACGTGTTCACTTATGCTAAATATTCTGTTTGTGAGTGAAAAGAAATGTGTAATACGTTTTAAATCAAAGCTGTTTAAAATGAATTTAATTGTTTAAAGAATTATCTCTTCATTAGCAATTAGAAACTAGCCATCTTTGATTCATTACCATCTTCTACTCTTGTCAAATTCTGTCTGTTCTACTGTTGAAACGCTCCCTCCTTTTTGTACTTAGTGTCATCCTAGTTTAGGTTCTTTGTTTCATCCACCTGATGACAGCAGTAGTTTTCTTAGCCAGTTTCATTACCTCTACTCAAATCTCTTTCTCTCCCTAGTTCATCTTTCCTGATGCTCCCCTTTCCCATATATTTCAGAGAATGTACCAATATTCTTATACTGTACCAGTTTTTAATTTTTTGCTATTTTTCAGGAACATATAAAATGTGAGACAAGTATTTTTATATTATTTTTTCTCTTTTAGTCTGAGAATAAAGGATTAGAAACCAAGAGCAATGTAGTTCAGCCAGTTTCAGAAGAGGGAAGAAAATCTAAACCCAAAACAGGTAGGTATAAATGTAGTATTAGTTTTTTTAAATAAAGATTTCTATGTAGAAACTGGGGGCCAAGGAAGGTTTTGCCATGCTTAACAATTGAACACAGATTTGTATTAGTCTGAGTTCTATGCATAACGTATCAAGGTTCCAGCATATAAAGGAAATTGAATTGGTGTATTAATAGTTCTTAAAGATTGTCATTTTTTCCCCCCTGTTTAACTTCAGGAGAACTGAAAGAACCCTCAGTTCTTAATTGTTGAATAAAAGTATACATTTTCTGACTTGTACATTTTTAAATTTATTGACACAAAGTGTGATATTTCTTGTTTGGCTATATAAGGGTAATGATTGCCGCATATGCACATCTGCTTCTGTTTTTTCCACCATATAGCTTGAACTCTATATAAGCTGGTGATAAAAGACCAGTCTTCTTATCTTTGTTATAGATAAGCAGCTTATACAGTACACTGCCTTTCCACTTCTTGCATTCCTCGATGGGAGCCCTGCTTCTACTGTTGAACAGGGGAGTACAGCATCATCAGAAGTTATGTCCTCTGTAGATAAACCCATAGAAGTTGATGAGCTTCTGGACAGCAGCTTGGACCCAGAACCAACCCAAAGTAAGCTTGTTCGCCTGGAGCCATTGACTGAAGCTGAAGCTAGTGAAGCCACACTGTTTTATTTATGTGAACTTGCTCCTGCACCTCTGGATAGTGATATGCCACTTTTAGATAGCTAAATCCCCAAGAAGTGGACTCTACGTGTATATATTCATCAAAATGATGAACTATTTATTTTAAAGTATCATTTGGTACTTTTTTTTTGTAAATTGCTTTGTTTCGTTTAATCAGATACTGTGGAATCAAAAGCACCTTTTGCTTTTCTCACTAACCACACACTCTTGCAAAGCTTTCAGATGTTACTCAGCTACGTAGGTACATACGATTTGATGCGTTAAATCACAGTATTGGCATATCTTTAAGTTGGATTCAAATGGCCATTTTTCTCCAATTACAGCAAATTGGATTTGTTTTTTACATGTATGTTCATTAACCCCAGTTAAACTTTTTGTTTGTTTGTTTTACTTGTTGATGCTGTCTTGTTTGCATTGAGTGTAAGTCACTATAACTAATGGTAGAACTCCTAAAGCTTCCTCTGTTCCAGTTGCTTTTATTAAGTATTTTTCACTTGGCTTCTTTATAAAACTGGGAACATAAAGTGCCTGTATCTTGTAAAACTTCATTTGTCTCTCTTGGTTCAGAGAAGTTCATTCATGTTCAACAGGAAAGGCAACATACACTTGAGTGCTTGCTGTCTGATGCAGTTGCAGCTCCATATACATAGAAAAAGGGGATGGGATGGTGTCAGCCCATCCACCTCACTGGACTAGTTTTAAGTAAAAGTTTTCGGGTTTGTTTGTGTTTTTTTGAAGCATACTATTTAGTAAAATAAATATAATGAATGTTGCGTACTAGTGTCTGTTATGTGTCTTCTTTGGAGGTGACATCCATGTGACAGTTTTTCCTTTTCATAGGAAGTAGACAGACTTAAACTGTAAACTTTATCTGTTGTCCATTATTCTTAATATGAGTCATACCAAGATCTTTGTGCCTCATCTCAGAGGATAGACTGTGTATTGCAACAAGGAAGAAATATAATGCCTCCAAATTTAAAAATTATGCTGGCTTGCTTTCTATGTTGCTATTAAAGAACTGAGAAAAGTATGCTTCCAATTGTCCCAAATTAGGTAAAGAACATTATCACTGGATGCCAAGGGCCTATAATTTTTGCCCTGAGAGAAGATAAGAGAAACAGTTAAATCACTTCTTTCCTTTGGAACACTTGCTCAGAAGAATTAGAGAGACTTAATGCAAGGCCAGGGCACTATCACTTGAAGAATTGTACCTTCAAGCAGAGGACTGAAAGCAGTGAGCTAGCATCTGAATATTTTATAGGGCTGCTTGATGAGGAATTGCAAAGACGGCCTTCCTGTTGGTTATAGTCTCTCAGTATCTTGGAACTTCTCTGTGATGTAAAATTTCAAATAAAGCGTAGCACAGAGGGATAAGAAACCCTTCCTTAGCAGATCCTAAAATACTTGGGTCTGACAATGGGATCTTGGTGAACTAATTTAAGAACCCAGAACAGTTTTCTGCGTAAGCTTTAGAGGTCACTTTCTTAGAGATTGTTAAGGTGCGAAGAGCTTAGAGACTGAGGAGAAGAGAGCTTCAGAGACTTTTTCTTTTTCGCTTCCCTTCCTCACTGTGGGATATGATTAAGTTTCTTCTCCTTTGGGGATAACTTGAGAAGTATTTAAAAAATAATTTTGAAAACCTTATACCTCCTAGTACTTTTTAAGGTGACATTTAAATTTTTTCATCTTAAGTATTCGGGAAGAATTTAGGATATTGTTAATACTGCCATTTTAAAAAATAGTTGTTATGTGCTTTTAAATGTATCTGAAAGAATCTAAATGCCATAGTGATTTGATGTTCTTCATCATCCATTCCACTTCCTCCAAAGAGTTTTATCCTACTTTTATTATGCGTGACAGTCATACATTGAAAATAATTGTTGCACTTCTCTGCAACTAAATTTGAAATTGCGTCCTGTAACCTTAAGATTCTAAGCATTAAAGTTTGTCTCCGATTATAAATACACAGTTGATCAAAACAGTATAAACGTATGTGGCAGAGACTGTTAACTGATTGCTGAACCATTTCCTATCATGCAGTTAGATTATTTCCACCTTTGTAAACAGGGTAGCTATGTAATTGAATTCTAATAAATCAGGAAAAGTGATGTTCAGAACTTGCAGGTCTGGTCTGTGAACATCTCCCCCATGCAACCCTCCTCACCTTTTTACCCGTCTACTAGCTTGATGCAGAGGAGTATGTGGCTTCCAAGTATACACACGACAAGGAAGAAACCTGGCTTCCTGAATCGCCGCTTAGAGGAGAGCCACCCATCAATCCTGGATATTCATTTAGACTTCAGGTGGGGTGGGGGGAGACAAACCTTCATTATGTTCTGCCTCTGAATTTTGGGGGACTGATCTGTTAGAGATTTTAGTGTTCACTAACAGAATATAGTCCAAATTTTGATGAACTGTTAAACATACAAAGTAAAATTTTACCAGAAATACATCTTTTTGTGGGGTGCACAGATCTCAGGGATCTTTTTTCCCCCAAATGTTTTATTATCTGGGGGTAAGTTTATATCAATATAATAAGAGCATCAATTTTTTTTGTTTCTATAAAGTCCTAAGAAACTTTTATAATACAAAAAAGAGAATAGAAGGGATTTTGTTACAGCAGTGTCACTCAATTATTTGAAGTCCTTCAGAATTCACTAAGTATTTTAAAATTTATTAGCTAGTAATTTCATTAGATCATCCTGATTCAATTTCATTGAAAGAAAAGAAATAAAAATCACCTCAGGATTTTTTAAACCAGTGTCGTTCTCTTACCAATATTTAAAATTGTCTCTACTTCTGTGTTTAGCGATTTTATCCAAAGTGCCTTGGTATTAAGATTCAGAATGAATTAAGAGGTATTATATATCCTTTGTCAAATGTGAAAAGAGTAATTGTTAAGAGGGATGATGCCTTGTCCTGAGGCATCTTTTCAGGCACATCAACTTTAGGAAAATGTACGCATGGAAATTGAAAATCTGGAAACTGATTCCTTTAAAAGTAACCTAACTTGTGTTTACAGCAGAGTCTGTGTGCTGTTTGGAAAACAAATAGCATAGTATGAATACTTTAGAGGGTACCCCTCATCTTCATCCCACCTCCAAGCTTCTTTTGCCTCAGTGGGATACAGGTAGGCCCATAGGAGAGCCTGTGACTTAGAGCTAAGTGTTCTTTTAGGGTGTGTCACTGTGTGTTTCATAGGGATGGTATATACTCAGGAACTTAAGAGGCTGAAGTGTGAGAAAAGGTCCACAGACTGGGAAGATGACACATGATGAACATACATAAAATGCTACATTTGACAATTAGAGCCTAATTGAAATATCAAGCATACATGAAATATTTTGAGAATCAGTTGCATATTAGGCCATAAAGCAAGTCAAATTTCAGGGAATTGGTTTCAAACAGACTACAATACAAATAAGCTAGACTTTGACAATTTTGAGGCATACTGGCATATTTTGTAGTGCCCCTCAATTTGGGTTTACTTGATGTTTCTTCCCATTAGACTGGGATTATGAGTTTTGGGAAAGATCATAGAAGTGAAGTGCCACTTTCAACACATGAAAGGTAAATGCTATCATCAACCTGATTTTTCACTGCTGATATAAACCTTGACTTACTAAATTGAGCCCAAAGCTGCTGTAATACCTCTTGTGCAGTCTCAAAACCAACCCAAGCAGCCCAGTCAGCCTTTGTAATTTGTACACACACACACACATACCCTATTGGTCTGTCTCTCTGGAACAGGACAGTACTAAAAAGGGTGTAACAATGGCCAAATAGTGACAAGTTGTCTATTTAGGTCTTCTGCCCATTTTTTGATTGGGTTTTTTTTTTTAATATTAAGCTGTATGAGCTGTTTGTATATTTTGGAAATTAATCCCATGTCAGTAGCATCATTTGCAAATAGTTTCTCCCATTCTGCAGTTTGTCTTTTGTTTATGGTTTCCTTTGCTGTGCAAAAGCTTTTAAGTTTAATTAGGTCACATTCATTTACTTTTATTTCCATTACTCTAGGAGACGGGTCCAAAAAAAAAGTGCTGCAATTTATGTCAGAGTGTTTTGCCTATGTTTTCCTCTAGGAGTTTTATAGTATCCGGTCTTACCATTAGGTCTTTAATCCATTTTATTTTTGTATATGGTATTAAACAATGTTCTAATTTCATTCTTTTACATGTAGCTGTCCAGTTTTCCCAGCACCACTTACTGAAGACTGTCTTTTCTCCATTGTATATTCTTGCCTTTGTCATAGATTGTCCACAAGTGTGTGGGTTTATTTCCAGGCTTTCTATCCTGTTCCATTGATGTGTTTTTTTGTCCCAGTGCCATTACTGCTTTGATTACTGTAGCTTTGTAGTATAGTCTGAAATCAGGGAACATGATTCCTCCAGCTCCAGTTTTCTTTTTCAAGATTGTTTTGGCTATTTGGGGCTTTTTGTGTTTCCATACAAATTAAAAATTTTTTTGTTCCAGTTCTGTGAAGAATGCCATTGGCAATCTGATAGGGATTGCATTGAATCTGTAGGTTGCTGTGGGTAGTATGGTCATTTTAATACTGAGTCTTCCAAGCCAAGAATATGGTATATCTTTCCATCTGTTTGTGTTGTCTTCGGTTTCCCTCATCTGCATCTTAAGTTTTCAGAGTACAGGTCTTTTGCCTCCTTAGGTAGGTTTATTTCTAGGTATTTTATTCTTTTTGATGTGAAGGTAAATGGGATTGTTTCTTTAATTTCTCTTCCTGGTATTTCACTGTTATGGAATAGAGCATTTTATTATTATTTTTTTTAATACTATCTATCTTAATTGTTAGAGAAAGAAGCATCAGTTGGCCACTCAGGGAAAAAATGCCTGGAGGACACAGCAAGTGTAGAATATCTATCAATCAATCAAATGAATTAAAAATATTCTCCAAACTTAACTGGTCTCCCTCCTGAAGGTTCTTTAGGAGAACACCACTTGAATTACCTTTGAGATCCACTCAGGAGTTTCTTACAGAGGACCAAAAGGGTGAATTATCACCTTAAAAACAATTCAGTTTTTCAGTACAGAAAATGGTCAGTTAACCCTTAGTGTCACGTTCTTTAATACACACGAAGAATGTAGATCTGAATATTGTACTACCTAAATTCGAACTGCTAAAGAATTAATACTCCACACACTTTCTCTGAATTCATTTATTTAAAGATAGAACACAGCCATTTGAAATGAACACAATATCAACACAGGTGGGAAATTAAATTGTTACACTTCATTCACATTAATAAATATCTTAAAAGAAGCAAATGTAGATTTTAAGATTCATTAAGACACTAATGACAAGTAACTAAGAGTTTCTACCTAAGTTAACACTGATACTGCTTGATTTTCAGGTTGAAAGATTATAATAACCTATATATTTCAATTGGATGGCAGCAAATACAAAAGCATCTTTTGAACTGTATAGTATACTGTAAGCAGGAGTTTACTCTACAGCAGTCCATCATTCTCCTGGCCTGTCTGTGTGTAGAAGAAGGCATGCTGGACACCAGCAACTCACATCACATAAATTATCCACCACTCACAAGGTGTAAAATCTATTATGCATATATTTGAATAGTAATTATTTTTGAATGCCAGAAAGAATGCCAGTTGTTTTGACAGACTTGGGATTTCCCAGCTTTGCCACTGATTAGCTGTGTTTAAGCCTATGCTTCAGTTTCTTCATTTTTTAAATGAGAAAACTAAATTAGACTTTGTCTACTGAAGCCTATTTTGCAGTTTCTTCCTGTTCTGTCAAAAGTTTATCAACTCTGATTTTCAAAACGAAATTTCCAACTGATTTTCAGCCTCCTTCTAACCCATGATTATCCTTTTCAAGACCTTTGTCTAAATCCTTCAGAGTTCTTAACCACTCCACTGAACCCACTGAACACATTTTAACACATCTGCATGTGTTTATAATGACCAAAACAAAGTTCACTGTGTAAGTAAGGAAGGCCATCCCTACCCAGGAATCATTACAAACCAACTTGGGTATTCAATTTAGTACCCACCACCAGCAATCTTTCTTTGAAAGCTCTGTGTCTCAATCTCCACCATAAGCTACACTGTTGTCAATCAAACACTCCATATCTGTGTAAGTTCCTTCTCTTCACATCAAAGGAAAAATCTGAAAAGATTTTTTAGAAAACTGGCATTTAACTGACTTGTTTATACAATTTTAGGATAGCCATGTTCTTTGCAGTATCCTGTAGGGCAAGGCATCAAATATTTCAGAAGGCAGCCATACATTTCTTTTCGTATTTTTCTAAAACAGCTTAAGTTCTAACAATTTAAAAATCAAACTGTCAAGCAGTTTTGTTTTTATTCTTTTCACAGGTACTGAGCAAAGGATAAACCTAACAATGTCCACTTCTCCTAACTTACCACCACCAACATACTCAAAACTCTGCTTCAATCTAAAACACCTATCAATGTGCTTGGCAAGACTATAATGAATAAAATGGCAAGCGGTAAAATCTAATTCATGCCAGAACACTGGAGAAGTTACATGGGAAGCACACATATACGCAACTTTACGAAAGCTGGGAATACTGTTAATTTCAAATAAGTGATGATCAAAGTGAGACTTTCATGCCAGAAGTTCCGTTCAGTCAAAATCACGATTTGTAAGAACAAGTGGTGCCACCAGTGTCCAAACATACAGCACAATGCCAATCCAACTAGAAGAGATTTTCACCCAGACAGCTGTCCACTGACTTTTCATCTCACGAGAAGGCTCATACCTAAAATTTAAGGAAAACAAAAAGGGGAGAGAGGTTGGAATATCGGTCATCAAGCCATCAGGCTTCATTACTTCAGAAATATTCTTTGTAAATAATTTGTGATAACAGATATACAGTTGCTGGACTAATTATCTGTTGCCTTGCTTTTCCACACCACTTTGATAGCTAATGTGAAGATTAAAAAAAATCAATTTCCTTTAAAGGAGTAGAGGACATAGGCCTCTGAAATAGCTCTTGTAGATAATACTCAGAGAATATGTTTTTCTGGCTCACTAATTTACGAGATAGAGAAATGGGAGTGTGACCTCTAGATAAATAAGACATTATAACATAAAGACTGAGCAATTCTAAACTGTATAAAGAATATAATCTGGGGCTTCCCTGGTGGCGCAGTGGTTGAGAATCTGCCTGCCAATGCAGGGGACACGGGTTCGAGCCCTGGTCTGGGAAGATCCCACATGCCACGGAGCAACTGGGCCCGTGAGCCACGACTGCTGAGCCTGCGCATCTGGAGCCTGTGCTCCGCAACAGGAGAGGCCGAGACACTGAGAGGTCTGCGCATCGCGATGAGGAGTGGCCCCCACTTGCCACAACTAGAGAAAGCCCTCGCACAGAAACGAAGACCCAGCACAGCCATAAATAAATAAATAAATAAATAAAAAAGAATATAATCTGTTCAGAGTGTATATGGGAACCCCTTCCACCTTCTCAGATTCAAGAAACTGGGAAGGAAATACATCCCAAAGTTAGCTGACTTTTATGTTGATGAAACATACCAAAAATATTTTTCATCTAATCTTAACATTTACTATTAACCTGACAGCCAAAGCTGTGAATTACTGAGAACTATTTGGGTTCTTATACCTTAAGAAGCTGCAGTGTAGGAATTTTTAAATATATGTATTTTTCAATAATAAATGCTGGTAGAGGCTGCTCTCAAAGAAATAAAGCAAAGAATAATCTTTTCTCTACATGTTTTGCTGGTATTCAAAGCCCTCTTACAAACTGTTAAGGATATTATGCATTAAAAATTATTAAAAATAGAACTGCCCTAACCATATAGTTCAACTTGAATCTTAAATCTTTCAGTAATCCTTTGGACAAAATCGTAATTTTTTTTTTTAATTAATTTATTTATTTTTGTCTGCACTGGGTGTTTGTTGCTGTGTGCGTGGGCTTTCTCTAGTTGCGGTGAGGAGGGGGCTACTCTTCGCTGCGGTGCGCGGGCTTCTCATTGCAGTGGCTTCTTTTGTTGCAGAGCATGGGCTCTAGGCACAGGCCCAGGAGTTGTGGCTCACGGGCTTAGTTGCTCCGCGGCACGTGGGATCTTCCCGGACCAGGGCTCGAACCCGTGTCCCCTGCATTGGCAGGCGGATTCTTAACCACTGTGCCACCAAGGAAGTCCCAAAATTAGAATTTTTAAAAACAAAATATAAACCGCTATCTTCCAACTAACAGAAAAAGATTTATTAGTTTTGAAGTGATAAAAAAACAAATTAGTTTTGAAGAATTCTAAGAATCCATCTATGTTAATATATTCGCACCTCAATTTTGAAATCTTCAAAGATTTTAATGACAAAGTTTGAACAAAACAGAAGAAACGTATCTTTTTATTGTACTATGTTGGGAACTGGTTAGTATTAAAAAGAAAAGCAAGCACTGTGTTTGATCAACTGTCAACATGTATTTCCCTAAGCAATGTGTTAGTTTCATGAAACTTTATTTCAGTCTCTTCAAGATTTGGAAATATTTCAATGACTGTTATTGCTGAAGCAAGGAAATAAAGCCTGCATGTCTGAAACTGATCTCACTATTCATTTAGTTGTAAATTTTGAAATATATTGGAGGATTAAAAAGTACTCCATACCACATTTAACAATGGAATCACAAAAAAGCCATCAGTTTCCACATGCAAAGTTTTCATGAAATATAAGTACCTGTACCAGTTGGTAAGGGTCATCATGATATAAAGCGAAGCCAGGAAAAGCATAAAGTGAAAGAAGGAGTAACTGTAAGTGACACCATCCCTTTCATTATCTATAGCTCGGTGAACATCATCTCTGTCCTCCAGTGATCCGTCACTTCTGGCTCCACCATCTTCTATTAATGTTGATTCATCACTTGTTAGAGTCAGTTTATTAACCTGACTATTGTTTGAAGTACGGATGCTGCATGGAAGACAGTTTAGAAAGAGAGAAGGAAAAAAAAGGGGAATTTAAAGATTCATATATGAATAATAGCTGGACTTCTTTTTTAAAAAAGAAAATCCATAACTTTTCTTACCTTGAATAAAACACACACAGTAAAAAGAGGATTAGTCCGATAATTCCTTGAGCATGCCACCACTGTACAGACTGCCCCTCCTTTGGGACAGTGCTTGTTGTATTGTATCCAATTATG
Source organism: Balaenoptera ricei (assembly GCF_028023285.1). Classification (NCBI taxonomy): domain Eukaryota; kingdom Metazoa; phylum Chordata; class Mammalia; order Artiodactyla; family Balaenopteridae; genus Balaenoptera; species Balaenoptera ricei. The sequence continues at coordinate 39,812,068 of NC_082650.1, read as the reverse complement.
CTCAGTAGACTTGGGTTGCATTCTGTTTCTATAATGTAAATTAAGGTCAAATTAAAATGTTAGAATAGTATAAAAATTTTTTCAGAGCACAATGTAGTTCTTTTTAACTCTTATACTCTTGCAAATTCAAAACATTTTGTTAGAAAAAGGCACAAACATAACAAAAAAATACTTTAAGACAACTTATATTTATAGACACCTTTTTATAAAAATTTTATAGTGCTAATTTTATAGACGTGCTTGGAAAACAATTTCATTTTCAACCTCATGCAGGAGCTGAGACATTAAGCTTCTTGTTGATCAGGAAACTGGTGAAATTTAGATGACCTCTCTAAAGCATATAGTAAAGCTCAAGTAGAGTCAAGAATAAAGTTCAGATATTCTAAACTAAAATGCACTGGCTTTTCTATTACAAACTGTGAGATAAACTTTATAAAATGACTATTGTTATTATCAATTTGTCAAACTACATTGTTATATAGTTTATACATAAAATCAGTTACTAGAATTTTAGCAAATAGTTTGTGGAAATGAGCAAATAAGGCATAATGACCTAATGCTTATTCAGCTTCTTGACTCCCGTAAATAAAGAATTTAAATGGGGTTGGTATTCACTTAAGTGTCCCACATATGTTTTCCTCCCACAAAGCCAGATATGTCAATTGCCACCTTATCAATGAAAAATGATTTTTATCCTTAAGCCATTCATATAAGGATAATCCCTAAAGCAAATTACTATTAGTTTTTTTCTAGACACTTACCTGGACAAATATAAGGAATCTTTCTCTAGTATACTAAAAAAAAAAAAACAAAAACATTTTCTCCAACTAGTGATAAAGCACCTATGAAATTTATAAACTCAATGAAATATAAGATTCAGAAAACATATTTTATAATTTTTCTTTATTCTGAGGAAGAGAGACCATTTTTTTCCTTTTCAAAAAATAGTACAGTTGACTCTTGAACAACAAGTGGATTAGGGGCACCAACCCCCTCACACAGTCGAAAATCTGCATATAATTTTATGGCTGGCCTCCATATCCAGCCATTCCTATCTGCAGATCGTGTAGTAATGCAGTACATATATTTGAAAAAAATCCATGGATAAGTGGACCTGTGCAGTTCAAAACTCTCTTGTTCAAGGATCGACTGTAATTATTAATTTCTAATTTGTTTCACCACAAATGACATATACGGGCTTCTACTCCCACAGAATGCAATAAAACTGGCCTATAAAAAGATTACAAAGACCAATTATATTCACTTTTAAGGTAATCACAGACAAAAAATAGTAAGTGAAAAAAACTATTTACAGTAGAATCAACAAACATTTTAACAGCTCTTATTTCTTTCTACATATACTATCATATGCACTGTACAAATGAGGTATAGTTCTTATAATTTTCATATAATTTCTTATAGTTTTGCTAGTGAAAGAAGAAACTAAGTGAAAAAATATAGCAATACATCAAAGATGAAAATAGTATTATTCCCATTCTCTTCATTTCTCTGTAAGCTTAATTTTACAAAATGACCATCTTTGAAAAACGAAAAGCTGTAGGATTCATTAAAAAGAAACAAATCCAGGCAAACGAACATACCTGGTTCATTAGTCATAGCAGACCATGTCAAATACATTGTGTAGACTGTAATTACTGAAGACTGTAACAAACCAGATCTTGGTTGTGATTCCTACAAAAAAACAAGCAAAACAGAAAAATATTGTTATCATTCAAGATTTAGAAAAACTTAAAAAATAGAAGCTTCATAAAAATTAATGAACTAATCCAAGCTTACTTGGATCTTTGGCAGTATAGACATTACAGAAGCACCAAGGCAGAGGAGCATGTTGACACTGATGAACGCTTTATTTTCTGCACAACTGGCTGGATGAGTATAGTAAACAAAAAATAGGACGATAGCAACTAAAGACAGCAGATAATTCAGAGCTGTAGCTGATAACAAAGCTGTGAAAGAAATACATTGGACAATTAGATTTTATCACTAATATTAGGAATTAGGCATACAGCTCATTTTACAAGCAATCTTATTTTATTCAAAAATATTACTTTAAGCAACTAACATTGTGTCAGCATTACACAGGCTATATAAGTAGGTAAAGATATTCTGAGCTTTATCACATTAAGAATTTTATAGTCTTAACATATAGCTCATTATGATGATGTGTTTTCAAGGACAATAACATACTAATATGATCTTCATTTATAGTAATATTTACATAGAGTTTCCAAAACACATTCAGATGTATTAGCCATTATTTTCAAAATACAGAAAAATAACTAGGAGGAGAATATTAAGGTTTTTAAAGAATGATAATCATTCAGTTGTAAACAAGGGCATTAAGAAAATTATTTTGTTAATGCTAAGCCTGCAAAACAATGCTTTTCCTCATCAACTAAAATCTTAAAAAAAAAAAAAAATTATTCAAGAGTAAGTCATTATTATTTAGTAAGACAACCTAAGCTGCTTCTAGCACACACACACGTTTTAGTTTCTGTGCTAATGTATGCTTAATATACATGTATTTATGTCGATGTGCCTCACTGACAGGGGATCCATCAAACAGATATTTACTGAGTACCTACAAAGGCCCTAGGGATATAGTAGGGAACAAAGCAGAAACTCTTACACTAGATTTAACATTAAAAAATGAGATATTCTATATAAGTAAATTTTCCAAATGACCAAAGCTCATTTCTTTGAATACCAAACCCTTTATTTTAACCACTGAGATCAAATACCACAAACTAGTTGTATGAGAGAAAATATGAAGCTAGCAGACATGCTGGATTTAGCTTTCATTCTGATTTTTTTAAAAAAATTGTTCTTTTTTTTTAGCTGAAACTCAGATCATTTCACATAAAAATCCAGATTTATGGCTTCTTTTGGAAAAATCAGAAAAATTAAGCAACACTGGGTTCACATTTCCACAAGGCAACTACTAGATGGAACCGAGCAGTAGCTATATGCATTTTAGATAAAGGCCTTTACATTCTCCAATTCATCACAGTCCCTTCTATTAGCAAAAGGATTGAAAATGCACTTAAACCTGGTTCTCCTCCCTCATTTTTGTTACCTGTTGTAAGCATCTGAATTTTGATCCCTGTTTTAGAGTATAACCACAGGACTCAAGCTCATCATTATAAATAAACATTAAATACACTACTGTAAAAATTCCCTTAGGTGTTAGTTACACATAAGGGCATTCTTTGCACTTAGGCAAAATGTTTCAGAGTTGCTTTTTTATTTTTCCTGCTTGCTGATGTTTAAGAATTGTACCACTGTTTGTTCATCTATTCCTAGCAGTCCTTGTCCCTTTAATATTTTACTTTTAACCTTCTGTAGGCTTCCCAGGAAATTAGGCTATAAAATATACATGCATTCAGCAGTAGGCTTTGGAACTTCTATTTTAGCCATTCATGGTCTTCTGGATTATTTCCTGGTTCTTGGGTATGTTCCTAGTTGACATGCCAAAAACTCTCTCTACAAGTAAAGTTGCTGATATAATGTGATAAGATGCCACTCACAAACTTAAGCTAAAAACCTCCTCACAGAAAATTATACCATAAAAATCGTGATTTTCCCATAGTCTACATATCTGTTCTCACTTTCAAAGTTCAACTATCTTGAAGATGTTCTGTAAGACAAAAAGCTTACCTGCGTACCAACATCTTGAGTTCCCTTCTTCCATTTTTTCAACCCATGATTCATTCCACGAATGGGCAAAATCAATGAGTAAGACTAGCTGTATGAGAATGAAGCAAAAGGCACCTGCCATGCCTACGTAAAACCACACTGAAAGAAAAAAAAAAGCAAAAAACCACAAATGAGTGACTGGTTCACTTTTCATTATTTCATTTTCACAATCAATACACAAAAGGAAAAATAAAATTTTACATAAATGCCTTGATTTTGCCAACCGGGGGGGGGGGGGGGGGGAGGAAAAGGAAAAAAACAAAACAAATAGTTACAGTTCCAGGCAACAATTATTTCAATTTCCTTATAAAATATCAACATCACACAAAGAAAAAAAAAAAGATTTCTTACCAGTTGTAAAAGTTCCTTCTGGAATGAAGAAGGCCCCAATAATAATTGCAACTGCTGCAGCAAATTTAAAGAACCAGAATCTAAAACAAAAAGAAATAATTTTTTATTAATAAATATTAATTCAACAAGTAATTTCACATATGAAATCTTTGAAGAGCTATTCTTAAAGAATAGCTACACTTTATGTGACTATTCTATTCTTTCTGAGGATATCCTGAAAACGAGAAGTGAAGAATATCATGTAAACTATTTTAGGACAGTTTTAATTCATTATGATAAAATGAGAATATTAGTTTCATTTCACAGGTTTATTTTACATTACACCAATAGCTATTATAATTGGTGTACATGAAAAGTGTAAATAAGGTACACTGTACAAATGGTTTTGAAAACACACAATAAATGCCTGGAAAACAGATTTCCACTAGCTAGCCAGATGAGTTGAAAGAACCAGAGAAGACATAAAAGCTTAAGAATTCTGCCACAGAAAGGAGCAAGAAGTGAGAAGCAGGTGTTCAGAGTCAGAGAGAACCCTAGATATAACAGGATCAATAAACTTACCTGAAGACAACTGGTAGAGATTTGAGGCATCTGCTACTTCAAATGTGGAAGCAGCAATGCAAAACTACAAGGAACATGAAGAATCAAGAAAACATTTCACCACCAAAAGAAAACAATAATCCTGCAATAATTGAGCACAAAGGCATAAAATCTTGCAGTCTAGCAGATAAAGAATTCAAAACAGCTGTTTTGAGAAAACTCAATGAGCTATAAGAAAACACAAAGATAATTCAACAAAAACCAGGAAAAAAATATATGAATAAAATGAGAAATTTAACAAAGAGACAGAAATCATAAAAAAGAACCAAACATACTCTGGAGCTGAAGAATTCAACAAAAGACACGAAAAAAATACAATAGAGATCTGCAGAAGGGCAGATCAAATGGAAGACAGAAAAAGCGGACAGGAATTTTGATATAACCCAATCAGGGGTGAACAGAGAAAAAAATGAAAAAGAGGGAAGAAAGCCTCAGTAATCTATGGAATTCAAATATTAGAATGATTGGGTTCCAAAAGGAGAAGAGAGGAAGAAGGGGGCAGAAAGTTTATTTAAAGAAATAATAGCTGAGAACTTCCTAAATCTGGACATCCAAGTTCACAAAGCTAATAGATCACACTATCAGCTCAATGCAAACAAACCTTTTAAGCCATATTATATAATGAAAACTGTCAAAAATCAAAGAACATGAGAGAATCCTAAAAGCAGCCAGATGAAAAAAAGATTGTAATCTACAAAGTCATTTCCATCAGGCTCTCAGTGGATTTCTCAGTAGAAAACCGTATAGGCCAAGAGAGAGTAGAATGACTTTAAGAGACATACTCAAAGTGTTGAAAGGAAAAACATGCCAGCCAAGATTGCTCTGTCCAGCAAAGTTATCCTTCAGATACGAAGGAGAAATAAAGATTTTCCCAGTCAAAATCCAAAGAATTCACCACCACTAAACTTGTCTTGTAAAAAATGGTGAAAGGAATTCTTCAAGCTGAAACGAAAAGACACTAAATTAGTGACACGAAAACATACAAAAGTATACAACACACTGGTAAATGGAAATACACAGATTTAGAAGAATCTAATTCTTTAATAGGATGGTGTGTTAACTATGTAACTGTAGTATAAAGATTAAAGAGAGTATTAAAAAACAATAGCTATTATAATTGGTTAATAAATATACAATATAAAAAGAGATAAATTGTGATATCAAAAAAATAAGAGGAGTAAATGGGTAAAATGGGTAGGTCTTTTGTATGCAACTGAAGTTGCTATCAGCTTAAAATGGGCTGTTTTATCTATAAGATGTTTTACGTAAGCCTCATGGTAACCACAAAGCAAAAACCTAAACTAGATTTACAGAAAATAGGGAAGCAGACCATACCACCAATTTACAAAGAAAATCACCAATTTACATAGGCGTTAACAAAGAAAAAAGAAATTATGGAAATATGAAACAGCCAGACAGCAATGAATAAGATGACATCAGTAAGTCCTTCATATCAATAATTACGCTAAATGTAAATGTAATGAATTCACCAACCAAAAGGCACAGTGGCTGGATGAATTTTTAAAAAAAACTGAAAAAGACACAAACAAATGGAAAGATAACTTGTGTTTGTGAATCTGAAGAATAGTTAAAATGTCCATACTACCCAAAGCCACCTATAGATTCAAAGTACTCCCTATAAAAATTTCAATGCCACTTACAAAAAAATAGAAAAAACAATCCTAAAATTTGTTATGTAACTACAAAAGACCCCAAATAGCCAAATCAGTCATGAGAAGGACAAAGCTGGAAATATCACACTTACTGATTTCAAACTATACTACAAAGCTACAGTAATTAAAACAGTAGTACCATAAAAGAAGACACATAGACCAATGGAATAGAATAGAGAGAGCTTAGTAATAAACCCTTCCATTTTGGATCAACAAATATTTGACAAGGGAGTCAAGAACACTCAATGGGGAAAGGAGTCTCTTCAACAGTCTTTGGAAAACTGGGTAACCACAGAAAAATGAAAATGGACTCCTTTATTACACGACTCACAAAATTAACTCAAAATGGATTAAAGACTTAAACATTTAAGACCTGATACCATAAAAGATATCAATACTAGAAAGATGCTGATACTGGGAAGAAGAAAGTAAGGAAGAAACTCCACAACATTAGTCTTGGCAATGAGTTTTTGGATGAGACAGCAAAAGTACAAGCAACAAAAGTAAAATCAAACAAGTGGGACTATATCAAACTAACAAGCTTCTGCAAAGCAAAAGGAACAATCAACAAAATGAAAAGACAACCTACAGAATAGGAGAAAATATTTGCAAACCATGTATCAAAAAATGGTTAATATCAAATATATATAAAGAACTCATACAACTCATTAAAAAACAAACAATCCAATTAAAAAATGGACAGAGGAACTAAATATTTTTCCAAAGAAGGCATACAAATGGCCAACAGGCATATGAAAAGGTGCTCAACATCACTAATCATCAGAGAAATGTAAATCAAAACCATTATGAGATATCACCACCTCAGACCTATTAGAATGGCTATCATGATGACAAGAAATAACAAGTGTTGGTAAGAATGTGGTGAAATGGGAACCCTTATGCACTGTTAGTGGGAATGTACACTAGTTCAGCCACTATGGAAAACAGTATGAAGGTTCCTCAAAAAAAATAAAAGTGGAACTACCATACAATCCAGCAATCCCACTTCTACATATATATCCAAAGAAAGTGAAAATAGGGTACTGAAACGATATCTGCACATCCATGTTTATTGCAGAATTATTCATAATTGGCAAGATATAAAAACAACCTTAAGTATCTGTCAACAGATGAATAAAGAAACTGTAGTATATATACACAATGGAATATTATTCAGCCATGAGAAAGAAGGAAATCCTGTCATTTGCAACAACATGGGTGGACCTTGAGGGCATTATGCTAAGTGAGATAAGCCAGACAAAGAAAAACAAAGATTTATGATATTACCAATATGTGGAATCTGAAAAAGAAAAATATACTTTAAAGCTTCTAAGAGACTAGATCTTAACTGTTCTCGTCACAACTAACAAATAATAATTACGTGATGTGATAGAGGTGTTAGCTAATACTATGATGGTAATCATATTGTAATATATAAAAGTATGAAATTAGCACTTTGTACACTTTAAACCTAACACGATGTTATATATCAATTATATCTCAATTTAAAAAAAAACATTAACAGTGACATGAGTGCTTAGTGCATGCTTCGAGAAGAATGTTATCTCATGAAATGACTGTGATAGCCATCCTGTAATGCACTTTGAGAAGTGTTTAAAAACACATTTAGTAAAGATGTTTTAAGAGTGCAAAAAAAATTAAAATTAAAAAATTAAAACAACCAATGACTAAGGGAACAAAATAAACAAAATAAAATCAACCTGGCACAGCACATCTTTTTTCATTAATATTTATATTTCACTTGTTCATTCTTCCTGTCTTTGGTAGCATGTTAATAGATAAGCGATAACAGATATTCCAAAAAATTTTTTTAATTTATGGGGGGGGAAAAACAGTGATAAAATTCAAAACATTCAAAATTGAGTGTGAGAAGTAGTGCTCTATATTAAGGGAGACTGATAAAAGGGACCCTGAAGTTTCTAGGTTGTTCAGTATAACCATTTAGAAAATCAATCAATCACCTTGTTTCAAAGGAATAAAGTTTTTCATTTTGGTTTCACTGTACATCTTAGGAACTGAGTTCAGTTTTATGTAGTGAGATTGGCCTACAAAAAGCTAAGAGGAGAAGGAGGAATAAGCTCCTCATTATTAGTCACAGATATGATAAATCTTCCTTTTTAGGATGAAAATACAGTTGACCCTTGAACAATGCTGGAGTTAGGGGTGCCAACTCTCTGCATGGTTGAAAATCCATGTATAACTTATAGTCGGCCCTCTGTATCCGAGGTTCCTCATCTGTGAATTCAACCAACTAGAGATCAACATGGATTGTGTAGTACACTGTAGTATTTACTGTTGAAAAAAATCTGCGTATAAGTGGACCTGCACAGTTCACACCTGCGTTGTTCACAAGGGTCAACTTTATTAAACATTATGCAGAGACTATACCAATAAATGACCCAAGGCTACTACTTAATATTTATATTTCCAAATTCCAACACATTCTCTAGTAGAGACAAGAGGATTTTCTTACCTTGTCATTCATGAATAAAATAATTCTGCAGATTGTTCAAGTTTATTTCACTTTAAACTTTCTTTAGACAGACTCAAAATTACTGAGAAGAGACTATCCAGACTTTATATTGAAGTTTATTAAAAACCTTACCCATTGTGTACTGCAGCTCTAGGATCACTGCTGCTCTTCACTTTGATCATTAACAGAGATAGGAGAAGGTAGAACATAGCCAAGCCAAAGCACAAACGGTATACAGCTTTATAGCCAACCAGAATATTACAAGGGACCACTCCTTTCTCATTCTCACAAAATCCAGGAATCTGAAAACAAAACAAGAATTTGTGATCCAGAATTTTTTCAAGAAAAAATGAAAATTCTGTGTAATCAAATAGTTTAAGGTTTAGAAAATTGAAGTTCACTTTACAGTTTATGCTGAAATGTAATCAAGGTAAGTCTACACATTTTCATAAGACAGAAGTGTAACTCTTGTTTTACTTTATGTGAGCACCGGATAAGCTACAAATGTCAATCCTAAAGTGGATGCTTATTTTAACTTGCAGACTTAATTCTAAGTTTTTTTTAAAACTTGCATTCCACTGGGATATACTAATCACATGTATAAGAGAAAAATACAATCAATAAAAGTGTAAAGAATCACAGAGTAACTAAATCAGTTTCTAAATACTAAAGAAAACAATGATGGCATTTTGAGTTTAGGTCCCTCATTCTACAAGTGTTATTTCTGATAATGGATGGATTTGGATTAACAGCAAAATGGCTGGCTGTATTTTTATTTTTTAACTTGAAATCTTAAAAAAGACTGATGACCATTTCAGAAAATCACACTGGAATCAGAGTACAAGAAAGTATTTTTAAAATATTTTTAAGTGAAACAAATGGGAGTAGATACACTATTCACATATATCAGAGTGAATTACTGCCTCCAGAAACGTTAAAGTAAACCAATATGCCAACATACAACTGTTAATGTGTGCCTTTAAAATCAAGAACCTAAAATTATATTTAAGTTAAGGCAGGTGCTACTTCCTTTTTGCTAGTTCCTGTACAATCTATAAGCTCTTTCTTGGTCTCACTTGAACCCTACTTTCCCAACTTAGTTTAACAATTATGGCAATATGTACTTACCCATACTCACTTGCAACATGTACTCACTAGCACCCTTAATTATCCCATGCCCTTAAATGAGAGCAGCACACCACCTGGCTAATTCCCATCATTAAGTTTTAATTCAATCACCTATATTAGGTTAAGTTGCTACAGTAACAACCTCCAAATATAGGTGGCTTAAACAGCAAAGATGTATTTCTTGCTCACGTACATGTACATGGTTGGTTCTAAGTAGTCAACTAAAAGAATCCAGGCTGCCAGAGAAGCCACCATCTCAAATGATATACAGGTTGTGAGAGAAAAGAAAGGAGAATCTGCATTAGCAAGTAGAGGGTGATGTTTATCACTTCTACTCATAACTCACTGACCAGTACTAGAGACATGACCCTACATATCACAAGCACTCTAGGAAATGCAATTCTCTGATGACCTTCAGAAAGCAGAGAAGCAGAAATATTGGGGGTTACAAACTATCATCTATCAACTAAACCATTCATAACAACAGTCAACTGGATCCATGACAAAAACCATATGAACGTCTTCTGCTTATACCAAGGACTTGAGTAACATTAACTGAGCATCTACATATGCCATGTGCAATGCTACTTTCAAACTGTAATAAGCTCATTTCCCAAACTTACACTATTTTTCCTTACCCCAAAGTCAACCCTAAGCAGACAACTGTGGTTTAAAATGGAGGTTATCTGACATGAACACTCTCTCAACCTCAAATTTTCTATTATCATTCATTTTTCCTTGGAGGAAAAGTAACTTCTATATGCCTTCTCTTGATCACATTCTCTCTCACAGGTTAGATCCCTTATGACTATTCTCAAAATACAAATAATTAAATCTCCCCAGCCTAAAAACTTCTTTAATTCAGCCTCCCTCTAAGACTTACTATCTGCATTACAAAACTCCTTAAATCAGCAGTCTATTCTCATTGGATACATTTCCTCATAGCCATCTAACCCTCCCTCCCAATCCTTCTAGGCCAGCACTCTATAAATGCTTTTTCAAGACACTAGACATATACTGGCTGTCAAATCCCAAGGCTACTTCTTAATCCTCACACTCCTTTACTTTTTTCACACAGACATTATGCTGTCATTCTTAAGACTCTGTTCCTAAGGCCTACTAAACAGGTTCTTGGTTCTCTTTTTTCTCTGTTCCTTCAGAGGTTCCCTTTTTTCCACCAACTCCCTTAAGAGCTTTTGTCAAAGCTCTAGCTCTCCTCACTCCAAATGGTCTTCTTCAGCATATGCTGCCATAGTTTGAATTTCATCTCTATCTCTGATTTCTTTTATGAGTTACACACCCAAATTTTTTACTTCCTGCTGGACACACACACACACAATGTAGTGCAGTACCCACAAGCCAACAATATTATATACTAGATTATATTTTCCCCATCTCTTTGCACAACCTGACTCCCTGTGGGAAAAAAAAAGTTTAATAAAACACCTTTTCTTTCTTGTTTTTCCTGAGTTAACAGCAACAGTTTCCTCTCAGTTATCTAGGATCAGAACCTGGTTATTATTTATTATTCTATCACTGCCAATATTTAAATCCAGATTCAGTCAATTCTACATTCAGAGAATTATTTCAGGCCCTCTATGCCTTTCTTGATTACACCATTCCAACAGCCGCCATACTTAACTGCTGCCTTCTATCCTAATTCTCAGATCAATCTTCCTAAGGCGTACACACTTAGCTCAAAAAGCTTTTATCCTCATTCTGCTTCCTATTTTTCAATTTCTGCATACAAAAATTTACTGATTCTTACAATGTCCCTTTTTCCATGAGACCCACAGTGATTCTGACATTTCCCTGGTTAGAATTACCGATTTCCTCATATTAACACAACACATTTTCTGCCCTATCATCAAAGAATTTTAATAAACTGCCTTTCACTGTTTGTCTTTCCTAAATGATCATGAACTACTAAAACTGGGATTAAGTATTCTTCCTTTTTACAGTATTCTGTTTCCAATACACAAGAAGCAGTTTTATGCATATACATACTAAAGGTTCAGTTAATCATTTAAAAAAAAAAAGAAAACTAACCTTATTTAGTTGTTCTTCCATTCCAGGTATCAACATTACACAAGCTACACACACTCCAACAAGCAAAAAAAGTGCATAGATCAACCTAGTTACAGTGGAGTTGTTTCCACTAGGACAGCATCGGCACAGCAAACATGGGGCACTGCCACACAAACATGGTATCTGGAAAAAGAACATTAAAAATCAGTATAGTTTAAAATGATACAGTGAAAATTTACATTCTATCTACTCAAAAAAGAAAGGATTGAAGTTAAAGTAATTACCAAGAAATTTGGTTCACATACATTATCTATAAACTATAAAATTTAGTAACTTCTGGGTAAAACTGAAGCAAAGTAAAGCTTGCCCTTTATATCAAGCAAAATGAGTAAACTCAGTTAAAACAAAAGGGGAAAAAAACCCAGCAGCAGCAACCAAAGTTTAGCTGAGAAAAGGAATGGAATATTCATAATTACAAGCTGATCTCCAACTCCTGCCTTTTAACCCCAGAAATCATGCTGGTGAATTCACAAAAGTCTGATATTTCTCAGATACGCCAGAGGAGGAAAAGAAGTGAATTGGTATCCTTATCTTTTCCCTCTTCTGACTTGGTGGTACTGATAACAGTAAAATTTTCTATTAGAATCAGCTGAAACAGGATAAGTGAACAAGTGGGGCTAGCTAGCATTGTCTAACAGAACTCCACACTAAACTAGTAGTATATCCTAGGGGAATAGAATATCTCCCTCAGCAGGAGAAGCGAATACTAGTAATGGAACTTAACAATATCTCAGAAAGGCAAAATGAAAAGTATCCTCAAAAGAATTGAACATAATCTAGGCTGAGCTCCACCAGACCATCAGATACCACAGGAAGGGAGTATTGTAGAAGCCAGACACACTATAGTAACCAATATAAGGTAGGATAAGAACCACTTACACTAAACTTCAGTAAGATAAAAATAAATGTCGTGGAAATAATGCAAACACACTTTAGCAAAACATAAAAATAAGCAAACATGCCCCCTCAGACAAAAAAAAAGGCATTTGAAAAATCCAATCTGAAATAAAACATAACTCAGTAAGAAGAGGAAATTGCCTAAAATTGGTATATCTGAAGCAAAAAGGAGAGCTCAAAATGAAAAGAATAGAACAAGTTGAAAAGGAGGATTGCAAGGCTGAGAAGAAACGAGAAGGGGAAAAACATGCTTAAAAAAACAGTAATTATCATGGAACAAAACAAAAACAGCTGAAAATAAAATCTGATCAATAAATAAAGTTTGGGATAAGTACCATAAACTCAAGCCAAGATAGAGTAACAGTGACCAGACTTACCCTACTGCCTTAATCCAAGGGAAAAAATTAATGAAACAATGGTTTTTCAGAAAACAATAGGCAATGTAGGACACTAGTTTCTGAGAGAGATGCAACAGTGTGAACTCTATGATTGGCCCAATCTTTCTGCCTGGGAAAGAGTTTCCAGTGCAGGGAGGAGAATCCAGACAGAGGACAGCAGTCTACTGAATTGAGGAGACAGAGCTGGGACAGAGTTGAGAGTTCAGGGAAGTGAAGGCAGCTAAAGTTCATAGGGCAGAAACAAGGAGAGGAGAAAGCTACACCAAGAGTGAGCTCCGGATATCTGCAGAAGCTTCAACTTGTGTCTTCAGCAGAGCACTGATCAGTACATGCATTTGATTAAATTACTCTGTGGGGTGGGGGTGGGGAGAGTGGGGAGGGTGGTGTTACCAGCCAGAGTGGAAGAACTTTATAATCCATGAGGCCTTGAGCAGAGTTATAAGGCTATTACTATTACACAGTATTGGCAGGGCGGGGGGAATAAGCCATAAGGCTAAAACCACTCCAGTCTCACTTAACAAAGCCTAAAAGCAAACACTGAAAAGATCAAATTCTCTTCAAATAACTCACCTGTGTCTAAGAATAGGGCCTAAGAATGTTTTTTAAAAATACAACACATCCAGCACCCATCAAGGTAAAATTTACAATATCTAACAGCTAATAAAAAAATTGGTACGCATGCCAGTATGGAAAAAACAACCTACAATGAGGAGAAAAGTCAATAAATCAAAACCAACCTGAAATTACACAGATGACTTAATTCAGTTATAAATAATGGTATTCTAATGTTATTGTAATTATACTTCATTTGCTCAAATAGAGAACACAGCATGTCAAGAAAAGATATGGAAGATAATTTAAAAGATCTATATCAAACTTATGAAGATGAAAAATAAGATCTCTGAACCAAAGAGTACTTGATAAGACACTGCAAAAAAGACTAATGAACTTGAAGACATCGCAAAAGAAATGATCCAAAATTAAAGAGATAAAAAAACTAAAAAAAAAATAACAGAGGATTAGTGTTGTGACACAATTTCAAACAGCCTAATATATGTGAAATTGGGGCTCCTGAAGGAGACAGGAGACAGGAAAGTCCTTTTGAGGAAATAATTGCCAAAATGTTCCTGATTTAATGAAAACTATAAACTCACAGATCCAAGAAACTCAAGAAAGCCCTAGTGATACAAACATAATGAAAACTACACACCAAGTCACATCATAAACTGCTGAAAAACAATGATAAACAGAAAAATCTTAAAAGCAGGCAAAATAATAAAGGCACATTATATAAAGAGGAACAAAGAAAGGTATCGACTTCTAGTAAGAAATACTGCAAGCCAAACGTCATTACTGAATGAAAAAAAAACCTGTAAGCACAGAAGTTTATACTCAGCAAAAATATCTTTCAAAAATTAAGGCAAAGTGAAGACATTTTTAGGCATAGAAAAAAGAATCCAAAACTAACAAATCTAAACTATCTTTCAAGAAGGAAAGTTACACCAGCAGAAATGTGGACCTAAACAAAATGAACAAAAGAAGTAGTGTGTATTTTTTCTTACATCAAAAAGGTTACTTTAAAAGATTATTATTTTTTTAAAGCAAAAATAATAGCAATGTATTCTGGTGGTTATAACAAAGATGGAAGTAAAATGTGTGACAATTACAAATAGGCTGGAAGGACTTCCCTGGTGGCGCAGTGGTTAAGAATCCGCCTGCCAATGCAGGGGACATGGGTTCAAGCCCTGGTCCGGGAAGATCCCACATGCTGCGGAGCAACTAAGCCCATGGGCCACAACTACTAAGGCTGTGCTCTAGAGGCCATGAGCCTAGAGCCTGTGCTCTGCAACAAGAGAAGCCACTGCAGTGAGAAGCCCATGCACCGCAACAAAGAGTAGCCCCTGCTCACTGCAACTAGAGAAAGCCCGTGCAGCAATGAAGGCCCAATGCAGCCAAAAAATAAATAATAAAAAAAATTAATTAATTTTTTAAAAAAACAAATAGGCTGGAAGAGGAGACATTCAACTATACTACTGTACACTTAAATGAGAAATAAAGTGAATATCACACAAAGGTAGACTGTAGTTAAGTTAAAGATAAATACTAAATACTAAAAACTAAATACACACATACCATGCTACAGCAGTATCAGACAAAGTAGACTTCAGAGTAAAGAATTTTACCAGGGATAAAGAGGGCCATTTCATAATAAAAGGGGACATATCGATACATGGAAATATGGGCTATTTAAGGAGGAAACATACAACATACAATCCTAAATATTTCTGCATCTAAAAGAGAACTTCAAAATGCATCAAGGAAAGAATTAATAAAACTAAAAGGAGTAACAAACAAATCCACATTTATGTTCTTTCATTAACTGAAATAGAATGAAAAAAACCCAATAAATATACAGAAAACTTGAACAACATTATCAACTGTGTCTGACATTTAGGAAATACTCCATCTAATGAAAGCACAGTAAAAACTATTTTCAAAAGCAGAGAACACTTAACCAAAACAGACTATATTCTGGGCCATAAAACAAATCTCAAATCTCAATAAATATAAAATTATTCAAATCATACATGGATTCTCGATCCACAATGGAATTAAATACTGATCAATAACAGAAAAATTTCTCTGGAAACTAAATAGCATAGTCTAATTAACCCACAGGCAGAAGACATCAAAGAATAAATTAAAGAGAAAGAAAATAACATATCACATTTTTGGAATGCACCTAAAGCAGTGTTTAAAGGAAACCTATAGCATTAAATGGCTATATTAAATAAGAATAAATATATCAAATCACTGATCAGAGCTTCCACCTTAAGTTATTAAATGAGCAAACTGTAGCCCAAATAGGCAGAATAAAGATAAATCAATGAGGTAAAAAACAGTAAACAAGGAAGTCCGTGAAGCTAGTTTTAGAAGAACATTACAATTTAGAAACCTATATAGTCAGACTGATCAGGATAAAAAACAGCAAGAGAGTGAACACACAAATCATCAGTGTAGGAAATGAGAAGACATTATTACAGATCTTACAAGCATCAAATGATTATGAGAGAAAACTATGAGCAATTTTATTCAATAATTCAACAGCTTAGATAAAATGGACATGCTCCATGAAAAATCCAAACTACCAGAAATCATTCAATAAGAAATATATAGGATGAATAGCCCTGTATCTATTCAAGACACTGAATTTGTAGTTACAAACCTTCGCAAGCACAGATGGCTTCACTAGTGAATTCCATTAAACATTTAAAGAATAAATCAAACCACTCTACCCAAATTCTTCCAGAAAACTGAAGAGGCAAAAAACTGATACTAAATCCAAAGATATCATAAGGAAACAACAGACCAATATCTTTTATGAACATTAAAAAAAATCCCTAATATCTTGTCAAGTCAACAATATAAAAAGTATACAAAGATTTCCAGTTTCCATTTCCACAGGTAAGGAGCTTAGAAACCCCACTCCATCCTAACAACAAGTAAAAAGCCAAGCAGACTAAAAAAATCAACAATTCTTCTAGGATCCATAAACTGGGTGAGGACACAGAGTAAGTCACTGCCCCCAAGACTGAAGAGACAGACAGGTGAGTATAGGGAGTCGTGGCTTACTAGAGCCCACAAGTGGAAACTGACTTGGGAACCACTGTGCAGGAAGGATATCCTGGAGAATAACTGAAGAATTGCTGGAGCCTCATTGTGGACAAGTCTGAGAGTTAAAAATTCCAGGAAAACCCAGTTATACAAAGGTCCCACAAATTTGTGAACTTTTCCTCTAGGACTTCAACCAGGTTCTCATAGTAAACATGAGAGAAAAATTCCCCCCTGCTTCTTGCAGCAAAGGGGAAAAGGAACCATTTTGAAATACACTAGAACACTGTTCTTAACACCCGACCTCAAAAGAAACTAGTTAAATAGAGTCTACCTTGCTAGGGTATTATCAGAGGATAAATAATCTAGGGGAAGAGAAATATTCAACTCCAGCCTATTCTAGCCATCCTCCCCCATTTAAGGGGGGAGGAAAAAACTGAGAAACACTTGTGAAGTTCACAGTCCAGAGGCATAGGCTTATTAAAAGACTAAGACCTAATCAGAGAATGATGGAATGTTTCTCCTTCCCCACACCTCCCCATGACACGATCCAAAGTCTATTTATAGCAGTTCCTTTTAGCTGGTACATAGTGTCTGGCTATTAGGAATAAAATTACTGGCATAACAAAAGGCAAAAGACACAATTTGAAGAGACAGAGCAAGCATCAAAACCAGCATGGCAGGTAAGTTACACTTACCAACCAAAAATTTAAAACAACTACAATACGTTAAGGGTTCTAATGGATAAAGTAGACAGCCTACAAGAAGCAGACATGAAAATCCTAAAAAAGAACCAAAAAGAAATGCTAGAAATAAAGAACACTAACAGAAATGAAGTATGCAGACATGGCTGAGAAAATAATTTCTGAGCTGTAGACTATCTCAATAGAAATTTCCCAAACTGAAAAGCCAAGAGAGTAAAGACTGATATTCTGTTCAACAGAATATCCAAGAATTGTGAGACAACTACAAATGGTATAATATAATGGGAATACCAGAAGGAGAAGGAAAAAAAAATTTTTTTTTAAATGACAGAATTTTCCCAAATTAACATCAGACATATATAACCCACCCTCCACAAAATAAACAAACCCTACACCTAGATAAATCGCTTGAAACTACAGAAAATAAAAAGTCCTGAAAGAAGCCAGAGGAAAAAACACCTTACCTATAGAGAAACAAGTAACAAATTATATCCAAGTTCTCCTCAGACACCACAAACAAGAGTGAAGTGAAATATTTTAGCACTGAGAGAAAAAAACTCACGCACCTATAGGTCTCTACTCGGCAAATTATCCTTTGAAAGAAGTAGAAACACTTTCTCAAATTAAAGCTGATGGAATTTGTTGCCAAATTGTAGACCTACTTGCAAGAAATGTTCAAAGTTCTTTAGAGATGAGGAAAATAATATAGATCAGAAACTCTAATCTACATAAAAAAGGAAAGAGCATAAAGAAAGTAAATGAAAGTGAAATTAAAACTTACTTTTCTTAGTTGAGCTAACGTTTGCTCAAAATACCAAGAGAAACAATGTATTAAATTAAGTCTGCACATATGTTATGCGTATACACATATTTCTGTATACATAAGTATATGCAGGTATATATATACACACACATTGTTTATATATATATATAAACACACACACACACACATAAAGTGAATGACAGTAATGTAGAAGGGAAAGGAGGGAAGAATTAGGACTGTTCTGCTATTACAAGGTATTCATACTAGCCATCAACTGGTACAGCATTATACTGAAGTGTGTATAGTGATATACTGTTACTTGAAAGTGGGTTAATTGTAAACGTACACTGCAAATCCTATGGTGCTACAGATTGAAATTCATATGTTGAAAATCTAATGCATACGATGATGTTAGGAGATAGGGCCTTTGGGAAGAATTAGTTCAAAAGGGCAGAGACCTCATGAATGGGATTAGTGCTCTTACAAAGGAGACCCGAGAGAGATCCTCACCCCTTCAGCCATGTGAAGACATATGAAGAAGTTCGCAGTCTGCAACCCAAAGAGGGTCTTCACTAGACAGAGAAGATAACCACACAGGCACCCTAATCTTGGACTACCAGCCTCTAGAACTGTGAGAAACAAACTTCTGTTCTTTACATGCCACCCAGTCTGTGGTCTTTTTTTACAGCAGCCCAAATGCACTAATAAATAGGGCAACAACCCAAAAATAAGTAAATAAATAAAACTTTACAGAAGTTAAAAAAAGTTTAACTGATATGCTAAATAAGAGAGAAAATGGAATCATATACAATGCTTAAACAGCCCCTCCCCCAACACACAACAGGAAAAACAAGGGCAACAAACAGAAAACATTAACAAATATGGTAAATATGAATCCAAATCTATCAATAATCATCTTGGAGATCAGAGGTCTAAATTTATCAATTAAAAAACAGAGACTGTCAGAGTGGATCAAAAAATAAGACCCAATTATGTCATCTACAAGAAACCCACTTTAAATATAAACACATATACAGAATAAAAGTAAATGGATGGAGAAAAATACAACAGGCTAACACTAAATGAAAGCAGGAATAGCTATATTAGTTTCAGACAGAGCACACTTCAAAACAACAAAAGTTATCTGGGATAAAGAAAGGCATTCCATAATGACAGGGGTCAATTCTCCAAGAAGACATAACAATTCTTAATATGTATGCACCTCACAGCAGAGCATCAAACTGTGTAACGCAAAAACTGATAAAATGGCAAGGAAAAATAGATGAATCCACTATCATAGTTAAGAGACTTCAACACCTGTCTCTCAGAAATGGACAGATTTAGTAAGCAAAAAACCAGTAAGGACACAGTTGAACTCAACAACACCAAATGGGTAACTGACATTTATAGACTACTCTATCCAATAACCAGAGAATACACATTCCTCTCCAACATCACACAGAACATTCACCAAAACCACATTCTTGACAATAAAACACATTATCAAGCTTAAAACAGCAGAAACCACACACTGACTACTCTCAGACTACAATGAAATTAACTAAAAATCAACAGCAAAAAGATAACGAAAATCCCAAAATTCTTAGAGATTAAACAATACACTTTTTAAAATAAACACATAGGTCAAAGAAATCTCAAGAGAAATTTTTAAAAATTTTTGAACTAAATGAAAATAACACAATTATAGAAACTTGTGGGATACAGTGAAAGCAGTGCTTTAAGGAAAATTTATAGCATTGAATGCATTTATCAGAAAAGAAAATCTAAAATCAACCACCTAAGCTTCTATCTTAGGAAACTAGAAAAAGAAATGCAGATTAAATCAAAAATAAACAGAAAAAATAAGAACTAGATCAGATATCAATGCAATTAGGAATAGAAAATAGTGAAAAATCAATGAAACCAAAAGCTGGTTCTTTGAAAGGATCAACAGAATTGATAAGCCCCCAGCAAGGCTAACTGAGAAAAAAAGAGAGAACACAAATTACTAATACCAGAAATGAAAGAGGGGATGTCACTACAGGTCCTATGGACATTAAAAGGATAATGAAAGAATACTACGAACAATTCTATGCCAACAAATTTGATAACCTTCATAAATGGACCAACTCCTTGAAAGATACAAGCTGCCAAAACTCACACAAGAAAGAGACAATTTGAACAGGCCTCTATTAAAGAAAATTAATCAATCATTAATAGCCTTCCAAAACAGAAAGCACTACGCCCAGACAGGTTCACTGGTGAATTCTACTAAACACTTAAGGAGCAAATTATATCAATTCTCTACAATCTCAGAGAACAGGACTAGAGGGAATACCTCCTAACTTATTCTATGAAGTCAGCATTACTCTAATAACAAAACCTGACAAACACATTACAAGAAAATAAAAGATTAACCTCTCATGAACATAGAGACATAAGTCTTAACAAAACATTAGCAAATCAAATCCAATAATGTATAAAAGAATTCCACACCATGACCAAGTTATCGCAGAAATGCAAGACTGGTTCAACATTCAAAAATCAATTAATGTAATCCATCAAATCAAGACGATAAAATAAGAAAAATTATATGATCACATTTTAGATACAGAAAATGCAGTTGACAAAACCCAACACTCATTCATGATAAAAACTCTCAAACCAGGAATAGAGGAGAAATTTCTGAACTTGGTAAAGAATATCATCAAAATACCTACAGCCAGGGGGCTTCCCTGGTGGCGCAGTGGTTGAGAATCTGCCTGCCAATGCAGGGGACACAGGTTCAATCCCCGGTCTGGGAAGATCCCACATGCCGCGGAGCAACTGGGCCCATAAGCCACAATTACTGAGCCTGCGCGACTGGAGCCTGTGCTCCGCAACAAGAGAGGCTGCGATAGTGAGAGGCCCGCGCACCACGATGAAGAGTGGCCCCCACTTGCCACAACTAGAGAAAGCCCTCGCACAGAAACAAAGACCCAACACAGCCATAAATAAATAAATAAATAAATAAATAAATAAACAAGCCACTATTTGTCAGATTAAAAAAAAAAAACCTACAGCCAACATCATATTCAATGGTGAGAAACTGGAAGTTTTCCCGTTAAAATCAGGCAAAGATGTTCCCTTTCACCACTTCTTTTCAACATTTTACTGGAAGGTCCAGAATGTAATAAGACAAGAAAAGGAAATTAAAGGTAAACATATTAGTAAAAAAAAAATTAAATTGTCTTCGTTCACAGATGACATTGTCATCTATGTAGAAAGTGCAAATTAATCAACAAAAAAACTCCTGGATCTAATAAGCGATTACAGCAAGGTTGCAGAATACAAGGTTAATTTACAAAAGTCGATTGTTTTCCTATACACCAGCAATGAAAAAGTGGAATTTGAAATAACACAATAACATTTATGTTAGCATCCAAAAACACAAATTACTTAGTATAAATCTAACAAAGTATGTACAAGATCGATATCAGGAAAATTACAAAACTCTGATTAGCAAAATCAAAGAACTACAAAAATGGACAGATATTCCATGTTCATGGATTAGGAAGACTCAATATTGTTAAGATGTCAGTTCCTCAAACTTGATCTACAGACTCAATGCAATCCAAATCAAAATCCCCACAGTTTGGCAGTTTCTTACAAAACCAAACATTTCTTACCATAATATCCAGCAATTGCATTCCTTGGTATTTAACTAAAGGAGTTGAAAACTTATGTTCACACAAAAACCTGCACATGGATGTTTATAGCAGCTTTATTTGTAAATGCCCTAACTCTGAAGCAAATGAGATGTCCTTCAGTAGGTAAATGGATAAATAAACTCTGGTACATTCAGACAGTGAATATAATTCAATGGTAAAAGGAAATGAGTTATTAAACCATGAAAAGACATGGAGGAAACTTAAATAGATATTACTAACTGAAAGAAACCAATCTGAAAAAGCTACATACATACATGTATGGTTCCACCTGTATGACATTCTGGAAAAGGCATAACTATGGAGACAGCAAACAGATCAGGAGTGGGGAGTGGGTGGAGGGATGAATAGGCAAAGCACAGAGAGGATTTTTAGGGAAAAAACTACTCTGTATGCTACTATAATGGTGGATACATGTCATTATACATTTGTCCAAATCCATAGAATGTCTAGCACCAAGAATAAACTCTAATGTAAACTATAGACTTTGGGTGATTATGATGTGTTGATGTATTGATAGGTTCATTAATTGTAACAAATGCACCACTCTGGTGGGGAATGTTGGCAATGGGGGAGGCTATGCACGTGTGGGGGCAGGGGATATATGGAAAATCTCTACCTCTCAATTTTTCTGTGAAACTAAAACTGCTTTAAAAAAAATAGAAAAAGTATACAAAAGGATACACTGTGATCAGGTGGGGTTTGTTTAGCTGGGAAAAAGCAAGGCTGATTAAGCTTTTGAAAATCAAACAAATGAATTCACATTAACAGACTAAAGGATAACCATTTTGGCCATCTCAGTGAATGCAGAAAAATCGTTTGAAAAAAACTCAATACCCATTCATTAAAAAACAAACTAAAAAACTTCCGCAAACAAACAGAATATCCTCGAGTTGATAAAGTACATTTACCAAAAAAACAAAAAACAAAAAACCATAGCTGTCACCCATACTTCATGGTGAAAATCTGAATGATTTCCCTTAAGATCCAAAACAAGGCCAAGAATCTCTGCTCTCACCACTTGTATTCAACTGCACACTGGAGGTCCCAGCCAATATAACAAGGCAAGAAAAAGAAAGAAAAGGTATATACTTTGGAAAGGAAGAAATAAAACTGCTTTCTTCCACACGTAATTGTCAACATGAAAAACCTCAAAGAACTTACAAGAATGTTACTAGAACTACAAGAAAGTTTAATAAGGTCACAGGACACAAGATCAGTATGGACATATCAATTATACTTCTGCGTACTAGCAACAAACAATTGGAAACTGAAATTAAACCAACAAAAAGAAATACTTAGGTATAAATCTAATAAAATATACACTAGCTTTCAAATGATGAAAATTAAAAAACACTAATGAAAGAAATCAAAGATCTAAATAAATGGCAAGATAAACTGGGCTCATGGATTGGAAGGATCCATATTAAGATATCAATTCTTTCCAAACTGATCTATGAATTCAACCCAATTCCAATCATAATTCCAACAGGAGTTTGGTAGAAACAAACCAGCTGCTTCTAAAACTTTTATGGAAAGGCAAAAGAACTAGAGTAGCCCGAAGTATTTTGAAAAAGAACAGAGTTGGAAGACTCACACTACCTGATTTCAAGACTAACTTTAAAGCTACAGTAATTAAAATAGGGTAATTTAGGCAAAAGTATGGACACATAAAAGGAACAGAGTTCAAAAACAGACTTAAGCAAATATGGTAAAGAAGTTTTTGACAAAAGTGCCAAAGCAAATCAATACAGAAAGAACAATTACTTCTACTTTTTGAAAGACACCATTACGAGAATGAAAAGACAAGCCACAGACTTGAAGAAAATATTTGCTGGTGGGAATAAAAATATGACCATCTTGGAAATCAGTTTGGCAATTTCTTATAAGTCAAATGTATATTTACCATATGATTTAGCAATCCTACTGCAAGGTATTTAGGTAAACAAAATAAGAATATAGTCACAGAAAAAGACTTTACAGCAGTGCTTACAGCTACTTAATCACCAAAATCTGGAAATGCCCCTCAACTGGTGAATAGACAGACAAGCTGTGGTACATCCAAGCAATGGAATACTATGCAACAATAATAAGGAAAAAACTACTAATACACACCACAATATGAATGAATCTCAAATGGATTACACTAAGTAAAAGAAGCCAGACTCCAAAGGCTATATGCTGTATGATTCCATTTACATGACATTCTGGAAAGGGAGGACTCTGAAAAAAAACAGGGATTCTCCAGGATGGG
The DNA here is from genome assembly GCF_028023285.1 of Balaenoptera ricei. NCBI lineage: Eukaryota > Metazoa > Chordata > Mammalia > Artiodactyla > Balaenopteridae > Balaenoptera > Balaenoptera ricei. The sequence continues at coordinate 39,787,682 of NC_082650.1, read as the reverse complement.
GACAGCATAATTTTTTAAGGTGATAAATGTTCTGTAGTGGTTACACAACTACATGATCTGTCAAAACTCACAGAATCACATACTACAAAGTATGAATTTTATATAAATTACATCAACTAAAAAAATGACAAAAATAAAAATAGGAAAAATAATATGGAAGGAAAACTAAGACAATATAACATGAAAGTAACTCATGCCTTTAAAAGAGAGAATCCTCTAAATAAATAAAACAAAAAAGGACATTCAAAGATATAATACAATAACAATTTCCTTAAAGAAATAAATCTGTATTTTCAAAAGAACAATATTTTCCAGAAAAAAAAAAAGTGATAAAAGATTTAAAGTCAGACATACTTGGTTAATTTCAAAGATAAGTAAAGCTCTTCAGATACCCAAGCAGAAGAAACAGGTCAATTGTGTATATGAGATGTGTTGGAAGGGAATGACTACCAGGGTGGGATAAGACAGAACACAATTCATAGAAATAACTACAATGTCCTGAAGGAAATGTGTACACTATTATACCAGTCTACAATGTCTCTCAAGAACATACGAGGCATTTTTAAAAATGAAAAAATTCAGGGATTTCATCATCCATAAATCCTTTTTGAAAAAATCTACTGGATGACCAAATTTGGTCAATTATGAGATGACATTAACATTAAAAAAAAAAAAAAAAAAAACTGGGAGAAGCCATGGTAGAAAGGAATGCTTTGAGCTTTGAATCCATTTAAGTGTAGAACTGTGGTTTTCCATCAGAATCACGAGGAGAGCATATTAAAACAGAATGCTGGGGCCCAGTCACTGTTTCCAGTAAGTCTCCCAGTGTGCTGATGCTACTGGGTCCGGGATTTTAAGAATGACTGGTTTAGTTCTAAGATTAAACAACTGTGGGAATTATGGTTATAAGACAATACAGCCATATATAAAAAATAATACAAAGGAATTCTGGTTAAAGATGGCAAACTGAATATATGAATTACTTTAGAAACACCAATAAAATGAAAAATAAAAGGATTTTTAACAGAAAGAATAAACTTAAAAAGTAAAAAAAAACAAAACCCAGGAGAATAAACCTGGAAGGAACAAAATAATAACTGATTTAATGGGTCAAGAAAGTTGAATTATAAACCATCAAAGGAAAAAGTTAAGCAATAAAATTTGTATAGAATCCTCATATACATCAGGAATTGGTGGCACCAGGTGCCTCCATAAGTGAGGCTGAAGGTAGAGGTGAAAATAGGATGATTAGTTGAATGCCTTTTTAAAGAGCAGTTAAGACTCTTAAATTTCATTCCCTTTCTTACACTGGCCAAGTGAAGAGGATAAAGCAGGATTTCTCAACCATGGCACTACTGACATCCTGGGCCAAATAATTCTTTGTTGTTGAGGACTATCCTGTGTATTGTGAAATATTTAGCAGTATCCTACCCACTTGATGCTATTAGCACCCCTTATCCCAAGTTGTGACAATGAAAAATACCTGCAGACATTGTCAAATATTCCCTGCGGGACAGCTGAGAACCACTGCTCTAGAAACACCTCCTTAGAGAACTCTTTCAGAACCTCTCCTGAGAAGAAATGTTTACTTAACATTCAGCTATTCCTTTACTTTTACATTCTTTTGTTAAATTCAGAAAAAAAAAATTAAATTCTTTAAAAATACATGTCCACCATGCTACCGTTCCTTAACAAGGTATTTTTGTCTGTTCATTCATCCAACTGTATATATGCATTGAGAGAGAAGAAATGTTATTGGTGGTGGGACTTTGTTGGTGACATTTACATTTTGTACTCTGCACTGCTTGACTATTCATAACAACTATGAATCATTCCTACAAAATCAAGTCATTGTACTAAAAAAAATCTAGCAGAGGCTGCACAAAATAAGCAGTCAGGAATCACAAGCTCCTTCTTCTCAATTACTTAACTACATTAAATATCTTGGGCAAAAAATGATAGTTACTGTATATAAAGTACAGTGATTCAAAAAATCAATGTTATTCACTAACAGCATTGTAAGATTGGGGTGGGGTAAAGCACTTAAGTAGGCATAAATTGCTGGTAATGTTGTAGTTACAGGATTAGGCAGGAGGTCCACAGATGTTTATAATAATGCTTGAAGTAATCATCAATCAAATAGCCATGCTTGAACCAAGAATTAAGATCAATCTAATTCTAGGCCACTTAACAACAAAAACACAAAACAAGAAAACCACAAAATGAAATAAAAAAATCAACACTCTAATCTCTATATAGTAGTGTTACATGTAATCTTTTTATACTTTTTTTCATAGTTGAGATATTTTCTACAGTTTTATAAAACAAAAAACCTTTACAAAAATTGATTAAGTCTAAAGAAACTTGAGCAAGGGAAGAATGAGGTTCATTTTAATTCTGGCTTAACTGATCTAAATTAATGACTTACTATATACAAATAACAGGCCCACTTGATAAATGGACAAAATCTGACTTTACAAACCGAATTAAACATCCCCCAAATTAAGACAATTCTATAATAATCATTTTGTAATACATTTAAATTATTACACTAAATATGCCTCTTATAAAATACTCAATGGGTTCAAGTAGATTCTCTACTTTCTGAGCTTTGAAAGAAAGAAAAATATACCAGCTTTCCACACCGAACTACAAGAAAAAATAACATAAGACAATGACCTGGGTTGGAGTAACCTCTATGTATTATTTAACTAAAATTTAACACTTATAGTTCAAGCCATATCAAAAACTTTTTAAAAAGAGGTAAGGTATGTAAAACACTAAAAATGCTGGCTAATGTATATAATGGGGTCATCTGAGAAGTCAGGCCAGCAATTGTTGTAAGTGGAATTTATAAATCATGGATTAAAGAAATATGACTTGAACCCAAATATCTCGCCCCATATTACAAATATCTTTATTAGCTGTAAAGTCAATTTTTGTCTATTGGGGAGCGGGGGAGTGGTTATATCAAACTCAAATTTATTTGTACCACCTGAAACAAGAAATCTTGCCACTATAATGAAGAATGGTGTCACTCTAACAACGCTATCTAATCAAAATGCAACGTGCACCTAATTAAAACTGAGATGTCAAATTACACAAGCATCTTTATGTCAAAAAACAGGTATTTAATACAACAGAACTGACCAGCTTTTTCAGATACATAAATTATTACTTGAGAAGTACGTAATTTTCTCATACCATTGAGGTCGAGGACCCAGTCGCAGAGTTAGGACTATTTAAAAAGGATATAACTATATCAGTATTACTGCCAAGCTGCCCTACATATCCGTCACTTATTTGTAGTCTGCGCGACAGAACAAAGAGGCCGACATGCCTCCAGGGATGACAGTGCTGCAGTCTGAGGTCGCTGGGAAGAGATGACGAGAAGAGATGGGGTACTCCACAAGAGGAAGGGGCCTAAAACCTTTGTAGAAATAGCCTAGGCAGACATAAGAAAAATAGGACAAAAAGGGGCCTGGAAGAATCGGGAAAAGCTTTCACGAAAGACGGGTTGGGGAGGGAGACCACCAGCTCTCTGCTACACTTCTCCCACCGGGGTCAACTTCTCATGTCCATTGCTCCTCACGGCCACCCCGGTCAGCTCTTCGAAAGACTCAGGGCCCCGAAGCTGAGTCGGAGTGGCCAGGCGAGACAGGGAGAAAATGGGGAAGGAAGGCACTCCCCGTTGGGTGGGGTGCCACGGTCCCGCTGGGCCTCACCCAGCCCAGCTCTGGTGCCTTTCTTCTGTCTCTCACGCTAGCACCCCGAAGGCCGCTAAAAACCACCTTACCCAGCTCGCCATGGAGCACAGCCCCAAGACGCTCCCCATCTCCACAGCGTCCCAGGAAGAGCAGATGCCAACAAGATGGAGACAGCGTCTCTCCCCTTTTCGTGCTTATTTACTAACTACAAGCCACTTCCGGCGCAGAGCGCACCCCGCCCCTCAGCTTGCGTCACTTCCTTCGTGGCCTGGGGAGGGGGAGGGTGGAGTACTGGGGTTGCGCATGCGCGACCCTGGAACCCGAGGCTAGCTTCTTGCGCGATTACTCTTCCAATTCAACTCCCGAACGCGTCTCGTTTTTCAACTTTTGCATCTTTTTTTTTCCCACTTATGTTCTCAACTTATTTCTGAAGGCCAGTGCCTAGCCCAAGTTTTACTGGGATATTTCTACTCATTTGGGTGCTTCCAGTTCTATCACTGTTTGCGATTGAGAACGCACTTTAATTTCTTGTCCTATTAAGATGTTACAAGAAGTTTGCACATTTAAAAATTTTAAATTAGTTAGATAAGACTTAGTAATAACTCAAACATGTTATTGATTCTACTGAATGTCACGAGCTGTTGAGGAAACATTTAGACCCTGTCCATAGGTGATAATGGACATCTCCATGGAATGTATTCACTAAAAGTTCCAGTTATTTTTATAGTGATTAGTCCCTGAAGATATTCTGATCAAAGAGATCCCTTGATACCTTTATGTATAAAACCCATATAGCACTTAATGTTAATTGATCGTCTAGAGAGCTACTCAGTTGCAATTTATGATTGCAGAGCTGTGTCTTTTCCTCAGGTAGGCTTATAGTTACTTATATGAGATCGACCTCTTGTATGCAATCCAAAAATAAAGTGGTATCTCCACTATAAAGATCATAGCTTCTACACAAGTTTGATTTATAACAATCCTTGGGAAGACATTTTAGGGACTCTACAATTATGGGAGATCAGAAGATCTACCAAATCCAGTTAAGAAGGAGTGGCGTGCAAGTAGTACAGAGTTTCAAGACAGAGGGGCAGATCCACATTTTCATCTCCGTAAGGGGATTCATCTGGATGCCTAATGGGCAATTAAATGCAAAGAGTAAGAAAGTGAAGTATCACCCAATAAGCTATTAATACAAACATCTTTAAAATTTGAAATATTTTGACCTACAAAAAGGTAAAGAGAATAACGTCATAACCATGAACTTTCCCCTGTCTTCAAGAAATAAAACATTACAAATAGAATTGCTCCTCCCCCTCCACCAAGAGATGATCATAATGAATGAATGTTAGGGACCAACTAACAATCTTGCTACAATGTCTTCAATTTATTGACTGTTGCAAATTGCCCTTCAAAGTGGTTTTACCAATGTACACTTTCTCCAGCAGTGCATGAGAATTGCTCCACATCTTTCTCAGCACTTGGGTTTGTCACACTTTAGCTAACATGAGAGAAGTGAAATGTCTCATTATACTATCAATTTGCATTTCCCTGATAACTAGTAAGATTGAGAACTTTTGTTATTGACCATTGCAACATCCTCTTCTGAATAAAGTGCCTTTTCAAGTCTTTTGCCCATTTATCAGTTGGGTTATCCATCTATACTTTATTGATTTGTATATGGTCTTAATATGTTTTTGGATACAAATTCTTTGTTACGTGTGGAGCAATTACATCTCCCAGTCTGGACTTATTCTTTCACTTTTTTGTGGTGTCCTTTGATGACACCTTAGCGTAGTTTTAAATTTACTATAATGTAGTCAAATTTGACAGACTTGATCCTTAAGTTACATGATTTTGTTGTTTAGAACTCCTTACTAGTACCAAGATTTTAAAGATATTTTCCTCTGTATATTTTCTTCTAGTTTTAACGTTTTGCTCTTAAACACTTAGGTTTTTAATCCACTTAGAGCTGATTTTTGTGTATGGTATGAGGTAGAAATCCAATCAATGATGTGATGGTAAACTGCCTCTCCAGGGGGGGAAAAATAGCCCTGATATGTAGCATTTGCAGATTTCCAGTATAAATACTCCCACTGTGGCTGATTCCCATCTACCATTGTTTTAACAATACACTTGTGAAATTCTTGACTATTTATTTAGCAACTGGTCGGTTTGATCTAGCACCAACATACCACTAGGTTCACTTGTATTCTAGTTTTTCTTATGGATAACCAATTGTTCTAGTATGAATTTTAGAATAATAATCCTTTCTCCCTCATCTCATATGGCAGCAATACCATTGCTGTCATATGTCACATTTCATACACATGTGTCTGTTTCTGAACTCTATTTTATGGATTGAGTTGTCCATCTATACATAGTTTACTAACACATAGTTTTATAGTTGCGTCTCTAAATACATGGTTTTAATTATAGTTGCTTTAAAGTAAGTCTTGATATCTGGAAGGGTTTTTATACCTTACTCTTCATACTTGTTTTGGCTGTTCTTGATGCTTTTTTTATATATATATATTTTAGAGTCAAGTTGTCAAGTTTGGATAATAAATTATATAGCCTCAGTAATCATAAGAGTTTGATCATATTTTAGAAGTGTGTGATAAATTTGACTATAAGCTTCTTAGTGGCTAAAGAGTTTCTCAAAGAGACATTATTTTCATTTTAGATTAGACAGTACTTTATTATGTGAGATTATGCTTTATGAGACAGATTTGTTAGTATTATTAACCTCCACTCACTAACTGTCAGAATTATCCCCTACTCCTAATTATTGTGATACCCACTAAGGGACAATATAACCATTAGTTGTAAACCAATAGTAAAGCAAAGAAAGAATTATTAATTATAATTAACAGATTGTCTCCTTGCCAACTGTGAAAGAGTTAAAATGATGGCTTTTTTAGATTTGTACTCGAAGACAACCCAAAACATGTTTTCAGTACAAATCAGCAATTCAGTAGGAGCAGTTTCTCCAGGCTACTTCTTATAGTACAAGTCAAAGTCATAATGCCAAAGCACAAATCAGTAAAAGTAAGTAAATTAGGAGTTTTAAAAAATGCTAATTTCTCATTTCTCCTATGGTGTGACCTGATTCAGGGATCAACTTTAGAAGATCTCAAGTGGGCAATTTCCAAAAATATTAGAAATGCTAATAGGTATCCACCCCCGAAAAGATTTCAAATATGTTTGGGTGGTACTGCATATTATATTCTTGTGATTGATGTTGCATGTTAACATTAGAAACATTTGACTTTTAAAAACCCTTTTTTCTTTTCCAAGAAACAGGTATTAATATCTATCATAATTAATATTCTGTGGAAGATAGTTTAAGATATGCTGATGGAGGAAAGGATGGACTGCAGAGCCTTCTGGCAATCCTCCTAAAATATCATTTTTCATAACTGAGCTTTTGATCATTAGATCAAAAGATTAGATCTTCTTGAGCATTAGACAGCTCAAGGTTATATTCTTTGGCAAGAATGTGAGCATGCTCTATGTTGCCAATTAAAGACAAGATATAAACTTCGGCATTAAAATAAATGGAATTTAAAATTAATAGTCTCAGGGAAATTCAGGAGTCAGACCAAGACACAGGTCAGAATAGACATGCACAGGAGTGGGCTGAGAGAATTCTGGAATACTATAGGCAGGCTTAAGATTTTCCTCAGGAAACATTCTGGGTTCATTCTCACATATGGATGAACAAAGAATCAATGTTCCCACGTAGAGCATGATTGTGATAATTTTAGCCTGAGAAAAATGTAAAGCAGGGTTACCAAGGTTATCCTGTTAATAGTAAATGTTTCAATAATACATTAATAAAAATCAGCTTAGACCAGTGTAATCCCCAGGATGAACTGGGCACAAAATTTACCCTAATGTAACTAAATAAGTTACTCTGAAATTTAGACTTATTGACTATCAGTCATTAGTATTGTGAGAGTATCTACCCAAATAATAATTTTGGTTTCAGAATTTACCTGTATGGCAATAAAACCATATCTTCAGTGTAAAGGAAAATACTTAATATTTTTTCTGGCAATCCATGCCTAGTTTCAAGTCATAAACAGGATCAAAACATATCTTTGCTCTATAATACTCTGGAAATTACTATCTGATCTGGAAGGAGACCGTTCGATTATCCCTAATTCTCAGATTAGATTAAAGTACAAGTTTAAGAAAAACAAAAGTAGTCAGGCTTCATATTAAATTCATATAGCATAATCCATGACTGATTTTTTCCTCCAGAATAAGCATGAATAATGAAAGATCTTTCTAAACATTAGTTATAGATGTCTCATAGTCATGCACTACTCCTTCTTGAGTGTTTGTTATTACAGAGTAATATAGAACGGACATTCTGGACTTCATGGCATTATACCTTTTGGAGCCTACCTCATACTTACTGCTGAGCTGCTGTAGTTCCTGCTCCCTGATAATTAACACTGTTGAAACTCTTCTTTTAAGAGGTGGAGATTTTCCCTTTCTTACTATCTATGTATAGACTGGGAAGAAATTAGTTCAGTATCTCATTCAGGTGCTGGCAATTTAAGGAAGCATACGGAGTATATAGAGTTCCTGTTGTAGATTACCAATGATGACTTATGGGACAATTTCCACTGCTGCCTTGGCTGGTTGCTGCTGCCATGCTCCTCTCTATATTGTCTAGTGGTCATCCGCAGAAAATTCCTTCCCCACTAATTGTTACTGGAGATGCCTGTGCCCAGAAGCCAGCGGTCTGTAACCTTTCACCCTCTCCTGTAATTCCTCACCCATATCCATAAGGAAATGGTTTAGTATCTTGCACAACACTTTAAAAATTCCCTGTTTAACCTAGAATTAGTGTCCCTGCATCAAGGTTAACTGAAATCAGACTTACCTTTGGTCCCAAGGTTTTCCTGCCTTTATACAAATTTCTGTATCAACTTTAAAGTTAATTTCTTAATGGACTATAGCTATGAAACATTGTGAAAATACAACAGATTTTTAATGGAAAATAATCAGGTCATATTTCGCTGTAAATTAGGCATTTTTCTATTTAGTTCCCCTGTCCTCAGTAGACCAACACTGAAACTATTGAGGGATAAAACACCTTGGGCCCTCGAAATAAATTGTCTTAAAGGATGAGTAAAATTTTGCATTTATAAGGAGAAAAAAGGCCTATAAAAAAGTATTTTATGACTAATCCTAAATGTAAACATGTTTAAATATTTCACCATATGTTCTTTAAGAATAAGCCAGAAATAGATTAGGACATAATAACCTATAGAGGTCAGTATAAACTTAGAATTGGAAGAGACCATATCCTGATTTAAGATATGCTTTTTTCAGTGATCTTGATATTTAAAATAATGATAGTAATATTAAAGGCACACTCTCCTAAACTATTAACTTAATATTAAAAATATAAATGAATAATTTTCTTTCCACACAGATTTTCTTTTTTTTGCCCAAATCTAAGCCAGTAATTCTCATGGACAATCAGGTGTTTATGCCAGTGAAGTAGATGACTACAAAAATAGAATATTTATTTCAGGCAGAACATATGTAAATTTAGGGACAAAAAGCAAATATTTACAATGTAAATAATGAAGTGGGTAGAGAATTCAAATGTTTCTAATGTTTAATGTTTTATAATCATTGATAGTGACTACTTGAAGAAACGTTAATGGCATTCTAAAACATTTTGCATCTCAAGGGCAGTTAGCTGAAATATGTTTAGTATTTACTGATCACACATAGAAACTGATCAAGTATAATGTTACTATATTGAAGATATATTAAAATATTAAAATCAAGCATTCATTTACCCAAAAATGTTATTTATTATGCTACAGAAAAGAGCCAACTATTTCTGTTTGGATATTCATCAGATTTTTGAATTCTTATTAAATATGTTATGAAGGTAATGTCTAAATCAGTACTGTGCAATAGAAATATACGGCACATCCGTAATTTAAAATTTTCTAGTAGCCGCATTAAAAAGAAAAAAAACAGATGAAATTAATTTTAACAATACATTTAACCCAACACATCCAAAATATTATCATTTCAACATGACATTAATATAAAAATTATTAATAAGATGTTTTACATTATTTTTCATAACTCTTCTAAATCTGGTTTGTATTATAACTTATAGCGCATCTCAATCCAGATCAGACACATTATAAGAGTTCAATAGCTCACATAGTGGACAACACATATCTAAATGCTGAGAGAAAAAATTGAGGCAGTTATCCAGGTGATCCAGTTCAGGCTAAACAAACAAGCAAAACATACTTTTCTTTGGATAAATTATTAAGCTATTTCAGGATAAAGTGGTTTTTAGCCTGTACATTTACTTCAGGTATCGAATCTGTTTCATCTAATTAATATTTTGTATAAAAATCAAATCCAATAGACTTGAATGAAGGGTAAATGTTAAGTTCTTATCATTATTTAGGCTATCATACTGCTATTTTTATATGTATGAAATTCAGCAGATTTGATTTTCAAGCATTCCAAATAATCCATAATTCTGTTTTAACCAACTTATCATCTGAGTTTCTATGGCCTTAGCTTTCCTCCCTCCAGAGTTAATTGTAACAATTGGGTGCTCCCAGGAAGTCCCTGACATTTTCGGCAGCCTGATTTCAAATAATTCCAGACAGTGCTTGTTGATTCTCACTCAGCTCTCCACACCTCATTCCACTACCTGTATTCTCTGTTACCCCATATAACACTTCTGCAAATTCTTACATAAAGCTGATCTCTTCTTGTTCTCTTTTTGCTGAGTGATCAAGAACTTTGGGTACTCTTTTTTTCACAGTCTTTCCTTTCTTGAAGATTTGCTTTAACTTCAAAAACAGTTAGAACAAAAGTGTGGACACCCTTCCACACTTTCCCTACCAAGTTTTACTCAACCCAATAATTAACTGGTAAGGTCCGAATTTCTTCATAAAGCATCGCAGCATTTCCTAGTACCACGGTCTTCATATATGTAACCCATTCTGCATCACCTGCAAAAATCCTATGTGTAGCTGTTGGTAGCATCCAGTTGTGTCATTTGTTCTATTGTTTTCCCTAAATTTGTTTCTGGTATAGCTTGGCCTGGCTTCCACGAGCTCTGCCATATTGCTCATAGATCTGTCTTCCTCTAGAAACAGTCCTATCTTCTTTAAAGATCTGGTGTTAGAGGAAGCTAGTGTATGAGCCAACCAGAAACCATCTTCCATTGACATCTCTCAAAGGGAATTTCCTGCCTCAATTGGCCCATCTTATTTATATTGTATAGTAGAGTTCAGTCTTTCAGGGATCATCCAGTTTTTGAAATCCTATCAGGGGCTATTGGGCTGAGAGCAGAGCTCCCTCCATCTAGTTTCTCTGCCATGGAGAGAACATTTCGAGTACGATTAATATAAATGCACATTTCTCCTTCCCAGAAATACTCATCCAGCTATATATAAAAGGGTACTCCTTTTTCTATGGTATGCTTTCATCCAGGCATGGTTGGACAGCAATTTCAAACGGTAGTCTTTAGTAGAGAGAAAAAACATGAACAGAATTGGTTAACATAATAATACATGGGAATTATGCTTTAAGAGGTAGCTTTCACAAATGCAATCCAAAAGATGGAATTTTCCCATTGGATCTCCATACAGAAAAGCCTTGGATTGAATGGCAGTTGAGGGAAATGTTATAGAGAAATGCTTAAACCTGAAGTAAGGCTGCCAGTGCTTAAGTGCTAGTTCAACCTCAAATTAGCTGTCAGTTTTCTTAATTTTCTTAATTTCAAGTCCAGTAACTTTACTAGGATATATCTTAGTATTGAACACTCTGAGTCAAGTTTCCGTGAAGTATGAGGAACGCTTTCATGAGCAAATTTAAGGGTTTTTTTTTTTTTTTCCAGGAAAGTTGCCTTGAATTGTATCTTTAATTATTTGCTTATTTCTATTATTTTTTATGGAAACACCAATTATTTATATATTGACTCTCTTTTGCCTATCTTTCATACATATTATCTTCTTTCATAGCCTTTTAAATTCTTTACAGTTGATCCTTGAACAACGCAGGGGTTAATCTGTGTAAAATTTATGGTTGGCCTTCCATATGTGCCGTTCCTCCACATTCACGGATACAACCATCGCTAGAACATGTAGTACTCTAGTATTTACTATTGAAAAATATCTGCATTTAAGTCAACCTGCACAGTTCAAACCTGTGTTGTCCAAGGGTCAACTTTATTTGTATTTTATTTTGTTCAGTTTCTTCCACTTAGTGTCTGACCTCTGCCAATTCACAATTTCTCTCTTCCTACTCTTTCCCCATCTCTTCACTAAGTTCTTATGCCTATTTTCACTTATTCAATACTTCATAGAAGTCGATTTGCTTGTTTAAGATCATGGTTATCTATTTTATTTGCTCCACCACATTGCTTTTCTCGTCCATGATCATCATCTGCCATTTGTTTTTCTTATTTCTTTTCTCATTATTCCTTATAATATCCTTATATACATCTTGTGCTCATACTATTTTAATATTTCATCTTTAAATGGTGAGTTTTGTCCTAGACTTGGTAATTAAAGGAGATTCATATGGAGAAATATCCAGCACCATGTTCTATCTATCTGAAAATTTCCTTTTGACCTTGGATATTTTGGGGGGAGGGGGTGCGGCTGTGTCATTTTTATTTCATTTCTCCTTAGCCAGTGAAATTTTTCCCATTCCTTACTTCCCCACCAAAGTTTTTTTATTTCTTCTGTTTTCTCTTTTATTCTACTACCATAGATTCCTTCCTTCCTAAACGAACTTACTTTCATGATGCTTCAGTTAACCCTACCTCTGCTTTTCAAACCCAAATTAGGTCCAGAGAAGCACTGAGACGTTGTCTACTAATGGTTTTAATGATTGCAAATAAGGAATTTAGGTTTTCACCTCCAAGTGTGCTCTTTCCCATTAAGGAGTGGATTTTGCTAGTTCTGTTGGGGATCTACAACCAAGGCAAACCCTCTTTGTTTCCTCCTAAATGTACTCTTATTTTATCTCCCGTAATTTATGTCAGCCTTTCCTCCAATTTCATCTAGGATTTAGCTGTTCCCTGATTTTGCTAAAAATGAGATTGTGTAGTTTTGTTTTCTTTCTCCTCATTCCATTTGGATGATTTCAAGGAATAGAATAGGGAAAATGCCAACTTCCACTTCCATCCTGTGACTGGAAGCCCAGTATTATAACTTGCATTTCATTTTATGCTTCGATCACTCCATGCTACTAGGAGTTTACCCAACATGCCATGAACTTTCTTATCTTCCTGTCTTTGCTCATGTATATAATTCTGCATGAAATATTCTCAGCACCATTCCCCATAAATGCTTGTATCTAGCTGGTACCGATTCATCCACTAAAACTCAGCTTAGGTGCATATCCTTTATGGAATTTCCCTGACGGCCTCCCCTTCTTTCCTTGACTAATTCCTAACATTAAGTAAGATGACTTAACTACTCTCTATGTAACCTATGCATTTTTGCAAGAGTGCATTTACCTCATTGTATTGTCTGTTGTATTTTATTAACCTCCCAAACCATTCTAAGCTTCTTGAGGACAGTGAGTGTGTCTTAGGCATTTTTGTATCCTCAGGCTAGAAAAACGTTAGGGCTTTGATAGGCAATCAATAAAGTTAGTTGAATGAATAAATAAATGTATTATTTACAAAGAAAAAACTGAAAATATTGGTAACTGATATGTGATCAGTAACATCACACTCCTGAACATAAATTCAACTAGAATTTAAAGTTTTTAGAAAGTTTGACAAATAATTGTTCATAACTATAAAAAGTAGCAATTCAGCTCAGGAAATATAGATTTGTGTGAATAAGATTACGAGTGGATCTATTTATTTCTCAGAGATCTCCATAGCAAGTCCATTTGCTGTTCAGTGGAAAAGTGATTTTTGTTGCTTCCAGTAACCCATGCTCCACCTGTGATCTGTCAGCAAGTAGTGCTATTTCTGTCTTTTGCATCCTCGTCAGTAATAATTATTGCAATTGGATCTTAGCTGACAATTCTCATTCTGTAGTGTAAGAAAGAAATTCTATTATTCTTTCTGCAATAAATAAATAAATGGAAAAGTCAGCTTTTTAGTAAAATTTTAAAGGTAAGTATACTTTCATACAATCTAGAATCATATATCTTAATGTTAAGTTTAAGGGTACAGTGTTTTGCTTTTAGCCCCTTGGGAAATGTATCTCTGACATTTAGCAATATAAATCTGACATATATTTTCCTCAGTTGTGCATGAGCAAAACTGCACTGAATTTGGTTGTTTACTCTATAAACCTTTTGGAAATACAAACAAGCACATGAAAAAGAGTATCATATGATATTTTTTTAAAAATTGTTTTTGCTTTGTTTTGAGGAAAAGGTGGTACTAAATAGACTACATACTATTCTTCATTTACTATAAAGAGTAAATATAAAAGAACACATTTTATTGTTCAACCAAATAAAAGATATAATAAAACTAGTTAAATATGCTTATTGATAGGAATAATAAAAATTATGTTGCATGATAATTAGTTATAAATAATAGGGTCTAATATGCTTACAGTTGCCATCTTTATTTATTTATTTATTTATTTATTTATTTATTTAAGTTTTGGCTGCATTGGGTCTTCATTGCTGTGCGCGGGCTTCCTCTAGTTGTGGTGAGCAGGGGCTACTCTTCGTTGATGTGCGTGGGCTTCTCATTGCAGTGTCTTCTCTTGTTGCAGTTGCAGAACACAGGCTATAGGCACGCAGGCTTCAGTAGTTGTGGCCCGCGGGCTCAGTAGTTGTAGCTCGTGGGTTCTAGAGTAGTTGTGGTGCACGGGTTTAGTTGCTCCACGGCATGTGGGATCTTCCCGGACCAGGGCTTGAACCGTGTCCCCTGAATTGACAGGTGGATTCTTAACCTCTGTGCCACCAGGGAAGTCCCAGTTGCCATCTTTATATTTACCTGTGTGTGAAAAGTAGAAGGTAAACATGTGTTTTATGTAATGTTTGACTAAGTGCATGGTGCCTAAACAGTTTACCAATATATATAGAGAGAATATTTTTTGATATTTTACTTGTAGAAGAAGAGTGAGTTTTAAAAAAAGAAAGCAGTTAAGACTTCTGTGACATAAAATCGATACCTTTATTATGCTGCTCTAATACTTCTATGTTATTTTTAAACAATTACCTGCTCTACCATCCCTCAAGTAGCCTTGATTAGATAAACCACTCTACCTTAAGCTGTTCAACTATCATTTCTGTATGGTGGTGTCTGGGGGGTCTTGGTCCATTTCTGAGAGAGATAGACAGTGGCAGATACCTGATCAAATTCCTAGGAATGAAACAAATGGAAAACATTAGAAATGGAATACTGCCATCAAGAATAAACAAAGCCAACATGTTTATCGTGAAACTCAAGCAATCACTCAAATCTTTAGTAGTGTATGCTTACAGAATTTTCATCAAGGTACAAAATAAAATCGAAGGAAACTATGAGCACTTTGGTAAAACACTTCAATAATAAAATTGCTACTAGGTTGATATCCTGCTTCATATGTATGTATTTCCTTGCTTGATCATGAGGAAATTTAATGATGATTAAAGGTTCAGTCTCTCGAGCAAACTGCTTAAACAGTTTTACCTTGGTTCCCTCATTTGTGAAACACAGAAAATTCGAGTATTTACTTTATAGGGCTCTTATGATGATTAAAAGATATAATATGTCTAACATGTGTAGTGGCACAAAGTAAATGCTCAAGAAGGTACTGTATTATTTTTCCTATGGCTGCTGTAACAAATTACCACAAACTTAGTGGTGTAAAGGAACACAAATTTATTGTCTTATAGTTTTGAAGGTCAGAAATCCAAAATAGGTCTCACTGGGCTAAAATCAAGGTGTCGGTAGCACTGTGTTCTTTCTGGAAGCTTTGGGGAGAATCCATTGCCTTGCTTTTTCTAACTTCTGGAGGTTGTCCACTTTCCTTGGCTTACAATCTCTCATTACTTCAACTTCTACTGTGTTGTCATATTTCTCTCTCTGACTCTCCTGCCTCTCCCTTTATTTTATAATGATTCTTGTGATTACATTGGGCCCAACCGGATAATCTAGGCTAATTTTCTATTTCCAGATTATAAACTTAATCATACCTGAAAAATCCCCTTTGCCTTGTAAGGTAACATACTCACAGGTTCTGGAAATTAGGATGTGGCCTTCTTTGTAGGGGTCATTATTCAACCTACTACAGGTACTGTGATTTTGGCAATAACTGCAGAGTTTGTCATTGTCTGGTTAATGAGTTTTTTATTCTCCTTAATCTTTACATAATTTTTGTCTGAAAATAACTTTTCAGAAAAGATTTCAATATTATTCAGAAATAAATAACACATTTGCAAAATACATACCTGAAAATTTTAATGAAGTTTCTGGCTTGTTTTTATAAGGTCTTCTCTGGCAAAGCATACCATTATACATTTAAGTAATGTGTAGTCTTCACCATGTCCCAAACACTAGACCCAGCAGCTAATCACACAATACCTATGCAATTTACTGTATTTGCAAAATGAAAGCATGCCCTTTACATAGTAGGTATGTTTAAGTAAATGTTTGTTGAATTAATTAATGAATTACAGAGCTGGTGTGATATGAACTTGACTATTCCTTTTAGTTCTGTTTCCCTGCTTGAATGCCCCACTATAGTATAAATTACATAAGGTCGTAGATTATTTTATATGCTTTGATAGTTTTATTTTATATGTCTGATAGTACTCATCATGCATCTACATATAATATACATTCGATAAACACATAAATGAGTGAATTTAAGAGTGAACTTGATGGCAGGGGGAGATAAGAGAAAGTGGATTTGGATGACACTAAGTACTTACTTAGGGTCCCTTATTGCCTGCTCTTACTCTTGTAATGAAAATATTTCTTTAGGAGATGAAAAATTTCTGATGTCTTTCAAAATTATTTTCTTGGAAAATAATCTAAGTTACCAAAATCTGGAAATCATGTTTATTTTTTCCCAGATTGATTATTATTTTCTATGAAAAAAATTGAACAAGTACATTGATAGTCTTAAATAAATATCTATTATTAAATCTCACAATATTAACAAATTTAGAGAAAAGCAATCTATGACATTAACTGTTGAGAAAATCTCTTAGAGTTTTCTTCCTACTTCCTATCCCATCCCCCCAAATTCCAGTAAAAGAGAAGGGCTTTAATGCTGTTGGGGAGGAAGATTTTTCTTTACCCTTCTAGGTTCCTGGGGCTGGTCTAAGAATTAAACTAACATGAGATAGATTAACCAGAGAAAAATCAAACAAAATTTTAATAACATATACCCTTGGGTGAGACCCAGAAAAACTGAGTGACTTGTCAAAATGACTAAAACCCTCACCTTAAATACTATCTTCAGCTAAAGACAAAAGAAGGTGTTGGGGGGGGTGGTTTGGGACTTCAAAGGGGAGGAAGGCAATTCACATGGAGATGGCAAATCAAAAGTTTGGTAAACAAATGTTTGCTGGGCCGCACAGAGACAATAGGACACAGAGTCTCTGATCTCTAAGTTTTCCCCACAATACCTAGCCTATGTTCATTGCAGACATCTCTGGTAATAACTCTATTCTTGTAACTGACCCTCTAAATTCTTTAGGCAGTTAGGGGAAAGGTCAAAGTTTCTTCCTGAGTTTTTTGGGCCTTGATTATTTTTAGCTAGAAATAATCTGAATGCCAAAGAGATATTTGGGGGTGGCAAGTTCTGCTCCCCTACAATACAAAACAGTATTAAATTAAACTCTAGGTCACAAAGCAAATTTTCATTTTCTATTTTGTTCATCCTCAGTGATAGAAAGGGTAATGAGTGTGGTATATTATGATAAAATATCTCAACAAAACTTCACTTGTCTAATGAATGGGACATGAATGGGACCTGAAAACATTTGACCTCTTCTGTACCTAAGTGAGTAGAACAAGTGACTACCTTGGAAACAAAATTTGAATCTATGATTTGTCTTAGAATTTAATTGAGAAAGCCAGAAATTTGAGTTGCCACAAACTGTAACATTTAGAAAGCCAGGAATGTGAGATGCCACAAATTTTAACTAAGAAAATCCTTGCAGCCTTGAAGAATTTAAAAACTTTCCCTCTTAGCTTTTAGAGATATCAAGCCAATTTAAAGGTTCACAGTGTTCAAATCATCTGCTATTTCAGAAGCTATCAGCCTTGACTTAGAAAATTGGGATTAAAGAGATGTGGAGAAGGAAGCAAGTCTTTCAGAAAGTATGGTTGCTTAATTCATGAGATGCTTTCAAGTCATTGAAGAGAGAGAAAAAAAACTGAACTGAAAAAATAAAACATGATTGTGAATGTTATGTAAGTGAATAAAAAGTAAAACACTTTACCCATAGTGTGATTACAAATAATTCCATCATTATAGGTACATCTTGTTTGTCATTTGCTGTTCCCAAAACTCACAAGTTTTAAATTGGTATTTACTTACAAGCAAAAATAAAAATTTTCTATTGCATTTACTGCCTCTTCCAAAAATGCCTGCAGCCAATGTTAATTGCAAACGGATTGATTTTTGATTCTTTAAGAGCCCTTCATTGCTTCCTCAATAATACCCTCTTCTGTAGGCACTGGTAAGGAAACGTCATAAATTCTTTTGACATCTACAGCTTGACCTTTCTTTTTTATTTAAAGACAGAATGTAGGCTTCATAAAAAGCAGACATTATAATCCTTGAAAGATTTGTGTGGGCATTATTTATGCCAACCAAAAAATATGGTAACTTTTTTTTTTTTTTTTTTTTTTTAAATTTATTTATTTATTTATTTATGGCTGTGTTGGGTCTTCGTTTCTGTGCGAGGGCTTTCTCCAGTTGCGGCGAGCGGGGGCCACTCTTCATCGCGGTGCGCGGGCCTCTCACTGTCACGGTCTCTCCCGTTGCGGAGCACAGGCTCCAGACGCGCAGGCTCAGTAGTTGTGGCTCACGGGCTTAGTTGCTCCGCGGCATGTGGGATCTTCCCAGACCGGGGCACGAACCCGTGTCCCCTGCATTGGCAGGCAGATTCTTAACCACTGTGCCACCAGGGAAGCCCAATATGGTAACTTTTATATAAATAAAACCAATGTTTTGTCTGAGAAAGTAGAACAGTAAGAACAGTGAGAAATAGTAGAACTATTTCTTCTAAAAATAAAATGTTGATTCTATATATATCTCTGAATTAGAATTTCAGTTTCAAATAAGAGTTTTATTCTATATAGATATTCAAATTTTATCTTGAAATTATACATTAAAACACTTGAAAGTTGGGTTAGTATATTTAAGATTAAAGAACACTGACTTATTTTATAAGGTTATTGGTATGTCCTGGGGTAGGGGAGAAATATGTGGAGTACAAAATAGGCTGCAATTTAAAAGAGATTGTGTATATTATCTGTTTGCAGTAGTAAGGTTTAGTCCTGTCCAATGCAAGGTAATGGAATACTCTACAATAGATGCACTTTAAAATATTACCATTCTGACATTGGTTTTAAATTATAATCAGATTTGTTTTTTCTTAATGCTCTATCTAGGCAGTGCTTGAATTATTAGAGGTAATTTTTTTGTCCATGAATGACTTCTTTTTTTTGTAACACATATTAACTTTTAAACCATGAGAACCAAATTAAGAGAGCTGACACTAATGGATGATATTCCATTTCAAAAGTAAAAGCCTGGGGCTTCCCTGGTGGTGCAGTGGTTAGGAATCCACCTGCCAATGCACGGGACATGGGTTCGAGCCCTGGTCCGGGAAGATCCCGCATGCCACGGAGCAACTAAGCCCATGCACCACAACTACTCTAGAGCCCACGAGCTACAACTACTGAGCACACGGGCCACAACTACTGAAGCCCGCACACCTAGAGCCTGTGCTCCGCAACAAGAGAATCCACCGCAATGAGAAGCCCGCACACCACAACGAGGAGTAGCCCCCACTCGCCGCAACTAGAGAAAGCCCACGCGCAGCAACAAAGACCCAACTCAGCCAAAAATAAATAAATAAATAAATTAATTAATTAATTTTAAAAAAGTAAAAGCCAACAAGAACATCTTAGTTGATTATTTATACATATCACAAGTTAGTTCCTCTGTTTTGTATTTAATTTAGAAACACAGACATTTATTCCAGGGTAGTAAAAGTAATCATATAGCTGCTTTTCCTCTATATGACTTTTAACATTGTCATCAATCATAATAATAACAATAATAATCATATATTAATCTAAAACCTGTATTGTATGCAAACCATTATTATAAATATTTATATGTGTTAACTCATTTAATCCTCATTACAACTCCATAAGGAAAAATATTATTAATATTTCTATTTTACAGATGAAGAATCTGAAGCCTGGAGAAATCAAATGACTTGTCCAAGGCTACTCAGTCAGTAAGTGGGAGAACTTCAGGTAGCCAATTACAGGAAGAGTAATTTTATTGGTTCCTGTTGAAAGAAGGAGTCCTGAAATAAAAGAGGGGCCAAAATAAAGAGATTTTTTTCAAACAGGTTTGGTACTTTCCCTATTAGAGATTCACATCACACATTACTTTTTAGAGGCTTTGAGAAATGATGTGATAAAGCTATTAAGCCAGTGTTTCTCCTATTTATATGACCTCAGGACTTTTTGTCTTCTGAAACAAAAAAAACAACCTACATCACATCCCATGGATCATGTTTGGGGAAACACTGTTAAAATATACTCTTTTAGAATGTGGTAACTAGGTGGTCTATATTTCCACTGAGAATAAAATTAGACAAAATGGGAAAACTGGATTAACCTATTATACGAGATATAAATAAGAGATCTAAGTAAGAATTTACACACTAAAATTATTTCCCAAAGGAAAATTGGAATCTTGTTTTAAAAATAGAACAGATAGTCACCAATAAAGTATTTATTTGAAGGGTTTGGGTTAAAATATCAGAACAAACTAATATGTCTAAGCATTATTCTCTAGGTAAAAGGCAGATGTATCAGCAATAAAAACAACATGAAATGCTCTGGAATAATTTGGAGTCTGGATAAAATCAGTAATATGTGACTGGAATATAAAAATTAGGATCCAAGGGAAGCACGCATAGCAAACAAGAAACAAGTGACAAAGGAGTGGTTAATGCGTTTCCAAGTCAAAGTTAGAAAAGAGCAGAGATGGTTAAAGACGGCTAGTTTAACGGCAGAAACGTCAAAAGCAGTGTTACTTCGATGACTGAAGTCATCTTCAGCAGAAGATGAAGTTCAGGTTTATGACCTGAAGGGTGGTGATAGAAATCCTTAGCAGATTGAAGAGTGCCTGAGGATTGAAACACTCAACTGCATCTGCTGATGTCTTCTTCGTCATGAATTAACAATGAGTGTGCTTGAATCAATTGAGAATAAGGGAGACATGATGCCCCCTTTCTGCTTCGTGGTCTTCTAGTTAGAGGGATTAGTGTTAATAAGTTTTTAATTTTTTGGAAGAATGTTTGATCACAGATAAAATCTACACTATGACTATTTTTCTTGTATATTTTACTTTTTTTTTTTTTTAAACACTATTTTATTTATTTATGGCTGTGTTGGGTCTTCGTTTCTGTGCGAGGGCTTTCTCTAGTTGTGGCAAGTGGGGGCCACTCTTCATCGCGGTGCGCGGGGCCTCTCATTATCGCGGCCTCTCTTGTTGCGGAGCACAGGCTCCAGACGCGCAGGCTCAGCAATTGTGGCTCACGGGCCTAGCTACTCCGCGGCATGTGGGATCTTCCCAGACCAGGGCTCGAACCCGTGTCCCCTGCATTGGCAGGCAGATTCTCAACCACTGCGCCACCAGGGAAGCCCTATATTTTACTTTTTAAAAGTGCAACATTTTAAAACTTTCTTAGTTGAAATAATTTCAAATTTACAGGAAAGATATAAAAATAATATAAAGAAAATTAATTGGTCCAGTACTATCTATAGAGCATATTCAAATTTTGCCAATTATCCTAATGTTATCTTTTATAATAGATAGATAGATAGATAGATAGATAAGAGAATCTGGTCCAGGATCCAATGAAGGATTACATGTTGCTTTCAGCTGTCATGTCTCTTTATTACCCTCCATTCTGGAACTCATCCTCAGTCTTTCTTTTTCTTTCATGACCATTTTATTTTTTGAAGAATGCAGTCTAGTTAATCTGTAGAATGTCTTTCATGTCTGAATTTTGATTCAATTTTTCCTACTACTAGTGATAATAACTTTTATCACTTGTTTAAAGTGATATCTGTGAAGTTTCTCCTTTGTAAAATTTCTGTTTTTCTCTTTGTAATTAATACGTATTCTGAAAGGAGTTATTTTGAGATTATGTAAATATACTGTTCTCAATAATTATTTACCCATTCATTTCAGCATCTATTGGAAGTTCTTACCTCAATATATATTTACTATCATGGTTGCCAAATTGTGATTTTCTAATTTCATCATTCTTTCTACATTCTAGTTGCCTTCTTCTGGAAGTAATAGCTTTCTTGCCCCTCTTTTATTTATGTATTCATATGATATATGTATATGTGTATACACATACATGCTTATAGAGTTCTATTGATTTAAGGGGTTGATATCATTGCTATAATTATTTATTTTGATGCTCAGTTTGCTACTTATTTGGCAAATGGGATGTTCCTCCCTCGAGGCTGGACCTTATTTTTGACATCTCCCCATCACTTTCATTTTAGCCTTTCCTTATTTTCTGGCACAAGATCTTCCAGGTTCATATTGTTCTTTCATTTCACCAAGGAGCTCTCATTCTATATAGTGGAGAATTCTATTTAGAAGCTAAGATCTGAGCAGTAGGTCTGCTCACTGCCCCTGGGATGCAATTGCTTCTAGGCTTTTCCGCCAGGCAGAGAAAATATGCCTATCATCTATCTATCTATCTAGCTATCTATCTATCTATCTATCTATCTACCTATCTATCTATCATCTATCTTTCCATCCATCTATATTCACACATAAACATTTATATCTATTTCTACATCTACCTCTATATATTAAGTAGCATGCATTCTTATTGACAACTCCAAATACAATTCAATACCACAGGGCTGATTCTGACCTTTGGCTTTTCCATATTTGTAACTCCTTTTTCTAATAGTGAGAAATCTGGTTCCCATTATTCTCAATTTACTTACTTGTTCATTCTTCCTGTATGTAATCAAACTACTGACCCAGCTATGTCCTGCCCACTTCAACAGCCCCAATAGTCTCCTTGGCTCTACCAGTTTCACTGGCCTTGGCTGCTTCAAGGGAAAAGAAGTGAAAGGAATCAATGAATATTTTTTAAATAATAGAAGGGGGAAGAGGAAAAACCTTTCTTTTAAAAGGGAATTTTTAAAAATCAACTCTGTCCTCTTAAAATATTACTCATCATTGAATGAGTTAGGTTTTCTTAGACTGGTCATTTGTCAGAGGTTCCTTTTGGGGGAAGAAGACAAGGCAGAGTTTTAGGCTAGCAAGTTTGCATAGTGCAAAGGCTTTCTCTTCTTCTGTCACAGAGTCATGCTGCTTCCTGCAAATATAACTTTTCTTTATGATTCTTTTTATAGCCCCACTTCTTCTTAGGAGGAAAGATATGCCAACTCAGTCTAGCTAGTCCTTGCACCAAGGATCATAAACTAGGAATATTACTTATTGATTTCAGGATGACCCCCATTTTCAGGAAGTGTATTTTTGCTGGTGCTTTTTGAGATCTATTTTCTCTGGGCCGCTGCTCTTGAGATTTCTCTCCAGGGATCCTTGTTTCCCCTGCCTCCTTCGTGATCTCAATGAATGTCATCTGCTTTGGGTAGTTTACATATAAAATGGAGTATGGAAGTTAAATATGTTTCCAAGTTCTCCAAAAAAGGTTTGGGAACTTATAAAAGCTTCTTCCTGTAGCCTCTGAATAATTCCCACAAGGAGGGGGAAACACTTTATGCAGTGATGTTCATAGTTGTCACATGTTGGGTTCCCCAAGAAGACTCTGACATGAGGTTTAACATGAGGATATTTATTAGGTTGTGCCTTGGTATCAACACCTGCAGCAGGAAGGAGAAGGAAACAAGAATGGGCAGAGACTCAACTGCAGCCTCAGCTGACTCCATGGGGTAGCTCTGGACTTGCTCGAGTGGGGCTAAGGTGACCAGACATTTATATCCCGGCATCAATCAGTTGTCAGTATAGGGCTCTAGAAAGGTCATGGTGACAGGCAAGCCAAGGCTTCCTGCAGGGGCTGACAGCTGAAGGCTAACTGAAGACAGCACTTCCCACAGCTGAGGCAACTCTTTCCTTGAAAATGGATCACTTCACAGTGTCCTGGTGGATGTATTCTGAATAGGCACTCTTCTGGACTCTAGTCTTCATCAGATTTCGAAGCTGTTCATGACTCAGAAATGTAAAGAATCACTGTCTTACTGGGAATATTTATGTCTATAGCTTGACTGTTTTTATCTAGAAAACTGAGCTGAAGTTAATTTCTGAAACTACTTGCTAAAGATAAGTATTCTGTTTTTACAGTTGGCAAATTTCCTTTAGTTGTATGTGAAGATTATGAGTACTGAAAACCATCTGTAATTTTATTACATTACTAAAAGTGAATATCCACCAAGTGTGCTTTGGTTACACAGGTATTTCTGAAACATTTGGAGGTTTTATTCAGAGGCTTTAAGCCATTTGTCCCAGTTCCTGAGAAAGTATTGCTTAGAACCAAGAGGGGGCAGCAGAGGGCTACCAGAGCAGTGCCCTAGAGGTAGAGGACACATCAGTGAGGATTCTGGCTTGGTCTTGGAGATCCAGATAAATAGATTCATCTACTTATGCTAAATACAGAAGGTGATGCTTGTATACTAGGAGAATCACCAGTTTTTCACTGGTAGTACTTATGGGATTAAAAACTCTGAAAAGAGGAAAAGAAAGTAGAATCCAGGTTTTAGGGAAGCCATGAGCTTCTTTTGGATCTATGACCTAGGGCGATTTCTGGACTCTAAATCAGCATTACCATTGAGTACCTAGGAAACAATATGGAACCAAAGACAGGCTCAGTAATTTTTCCACAATTATATTTTGTTTCCACTAATTCCTGGACCTGAATAAGGAATTTCAGAGATATTCTTCCAAACAAAAATTTCCCCCAAAGGCCAGTTTTTTCTTTTATAAATCAAACTACCTTTTTATTCAGTTTCCAGTTTATCATTTTCATTGCTCTAACATTTTACGTTTTATTTTTGTTAAAGTGCTTGTTCTTTTAAATGATTTTTCCCTATTAAATAATTAAGTATAAGAGGTTATGCATTTGCCTCCATATAACTTTGCCATGTCTTCTACATTTTAATAGAACAAGTTCTTATTTTGAAAAACATTGTCAATATTCTTTACCAGTAGCTTTGGTTTTCTTTTAACCGAACAATTATTTAGGACATGTTTTTTCCATTTTCCACAATGATGAGCCTTTTTGTTTAAACTGTTGTCATTAACTTACAGCTCTGTTATTGATACAATGTAGTCAGAGAATATGGCTTTTACCATTTCTACCCAGGCTTAGTTGAGGTTTTGTGTCCTAGTAGTTGATTAGTTTTTGTTTCATGCATTCTTGAAAAGGATATATTTCCTATGATATCTGTCTATCTAAACTCAACGTCATTAATGAGGTTATCCAAACTTTCTGCATTAAAAAAAAATCCTTTTGAGCTGTCAAAGTATGAGAAGTATTAAAATCCTCTATGGAAAGTTATGGAGGTGGTTCTCAATTCTTTCTCTTTCTAATAGATTTTATTATATACATACATGTATCTAATAAATGATGCTATGAGTTTTAACACATAAATGTTCATTGTTCTATAACTTTGATATTGCTAGTTCCTCATAAATAGAACCTGTTGCCTGAGGTTCTACTTTGTCTTTTTCCCTGAGATTGAGAGCTCCAAGGAGTTTTCTAAAATGTTCTTCTGCTTGATTAGTATACAAAATTCATAGGCTTGTCCTTTTTCTGAGCTTCGGGTTTATATTTTCTTTCCCTTGTCCTTCAGAATCTTTTCCTAGGTCTTAAATTTCCTTAATCATCTTTACATAAGGGGTGGTCTAGCTAGTCCAATATTTGCAGACTTGACTTCGACCTTCCTCTCTGTACATTTAGGTATATATAATTCTCTTCTTGGGTCCATGGCCAAATTGAAGGTTGTTCCCACTAATCCTGTTGTTGCAGTCATTTACGTACTGTGGCACTGCTGGGAAGAAATGAGATCTTTCTCATCTTCACCACTTACCTTATTGCTTGCTTTAAGTTTTAAACTATTTTCTTAAATTGTCCTTAAGAGTCATGAGGTATTTCTATTTTTAGTTTTTTGTAAGGAACCTCCATACTGTTCTCCATAGTGGCTGTATCAATTTACATTCCCACCAACAGTGCAAGAGGGTTCCCTTTTCTCCACACCCTCTCCAGCATTTGTTGTTTGTAGATTTTTTGATGATGCCCATTCTAACTGGTGTGAGGTGATACCTCATTGTAGTTTTGATTTGCATTTCTCTAATAATTAGTGATGTTGAGCAGCTTTTCGTGTGCTTCTTGGCCATCTGTATGTCTTCTTTGAAGAAATGTCTATTTAGGTATTCTGCCCATTTTTTGATTGGGTTGTTTGTTTTTTAAAAATAGAATTACCATATGACCCAGCAATCCCACTACTGGGCATATACCCAGAGGAAACCATAATTCAAAAAGACACATGCACCCCAATGTTCATTGCAGCACTATTTACAATAGCCAGGTCATGGAAGCAACCTAAATGCCCATCAACAGACGAATGGATAAAGAAGATGTGGTACATACATACAATGGAATATTACTCAGCCATAAAAAGGAACGAAATTGGTTAATTTGTAGAGACGTGGATGGATCTAGAGACTGTCATACAGAGTGAAGTAAGTCAGAAAGAGAAAAACAAATATCATATATTAACGCATATATGTGGAACCTAGAAAAATGGTACAGATGAACTGGTTTGCAGGGCAGAAATAGAGACACAGATGTAGAGAACAAATGTATGGACACCAAGGGAGGAAAGTGGTGAGGGGGGAGAAGGTGGTGGGATGAATTGGGAGACTGGGATTGACGTATATACACTAATATGTATGAAATAGGTAACTAATAAGAACTTGCTGTATAAAAAAATAAATAAAATAAAATTCAAAAATTCAAAGAAAGTCATGAGGTATATGCTTATGTTAATAGAGATGAAATTTTAAAAAATCTATTAGTAATTCAAAATCAATTACTAAATCCAATTTCATAGAGGCCTTGAGTTTTCTTTTCTTTCTTTCATTTTTTTTCTTTTGGCTGCACGACACAGCTTGTAGGATCTTAGTTCTCCAACCAGGGATTGAACCCAGGCCACGGCAGTGAGAGTGCCGAGTTCTAACCACTGGACAGCCAGGGAATTCCCCCCTTGAGTTTTCTTGTTTGGGAATTTGGTTTAATAATTCACACTAAATCCAAGCACCAAAAATTCAGAAACCTTGAATGTAATGCTATAGAATTAAAAAAACATTCATGTATCTTAGGAATATTGATTAAGAAAAGCCTGCTTGCTAATTAGAACTTTGCTACCTTTGTGACCTTAATCAAGCCATAGAACTTCTCTGGACTTCTATTTACCCCTTTCCAAAAATAGGGAACAGGCTAGTGGTACCATATGATACCTCCTTCCAGTAGGTATTTGGAAATATTTAGGTTTGTTTAGTTGTCACAGTAACTGAAGAGTGCTACAGGGCAGGGGCCAGAATGTTAGTTATCCTTTAATTCATGGAATACTGTTGTACTATAGAGAATTGTCCTGACTAAAATGTCAATGACACATCCCTTGGGAAACATCAGCAGATGATCACTAAGCTTCTTTGATGTATTTCGGTTCCTGTGGTCCCTGAACATGTGTTGAAAAGTAATGATCAAAAAAATAATTGCCTCTAGAAGAAATCTCATTTGTTTTTTCATATCAGGAAAATACTTAATATAGAAGATAATAATGTTAATATTTTAAGTTGTTTTTCAATGTCCTAAGCTTCTTGTATGACTGATTGATAATTGCTGGTAACATTTATTGAAAATACCTACATGAAAAGCTCATTATCCACACATTAAATTTTAAAAAAAAAAAAAACTTAAGAAAATTTTAGAATAGATTTACCAAAAAGTCATAAAGATAGTACAGGAAGTTCACATATAACCTGCACCCATTTTCCAAAGTTTTTTGAATACTTTCAGTGAGAGTAGCGGTGGTGATAGTGGGTAAATGGGATGGAAGAATACAACTAAGAGAATAGGACTTAGCCTTGCACCACAGAAATAAGACTACACATAACCAATCCTTTCAACTATGCTTCTACAGATAAATGAGTTTTATGATGTGTTTATTGAGACAGAGACCAGATTGGCCCATGGTAGAGAAAGCTCTTTCCTTAATAACCTATTCAGTATTGAAGTCATTGGCTCCTCAACAAGATTAGGAATAATGGAAGAAAATTCTCAACAGGCTTTGAGTTCCTAGGTAGCAGAGGCTATGTCATGTTCATTTTTTATATTCAGTATCTAGCACATACTAGGTGCTCAATAAATATTAATAAAACTAAATTGTAATGCTGAGGAAGAGAACAGAAGATTGTCCCACTATTTCAACCTTTTTCTATAGATAAATTTTTATTTGCAGTACATTTACACAGTTAGTACAGGAAATAATTTTCTTTGAGTCTTTTCACACATTGCTAGTTATAAACATTTACACTGTGTAGCTGAGAGTTCACACAAAACATGCTGTCTGAGATTGTCTCTAGAATTGTTCTGATTGCTACAGAGAATAGAGAACTTACCTCTTGTTGCATGCATGGAATCCTAGATATGGTCTATTTCTATAAAACAAGTAGATATTGCATTTTCTTAGATGCAGGGAAATTCATTTTGCTATATGTGCCAAATACATTTTTTGGTATGCTAAATATGGTAATTTCCAGGTTTTTTGGAGATGAACTCTGCAGCTCATGAATTATGTAGATCCTGGTTTCTTTTCTCTCAAAGGTCACTCTTCAGTAATTTTTCATTGCTAACTACATATCTACCTTGAAAGAGTCAGACAAGAGTAGTGAGTCTCTGAAATTTTCATGTAGCAACCCTTATAAAGATTTAAAAGTCACAGAGGAAGTAAAAATTATGCCTCACGAGAGGCTTATATATTACTTTTAAATTTATTCAAATGCTATCATTATTATGGATAGTTGGTATTTGATGTTAATAATTTATACAAATGTTTCTATTTCTTAAAACCCAATTCCAACTGGCTTGAGGAAATACAGAAATTTACTTTGTATTTCAGGGTGACTGAATCCAGGGATTTAAACAAGCTCTTCAGGATTTTCTTTTTCCTTCACTTACCTCTTTTCTTTTATTCTTGTAGCTTAATTCTATTCCACTACCACAAGCTTCCTTCACAAAGGATACATATCATTCCATTTAGTACCCCAAAAGAGAGGACTTGTTTATTTAGGCGTATTACAGGGCAGACTGAATACCTAGCTTTAGTTCTGCCCATTCCTCTGCAACTTTCTGTGGCCAGTGCAGTGGACAACCATGGTTGTCAGGCCTTGGTCACGTAACCATCTCTTGGTTCGTGAAGGTGAGGCACTGTTCCAGGCTGGGGTCAAGGAAGGACAATCACCCAAAGAAAGTGAGGACTCCAATACCAAACAAATTTAGGAGAGACAAAAAGAGTATGGGAAGATCATAAAACAAAAAAAAAACAAAACTCAAAGAGGTTTCTACTATATTTAGCCAAACATATGCAACTACATTATATCAATAGTTTCTGGTAATGATAATGAGTTGATTCCAATGTCTTTAATGGCAGTTCCCAAAGTATTTTCTAGAAGTTAAAACAGACAACTATCCACATTCTTTGGAAAGATGCTAACAAAGGATATATTCATAAACGGTTTTTTCAATTCTTGATTCAGTGGGCTGGGCATACATTTATTACCTTTGGTGGTAGACTGCAGTAATGAGTAATGAGTCTTCTTTCTGAGGTCAATGGTTGTCAAGTCTTTTGATCTTCATGATTATGGCTTTAATAATCTTTAATAATCTGGGTTCTTCCTTATTTTTAGAATCTTTACCATCAATTAAATGCATTTTCCTTTTGATAAAATAATTCATTTTACTATAAAGTTCACGTTGTTTTAGGGAGTATGGGCCTTGACAACCTGGAATAAATATGAACTTAATGAAGCACTGCTTTTTTTACTATATAGTTCAAGTAGCATCCATGCCATTAAGGGATCAGTGCCCAGCAGCTGAGTGCAGATGCTCAAATAGCATTTTCCTTCATTTAAGATTCCTTGAAAGCTGATGCCAGTCTCTCTTAATGCATTTTTTTGTCTAATTTTAGCATGTTTGTTAGAGACACCTGGGTGCTCAGAGATAGTTACTTCCCATAGCTTGAAAAATGATTTAGCACATTTCCACAGGCTGTGCTGTATTTTCTGGCTTAAAATAATCATTAAAAAAATTTTCGACCAGTTATAGAATATCTTTCATATTTCTCTCATATTTTGGTATAGCCATAATTGTATATTTTATCCACTGAAGGACAAACATTTTACAGCACATTAGTAAATAAAATGTCTTGTTTTAAAAATATATAAAGATTTGCATTGCAGACACTTTTCAGGGCATATCCTAACCTCTTTAAAATTGTGGTGGTATCTTAACACACCAGCACCTCAAGATTATATTTTTAGTTCAAGTAATATAAAACACATTTTTTGTGTGCATTTTTGAGATATAAGGAAGCATCAATGTCTTAAAATAACCAGATTAGGGTCTTCTAGAAATATTCCTTTTTTGGGGATCTGTGACTTCCCTGTCCTCTTATGTTTCTCCTACCACTTTTCTTAGTGGAGTTCTCTTTTTCTGCTCATTCTTTAAATGTTCTCAGGTTTCTTTCTTTGTCCTCTTCTCACTCTGTATCATAGATCATATATCAAACTGGTGACTCCATAGACCAAATCTGCCTACAGATAGTGAATAACAATAATAATGTTGATAGTGATAATGAAAATAATAATAATAATAATAATTTAGCCCTTGCAATATTTTGAAATAATTATATTCAATATTTTAAAATTGGGGATTACCCATTAAATATGTTTTCAGCTTTTCCTCAAAACACTGGACCATTTGGACAACCTAAGCTAGTATTTCTACCTGGCAATAGTTAGCTAGAGTTGTATGTCACTTGCCCATTTGGATAGGATATGTACTATCTCTTCCACTTACTACTCTCTTTGCTATCCTTCACACATTGACCCTAAGCCTCAGTTATTGCTTACCTCAGTTATTGATTTTCTTATAATAGAGAAGTATTTCTTGATATCCATGTTTCTATAAAAAATTGAAAAGTGAAAGACCAAGAGAGCTTTGTGTTTTAAGGAAAATTGGAAGAGTGCAAATATTAATGTGCAAATGGCAAGTCTATCCTCTTGTCCCTGAAAGATTTCATTTACTTCCATAAGATTTCAGCTACCATTTTCAATTAATGTTTCTAAATATATCTCTCCCATTCAGTTATTTTCCCTCAACTTCTGACCCATATATCCAACTGCTTGCTCAGCATCTGTGCTTGGGTGTCTCATAGACATTTCAAGCATCACATGTCTGATGTGAACACATCAACTTATTCATCAGACTTGTTCTTCCACCTGTGATCTCCCTTGTGGCAGCTTGTATTATTGTTTCTAATTATTCATTCTCTTCCTCCCTGTAACAGGATTGTATATCTCCAGCCACTGCCATGTGCTGACAGTGTTTTCCTTGGGAGGAGCATACTTTCCCACACCACAGACACCGGGCTCTGCCATGGACATGTTTTGGCCAAGGAAATGTGAGCAGAAGTCACAGTACACTCACCAGAGCAGAAACTTTTATATAAACCAGAACTGGCTTCACCAGCTCTCTTACTCTTCTTACTCTCTACATTGAGAAGATCAAACCACAGATGAAGTGTTCTCCTTCTACCTGGGTCCTGGAGTGCAAGTACAGAACAACTGAATAAAATATTTTAAAAAATGTATAACTGTAGGGAAGGCCTTAAAGTCCAGAAACAATAAGAAATTATGAGTCTCTCTCCCGGTCAGTGCTAAAGTCAGCATTTGCACTGAGGGCATCTGTTGATCCCTGGCAATTTAAAGTTTTATTTTAATGGGTAGATTGTCAGGGTCAGGAACACTTGGGCTCATATGCAAAGTGAGAGATTGGAGCAAGACACAGAGGCAAATCCAGGAATCCCAAAGGGAACACGTTAAGGGGGTGAACTATCCTAGCCAGGAGATGGTGATTATAAAGATGCTTACCTTTCTTGACCTTGGTCCTGGATAAAAGGGAAAAAAGAAAATTCTTTCCTTGAGAATTCTCAACAAGCCTTCTCTCTGGTTTGGGGCCAGAATTCACATGCCCCATATGCCTGGGAAAAACAGAAGCCACAAATTTATGTGAAAATGGTCCTGGGCTGGTAGTATACAAAAGTTCTTGGCATTTCAGCAGACTCAAATGTCCTATAGTAGAAAGTATAAATCTCAAAGAGCACAAACATAACTGCTTGGGGCTGAGGAGCAAACCTGTGCCTGTCTTCCTGGAGGATATAGGATAAATATAGAGCTGTCTTTTTTTTTTCCAGTCATTTGTTCTTCACATCATCCAGGCAATTCTATTCATCCTCACCTTCAGGCTTCAGACCGGCCTCTCTGGGGACTGCTTTTGATTTAACATGAGCCCACAGGAGATCTCAGGATGAATCAGAGTTGGCTTTCAGTTCCCTCTCCCTCTTGCACATTCATCTTTCATAATTCTGATCACTGATGCTCAATCACTTGGCCAAGCTCTTGCCTTCAACTTCCAACTCTCTTTGTGCCCTCTGCTAAGATCAACTCTTGGATTATGAATAAGTCCTCTTTTTCCTTTTTAATATTTAATAGGTAACTGTTCCTGTAAGCTTTGCCTGAATTCCCAATTCTGATTACTCTGCTGCAGACCTCAGGCTTGGCCTCCTTCACATTTGTACGCTGCATCCAGTTTTCCTGTGTCCCAGACCCCTCTATTAGTGGGGAGGCCAGAGGCTAGTCCAGCTGCTGTGTGTCCTATTTTGCAGCTACACCACTGTTCATTCAGACTTAGCTTGTAGCAAGAGCCAGGCTGACTGAAACTGAGGGGATATGGAAAATTTAGAATCAAATAGGACAGGACAATATCAGAAAGCAGGAGAAGAGGTTCCACCAAATGAGGCAATACTGAAACAAGTATTGAGAATGGGAGTAGCCAAGGAATGAAGTTAGGGAGAAGAGACAGGGAATAGTGGAAAGGTGAGCGATCCCTGTTGAATATTGGAGCAGGGGAGGTTCTTTCCTGGTCTGTCCCTTAAGTTCCTTCAGGGACATTGGGAAGATATGCCATTTAGAGCTGGGGTGAGCAGACAGCTGATTCTAATTTCCATTCTAGCTTACTCTGTGCTGATAACCTTACTCCCACCCATGGGCCAGAAAGATAGAGGTACCCTGGTCATGTATGGATGATCTGAATGTTTATTTAGTGGATTCTGTCTTAGAATCTCAGAAGTTTTAGAGATAAAAAGGTTTTTAGGAATATTCTAATAACTCAAGGATTTTGCTTTTTGTTTTTAGGGGTGACTTTTTATTGATACATACAATAATGGTTATCCTTTTTAAAAATTATTTATTTATTTATTTATTTATTTATTTATTTATTTTTGGCTGCGTTGAGTCTTAGTTGCTGCATGTGGGCTTTCTCTAGTTGCGGTGAGCAGGGGCTGCTCTTCGTTGCGGGGCATGGGCTTCTCATTGCAGTGGCTTCTCTTGTTGCAGAGCACGAACCCTAGAGCTCACGGGCTTCAGTAGTTGTGGCACACAGGCTTAGTTGCTCTGCGGCATGTGGGATCTTCCCGGACCAGAGATCGAATCCATGTCCCTTGCATTGGCAGGCAGATTCTTAACCACTGCGTCCCCAGGGAATAACCAGTGGTTATTGATACAAGTGTACAACTCTTGGATTTTTATCAAGTGTACCCATCCTAACAACCACCTAAATCAAGTTATAGAAGATTTCCAGTACCCATGAAACTTCCCTCATGCTCAGTACCAGACATTATTCAACCCCAAAAGTAACCATTATTTTGACTTCCATTAAAGAATTCTAAAAATGTTTTTCTTTCTAGCACCTCTAGGAAATGTCTAAATAGTAGACAAATATTCACTAAGCACCTATTATGCACTAAAAAATGTGAAAATTATCTCCCAGATAATCAGTGTCTGATCTTTTCTCTTGCACAAAAAGATGGTCTAGGGCTCTAGCCTGGAAGGGAGTTTTGAGATCTGGGCCTGGAAGTTGGAATGGAGCATGCCAGAAAATGCAGTGTCCATGACAGAACTTGGGTGGAGATTTCCATCCCTCTCCCAATAAAAAATAAAAAATTATCTGAATAGATCAGCAGCTTCAAAAGGATCAAGCAGAGAGCTGAATATATAATATATAACAGAGCAGAGGCTGGCATCCAGGACAGCAGGGGGTTATTGGGGTTAAGACGTGGGCATAAGAGGTAGAGCCTGGAGAGACTGCCCTGGGAGCCCATGTATAGAGTCAAGGGGTTTCATCTATGGGTGATGAAGGCCCAAGAACAGGGGTCTTCTCTTAAAGGTTAATTTCTCTTTAATGGAAGCCTCCCAATTAACAGTATAAATATGGGGTGACTTGGTGTCTGCTAGAAACGAGCTGAGGCAGTGCAGGTCTTCAGCTGCCAAAAACTGTGAATAGCTTCCTCTTCTGGAGAAGGTCGGTTTTTTGGGTGGTAGAGGTAGAAAAGCAGGGGAACGAAACTGCCAGTAATACCTGATGTACCCCAGTACCTCACACTTCAGAGCTGTGGGTAAACACAAAGTTCCCTTGGATGCAATACATCCTAAAACCTATACCCTGAGATGTGGTCTTATCACTGGATCACTGGCCACACTTCTATCAGAAGGATGCACAACTTTTCAAAAACACTGAGGGTGTTTGCAGTAACCTTTCTGCCTCATAGCAAAAGAATTATGAATAACTTTATGTTTTAAAAGGCTCTAAATGAAATACTATGTAGCTATTTCACTGTTTACTACAGTTTGAAAATAGCATGGATACTGTTCGTGTTATCATGTCTAACTTTACAAACAAATTATGCAGACATCAGGCTTATAACTATATTAAAATGGCCACAAATAGGAAAAAAGTAAAGGGGGGTAGTATTTTTAAATATCATTTCTGGTGTTTTTAGATGAACAAGCAGTGATTCATTTGTTGGGGTTTTTTTTACCTTTACTGTGTTCTTCAAGTATTCTTTAATGGACAGATATATTTTTTTAAAGTGCCAGTAGAATAATGTATTGAGTGCTAAATATATGCAAAATCAGAGCTTAGGTACAGTAGGAATAAAAAGATGAATAAGAGAAGGGGCCTTTCTTAAAGAGTTGTATTGTAGCAGGGGAGATGAGACTTACACACAAACACAATACATAGTAGGAAGTAGCAAATGTATTAGGAGGGCTCAGAATAAGTGCTGTACAAATGCAGTGAAAGACAGGATTATGACTACTGTCTTGAGTCACTTTTTATTTACTTTTTATGCATGCAGGTTGGCTTTAGACCAGTGAATAACAAGGCTAAATCCATAAAATAGATCTCTGTGTACTTTTAGAACATTTTATTTACCATTCATACTCTAGAACCTTGTTGCTGGTAGTTTATTGAATCTTTTTCTCCCAGATTTGGAAATGTGTTTTAAAGGAAGAATAAAGGTAATTTAATTTCAACAGACCTGTTTTGACATACTCTAATTAATTGGAAACACACCTGGGAATTACAGTAGCTTAAAGACAACTCTCAACTCATTTTCTGGTCTAAAAATAAATTCACAGTGAGTTTTAAATATGAAAATAACCTTTTATGAGGCTTTTATGGTGAGGACTTTAAAAGCTTCTATAATTTACACAATGGTTTATAGATGTTCAAAGGCTGAACTCTTGACTTCCCGAGGAGATCTGAAGTATTAAAAAAAGAAAACTCTTAGCAAATATAAAATCTCATCCTACTCTTTTCAGAATGGTCATCTAACATCAAGATGGAAAACCACACATAGAGAATAATAGGACGAAAGGACATCAAATATTGGTAGTATCTGTCATTTCAATTTAGAATACAGTATTGTGATGGTTACACAGGTCACATGGAGATGCTATTCAAAGTATTTCAATAATAGGATGGCAGAATGAATACAAAATAGAGTTAAGCATTTTATTTTATTATTCATTTTTTATCCTTTATTTTAGGTTATAAAGAGAGATAAATATGGCAGGTGCACAATGACTAAATTGACAGGAAAATGGAGTTAAGTAACTAGAGTTTAAATTAAATTATTCAGAATATATTAAAAGTATAATGAACAATATTAGCATTTTGGGAACTACAAAAGAAGAGAACAATTAAGCATATTTTGATGGTGCTTTGAATTCATTCACATGGAAATTTTAAGAAGTTTACTTAAAGAGAAAGAAGAAATACTTTCTTTGGTAGCTACATATATCTGTATAGATAAATAGTTAATATCAAACTTTTAAAGGAATGTTTTGCAGGACAAAGGCTTCTTCTTTTGCAAAGACCTCTCCATGTTCTAGCACACAGGTCCATTTCAATAGTATTGTGAGGTTCTGGTAACAGTGACTTTTCAACTCTACTGACTACAACCTATAGAAAGAAATACGCTGTAAAATCACAGTATTTGAAGTAAGCCAAGAAAATAATCTAGTTCATTCCCTCCCTTTGAGTGTGAATCATGTCAGCTATTGGCACAGATGTGAAGCTTTTCTATTCTTAACGCTACTATGATTCAGCTCATCTGTAAAATGAGGCTAATAAGATCTGCCTCATTAGAGCCAGGATTAAATCAAAGGATGAAGGTAAAAGACTGAGTATGAGCATCTAATACGTAGGAGGTGGTAAAAAAAAGTAGCACCTATGACTTCTATTATTATTAATGAACTAATATGGTAACCTCTTTTAAACTGTGAAAACATTTGTTTCAAGAAACATTTTCTCTTATACGTCTTTTAGACAATTGAATTCCCCATGCTACAATTCATACTCTACATCTAGCACTTAAGGGCAATGTCTTCCCCTTTATTTGTTTCATGTTTCTCTCGTCACCCTTCTGTCATCTTCCAATCGTATGAGCTCCTTCAGGGTAGGAACCCTGTCTTATTCCAGTTTTATCCCCAGTGCAGAGCATTGAGCCAGGCACAGAGTGAACTCTTAACACATATTTGTTCAATGAGTGTGAATATGCAAATATTTTAAACTAATATTCTTTTATTCCTTTTTACATTTTTTTTGAAAAAGTAATATATACACATAGTTTATAAATGGAACATATACAACAAAATACATTTCTGTCAATCTCTCCTGCAATTTTTTTTTTTTAATTTTTTTAATTTTTGGCTGTGTTGGGTCTTCGTTTCTGTGCGAGGGCTTTCTCCAGTTGCGGCGAGCGGGGGCCACTCTTCATCGCGGTGCGCGGGCCTCTCACTATCGCGGCCTCTCGTTGCGGAGCACGGGCTCCAGACGTGCAGGCTCAGTAGTTGTGGCGCACGGGCCCAGCTGCTCCGTGGCATGTGGGATCTTCCCAGACCAGGGCTCGAACTGGTGTCCCCTGCATTGACAGGCAGACTCTCAACCACTGCGCCACCAGGGAAGCCCCTCTCCTGCAATTTTTGAATTCCTTCAGAGATTCCTTCTTCATACCTGTTCAGATTTCTCAATAATATGCATATACTCCTATATTTTGATTATTCAATTTTAAATATTATCAATTGACTTTCTAATATGGTGGTTGAGCATTTAGCTCCCTGAAACTTTCATGTCCTCTGGTTCCCTCCCCATTTCCCACAATACAGTTACATTAAAAGTTTTGTCTAGATTTAATTAATTGCTTACATTATTATGGCTATGTAAATAATATTTATAGCTGAGCATTTTAGGAATTTACTAAAATTACACTTCCTTTTAAACTTTCATTTTTCTTGACATTGGTAATAGCCTTGCTTTATTCATTAGATTGGTTTTATTTAAATCTTTTGCTAATTTTTCACAATAGCCTTTCAGTACCATTATCCCCAAGATCATTCTTCTCAGGTAATCTATCAGTTCCAATTACTTTGTTATGGAGTCATCCATCTGGAGAAGTCCATTCATTCTCTACTTGAACGGACTGCTCTTTAGGGATACTTCAAAGCACTTGTCTAGAAACTCTCCTTGTCATACTGAGAACTCCCTTGTTTTTCTTCTAATTTGGGTATCCTGTTTTCTTGATTCCCTCTTTTCATCTTTCTTGCTTACTCTCTTGTTTTATTGGAGTACATCCTCTAATTATTTCCTGAGAAAAGGTGCATGGGAAATACAATATTTGAGAATTTGTGCGTCTGAAAATATCTTTATTTTACCATAACACCGGTAAGTGGGCATTGATTCCTACATTGAAAGATTCTTTTCTTTATATAATAATATTGAAAATGCTGTTCCACTCTCTTCTAGAGAAAAGTGTTGCTATTGAGATATCGCATTTGGTTCCTTATTTTTGCATGGCATACTTATTGTCATTTTTTTTTTTTTTCTATCTTGAAGCTTATCTCTATTTACCTGAAATTTCACTTAGTTGGGCCTATTTTTCGTCTTTTTTTTGCTGTCACTTAGTGAGCCCTTTTAATCTGGAAACTCATGTCTGTGAAATTTTCTTAAATTATTTTAATAATGGTTCCCTGGCTTTTATGATGATTGCCTGTTTCATCTGATTTCTCTTTTGGAAACTTCTGTGATTCAAATATTGTACCTCCTGAACCATCTTCTTCTTTTTTTTTTTTTTTCTACACATATTCTTTTTTTTTTTTTAACATCTTTATTGGAGTATAATTGCTTTACAATGGTGTGTTAGTTTCTGCTTTATAACAAAGTGAATCAGTTATACATATACATATGTTCCCATATCTCTTCCCTATTGCATCTCCCTCCCTCCCACCCTGCCTATCCCACCCCTCTAGGTGGTCACAAACCACTGAGCTGATCTCCCTGTGCTATGCGGCTGCTTCCCACTAGCTATCTATTTTACGTTTGGTAGTGTGTATATGTGCATGCCACTCTCTCACTTTGTCCCAGCTTACACTTATCTTTTCTCTTATTTCCCATCTCTTTGTCTTTGTACTCTAGTATCTGGATGGTTTTCTTGACATTATCTTTCATCACTACTATTGAATTTTTCATCTCTGCCATCATGTTTTTTATCATGTTCTCTTTTTTCCACCAAATGTTCCTTTATACTGCAAGAAAGTCTTGCAATTTTTTTTCCTGTTTCTTTGAGAATAATTGAACTTTCTTCTCCTTTCTAAGGTCTTTATTTCAATTATTATTTTGGTCTCTATCTTTCATGTTAGAGGCTTCTTCAGACATCTCATTAACCTTGCCTTCTCATTTTAAGGGTGGGAACTAAAAGGTTGTCAACATTGAGCCAGGAAACGAGGAAGGAAGAGCACAGGGGGCTCAACATTCAGTAGGTCTGTATTCACCACATTCGCCTGATTCTCACACTGTTCCCGGCACATCCCAGTCCAAAGACATTCTATTTTGTCTTCAAAGAATAAAACTCCAGTCTTTCTGCTGGGTCGAAGGAGGGCAGTCACCTCGCCGCAGAGAGTGATGGAAGGAATCTATGGATCAAAGTACTTAAACAACATTTCACCATTTGTTTATTTTCAGCATCTGCTTTCTCTGCCAGTTCTAAGCCTTTTGTGAATTCTTGATATAAATCATGTTGGCTCTATGCTGTCTCTACGGCTGCCTCTCAGCTCTGAATTCACCCTTTTTACCTGCTCTGTGAACACGGAGCAGGCTGATGGAATATTTTGCTTAGCAGGTAACAGAATAAGCTTTGTCACTAGAGGTCGCTGGAGAGACATTGCAGGAGGAGGGGCTTTTCTTCCTGGTTCCAGTGTGTTCCTCTTGTCTGGCTCCTGCAGCCTGGAAATGCATCGCTCTGTAGCATTAGGCTCTTCCAGTACAGGCAGCTTCTCCGGTGCCCAGCTAGGCAGTTCACGCTGGGCAGCAGAATGCAGCAGCCAGCAGATTCCTCAGGACCTCTACCCTTAGGCAGTTTTATAAGGAGTGCCTCCAGCTGAGTCATCTGCCCTTGAATAGTTTTTGCTGGCACCCTGGAGCGTGAATCTCCAGTAAGTTCCACCAGGGCAGCATCACAGCATCCTCTCTGCATCCTGTGAGCCACTTCTGTGCCCTCTCCAGCAAGGTCGGGATCTCAGCCTTGGGGGTGGAAGTAGGTTGGTCTTCAGGCTCTATCTACCTGAGAGGGAGTGGCTGCTCCTTATATCTGGGATTCCTATGTTCTTTAGGGTTGTTTTTACTTCTTACTAGCTAATCCCTGGGCACTCCAATCCCATGTTACAGTTAGTGATTCTTCATGTTAAACCATCCCTGTTCAAATTGCTGTGATTCGGGGCTGACTGCTATAGTCACTTGGAGCCTGTCCTTCAAGCCTGTGAGAGGCTGGGTGTCCCCAAACAGGATAATAGGATATCATAGGATGGTGTGCAGTGTTCTTCGCCATCAGCCCCTGACCACCTAATCATTTATCCCCTGGCTATCCTGACTGCCCTGTGCTCTGCTCCCTATTTCTAAACACTTTTGTAAAAAGTGCTGAGTTATTTTTATTTTTCAGGATTCACAGGGAAAATGGATACTCCTGGGAAATAAATGGGTACAGTTCCCTCCCTCTAGAAATACCTTAACTCAGAGTGTCATCATCTCTCAAAATTGTTCAATGCAACTATTTCTTTCTTTCTTTCTTCCTTCCTTTCTTTCTTTCTTTCTTTCCTTTCTTTCTTTCCTTCTTTCTTTCTTTTATTGGGGTATAGTTGTTTTACAATGTTGTGTTAGTTTCCACCGTACAGTGGAGTTCCCTGTGCTATACAGCATGTTCTTATTAGTTATCTATTTTATACATATTAGTGTATATATGTTAATCCCAATCTCCCAATTCATCCCACCCCCCTTTCCCCCCTTGGTGTCCATATGTTTGTTCTCTACATCTGTGTCTCTATTTCTGCCTCAATGCAACTATTTCTAAAAAGTCTTCCTTGACCCTTTCTCTCTCTTGAAATTAGTTGCTTTTTTACCTCTTGCTCCCTTAGGGCACAAGCTGTTCACAAGTCTCTCTCCCTGAGTTTACAGTGAAAGCTTTCTCTTTCTTTCTGTCACCAGAGTAGCATGTTGCCCTTTTGCACATACTAAGAACTTAATAACCTTTGTGAAATAAATGAATGTGTTTAATTTTTAAGGAATCTAATTTACAGTTTCTTCCATAGAGAACTGAACTATGAATATAAAGCAAAATTAAGGTGAGATTTCAGGAGGGGGAAAAAATATTAAATGGTAGGTGATTCTCCCTTGACGTGTAGCCCTATTTCCTCTGCTGTCTCCACAATTACAGCTGCACCACCCGGCCATTTCGAAGCAGCTGTCAGACCAGCTTGAACCTGGAGCTCTTCACAACTCCCGAGTTTGGATCAAAGTGACACAGGTGCTTCTAATTTAGTTGGAGCAAAGTGACACTTCTAATTTAGGTAAAACAAATTGTCAGTGTATTCTCATATTCTGGTCGACATTTGCATTTATAGGACAACAGGTATAACTGAGAATCTGTAGTTCTCAAAAAAAATTTAGAAATTAGCTTTTCATAGCTCCCTTAAATTTACCAATTTAAAATTATGTACTACTGAATTGGGATTTACTTGGGCTGGAATTTGACCTAGACATGAGGACTCCTAAACTAGATGACTATGACTGTAAACTACTAGTTTTTTTTTTTTTGATGAAATAAGACATTAGCTTACAATAATGACAGAAAAAGTTAACTCCAACTATGAAGCAAAAATTCCTGAATTTTCCGGGTACTATCTCAATGATCTTCTTTGAATTAAGGTATTTAAATATACGTTAATTAGGTTTCTAGTTTGTCAGACACTGTGCAGGTTGGTAAAGATATAATGTTAAATAAATCTTAAGAGTACACAGGTTATCCCTAGAATGCCTCACTAAATGTACTGATATTTTTATTAAGCACAAGAAGTCTGCATAATGTTTGTATTTGACTAGTGTTTGTACTCACTTAAAAAACTGACATTTTCAAGAAATCTGTAACATGGGCCAGAATTATTATCTTCATTTTACAGTGGAAAGATAACTGAGCAGTGGAGGGCTTATCTATCAAAGGTTACAGTCAGGATGTTGGAAGACAAGGACTTTTTAATCATGGGCTCTGTCCACTATTCTGGCTGGGATAACTGCATAACTTTGACAGAGTAAACTGTAAAAAGAAGATCAGCATTTTAATTAACTGCTCAGTTCTTTCTCTTTCTTATACAGAGATTCATGCACGAATGTGCCACCGAAAAAGAAAAAATCAGCTAATTAAACACCATATATCATAAACCACCAAATACCATAATTTTCTAAGTGACCTCTAAACAAACCAATTCAAGGGAATATTCTGTTAGTGACTTTAGGTAATTGCTTACACAGCTGTTTTGGAAAAATAAATTCCTCCTTAAAGATTTTAAATAACATCATCAGCAAACTGCAGGTGAATAGATGGGGTGGTACAGTGGAAGATCCGGGCAAATCAAAAGGTAATAAATCCGTCCATTCATTTACTGAGCAAATGTTTATTACGCTCCTCTTTGTTCTATTCACCAAGATAGGCATACATAGATAGAAAAACAACAATCTCTTGTGGTCAGCACTCTAACAATTATAAGCCAAAAGCTGTGGGGAACCCAGAGGTGAGACTGATCAACTTTTTTGGGTAAATCAGGGAAATCGGAGAAGAAATGATATTTGAGTTGAGTCTTGAGGATGAACTGAGCAATCCAGGAGAAGAAGAGGAGGGAGGTCTTTCCCAGGAGAGGGGTAATTTATGCAAAGACTGGAAGTTGTAAAAACATACAATGTATTCTAAGAAAGGTGAGGAATCCAGTATAGCTTGAGAATAGGTTGCATGGGTGGCTGGAGGGATAGTTGAGGGTTGTATCTGAAGCAGCCTTTTGGCTATGAATTGTTTGCTTTTTATCTTGTAGGCAGGAGGGAGGCATGGAAAACTGATAATTTTGGCAGGCATGATTGATAAAACCCAGTATTTAGGTTGAAAGTATCAATAGAAGAGATACCAAGTGCTAAAAGCAAGGAAGAAATAGAAAGAAGAAAAAGGACCTGCAGAACTAGTCCTGAATGTGGCATTATCTCTTTGATGGGAGAGGAGGTGTAATTTCATTTCCTAATTTTGTGCTTTTCTATCCTGAAGGCCCTCTTTTCCTTTTAAATTGCCATTAGGACTTTAGCCTCTGGTTCCATTTCTTATCTTAGTGTTCTGCTTTCTTTCAGAACATTACTTACGGCTGGCTTGAAGATTCTGTTCACTATCATTTAACTCTTCCTTATTAGTGATGATACTTTGGAGGAGGATAGTCTCATCATAACATGCAAGAAAAAAATCACCACCTCAGAAATATAGAGACGTGCATAATACAGAAATACCACACAAAGCTTCAGAGGCTTGCCCCCTTGGTGCAACTTCTAGATATCTTGTAGTCTGGAGCATATTGACACATCCCTGTGAAGATGAAGGACAAGTTACTGCATCTGCCTCATCTAACACTAAGAAAGAGTCAAACACCTTGTGGGCCTCT
Organism: Balaenoptera ricei; assembly: GCF_028023285.1. Lineage (NCBI taxonomy): Eukaryota > Metazoa > Chordata > Mammalia > Artiodactyla > Balaenopteridae > Balaenoptera > Balaenoptera ricei. The sequence continues at coordinate 39,744,031 of NC_082650.1, read as the reverse complement.
TTGGATTTTGGGAGACAACATCTATCTCATTTGAACTACTTATTCCAACCTATTTACCAAAGGCTGCCTTGAGTAGGACCAGAGGAAGAGAAGGCTCTTTATCAGGTCCAGGCTGCCACACAAGCTGCTCCACAACTTGGGCCGTATGAATGAGCAGATCTGATGGTTCTTGAAGTGTCAGAGGTAGTTAGGGATGCTGTATGAAAGCTTTGGTGGGTCCCTACAAGTGAGTCATAGCACAGAGCTTTAACAATTTTGTGATAAAGCTTTGTCTTCTCTGTAGAAAACTCTCCTCCTTTTGAAAAGCAGCTTCTTACTTGTTACTGGCAAGCCATAAGTAACTGAAAGCTTGATCATGGACCAGTAAGTTACTAAATCACCTGAGCTACCTATCATGAACCAAGTGTTGACAAGAAGCCAAGACATTGGGCCAGTACAGCAGTACTTCATTATCACATGAATGTAGTCATATAAGATCAGGATCAAGCAGGTTTTGAAGGCACAAGTTAGCACAGAGCCAGGGTCGCAGATGCTCATGGCCCACATTTCTGCCTAAGTTCCTTCCTCCATCTCAGTTTGTACCTATGGTCTCATGGGGAGCTTCCCATGACCAACTGACTACAGAAGAACAAAATTTGTGGTCTGGTTTACATGTGATTTTGCATAGTATGCTGACATCACTCTAAAGTGAAAAACTGCAGGACTACAGCTTCACTCAGGGGTAGCCTTAAAGGACAGTGGTGGTGAGGGAAATCCTTCCAATGGGTGGAAGTCAGAGCAGTACACATGTTGTTCATTTCTGCCTGAAAGAAGAGATGGTCAGAGGCATGGGTCTACCTTGATCCACATGCAATGCTTAATGTTTGGATGAATAGTCAGAAACTTGGAAGGAACCCAATCAGAAAATTGGTCACAAGACAGGATAGGGAAGAGATATGTGGATAGACCTCTCTGATGGTATAGAGTATGAAGATATTTGTGACTTATGTTAATGCTCACCAAAAAGTGACATCAGCAAAGGAGGACTGTAATAATCATGTGAAAAGTTGCTATTTCTACGTATCCCCAGCTACTGCTGTCCTTGACAAATGAACACAGAAAGTGGCCATGGAAGCAAGGATGGAGGCTTTCCATTGGCTCAGTAACTCAGGCTAATCTGGTCATAGCCACTGCTGAATGTCCAACCTGCCAACAGACAAAATCTGAGACACTCTTATGGCACCATCCCCCTGGTAATTTTGCCAGTCACCTGCCGGCCCGATGATTACATCAAACACTTCCATCATGGTGCTTTGTTTTCACTGGAATAGATACCTCTGGATATGGATTTGCCGTCCCTATCTGCAATGCTTCTGCCAAAACCACCATCCATGGACATACAGAATGCCCTATTCAACATCATGGAATTCCACACAGCATTACCTCCAACCAATGAACTTACTTTTGCAACAAATGAAATGTGGCAATGGGCTTAGAATTCACTGATCTTAGCATGCTACCTTATGACCTGAAGCAGCTAGCCTGATAGAACGGTGGAATGATCATGTGAAAACTCAGTTGTGGTGCCAGCTGGATAGGAACACCTTTGAGGGCTGAAGTATGTTCTCCAGGATTAGGTATACTATCTGAATCTGAGACCAAAATAGGGTACTGTTTCTCCCACAGCCAGGATTCAAAGGGTAGAAATAGAGGTATCTATCTATCAACATTTTTGCTTCTTATTCCCTATGAACTTACTGAAGCAGAAAAGGCAATTTAATGCCTCAAATAACTGAGAAGCACATGCTGTACACATAGGCTGTGGGCATGGCTGATTTAGATGCTAACAGGTTATCAAGAGTCTCTCTCTCTCTCTGCACCTCTCAGCTCTGCTTTCTTGGTTGGTTTTGTTCTCAGAAGCTTTCTAAGTGGTAGCAAAGATGAGCATTGGCAGTTCCAGGTTTATAGTCTACCAACAACAATGCCAATGGAATAAGAATGCTCTTTTCCCAATGCTTTTTAGCAAAAATCTTCAGGCTAATTTGGTTGACCTACCTTGGGTCATGTGCCCATTTCTTAAACAGTAATTGCGGATTCTGATTTTGAATTGTCAAGTCAGAGCATACTCCTAGACCTGGAGCAGCCCATCTAAACCTTGTGCATTGAAAATGGAGGGGTCCATAAGAAAAAGGGGGGGTTCTGCTGCCAGGGATGTTTGATAGCTAAAACCAATACATCTCTATTTTATCACACTTGGTTGCCCAGTAAACACATACATTTTCTTTTAATTCATACATTCAACATTTCTTTTTATATACACATTGTTCCTATGTAACACATAAGGCAACTATTCAATATTTTATTTGCAACAAATACCACATTCAACTTCTGTCTAAAAACTACAAATGTTTGTTGTACAGTTACCATATTACCTCTAGATCTGGATCTTTGCTTTGTGCCTATCTTTCTGTCAGGCTCAGATGTAGCTTCTCATGATTCAACAGTCTATGACTAATGGTATATTTGTTTAACCATCTACAGCAAACATAATAGACAATGGTGGAGTAAATAAAGGATAAGCTCAATAAAATTCTCATTTGGGAAGGAAAAGAGGGGAAAAATAAATAAGCAATGGTTCTACTCATCAGGGACTGCCAGTACTTACTGCCCTGGAAGGTCAGTGAGTCCCTAGGTCAGGAATCTGCAGAGAATTTCACTTGACAATTATTTTCTTGTGACTACATTTGATCTCTTTTTTTTGTTGCTGCCACATGTTAGCAATGCACTCCCTATTGGTAAAGTTTTAGTGGTGGAGGGAATGTTTAGGGATTAAGTACTACCATGCATATGCTTGCCAGGTTTGAGATTTCCCTGGAAGGAAAACTTCCTTAACACCTTGGTAGGCATCCAGTTAATTTGCGTTTGGTCAATGCTCTAGACTAATAACTAGAACACAAGATCATGTTGAGTCAAAGTCTCAAGAGAAATCTGAGTCTGTAGTTTCTGTTTCTTACCATTAGGCCTCAATGCTCTATTCATTTTCTAAATCTCAGCTTAAAGGTTTATCATGGTGTAGAACAATTGGTTGGGATTGGAAGTCATATCTAATCTTTCCTGTATCTCTAGGTGGCATGACAGGGAAAGTGCTTTCCACTGTCTTTTAATTGAGGCTTTTGGGAAGGACCTGGAGAATGCTATTGCAGCTTCTTCTAGATCCTACTATGATTTGCAACATTGTTGTCAGCCTCCCTGGATTTCCTTGCACTAACTTTTTGTTGGGGTGGAGAATTCGCCTTTTATAATTTTCAAAGCACATGGCTATTGAATATCAGCTGTCTTGTATTGTCAGATGCAGTCATAAAGCAAAGTGGTGTTTTCTTCTTTTTTTTTTTTTGCTTTAAAACAGTCAAGCTTGACATATTGAGAACTCGTTACTATATTCCAGCATCCTGACATTTTTCTACCAAGTTCCCTAAGGTTCTAGCCTCAGTAGACACATAACCTGAGTCCAAAGGTATGACAGGTTAACAGTTTAACCATCTGCTTTGCTACTGCATAGCACAGATGGGCCACATTGTAGCTAGTACAAGGGGAATATTTGTCACCCTGCAGTCCACCTCGACTTGGCCAACCTAAAAATTTAAAAATTTGTTATTAACAACAACTGACTTCCATATTAGCCAGGATATTTTTAGGTGAAATGATAGCAACTTCATCTAGTTATCTTAATTAAAAGAAAAATTGGTTCACAAACATAAAAAGGCCAAGGACAGACCTTGGCTTGAAGCAGCCAGATCTGAATATCCAAGTGCATTAACAATGTCATGAGAAATTTGTCTCTCTCCATTCCTAGTTCTGTTTTTTTCTGTCTTCCCTTCACTCTCAAATATGGCCACTCTCTATGGCCATATTTGACAGACAAATATGGCCATAGGCAACTAATCTTCTAGCAGTTTAGTACCCTCCAATGGAAGAAGCCATCTATTTTTCAAAATTTCCAGCAGAAGTCCTGGACTAACTTTGACAGGCCTAACTTTGGTCACATGCCCAGTCCTGTACCAGTCACTGTAAACTCTGACTAGTCAGGCTGAGATCTACCACCCACCCTTGAATATGAGGAGATGAAGAGGGTCTTGAAAACAAAAGAAGATATTTAGTTATTATAAAAGGGGTGCTGGGCAAGCAAGCACAGCAGACATGCACTACTGTCATGAAGAGCACTGTGCCAGGAGTCAGCATAAACACAGTCTAATCGCAAGCGCCGTCGCTTTCTAGCCATTTGACTCTTTCTGAGATGTAGTTTCCTCATCTGCAAAATAAGGACATTAATATTAATCTCAATTACTTCATAAGACTTTTGTGATGACAAGGTGAGATTTTATATAGAACCTCAGAAGTTATACATAGAAAGCAGATATAAATATTAAAATATTTTGGATGATCTTTAGAGTAAGGCTTATATTGCTCTAAAGACATGTTATTTTCCATATAAAACCAATGTAACTGCATAAGCCCTCTCCCCCAGCACAATCACATATTATCATTTTGAAATATTTCATCTCACCGTCCTTTTTTTTCTAGTTTGCTTCTTCCCTCAAAAACATTTTCTCGTATAGCTATGTAATCTTTGTAATTCTCAGCTGTCATGGCAAAATATCATTCATCAGACATACAGAATTTTCCTAACCATTTTTATATTGTTGGATGTTAAGATTATTTCTTATTTTTTACATTATAAATGACACTATGGTGACTACACATATAATTATTTTTATGGAGTTGCCCTTAGTACCAACATTTCTAAGGCTCTTGGCATATAGATAGTCAAATATCTTTCTAAAATAATTGTGGCAAATTACATTATTCCTGGAAATGTGTAGAAGTACAGATTTCACTATGCCCTCACTGGCTGTAGTAAAATTGTTTTCCCCAACTTCCTTGAAGAGGATCATTTTGGTGTACTCAGTGACACCAGTTGCTGGCATCTGTATCTACGTACTTACACTCTTTCTGGGATACAAAAAGCCTTTCTGTCCAATTGTGTGTTGCGTGTCTGAAATGCTGGGGAATTAACATACCTCAGGAGCATCCATCAAATAATGACTGATGGGAGCTGATGAATAAATACCTTTGAAGCTGTGTTTTACACCATTATCTGCAAGATTAAGCTTCAGTCACATACCCACCAATAGTAGCTGGCTTCGTAACACAGTCCTTTTCTCCCCCCATTTAAATTGAGATATAATTGACATATTATGTAAGTTTAAGGTATACAACATGATGATTTGATATATGTATATATTGCAAAATGATTACCACAATTAGATTGGTTAACACATCCATCACCTCATATATTTACCATTTGTGTGTGTGTGTGTGTGTGTGTGGTGAGAATGTTTAAATCGACTCTCTTAGGAACTTTCAAGTATACAGCACAGTATTGTTAACTATAGTCACCATGCTGCACATTAGGTTCCCAGAATATATTCATCTTATAACTGGAAGTTTGTGCCCTTTAACCATCTTCACCCATTTCTCTCCCCCTCCTGCTCTTGGCAACCACCAATCTACTCTGTTTCTATGAGTTCAGTTTTTTTAGATTCCACATATAAGTAAGATCATACAGTATTTGTCTGTCTCTGTCTGACTTACTTCATTTAGCATAATGCCCTCAAGCTTCATCCATATTGTTGCACATGGCAGGGTTTTCTTCTTTTTAATGACTGAATAATATCTCATTGTGTGTGTATGTATGCACCTATCATCTATATCTATAATCATATATTCTTTATCCATTCATCCATCAGTGGACACTAAGATTGTTTCCATGTTACAGCTACTATAAATAATGCAGCAATGAACATGGAAGTGCAGATATCTCTTTGAGATAGTGATTTCATTTCCTTTGGACATATATCCAGAAGTGGGATTGCTGGATCATATGGTAGTTATAGTTTTAATTTACTGAGGAGTCTTCATACTGTCTTCCTTAGTGGCTATGGAATAACACACACTTGATCCACTATCTTCCCTTCCCTGTCTTGTTTCACTAATCCTCTGCTAAGGTTCCTTGTACTACACAGATACTTACACTTGAAGCCTCATCTCAGAGTTTGCTTTTGGGGGAATGCAAAATAAAACACCAAAATTAGTTGTCATCACTTCATATTTAAGTTGGCTAACTTAAAAGGAAATGAGTTAGCAATTATTTGTACCAACATAGATAAATCTTAAAACCTATTTTTAAATGAAAGGAGCAAACTTCAGAGAATTCATAAATAGAGTAGTATTTGTGAAGCAATAATATACACACAACAATTTTATACATGCAAAGCAATGCCATACAGGCAAAAATTGCACACATGCAAAGTGACATAAAATATGTCATAAAATATATGATAAAACCTGTTGAGAGTGATAAAGCCAAAGTCAGAATTGCACTAACCTCTAGAGATAAGGAAGGGTAATTCTATTGGGAAGATAACATAGGAGGTTTCAGTTATATCAGTAATGTTTTATTTTTTAAGCCGCACTGTAGCTCCGTGTAGTTACATCATTCCACATGCTTTTTGTTTGTCTGAAATATGTTATTATAAAAATCATTACCTAAACTATATAAAGTAAACCAAAATATTTGTAAAGAAAATTCACCTAATATTTGTAAGGAAATATTCATCTAATATTTTAATTAAAAAACCTTTATAAGTACAAAAGACAAATTAAAAAGTGTGATAGAATTGACTCTTAAAATGTAAATTTTTGAGATACTGTAATGGTGGATACATATCATTATACGTTTGTCCAAATGCTTAGAGTGTATAACACCTAGGGTGAACCCTAATATAAACTATGATCTTAGGATGATAATGACGTGTCACTGTAGGCTCATCAGTTGTAACAAATGTACCACTATGGTGGGGGACGCTGATAATGGGAGAGACTATTCATTTGTGGGGACCGAGGTAAATCAGAATCTGTACCTTCTTCTCAATTTTGCCGTGAACCTAAAACTACCCTGAAAATAAAGCCTATTAAATTGTACAACATAAAAAGCAAACTTTTGTATGTCAAAACATTGAAACAAAATTGTCCAAACTAGGAAACTACCACAAATATGGAAAATATGATAATATGATATTCTTAGTATGTAAAGGTTGCACAAATCAATAAGAAAAACATAAAGGCCCTAATAGAAAAATGGCAAAAGATTATGAACTCACAATTCTCTAACAGGAGGTAAAAATGGCTACAAGACATAAAAAAACTAGTTAACCAGTTTTTACTTCATTAGTATTCAAATAAAAGCATAATAAATAAGAGTTAAAATTTTCATCTGTAAAAATAGCAAAGATTGAAACGCTCACAGAATTTTAAAAAGTTGCTTCTTTGCTTCAATAATTTGCCTTCTTGAACTTAATTTTGTAAACCAATCAGAGCTGTGGTTTTCCTGGTCAGAGCAAAGCTAGGGCATCAGACAAATTTTGGTTCAAATACCTTCTCTACTTTTTACTGGTTATGTGACTTAGGGTAAGTTACTTTTTTCTTCTCACTGAATCTATTTCCTTGACTGTAAAATGTGGATAATTATATATATCTTATAGAAAATTATGAAGATTAAATAATGTAATTAACAAGTTGATATAGGGTTGAATATTCACAGTTTTTTACCTGCTGGCCATTTTATTACAGCAATGTTCTTGTAGCAGTAAATATAGTCTTAAAAATTTAGACATTATCCAAATGCCTAATACATAGAGGGATAGGCAAAAATATTATGGTATTGTTTTCAAAGGGAAGAGTACACGGCCATTAAAGATAATTTCCAAAAATGTTTACTCACAAAGAATATACTAAAAATACAATGTTAAATGAAAAAGTAGGCCAGGATACAAAGCTGTAACAAATTATGATTTCATGTATTAAAACTTATGCAGAAAATGCATCCCAAATTAATATTGGTATTTCTAAGCTGTAGAATTATGATTGACTTTTTTCCTTCTTTATGTTTTTTGGTATTTTCCAAGTCTTCTACCACAACAGCACTACTTTCATAATCATAAAATGTCACAAAGGTAATATAATGGAAAAAAGTATAATTTAATTTATATGTAAAAGTAAGTAAATTATAAGTCAAGAAACATTACTGACAACATATATTTGTTTAAAAGGATATATTTAACATATCACATGTTGATTTTGTTAAGCTTTGATATGTTATCTCAAGCATTTTAAAATTAATTCTAACTCTTGGCTTTATGTGTAATTAAACAAAAGGAAAGCTACTAGAAGGAGAGAGAATCAGGAGCTAGATATGACATTTTAAGCATCGTCTAAAGCATTAAGGCCTGGATGGCCTTGAGGTCTACCTCTAGCATCTGCACATTCATTTATTTAGGTATTTATTCATTAAACATTAGACCACTTATGTGTGAGGTACTGGGCCAGGCATGAGGCATGTAAGAATTAAGATGGGGTGGTGCCTCTTCAGAGATCTCACAATTTGATGGGAAGACGATGACTACACTATAACATTATCTATGGGGTTATGTAATACGTGTTGTGAGTGCACACAGACGCAGGAGCCACTCCTGCCTTGATTAAGGCATTCAGCCAAACAGTATCATAAGTATATTGCACATTAGGACTCCTAGAAAAATGAGATTAAAACCTGACTTATGTTATTTTTAGTATAGAAGTATATGGTGGAATAACTTTTTCCTGGAACGAGGGAAGCAGGGTTGGAGAAAGGCCAAAGAAAAAGCAATAAATTGACAGATCCTAACTATGGACCTCGAATTTGGACTTATGTACATTTTGTTCTAGGAGTTTATAGTTCCATTGTTTTTCAAACAGATTTGCAGAACAAAGGTGATCGATCAAGAGTTTCAGTTTGTGAGTTTGAAGGATAAATTGGAAGATTGGGATTGGCATATACACACTGCTATATATAAAATAGATAACTAATAAGGACCTACTGTATAGCACAGGGAACTCTACTCAGTACTCTGTAATGGCCTCTATGGGAAAAGAATCTAAAAAAGAGTGGATATATGTACATGTATAAATGATTCACTTTGCTGTACACCTGAAACTAACACAACATTGTAAATCAACTATACTCCAATAAAAATTAAAAAAAAAAGTCTTCCCAGAAAAAAGCTTCCATTTGCTGTCAGATATAAATGAAAAAATATACAGAAACCAGTACTGAGGAAAAATGGAATGGTTTCTTCTCATTTTAATGGGGAAGACAAACATTTATTCAAAATGCATTAACTGGAAAGAAACAGAAAAGAGCGTCGTTAGGGGAAAAATAATTTCTCTGTAAAATTTAGGATAAAGGAGTAAAACTTAGTGGGCAGGTGCACCATTTTAGGATGGTGTTAAAAGACAGGAGAAATGTGATTGATGACAAACTGAGTTAGAAGGAAACATGGATAGAAACAATAAGAGCCAGGAAGGTTGATTTCTACTTCAAATATGAGTGAAATGAGACTGGAGAGCTTTGGAAAAAAAATAAAATCAAGGTTTAACCAAGACATTTTCAAAGGGTTTGGCAAATGAATTAGCATCATGTACAATGCTTCAAGCTTGTTAGGTTGCTACTTTCACCAAAGGGGGGAAAGAAAGTGATACAGCTTTTGACTTCACCCCCTTGATATCTTTCTAGAATCTTGAATTCTACTTGTTCAAAATGGAACTCATCAATTTCCCACCAAAAAACCCATTTTCCTCTGGGCTTAATTATTACTATTAATTATAACACTACTTTTCTAGTTACCTAGGTGCCAAACTGTTACTTTGTCTTTTCCATTTCCTACATTCAATTATTTGCCTAGTTTCCCAGTTTCCCTTTGTCTAATCTATCTTTCCTTCTTTCCCATTTCCAAGGTCACTACCCTAATCTTGGTCTCTGTTACTTCTTGTCTGGGCTCTCAGAGCCTGCCAGCTTTTCCCACAATGTACATGGTTGATGATGTAATCTTCTGACGGCCAGATCTGATCACATCACTCTACCTGCTCAAATCCTTTCCATGTCTCCTCATTACTTCAGAATAAAGTCAGGAGTTCAAGGCTGCCAGAATTTACCTACAGCCTACTTTCTCATGTTTATTTCCAATTCCTTCCTTACAGTCTTCTTATATTCTAATCAAATAGGGTTTTTCACTGATGTACTGATACAACCCATGTTTTTCCATTCCCACATCTTTGCATTTGTGTTCTCTCTGCATGGAATATCCTTCCTTTCCTTCTCTAGGCTACATGCCCTAACCTATTCTTCAAGGCCCATCTTCAAATCCCTCTCTGAAGATCTTCCTGGTACATCAAATTCCTTGGAGTTGTTTTCTTATTTGAATTCTCTTTATTATTTTTATGCCACTTTCTTTACTATCTTTTCTTAGAATAATATATGAATTATTTTTATTTCCCATACTGGATTATAGCCTTTTCCAGAGTAGGGATTTGTGTATAACTCATCTTTTTGACTCTTCACATCAGATTAGGCACTCAATAAATATTTATTCAATTGAATGAGCATTAATCAATAATTAGTAACAAAGCAAAGTACTATTTACAAAAATAAATGCATTTGATCATTCCTTCATTCAAATTTTAAAATTTAAGATGTTCTATTTCCTAATGAAAAGTACTATACAACAAAATAAAGGTAATCTTCTGGTATTTTCTCTGGGCCCCATGTATCAAGATCAGATTGGAAACGATAAATATTATTCCTGAAAATAAAGTGGCAGTCTCTCCATAGTTCAGCTTGATGAAATCTGAATTGTTCTCACAGAAGTAGCCACATCAAATAAATGATATGAATTAAACACTACCAGATGTTTCTCATTTAGAGTTCAGGTGCAAAGAAAAGACGTATGAAGACAGATGATGCAGTTAGCCTTGTTCTGAAATTATTAAAAATTGGTGTCAAAGTATTTCTATTCAGTGAAATCACACATTTCTTAAATATTTCCAGTGAATTTATACTGCAATTATTTAACAACTATTTTATATTTGACCAGTTTTACTAGTCCAATATATTAAAGGTTTTAAATTTGTTCTTCCCTCTTTGAAAATAGAGGGTTCTATGTGAATGCAGTTAAATTCAACCACTAAAATAATTTGCTTGAAGATTCTTCTATAGGTGCTGAAATGGTTCAAGTGGAGTCTAAACATGGAAATGCATGTTCCTTCTATATTAAACTGTGAATTACAGAAAACAAATCTTTAGAAACTGGACCTTGGTTGATTTTGATGGGAAATTGGGAGTTCTGGCATGAAATTATGTTATTTTGTTATTTGTTTTCATCTCTTCTATTAAATGGAGGTAATTAGTATGTTACTCATTAAGTGAATTAGAAATATATTTCTCCCACACAACACTTTTCCTCATTCTCTTCTTCTTGAAAAATTAATTATCTTATTATTAATTAGCCTGTTAATGAAGTGAATCGTTTGCCTGTGCAGGGTTTGCTCAGCTTCACATTGTTAGTTAAGCATCCCTGAGCACTCGGCTTTTCATGTTGCTGCAACATTTGGGACTGGAATTTTCCTGTATCATGTCTGCATGCATCATACACCGTAAGCAGCAGAGACTACTATTTGGTCTGGTATCTTCTCGGTTCTTGGCACACCAACATTTTCTCCCTTTTTTTAGATTGAATCTGTTTTAGTGAGCCTCCAGAATGAAAAATTAATGGATAAGTAGAATAGTAAGGTTTATTTATTTTTACTGAATTGTGCTCAATATCTTGTCTGACACCACCTGTGGCAAGTCTGCTTTTTTACTCCCTCTAGAAAACATGTGAATAAAAGCTGATGGAGAAACAAACATTACCATAAATTCTTGTTGTCTCGGCTACCATAAGTGGATGGCACTTCTTCTATATTACAGCCTGCCATATGCCCAGGATCCTCCATCAATCAGAGGCTTAAGGTGTACCTTGGGTCACACTAATGCCCAAGACATTTGGAAATCGCCAGGATATCAAGTCAATCCTCAAATAGTCTTAGTAATTCTGTGGAAATAAAAATTTAACTTCTATATCACCCTGTGATTTGGAAGAATTGAACCATTATAATCTTATCACAATTTTTTTATATAAAGAATAGAATAGAGTTTCCAGGACTGAAGCAGTTTCTTGGTATTGAAATTTAGTATCTCCCAGGAAATGCAGATCTCTGTTTAGAGAATTTCCTCCCCCTCTGTCATCTCAGAGTTGTTTTTATTAGAACATTTCTTTTACAGGGTAAGATTTTCCTTTCCTCTTATGATTGTTAGTTATTATCAAAACTAGGCAACGTTGGATGGATCTAGAGACTGTCATACAGAGTGAAGTAAGTCAGAAAGAGAAAAACAAATATCGTTTATTAACGCATATATGTGGAACCTAGAATAATGGTACAGATGAACCGGTTTGCAGGGCAGAAATAGAGACACAGATGTAGAGAACAAACGTATGGACACCAATGGGGGAAAGCGGCGGGGGTTGGTGGTGGGATGAATTAGGAGATTGGGATTGACATGTATACACTGATGTGTATAAAATTGATGACTAATAAGAACCTGCTGTATAAAAAAAAAAATAAAGTAAAATTCAAAAAAAAAAAAACCAAAACAAAAAAACTAGGCAATGTTGAGCATGAAAAAGTGAACAGAAAAGAAGTAATGCAAATTATTTGGTCAGAGAGCCTCTCAAAGGACTTAAATAGATTTGGAATGGAAGATGCAAGACTAGGTTAAATTTCAATAACCTGCCATATAAATGTTGAAAAACAATTACAAAATCTTTAAAATTTCAAGAACCAAGATTAAAGACTTAAAAGAAATTCATTTTCTCTCTTACACAAACTTAATCCTCCTTTTAATATGTTTGTTCTTATAATTCTGTGATTTTAGCATTTGCATTTGCATTTATGGTATTTTTTTCTGTTTTTCTTCCTTATTATATCTTAATCTCTTTTGTAGGCAGGGACCATTGCAAATCTTTCATTGTGCCAGATGTCTCTGACTACTGAGTAAATATTAGTTGATTGATCCATGAGGCTATGTTTTAATGATTGCCATCTTTCTATACATAGCAATTATTAAGTTTTTATTCTAGATTTCTATCTCGATAGATAAGAGTGGTCTGAATGTGGAGTGGGGAGTGGGTATAGGTGTGGAATATGACATCATTCTGTATTTTTAAAATGTTAATGCCCTTCTTTTACATCTATATGAACCATTCATATACATAAACACATATGTGTATATATATATATACACATGCATACATATATGTCTGAATATATATGTATTGAACCATGAACCATACATTGTATAGTTGTTTTATTTATATATATGTATGTATATATATCCCCTGCCCCCTTGAGTGGAGAGACTGTCTTTTACCACTATGAACCATACAATGTATGGTTCACAGTATAGAGTAGTTGCTCAAAAACTGTTTGTGCCTCTTGATGACAGATGAGAGGACTCTGTGGTTGTTTACTTGTGTTATCTCCATGGAACTGATACAATGACAGTTAACATCCTAATAAAAAAGTTGAAGTCCTAGATTCATCCAGGGCATCCTTGAGCCTTAACGTGTCTCCTCAGAATCCAGTAAGTGTTCTTCACCAAGCAGGACTTATCAGTCACACCCCTGGGCTTCTCTTTACTTTCTCCTATTTGTCATGAAAAAATAGAGGAATGTGAAAAGTGAGACTGTAAGAGAGAAATAAGGAGATGTGGTTACTGTTTAACAACCCACACAGTTGTTGGCTTGTGGCTTTCATCCAGATGAGAACGACTGGGAATGATTTCAAAGACCAAAAGACGGTTTTACATGATAATATGTTATTTCAAGCAAATTATGAATAAAAACTTTGGTTCTTTTTCTCAAAAGCTTATAAATATGTCTTTCAAAGAGGTTGAAGCTAGGAATGATGTTACCTGCTGGAGAAGCGAGACAGATAGATACGTGACCAGCTGGCTTTTCTAACCTATGTTCCTGGGATGATAGCTGCTTTCTTTGTGGCAATGGATGGTGTTTGCAGAAGGCACAATTCTTTTGTACTGCCTGTGATAAAGGGCCTGATGACCATATTAATATATTATTATATACAAACATTTTTAAGTAGAGACTGGAATATAAGCTCCACAAGATCAATGATTTTTTGGTCTGTTTTGTTCTCTCATGTGTCCTAAGACTCAAAACAGTAATTAACACACAGTAGTCACGAAGGAAATTGTTATTAAATGAAAGATTAGAAATTATTGCATTTTCTGTCTTTGGCTATGCAAGTTGTGTTTTGTTTTCCTGATCTCATAATCATCTACTGAATATTGATTAATACTATGTAATATGAAGAGATATAAGATATGGAATAGTCTTAGCAATCAAAATAGAAAAGCACTTCCATCATGAATGTTTTATTTCTTTTCTTTTTTGCTATTTCTCTCAAATAAGTTGGTTACATGAGTTGCTGTTTGATTTCACTGCAAAATACACTAGTAATCAAACAAACTAAGCTTTGGTGAAGATTACTTTGAACAAATTAGTATAGTAATAATTTTATTTAAAAATATATTTCATAAACATATTTATTAGTGGCCTTAAAACAGAAATATTAATCATATCTTCTACATTATTCAGATAGCAAATGGTGAAACAGGCATGCCAAAGCACTTCTGAGGAAAGACTTACTCTCTCTTAATAGAAATGTTCAATTATTCCTAGAATTGAGAATTTTTATTCTAATAATGACATAGGTAATAAGCCAATATAACACATATTAAAGATGAGACTCATAATTCATCTTGCAGAATACAATTTTTCACAAGTGATTCTCTGAAATACTTTTTCAACATTTTTCTTTGCTTACCAGGTTATTCCATTGAATCTTTGCTGCTTTTCATTTGGATGCTACCTTAGCACCACTCCCCTTCCTACCATTTACTTAAAGAAAATACACACACACACACACACACACACATACATGTATTATGCAGTTATAACCCTAGGGTGTTTTTTCAGTTTTCTTCTAGGAACAAATACCAACTCTAATGGGCACCATTAATCATAATGATGATAATATTAAATAACAATTATAATAATCTGTCTGAATTAGTTTATTTTCATAGACTTAAATTTATTTTTTATTATTTTGGGGGAGGGATGAGAGAAATATGTGAGGGAGATTAAGAGGTAAAGACTTCCAGTTATAAAATAAATGAGTCATAGGTATGAGATGTACAGTGTGGGGAATACAGTCAATAATAATGCACTATCTTTGTATGGTGACAGATGGTAACTAGACTTACCGTGGTGATCACTTTGAAATGTATAGCAATATCGAATCACTATGTTGTGCACCAGGAACTAACATAGTGTTGTAGGTCATTTATACTTCAAAACCAACCAACAAACAAACTCATAGAAAAGGAGATCAGATTTGTGGTTACCAAAGGAGGTGGGTGGGGAGAGGGGGAAATGGATGAAGGTAACCAAAAGATACAAACATCCAGTTACAAGATAAATAAGCACTAGGGATGTAATGTACAACATTATAAATATAATTAACACTGCTGTATGTTACACATGAAAGTTGTTAAGAGGACTTCCCGGGTGACACAGTGGTTAAGAATCTGCCTGTCAATGCAGGGGAAATGGGTTTGAGCCCTGGTCCAGGAAGATCCCACATGCCACGGAGCAACTAAGCCCGTGCGCCACAACTACTGAAGCCTGCATGCCACAACTACAGAAGCCCGTGCACCTAGAGCCGGTGCTCCACAAGAGAAGCCACTGCAATGAGAAGTCCGAACACCGCAATGAAGAGTAACCCCCGTTCGCTGCAACTAGAGAAAGCCCGCGTGCAGCAACAAAGACCCAATGCAGCCAAAAATAAATTTTTTTAAAAGAAAAATTAAAAAGAAAGTTGGTAACAGAGTAATTCCTGAGAGTTCTCATCAGAAGAGAAAATATTTTTTTCTTTTTCTTTTATTTTGTATCTGCATGTGATGATGGAGGTTCACTAAACTTATTTTGGTCATCATTTCATGATGTATTTAAGTCAAATTATCATGCTGTACGTCTTAAAATTACAGTGCCGTATGTCAATATATCATGATAAAACTGGAAGGAAAAAATAATAAATTTAAGTTTAAATTATTTTTCTTGACTTCAGAGGTAAACAGTTCCTTACGCTCCTCTGAGACCAGTGAGAACAGAGCAGAAAGACCAACGGAAGGCTTATCAGACTTTCACTTGGACAAGAGACTTTAATGTTTCACTTGGATGAAGAGCTGGAGGGTTAGTATTTAGTGTCTTTATAGTATGGGAGAGTCTAACTTGGGAAGTCATAAAGAAATGAGGAAAGCTCTTATCTATTATTTTTCTGGTGGTCTATTACCCTGCCCGCCTCTTTTGAAATGTATGAGTGTATGGGGTCTGACACTAGGGGGATTGCCAGATAAGTTAAAACCGTTCTTAGCTTTTCCACATCCAATGAAATGTCTTTTGTTAGAAGATCCTTCCAAAGATTGAGAAATGATAGACCAGATGGCAGTCCTGCTGGAAGAGATCTAGGAAGCTCTGCTATCATTACTTCTGCCCCTGTGAGACGTTAGATTAAATTTATGCTTTGAACTATCTGTGCTACTTGTACATGTCTACCAGAGATGAGGTTTTAGATGATGAGTGTACAATGCCAGGTCCAGCACTGGACTTGGAAGAGATGGAGATAAATGATTTGAGTGGAATCCTTTGTAAGTCTGGTGTATGAGGAACCACTTAACATACAACGTGTATACAGAACTAAGGCTGAATGGACCTAATCTTACCTCTAAGAGATTATACATCATTAATGATTGTGAGCGAGGCAAATGGCTATTTAAAATATAGGTTGACAATAAGTATAAAAGAAGATCTAATTAAAATGTTTAGAAGCTAATCAGAAAGAAAATATATTAAGAATGGAAAGAATGTAAGAATGGTTACATGTACAAGATTTTAAGGTAGTATCTCCACCTTATTGCTACATATTTCTTTAAATAAGTATCATTTTTTCTCATCTCATGGGAGATCAAATGCATAAGTTAAATTAAAATTTACATCTACAAACCAGAGGTTAAATATGTCAGTACAAAAGTTGTATCATTTGGAAATTATAACTAATCTTAGAGTAACTGAACCATGAATAGAATTCTAACCAGGTGTTTTATTTTTGCATAAATGAATTCAATAAATAAATAGCCCAGCAGCAAGCTAGAGGCCTGTGATACACTGATTAAAGATCTAGTGGATTTTTTTTTTTTTGCTACATTCCACATTTAGAAGAAAGATGCAAAAATACTAAGTAAAAATATCTCCTGTCTTAGTATTATTAACTTCTACACCACTGAGATTTATGTAAAATTTTAAATATAAACAGAACCAAAAAAGTGTTAAATTTCATTTACCATATTATTTATTCATGGTCAGAAAAGTGGCCTCAGTTTATTAAGAAAGGATTTAAAAATGGAAGGTTGAGATTAAGTATGAGTTATCTGATGAATTTACCATTGTTCTAAAATATTAAATCCATTAAATACCCTACTTGAAAAGTATTATGATCAGTGGGAGAGTATTTATCCAATACAGTGAGGTAAGATATACAAAGAGCAGCAGATGGTCTACTGAATAATTGAACACCTTTTAACTTGACATGGTTTTCACTGAACTGACCTATCTGGGCTACCTTTATTTGCTACTTTTCTACACAAACAACTGGAAGCCTAATAGCTGACTCAGTTGTTGGGTTAAAGCTGAAAGGGGCCATAGATTATTTAATTCTCTTCCTCTCTCACAGCTAAAGAATGTTAAGTCTATAGAAGTAAAATTAAGTTATGGAAGTACAGTTGCCTTCCTTATCCGCAGGTTCCGCATCTGCAGATTAACTCAACGTGGTTGGTTGGAACTGTGGAAGCCGAAACTTGGGTACAGCAGGAACGCTGTTTTATAAAAGGGACTAGAGCATCCCCGGATTTTGGTATCCGCACAGGTTGTTGTTGTTGGTGGTGTGTTCTGTAACCAATCATGCTAAGTCCTTGCAAAATATATATGTAAACTGTTTCTCTCTCCCTCTTTGTTTTTCTTTTCTTTGATTAAAGATGACACACTCAAATTAATTTGGTTTTGAGATTTGAGAACTTTGAAATATTTCCAATGGAAGGTAAACTCTTTTTGGTAGGGGTCATGTTTTGTCATGTTTATGTCCCTAGCAATTACTAGAATGCTTAGGGCATGATAAATGTCCTCTGAAATGAATTAAACTTAACCAATTCGATGTAATTGACAAAGGCTTAGTGAAATCATGCTTTGAAATCACCTATTCAGAGAGGGTTTCAATTTCCACTTTTTGGGTGGGTAAGTTTCAACTGTCTAAATTGAAAGTAAATTGAGCCAAGGATGGCATTGACAGACAGGAACTTATTTATGATTCTGTCTTAGGTTTCTCATTATTCGTTTTGTAATTATTAAATGCTGTCTTGATACCGTCATATGTTTTCCTCATTTTAATATAACTACATTTTATACAATTTATTTCTGGCTGTCCTCTCAGTGGACTGATAATTCAATGTTATAAACCACATTGTCTGTGTTTTGATTCATCTTTTTTGTGTCCTCACATAGTCCCTTTGCCTTTGAAGCTACTACAACTTCTAAGAAAGCTTAAATGAATGAAGAGATGTACAGGTTAAGTGCTAACTGAGAGGAATCTTTAAGAACTGGATAAAAATGGTTATAGTTTTCTTTTTTGTCTTTAACAAGTATTAAATTCATAAGTCTCTTCTTCAGGAAGGCCTTCCCCCATACTTTCTCCTTCTTGACCCCTTCTTTATTCAGTGTGTGTACGGACTACATATAGTTGAAGTTGTAGCAGATGAGAGGACTTGTATTTAGGGGAAAATCTGGAGAAATAAAGCAAACTAAATAAATGATAAGTGTTTATCTTTTGTACCCCTTCTCTCTCTTTTTTTTTTTGAAAGCACACATTTTGTGGCCTAGATACATTTACTTAAATGATACCTATCTGATTATACATTGCTTTGTTTCCTGGTATTATTTCTTGTTAAGTCCGTATGGAAACATTGTAGATTCTTATATATGCCTTGTTTATGTTTATTGAATGAACGAATAAATGAAGAACAGAACTATGCCATGTAGATCTGAACATTTCTGAGAAATAAATCCTCTAGTCCTATCCCATCCTAATACTATAGTTGAGGAAATGCAAGTCTGGAGAGGTTGCGTAACTTCTAATTAGCCGCAGAGGGGAGTTAGTATCCATTTCCTTTGATTTTCATACAATATGTTTTCCATTGTAAAAATATTCAGTACAACTCCTGCTAAATTGATATACATTTTACGACTCTTGACTCCAGGATTGAGGAAGTTCTTACTTTTGTGCCTGAACCTATTGACCCCAGTATAATTTCCTACTATGGAAATATCTCTTAGAGTAAGACATATACCATAACCCAGAAACTCTACTTCTCAGTATCTATCCTAAAATAACACATGTATATAAGATACATAAAAATAAATGTTTATTTCAGCTACCTTTATAATAATAAAATCCTGAGAAGAACTCAAATGTTTTTCTGTATGGTGAGTGGTTAAATGAGTCTTGATATTTTTATTTTATGAAATACTATGCAACAATTAAAAAGAATGAGCCATACCTATGTTTGGTAACGGCAACAGAATTCTAAGACATTGTGCAACAAAAAATGAAAGTTGCAGACTATCTACGGTATGTAAAACACAGAGACGTGAAAAACAATGTATATAGTAATTCTGGATCCACTTGACATCTCTGTAAAAGCATTAACAAAGGGTGGGGGACTTCCCTGGTGGTCCAGTGGGTAAGACTCCACGCTCCCAATGCAGGGGGCCTGGGTTCGACCCCTGGTGGGGGAACTAGATCCCACATGCATGCCGCAACTAAGAGTTTGCATGCCGCAACTAAAAAGATCCTGTGTGCCACAACTAAGAGCTGGTGCAGACTAAATAAATAAATAAATATTTAAAAATATCCACAAAGGGTGGGAAATAAATATGCTAAATTTTTGATAGACACAGTTATCTATGGAGAAGGTGGGACTAAAAGTTGAAGGTGGCTTTCATAGGTGGCTTGATTTCATCTCCATGTTTAAAATTTGCAAAAAATAGGATATATTCATGAGTTATTTGTGTAATGTAAAAAAAAAGTTTTTAAAAAGTATGTTATCCAATAAAAACTTAATATGCCTCTATTCTGACATTCTTTTACACTAGGGGCTAGGAAAGAATATGCAGATATGCAAGAGGTGGTTGTCATTCCAAGCTGGCTCAAGTTCTATAAAAGAGATAACACAAATAAGATATTGATATTTAATTATTATAGGAAACAAAAGTATAAAGAGTAAGGGGGCAGTAATGAAAGAAGACGGCTAAATTGAGTATGCTTTTGTCAACAAAGAGTTATTTGTTAATAATAAGAAACCAATGTTTTTCAACTCTGGATAAGTAATCCTCAAATATTCACTATATCATATTCTCCGAAAAAGATTAGAATTTTCAAGCTTTGGCTATTCTGAAATATTTTATCATTTGTTGTTTCTGCCCTTAATCATTATGTATGTTTTGACATCAATGAAAATCAGAAGAAATGAGTAAAAATCAGGACCAGGAAAAAAGGGGGGATATTTAGACATATAGTTAGGAAGAAACAGTGACGTATACAAAAATGCTAAATTATTGGTAAAGATGAGTGGTGTCCAATTAAAATATTTATCTTTCTGAGCTCTGAGCCTACTGCTAGCAAATATGATGTCTTAAAATGAAGCCTTATTTAGGAAGAGCTTCATGAATAGCTATTTTACATCAGATATGATTCACACCGATACTTTGTTTCATTTGCGGGAAGTTATGTAGTGTGGAGGTTAAGATCACAGGCTTAGTGCTTAGTCATACCTAAGGTTTGAAACGTGATTCCACTGCTTAAAGGTTGTAAGATCTTGGGTAAGTTTTATTTAACTTATCTGTGCCTCAGTTTACTCTTTTGTTAAAGGCAATAACACTGCATAACTCACAGATTGTTTTGGGGGGGTGGCGGAAGGTAAAGAAAGAAAAGCACTTCGCTTAGCAGGACTCAGCTAGGGAAGAGTTACTTTTTCCCCTCCGGTGGAAGTGTATAAACCTAGACAGACAGTAAAATGATAGCCTTCTAACAGTGTTCTACAAAACAAAGTGTAGATCATTTTGCTCTTTAGTTAATTTGATTAATACAGACACAAAAGATACGATGGTTTAATCCCCAAGGTGAGCTTTTCGGGTTTTAGGTAAGAGCAGAACAATCAGACATTTTTCTTACTTTAGCTGGGCCAAGGAGAAAGGAAGAGTCAGAACGCGGCCAGAGAGAGACTGGAGATAACGGTGATAGTGGGAAGATGAGGAATGCTCACTGTTCTGTCATCAGGGCTGTCCTCTGCTCACAGATGATAACTGACGTCTATGGACAAGGATTGGGGGAGAAAATAGATTGAAGTAGGTAAAATCGTGAAGAGGATCTGCCAGTGGTAAACTACTCCACAGCTGTGTGGTTCCTTTAGAACTGCCCCTTCCCCTCATAGGTGTATCTATCATGAGCTTTACTTAAAAAAAAAACATGGATCTCATCCATATGGGCAGGTTACAGTTTATCCACCTCTTAAAGTTATCTTCAAGTGGGAAACATCACACACTGCAGTTTCTCCTTGTTAAATAATTCTACAGTTAGGAAGGCCTTTCATCTAATTCCTATTTCTCAACACACACACATATCCTCTCCCCCCACCTCCAATGCATATACACAGTTGTTGCCTAATTAGGAAAACTTTTTGTGACTATATGCTTTTCCTCTGAATAACTAAGGGGCTACTGGAAATTATTGCTTTTCATGATTACTTTTTTGCATTAATAGACTGATATCTACTGCTTCCTTTACTAGAAACAAAAAATGTCTATTCACCCTTCTTTGTAAAATAACCGTCTGTAGATTAGAATGCATTGAAAATGAATTGTCAAGATCGTAGTTGGAGTCCAAGTCAAGAACTCAGTATTCTGTTTCTGGTCTTAATACCAACATTGACATAAGATAAGCCAATACAAGTAAGGGTACACGAAAACTATTGGTTCTCAAAGTGTCTTCATCTGGGGAAGGACAGAATATTTGTAATGAGCAAAAAGCACTGTATTTTCATAACACCAGTTGTTTCATGGATACCTAACCAGAAGGTTTTGGCCAGGTAGATATAACTTTATCAAACATTAGGAAGTCAAAGTTTTAAATTTTTATTTTGTAAAAAATTAAACCTTTGTTCCTATCAGTTTCATTTATTCAGGATTTAGCCAATGAGATGTGGATTCTTCTTGTATATTAGACTTTATCCAACAGTTAGAATGACACTGAACTAAATTTAAGCATCTTCCATTTAACTGCAGAAATATAACCCTTCAGATAAAAGTTTGGTTCAAAAAAGTGATTACCTATACAGAAGGTTTTAAAAAGTGAAATGAACTATGTTGTTATTAATATCCCCAACTGGGATTCTATACATGGGGTTGCAAAAGCTAACTTGCTTTACAGTCTGTTTTACCTTTTTTGCTTTAATTTCCAAGAGGTGAAGAACCAAATTTAATGTTTAATCTCAGTAAACACAGGCAAAGTGGTTGATATATTTATTTCATTGCCTTTATATATTTTTATACAAATCTAGCTTAATTTTATTTTATAGAGGGTCTTCTATAATAATAGAAGACCCTCTATAAAATAAAATTCTGTTCCACAGAAGTTGTTAGGAACAGAGTTGAGAATAGAACTGGTTATCTCAGAGTTGTGTCCTCCACTAAATTCTCCAGATAAGTTTTCCTCTGAGCAAAATGTTGGTGAACAGAAATTGCCCTTTTTCTTGAAGATTTATTTCATTCAATCCAAAACATTTATAAAAGTGCATTGTGTGCAGTGAACTATTACTAAGTGTTTAGGGGAAAAGGATTTATATGAAAAACAAAACAACTAAAACTAAACAGCAAAAACAAATTACTAAATGGACTTCTGCATCTAGTCAAGATGGAGTGATAAGGAACAGATTTACTCTCCTTCCTGAAACAACTATAAAAGCAGACAAGGGCTTCCTTGGTGGCGCAGTGGTTGAGAATCTGCCTGCCAATGCAGGGGACACGGGTTCGATCCCTGGTCTGGGAAGATCCCACGTGCTGCGGAGCAACTGGGCCTGTGAGCCACAACTACTGAGCCTGCGCGTCTGGAGCCTGTGCTCCGCAACAAGAGAGGCCACGATGGTGAGAGGCCCGCGCACCGTGATGAGGAGTGGCCCCCGCTTGCCGCAACTAAAGGAAGCCCTCGCACAGGGACGAAGACCCAACACAGCCAAAAAAAAAAAATAAATAAATAATAATTAAAAAAAAAAAAAAGCAGACAAGATACATGGAACAAGGTTTTTCAGATATTGAACATCAGGCACCACAGGATAGTGATTCCTGAGAAAGAGGAAACGAATAAGGTAGGCACTATGATTCCCATAGCTCAGTGTCTGAAGAGAGATTCCAGGTGATAGTGCGGGGAGGGGGAACTCATGCTGAGTCTCGTCATCTCTAAGAGTTGAAGAAACAGAACTGACCATCTGGGGAGCCAGAGCACCTAGAAGTTGCAGGGCAGAGTCCCTGTGCATAGACATCTTCAGAGAGAAGACTCCTGAAATCTCCAGAAGATCCCCTCATGCCTTCAGTTGGGTACAAATGTACCCATGTAAGGAAACAAGAACTTTCTCATGTAAGGAAAACAAGTTTACTCATGTAAGGAAACAAGAACCACCTGCAGGAGTAGAATGACCAATCACCAAAGGTCACACCGAGCTGAGAGCAGTTCATGTTCCTAAGCATGGGATTTTAGTCATAATTCAAGAGACATTCAGTAGACCCCAAAAGTTATTACTTCAGCAGTAGAGCACAGTAAGCCCTAGACTAATGGCTTCTCTTTAATCCTAACTCATAAAACTTAATGGAAAGCCTCAAAAGGATAAACTCTTTCCAAGTAACTTAACTATGGCCAAGAACAAAGTTCAAGAATACTAATAGGAATACAAAAATATCCATCACCCATCCAACAAGGCAAAATCATAATGTCTGACATCCAATTAAAAATTACCAGGCATGTACAGAAGCAGGGAAATATAGTGAAGAGAAAACGCAATCAATAGAAACAATCCAAAATTAACACAGGCAATGGAATTAGTATGTGATGACATTATAAAACTCATTGTAGTTATATCCCATATGCTTATGAAAGTAGAGGAAAGATTGAGCATATTAATGTGGAAGACATGAAAAAGACTGAGATCATACTTATAGAGATGAAAAATCTAATATCTTGAGATGAAACAAACACTGTATAGAATTAACAAATTAAACACTACAGAGCAAAACAAATCAGTGAGCTTGAAGGCATAGCAATAGAACTATTAAAACAAACAAACAGAGACATAAAGACCAAAAACAAATGAATATCAATGATATGTGGGACAACTTCAAGCAGCTTAAGCATATGAGTTAATTGGAATCCTCAAGAAGGGGTGAGCAGAAAAATTATTTGAAGAAATAAATGAAATGTTTCTAACCCAAGAAGTGCAATGGACCTGAAGTGCACAAAACATGAGAGAAACTATACCAAAAACATCATAATAAAATTACTTAAAATCACTGGTAAAGGGCTTCCTTGGTGGCGCAGTGGTTAAGCATTCGCCTGCCAATGCAGGGGACACGGGTTCGAGCCCTGGTCCAGGAAGATCCCACATGCTGCGGAGCAACTAGGCCTGTGAGCCACAACTACTGAGCCTGCGCGCCTAGAGCCCGTGCTCCGCAACAAGAGAAGCCACTGCAATGAGAAGCTGGCGCACTGCGACGAAGAGTAGCCCATATTCGCCGCAACTAGAGAAAGCCCGCACGCAGCAACGAAGACCCAATGCAGCCAATAATAAAATAAATTTTAAAAAATCACTGGTAAAGAGACACTCTTAAAAACAGAGAATAAAAGACATATTTTATACATAGGATGAAACACAGCAACTCCTTTAAACTATGGGGGAAAAAAAAACTGTCAACCCAGAATTCTGTATCAAAGTCCTCCTTTTTACTTAAGGAAAGGAATCTTCATTAAATAGATTGAAATCAGGAAAGCATGGGTCTTGTCTGGTAATCTTTAACATGACTGATTGCAGTCACTCCTTCTTTCCAGAAGTTAAGGAGAGGGTCATTGTGTTTAGAAAATCTACTCACTCCTCACAGGAGAACCTCAAATGGTTGGAAAAGAAGAAAAAGATGCAGAAAGGGGATAGGCTTTATTTATTTTAAAATTTTATCTGGCACTGCATCTAATAAGGAGAATCATGGCTAAGATGCATCTAATCCAAGATACCCAGTGAAATGTTAATGCTAAAGATTATATTTCAACTCTTAAAATACTTTAAATTAAGGAATACATTTTTTTGTTGTGATCTCCCTTAGATTTATGGGCTAATGTTAATTTTTATAGCTTTTCTAACTCCTGTACAGTATAAGGAAAATTACCAAAAAGAGTGTCCCAATTGGGTTAAGTTTAAATTCTCAGTTCTCAAGGAAATTTTTAAGAGGCTAGCCTTCAAATCCAAATACCCCAGGAACATCCCAGAAGCTTCCATTTTTAGAAGATTCCACCCACCCTAAATTCTTCCAGTGATGTTAAATTAGAGTTTTCCCCAAATCAAAAAAGACCCAACTTATAAGACAGCTTAGCATTCATTATATTTATCCATAGTTATGGAATAATTCAGGACCATAATAAATATCTACTATGAATAATATAATAGATATTATGAAAATTTTACTGGAGTTCTGATAAAGTGTATATTTTCTAATATACTAAGAGACAATTTTAGAGACACCAAGCTCCCCTATGTTAGAAGTTATGAGTTAATTTTTAAATTTTTATGATCATCTAATCTTAAATCGTGCATCTCTGATTTTATGAATCTGTGCATGGAAGCAATTCATATAAAAATATATTAAAATGTTTTCAACTATTTCTCATATATGTTGTTAAAAATGAAGCTTATTTGGGCAAATAAATTACCACATACTGGTGAATCACAAAGGTGAATCACATCTTTGTTAACTTTTAGACTTCTTTAACTTTTTATTCTTTTGCCAAGTGTTAAATTCATTATATTGAACAAAGGAGGGAGAATCGTTAGTGTTTTTGTGTGTAATTATATAACTATGAGCAGAAAGGTGAGAATTTACTTATATATTCATGCAAAAATAGTTACTGAATGCTTACCCTGGACCAACCACCTGTCGATGCTGTACCATTGCTCAATAGCTAGCAATTTTTAAAACTAATCCTAAAGCATTCAGAATTGTCTCATTTATTGGAAGAAATTAGAAAGTACTATTATGGAATATAAGAGCTTCATGCTAAGAAACATACAGTATAATTAGGAGGAATTAATACACATGAAAAGGTTTTAAGGATGTGGCAAAAACTAAAGAGAATAATATTTTATCTTAATTTAAAATTGCTGTACTCCTCAAACACATGGAAGAAAGGCTATAAAATTTAGAGAGTAACTTGGCACATGTTTGAATGAATTGATCAGAGGTGGAAAAAAATTCCTCAGTAGATCTCCATAAGTAGATTATTTGTGAACAGGAGTTTGAAGAAATTAAGTGACACTGCTTAAGAGTGGAAGATAGTAAAAAGCACATCCTCCTGCACCAGTTATGAATGTTGGAATGAGAAAGTCACAAGGAGTGGCAAGTGGATTAGCTTATCTGGAAAACAGGATTTGTACTGGAAAATGATAAGAACTGAAATGAGATAGAGATGGGTGGGTAAAGTGTTCTAAATGTTGGGCTGAGGAGTTTGAATTTAATAAGGAAGCAAATTCAGAGACTTAAGAGAATTTTAGAGCAGGGCAATCCTTTAGTCCTATATCTTCCCTTCAGAGAAAACTGCCTTTACTGAAATTTCACAGCATCAGTGGCATTGCCACTTGGGATTAGAACCCAAGATTCTCAGTGTCCTTTTCATACACCCTGATACTCTGCAAAGCGATGCCCCATTGACCAGGAACAGGAGAGATGTGTGAGTACAATGATAATTTGGAATACTTTCTTAGGAAATTTCTATTTTAAATACTAAAAGGAAAGCAATCTCTTCCTCTTCCTCTGCCTCTCACGCTACAGCCTCTGATCTCCTGAAAGCCAATTGTGCCCCATTCTTTTCAATGCCCAACCTCTCCCTTGGTGGATGTGGGTCTGTGGCATCATTTCTGTCACACAACAGGAGCAGGGTCAACAGCGGGCAGCTCAGGCTCCACTCCCTTCTGCCATCTGCCAGTATATTATCCAAGCTTGATCTCAGGGCAACTTCCTTAGAGGCCACCCAAAGAGGGATGTTGCTCGTATGGGCTCCAAACTTCAATGTAGCTGTGCTGCTGCCCCACTGCCACAATCTAGGATCTTCTCACTGTCAACACTTAGAAAATAATGGATGGAATTTATGGTTCCTGTTCTGTCATGAGCAGAAGGGAGCAAGTCCCAATGAGTGTGATGCTTTTTAAGGAGAGCTCCATTTGGCTCCGGCTACTCAACTAACTCTCAGAGCGCCTGCCAGCTGGAGGAGGAGAATAAACTTAACAGCACAGCTAGCACAGTAACACAGTTTCAACATTTCTTCCTCTCCCCACCCCCACCCCGAGGGTTAAGATTGTCCTCTACAAGGCATGGCTTGGGAAGCTAGCTGGGTCTCTGCCACAGAGGCACAAGGTCACTCCTCTGGTCCTTCTAAAGCTCATATTTATGGAGAGGGATGAAATGTGGTCATCCCGTAAGCTATCCTTTTGCATCAGGGAAGCACATATGTCCTCTGGAATGAAGAAGTGGCTGAAGAGAAGGAGTGGAGAATCTCATTTCCTCAATTCCCTATAACCAGACTTGGCATGATCCAAGGTACACGACTTCTCTCCCCAGTCTCATTTTGTCCCCAAGGACAGATAGCTACCTCTAGGGATATAAAGTCTCTCTGGGCAGTGTTAATCTTCTAGATTTTGTATGTATTAAATTTCACAGCTGGAAAACTTTAGAAACACTGGTAAGCTTCATATTATTATAAGTATCTTGGTTTGCCAAACAGACCTGAAAAGTTATCAGCTGCCAGTGTCATCCAGCCTGGCTCTTCCTGTGGCCTCAGCCAACCTCGCTGTAGCGGACTGAATGCTGGTCTCAGACCAGCATTCAAAAGGTATGTCCAAGTCCTAACCCCAGTACCTGTGAATGTAACCTTACTTGGAAAAGGGGTCTCTGAAGATGTTATTAAGGTAAGGAGCTCCAGATGAGATTATCCTGGATTAACCTGGGTGGACCCTGACCCAAAAAGTGTCCTTGTAAGGAGAGGAGAATACAGACAGTAGGGAAGAAACACAGAGGATCTGTGAAGATGAAGGCAAAGATCGGAGTTATGCAGTCACAAACCAAGGAATACCAAAGATTACCTATAGCCACCAAAAGCTAAAGAGGCAAAATAGGATTCTCCCCTAAGGCCTTCAGAGGGGGCACTGCTCTGCCAACACCTTGATTCTGAACTTCTGGTTTCCAGAACTGTGAGAGAATAAAATTATGCTGGCTCAAATCACAAAATCTGTGGTAATTTGTTACAGCAAACTAATACACTACACAGACCTGCAAGAGGCTGAAGGGGACTGCTGACTGCCTTTCCCACCCAGGTCTCAGCTAGCCTGCCCTAAAGAGAGGGAACCTAGATGTTACTGGAACCTTGCAGCCACACCCCTTCTCCCACCATTCTTGGTCTCTCCTCAAAACACAACCTCCTGCATTTAATCTCTCCCATAATTTATTCCTCAGAAGGTTGGTGCTACTTCTTGTTTCACCTACACTCCCATTTCTCCACTTCTTCTAAACAGAACTGGCTACATAATTTGTGGGGACCACTGCAAAATGCAAATGTGGGGTCACTTGTTTAAAAATTATTACGAATTTCAAGGCAGGGACAGCAGAACATTAAGACAAGCACAGGGCTTTCTTAGAAGTAGAGCCCTGTCCTACTGCACAGATTGTAGTGCCATGAAGCTGGCCCTACCTCCTAAAATCCATCTTTTCTGACCTTGTGGAATCCTTGTTCAATATTGAAAAAATCCCTCCACCTTCATAACCTATTCACACAATGCTTCCTCCATTGTCTTGCTTTAGGTAAAAATCAGCTTTCTTCTGAGAATAGTTTCCTCTGGATCTCCCTTCAATGTAGACTGCTCATTATCTCACATCCTAGGACATGAGAGCCAGCGCTGGCATCCCTGTAGCTCCCCAGTATTGCTTTTGAACCGTGCACCCCCTCTTACACCAGCCCTTGATCCATTTAGGCTCTTGTTCCCTGGATATGTACCTTCTGTCCCAATTCTATACAGTCATCCACTCAGTTCCTGATCATTCCACCACAGTCATGAAAGCCTTTGGTGTCTGACTCATTCCTTCTCCACCCACGGCATCACCATTGGTGGCTTCAGTGTCCATGTGGATAGCCTCTCTAATACCTTAGTCTCCAATTGCTTGATCTTCATTCTAAGGAGAACAGCTAACCCCAGCAACAGCTCTTCCATAACCCTGCCATTATTCTGCTACTAAATCCTTTAAGAAAACTATCCCCCCTCCTAACTACAACTTCTTATTTTTCCATCTCTCTTATTTGATTGAGATTTGTACTTCTTTGCCTGCTTTTTCTCTCCCCTTTTATGTCTTCACTTATTTTCCCATATAGTATTAAGTGAACCTCATAGCTCTGTCCTTCAACCATTCTCTTAAAAATAGCATCCAAGCTTTCTCCTTGCCTTTCCATCAAATCACTTGGCAAAATCCCCAAGTGGGATTAGTGAAACTTTCTGCATTTACAGTCATATATTTTACACAAATTCTCAGTTGTGTGGAACTACTGCTATCACCAATTCCTGACTCAAAAGATTGTTTTTCTGTACTTATAGTCAGGTTTTTGCTACCATTCCCAACAGCAGCTACTACAAACCTTCAGGCTCTTTACCTGATTCCTTCATCTTCCTTACTTTCGTAGTAGAAATGAGAAGCTATCAAAAATCTTCAATCTACTATAAATAGACAAAAGCATACTAAAAGTAGTGTTTTCTTAAGTCATTATTTTGTCTTAACTGAAGAAAATGAGGTTCTATTTATTCATTTAAAAACTGCTTATTAAGCAGCTATTTTGTACAGGTACTACTCTAGCTACCGAAGATACAGCTTTCATGGAGCGTACATTCAAGTGGCTCTGATGATTTCAAACACGTAACTTTAAAGTGCATCAGCGAGGGCTAACAGTTTTACCAAACCTGCCCCAAAATACAGGGTTTACAAGACAAATTTTGTGAGTATAAGGAGTACAGTTTCAGAATTATAAAAATCCAATCACTGCACTGTAACTCATAAATCCAAACATTTTAGCATCTCTATCACAGGCTCTCTAAAATAAATAGGCCTTAGAATAATTTGCCTTAAATAATAATAATATATTTTATTATACACTTGAAATTACGCTAAAGATATAAATAACTCTCAATCTCTTTAATTACTATTTGTATGACCATACAAATAACCATGTTTTTATAAAACAAAGTGTACCAGTGTTGGCATTTAGAAAAATCATAAGTTTTACTAACAAGTTATAATTTAAAGAATGTCAATCTTAAAGGCAGGAAGACTTGAGCTCAGAAACTGACTTGAAGTCTTCCTAGTGATTTCACTTTATTCAAATTATTTAACCTTGCTGAGCCTCACTTTATTTATCTGAAAACAGACGTGTTATTACCACATTGTAGGGGTAGGAATATTAAATAATTTAAAGAGCGTAAGGGTAGCACCACTGGCAGATACATTAAATAAAACATTTTTCTATATCACATAGCCTATGAAAATACTGGAAGTAGTCAGTAGGGAAATGGCAGGTGTCATAGGCTTGGGTAGGAAGCCAGAGCACAGTATCTGTGAACATATTGGTGTTAAGAAGATTTTGGACACTAATAATGTCTTTCAGGAAACCAGAGGGGATCTCAGGACTTCAGTGAGGAGAAACCACCTTCTCAGGAAGCAGAGAGCACCTTAATTTTAAGAGCAGTATCATCATCTTCCTATTACGCTTTCTAAAAGACACAACGAGACCTTAATAGTAAGGACTTCATTTTTCTTAGTGAGAACCTTGAAGTGAAACTCGATAGACATTGATTTCTGCTTTTCTTTGTCCAAAAGTTGTCTACATTGCACATGGCTTCTCAATCTGTTAAAATGATGCGTTAAAAAACACGAATAGAAAATATTTGCAAATGAAGCAACTGACAAAGGATTAATCTCCAAAATTTACAAGCAGCTCATGCAGGCTCAATAACAAAAAAACAAACAACCCAATCCAAAAATGGGCAGAAGACCTAAATAGACATTTCTCCAGAGAAGATATACAGATTGCCAACAAACACATGAAAGAATGCTCAACATCATTAATCATTAGAGAAATGTAAATAAAAACTACAATGAGATATCATCTCACACTGGTCAGAATGGCCATCATCAAAAACTCTAGAAACAATAAATGCTGGAGAGGGTGTGGAGAAAAGGAACCCTCTTGCACTGTTGGTGGGAATGTAAATTGATAAAGCCACTATGGAGAACAGTATGGAGGTTCCTTAAAAAACTACAAATAGAACTACCATACGACCCAGCAATCCCACTACTGGGCATATACCCTGAGAAAACCATAATTCAAAAAGAGTAATGTACCAAAATGTTCATTGCAGCTCTATTTACAATAGCCAGGACATGGAAGCAACCTAAGTGTCCATGATCGGATGAATGGATAAAGAAGATGTGGCACATATATACAATGGAATATTACTTAGCCATAAAAAGAAACGAAATTGAGTTATTTGTAGTGAGGTGGATGGACCTAGAGTCTGTCATACAGAGTGAAGTAAATCAGAAAGAGAAAAACAAATACAGTATGCTAACACATATACACAGAATCTAAGGAAAAAAAAAAAAAAGGTCATGAAGAACCTAATGGTAAGATAAGAATAAAGACACAGACCTACTAGAGAATGGACTTGAGGATATGGGGAGGGGGAACGGTAAGCTGGGACAAAGTGAGAGAGTGGCATGGACATATATACACTACCAAACGTAAAATAGATAGCTAGTGGGAAGCAGCCCGCATAGCACAGGGAGATCAGCTCGGTGGTTTATGACCACCTAGAGGGGTGGGAGAGGGAGGGTGGGAGGGAGGGAGATGCAAGAGGGAAGAGATATGGGAACATATGTGTATGTATAACTGATTCACTTTGTTATAAAGCAGAAACTAACACACCATTGTAAAGCAATTATACTCCAATAAAGATGTTAAAAAAAACACAAAAAACACAAAACACGAATACCCACATTCCGGGTGCAGATAGGAAAACCATGCACATTCCTACCTTCTCCAAGGAGCCACGAGTAAAGTGCAACCTGAGGACACTTGGAGCACAAACGCTCGGGGTCGCGCACAAATGAGTCAGAGGGTCTACAGAGGAAGCCTCCGGGAGCAGGGAGGGACGCGACATTCCCTCAGTCACATCAAGTAAATTCTTAGTAGAACCTTAACCCTGCCCCAGGGGAACTGAGAGTGGTAGGCGAGGAGGGCACGGGTTCTGTGATGATCACTGATGATTAATTGTTAAAGCGCACGCAGGAAAAAGAACGCTGCCCAGGGAGCCAAAAGACAAGAACCACCGTCGCGCCGGCCCCGAGAGCCCCTTGGCGGCAGTGGCTGCACACAGAGCGAGACCCGGGGTGGGGGGTTGCGGGGTGGGGGGATGGGGGAGGGGCACTCCACGCTCGGGGGCGGGTCCCGGCAGCCGCTCTCTCCGCCCCCGGAGTCGCTGCCACTTCCTGGCTGCGCCCCAGCCCAGCAGCTCAGACGCGGTCGCACCCTCGTGGACGGTAGAAGCGGCAGCGACCTAGAGCCCGCGTCGCAGTTCGCGGCCACGTAGAGGCCGGGCGAGCCCGGGCACCGGGACCCGGCCCAGGCTCGGCGAGCAGCTCTGCGCGCGGCTGGTATGTACTTGGTGAAAGGGAGTCGGGAGTGTGTGTGTGTGTGGGGGGGGTGTCTCTGGAGCGAAGATGGAGGGAAAGGACTTGGGCAGTCAGGGGAGACTGAGAGAGCGAAGATGTGGTTATAGCAACTTTCCTATTTTCTGGCCAGTCCGCACGAGCATGGGGGAAATTCAAAGTGGACGCCTCTTTGGCCAGAGCGACCACATCATTTAACATGCAGAGGTACTTGCAGAGTGGAAGGGGACGCTCAGGCCAACATGCGTAACCAGGGAGGTCTGGTCACCTCTTTTTGCCCACTCTGCCCTGAAGCTGGACATTGGTGATCTCCTCTCATAAGTTGCTGAGCCTTCGCCTCTAGCACGGGCAATGCCACGTCGTTTCCCATGGGCTGCGCGTTCCCAGCCCCAGGCAGCCGCTCGCGGCCGCCGGGTCAGCAGAGACCAGTGTTCTCGCCGGCTCTGCCCGCGTCGAGCTGTGTGGCTTTAGCCCAGTCACCTCATCTCACCAGTCTCCATCCATTATTTGATAAAACATGGGAATGGTGAGATCGGGTCAAATGAAGAGTTCTCTTCAACTACTGGGTTTTCACTGAGCCTAGGACACCGGCCGGCAGCCAGGGAGGGACGGAAGCGCAGTGTGGTCGCAGGGGCTCAGGAGATGGAGGGCGTGGGTCCTGACTGTTGATGCTGTAGCAGCTCGTTGGGGAAGCGCCTGATAGTGCCTTCAGGGGGAGATGACCCCGATTTACCAGCTGTCCTGACTGGCAACCCCTGACGAGTGAGGCTGAGATGAACGGGCCAGTTTCATCTTCGTAGAGCTCATCTCAGGGAACACATCCGAACACGGTTCCTTTGGAAGAGCGCTTGGTACAAGTGGGGCACACAGGAAACACTAAGAAAACAAAAACCCAAAAAAAAAAACGGCAGGTGAAATTATTAGAGTCTGTGCAGGACTGTAAAATGGAGATTTGATGCCGATGACCACTTAAACATTCAACTAGAAAAACTAAATACTGAAACACTCATATTAATGGTTTGGATACTGAAAAAGTATGGATTAGAACTACTGTGAGTATTGCATTTCTCTTGGTGTACATGTAGATTCAAAATCCATCTGTCCACTTTATCTCTTCACAAGATGCCTTTCTTCTTATTGACATTGCTACACATAAAAAAATTCCTTCTGGGATTTAATATTCAGAAAGCTCAGAATTTGGATTGTTAAAATGAGATCTGATGGCCATTAAGCTCACAGGAAGTGCTGTAATGGCGTAGGTTCTGGATCAAGGTTAGTTAGACCAGCAATTTGAAAACTTTGTTTTCCTGTTAGTATGTCAGGTGCTGGTCAGTAACCCTCTGCTGACACTATGTTAAGGGAGTTCATTTTCTAAAACAGTGTTTTGGAAGATCAAATGATTTAATTTTGAAGCAAAGTATATATTGGAAAAAAGTTTTCAAAAAGTTTTTAGTAATTGACTTTTTAGTTTTATCTTTACCACAACTTTCTTCAACAAAAAATCAAAGACTAATGGAATACCTTATGCAGGATATTTAAAATTGTGTCAAATTTCATTCTTTGTTAAAGAATTTTCTCTCCTCTTGAGTCAATTTTAAACTAGAAGTTTAAATTTTTAGAAATTTACCCCTTTCAATAATTTTTAAAGAAATTTTGCCAAGTTGTAAAACCATCACCATAATTCAGTTTTAGAACATTTTCATCACCCCAGTAAGATCCCTCATGCCCATTTATAATTAATCTCTGCTCAGCTTCAGGCAACCACTAATTTTTCAGTATCTATAGATTTGCCTTCTCTGGACATTTTATATAAATGGAATCATAAAATATGTGATCTTTTGTTTATGACTTTTTTCACTTACTGTTTTTGAGATTCATCTATACTGTAGCGTGTATCAGTATTTCATTCCTCTTTATTGTTGAAGTTTTCCATTGTATGGATATACCACATTTTGTCTATCCATTCGCCAGTGGATGGACATTTGGGTTTTCAGCTTGAGGCTATTGTGAATCATGATGCTAAGAACATTCACATGCAAGTCTTTGTGAGTACATGTTTTCATTTCTCTTGGATAGATATTTAGCAGTGCAATTGCTGGGTTGTATGATAAACGTATGTCTAACTTTTTAAGAGCATTATAGAGTGAATTTTATGTAGAAGTTATGTATTCACAAAATGTAGAAAATTCTGGAGAAATAAATGTTTCTTACTAGATCATATATGATTTGATATATACATAGAGAGAAGGTTGGACAGGAAACACTTTGCTTCCTTACAAATTTAGAGCTCAGATATAGCAAACAAATTTGCAAAAAAGTGTAACATTTCTCAGAAATAAAATATTTCTAAAGACAGTTTTTTTTGGAGCAGTTTTAGATTCACAGCAAAATTGAAAGGAAGGTGCAGATTTCCCAAATACCCCCTAACCCTACACACGCATAGCCTCCCTCACTCACCAGACTGGTATGTTTGCTACAATAGATGAACCTACATTGACAAATCATAATCACCCAAAGTCTGTAGTTTATCTTAGGGTTCACTCTTGTTGTTGTACATTATATGGCTTTGGACAAACACATAATGACATGTATTCATCTATCATAGGGAGTATTTTCACTGCCCTAAAAATTCTCTGTTCTCTGCCTATTCATCCCTTCCCCCAGTATCTTTTTTTTTTTTTTTAATGCTAAATGAGAGTAAATCAGGCTTAATTAAGACTAAATTTCCTGCAGTTTCCTTTGAGAATGGGAAATAAAGCAATTTGAAAATTGTATTTTAGGATGTTGATGAGACTCAGACCTGAATGGCTTGATAGTAAATTCAGTGGTTTTCCATTCCTTCAACACAAGATTTTAATTGAGTTAGAAAAAAAAAATTCCTTTCTGAATATCAGAAAAACCCTATAAATCCTATGATAAAATAAGCATCCGTAATTATGATGCCACATAATTCTTCTAAGTACTAATTAAACATATTTTATTAGATATAGAGATCTAAGGCCCAAGTTTAAGTGATTGACATGTGCAAAAATCATGTATTAGGGATAAATCCAGGGCTCCTATCTTACTGTTTTAAAACTTCTGTGGTTAGCACATGCTCTCTGAATCCTGTTGGTCTCAGTAATTTTTATATTAATAGGCTCAATGTACTTTTTATAAGTCATTATCAGGTAGTGACATTACATAAAGAGAATACTTGAACATACCCAGAAAACCAAAGTGGTTATTATTATTTTTCTTTTGATTGGAAGTACAGTTGACTTTGAGAAATCAAATACGTAGTCTACTTTATTTTTATTTTTATTTATTTTTCATTCATGCTCTCAAAGGCAAATAGCAGTTTTAAGCATCTGTCCAGGTATAAAGCATGCTATGGACTTTATAAATCAGAGTAGATTTGTGTTCTCCAATAACTCCTATCCTTAAAAAGTGATGGTGTCCAAGAGTTGGGTGCTTGGTTGGAAAAGAAGTTCAGAGCTGTCTATATAAGAATAAAGCAATTCACAGTTGTACATGTTCCTGAATAGGAGGAAGTAATCTCACCTAGGATCCTGGATCAGTTAGAATAGGATTTCTCAGACTGGAAAGTGGGCCAAGGGAATGGAAATACTTTAAGACTGTGTAGTCTGGAGCCAACACAGCCTGAACACTTGTTTGGGGAAGCAACAGCAGAAGCGTTTATAGACCAATATAAATGGAGCTAAATGCCTTCCTCTGTCTCTTGGATTCTGCCTCCTCATAGTCCCTATTTCCTGCTAAGCCCTAAAATCCACTGTGCTGATGAAAAAGAATCCCCTTTGGGAGTGTGCAAATTAGCATGGTTAACTGTAAGTTTTCACTTTTTGGGTGAAGGAAAGGAGGAAACTGAGGTTCAGTGTGATAGTTTCAGGAATAATTTCGTGGAAGACAGGAAAGAGTTAAGCTGTCTTCCCAAACATGCTTATATCAAAGGACTATGAAGTGATTTATTTCTACACTAATTTTTATGGGCTGGGTTAATATGTCTCAGAAGAAAACACTGTTCTTAAAATCAGTGTGTACGTTTGTGTAAACAAGGATGGCTTATAACTCATGCAATTACCTTTGTTTATTATTTTTGTTTATCTAAAAAATGAGAATAAGTACTTCTATCATGGGGCTTCTGGAGCCAGGTATAATATTAAATCTCAAAACACTGAAATAAGCCCCTCTTGCCTGTCTTTCCCAAATCTAATAAAATCTATAAAAAGCTAGATTATAGATATAATGGATTTTGTTGCATTCTGAAGGTTTGTAAAGAATCTATCAAGTCAGGAGAAGATGTTACAAAGGCCAGGGCTTGCACACAAACCACTCTGCCTCTCAGTTTCTGTATCCCTGAAGAAGGATGTCTATCATAATTACGCTCATTGCAGTAAAGAAGCAGAACTTTTCAAGGTAGTGAAAAATAGGAAAAACAAACAAACAAAAGCAACTGTACATCTTTCTAACATGCCATGAAGCTGTATGTATATATCTATATATACTCCTGTAGCTTGGAGAAGATTGGATTTGAGGAGTATTGGACAGACTGTTGTAGCCCAAGCAAGAGGTGCTAGAGAGTGATTCAGGGATTAGGGATAAAGAATTTAGGGATGAACAGGAGTATCAGAGTCTAGAAATATTAGGAGTGGGAAATGATCAGGCTTGATGATAACTGGGATATGAATTTAAAGGGAGGTCGGAATGAAGGGCGGTTCTCAGCTTCTTGGCTTGAGGTTGAGGACTAGCACTATATACAAAGATGGCAATAGAAGAATGAAGGCAGATTTGGTGGGTTTACTGGGTTGGATAATGTCTCCCTAAAATCCATGTACTTCCTGGAACCTCAGAATGAGACCTTATTTAGAAATAGGGTCATTGCAGTTGTAATTGGTTAATATGAGGTCATACTGGAGTAGGGTGGGCCCTTAACCCAGTATGACTGGTGCCCTTATAAGAAGAAGAGAAGAGACACAGAGACAGAGACTCATAGAGGGAAGGCAAGCCTGTGACAGTGGAAGTAGAGATTGGAGTTATGTAGATGTAAGGGATTCCAAGACTTACCAGCCACCGCCAGAAGCTAGGAGAGGGGCATGGAACAGATTCTCCTGAGCTCCCAAGAAGAAACCAACCTTGCTGATAACCTGGATTTTGGATTGCTAGCCACTTGAAATGTGCCCATCTTCAGTATCAGTTGTAAAGATGGTTACAAAATAAGCAGTGTGATAACTTGGGCAGTGCATCCATGGTCCCTCTGCCACCAACCCAGCTATAGATATAAATGAGGTCATTTCAGGTTTTCCATTCATTTTGCACCATATGGGTTTGACAGTATGGGTATGGGACCAGTCTGCAACATGGGGGGCATAGTTTTTATTTGTTTGCCTCAGGGAGGAGTGGGAGAACGTTTTCAGGGGAAGTGGGGAATACTTTCTTCACAGGGTAGATCTGGGTCAGCTCCCTGAGATGTTTGTGGATTTTTGCCAAAGGATATTAAGCTTCAAGTAAAACCCGGCATAGGTTGTTTCAACTCTGAGAAGTCCATGTTTGGGTTCTAGGTTTGAATGCTTTGAAAGGAAATATAAACTTTTCGGGTGTAACTGCAAAATGGGAGGAAACAAAGCACTTTTTTTTTACTCATAGATGCTTATTTTTACCAACTCTTTTAAAAAGTATCTTAATTTACCTAATTTGTTGAAAACTTTTCATATTACCTGTCAATAATTATTATTGGTCCTAATAGCGAATTGGTTCAGTTCTTCACTTTGTGGGTTTTGTCTCAATGTAATCCACTTAAAATATGGATTAATGAAATATGATTCTGACTAAGGACAGCAGTTTCGTTTATATCTAAGGACATCTCAAATTATCTTATAACAGGATTGGTAAAAGTTTATTAGTTAGCTTCTTTCTTTCAGATTTTTTTTTATCATAAAACCATCACACTATTAAGAACACTGAAAGATTTTAAAATTCTAATATTCAAACATAATCGCTTCAGTATTGAGTATCTTCCAGTCTTTGTCCGTTTGTAAGAATGTTTTTATATTAATGTAATAATGGTATACAGTTTGTAAATTATTTTTTTCTTCTTAAAATTATTATTACCAGAATACAAATGAATAGGAAGAGCAAATTTTAAAAAGTAACATTCTTCTTATTATTCAAAGTGACCCATGAAATAGGTTTTGGCTAGATAAAATTTCAGCTCTTAAGGGTATGAAACAGAATTTTCCAGTTAGGCCACATTTTAATTTTGCTGCACCCTGTGGTAATCATCAGTTTAACACAGAAATAAGAAAAGAAAAACATAAATCATTAAAATGCATTGCTTTAAATATTGGCAATGTTCAAATGTAGAATTCAGTTTTTCCAAGGACAATATATGCTTGCTATTATAAATTATTCACCAAGAATCACAGATGTGAAAATATAATCAGGTGATTTTTTTCTTTCAGTCTCATCCTTTTGTCAACTCCCTATTATTACATTATAATGGGTTATTCCACATGTAATTTTCTGGGCAGGTAATGTTTGCCACTTAAAATACCACTAAGTTTTAAACTTTAAAATTTTGAAATAGTGTTTCTGAGACCATACACATTGCAGTGAAAATCAGAAATATTCAGAATTGTATTAAGAGGAAAATAATGTCCACCTAAATTCCACCATTCGTTATAAAATTCTTTGCATATATGTAGATTTTAAAAAGAAAAGTGATATATCATATTCCCTTAATATTTCATCTTACTATATCTTGTCAGGTGCTAAATCATATTTTTAATGGCTACATAGTGTTCTATTAAAATTTTAACTAACCCCTATTGGTAAATATGCAGAATGTTCCCAAATTTGGTTTTATAAACAATACCATGGTAGATAACTCTGTTTGTGATCTTCATACACTGTACATGGCTGTTTTATTAATCTCTTTGAATAAACTTCCAGACATGGACTTGCGAGGTCAGTGGATATTCACTTGTTAACCATTTTTGACACATTTTGCAAAATTTCTTTCCAGGAAGCCTGCAGCAATTTATACTCAAAATTTTTACCAACATACTAATACTGTTTAAAAATTTTAAATTTAGAAATCAGTAGGAAAAGATACCTCATATTTGTATTTCTTTGATTGCTAATGAGGCCGAATATTTTTAGTTAGTCAGTATGTTTATTGGATATTTTGGATTTATTTTTACGAATTGCTTTTTAGTATTCTTTGCCTGTTTTTAATCCTTTTTTGTTTGTTTCAAGAGCTTTTTATTCATTAGGATATTAACTCTTTGTATGTCTGTTATGTTGCAATTTTTTAATCAATTTCATTTGTTTGCCATTAACTATTTTAGGGAGCATTGCTTTGTAAAATCCTTAAATTTTGTGGATGTGAAAGCTGTCAATTTCTTCTCGCATAGTTTCTGAGAAGGACTTTCCCCTTTAAACATATTCATCTACGTTTTTAATAGTACTGTTGATGTTTTTTTTAATTTAAAGTTTTAATCCTTTAGAAGTTATTTTAGTAGGGGATGAAGTAGGTAATCTAATTTTATTATTAACATTTTTTAATCACTAATCTTGTCTGAAATTCGTTTCTTCTGTCATTGATTCCTTCCCCGCTGATTTGAAATAGCATCCCATGCCCCTGCACCTCCTTGGAGCCCCCCTCAATATAACTGGCCATATCATCCTGAAGTCCCACAGAATTCCCTCTCACATGCCTTGCTGGCCACCATTCCTACACATGACTGCAGGCTCTTCGATTGCCTCCCTAAACTGCCTTGATCCACGTTTGTCACTCACCACCTCATCCCAGGAGGAAAAGGAATTCCACATCCCACATCATAGCTACTAGCTCTTCCTAAATTCCCACGTTACCAGTTTTGGAACATGTAATTGTGTTAACCTTGCAAAACAGTTAATTTTCTAATGCTTCAAATCTCTGTTTTTATCGTTTGTCTGCTCATTTCTCCTCTCTGCCTTGAAACTTTATTATGCTTTGTGCTGCCTCTCCCTGACCTAATCTCTGCTTTTTATTCTTCCTTCAAAACCATTCTGTTATGCCCTCTGGAACACCTGTTCAGTCCCAGTAAACTCCTCTTAACCTCCACTTTTTTCTCTAGCCCTGAATCTTGACTCTCCCAGGGGTATTCCACTTCCCCGTGAGCCCTTCCTGTTGGAGACGGCTGATTACTCCGTAGTTCATGAATCTCAGGGTAGGGAGGTGGGTCACATGCCCTCCATACACCCTCCCACCTGTAGACCATTGTTTCTCTACACTCTTATACTCATTCCTGTTCCTTTGAGCCATCTGGCTATGCTATCAACTACCATTGCTTATTTCTGTGATCTACTCACCACCTGAACAAACCCCTCCTTCACTGAACACTCCAGCAACTGGTGTACAGTCATCTTCTCCCACCTGTCTCCTGTCCTCAATCTGGGTGACTTCATGTCTACACCCAACACCACAGCCTCTCAGTTTGTGACCTCTGCAATTTCAAGCAGTAGTCTTCTCTTTTACTTCTTTTCACCCAGCCCCTTCTGTAGTCACAACCTGGACTTATCATATGAAATTGTTCCTTCCTAAAATCTCAAATTCAGAAAGTCTCTGGGCATAGCATCCTATATTCTTTTTTTTTTTTACACCAATCCAAAGATTCACACCTACACTTGTACTTTGGCTTCATTGGGATGGCCGATTCTTTGATCCATCTATTTTTTACTCTCCATGCTCTGATTGCTTGGAGTAAGATGTTTCTCAGTGGATTGCACATTTCCAATTAGTACAAGTCAATGGAGAACCTAAGAATTCTGTGTGCTTACCACACTCTCCCCTACAAGTACAGAAACCTCAGAGCCTCACCACCACCTGCCTTGAGTCCTCTGTGACCTAATGACCCCTTATCTTCTTGTTTATGCAGATCACTGCAAGAATCTCTGTACTCCCAAATAGCATGGCAACTATCCTGTTTTTTCTGGGACTGAGAGGTTTCCCAGGATGCTATGTGGAGTAAGTCCTTGACTAAAAGACTCCACATTTTTGAAATTCCTTATTTTCTTTTTTTACATATTACCTGTCTTCATCATCACTTTCAAACCGTAAGCTGCTACTTCATCTGATGTATGTAATAGCTCTTACTGTTCACTCTCTATATGACCTTTTGAATCTGTTGTGGGTTGAGAAAGTCAGATACCTGAGTGCATTAGTTAGGAATGTCACAGTTGCTCACGATAGCAAATCCACTTCAAATTGGCTTAAGGAGAATGGGAGAATTTATCAGATTTATGTAACCCAGCTTTCAGTCACAGCTTGATCTAGAGCTCACATTATTTTGTAAGGACCCTATTCCCTTCTACTTCTTGGCTCTACTGTCTTTCAACTTGGCTTCATTCTCAGGCTCTGCTTGGTGACAAAATTGCTATCAACAGCTCCAGGCCTAACTCCTCAAGTTTAAATTCAAAGAGAAAAAAGTGTCTTCACTTAGTAGCTTTGGCACCAGTCCTAAGGTGGACTAATTTGCATCATGAACCCAGTCTTTAAGCATTTGCTGGGTTGGAAAAACGTAATAATAAGCCTGTTGAGGCAGGTTTGTGTCACATATCACTTCTGAGCCAGTCACTGTAGCTCAGGGCACTTGGAGCTTGGATATGTCAGGTCTGAGTCTCAACTTCATTCTCGGAAACAACGAATCTTATTGCAGTGACTATAGGAGGAAAGGCTCCTCAAGGGGAAATGGATGTTGGGCAGGCAAAATTTTTACTATGCTCTAAATTGGTGACAAGAGGTTAAAAACAAACCAGAGGCATAAACAGGCTCTGATTAAATCTGTAGGACTGGCTTATAATAAAGACCGTGAACGTTATTAGTGTATAGGTTTTACGACATAGGTTTTATGACATTTATTTTGACTGAACAACAATATTTGTTAATAACCTGATTCTTGACTGTTGTCTTTGTAGTTAAGTTGCAAAATGAGTCAGATTTGTATAAATAAATTTTGTGTATTATAATCCTCTTTAATCATCATTAATGAATTTTATTTTAAATTCTACCTGTACAAATAATAATTTGAAGATTATTAATATATAGGAAAGAAGAGAATATTTCTCTCTTACATAAATATTTTTGCAGCTAATATTTTTGAAAACGTATCGACACATGATTTGGATGATAATAGTAGAGAAAAATAACTAAGCTAGAAATTAGAAAGCTTTGTTGTAAGGCCAACTCAGCTTTTAATTAGTCATGTGACCCTGAGGAAGTCTCTTAATCTCTTGAGATTTCAGTTTTTGTCAACATGATTACACCAATATGAATGATGCGATTTCAGTTCTTCATCATGAGATCAATACAGTGAAAAAAGTACCTGTATTATTCTAAATAGAGCCTATAATTCCATATTTTAGTGCTATATGTACCGATTGATATTCAGGTTCTTTTCTGTGGTTGGTTATAGATATTCTTTATTTAAGTTTTTAATGAATTTTGGAACTCAGTACATGCATCTCTGAGATGAATAGTTAACTAAATTCAAATAAACATCTATTAAAAAGCACCCTCCTGGATTCAGCTACTGTGTTTAGTGATATATTGCAAAGTGGAATGAGACTCCATCTTTTTTTAAGAGGTTTAGGATTCTATCTGTTTGGGGGAGGTAAGGGAAAATAATATACTTACCTTTCCTGCGAGGCAGACTGTAATAAGTACTACAAAAGAGCTACAAAAAAGCTGTGGGGTTTCAAAGAAGAAGAAGATAAACTTTGAAATTAATCAGAAAGACTTTAAAGGCAATGTGGTAATTGGGATGGTCCTTGAAGGACTGATAGAATTTCAATGAGTGGGCGAAGCATTCCTGATTGAGAGAACAGCATGAATGAAGGTACAAATACAGAAAAGAGTGAGACAGAGCTGTGTAGAATTTTAGGGGCTGGGAGAAGGTAAGGGTGGAAAGACACATTGAGGCTGTACTGAAGAATCTTAAATGCTGGGATGAAAACTTTGGACTTAAACTTGTAGCTAATTTTCATCCTTGAAAGTAGTAGAGAGTCATATAATCTGTGACTCTCTATGAATAAAGATTTATTTTCACAGGTTGTTTATATGTAGGTAAATACAAGAGTTGTATACATTTTAAGAAAGAAACCAGTTAGAGAAGAAATGGTTATTAGCAGAATCTGTTAAAACAATACTAAAGAATTTTGGTTTATGGCCAATTCAATATAATGTCAAGTGGTTGTCCAACATAGGTAGCATATTTTTAAGTTGTATCAATAGCAGTATCTTATCCAGAGCAAAGGAAGTGATGGCCCAACTCTGTTCTTCCATGGCCAAATTGTTCTGGATATTTTACTCCTACAAATAAATACACACACACGTACATTGATCAGGATGGTCTGTTATTGCAGAAGTGATGGAAGGAATAGTTGTAAAATGGAGATATTTCGCTAGGAGAAATGAACACCTGGGAAAGTGGGCTTGGAAATGTAGTATAACATGATGTATAAAGAAAGAGAAAAACAAGCACAAGCTTTGGAGTTAGAGCTCAGCTCTGCTCCT
Source organism: Balaenoptera ricei (assembly GCF_028023285.1). Lineage (NCBI taxonomy): Eukaryota > Metazoa > Chordata > Mammalia > Artiodactyla > Balaenopteridae > Balaenoptera > Balaenoptera ricei. The sequence goes on along the minus strand of NC_082650.1, from coordinate 39,699,274 downwards.
AATGAGCTGTGCTATTTTGGGAAAGTCACTTATCCTTTTGTAGGCTGTTTCCTTGCCCACTCTCCTTCCCCTTACCCCCTCCCCCTTTCTCCTCCTCTTCATCTACTTCTTCTTTTTTGTAGAATAAAGATGATACTATTTACCTGCAGTTTTATTTTTTGATTAATGATTGTCAAGTACCCAGCACATTTCCTGGCATCCAGTATGCCTCCATTACTTGTGACTATTATGTTTATTTGAAGGACTGTCATACATATATAGGAGTTTAGACTGGTCCTGTGAGGTACCTGCAGAAAGATTTAGGACTGTTGGAGAGAGAAATATTTTTGCTTCAAAATAAAAAAGATGTAATAAAGGTTAATTTCCAATTTAAAAAGTAATGGTATGTCTAAGTATGGTAGCACTTTTTGAGTTCAGTGGTCGTGGTATGCTAGAGCCAAGGTGATATATATTTTTTACATGAAAGTAATCTTTTCCTCAACTTCTAGGAGGGACTCCCTTAGAGTAGGGCTTCTCACGCTTTTCCACCAAAGAACTCCCAGAAATCTAGAGGCATAACTCAAAGTGCTCCATAGAAAAGTACAAAGTTTCTTTGACATTTCATATTCATCTTACATATTTGTATACATTATGCACTCTATAATGTGTTCATTTTGTTTTAGTATAAAAATATGCTTTAAATATATACTGTCAAGTAAGACTCCTTTGATAAACAATTTATCATGTGGTTGTGGGTAACTTCTGGTATTTTCAAGGGTGCAGGTTTCCTAGTTTTGAGGAAGCACAGACTTAGGGGTATTTAGAACCACAAGCTTGTAATAGACTAAGAATTCCCTCTCAGCTTAACACAGATAAGCTAAAAATTTAGATGTCCGTTGATTAGAATTTGGATTGCATGGATTATTTTAGACAATCACATTACTGCTAATATCAAAGATTTGGCAATATCTTAGATAAACACATATGTGAACCTAGAAAGTTGTAGAAAAAGCATAAAAGCATTGTTATGTTTGAAAATGGAGGCCTATATCTTTAGCTACTGAAGTGGTGAAGTAAGAGGTTGAGTGGCTTCATGCTGTTACTCTTGGCTGCTGCATTTGTGGGCTTTTGTGTGTTCTTTGCTCATGTTCCTATTTTTTTTTTAAATTAGTGCTTTGAAGGAGACATGTTGAGTAAATGCTGTTTTGTGAAGTATTTTTTAGGAGGTTTTTAAAATTAGAATAGCTTTTTCTTGCTTTCTATTTAGCTCTAATTTTTTTGGTTTCTTTTTTACTCTCTTCCCTACTTTACTTGCACCAAGATTCCTGCAAAAACTGCTTTAAGAGTTGCTAATCTGAATGGGAAATTATCTTCCCTGAGACCAGCTCCAGACCACCTTTTAGTGATTTGGTTACCTGACCATGTAGCTCCCTTGAATTTCATGTTATTATGATTATAATAAAGGGGACACAGGAAATCTGATTATTTTAGCCGTATTACTGGATGGATTGGATCACTGCAGAGGTATCTACTTATTTGCCCTCAATGATTCATCATAATTTAGGAAGAGGGAGGACCAGCCCAGAAGTCAGGAGATTAAGTTTTTGTTTTGATTTGAATTGCTTTATTACCCATCCCTGGTTAATTAAGAGGTTAAAAATGCCCACTCCTCATCTATTTTACAATTTTGCCTGGGAGTTTTGTTCTCTAATCATTAGTACAGCCGTAGTATAAACAGCTTCTTAATGCAAAGGAATATGCCAGGCACCAAGGAGACCAAGTTGAACAGAACAAGGTCCTAGCCCTTGAAGGACATAGCATTAATGTTGAGTAAGTAAATTACTGTGAAACAGTGTGACTAATGCTGCTATAGCAGTATGAATCAGGTAGAAGATGCTCAGAGATGGTTATAAGAAATTCTAAAACCAGGGACAGTGTCTCAGAGGGGGTGATGTTATTGCTAGATCTTGAAAGATAACCACTAGTTTGCCAGGCAAAGAGGACTATGTCCTAGGAAGAGGAAGGAGGCTTAAAATGTGTGATGTATTTAGGGAACTATAATTAAATCAGTATATTGGACAGCTGCGGATATGGGTGGAAGTTCAAAGGGAAGTAGATTCAGAAGTGCCTTGCATTTCACGATAAATTGCTTGGACCTGACTGAAGGTTTTGAATAATTGGAGCAGTAGAATCGTATTTGTACTGTGGTAGACTGGCTGTGAGTCCGTGTCTCTTGGAGCACACATCTCTTTTTCCACAACAAAGAGGTAAGTGACAGTAGAGGAGATGGGAGCACGGCTGGACTCATGTTTCCACGTGTGGGTAAGTTTTTAGGTTGGTTGACTGGGTTGTTGCCTTTGTCCTAAAAGTTAGGTCAGCTAACGGATGGAAAAATATGCCTAATTTCTATTTGTTAAAAGTCTAGAACTAAGAAGACATAAATGTGGGTTAAACTATAGATAAGAATTGAAGATCTTCCCTAGAAATTGCTATACTTAAAGTTATGTTTTAAGCTATTTAAGGAACAGTCTTGCCATAAAAGTAAGTGGTTTAATATGTTTTCCCCGTTTTGGGGGGTCTGTTAACAGAAAGTATGTAAATAGTAAAATTCTTTGAAATTAAGAAAGGTTTGAAAGTCATATTTTAAACGCAATTAAAAAAGGAATGGCCTCCTTTATGTATGTGTGTGTGTTTTTTTTTAATAGACTTTTTTTGGCCACAGATTTTGACTCTGATGCATTAGTTTTCTGTCAGCTTCTCTAAAGATTCAAGGGTAGAGTTTAAATTAAGGATACGGTCAAGGGTACCCTTCAGGGTAGGAACTAACTCTGCTCTGATTTTTTAGTTGGAGAGCATCCCGAGAAATGTGTTAGATTATGTAACTAGTCACTTAGGGCCCCTGGCCTCCTGTTAACCTGGCCCTCTTGAGAGGCAGTGCCTGGGAGCAGCTGGGTCAGGCTCAGTGCTGTTGCCTAGTAGTCCAAGAGGAGCAGTCATAAGGGGCTGTTGCTGAGCAACCAGGGGGCTGCTGGTGTCGCATCGTCCCCCATGGAGTTGTATAGTCGTGGTAGGCCCATCCCCGTGGGAGAAGCAGTACAGTCTGGCAGAGGGCCAAGCCTCCCACAGAGCCACAATGGTTGTTAGCAGTAAGTATCTGACCTTAGAATCAAAGATGATAACTTAAGTTCTATGAACATGCAAGCAATTTATGGAATTATTGATGTAAATTTAATTAGACATGAACTTGGAGCAAGGTAGGTAGCTGTGGCAGCCAGAGTTCTCTTTTCAAATACCCTCATTCCAGTTCCTTTCTCCTTCAGGCATAGTTGCAAGGTAAGTTTTCTGGGTCAATGGAAAGTAATTTTTCTTTATGCCTCATGGAATATGTAACTTTCCCTATTAACAAAGCAAATATTTATATTTGAGAAAAACCAGCAAGCTAACTGCGATCTGGTCAAGTGGGCCTGCATGGCAGAGTATTTGACTCAATATCAATGCAAGAACTTGCTACTAATATTTGAGATACTGCTTTGAGTTTTCTCTCTGTTGTAGAAGATTCACCAGGACCACATCGTACTTTATTTTTTAGTATTTAACACAGCCCATAAATGACTCTTCAGGAGAGTTGATAAAATGTCAAAACTAATCAGCTCTTGTAAGAAGGGTAAGTTCTCCTTTTAGGACTTAAAGTTGCCCATACTAAGTAAACCTTTTCCTGGAGATCCAGAAACATATTTTAACGACCAAAATTGAGCTCTTTCAATATTTTGGAATAACACACAGCTGCATGAAAGCCTAAAGTGTGAAGCAGAGGAATGAACGTCCATCACTGAGAAATAATTAACACTGGCCAGCTAGAGAGAAGTGACGTAAACTTTTCTTATCTCCCTCTCTCCCTATTTTTTCATTCAGTATTTCTGGTCTTGTGCTGTAACTGTTTGCCTGTAAAGGTTTCAGGAAGCAGGGCTTTGGGTACAAAGTGGGAGGTTTCTTTGTTGGCATTGGGGTCTGCACTCTTCGAGGGACCTATATTCTTTTTGAAAAAAATACTTAAAAACTTTAAAATTCCTCATCAGAATTGCACACAGATTTATGTTTTACACGTGTACATGCACACACACTAATGTGTCTAAGCCATTCAATTAGAGTACAACTGAGATAGTATATCAACAGTAAGACAATTTAAATGTTTTTTAAGATGCCTTATTTTTAAAGCTACTTAACATTTAAATGTGAACTTTTTATTGTTTTTATCATATGTATCATTCATATCATTCATATCATAAGCATTCTATTTATCTTTGTTATATAAGAGTATTAATAAATCTAAAGCATATTAAGCACAGTATGTGCCAGGTACTGTTCTATACAAATTAAATTTAGTATGTCATTTAACTCCTCAACAACTGTATACGAGAGGTACTATTATTATGGATATTTTACATGTGGAGAAGTCTAGGCCCGCCCGGAAAGGTCAAGTAACCAGGCCAAATGTATACACTAAAGATTTATAATCAGAACGTCTGTCTTCAGAACCTCTGCTTCTCAATCATTATGCTGTACTTTGAGCACCATGTTATTTCATGAGGGCAACATGAAACGGTATTCACAACAAACTTGTTTTTAGGTTATAATGATATAATGAGAGAATGCAAGAGAGTGAAAACTATGAAATCTTTTACTAAACAAAGTCTGTTTAATTTATTCTTTGGGTCTATAGTCCACAGCCAGAAGCCTTTTAAATCAAAGTTTTTTGTATCCATCCAAATTCTATGAATTTGCAAAATAAATTCAGTAGGCATTTAGCACTGAAGTTGTTTCTCTTCAGGATGAGATGTGAGGTATATTTTCTTTGGTATATGAGATGTGAAGGAAGAGGAAATGGTTAAAAGAAAATATAGAGGAGATGAATAAGTGAACTGTTTTTGATCAATTCTCCAAAAAAGTCATGTTTCTTAGAGCTTTGAGATACAAAGCATCAAGGAATTGCCATTTAGTCATGAGAAAAATAATACAGGTGAAAAGTTGTATGTAAAACTAGGTCAACAGTCCAGGAATATTGTGAAGCAATGATTCATAGTGGATCACGCAGGCTTTCCAATCAGACAGAGCTGAACTTGAACCCTGTCTCTGTGACTTATTAGCTGTGTGACCTTAGGGAGGTATCTCACCATCTTTAAGCTTTGAAAAAAGTCCATTTTTCTTTTTTGAAAAAAAAGAAAGATTAATTGTGATTAAGTGGAATAAAATGCAGAGTGTCTAGCAAGACTCATGACACAGAACAAGTGTTTATTAAATGCTAAAATCTTTTTATCTCCTCTCCCAGCAGCAACAAAAACAAAGTAAAAAGAGGGTTATCCTAGGGACCTAAAGGGTCAAGGGAGTTTCATAGTGAGATTGTTGGGGTCAAAGCTGGTCAACGTTTTAAAGACTCTTGGTCAACTTTGCCAAGTTGTTATGTAAAAGCAATATTACAATTCAGGCATTACATTTTTAATTATTAGAAAACCTGATTTTTTTTTAACATCTTTATTAGAGTATAATTGCTTTACAATAGTATGTTAGTTTCTGCTGTATAACAAAGTGTATCAGCTATACATAAACATATATCCCCATATCTCCTCCCTCTTGCATCTCCCTCTCTCCCACCCTCCCTATCCCACCACTCTAGGTGGTCACAAAGCACCGAGCTGATCTCCCTGTGCTATGCTGCTGCTTCCCACTAGCTATCTATTTTACGTTTGGTAGTGTATATATGTCCATGCCACTCTCTCACTTTGTCCTAGCTTACCCTTCCCCCTCCCCGTATCCTCAAGTCCATTCTCTAGTAGGTCTGCGTCTTTATTCCCATCTTGCCCCTAGGTTCTTCATGACCATTTTCTTTCTTTTTTTTTGTTTTTTAGATTCCATATACATGTGTTAGCATACGGTATTTGTTTTTATCTTTCTGACTTACTTCACTCTGTATGACAGACTCTAGGTCCATCCACCTCACTACAAGTAACTAAATTTCGTTTCTTTTTATGGTGGAGTAATATTCCATTGTATATATATACCACATCTTCTTTGTCCATTCGTCTGTTAATGGACACTTAGGTTGCTTCCATGTCCTGGCTATTGTAAATAGAGCTGCAATGGACATTTTGGTACATGACTCTTTATGAATTATGGTTTTCTCAGGGTATATGCCCAATAGTGGGATTGCTGGGTCGTATGGTAGTTCTATTTTTAGTTTTTTAAGGAACCTCCATACTGTTCTCCATAGTGGCTGTATCAATTTACATTCCCACCAACAGTGCAAGAGTGTTCCCTTTTCTCCACACCCTCTCCAGCATTTATTGTTTCTAGATTTTTTGATGATGGCCATTCTGACCAGTGTGAGATGATATCTCATTGTAGTTTTGATTTACATTTCTCTAATGATTAATGATGTTGAGCATTCTTTCATGTGTTTGTTGGCAATCTGTATATCTTCTTTGGAGAAATGTCTTTTTAGGTCTTCTGCCCATTTTTGGAAGAGGGAACTTTCCTCAACATAATAAATGCCATATATGACAAACCCACAGCCAACGTCATCCTCAATGGTGAAAACCTGAAACCATTTCCACTAAGATCAGGAACAAGATAAGGTTGCCCACTCTCGCCACTATTATTCAACATAGTTTTGGAAGTTTTAGCCACAGCAATCAGAGAAGAAAAAGAAATGAAAGGAATCCAAATTGGAAAAGAAGAAGTAAAGTTGTCACTGTTTGCAGATGACATGATACTATACATAGAGAATCCTAAAGATGCTACCGGAAAACTACTAGAGCTAATCAATGAATTTGGTAAAGTAGCAGGATACAAAATTAATGCACAGAAATCTCTTGCATTCCTATACACTAATGATGAAAAATCTGAAAGTGAAATTAAGAAAACACTCCCATTTACCACTGCAACAGAAAGAATAAAATATCTAGGAATAAACCTACCTAAGGAGACAAAAGACCTGTATGCAGAAAATTATAAGACACTGATGAAAGAAATTAAAGGTGATACAAATAGATGAAGAGATACACCATGTTCTTGGATTGGAAGAATCAACATTGTGAAAATGACTCTACTACCCAAAGCAATCTACAGATTCAATGCAATCCCTATCAAACTACTGCTGGCATTTTTCACAGAACTAGAACAAAAAATTTCACAATTTGTATGGAAACACAAAAGACCCCGAATAGCCAAAGCAATCTTGAGAAAGAAAAACGGAGCTGGAGGAATCAGGCTCCCGGACTTCAGACTATACTACAAAGCTACAGTAATCAAGACAGTATGGTACTGGCACAAAAAGAGAAATATGGATCAATGGAACAGGATAGAAAGCCCAGAGATAAACCCACGCACATATGGTCACCTTATTTTTGATAAAGGAGGCAAGAATATACAGTGGGGAAAAGACAGCCTCTTCAATAAGTGGTGCTGGGAAAACTGGACAGTTACATGTAAAAGTATGAAATTAGAACACTCCCTAACACCATACACAAAAATAAACTCACAGTGGATTAAAGACATAAATGTAAGGCCAGACACTATAAAACTCTTAGAGGAAAACATAGGCAGAACACTCTATGACATAATCACAGCAAGATCCTTTTGGACCCACTTCCTAGAGAAATGGAAATAAAAACAAAACTAAACAAATGGGACCTAATGAAACTTAAAAGCTTTTGCACAGCAAAGGAAAACATAAACAAGATGAAAAGACAACCTTCAGAATGGGAGGAAATATTTGCCAATGAAGCAAATGACAAAGGATTAATCTCCAAAATTTGCAAGCAGCTCATGCAGCTCGATATCAAAAAACAAGAAATCCTGATTTTACTTTGCCTATGGTTATGGTATTGACTTGAATCTTAGGAGACAGACAGGATGTTTAACTATTAGTATTAAATGAATCTGAAACATGATTGTATTTCTGATTCTTAGTCATTTTCATCAGTTCCTCTTAATTCATTCTTCAGCTACTGAGGCTTCATTCAAAACTTTTTTTTAATTAATAGTTTTAGATAAATTAGAGATATGGCACTTAGATAGATTTCTGATCTTGGTCATTTGTGTATATTTCTTATTACCTGCTCTAGCTGTAACCCTCTGTCCCCTGAAACAGGATCTTTGTTTCCTCTGTGGCTTCTACCACATGGTAGGTAATAATATTTGCTGAATGATGGAATGGATAAAACAGGTTATTTGCAATTTGATTTACATACAATAGCTATTAAAGCTTTTGAAAATGTAGCTGTTGCCAAGGATCTGGTTAGTAGGTTAGTTTAAAAACTATCACAATTATAGAAATCAAGTATATACAAATCAATCAAATAGGAAAAAATAGAGGATGCTAATCTAAGGGTCAGAAGAGGGAAACTTAAGAATAAGTAAATAAAGGAATTTGAAGAGAATAATGCTAATTTGGTTGTGACCACTTTTATAAATACATGAATTTTCCATGTTTTCACAAAGGTATAAGTTCATGGTATAAATTCATCTTTTTAGAACTACATATAGCAAGAATAAGTGTAAAATATTTGCAACTCTTCATTTTAAAGTTATGCTATACCTTTTGCTCATGCAAGTAAAGATGTATGAATTTTCCATTCAATAATCACTAATTGAGTACCTACAATATATTGTGCCAAGTGCTGTAGATGGATGAATAAAAAATTGCCATTCAAGATGTTCATAGCCTGCTAGGGGAGACTGACACGCACAGAGCTGTCATGTGAAGTCAACCGTGATAAGTGCATCAGAGAGTTATGAACAAAGTGATTTAGGGGCAGGGGTTATGACTCATACCAAACTTGGGCCGTTCCAAAGAGCTTTACAAAAGCAGCAACCTTTGAGTTGGGCTTTTAAGGATGGCCCAGAGCCTACTAGTGAGAGCACAGGGGGATGATCGCATTCTGGGTGGAAGAAACAGGAAGTTTTTGTTTTTTTTTTTAATTTTTATTTTATACTGATTTACAATGTTGTGTTAGTTTCAGGTGTACAGCAAAGTGATTCAGTTATACATACGCATATATCCATTCTTTTTCAGACTCTTTTCCCATATAGGTTATTATCGAATATTGAGTAGAGTTCCCTGTGCTATACAGTAGGTCAACTGTTGAAGGATGGGACCACTGGAAAGCGGGACCAACTCTGTGGTGCAATTCACCCCCCTTGCGTTCCCTGTGGGATCAGGTGAAAGACAGACTCTAGCTGGGATTACATCCTTGCTTAGATCCTTCTGCCATCCCTCACTGGCTTCCCTCACCCCTTTTCTCCCAAGAGTACTCCCTCAATAAATCAAGTGCATTGAAATCCTGTCCCAGGATCTGCTTTGAGGGAACTCAGCCCAACTTGGGCATTAAGTAATTTGCCCAAAGTCATACAGCCCAGATTAGCACCCAGGCAGACTTATTCTAAAGTCCGTGCTCTTATCAATGTGTCTGGCAGAGCAACTAATACCAGGAGGTACCAAATTCGGGACTCCTATTCTGGCATGAGACAAGTGGAGTCTGGTTCAGTTGGCTTTTTGGAAGTGCTAGTCATGTCCATATACCTCACAGCTAATGCCACATAAAAGCCAGTCCCTATCCCCACCTCCAGGGTCTCCATCCCTTACCTCTCACCCTTACCAATCTGAGCCAGATCCTCACGCTTGTCATTAGTTTTAGCCTCCTCCCTTGAAAAGAATTTAAACTTTCCCTCTTGTAGCAGATCGAATTGTGTCCTCCCAAAAAGATATGTCCAAGTCCTAACCCCTGGCACCTGCAAATATCACCTTATTTGCAAATAGAGTCTTTGTGGATATTGTGATGCTCCAAGGACAAAGAACGACCCTGCCTGAAAAAGTGTCAGCGTTATACCCCCTACCAGACTCTTACTTGCCCTCCCCACCATGTTGCGATGGTTACGAAATTCCTGAGCCCACCTGGGTGACGCCCACCTGGGCAACGGGACCTGTCCCAAATAAGGAAAGGCATCTGCCCTGTCTCACTCCCACCCTATAGATGGAAGGTATATGTGTCTCGACCAAAATTTTCACCTCGGACCATTCCTTTGTTTTCTGGCTATAAAAACTGATCAATAGCACATGTTCGGGCTCGACTCTCCCAGACTACTAGGAAGTCGGGCCGCTGTTCTGGCAGCGACCCTTCCCTCTAATAAGTTCTATCTTCTTTACATTCTGTCTTGTGTCTGGAAAAATCAGGAAGTTTTTAATATGGCCTATCTGTGCAATTCTTTTGGTATTTGTTGCTAGCCCCATGTGGCCAAGGGGTTCAAACCAGCACATTTTATCACATCTTGTACAAAGTCTAATCAGTAAGTATTGGTTTTTGAATATCTGGATGAATGAATGAACAAACTTACCTTCTTAATATGGGACAATAATTTCAAATAAAAAAAGTATACTTCAGTGAGGGTTGTGTTTCTTTACTTGATTATACCTATGCAGTTCAAAGGAAAATTTAAACTTTGTGAACTTTGATTAACATTCCTCTCACCGGATTTTAAGAAAACACAGCTGTGGACTTTATTCCTATCATTCTGTGCTTCCCCTTCTGCACTTAATTTCTACACTTTCATTGGTTTGTTTAGATGCATGAGTTCAAATGTATGCCTTTGGTGTTTTTTTTAGCCTAAAATAAAACCTACTTAAACGGAGGCTACAGTGCTGCTTTATATGTGAAGTGATATTCAGGTTGATATTTTTTATTTCCTCTTTAGAAGCAAAATGAACTCATCCTATTGTACACATTATATATTCTCCAATTAAAAACCTACAATACAATGATAGGGAATGGGCATGTATTTCCTACTGCAAAGTGTCCAGTGATATCTGGAGGATTCAGCTGGGTTTTGAAGAGATTGTATTAACATTTGTGCATAAGTGACAGTTGAGTTATTTTAATTAAATGGCAGTTTCAGCCAATTAAGATTTGTCATTGTTTTGAGTCCCTTTTCCTTTTCTTCCTCTTTTCGATTTCAATATGTCTTGGGACTCCAAATATGTTAAAGTATGATTCCTTTGGTATTTTATTTTTCCTTTGGAAGCCAAAACAAAACTCTTTAGACCATCACAATGCCAAAAGGAAGCTGTAAGTCTTGGGACTGTGATCACAGCTACCTTTCTAGGACCCCCAAACTGAATCTAGTGTTAAACACAAGAAACACATTTTTTGCTTTTGTAGTACTTCAGGGAGAGTAATAAAATAATATTGCATATGTGTATTTTATTGTATGTGTTCTTTCTTGATTCCCAAAACAACGTGGAGAGATAAGCAGGGTAAATATTTCCATCCCATTTGATAAGCAAGGCTCTGTCATTTAGCTACAAAAAAGATGACTCCTCAAAGTCAACAGCTGATACAGGGATGAGCTGGAACTAGAACTGAGTTCAGTGCTTCTCCCTCTGTGTTACAAGCCCTGAGGACTTTCTTTTACTGGCTTACTTGTAAGCTATAAGGAAATGTGGGAAGCAGAGGAAAGAAGAGTAAATTATTTACAGATGAACTTGAAAGATGGCTAACATGCTGTTGGCATTTGGAGAAAAAGACTTTTTTTGAGAATCATGGTGAAATACTTCTACAACGTATAATTCCTGGGTTTTATACCAATCACAAGTTCAGTTATTATCCCAATGTGAGTGGTGGTCTGTGGAATATGGACTGGAAGGGGTGTTTCTCAAACCAGGGAGACTAGTGAGAGATGTCATAATCTCTGTAAGAATTGATGGGATGGAGGCAGGTGTGGATGAGGAGGGTGGAATTAGGTGGTGCCTGTGGGAATGGAATTGGAAGGAAGAGTGAGTTCAAGGACAATTTTGAGCCTGGAATAGACAGAATTTGGTGGTTTATTAGAAAGGAGAGAAGAAAACACCAAACAGCACTAGACTCTCTCCTGCTCTGAATAACCCTAGTAAAGTTAGCACATACAAGCATAGGAATATTGACATTCCTGGCTTCACGCTTTATAGAAAAAGGAACAGATGATTTCCGTAACAGGAAAGAAACATGGCTCTCTCATCTAGGACAACTAAGCATTTGTTATGTGTCTGCTCAAATATGTAGACTGCCTGAGTTTAAGGGAGCCTGGTTTACCCAGCGATCGGCTGTAGCCACGTCTTCAGGAGTATATATGGAAATGAAAATAGCTCAGTTGGTTTCTATATTATTAGTTTTAAAATGGGGGCTTTTGATATAGAAATATCTAGAAGGATAGGAACAGGAAAACAATGCAAGTGCATCAGATGCCTATTCATAGCAAAATTTCAAGTTACCTTTTGATGCTGAGGCATTATGTGTGGGCCAGGTTTTATTGGGTGGATTTTCTCTTCCAGTATTCCAATCTCCATATTATATAATTGAGGAAAACAATGTCCTTGCTCCTTGGCATTGAAATTCAAAAGCAGGGATTTATGGCTTTTAAAGTCACACATCTGAGAAAGGCTGTCACTCAGCTAGTGAAACTATTTTCAATGGAAAGTTGACAAGCTGAAGAAAAAAATATATTTTGCTATACTGTTGATTTTACTATTTAGTAGGTATGTCTCTGACTGCCTATGTTACACAGTCTTGGGGCAAAACACAAGAAAGATTGATCAGAATACAATTGGTGGGTTTGAAAAGGGAACAAAATAATAATAAGAAACACTCATTTATGAGACTGCTGAGCTGCTGACTCAAGGAAATTTATCCTGCTCCTGTTATAAAATCAGAGACACAAAAGAAATCAGGATGAGGAATGAAAAAATAACAATGAAGGTTGTTTTAAAATTGTGTGTCATTTTGTCATTAAATTGGATATTGTTGCTCAAGGAACCATTTGTTCTTTCCCGAAAGAGACAAGGAACCAGGATGTTTATCTTAATATATCTTTTTTTCCCTTTGTTTCCTTCAGGGGTCATGGTATACTGAAAAAGCACTCAATCAAGAGAAATCTGGGGGGAGCTGGAAACTATCAAGTTATTGAGGCCACACAGGGGGCAGAAAAGATAGAGGTGGGTACACTTTTGATCCATCAATCCTGCTATTGAGGGTGTCCCTGAAAATATCTTTGTTGTTATAAAGCCAGAGGACAGCAAGGAAAAGGTATAAAGTGGGAGGTCTTTATTTTAGAAAACAGATCAGTATGGTTAAATGGAAGCTTGATAGAGTCTATTGTTAATGTCAAATTAATAGCATGCATGCTGAGAACTTGAGCTACACATTTCCATCCTGTGTCTGCCAGGGGCCCGTGATTAGTACAGAGACTGAGCTTGGTTTGATATTTACATTCTTAGCTGAGCTTATTTAAATTGTTCTCAACAGAGGCAGCTAGCCCACCAAAATAATGTTTTAAATTTATATCCTTTAAAACAGAAGAAAAACTTATAGTATTACCGATCAGATCCTATAAACTTACTACTCTCCTAATACTGATCTCCTTAGAGACCATAGTGACAGCTTTATTATCAATACATACAAGTAAATAGTCTTGATGACACTGACTGGTGGACATAAATCTCCAATGCTTTTTTGAGAAACAGTTTTCTGTGTGCTGCTGATGTATTTGAGGCCCCTCCAATCCCTCAGGGCTGTGTTTTCCCACTCGGAGTGAGAGATTTGCTCCCCTGTTACAGTTAAGATGGCAGATCAGAGACCATGGAGTAAACCTCAGCTTGCGGGAAGCCTCCTCCCACTCTTGGATTCCCATGAGAACAAAGCTCCAAGGGAACAGGAAAGAGTGGAAGACATTACATTTGGTTTAGGCTCATTGCCTGGTTTTCTGAAAACCAGTACAGTTTTCCTATTAACCCATTGCGATTTCATTTAGCCAATGGCAGTGGGTTCATTTTCTTGTGTTATCTGAGCATTTTACTACTTTCTTGTCAACTTTTTAAGTTTGTGTCAGTGGAGAATAACATGTTTTAATTGAAATCGACCTTTATTATGAACTAATGTCATGAAAAAATTGTATCAAAAAGCATTTCTATTTGTATATAAACAATTGAAATCTCCATAAGAAAAAACAGCAAGTACATTTGTAAACATTAATTTTGTATTTAAAGAAAATTAAGACTAACATAAAATAATTGAGTCTTTATTGTGAGTGGAGTGGATAGTGCTTTATAATCTCATGTAATCCTCACAATAACTGTGTGGGAAAAGTAAGGAAGGCATAGTTATTCCCTATGACAAAAGTGTACCTTGCCAAGTGCACACATTTAGCTAGTGGGTGGTGAAATTAGGATTTGAGCCAGATTTTGTCTGATGCTTAAGCCTATGTCCTTGACCAGCTTGGATAGGGAGATTTGGCAGGAGCTAAAATACTCTGTTTAGATGAGCAAAGTATCTTGTTTGCATCAGGTATTTATAATCGATGGTTGAAAATATACATTTTTAAGGAACATATTATCCCATACTCCGTGAACTTTACAAAAGAGATGAAATATTTTTCTGATTCATTTAATGAAAAGCACTTAACTAAAAAAACATTTAACTAAAAAACAAAAAAATTAAAAACACTAATAAAAGTAGCACAAAAAAGAAAATCACAAAAATTCACTGAAATACTAAATACAGGAATGTAGAAATCAACAAAATAGAATAATACGAGAAAATCATGTTTATTCTAGAAATGTACACGTGGTTCAATATTGAGAAATCTATTTTAATTTCATAGACTAAAGGATAAAACTGCTATTTTTACCTCCTAATAGATTCCAAATGACATTTGATAAAATGTAACTATATTTCTTTTAAGAACATGCATATATACAACATAGTAATTTAGGTATAGAGGGATATTTTTAAATTGTGAAAAAGCAGAAAAAACAGAAAAACCTTAGACACTTACTACATGCCCTATTTCATCACTTACAGTTAACATCATTCTATAAATTCTAGCCAATGCAATAAAATTTTTTAAATGACTAACATTTTAAAATTTCTTAATATATATACTAGAAACTGTTCTAAATACTTTACAAATATTAATTCATTTAATCTTCATAACAATCCTAGGGAATATTGACTACTGTAATTATCATTTTACAAATGAGAAAGTTGAGGCCCAGAGAAGCTAAGTAACTTGGCCAAGGTCACACAGCTAATAAGTGGTAGAGATGAATAAGCACTCAAGTGGCTTAACTCATGAATCTTTAATTTTAAATCCTATCATATGCTGTCTCTCAAAGTTTACAATTATTAGAAAAGAGATGACATCTTTTTTCCTTAAAAAAGTATATATATATATATATATATATATATATATATACACACACACACATATGTGTGTGTGTGTGTGTGTGTATATATGAATTTACTAAAAATCCCAAGAAAATCAACTGGAGAACTATTAGAATAAGATACTTCAGTTAAGTGGTCATACAAAAGATAAATGTGTATAAATCAATCGACTTTTCTATAAGAGCTACAAATAGAAAACATGAAAAAAATCCCATTTATAATAATGAAATATCATATATCTATGAGTAAGCTATAATAGAAATGTACAAGACTTAAATGAAGAAAATAACATTTTGTTGAGAAGCACAAAATCAGATTAGCAGTAATGGAGATTGATATTGTATTCCTGGATGAGAATAATAAATATTGTAATGATGTTAGCTTCCCCAAATTAATTTATAAAATTAATGCAATTCCAGATAGAACCACAAAGATATTTTTAGGGAGAGGTTGGCAAAATGATTATTAAAATTCATCTGGAGGAATGAACAGACTGGGAAAAGCAAATTTTTGAAAAAGAAGAATAATGAAGAATGAACTTCTAATTCCAAGTATTAAAACATATTATAAAATTACTATTACTAAGACAGTATGTTACTTTTTACTAAAATAGAGACTTAGGAGAGGCTAAATCATCTTGAAAATTCCCCGAATAGACTTAAGCATATAAGGGTAACATATAATAAACACAGAATTTCATGTTGGTGGAGAAGCTATTGATTATTACAAGAACACAATTCAAATAATTAGTTATTGTTAGGAAAAATTGTAAAGTTGAATCTTTTATTTATACAAAATACAGATAAATATCAGATTAATTGAAGAAGAATAATGAGATATAACTGAAAAATAGGTGAATAATTTATAATCTTGTCTAATATGACATCAAAGGCAAAAACCATAATTAAAGATTGATAGACTTGACTATGAGACATATTAAAACTTTTTTACATACAAATATAAAGGAGACTCAAGCAGCATGCCTAGCACTGTGTTTGAAAATTCTTTTCTTGTTTTTTTTGGGGTTAGAATTAATAAATCAGCAAGTTCTGACTAATATTCCAAATACACTACTGTTTGAAGGCTTAAAAAAGGGAAGCCCATTCTGGGATATTGTGCTATAGACACAGAGCAAATTTCAAAGATGGAATTCTAGAGAAGACCAAATAATGACATGGAAATCAGGATTGTTCCATCTAAAAAGGTCAGCTGAATCTGAATTATAGCATCCAAGAGAGTAAAGGATTTCAACTAGATAGTTTTATAATTCATACAAGTATATATAAAGAAATATAAACATATATATAAAGAAAGGAGGTGGTCATTGACAGTTTAGCACTAATTGTTAGTGATCAAAATAACTGCCATTTAATGTTCATAGTGTTTGCAAAACCCATTTTCTCATTCCTTCATTCAGTATTTATTGAGCAAGTTCTGACTAATTTACTCTGTGCCAGTTGTGAGCACTGAGGATGCTGAGCTGAGGATACTTTGCGATTCCCCGGGGTTTGTAAACTGCAGGATCTAGAGATCTAGAGATACAGAGAAAAATTGACTAGAGGACCATGAGGAGACCCAAAGGAGGGTCACATCAAGAGTGGCTGACGTTTAATGCTTTGGGAAGGTCCTCAGGGATGACATGCTAACTTTCTTCAATTATATGAGGAATATCATCTCTATGATTGAGAAGGCAAAACTAGGTTGAGTGGATGGGAATCAGAGAAAGACATATTTTTATTTAATTAAAGGAGTGGCTGTCTGAAATTATAACAGGCTACCTCTGGTACCTGAGATGGTTCCAGAAGCTTGGTACCACTAGGAAGGAAAGTAGCACAAGGAATTCATACATGAAATGGTGAGGGGCTGCGGATGGAGAGTTGGTGATTAACTCATCTCTGAAGATAAAATGTTCTTGGATCTGTTATTGAGATCATTGATGTGGGAAGAGCTCCCTTGAAGACATACAATGAGGAGTCAGGCCCACCAGCTTTACACTTACCTCTTAGACTCAAAGTTTTAGTAATCCATGTTCTATGTTTTATTAGTATAATTTATATATTGAGACATTTAAACAATGCTAAGAAGAACAAAGAATAAAATCAACTCCCACCTCTCAGAATTAACGCATTTCATTTTATAATATTTGCTGAGTCTTCCGTTTTAAAGAAATAAAATGGTACAATTAGTTAAGTCTCCTTTCAGAAGCATCTATGAATTAGTGTGTATTGTTTCTGTCCATTTTATACTTTTTTTTTTTTAATAAGGTTTAATTTATTTATTTATGGCTGTGTTGGGTCTTCGTTTCTGTGCGAGGGCCCTCTCCAGTTGCGGCAAGTGGGGGCCACTCTTCATCGCGGTGCGCGGGCCTCTCACTGTCGCGGCCTCTCTTGTTGGCGGAGCACAAGCTCCAGACGCGCAGGCTCAGTAATTGTGGCTCACGGGCCCAGTTGCTCCGCGGCATGTGGGATCCTCCCAGACCAGGGCTCGAACCCGTGTCCCCTGCATTGGCAGGCAGACTCCCAACCACTGCGCCACCAGGGAAGCCCTCCATTTTATACTTTTACCCACGTATTTATGCAACCATTCCAATATTTAGTCCTGGTTTGTGTTTTTAGAATTTACAAAAATAGTATCACTGCTTTTCACAACACTGTGTTTTTGAGATCTATATAGCTATATATATATAGTTCTAGCTCTGTTCTCCTAGGTGAAATTTGTGGGGTTTTTTTGATAAGACATTTACTATTCACGTTTAGTGGCCTTCCTTACTCCGAAATTGGGCCTGTGTATGACAGGATGTTATTGCTGGAAGATTTAGGAGAAAACGTTATTCTCATTTATGTCTTTATATATTGTCAACACCGGGACTTTTTGAAAATGACAAAAGCTAAGCCAGAGGGGAAGTCAGGACAATGTAAATAAACTAGGCAAACCAGAATGGAGGATTAGCCTGCATATGAAGAAAACAAGGCTGCAGGAGGAGAAATGACTTTCTGGGCTACACAGCTTATTAGTGACAGTCCTCGAAATACCAGCCCAAATCTCAGAATCAAACAATTGCATGGGATAAGATATATGTAGAATGCTTTCCAGTTCATTGTTCTTTTCATCATGGTGTTTCTTATGTTTAATAAAGATGTAGAGAAGTAAGATAATGGATTCCTAGGGCCAAATTGCCTGATATCCTGTCTTCAGAATGGCTGGTTACAGTCTAGCTTTAATCCATCAATTTTTTTTCTTATGATTGCTCTCTCCTTGCTCAGGTAAATATAATTATCACCTCTTTCCACTGGATAAAGTATCCTGTCCCTTGTGTCCCACTAGGTAGCAGAATGTGGCCAGGTAAATCAGTTTTCACTGGTGATCAGAAGTCATCTCTTCCATTTGCTGTCAGCTAACCTTTGCCCTATACTTGTCCTGTTAACAGCTGGCTAGTTAATGAATGTGACATGGCTGTTTCTGCAAGGTTTGGGTGTGCCAAGATTGTACAGAAGACAGAGAACTGACTCACTAATTAAGCAGGGGTTTTTAGTGCCAGCTTAGGTCTGCAATTTTCTTAACCAGACCCAGTCTCAGGTGTTCTTCATAGTGAGGTGGTCTTGCAATTATATCATTTATCCTACATGGAGTTAGGACAAATAATTCATCATTTCATTATTTACTTTAAACTTTTAAACTAATATGACTCCTAGGATTGAAAGGCTTGCAAATATTTTTAAAGTTTTACTCATATCAAATTTGTTTTTGTTTTTCCAATATATTTTATACATTTATAAGATACATAAAACCAGTCTTCTTGACTATCTGCTGGCAATAATATTTGATTGCTAAAGTAGTCTATAGAAGTTAAGTGATATAGGGTTGGCCAAAAAGTTCATTCATGTTTTTCCATAAGATCTTACAGAAAAACCCAAACAAACTTTTTGGCCAACCCAATACGTTGAAAGTGAAGATTTATCATGTGAAAAGTATCAAGTTTCATCTGATTATATTCTTTAAAAATTATGGTAATTTGATTATCTTACAAATAAGTTCAGTCTGTAAAATCCTAATTTACAAGTGCTTGAGAAAACAAAATACTTTTGATTAATTTAATGTCAACCTATTATCCTACTGTGTAAATAGCATAGACATTGTAACTATAGTCACAAAAAATAAGAATCCATTGGAAAGGAAGTGTAGTGCTTTTGGCTGTTTCTAGACACAACTGTAAAAGGTCAAGGATATCATTACTGAGAAAATGAAGTCATTGTCCAAATGTTGCACATGAGCTGATTTTTGTTATTTGTCTCAAGTGGTGTATCTTCAGATTGCTGGAAGACATCATGAATATTTTAGCTGCAATTATTATTCAAGTGTTCAGTGTGTAACCGTTCCATGTGTGGGCATGGTTGCTGCAAGGTGGCTAAAAGGACAATGTCCCTCAAGGTCATATCCACATCGCCTACCTGTGATGGCTCCTCTTTGGTTTAGTTTGGTTGGTGGTTATATGCTATTTGTATGTCATGTGGAACATGGCTCAACTTTGTGAGCTTACTGCTAGGGGGCCACTTAATCCACTTTTCTTAAAATTATGCCATATGTTAGTCTGTAAAGTTTGCTTTTGGTATTTAAATACCATAGCTTAATCACATCACATCAAGTTGTAATTTCAACAGTACTTTATAATTTTTCTTTGGCTGTTTTGCTTGTGGCTATTTATTAGTCCATCACATGACATTTCAGAGTTTTTCTGACACTAGCTGAATATTTAAATGACATGGAAGAATTGGTGGAAAGAGCACTGAATGTTGGAAGTCAAATCTCTATTCTGGACCTTATTTTGCCCCCATCCAGCTGCATGAGTCTTAGCAAGTCATTCTGAGATATGGCACAGTGCAGTGGATCAAATCATTGACTACCAAATTTGAGTCCAACTTGTGCCATTTATTAGTTGGTAAATTTCATAACCTCTCTGTGTCAAGGTTAGGTTCTCATCTGTAAAATGGAACTGACAATAGTTCCTCTCTTATAAAGTTATTAAGAATATTAAATCAATGGATATTTATAAAGCACTTAGAATAGTGCCTATATGACTGTTTAATAAAACTTTACTGTGATTGGACTTCATTGGGTTTGATTTCTATATGAGTATTTCCAGTTTGAAGATTACATTAAGTTTCTGTTTCTTGCCTTTGTTTTCAATGTACCTTTAACTTACTAAGCTGATGCTGGTGAAATTACTGTTTCTATGCAAAGTATTAGTGGCTATATGGTCTAACAGCAATGATTTTTTGTTGTTGTTTGTTTTAAATTAAGGCACATGTGCAAAACTAAAGAATTTTTTAAAATATAGCCAAAATAGTTATATATCTCATAGTTGTATTGACTGAGACAATCTCTATAACTGGGCTTGGAACTTGTGTTTGTATTGTGTAGGCATTTTGTTTACCTTCTGATGGGTTAATTTATTTCATTTTTCAATTTCTGTCTTTATAAATGTGCTATTGGGTGAAAGGCTATTTGGAAAACTGAATTTGATTATTACTTTTCACCTCTGTAGTGTCACTGTTTATCAGGTTTCCTTGGTACAGGTTGGTACATGACTTCTACCTTTTTAAGCTTATCACACACCCATAACTCTGTTAAACAGTTCTCAGTTTCTTTTAATTAAGCTTGAAACTTGTTAAAGTTGTAATAGTTTGTAGTGCATAGAGCAGTCTAATGTCAAAATAAGAGCTTGGTGGTAGAAAGACAGATTAGTTTGTTTCTTAAAAACAGGACATACCCACCAGGGTGAAAGAGGCCACTGAAATTGGAACTCGTTTTAGCCCATGGGAGAAAGTCCAGCTAAGCTAGTGGCCTTATCGTCTAGAGAGAATGATGACAGCAAAAGGAGGCTGTCCTGATAGGCAGGGGGTCGGAGTCCGAGTTGACCAGCAAGGTGCAGCAGATGGTGTCCCAGCAGGTGGGTGGGCAGTGGTGACGCAGAGTCTGGGAACGGGTGACATCCAGGCAGATAAACAGAGAGGTCTGTTCACAGATAGTATGGCCCCAGGGTTGGGGCTGGGGTTTCGGAATGAAATTCAGGCCCTGGGAAAACTGGATAGACTAGTGCAGAGGCCTGTTTTGGAGGGACTAGGGTACCATCCAGGGCATTAGAGCACAGAGTTTGTTACATGGGGCCACAGGTTGAAGGGGACTTGTGGCACCCTCATTTCTGGGGGTTGTGTGGCTTGGAAGGATGCTGGAGTAGGGAACCAGGCCAGTCTTTATAGATGCTGACTTTGATAGTCCTTGGTATAGATTCACATGTCTGTCTTTTGAAAATTGAAAAACTCAAATGTGTTGATTACTAAACTGTGCTTTACTTTATTGCTAACAAATTAGATTAGAAGGCAACTTTGATGTAATCAGCCTTGCCTTTTTTTTTTCTTTCTTTCTTTTATAAAGTTTGCAGTAACTTTCAGATCAGAATGAATTCCATGCAGTTGAAACTGCTCACATGGGGCTTAGGTTAAGTGAAGCATACAATATAGAGGTGTGTTATTTCCTACTCTTCTTGGATTTATCCTGAGGAAGAAGTCATGTATCAGAGAAGAGAGTATAAAATGAGAGGATTAGCAAGTAAGTGGTTGTTTCTGGCTGAGCTTTGCTTGAAATGGAGGAGAAAATGGCATGGAAGTTGCTGAAATTAATTTCCTTATAATGACATGGAGTATTAAATGGCCCTTTCCCTAGAAGTCATTTCAGGCCTAGTTATGTTACTTGGGAGTGTTCTTTCTCAAATCAGGACCTCCACCTCCAAGGAATAAGAGAGAAAATTGAATTTTGACTCTTTTGCCCATGTCTTAGCTTTTAACAGCTTTCTGCTTTTGATCTAGATTTTATGCCTACTGACATACATCTTTGTGATTAAAGGAAAAAACCCTCAAATAAAATAAAATCCAAGCATTCCTGTTCCTTATATTTTGAAATAAATCTTAGGCTGATGTCCACTGTAACAAAATTTTTACTTGGTTATTATGAAATTCCAAAGCTTCATCATTGTTTCTCCAAATACTATTTTCAACAGAAGAAAATCCATGGTTCTTTCTAGTAGATTTTCTTTATAATGGTGAATATTGTGTAGAGAAACTAAGCATTCATTTATCAAACGAAAGTTAATTTATGTAGTTAAGGTCAAGATAAACTTGGCTGTCATGAAATCTAGCTTAAAATTCTGACTTTCTGTGTGACTTTGGGGCAAGTTATTTACTATACTGGATTTTAGTTTCATATCTCAGTTTCTACCATGTTCATAGAAACACTGTATTTCTGGTACACCTTTGGGAATCACAATGGATAACAAAGTTTTCCTTTTTTTTAATGGAATTTTTTTTAGTGAAAGTCATTTTAATATGTCCCACTCTCATATGCCTTCATAATTTGAACATAATTATATTAGAGTTCCACCAGATAAATGGAACCAGCAGGAAAAATATATCAAAAGGCTTATTGATTCAGACATTACATGAAATTTCTAAAAATCAAAAAAAAAAAAAAAGGCTTATTGAAAGGGATTGGCTTAAGTATTTGTAGAAGCTGCCTAGCAGAGTCTGAAATCTTAAGGCAGGAAGGGCAGACTGGAAACTCTGGGGCAGGAGCTGATGCCACAGGTGGTATTTCCTCTTCCTCAAGGAAACCAGTTCTGCTCTTAATACCTTTCAAATGATTGGACCAGGCCCACCCAGATTATTGAGAATAATCTCCTTTACTTAAATCAGTTTATTGTAGATGTTAACCACACCTACAAAATTCCTTCACAGCAATACCTAATTCACTGTTTGATTGAATAACTGGGGATCACAGCCTCAACTGACCCTCACAGTCTGCTCCTTGTCAGCTTGGCACCCATACACATTTCCTTAAATCATACCTAATCTCAAAATAATGACAACAACAAAATCATACTTCCACCTGACATGATTAAAGCTATCCTCTGTGTAACTGAAATCATGCCAACCCTTTCCCCAGAAGAGGTGCAGGGTCATTGGTCCCGTAACTTAAAATACTGTGATATAAAGTTCGCTATTATTAATATATCTTATGGTAGAAGACAAGCACTTGAGAGGGAAGAAAGAGACACATATTTAAGACACACACACAAACATTTATAATGGAAAAAGGAAGGGTACGAATAACTTAACAGTCCTCATTTCTGGAACTGGTCACATGGTCATAGCTGGTATTTATAACTTCTTTCTTCTACTGCCCAAGCCATTCATTCCATATTCCCTTTGCTCTCAAGCAGGTACCTCAGCTTATTATGGTTCTTTGCCTGGCAGGGTGACCCAAACCTTCCTTCCTAAAGGGTCTGGGCCATTAGCTGTTGTTTTATGGTTTTCACTGACTTGTGAATTGAATTGTGGTTTCCATTGACCTTAGTCACAGAACCTGGTAGTAACAAGAGATGCCCTAGGGATCTCCTGTATTACAGACATACTCTTCCTTACTCCATCGTGTAGTACAGCCCAGTTGTCCCTTGATAATCTGGATCAATCACCCCAGCCAATATAGAAACTCCATTTTTGCCTATTTATTCAGAGGCCTGAGAAGCCCACAGTGACTGGTGGCAGTCTTTACTCTCAGTTCAATGGAATTGTTGTTGTGTCTCCTGGTAGAAGCATTCTTCTCTTTGAAACTATGACCTCTCGACCAGCAAAACAAAAGATCACAGGGACGGGAAGCAAAATTTTGCTAGCGGATTGCTAGGGATAATACTGAGTGGTGTCACTCCCATTTGCACCCCTTGATTCCTGGACCCATGAATCCTGGCTATGGGAGACAGAGTATCACATATTGGATGCTGATTTATAGTATTTATAGCCTCTTTCCAGAGCTTGGGCACATACTGCCACCTCACTAGCACTGTAACTGAGTCTTCAAAGGCCACTCCACTGTTCTATCATGCTTTCTGCTTCAGGATGATGGAGAAAATTGCAATACCAGTGAATGAGCATTGTCGGACTTCATTTGCTGTGAAGTGAACTCCTTGATCAGAAACAATGCTCTGTGGAATACCATGACGGTGGATAAGGCATTCTGTAAATCCACGGATGGTAGTTTTGGCAGAAATATTGCTTGCAGGGAAAGCAGCTCTATATCCAGAGTGTCTGTTGGCAGTAGGAACAAAGCACCACTCTATCCATGATGGAAGCAGTCCAGTAAAATAAACCTGCCACCAGCTAACTGGCTGATCATCCCATGGAATGATGCCGTATTGGGAACTCAGTGTTGTATTTGCTACTGAAAGACTGGGCACTCAGCAGTGGCTGTAGCCAGGCTAGCCTCGAGTGCAATTCCATGTTGCTGAGTCCATGTATAATTTTTACCTCTGCCATAATGGTCACTGTTCATGAACCCATTGGGCAGTGACAGTCGTGGCTGGGAAAAGAGGCACAGATCCACAAAATAGGTCATCCTGTCCATTTGATTATTAAAATCCTCATCTGCTGAGGTCACCCTTTGGTGGGCATTCATATGGGACATAAATATCTTCAGATTTTTTGCCCATTCAGAGGGCATATACTTCTTCCCCAAATTTCCTTGTATCAATTTTCTGATCATTTTCTTTCCAAATTACTGACCATCCAGTCAAACCATTGGCCACAGCCTATGAGTTAGTACAGTTTTTTTTTAAATTGATTAATCAATTTATTTATTTATCTTTAGGGGAATTTTATGTATGTATGTACATATGCATTTATTGTAGCTCTTGCCATCTGTTCCAGTGGTTTTTTTTTTTTAATAAATTTATTTATTTATTTATTTTTAATTTATTTTTGGCTGTGTTGGGTCTTCATTGCTGCACACGGGCTTTCTCTAGTTGCGGCGAGCGGGGGCTACTCTTCGTTGCGGTGCGCGGGCTTCTCACTGCAGTGGCTTCTCTTGTTGCGGAGCACGGGCTCTAGGTGCGCGGGCCTCAGTAGTTGTGGCTCGAGGGCTCTAGAGCAGAGGCTTGGTAGTTGTGGCACATGGGCTTACTTGTTCCGTGGCATGTGGGATCTTCCCGGACCAGGGCTCGAACCCGTGTCCCCTGCACTGGCAGGTGGATGCTTAACCACTGCGTCACCAGGGAAGTCTTAGTACAGTTTTTTACCTCTGGCCATTTCTCCTTCCAAGCAATAGGAACATCTAACAGTTCTGTTCCCTGGGAGGATTTCCCTTTACCATTGTCCTTCAGAGATGTATTAGAAAGGGGCTGTTGTGCAACAGCTGTTCACTTTCAGTTGGTGCCTGCATATCATACACACCATTTGTAAACCAGGCCCACATTTTCTATTCCTCAGTCAACAGGTTTTAGGGAACTCCCCGTGAGGCAAAAGTATGGACTGGTAGGGGATAGGTAATGTAGCAGGAGTAGGGCCCATGGGCATTTGGACAACTTCCTCTTGTGATTTACTTATGCCTTCAGGGCCTGCTTGAGCTCAGTCTCATATGTACCTCTTCCAGTTGATATTGGCGTGCTGCTGTGCACTCCCCGCTTTATAGCTTGGTGGATCGGACAGCAGCCAGTTCATGATGGGCAGCTCAGGTGTCATGGTAATTTGGTGGCCCATGATTAGACATTCATTTTCTACTCAGGCCCAGGAGCAAGCCAAAATCTCAGAAAGAGAGTAGATACCTGCAGAGGAAGATAGGGCTTTGTTACAAAAGCCTCGGAGTTTGCATTATGATTCGCCACGAGGGGCCTGCCAGATCTCCAAACAGCATCTCTATCTGCCACTGGCACCATAGGGAAAAGGCTAGGAGAAAGATCAACAATGTGATTGTTTGGCAGTACAGCAGGTTCCCAAGGGGAGTTAGCCTCCCCTTCATTCAAGGGGTTCTTGGTCTGTAAACTAGGTCAAGACTAGGAATTGATGGAGACGTTTTCACTGTTTTGATGGTTCAAGATAGACCTCTGTTCGGTAGTCCTAGAAATCTTATGCTTATACAGATCAAGTAGCATGGATTAGCTTGCCCATCTATGTATTTTGTAGGGACACCGTGATCAACCAGCCAACACCATAGGTCTCTCTCTGCAAGGCAGACTATTCTGGTCACTGCTTTGGCTCTGCTGCCCATTATAGTAACCACATCTGTCTTTGGTGATTAAGTGCTGCCACTTGGCCCTGCCACCCTGGCACCCAACTTTCCCCACTGTATTTAGGGATCCCAGTTCAGCGGCAGCAATTCCCACTGTAATTTGTGACCTATAGAAAAGAGTGACCCCAGAGTTTTTCAGGGATGCTGGGGCTCTTCTCACAAATGTATTTCTTACAGTCATAGTTAAAAGTGTGTCCTTTGGACCCTCCTGGGGTAGGTAAGCAGGTTTTACATGATAAAGCTATTTTAACACTTATTCTACAGTATACCAAGGCAGTCAGTTCTGGCATTTTGATTTCATTTAATGTTGGCCCATGTCTCAACCAACCAAACAAAATGCTAGACCCCTTTCTAGCCCCTTGAGCTAAAACATTGAATCCAGAATCTGTTTAGTGAGCCCATATCAATCAATTCATTCTGATTTAACTTTATGTTCCTTCCACAATTATCCAACACACTTCATATCCATTCATTCATGCACATATTCCCCAGATTTCTATCTAGGGAGTAAATTGGAAAAATCATGCATTTCTTTTGGTGCGTAGCACACTTCCACATGGGTCACACTGTGTAACTCACCCTTTGAAGCCTGCTGGAACATGAGTCTACTTATAAATCTAGAAGCAAAGAGGGGTGGCAGGGATAAATCCTGAGGAGAATCAGCGGTGTCTTGCAAGGCAGATACCTCAGGAGAGACTATTACAGGTTCATCAGACAAAGCAGGGGTTAACTGTTTCACACGGAGGTGGAGGGTGGCTTTTGTTGGCAAATGACTCAGCAGAATTTAGGGATTTGAAATCCTCAGTTTCTCTGGGATTTCCCAGATGTATCTATTTCAATTTTCAGGATTCTATTCCTTCTCAGTCAGTGCCCTCACTTTAATAATGATGTTCTGCAAGGTTGGGAATTCAATTTGTATTGTAATTCAGCAATTTACAGCTTGAAATTCTGGGTTTGAAATCTCAACCCTACAGCTACAGGAGATAAGGGTTTTTCCTTCTGGGCAGACATAGATACTTTCTGGTCATTTATACAGAGCTTGAACCAGGAATTTCAAGCCTTGAGTGTGTCCTTTTCTTTCCCTTTTCTACAGCACGGTTTGGAGCAACCAACCAAGAAAGAGATTATATGATTATGGTTTATGTGATTATGGAGGCTGGTTAGGCAAGTCCAGAAGTCAGGTTGACAGGCTGGGAACTCTCTGGCAGGAACTGAAGCCGTAGCCTACAGGTAGAATTTCTTCTTCCTCGGAAAAACCTCTGTTTTGGCCTTTCCATTGATTGGATCAGGACCAACCAGATTAATTGAGGATAATCTCCTTAACTTAAATCAGTTGATTATAAATGTTCCTCCTAGATTAGTGTTTGCTTGAATAACTGGGGACTATAGCCAAGCTGGCCCATAAAACTGACCATTCCAGTAGTCCAATTTTATTCTTGATGACTCATAGTCATCACATGTATAGGCAGATGTAAAGGATGTATATGCAAAGATTATGGCTAATCACCCAAGTACAGGCTCTAAAACTTGGTTTCTTGAAAAAGTTCTAGATAATAGTTTATTCTTTAGTCATTTATTTTTCCTTAAAAATAGAATAAAGTGTTGCAGCTACAATATGCTCTTTGGTGGCATGATGTGATTCTTTTTTTTTGCAAAAAGAGCTGTAGTGGCTTTTTCTCAACAGATTTTCTCACTCTCCCAAAAATCATCTTATTTGTGGTCTGTGGCTGTTATTATCTTTGAATTAACACACTGTTAAAACATCCGTAATAGAGTGGGTCAGCCTTGATCTTTGGGACTGGACCAGTAAGTTTTTCTATTGTGTTCATTCATTGTTGCCTATTGAGGGACTGATTCTGCTAACAGGTTCGGAATTTAGTTTTGTTCAACTAAGAATTCTAGAATTTGAAAATTCAGAAAGCTGTTCCCTGTATAGCTGAGCATTCTCAGTATGTTGTTTTAAAATGTACTTTAAAAAAAAGTTAGGTCGGCATGTAACTAAAATATCTCTGCTGAGGGAAAGGGGCACATTCCTGAGTGAACATTTGGTTGCTAATTACCTAACAAGGTGATGGGGCTTCCCGGATTGATTGCTCCAGGTGACTACAACCTTCAGCCAAGCTCGTGTGACTTGTTTATTTGGAATAATGGTGTGTGTTGGGCCATCTTCTTCTCTTACGTATGCTCTAGTGGCCAAGAGGCAAGATATTAATTGCTTTGACAAGATTTCAGGTGCAATCTATGGCTGTGACAGAGATTTTTGTGAGAAACCTCTGGGGCAGTTTACCTGGTGCTTTATAATTCAGACCAGTGGTGGTGGGGAGAGTGGAGGAGGAGGAATCTGATTCCAGAACATGTACTTCTCTCCTCTGTATTAACGCCCCACATTCTATTTAGTACAATTAACTGAAACTCAATGAAAGGATTGTTTGAAGAAAAAAAAAGAATTGGGGGGGGGGGTGTCTTCCTGGAAGTGATCAGCCACCCCCTCCCTCTTCCCTGTCTCCATCGGTCATAAGCAGAACATCACCTCTGATTTTATTTTATTTAACATCTTTATTGGAGTATAATTGCTCTACAATGTTGTGTTAGTTTCTGCTGTATAACAAAATGAATCGGATAGATATAAACATATATCCCCATATCTTCTCCCTCTTGTGCCTCCCTCCCACCCTCCCTACCCCACCCCTCTAGGTGGTCACAAAGCACCGAGCTTTTCTCCCTGTGCTATGCGGCTGCTTCCCACTAGCTATCTGTTTTACATTTGGTAGTGTATATATGTCCATGCCACTCTCTCACTTCGTCCCAGCTTACCCTTCCCCCTCCCCGTGTCCTCAAGTCCATTCTCTACGTCTGCGTCTTTATTCCTGTCCTGCCCCTAGGTTTGTCAGAACCTTTTTTTTTTTTTAGATTCCATATATATGTGTTAGCATACGGTATTTGTTTTTCTCTTTCTGACTTACTTCACTCTGTATGACAGACTCTAGGTCCATCCACCTCACTACAAATAATTCAATTTCGTTTCTTTTTATGGCTGAGTTATATTCCATTGTATGTATGTACCACATCTTCTTTATCCATTCATCTGTCAATGGACACTTAGGTTGCTTCCATGTCCTGGCTGTTGTAAATAGAGCTGCAGTGAACATTGTGGTACATGACTCTTTTTGAATTATGGTTTTCTCATCACCTCTGATTTTAGACCAGATAATCTTAGGGCTTGAGGCCAAGCTAATTCCATCTGTCTCCTCTCCAGTCTTTCTCAAGCTCTCGTCCGGATATTCTGCTCCAGCAGTGTGATGTAGTATAAAGAAGTTGAGCTTTGGAGTCAGTTAGACCAGGGTTTGGGTTCTTACCACCTTAAGAGGTTAGTAACATTTTCTAAACCTTGGTTTCCTCATAAAGAAAGTGCAGATAATTCAGAGCATTATGTTGGAATAAGATCATGTGTAGGAAAACTGTGTGGTACAGGGTAAGCACTTAAAATGTATTTTCCTTGCTGTTCCCCACCCCCGACTTCCTGAACATAGAATTATGTACAAAAATAGCACTTAGGGTGGAGATGAGAGTTCTCATTCCTGCCATTTCCTCCAGTACTTCAACTGTGGCTCCATAATTTACATTCTAAGGGCAAACCCATGCTAGTTACCATTTACCTCTAGTATATTGTTTGTATTAATAGGCTTTTCTTGAAAGTCTACTATGTTCAGGGTTTTGAACCAAGGCTAAGAAGAAGCATAAATACCAATTGGCATTATTGTGCGATTGTAGATTTCAAGAATGTAACCGACATTTTGGTAGTCTAGCCTCAAACTCTAAAGTCAGATGTAAGCCTTGTTCACAGTCCTTACTTGTTACATTTTTCTGTATTGATTTACTTATAACCTGTTGGAATATATTACACTATCTTTTTATTTCTTTTTAATACCCTCTCACAATGTTAGTTTTGGGAAGGGAAATTTTGATATCTTCTAAACACTTTGGATTTATTGGTATCACGTACAAGAAAAATATGGCTCGGGTCAGTTCACCTTTTTGATTATACTGCTAATATAGTTAAAAATTTTAATTATTTTTGGCCTTCATGTTTTCCTTCCTGCATTTCAGCTTCTATCCAGGGATTTTTAATTCTTATACTTAAGTACCATATATATAGTCTGTTTATCATCATGAGTATTCATTCATTCAGTAAAAATATATTGAGGGCCTAGTAGGGCCTGAGGATATGAAACAAAAATAGAAATGGTATCTGCCTTCATGGAGGTAACAGTCTAGTAGAGAAGACAGACATAAATAAACATACAAACATATAGCTACTAATTGTGATGAATATTATGGAAAGAAATATAGATGGCTAGAGAGAATACACTTAATAGTACTAACAAAAGTAACTTAATTTAAAAGAAGCAACTTAGATAGCCTATATAAAGAAGTTCATAGGAAAACAGTCATTTTACATTTTATTCTTCTATCTTTAAAACACTGAAAAAGAAAGAATTATTTATGGTCTGTCCAGCTGTAGGGCTTTGAAATTTACTTAAGAAGGTGCTTGAAATTGCAAAATTTGAGCTCAATGACAATAGTATTATTATAATATAGCATTTCTTTCTACCTTGTTAGTAATTCATTTTGCATGTTATTATGAGTTTTGTTTGCCTGGATGTACAATATTCTTAGGAGAGATTTTTTTTTTTTTCTTTCTAACTAGGAATATTCTGGTTTAGCCTATGCAAATGCTTATAACGAAAAACAGTTGGTCATTGAGCTATTACGTATGCCAGCAGAGTCTGACTAGGGTAATGTTTATCTCCATTAAATAACAGATCTGGTAAATCTTTTACATAAAAGAATATTGTGTTGTAGACATGATATCGTCAAACTTTAAATACTCTTTTAAAGAATAGTAACAATAGCATAAATCTCATTTTTATTTTAGGTAAGCTGAACACTAAGACTTTAAGCATAAATAATCAGAAAGAATCAGTTCATAGGGAATTAAATAAAAATTTTGTTTACTTAGATTTTAAATATAGTACTTGAATTTGAGAAAAATAAATTTTGCCTAACAAATGTGGTAAGGACTAGCTCCTATAACATCAGGAAAAGCTTTTTAGTCAAACTGATTTATCTGTGCTGAGATTTGTCTCTGTGTGTGTCACCTGGCTGGTTCTCACGCCTCTGACTCTGACATCATAGTGCAGTAGGACCACGGAGTTACAGCTTTACACATGCAGTCAGCCAGCGTGAAGCCCAGCAAGGGGAGCTGAAGGGGCAAAGAGGTTGAAGGAGGAGTTGGGACTCCTGGGAGTAGAAGAGATGGGAGGCAAGGCCATTCCTGAATTGTAGGTGTGGTACTGAGGGTGTAGAGGCAGAACTGGCAGGTAAGTGAAAGTAAATCATTGTATCCATGAAGACAAGGTCACCAGTAATCCTTATATTTGCTGCACGGCTCACTTGGTATATTTGCCACGTACAGTTCCATCTGGTTCATCTCCTCAGAGAGGCTATCTCTCCATCTAATTTAGATTGTCCTGAATTCTAATTATTCTCTAACAACCTATTTTCCCCCTTCATAACCCTCATCAAAACTGTGAATTATGGGTTTTATTATTTACATGTTCTGTAATTTCCTTTGTTTTTAGCATCTTGTCTTTCTTGTTTAGGTTACCCCCTACTAGCTTCTAGTTGCTCAATACATAGCTGTTAGATGAATTACAATCAAAACTTTCAATTGGTTGCTCTTGGCTTTAACCTTTATTCAGTAGAACTTGGGTCAGAAAGAGAAAGACAAATACCATATGATATCACTTATATGTGGAATCTAAAATATGACACAAATGAACTTACCTACGAAACAGAAACAGACTCACAGATGTAGAGAACAGACTGTGGTTGGCAAGGGGGAGGGGGGAGGGATGGATTGGGAGTTTGAGTTTAGCAGATGCAAACTATTAAAAATAAAATAAAATAAATTGCTGCTCTTGGCTATTTATTTGGATCTCTCATGAACATAACCAAAATGCTCAGAAATGTCCATGTTTTTTTCAGAGTGGTTATTCAGTCGGCTTGCAATAGATGTTGGTGATTGCTTACACCAAAAATGCAGCTATTCATCCTAATTTAGTATCGTGATTTATGTTAGTTTCATTAATTGCTTTTTATTGATACCAACAACTGATTTAAAATGATATTTTGGGGGCTTCCCTGGTGGCGCAGTGGTTGAGAATCTGCCTGCCAATGCAGGGGACACAGGTTCGAGCCCTGGTCTGGGAAGATCCCACATGCCGCAGAGCAACTAGGCCCGTGAGCCACAACTACTGAGCCTGCGCGTCTGGAGCCTGTGCTCCAGAGAGGCTGCGATGCTGAGAGGCCTGCGCACCGCGATGAAGAGTGGCCCCCGCTTGCCGCAACTAGAGAAAGCCCTCGCACAGCAACGAAGACCCAACACAGCTATAAATAAAAAAATATATAAATAAATAAATAAATAAATAAATTTTTTAAAAAAACAAAAAAAACCCCCCACCTCTCAAGGGCTGAGTAAACTGCCCTGTTGGATGTAGTTATAAAAAAAAAAAAATGATATTTTGGGGTTAATTTAGCTTTAGTCTTGAGAGTAATATGTAGACTTGGTAATGAGGGGAATTTATGAGTGAATGATTATAGAGGAGTTTGGCCTGTCTCTGGTTTTGGAGATATCTGCATACTGCTTCCTTTTTCATCATTGTTAATGAAGAGCTGCTTGGGATCTTCCTTACATTGATGTTTCCAGTGAACTCTATTGATATTTATTGAGCTCTTTTTCAGCTGTGTGCTTCTTAGCTTTGAAAGATTAGGGAGTAAGTCAACTTAAACATTGGCTTTCAGCCACATCTCAATGTACTCATACAGTCAGTAAAAGTTCTCTCAGCCCCGCCTCACTATGAACAATGCAGCTCTTGCTAGAGCAATTAAGGAACATAACTAAAGATAAGGGCTTTGTCAAATATCGAATATGTGGTGGTGTGTATGCTAACCTTAAAGAAATACTCACGAATTCTAAATCTCTGCTATTGTCCTGAATCTCTGAATTAAGTTCTTTACATCATGTTGACTAAGATATACATTAGAATTATATTTACTAATCTTTCATGCAAATTTCAAAGAAAAACCTGCCTGGAACCTTGGTTTGCTAATTAGGAATAATTAGGAATATTATGTACTTTTAATCTTTTGCAGGTCTAAATGTTTTTGGAATAGGTTGGTTTTGTCCTAGTTCTGGAATAATTAGTAGGAAATACTAAACATAACTTATATTTGCAGAAGTGGTTTGGGTGAAGTCATTTATATTATGCCTGGACAACACCTGCACATATGGGCACTGGATTAGTATATATAATTATGATAATTGAATGGTCCTTACTAAATGATGTCAGATTCGAATTAACATTCAGAAAAGTAATGATATACAGAAGTTTTAGTTACATATTACTCTGAAATAGAGTAGGAAATGTATTGGCTTAGGTTGCCTAGTGATTTAAGATTATGACTTAAATATTATCCCTTCAAGTGCAATAAAACTGGTTGTCTGACTTTGAACTTCTCACTAATTGCCTTCATTCATTTATACACTCATTTTTCCTTTTTTTCAAGCTAGCAATTATTGCTCTCATTATGATGTAATTTGCACATCACTGTAGAAGTTTAACAAGGTTGGAATTCAAACTTGACTTTTCCTTAGTTCTACTAAGGACCCTTTCTGTGCAGAACTCTTCCTAAATTAA
This sequence comes from Balaenoptera ricei, assembly GCF_028023285.1. NCBI lineage: Eukaryota > Metazoa > Chordata > Mammalia > Artiodactyla > Balaenopteridae > Balaenoptera > Balaenoptera ricei. Next base: position 39,665,178 of record NC_082650.1, on the reverse strand, counting down.
GGCCAGGGGAGAGCTTCGTGTTCCTGGCAAGAGCATATCTGACTCTGGACCAGCACTGGCTGCTACATCTTCTTACCTTAAATCTGAACCAGGGTTCGCTGAAGGCAAAGCGTGGAGGAAATATGGTCTCTTCAATAGGGAAGTTCTCAGCATTTGTTTTAATTGTGCCTTTGCCTCTGTACTGCATCACAAAGCAGACAAAGACTGTATTGTTATTTCAGAGAAGTTGTAAAAAATAGTGAGATATTCCTAGGAATGGATCATTTGGATGTGATAAAACATGAAAAATGTAAAACTATAAGGCATTAACATTACTAAAGGCAAATGGAAGAGTTTATATTCCATGAGAAGGAGGAGTGAAAACAAATTAGGTAACCATTAATGGTTTTGTTATCCAGGAAGTATTCTGGGTTCTCTATTGAAAAGAATCCCAATGATATGTGCCCCTTCTGTCTTTATTGCTTTGATGTGTCATTGAAGTCACAGTGGTGATGTGTCATTGAAGTCACAGTGGTAAGGCTTGTAGAGAAGAAGCTGCTTTTTGGGAGAGTTCAAGAATGGGTTAGTTCTCATTTGTCAAAGCTCTAGGAAAATCTTTATCCCCAGAAAATGAGAAGTACCAGTAATAATTGGATAGTGTGTTTGGATTGGACTCAAACCTGAGTTTGAATCTTGACCCTGGCACTAACCAAGCCTGTGGCTTGGGCGGTCTCTCCCAGCCTGTTTTCTCATCAAAGAAATGAGGATAATCATACCTATCTTGAGAATCTTAGGAGGACTCTGATAATAACACATGTTAGTTGCCTAGCATATTTCAGTTTCTCAGTAGAAGATATTTTTATTATATGTTTATGCCTTGTCCAGCGTCCCACCAAAAGCAGGACTTAAGACAAAGTTTTTGGGGAAGACCATAACTATACCTTTCTTCTTTGGCTTATTACTCAAAAAGGGCCATAATAAAAACAAGCCTAATAATTGGAAATAATTGAGGGGAAACCAGAAAAACATATTCTGTGTGCTCATCTGTAAACTGGGGATAGTTGTATCTGATGTATAAGATTGTTGTGAGGATTAGATGAGTTAACATATGTGAAGGCTTAAAATCATGGTACACAGGAATGGCTCAACAGTATTATTATTATTATTATCTCATTGCTAGTATTGTTGTTGTTACTATAGAATAGAGATTAAGCTCAGGCTCTATAGTTAGGGAGAACTGTGTTTAAATCCCTGAACTTTCTAAATGGGCAACCTTAACCTTGGGTATTAACTTAGCCTCTCTGAACTTAGTCTCATCTATAAAATGGAGATGATAGTGGTTCTTCTCCAGTAGGGCTGTTTGAGAATGAAAAGCAAGAAAATAGAGAGTTTAGCATAGTTCCTGGCACATTTGAAGCACTTTGTAATGTTAGATTTTATATTAACAGTGATAGCTATTGATTTATTTAACATTCATTTGACAAATTCTTATTAAGCACCTACTTACTATTTGCCAGGCATTCTTCTAGACACTGGGGATATAGTGTTAAATACAACAGAATCATAGCCTAATGGAACTAACATTTTATAATATTAAACAGTAGGCTTGAATTATTTAATATTTTTAATCAAAGCAATTTTTTTCATAAGGAACAAAAACTAGACTTTACCAAATAGAAATCATATGGACTTTTTAAGTGAATAAAGATGTTTTTATTTTCATATCATTTACACGAAAATGGATGCTTCTAAATACTTTAAAATAATTTGTTTTCTTGAAAAGTTTGAAGATCTCTACTTCTCATTAGAATTTTATTTACTCTATTAATTTACATAACAAAATTAATAAGTCTTTATATACATACATAAAATATACTTGAATGTATTTAAAATTTTCTAGATATAGAGTTAGTACATAATTTCAAAATTGTTGGCCTCGGGGATATTCAGCCCTTACCATGCTTTTTCCCTCAGAGATGATGCAAAATTTAATTATGCTTTTAAAAAACATTGTGAATGATGAATCTATTGATAAGTCAAACTAAGCGTGAAATCATTATGCAAGACCATTTTGCTGTTATGTGATTTATATATAGAGACTTGATTTATTTTTTCCACACAATCACTGAGTAAGTTTTAACTTAGTAAAGGAGAACACTATTCTGTCACCCTTAAGGCTCATGGCAAGAATTTCACTGTTTGAAAGGAGATATATTCTTAACTAGCATTTAAAATTGTAATTTGGTAAACTCTCAGTCTCAAACTTTTTTGGGATTATGTTGTCTATGTGAATAACATTGACTTAATGAAGTAGCAAGAGGGGAATTTGTAAATGCAGAAATGAAGTAATTTGAAAATCTATTAGCTGAGAGAATTGTGCTCATGCTATCTTTAGAGGACACAAAGGAAAAAAGTAAAAAAGAACCAAGAACCTTTTATAAAAAGAGACACAGAGAATGACAGTCAACAATAGAAAGAGCTGCACAAAAGAAAATAAAAAGTGAAAACATTTATCCTGAGCTGCATGATATTAAAATGTCCTGAAAGAGCATGAAAATTAATTATCTACTTTAGTTTGCCTTTACAAATGAGTTGGAAATGTCAAACACGTTTCTGGATGAATGAGAAGGCTAAGCAGTGAATCATTTGCAGTTGTTTTCTGAACACAGCAGAACTTAGAGGATTCTGACATGCATAAGAAAGCCCCTTAAAACACAGTGGGTTTATCACACTTGTATGCATTTTTCATTGTTGTTGACAACATAGTCAAGAGCAAAGAAACCCATGTTGCGTTATGCATTGAAAGACAAGATGATGTAAAAAAAAAAAAAAAACACTGGGGAGGATTCAGAAGACCTGGGTTCTAATTCTTTCTCTATTCTTCATCTTGGCAACTTTTTCAGGACCTCAGTATATAGGGCCTCAGCTCTGAAATTAGAGGACTGAGATTAAAGAGTTAAATCTATTCTTCTCTAAGGCTCCTGCCAACTCTAGCATTCTGTAGCTCTGTATTCTGCTGTTCTCTTACAAACTAAACTGTAAACAGAGTAGCATCCTCCTTGCTTAGACTTCATGGCCAAAAGAGCTTACTTTATGTTTAGAATGCTAATCACTGGAAAGCATAAAAGGCATGAATATCTTGGAATTAAATAAGCACATGGTTACTTACACTAGAAAGTTCCTGTTCCACTAGGCAGATATTCTTGATCAGAATAAGACGAGGCAACACCCTCCCCAGGCCGTTTTATAGTCTAAAGGATGATTGTGTATGTTAGTTATTAAGTGACCAAAGAGAGCATGCTTTCATATGGAAATCTGTGACTTCTTCAGGAAAGCAGATTTGGAACTGAATTATAAATAAAAGAGAAAAATCTCAGTGATTGACATATTCCCGCATTCAATATTATTACCATTCATCTAAAAAACCCATTTACTAAACCTTTCTATATACAAAACATTTATATTTGCAGATTGAATATTCATACTTAGACATTTCTCACTATTTTAGAAGAATAATCAAAAGATAGAACATATACAAGATAAGTAAAATGTAACAAACTGGCATCCTAATCCTACATTCTGTGTTTAGAAAAAAGAAAACAAGCTCAAGTTGGGATCTATAATCAATGTGTTTTTCAAAATGCTTTTAGGAATAAATGGCTGTATGGATAAACATGATTGGCATACTGTACGTTAATCCCCTTTCAGATATTCACACTGAACGTTAACATACTCTGAGAATGTTTCACGGTAAATTTACTTTAAACAAATCTTAATTGACGTATAATTCACATACCATAAAAGTCTTCCATTTAAAGTATACAATTCAATGATTTCTAGTATGTTCATTCACCGTCACCACAGTCACCTTTAGATCATTTTCATCACTACAAGAGAAACCTGAAAACCATTAGCTGTGACTCCTCAATTCACTGAAAACCACTCCCCCTCCGGCTCTAGGAAACCACATATCTACTTAGTCTCTATAAATTTATATGTATTGGACATTCTATGTAAATAGAACCATACATGTGTTTTCTTTCATATAGTGTAATGTTACCAAGGATCATCAATGATTTAGTACTTCATTCCTTTATTGCCAAATCATATTATGTTGTAAGGATAAACTACACTTTGTTTATGCACTCATCAACTGATGATCATTTGGGTTGTTTCCTCTTTTTGGCTATTATGAAGGACATTGCTATGAAGCAATATTAAAATGTTATTCCCATGAAAGTTTTTATGTGGATATATGCTTTCATTATTCATTGGTATAAACCTAGGAGTGAAATAGCTGTGTCATATAGTAACTCTGTTTAACAATTTGAAGAATTGGCAAGCTATTTTCCAATGAAGCTGCACCATTTTATATTCTAACCAGCACTGAAGGAGGCTTTCAGTTTCTCCACGTCCTTGTCAACACTTGTCATTGTCCATCTTTTTTATTATAGCCATCCTGGTGGGTGTGAAGTGGTATTTCACTGTGGTTTTAATTTGCATCTTCTAATGGCTAATGATGTTGCACATCTTTTCATGTCCTTATTGGCCATTTGAATAGCTTCTTTGGAGAAATGTCTCCTAATATCCATTGCCCATTTTCTAAAGTGGGTTATCTTTTATTAATTTAGTTGTAATAATTCTTATTTCTATACTCTAGATACAAGTCACTTATCAGATAAGTGATTGGCAAATAGTTTCTCCACCTCTCTGGGTAACGTTTCACTTTTTGATGGTGTCTTTTAATGCACAAAAGTTTTTAATTTTGGTGAAGTTTAATTTATATGTATTTTTTCTTTTGTCACTTGTGAGTTTGGTGTCATATCTAAGAAACTGTTGCCTAAACCAAGGTTACGAAGCTTTACTCTTATTTTTCTTTTGAAAGTTTTATAGTTTTAGCTCTTACATTTAGATTTGTGATCCATTTTCAGTTAATTCTTGTGTGTGGTATGAGATCTGGGTCCAACTTCATTCTTTTGCATCTGACATCCAGTTGTCCCAGCACCATTTGTTGAGAAGACTATTCTTTCCCCCATTGAATTATCTTGGCACTTTTGCTGAAAATCAATTGACCATAATCTATGCTCTTTTCCCTAGAGTCTCAATTCTATTGCCTTAATTTACTTGTCTGTCTTTATGTCAGTATCATATTATCTTGATTACAATAGCTTTGTAGTAAGTTTTAAAACAAGATGTGTGACTCCTCCAACTTTGTTCTTTTTCAAGATTGTTTGGTCATTTTATGTTTTTTACATTGCAGTTGGATTTTAGAATCAATTTTCAAATTCTGAAAAAAAGCAAGCTGGGATTTTGACGGGGCTTGTGCTTGAATCTGTAGATCCATTTGGGGACTATTGCCATCTTAACCATATTAAATCTTCAGATCCAAAATCTATCTATAAACTCTATCTTCCTTTCTTGAATGGACCCATTTCAAGGTGAAGGAAAATCGCTAGTGACATTCTCCATAGCTCTGTTCTTGGCAGAACTCTGCTTAATATTAGAAGGCATTTTTTCACCTCTGTTGATTACACAAGACTGGGGAGGGCAGCATTTAGTAGAACTGATATTTATCTCAGACCAGATTGATGAACTATAATCAACAATGTGAAATTTGTAAGCCTTAAAAGTAAATATATTTAGTTTCAAAATTTTAACTTCTCAACAACAGTTTGGAAGAGGTTTTGAAAATATCAAATTATGTATTGCATATATTTAGTTTGAGAAGAAAAGACTTAGGGCATGATGGCTGGCCTTTTAGGTATCTGAAATTCCACATATGGAAGGTGAAACAAAATGAAGCAAAAGAATAGGATGATGTCATAAGGGGATTGATTCAGTACTATGAGCATGCTTTGTACATTGTAAGAGGCTATTTTGATACATTTATTAAAGTATTATTTTAAAAATATTCTAATAATATTTGATACTCCAAATAGTGACCATCAAAAACTGCAGGAGGCTGAAAGATTAAAAAAGATACTGTCATGTCCAGTACCTTCTATTTACCAAACAGGAGAAATGGATTAGAACATTTTAGAATGATTCTTATCAACAAAATTTGTAAAGGATTTACTCTTTCTGTCCAATTGCATATAGTCCGAGAGAGACTATGGCACTATGGGTACTTTTTGGAGTTGACCCATTTGGTAGCTGGCTTTATTTCTTTCTGGTTTAAAAACAGAAAGCAGAGGCCTGGAGCAATATCTCTTCCATGAGTGAAGTGGCAATTTTAGCTAACATTGAGATTAGTAATAAGAAGAGTTGCTGATAATTACCAAATGATTGCTTTATAAAGTTGGTAGCATTATTAGTCTCGTTAATGATTGAATTGAAGTTTAGAGATGGTATATAACTTGCCTACAGACATAAAGCTAGTTAGTAGTGGAGCTAGCATGACTCAAGGATGTCTGAGTCTAGCTACTATGTTTTACCACCTTCCAAGATAAAAGCTTAAGCAAGATTATGAAGGTTTAGTTTAATGGCTTAATCTCTTAAGCATATTTCTTATTTCCCTTATTCTGATTGTACCATTTCTGTTGCACTTCCTTGGCTTTGAAAAACTTTATGGAAATAGGTAATGTAGTGATTCTAATACACCTGTTTGTTCTTTTGAGTGTGTTGGAACTTCTAGGCATGAGTAAATATGATAACAGCTTGATATCTGTTAATACCAGCAGGTCATGAGATATCAGGAAGCACTAGACATGCAAGTTGTTAAGGGATATTTGGTTCATCTCAAGCCAATTTTATGTATTTGTTAATCTAAGATCTGTTAGTCTGATCCTGATTTTGTTTATCCTCAGTTATCTATGCCCTTAGGGGTGCTTTGATTTGAGAAAAGTCTGAGTAAATGTGGCTTGAAAGAAGAGTTTATTAAGTCACTATGGTTCCCTAAGTCAACACACTTTATACCCATGCCCTCTAGGAGCTGCTGATATTCTTCCACCATCCCCAGATGGATGCCCCAAAAGGGATGCTGTAACAAGGTACCACAAACTGGTACTTAAAACAACAGAAATGTATTATTTCATAATGTTGACAGGACTACGCACTCCAAAGCCTCTAGGGGAGGATCCTTCATGGTCCCTTCTGGCAGCCACAGGTATTCCTTGGCTTGTAGATATATCACTCCAGTCTCTGCCTCCATCTTCACATGATGTTCTTCCTGTGTCTCTGTGTCTTCACATTTCCCCTCCCCTTTTAAAAAAAATTTATTGAAGTATCGTTGATTTATTTACAATATTGCATAAGTTTCAGGTGTATAGCACAGCGATTCAGATATATATATATATATATTCTTTTTCAGATTCTTTTCCCATATAGATTATTACAGAGTAATGAATAGAGTTCTCTGCACTATACAGTAGGTCCTTGTTGGTTATCTATTTTATACGTAGTAGTGTGTACATGTTAATCCCAGCCTCCCAATTTATCCCTCCCCCCCACCTCCCTTTCCCTTTTCCCCCTCTTTTTATAAGGACACCAGTTATATTGGATTAAAGGCCTACCCTGCAATAGTATGACCTCATTTTAACTTGGTTACATCTACAAATAAGATCGCAGTCATAGGCACAGGGGTTTGGACTTCAACATTTCTTTTTGAGGGTCAAAATTCAACCCATAACACCAAATCTGGTACTTATGATACTGCTGGAGTGTGACTGACTGAGGTCAGTCCCTCAGAGCAATGAGAGGTGGATGAAATCACACTACTGAAAATAAGCTAGTCTCTTAGCATTTAGAATGATTGCTCTTTTCATCAGCTCCTTCACAAAATGGTTGTATTTTCATGATTATGTGGATTTTCTCATTTTTGAAGGTCCACAAGATGATGTTATTTCAACTAGTGCAGCATGCTATGACAACAGTAATACTGCAATGCGATGCAAATATCAACAACCACACAATCAGTAGACTAAGCAGATGATGTGCCTGAACTAGCTGTGACAATCAGCAAATGATTGATGTGTGAAGCACAGCTTTTAGCAGCAGCTGCTTCACTGAGAATTAGTTTTAGTGAATCACCACTGCAGCTGCCATTTTTCTCTGAGCCAGATAAATCCTGACATGAATGAGGTGCTGGTATAGGAGGTGTAAATTCAGCTAGTAATAAATGTCACTGACCTCAGTATGAGACATGTAGTCATTCTCAAATTCAAGGAACGGAAGGAAGGAGGTAATTTTGACATTAAATATATCTTTGTTGAGTTTTGTCTCTTTTTTTGTCCTGTCCATAATCTTCTTGCCTTGAATTTAATGTCTTAAAGTGAAGCATATTTAAATAAGTTAATTCATCTTCTAAAAAAACAAATTTAATGTAAAGAATTTAGTGTGTCTAGTAAGCAACACTCTAGGGAAAAATACATCTTTGTAGAAAAGCATATTCAGACTTTCCTTTATTCTAATTTTGTACTTTAATGGTGTCAGCAGTTTTTAAATTCAGCTGAGTGTTGGGCTTCAGTCATGAAGTGCATTCTATACAGCCTAATGCATTAGTCTGCTATAAATGTATCTCCAGTTCTAGACAGATCATGAATTACGAAAGTGAAGGTTTTTTTTAGTTGACCCATATACCTGGATTTAAAAAAAAATCCTCAAATTGGTGACGACAACAACAATGACAAAGAGAAACAAGGTTGGGCTGCATCCCTTAGTAAAGGTAAATAGGAAAACCAGAAATGAGCATGTCACCCTGAGCTTCCTTATTGATGAACTAAGTTTGAAATCTTGGTCGGTTTGCTTTTCAGAGATAGTTCTTATAGATAGTGCGCAAGAGTCACTCTTCAAAAGACCCTTTAAGAATGAATTTATCTCAAAATGCTATTTCAGATTTTTTTTAATGCTATTTTAAAATATGGAACTAACAATCTATTTTTTAGTTAGGTAGAAGCATCTAAATCTGCAGGATGTTAAATAGTTAGCAAAGATGTATGCCTCAGAATAAGATTCCTCTAATACATTTTTTTCTACATGTGTTTTTCCTAGACTGTGGGAGAAAGAAATAGCCATGACTGAGAATATTAGGACAAAGTAGATTAAAAAGGGGATCCTTCGGCCCAGGAAATAACAGGATCAAGACCACATAGGAATTCATACAGAGTTAGTTTTGAAAGGAAATGGAGGTCAGGAAGAGGAAAAAAAGTTGGCTATAAACCAATTTTATTAATGAAAAAAATATCTAAATTTGAAATCTTCACAGACCTTTTCTGGTCCTTTGTTGGTCATTGGTTATTTAGAGGCAATTTGGTTTTAGATGAAGCTGAGTTTATACTCCTTTGCCCCCAGTAAAGTAATGGCCTGTGATCTTGTGCTACCCATTAACCTTCTAAAGTGCAGTTTCTCCTTTGGTACAAAGAACATCCTAATAATAATGACTATCGTTTATTAGGGCATTTATTCTAAGTACTTTTCAGACATTGTCTCATTTAATCTTCATAACACTCTGTGAGGCAGAAGTTTTATTTTCACATTATAAATAAGAAAAGTTGTACTGAAGTAGCCCAAGTTATAGCTGTTATGTTCTAGAGCCAGTCTGGCTCCAAAGTTCATGTGCTTAGCATTATACTGTTTTTAGTGTTAGAATCTCTCCCAGCTTTAGCCTTTTCTGACCAAACTTTTATGATCGTCTGAATTTCTTTGCCTAGTGTTCTCACCACTGACACTGCCTCTCAACCAGACTCTAAGGTTAACATTGCAAAAGCCCATAAAGCTCCCACAGGTTATCTGTGCAGATATGGAAACTGAAGTCCAAAGGGTTTACTATTTTGTAAGAGATCATTATGTCCATTTCCTAAGAGCATCTTGCCTTACCCCAGAGGGCACCAAATCTATTTCAAAACCAATTTTTTAAAATTGGGGATCTATTATGGTTTTTTTTGTACTCCTCCCCCATCTCCCACCTGTGTTACTCTAGGAGTCTGTCAAATCACTTTCTGGTAGTTTTGCCAGATGACAGCACATTTAATGCTAGTCCTGAATTGCCTTCAAGGACATTGCTGTGCTTTTTAAGAAAACAGATTGGGTTCCTTTGAACAGGTTACTGATCTTATCAAGGTGGGGATGGAGCATCTGGTGTTAAAATATAATGCTAATAGGATGACTCATCAAAACCACTTTGAAAAAAAATAGGTGGCATATCCAAAGTGACCTCTAAAGTAGACATCATCAGCTCTGCTCTCCCATGTATTTACTCTTTGCTGCTCCTGTGGGTTGACTTAGTCAAGCACCACTATCGTTACTGAGTTAGTCTGACTTTGTGGGTTCAAATCCTGACACTGCTTGGCATTGGCTTTGTTATAATCTTGGAATTCCTCAGGTATCCAATGGTATTAATGTTTACCTCTGAGGGCTTTTTTAAGGATTCAGTGAGAGAATGTTTAAGATGTAATTGGAAAATCACGGGCACTCAGCAGTTGTTTGCTCCCTTCCCTCCCAATGAGTTGGTATATTCACTTTCATATATGAGTTTTCATCGGCTTTCTTTTGTGAGCATAAATATTTGAATACCAGATCTAAATCTGCTGGTATGAATATCACAACATTGGATTCAGTACTTAAAATTTTAACTGTTTTATTATTAACATAAAAATTACGTATTAACTGTGATGCCTAACAGTTTTCTCTTTAGACCCAGGCATACCTATTAAAATACCGTAAGTCATATGGAACACATGTGAGGCTTATGAGTTGATTTCCTGCTGTTTAAAGATTATAATACAGGCAAGAAGGTAATATAGGCTAAGAAGTTTAATGTTGTTGGAAAAATTTAAAAGGTACTTCCTTTATTAAAGCTTTATAAAGAAACATTATGAAACAGTGGGTAGTTTAGAATAAATATGTGTCTGGTGCTTTTATGGTGTGGTTTTTTTCTGTTTTTTGTTTTTATTTATTTATTTATGGCTGTGTTGGGTCTTCGTTTTGTGCGAGGGCTTTCTCTAGTTGCGGCAAGTGGGGGCCACTCTTCATCGCGGTGCGCAGGCCTCTCGCTATCGCGGCCTCTCTTGTTGCAGAGCACAGGCTCCAGACGCGCAGGCTCAGCAATTGTGGCTCACGGGCCCAGTTGCTCCGTGGCATGTGGGATCTTCCCAGATGAGGGCTCGAACCCGTGTCCCCTGCATTAGCAGGAGGATTCTCAACCACTGCGCCAACAGGGAAGCCCCTGTGGTGTGGTTTTTATATGACACATGGTAAGACGGTGGAGAAAGGGGCTTTACTGAATGCTCAGAGTGGCTTTCAGATTTTGTGTCAAATGCCAGGAATTTTAGAACCACATAAGCCACACCTGAGGGGTTGGGCAGAACAGATGGGAGTGAGGCTAGGCAGTTGTCCATATTGAATGCTAAGCCTCATGAAGGGCAATCCTCCCTCCTGCCCCCACCCACGGAACGCACACATACACTCTTCCCTGATACCAACTTCAAGGTAAGAAAAAAACAATTTTTTCCACAAGCTAATTTGATGATGTACAGCAACCTCTGTTTAGGTATTTTGCAACCATTTATAAGGGAGAGGTCATTTGGGGGCAGGCCCTCCCACTCTGATTTACTTGGAGGAATGAATACTAATGTCTGGTCATTATGTAAAAAAAAAAAGAAAAAAAAGAGGGGCTGTGGAATCCCAAAATTCAAGCCAGTATTAAGAACTTGAGAAGATTGATTATGAAACCCAAGTATAGTGCTAGAAACAACAAGGACAAAACTATCCCCAAAACATTTTAAAGACCATGGATAATACAATCACTATGTGCAGAGGAAAAGATTACTAACAGACATCTCATCAAAGGAGAGGAGGGGAATATCAGTTTCTCATACAAAGTGAATTAGTATGATTGGTTGCAATGAAAATGTAGTGGTAAAGAATCCTGGAGTTTTCCCGGATGTCTTTTGGGTAGCTGAAATGTACATTCTTCAGGCTAAAGTAGAGAGAAAATAATCTTAAGAAAAAGCTATGATGGTGAGCTTCATCAGTGTGAAGTGGACAGTGGAATAAAAAAAACCAGAAATCTTTGGTTTGACTCCTCCCTAAAAAATACCCTTCTGGTTGGATGGCCGAGGCCAGGTGGGGAAGAAGGACTGTTAGAAGGCATGGTACCACAACATTGCCTGAATATGTTGGAATGCTGGTGACCTTTCAGTAATTGGAATGCATCTGGTTAAGTGATACAGATTGCATTCCCAAGCTCTTGCTTCATATAAGTAGCAGTTGACTTCCATGTTGCCAAATATAGATTAACTTTAAGATTTAATTGTGCAATTTAGATCCACTACATGTTTGTTTTTTTTTAAATTTATTTATTTATTTATGGCTGTGTTGGGTCTTCGTTTCTGTGTGAGGGCTTTCTCCAGTTGCGGCAAGTGGGGGCCCCTCTTCATAGCGGTGTGCGGGCCTCTCACTATCGCGGCCTCTCTTGTTGCGGAGCACAGGCTCCAGACGCGCAGGCTCAGTAGTTGTGGCTCACGGGCCCAGCTGCTCCTTGGCATGTGGGATCTTCCCAGACCAGGGCTCGAACCCGTGTCCCCTGCGTTGGCAGGCGGATTCTCAACCACTGCGCCACCAGGGAAGCCCTCCACTACATCTTTGAAGGTAAATTAATAAAAATTGGGGAGGAGGCTTCTGTTTCGTTTTGTCATTTCTACACTTGTAAACATCAGCCTCCTAGAAAGGATAAGGGCAGTTGCAAAACACTTCTGCTTCCATTTTCCTTTTTTCCTGTCACCTCGTTGCTTCCTCTCTTGTGAGAATGATAAAAGGAGAGAATAAGTATCTGTTGTTTGTTCTTTGCGCTCTTGAAACTCTGGAGGTTTAAGTTGAAACGAAAGCATGATTGAGACCTGACCTGTTCAGAACTCTGATTAATGCTTTTCTATTTCAAGAAATGATTAATTTTTCATGATACCTTTAAACAGATTTAAGAAGTTTTGACCACATCAGATTCCTTTGAAATTTGCTTGCCATCTAGGATCAGGGTTAATTCTATTATTCCATGTTTTCAATCATTACCCTTCTCTTTTTTAAGATAATAATGTTATTTTTTTCCTTTTCTGATTACTGCTTCTTCTGTTGTCTCCTGTGAGAACACGCTATTATTCATTGACACACTCTGATCTCTTTTAGTCTGAGGTTCTATCAATTCTCATCTTTTCAACTCTATATACTATACAAAATTCCTGAAATTTCCATTTTTAATTTTCTCCTCTTGTCTGAGTTCTAGGCCCAGAGTTCCAGTTACTTAACTCTGCTGTCCCCTTGGCAAGATTGCCAGCATCTAAACTTACTAGCTCTTCTTCTCATCTGTTATTTTGTTAGTGATTCTGTGATCCAGTTCCCTAAACATAAAACCTTGCAGTTGTTTCAGCTCATTGCCCTCCTTCGTTCACCTTAGCCTATTACCACATTCCATGGATTTTTCCATTTTGAAATGTTTTTTTATTCATCTGAATTAGTTAAGATATCGGTTTGGCAGTTATAATAAAGTCCCAAAATAATAGTGGATTAAACACAGTGGAGGTTTAGTTCTGTCTTATTACAGCCCAGGTAGATGGTACAGAGGTGGTATAATGGCTTAACCATGTTAGGGAACAACAAGGACAAAACTATCCATGTCAGGGGTACAGGCTCCTTCCATCTTGTTGCTTCGTCATCCCCAAAGTGGTGTCCTTGTTCACGTGGTGAATATCACCACACAGATACAGTCCAGTTTTCAGAAAGGGGAAAAGAAAAGGGAGGGGCCACACTCCCCTCTCTTTTATTTTTATTTTATTTTATTTTTTAATTTTTTTGGTGTTGACTGTTTTTAAAAATTTTTATTTATTTATTTATTTATTTATTTTTGGCTGTGTTGGGTCTTCGTTTCTGTGCGAGGGCTTTCTCCAGTTGCGGAGAGCGGGTGCCACTCTTCATCGCGGTGCGCGGGCCTCTCACTATCGTGGCCTCTCTTGTTGTGGAGCACAGGCTCCAGACGCGCAGGCTCAGTAGTTGTGGCTCATGGGCCTAGTTGCTCCGCGGCATGTGGGATCTTCCCAGACCAGGGCTCAAACCCGTGTCCCCTGCATTAGCAGGCAGATTCCAAACCACTGCGCCACCAGGGAAACCCTCTTTTAGAGTATAACCTAGAACTGCATACATCACTTCTGCTCATAGCTCATGTTTAAATGGGAAAATCCATTTGCATGGCCATATCTAGCAGCATGGGAGGCTTGGCAATGTGGTCCTTAGCTATGTACCCAGCTAAACTTTCTATTTCTTAGAGAGGAAGGCGAGAAGAGCTATTGGGAGCCCAGCTAGCAGTCTCTGCCACACCTTCCTTAATCCAATTTTACTGTCTTCCCCTTTGGTGGGCCTTTATTGCCAATGCCAAGGTTACTTCTAGAGACTTGCAGCTGGATTTACTGTTTGCTCGTTATCAACTCGCCCATTCTTTATTTTAAAGAGCCACTTTTTTTTTTTTTTTCCTTGTTAAACCTCAGCTTAGAAGCCTACAGCATAAAGTCTCTGTTTCAAAGGTCTTTATAATCTGGTCCTATTTTACCTGCTTCTGATCTTTTTTCAACTTTCATTCATTCATTCATTCTTCGTTTATCCAGTAAATATGTGTTGAGTGCCTACTCTGTGTCAGGCATAGAGTCATTTGTTTTCCTAAGCTATTTCATTTGAGTTCTATGGATAGAAAACATCCTCATGAATGTCTGTGCTCTCTCACGTCACAGCGATTCATCTTTTGATGGTTGTTTTCATCTTTATAATGCTTGAGAGATTAAATGCATCTTAAGGAGACAGCCTTTTAAAACTGGGTCTTGCAGTTGAAGTGGTCAATGTGCTTTTAGGAATCAGATGAAGTTCAACTGACATTTTGAATGTTCAGGTCTTTACACATTTTAGAACTATGATTTGCCTTTTAAAAACAAAACAAAAGTGGAAAATAATGCCCCTTGAAGCAGCTGTAACTATATTTAGTAACTCATTGAAATTGTAAAATAGCTCAGTGCAACCATGGACTGAGTATTACCTCATGTGTTGTAGTTCTCTAGATGCTTATTTGTTCTCAAACAACTTAACTTTATCTTCAGTCCTACAGACTGAGGTGTAAGGTCTATATTGCAGAGCACACCTTGACTGGGCTTTTCCTCCAAACAACATTTCCTTCTCCTACAATCCTGGGTATTATAGAGGCAGACATTTACTTAATACAACTAACCAGACATCATTTTTATGTTTGTACTTCATTTTTCAAAGAAGTTCCCAGACCAGCTCCAGGGCTAGGGTGAGGTACGTGAGGCCAAGTTGTACAAGTGCAGAGTAAGATCTTTATTTTAAAATTTGATGTTTTTCATCATAGATCTTTTGCACTAATTTTGATTTTTAAAAAACTATTGCTTTAAATATTATTTATCTTGATTTTTGAGGTTGCAGGACCCCCTGAAATCTTGCATATGAAAGTGCACTGGATCCTTCTTCTTTATGCAGATTTTTGCATATTGACATGGCTGACTGCTTGAGTCATGAAAACTTTCAAGTTAGAAAATATATATTTCAAAGAAAAAAATAAAGTATTCATTATTTTACCAAACTCTAGAGGCAAAAATACCTTAAATCTTACCAGATCATACTTTAAAAATTTATATTTGCAAATGAGATCAGATGGGGAATGTTCAGGGAAGCCAGTTCATGAAGACAAGGCAGGGGCATCTAAAGGGAATATAGCCAAGTGTCCAGGATTAATAATTTCAGCTACTTTATCTATTACATTGTCTTAAAATGGCCTCTCTTGTTCCATCTTCAGCTTGGTAACCTTATTTCTAAAATGACAATGTTGTCAAGTAATTTTCAAACTGCACTCCTGGTGGGAGAGGAGAGGAGGAAGGAGAGAGAGTGGGTAGAGACTGAAGCTGCTTTAGCCAGAGCCCTTCTGCTTATATCTGTCTTATATATTGGCCACCTGCTAAAGAGTTCATTTGGGAAAAAACATTTTTTTTTTTAATAGTTTGAAAATCACTGAACTAGCCAATTTTCAAAATCTCTGCTAATCCACAACCCTGTGTGTGCATGTGTTTCTAATATGATGCATTTCTGCTGAACCACCCATATCTTGATCTGCTCCCCTTGCAAAGCCTATAATAACCTTTGCTGAGACCATTGGCCTTTTCCCCTTGGGAATCTCTTAGCTGTTATATGTTATATGTATATCGCTATTTAACTGTAGTTCCAAGAGATAATGGAGAGAGAATTAGATCTTGTGTAGTAACAATGTCTTATAAATTCTGCATCCAATCTGGAAGTTCAGGAAGAACATAGTAGAACACCTAGTTATATTTACAGTATTCTTATCTTATTTTACATTTCTGTTAATGTATTTAACATACATGATAATGATAATATAACATATAAATTATATTAGTCATTAGAAGAGTGATACTTACAATTTATAGAAATAAATATTCATAAATAAGAGATGTGTGCTCAAAACAACTTGTTGTTCTTGTTGTTAAGGGCATGCCACTGTTCTTAAAACCTTTTCAGGAATTACTTCTCTTTGTTAGTAAAGTTTTTGATAATTGATAATTTAAAGGATAAGTAGAGACTCAGTCTCTTAATATTTAGCGTATTTGTGTTTAGCATATCCTCCATAAATCTGAATTTTGATGTATATGAAGAATCAAAAATTCATGTGGATATTATTTTTAAAGTCCATTGCATGAGTATATTTGAATGTAACATAAGCTGCAAAGAAGTGGAGAGGGAAAAATAACTATGTCACTCTTCTATTTCTTTCTTTCTTTGGTTCTAGTACAATGGGCAGAGATAGGTGGAAATTTGTAAAATGAAACCAAATTTAATCCTGGAAAAAGTATAAAATTATAGAGGTTTTTTAAAATATTCATTTTAAAGACAAATAACAGTGTTTAGTTTTATCTAACTGACTTTAAACTGTATTCCTGTTTACAGTTTCTACTAGATCATTGCCAAGAGCCGTATGCAAATATTTGAAAAATTAGGACTACAAAAGTATTTTTCTTAATCTTGCTCTTTTAGGGGTGCATATTTGCATTACGTTACATAAATTTTGAAGCTTATAAATTTTAACTTTGTTACTACTTCCCATAAGATAATTTGTTCATTTATTTTTCTATTCCTCTTCTCAGTTCCTTTATTCAGTCTAAACAAATAAGACTCATTTGAAGGGAAATGGTCTCAGATACACAGTGAGAGGAACAGTGAAAACCATATAGGAAGCTGGGTAGAGGAACGCGGTTAAAAGATGTCTGCTTTGGTTTTAAAATTCTTGCACAGTGATAAGTATGCATTCAAGCAACTCTGAGTCTGAAAAGCACCTCACAAACCTTGACATTTATTTATATTTATTTATTGCATCCCTCCTACCATGTGCAAGATGAATGAGTCACAGTCTGTGCCCTCAAAAGGCTTTAAAAAACTTGTGTGAGGTGGGAGGTGAGAGGCAGGCACTAATCAGAAATTAATGATATAGGTGATAAGTTCAACAATAGAGATAGGCCAGAGTGTTTTCTAGCACAGAGGAGGGAACCTGCCTCGTCCAAGGGGGCATAGAAGGCTTCTGAGAAAGGGGCATCCAGATGAACCCTGAGTGGATGAATATGTGTTAACCAGAGGATGGGAAGGGAATTGAGGGCAAAGAACCTCAGCCAGCAGGGCAGTATAAACAAGGCACAGGGGGTCTTTGGCAAGGTGTGACTGCAGAGCTTTAGGACTAGCCCAGATCTGGCATGGGTGAAAATGAAGGAGAGGTAGATTGGGGCCAACTTCTGGAGGGCATCATGCACCCTGTGAAGGGGCTTGGACTTGATCCTGCAGGTGATGGGAAGGCTGTGAAGGATTAGTTAATCATAGAATGCTCATGGGCAGATTTACTTTGAAATAATTCCACCTGACATCTGTGTAAAGAATGGATTTGCAGGAAGCAAGAATGCATAGAAGAAAGTCATTTGGGATGTTGTTGCAAAGCTCCTGTAAGAGTGAACGGCAGGCCGAGCTAGGGCAGTGAGAGTGTGGTGGAGGGCATTTGCAAAGTGCCCTGTTGCTATCAGTGGCTGATGTAAATACCCATGGTTTATACTCCTGTTATTTTTCACCTTTCTTGGGTCAGATGCTCAGCCCTGAGATACAGGGCCCAATCTGTAAAGAAGAATTATATGTACATAGTTTATCTTCATTTCTGGAAGCAAGATGCTTGGATTTCTTCCACGTGGTCTCCATGTGGGTATTAGGAATACTGGTACAGCGCTTCAAGGCACTTGAGAAAGATGTAAAAGATTCTGTACAGTCATATCCTCAAAGTGCAGTATGTTTTACTAAATAAAGGTGTAGTTATGCCAAATATTTTTTACAGTCATTTTCTGTGCCTACAAATGTTTGCTGTAATGGACGGTTATCTTTATGTGATGACTTTCTCAACTTGACATTAATCCCTAATAGCACTGATACAGTAATTATTCAGTGCATTTTGTAGCTGGCAGTCTTAGGTACTAACACTTGCTATTTGAAATGAAGCCGCTTGACTTTATTTTTTTTTAAACTGATTTTAACCTATAAAGCAGTTTTTGTTTTTTTTTTAAATTTTATTATTTATTTATTTATGGCTGTGTTGGGTCTTTGTTTCTGTGCGAGGGCTTTCTCTAGTTGTGGCAAGCGGGGGCCACACTCTTCATCGCGGTGCGCGGGCCTCTCACTATCGCGGCCTCTCTTGTTGCGGAGCACAGGCTCCAGACGCGCAGGCTCAGTAGTTGTGGCTCACGGGCCCAGTTGCTCCGCGGCATGTGGGATCTTCCCAGACCAGGGCTCAAACCCATGTCCCCTGCATCAGCAGGCAGATTCTCAACCACTGCGCCACCAGGGAAGCCCCCGCTTGACTTTTAATAGAAAATTTTATTGTAGAATTGGAGGCTCTGCTTTTCTCAAGAAAGTCAAGCAAGTCATAGTGTTTACCAGTTTTAAGTTTAAAAAAGACAAAATGATTAGAATTTGATAATCTAAATCGATTTTCACCTTTTCTGGTTCTTCATAGTTTTTTTTTTTTAATTTACAGGAAAAAAAGATTTATCAAAATTTCTTGCTAAAAAAAAAAAAGAAAATGTCTTGCTAAACCTGTCTTAGAAATAGCAGCATATTTTAATCAGAGATTTGTAAGTATTTTTTTCTTTATTTAGGAAATTAGATATTGATTTTGTGGAAG
This sequence comes from Balaenoptera ricei, assembly GCF_028023285.1. NCBI lineage: Eukaryota > Metazoa > Chordata > Mammalia > Artiodactyla > Balaenopteridae > Balaenoptera > Balaenoptera ricei. Next base: position 39,645,992 of record NC_082650.1, on the reverse strand, counting down.
AAATGGCTTCCACAGTAAAACACTTGACAGGATATAGCAATACAATCTGAGCTGGCATGCAAAATTTGAATGAGAGCAAAACACACACAAAACTCACCCTTCAAAAAACAAAACAAACCAAATCCTCAGTCAGAAAGCCTTCACCAAATCTATCTACAGCTAGTGAATGTTTAAGTTATTTTCTTGCAATTTCTCTTTCTTGATGTCATTTTCCTTACTTTTTTCCGTTTGTGAAAATATCTGTGTGTTCACATATTTTAGAGAGTCTATAACATCAATGGGAAGGAAGAGAAAAAGAGTAGGGTATGAACACAGGAAAAGGGAAGAATTTGAATTCTGTTAAAAGTTATATGGCTTTGGACAACTTGGTCTTTTCCATTAATGCTTTTAGTGAATTTTTTTTAAAAAATCAAAGCTAGATCTCATAATAGGTATGGTCCATTTGGTTTCATCATATTTATGAAATGCCTATTATTAGGCTATACCCAAAACTGGTCAACTCAAGAATGGGGACTCTAGGAGACATTTCCTATTTCAGTCTAGCAAGAGATCAAGACAAACACATTTTTTCACAAACATATTTTATTAGACGAATTGAGAAGAACCAATGAGGGGGGAAAAAAGCTTTGTCCTAAAAAATGTACCTGTAGTAATAGCATTTTATATTGTATTCTCTGAAAGATATTTCAAGTCTAATGTAGTCCTATTCTAGCACTAAAGCAAACAGTCGGCATACTGAGTTGAAGGGCACACAGTCTAGGGCCCGTGGTATAAAGACAGATTAATGAAGCAGTCAGGTAACTAAGGTCTGGAGCTGGGTGGACTCCTCACTAGCTGGGTGAGACCTTGGACAGCATACTTCTGGGCTTCTCAACAGTAAATATTTGTTTTGAAGGTTGTTGACTAGAAATGATGACTACCTTGGATCATTTTATGATTCTAGGACGTCCCTTAAATATTGTTGCTTAGTAGTTACTAGTCATTATATCTTGGCTAATCTATGATTATTATAATGACATTAACATTTGTGATGTAGCTAATAAAATCAACCAACAGGAACTGAGACATATTTCTAACTTGCTTCCTCAGATAAGATCTCAGCAAATTGTTTAATTAAAAGGTTGTACTGAACTCTTAATTGCACATTCTATAGCAGTGTAGGCTGTTCTTTAGCTATGTGGCATTAGTTTTCAGTTCTGATGTATCCATTTATGAATCTCGTGGTTTTGGGGAAGTTACCTGAACTCTCTGCTGCTTCAATTTGTCAGTAAAATGGGGGTAAAAATGCTTGTATCACAGTTTCATTATGGGATTAAATGAAATGATGAAATATGATATAAATAATAATGATGAATAGACCTATACTGCAATCATAATTCCCTGTCTTTACTATACTGTATTGTTCTGTAGACTTTGAGGTTTTGCCCATATGATGATTTCATTTGTCAGCATATATAAGCTATTTTCAGAATTACTGAAAGAATTGTTAAAATGCAGATTTTTGGCCACATTCCCAGATATTTTTATCAAGCATCTTGGATACCCTTTGAGAAACACTAATTTTCCTTTATAAATGTGTCCCAAACTAGTTGATCATCAAAATCACATGAAAGCTTTGTAAAAAACATTCCTAGGGTTCCATCTTGAAGGTTCTGATTTGGCAGATCTGGTGCAAGGCGTTGGAACTTCTTTTGCAAAAGTTACCACACTGATTTTGATATTTGCAAACCACTGCTTTACAGCCTTACCGTATCTCTAATTTTTTATTCATAAAGCTTTTGGCTGTGCTTACTGTGTATGAACGAGGAAATACCGTTGTGGATACGTGCTTCAACTAGTCCACATCAAGTTACAGGAGTGAAAAGGATGAGGTTGCATGTCTGCATTTGCATGCATTACCCAGATCAACAGTCTTCTTACCCTTGGTTGCATAGCTGCATTAAGTAAATCCAAGTGCTGAGCCCATGCATCAAAGAATCCCTGCGTGAGAAAGGACTATAGGAGACCATCTAGTTCAAACCTCTTATGTTTCACAGAGGAGAAAAATGAGACTCAGAGCTTTTCCCAAGGCTATGGGCAAGACTAGGACCAACACTTGGATTTCTGCCCCCAGCTCAGTTCCATTTCCATCACAATCGGCTGACTCTGATTCTGCCATTTCAGGAACCTTCAACACCTATGAAACCAGTTTCTCTAGTGTCGGCTGTAGGCTTCCCAGCAGGCATAGAAAGTGCTCTGTAACTCAGCTTTCTTACTTACCTGCCCAGCTGTCTGAAAGTGAGAGCTTCTTCTTTTCTGACTCCAGTTCTCTGTCCTGAATAAAAAGAAGCAGGAAGGTCTCTGAGGGACTGAAGGTTCTCACCAGGAGAGGCAGCCTGTTCCAGCAGTGGCATCATCTTCTCAGTCACCTTCTCGATTCTTCGTCTTAGCCAGAGCAATCTGTGCCTTTTCTCAAACTCCATATCTCTGTATAGCAGAGCCATCATCATCTTAGTCTGTCTTCTTATTCTTGCATCATTTTTTCCCCCTGGCATTTCTTACATCACTTTAGTTGCCCTTATTTGGATACTGTTCAGCTCTGAAGAGCCATTACAATCAACAAATATTAAGTACCACTACTCTGTCCCAAGAACAGTCTTGGGTATCAGAGATGTAAAATGAAGCCAGCATGGTCCTAGTTTCGGAAGAATTCACAGTATCACAGGGAGGGAGAGCAGTATAAAAAATGCTACAGGAGTGCTTGAGAGTGTCACAGGAGCCACGGCTACCACTTCTTAGGGGAATCCAGGAAGGCTTTTGGAAGGAGGGGACATTGGTCTGTTTTGAGTGCAAAAACTATAACCCTCAGTATAAATGAGCAGTATTTTGCAACCACATGAAGAGAATGTTTCAAAGGCTTAATGAGGAGAGCCAGTGCAATTGAGATTAATAAGGCAAAACGTCAGCATGATGGAGAGAAGGGGACACTGCAACATGTGGCCGAAGACCTGGATCTTCTCCTCAAGGTAACCCCTAACCTATGTAACCTTGGCCAATCCAGTCAGATTCCTTAGACCTCACTTGACTGCTTGTTCAATTCATTCAAATAATGAAATTCATGTTATAGGCTGTCCAACATACTTGGGATACAGTCAAGTGGAGCAAAAGTGCCTCCCAGACACATTTTTTTTTTTCTGAGCTGAGGCTCTGTGTTGAGTAGTTGTTGACCTAATCAAGAGAAGCTTTGGAGGGAGAGTGCTCCAGCCGGTGGCCTGAATGTGAAGGTGAAAGGCGTATGTCTGGGAGTTACACGTCCTGAATGGGGAGCAGTTTCTTTCACCTGCCAGACCCAAGGTGGGGGGAGGAGTGGCAAGAGGTGAGGCTGGGAAGTAAGCGGAGTGTAGATCAGGGAGGGTGTTGTTAGCCATGCTAAGGAACTGGGTGACGTTTTCTTGGCATAAGGGGAGTAGTCAGAGAACTGAGGTAGTGATATTTGCTTGGCTAGTGTAAAGAATGGACTAGGGGACAACAAAATGGAGGCAGGGTAATGAGTGAAGAGGATCATCTAATCTAGAGAGGCTGGTGCCCTTAACTAGGGTAGTGAAAGAGCCGAGCAGTCGGTCCATTGGTTCAAGAGCTATTTAGAGAATAGACTTTGTATGACTTGATGATCATGGAAGGTGAGGGGAAAGGATGCCTGCTGCGTTTCTGACTTGTGCAACTGGATGGATTATAGTGCTGTTCGCTGAGAAAGAAAACACAGGAGGAGGAACAAGTTTCAAAAGGAAGATGAAGATCTGTAACAGGAGGGGATGAGACCCGCTGATGTGTCCTGGGCTCTTCGGTGTTAACTGGCCTTCCATGCTGAGAACATCACACACATTGTCCCACTTAATCTTCTCAACTGTGGGAGGTATTATTATGTGCACTCAGAAGATGTGGGAGCTGAGGCTCAGAGAGCTTAATGCCTCACATAACATTCCTCAGCTAACAAGGAGTGGAGCCAAAAGTTCAGACCAGAATGCTAAGCCGGCTGTAGTTCCTTCTAAAGCACACATACCTTCTATTCTATCACTCTGCTTTCCTTTTAGCTCTGACACATTTAAAATAGGTCACTTGTAGAACACAAATAGCTGTAGACTTTATGGATTGTTAAATCAAAGGCATAAACTCTACCTTCTAATTTATTATGTCTCACTTGGAATCCTGCAGCTGCCTCCAAACTCATCTCTTGAATCCACTCTTCTTTCTCAATCTATTCCATTTGCTGTAGCCAAAGTGATCTTTTTAAAATTCAATTTGGATTGTCACACTGTTGCTTAAAAGACTTCAGTGGCTTCCCAATACTTTTAGAATAGTAGACCCAATCTTTAACAGGCCTCAATGATGTAGCCCCTGTTAAGTGAGCTACTCCATCTTGTGCCATTTCTTACCTTCTTCTCTGCGTTTGGGCCACACTAGCCTTCCTTCAGTTCCTGAAATGTGCCGTGCTCTTCTCTTCTGCTTCAAATACTCTCTTTCTACCTCTATACCAGATGTTCCTTTCCTCCATATCTCAGCTCGTATTATCAATGCGTCAGGTTCTGATATACTCACATAAGTCCTCATAATTTTTCATCTACAACTTACCACAGTTTGTATTCATACACGGATTTGTGTTGATTATTTTTTTCTCACCCATTAGATTCCATGAAAGTAGTTATATAATTCTTGCCAGGCATATCATTGGCACTCAGTAGATATTTTCTAAGTGAATTAATAAATTTCTAAATGGATGAACATGATTCTGTATTAGCTAATTTATGTTTGATTATGTATTTGGTATATTACTGTTTCGAATTTAAAAAGAACATTTTTTTGATTCCTATGAAATAAACTGAGTTTTAGTCATATACAATATTATTTTTTAATACCTCAATGATACAGTATTTCCCCTGGTATTATATTTTAATTGTTTTTCCCTTTCTGAAGTCAGTTTTCCTTTGCTCAATAAATGAAGGTAATTCCAATAGCATAGGGGTAATTACTAAATTGACATTTTTTTGGATAAAACCAATTAAACCAAAGCAATTAAAACTTGGAAATGACAACTATAAAAGAACAATATGTCATCATTCAGTGTTCCAATGAAGGATGGAAATGTGTTATAATTTGTTTTTAAATGTGACATCTTTATTGCACTTGCTAATTGAGACTTTCCATCCCAGCCTTGCTGAAAATAATTTAGAGTTTTCAGGAGTGATATCTTATTTTTTTTCCCCTCAAGAATGATTCTCTGCCATGTGACTATCATAGACTAACAAATGACGCTTGGATAAGGGAAGGCTGCTATTAATGTGTAAGCCCACAGCCCGAAATTGGAGATGGGCTGTCAGTACTCAAAATAGGCTCCCAGGACTCTGGGCTGAACAAATGATGGGACTGTGGGATGGAATCTAGCATGAGAGATTTTTGCATTCTATTCTACCCATATATTGCTGAGACCCTCTGGAATTGTCTACTGAACATTGACAGTCATGGTTATCTAGACTTTCGATCTCTAAGAGCTATCTGAGGGCCTTAGATTACCCGAGTGTTAAACATTTTTTTTTTAAACTTGTATAGCCTATAATTCCACATGGAAGAAGGGTGGAATAAAAGGTAGGTAGAAGAAGGCTGACAAGTTAGTGATTAAAGTTATGGTTGTTACAGGAGAAGGGTGCTGGCCACTAGGGCCATGATTTATGATACAGTCCAGTGTTTGCCAGCAATGAATATCCTGATCCCCTAGAATTCCGGAATTAGTCGAGGGGGTCCACAAAGCCATGCATCTGTGTCTGAATAAATACTGTCACATATCATATATACTAACATTTTTCAAATGTATATAGATTATTGTTATAAAAATAAGGGTTAATTTCTTTAAAATGTTTATTTTATAGTACCTTTTCAACTGTTAAATGTTTTCTCAATCAACAGATATCTAAAAAGTGTAGGTTCTTCAACTTTGAGGAGTCATCTTGCTATTAAACCTCAATAAACATAGTTGTAGCTTCCACACTCCAGGATGTACAATCTGTTCTGTTTGTTTGTTTTCCCCACACCTACTATTTCTGAGAATCCTCAGAGCCTATGAATCTACCCTGGGTGCTAGCTGTCACTTTTTCTGGTCTGGCGCTCTGGTCTCCCTGCTCACCATTCCCTGCTGTCTCCTAAAGCTTTCTGATGCTGTTGCAACTCTCTCTAGTCTGTGTCATCTTAGACTGTCCCCAGGGTACTCCCTTTGTTGCCCAAAGCAGAGATATCACTAAGATGGTTGTAGTGCATAGTAAACTTTACCAAAGACTTGAGGATAATATGAGAGAATTATAGTGCAGAGAAAAGAAACCTAGAACTAGATATTCAACATCATTACTACACGAGTCCGTTCATTGTGCCCATTTGCCGGGGCCCGCTACTGGTTGGCTCTCTCCTTAGTATCCAGCTGACCACCTTGTTTCAGGTTTCTGCCCACCTTCCACAGGCAAGGTTACTTCAGTCTTGTTCTGCCTCCCTGGATTCTAGGCTAGAATCCTTCTCCCTACACATAGAGAAATCAGTATATATTATGATCGTTATATTTTTGGCATTTATGCAATTCATACCCCAGTGAATACAACTTTTAAATTACAACAGTAAGTAACTGTTAGGGCCTGAATCTCATCATTCCAAACTGGAATTCTCATTTAACTAAGCCCCTTTCCACCCCAACAGTCTACTCCCAAGCAAGACGGCTTTCCAGTCAAAGAGGTGAATGCTTTTATTTTTTTCATAAAGCCTTAGAAGAACTCAGAAATCACTTCTAAGCAAGGCTCATGGTCACGATATGGACATGTGCTTCCCTAATAGACTTTACAAGCAGAAACCTTCCCATAACCACAGGAAGGCCTGACCTTCATCGAGTGCGGTAGCAGAATGGCTGCCTTGCTCTCCTGCACACACCCCAGAGGCTGGGCCTTTTCCCCTTACAAATTACACCCACCATACCCACTAGTGATATGATGTTAAAAAGTAGTTTTTATCCTTGAAAAAAAATTAGAAACCATCATTATTGTGGGATAAGTACTGGCCCAGATGTCCAGTGACATGATGTCTAGACTTGATTCTGAAATTAACCAGATCTCCATCATACCTGCAATCTGGTCTCTTCCTCATCTTTGAATTCAGGGTTGCTTTTTGTTTGTTTGTTTGTTTGCTTAATTTTTGTTTATTAATTTGCTGATGACCAGAGTTCCTTCTAGCCCCCAAATTCTCAGATATTTCCAAGTTACTTATACATTGTCATTTTTTGGTTTCTCTTGACAGTCTTTAATGGCATTGATTCGTTTGACTTTGCAGCAATTCCATTAATTTGTAAAATAGGAAAAAGAAACTGGATTAGGTATGCTGTGGTTAAGGTCACACTGAGACTCATGAGTCTCTTGTGTAAAATGCTACATTTCAATTTTTTAAATTAACCTATTGAAATATTTCTATATATTTTTAAATTCGGAAAACATACTTATTAATCTTCATCCAGCTACTGAACTTCACAGGTCATTAAAAATGTGTTATGAGAAGTTAGTCACTTGCCCCCAGTTATAGATGGTGATGGAATTAGAAAATGAATCATATGTTTCCATATTACCCTTAATTTTAAAAATGGAAGTTACCACTGGAATAAATTAAAGGGAGAGACAGCCAGATTGCAGCTAATATTTTAAAAATGCAGTTTTAAGAAGACTAAAAATTCTATTGTTGTAATTACTACTATGTAATTACTACTATGGATATGAAAAATAGAGATGAGAATGACTCAACATACGTTTCTCAGATAAATCTGGAGGCAGGTTATAGAAAGGATTAAAAGAAAGAGAACACTCTTAAGCTGAAAAGAGTTTACCTCATGCATAGAATGCAGCAGCAAAATGGCCATTCTACTTGGCCTCAGTTGAACAAATGCCTGTGGGGAAAAAAATAGCGAAATATTCTGCTTTGACCGGGCTAGCTTATCTTAAATTAAAAATACATCAAAGAAACATGGTGTTTCAAACTACAGAAAGCCTCCTGATTTAGAATTTACTGGGAAACAGGTTTCAAATTTTAATCTTGGCAATTAAAATACTTTAAAATATGAAGACTATTCAAGTTAACAGATGATCGGTACTTCTACTTTCTATCCATGTTTCAGAGAGGTTTTGCTGGGGAAAGTGACATACACAAGTAGGTAAAGAACAAACAAGCAAACAAAAAAAAACCCAAACCTATGTACACTTGTATTGTTTTCATTGTTTCCACACCTGTGATAGGGGCTTCTGAAGATGCCAGAACACTTCACTCTCGATTACATATCGTCACTGTCCTGCAGACCCCAGCGTGCAAAGTTTTGAGATTTTCAGAAACCTCAGTACTCTAGGGTGGAGTATGTAGCTTGGAATTTAAGCGTCAACACCCCTGCGACTGAAAGACTCAGGGACGGTTGCCTGGTGACACATGAGTAACGTGAACCAGAGCACTCGTAGTTCAAATGAAACTAGAGCTGTCATATACATTCTGGATGGATTTTTCTTTAAGCTCACACTTTTCAGTAGAAGTAAAATTTTTTTATTAAAATTTATCCATCTAGCTCAGAAAATTCCAAGTTTTGGGGGTTATTGCAACAAATACACCTAGTCCAGAGGTCTTAAAAGTGAAACAAATTGGCTTTTAAAATTTTATAAATGAATTAGAATAGCTTTAATCACTACTTTCCCCTTTCTTTCCTGGCTATTTTTGTTAAATGATTGGGACGTTTATGTGGGTTTAAGTGTGTAAGGTAAGAGGAGTGAAAGAGGTAACAACTGAAAGCTACTTAATTACTAGAAATAAAACTGTAAGAATCTAAGTCCTCCTGCCTACACTGCAAATGAAAAATAAGGGCATACTTTAGTCGTTGAAGAAACATTGCATGACAGGGACTAGGGAAACTAAGCCTCAAAGAGGTTAAAGAATCTGCCCAGTGTCATGCAATTTGTGGTACCAAGAGCACAGGTTAGACTCTAACACCCCCACCAACCTTACAAACAGGCGGAAGATACAATGCTGAGAATTCAGGAAAGTCTTTGCCCTGTCTTTCCCAAATACCACTCCTCTTCCATTAGCTAATTTGTGGAAGTGCCACAATTGACAATTTGCTTCTTTGGTCTGAGACTTTGGAGTTTTCCTTGTAGGGAACCACACGTAGATCACATTCCTGTGAACAAATTAAGTAAATATTTTCCAAAAGCTGGTTTGGGTAGGATGAAGGGGAAGAGGACATTGGAAGGTCTATGGCAGGAGCAGGGCCTGGGGAGGAGAACAAGAGGAAATGGATGAAGGAAGACGGTGAAGGGTGCAAAGCATTTGGTCTGGGAGAATATGCAGTTGACCAGAGGTTAGATATATTGTTGTAATGAAATTGTGCTCCAGAATGTGTTCATGCTGTTGTCTCCCTTACTCTCTGCCTTTTATGTATTCATTTTCAGCATTTGTCCTATTATTAACAGCTGTTTTACATTGACCACATTTCAGAACATTACTTATGATCTTTTTTATTCAGAAGGTGCACATCTATAAATGATGCTTCCCCCAAATATAGTTGAATTAAATGAGATCTTCTTCAATCTTGACTTTTTCTTAGTCCATTTTTTTTACAATCTCTTTGAGAGATGGAGAGAGATATTTTAGTCAATATCATCCAGGATGTTCTGGCCTCTCAAAATGACTCTCCAGGGTCAACAAGCTTTAGTGAGTAGTTCTTTTTGCTATTTTTAATGTATCCATGTATTTATCCATGCTTCCTTTTCGCTTCACTTTACCCCTGCTAGTGAGGATCTTTGAGAATTTTCTGTAATTATTCTACTCTTCAGATTATTACAAACAGAGTCAGCTTTTTAGTGTTTTCTTCAGTTATTTTAATTATGAGGAATTTGGGGGAATTTTTCTATACTAAAATTCATCATTATCCTTAATCAAATGTCAAAGGATAACAATAAAAATCTGATGTGAAATGGATCAAAGGGGCAGGATGACTTGAAAGGTCTTTCTTGGTTCAGGAGCACTGCCAGCCTAGGGTTTAAAGCAGCAATGCTTAAAATGCCAACACAGAGCACTTATATCAAATTCAATAACATAAGCTTCCTATCTGCACAGACAGGATCTGCAGATGATGTGGACTGCACAGTTAGATCGATGTGAAGTTCACCCAAAAAGCACTCATTGAACACCTACTATCCACTGTCCACACTTAGACCCCATTTGTTGTTGCTACCCTAGAGGTATGATCTTCTGCGGGTAAAACAAGTCACCAACATAGAACGTTTAGTGAAAACCATATTAAACTAATTTAATGGTGAACTTCAGGGTTGGTTATCGGAGTAAAAGGTGAAAGAGCCAGCCCAGGGGATGACTGATGTAACAAAGGCCATCAGTATATGTCCTGATAGAGCAAGTCTGGACAAAGTTAGTTTTATAATTTAATTTTTAATTTACTACAAGGTAATTTTAATAAGGTCGAAAATTGGATGTGTAGATCTCCAAGGCTGTGTGCATGTGTTGGTATACTTTGCTAAAACCACCAGTAAACAGTCCATTCTTTTGGGTGATACATACTGTTAGACCCTGAAGCAACATCAGTTATAGATTTTTTTCAGTATATTATTAGAGAAAGATGGAGAAGAATCTGACCTAACCTTTACTCCAGTTCAGTTATTCTCAGACTTGTGTGACAGTAAGAATCTTCCAGAGTGCTTGCAATACATATGGTGTCAAACACACAAGATTCAAGGTTCTAGGGAAGGCACTGGGAACCTGTATTGTTAACAAACTTCCCATGTGAGTCTTCTGAGCAGGCAGGTTTGGGAAACACTGCTCTAGTTCATCTGGCATAAGATTAATTTTAGGTAAGTAGGCTTTTTACCCACCCTCTCTTCCTCTATTTCTCCCGCTCTCCCCCATTAGAATTTTTTTAAAACTTAGAACTTAGAATTTTTTTAAATCTTAGAACTGCTTTTGCTGCATCCCATAGGTTTTGGGTTGTCGTGTTTTCATTGTCATTTGTTCCTAGCTATTTTTTGATTTCCTCTTTGATTTCTTCAGTGATCTCTTGGTTATTAAGTAGTGTATTGTTTAGCCTCCATATGTTTTAAGATCGTAAGCGCTAATTTGCTTTAAATTCACTATGTTAGTCTCCAGGCATAGGTGAGCTAACAGTTTTCCCAGAGACCTCATTTTTTTTTTGCCTTCTTTTTCCCACAAGTTAATCAAGCGTTAAGGTGAAAAATCTAGTTCTTCTCTGTGGAGTGGCTCATAACAAAGAAGAAGAATTAATTTACACTGCCTGGTGTCAGAATGTAATATGATTACGTTGGCAAAGCTATAAAAAGAAATATCCAAACCTCATAAAAAAAAAAAATTCAAAAGAGGTCACTGTTAGAGCAGATGGATGAAGCAGAGTACTTGATCATTTAGTAGTTACTGAGCTAAAAGTATATTCAGGCCAAGGTGTATACAGCTAGGGCGGCTGCGAGAAGGTCACCAAATCATAATTACAGCTTTCAATGATAGAGTTCAGAATTTTACAGTAAGATGCATATTTATTTGTATAAAATGAAAAATTAAAAATGTATAAAGATGACTAAAAGATCTGGTAAATACAGTGCAGTCAACTGTCAGCTACCCCTACGGAATGTAATAGTGGGTTTCCTTTGCTGCATTCTTTGGGGCCTTCTCTACTTAGTAATCAGAAAATATCTTTACATACAGTGCAAACTTATTTTCATATTTTAACCAAAAACTGCAAAGAAAAAGTACAGCAAAAATTAATAAAGTCTAAAATTAAACCAAAAAAAATCTAAGAATCTTTTTTTTAAAATTTTTTTTAACATCTTTATTGGAGTATAATTGCTTTACAATAGTGTGTTAGTTTCTGCTCTGTAACAAAGTGAATCCGCTATACATATACATATCCCCATATCTCCTCCCTCTTGCGTCTCCCTCCTACCCTCCCTATCCCACCCCTCTAGGTGGTCACAAAGCACTGAGCTGATATCCCTGTGCTATGCGGCTGCTTCCCACTAGCTATCTATTTTACATATGGTAGTGTATATAAGTCCATGCCACTCTCTCACTGCGTCCCAGCTAACCATTCCCCCTCCCCGTGTCCTCAAGTCCATTCTCTACGTCTGCATCTTTATTCCTGTCCTGCCCATAGGTTCTTCATGACCTTTTTTTTTTTTTTAGATTCCATATATATGTGTTAGCATACGGTATTTGTTTTTCTCTTTCTGACTTACTTCACTCTGTATGACATACTCTAGGTCCATCCACCTCACTACAAATAACTCAATTTCGTTTCTTTTTATGGCTAAGTAATATTCTTTTGTATATATGTGCCACATCTTCTTTATCCATTCATCTGTCAATGGACACTTAGGTTGCTTCCATGTGCTGGCTATTGTAAGTAGAGCTGCAATGAACATTGTGGTATATGACTCTTTTTTTTTTTTAACATCTTTATTGGAGTATAATTGCTTTACAGTGGTGTGTTAGTTTCTGCTTTATAACAAAGTGAATCAGTTATACATATACATATGTTCCCATATCTCTTCCCTCTTGCGTCTCCCTCCCTCCCACCCTCCCTATCCCACCCCTCTAGGTGGTCACAAAGCACCGAGCGGATATCCCTGTGCTATGCGGCTGCTTCCCACTAGCTATCTATTTTACGTTTGGTAGTGTATATATGTCCATGCCACTCTCTCACTTTGTCCTAGCTTACCCTTCCCCCTCCCCGTATCCTCAAGTCCATTCTCTAGTAGGTCTGTGTCTTTATTCCCAGCTTGCCCCTAGGTTATTCATGACCTTTTTTTTTTTTCTTAGATTCCATATGTATGTGCTAGCATATGGTATTTGTTTTTCTCTTTCTGACTTAACTTCACTCTGTATGACAGACTCTAGGTCCATCCACCTCACTACAAATAACTCAATTTCGTTTCTTTTTATGGCTGAGTAATATTCTTTTGTATACGTGTGCCACATCTTCTTTATCCATTCATCTGTCGATGGACACTTAGGTTGCTTCCATGTCCTGGCTATTAGAGCTAAATACAGCTGCAGTGAACATTGTGGTACATGACTCTTTTGGAATTATGGTTTTCTCAGGGTATATGCCCAGTAGTGGGATTGCTGGGTCGTATGGTAGTTCTATTTTTAGTTTTTTAAGGAACCTCCATACTGTTCCCCATAGTGGCTGTATCAATTTACATTCCCACCAAAAGTGCAAGAGGGTTCCTTTTCTCCACACCCTCTCCAGCATTTATTGTTTGTAGAGTTTTTGATGATGGCCATTCTGACCAGTGTGAGGTGATACCTCATTGTAGTTTTGATTTGCATTTCTCTAATGATTAGTCATGTTGAGCATCCTTTCATGTGTTTGTTGGCAATCTGTATATCTTCTTTGGAGGAATGTCTATTTAGGTCTTCTGCCCATTTTTGGATTGGGTTGTTTGTCTTTTTCGATATTGAGCTGCATGAGCTGCTTGTAAATTTTGGAGATTCATCCTTTGTCAGTTGCTTCATTTGCAAATATTTTCTCCCATTCTTAGGGTTGTCTTTTCGTCTTGTTTATGGTTTCCTTTGCTGTGCAAAAGCTTTTAGGTTTCATTAGGTCCCATTCGTTTATTTTTGTTTTTATTTCCATTTCCCTAGGAAGTGGGTCAAAAAGGATCTTGCTGTGATTTACGTCATAGACTGTTCTGCCTATGTTTTCCTCTAAGAGTTTTACAGTGTCTGGCCTTACATTTAGGTCTTTAATCCATTGGGAGTTTATTTTTGTGTATGGTGTTAGGGAGTGTTCTAATTTCATTCTTTTACATGTAGCTGTCCAGTTTTCCAGGCACCACTTATTGAAGAGGCTGTCTTTTCTCCATTGTATATGCTTGCCTCCTTTATCAAACATAAGGTGACCATATGTGCGTGGGTTTATCTCTGGGCTTTCTGTCCTGTTCCACTGATCTATATTTCTGTTTTGGTGCCAGTACCATGCTGTCTTGATTACTGTAGCTTTGTAGTATAGTCTGAAGTCCAGGAGCCTGATTCCTCCAGCTCCGTTTTTTTTTCCAAGATTGCTTTGGCTATTCGGGGTCTTTTGTGTTTCCATACAAATTGTGAAATTTTTTCTTCTAGTTCTGTGAAAAATGACATTGGTAATTTGATAGGGATCGCATTGAGTCTGTAGATTGCTTTGGGTAGTATAGTCATTTTCACAATGTTGATTCTTCCAATCCAAGAACATGATATATCTCTCCATCTGTTTGTATCATCTTTAATTTCTTTCATCAGTGTAATAGTTTTCTGCATACAGGTCTTTTGTCTCCTTAGGTAGGTTTATTCCTGGGTATTTTATTCTTTTTGTTGCAATGGTAAATGGTAGTGTTTCCTTAATTTCTCTTTCAGAGTCTTCATCATTAGTGTATAGGAATGCAGGAGATTTCTGTGCATTAATTTTGTATCCTGCTACTTTACCAAATTCATTGATTAGCTATAGTAGTTTTCTGGTAACGTCTTTAGGATTCTCTATGTGTAGAATCATGTCATCTGCAAACAGTGACAGCTTTCCTTCTTCTTTTCCGATTTGGATTCCTTTTATTTCTTTTTCTTCTCTGATTGCTGTGGCTAAAACTTCCAAATCTATGTTGAATAATAGTGGTGAGAGTGGGCAACCTTGTCTTGTTCCTGATCTTAGAGGAAATGGTTTCAGTTTTTCACCATTGAGAATGATGTTGGCTGTAGGTTTGTCACATATGGGCTTTATTATGTTGAGGTAGGTTCCCTCTATGCCTACTTCCTGGAGAGTTTTTATCATAAGTGGGTGTTGAATTTTGTCGAAAGCTTTTTCTGCTTCTATTGAGATGATCATATGGTTTTTATCCTTCAATTTGATAATATGGTTTATCACATGGATTGATTTGCGTATACTGAAGAATCCTTGCATTCCTGGGATAAACCCCACTCGATCATGGTGTATGGTCCTTTTAATGTGCTGTTGGATTCTGTTTGCTAGTATTTTGTTGAGGATTTTTGCATCTATGTTCATCAGTGATATTGGCCTGTAGTTTTCTTCCTTTGTGACATCTTTGTCTGGTTTTGGTATCAGGCTGATGCTGGCCCCATAGAATGAGTTTGGGAGTGTTCCTCCCTCTGCTATATTTTGGAAGAGTTTAAGAAGGTTATGTGTTAGCTCTTCTCTATATGTTTGATAGAATTCGCCTGTGAAGCCATCTGGTCCTGGGTTTTTGTTTGTTGGAACATTTTTAATCACAGTCTCAATTTCAGTGCTTGTGATTGGTCTGTTTATATTTTTTATTTCTTCCTGGTTCAGTCTCGGAGGGTTGTGCCTTTCTAAGAATTTATCCATTTCTTCCAGGTTGTCCATTTTATGGCGTATAGTTGCTTGAGTAATCTCTCATGATCCTTTGTATTTCTGCAGTGTCAGTTGTTACTTCTCCTTTTTCATTTCTAATTCTATTGATTTGAGTCTTCTCCCTTTTTTCTTGATGAGTCTGGCTAATGGTTTATCAATTTTGTTTATCTTCTCAAAGAACCAGCCTTTAGTTTTATTGACCTTTGCTATTGTTTCCTTCATTTCTTTATCATTTACTTCTGTTCTGATCTTTATGAATTCTTTTCTTCTGCTAACTTTGGGTTTTTTTGTTCTTCTTTCTCTAATTGCTTTAGGTGTAAGGTTAGGTTGTTTATTTGAGATGTTTTTTGTTTCTTGAGGTAGGATTGTATTGCTATAAAGTTACCTCTTAGAACTGCTTTTGCTGTTGCTGCATCCCATAGGTTTTGGGTTGTTGTGTTTTCATTGACATTTGTTTCTAGGTATTTTTTGATTTCCTCTTTGATTTCTTCAGTGATCTCTTGGTTATTAAGTAGTGTATTGTTTAGCCTCCATGTGTTTATATTTTTTATAGATTTTTTTTCTGTAATTGATATCTAGTCTCATAGCATTGTGGTCGGAAAAGATACTTGATACAATTTCAATTTTCTTAACTTTACCAAGGTTTGATTTGTGACCCAAGATATGATCTATCCTAGAGAATGTTCCATGAGCACTTGAGAAGAAAGTTTATTCTGTTGTTTTTGGATGGAATGTCCTATAAATATCAATTAAGTCCATGTTGTTTAATGTACCATTTAAAGCTTGTGTTTCCTTATTTATTTTCATTTTGGATGATCTGTCCATTGGTGAAAGTGGGATGTTAAAGTCCCCTACTATTATTGTGTTGTTGTCGATTTCCCCTTTTATGGCTGTTAGCATTTGCCTTATGTATTGAGGTGCTCCTATGTTGGGTGCATAAATATTTACAATTGTTATATCTTCTTGAATTGATCCCTTGATCATTATGTAGTGTCCTTCTGTGTCTCTTGTAATAGTCTTTATTTTAAAGTCTATTTTGTCTGATACGTGAATTGCTACTCTGGCTTTCTTTTTATTTCCATTTGCATGGAATATCTTTTTCCATCCCCTTACTTTCAGTCTGTATGTGTCCCTAGGCCTGAAGTGGGTCTCCTGTAGACAACATATGTATGGGTCTTGTTTTTGTGTCCATTCAGCCAGTCTGTGTCTTATGTTTGTAGCATTTAATCCATTTAGGGGACTGCTGCCTGTGTTCTGGTGGATGAGCCTGGATCTTGTCTTTCTGTTGGGCAGGACTACATCTTACTCTTCTGCCATCTTGAAGGTCTCCCCCAAATCTTAGAATCTTTAAACAAGCATTTATATTGACCTTTTACTATTTTCAGTGAATTCTGCTAATTGTTGTGACATGGAAGAAAAGTTGGAAGGTAAAACTAACACAACTAAAAATAACAATAATTAAGTTATAGATGAAATTATACCACAACCAATAGGAATTTGCTTCCATGTTATTCTGTAAAAGGATTTTAAGGCATCTGAATGTGTGTGTTCACAGATTATATAATTATACTGTGTAGGTATATTATATAATAGTTAATAAGAAGTATAAAAAGAACAAGAAGTAATTTTTACTCAAACTTGTGTATATTATTTCAATCACATGATCTTCATTTTTATGATTCAAAATTGAGTTAAAGTTTCATAACACATGAATTGAACAATATCTTGAGTTTGGTTTAGTATTATGGAGAATATGTTGATCAAGGAGAGAAAATATGCATATGGTAGTAGCATAGTAGGTGAGCTCTTAAGTGGGTTCTGGATCCCTAACTTCATTACTCTAGTTATTTGTATTCTATTCTAATCTCTTCCAAATTTATAAAGGCCTATGATTCTATTGGAGTGGCCCAAAAGTTCATTTGGGTTTTTGCATAAGATGTTACAGGAAAACCCGAATGAACTTTTTGGCCAACCCAACGGAGTGGCGACAATATAATGAAATAATTAAAAGACCATGTTTTGGAATCAGACATAACAGGGCTTTGGATCGTAATTTAGAGACAGTTCCTAATATTTGGAAGACAAAATTTCAGTTGTCTCATTTGAATTATGGAGATAATCCTCCCCCCCCTTCTGTATCTCTAACATTTGTTATAAGGATTAAATGAAATAATGTATATGAAGGAATTCACTACCTTGCTAAGTAAGGACTCTACTAAGAATAGCTGTTTTAAATGCATATAGATGATAATTATTTTAATTATCAACTAGGGTTTCTTTACTCCTTTATACTTCCTTTAATGCTTTCTATAGACACTATTCGCTGAGGAGTGGTATACATTATCCAGGTTAAAAGTTGACTTAACTTTCTGATTAGCTTTTTAAAATGAAAACAAAGAGCAAAGTTTTGAAAGTCAAAGTTGTCTCTAGAAAATAACTTGACTTTTTGAGAACAAAAGCTTTTTTTGAGCCATCTGAGACTAGAGAACTGAGAACAGACCTTAGAGTGAGAGAGAGTATATGATGACATAAGAGTTCCTTTTGATATTTCTGGGAGGGAAATGAATCACTAACTAGCTGGTAGGAGAAGAATTCAAGATGTGAGGAGGCCCTAGGCAATGTCTGAGTCTTTGGGATGGTGCCCAGGACTCACTGAGTTGAGCCAGAGGAGGATTAAGCAGTAGAAATTTGAATGGGGTTAGGAAATCCAAGTGTAGAAAGGACTAGGTCTTAATTCCCAGGGAAATTGAGCATTTTAAAGAAGCTCCATATCCTGTATAACTTCAGAAAGAGAAGCAATGGTGAGCTTCAGCAGATGGGCCTGAGTGCTGCTTCATGGAGTTCCCACGCCCTCAGAGCGGTGCAGGAGAGACTGAAATGACCTCAAGAAGGACACAGAGTGCTTTAAATAGGCCATGGACCCTAAATATCCTGAGGTTGGAACAAAGAGGATACGGCTGCACTTATCTCTAGTTGAGGTTATGGTTGTACCTGAGATAGCAGCAGTAGATCCCAGTGTACAATGATGAAACAGGACAAGCTGCAACTCAGTGAGGGTCAGAATGGACCCAAAATATATGGGAACCTGATGCCTTGTCCTCCTTATACTTAAGGTTCCCTTTCAAGAGGGAAAGGAAAGTGGTATTGGTGGTAGGGTATTTAAATTAACTCCTGTTTACCCCATTGGTGAAAGAGGGATTCCCACCCTGGGGTTATGGGGATGGCTAAATACATGACACCTGGCACTGGACAGGTGAGATCGGATGAAATGGACAGCAGTTTATTCATCATATATATTATTCATCATATATACTCACAGCCTGGGGGAAGAGGACACCATGCAGGGCCACACAGGGAATACACTTGGGAACAAAGTGAACAACCAGGGCTGTGAGAGGCAGGCTTTGCAGTAGTAAGGGTGGGGTGCTTCTTGGTTCCTGTGGGAGGATATGATTGGCTTGTTTGAATAATTCTGCTACTCAGAGATGAGCAGGAATTGTGCCTGATGCCTTTAATAAGGAGGGTGTTTGGCTAGGGGATGTTATCCATGGGAACTGAGTGGGGAAGGGAACTTGGGTTAGGCCATTCGAGACCTATTTTATCAAATGTCAAGGCGCACCACGTTATACTAATCCTTAATTTTTGGTTTTGTGCCACAAGTGACCCCTTGATCCCTTGACATCAATTTAAACCTTGGTGATGACTGAGACTTTTAGGGAATAAAGTAGGCACCTGACCAGGAACTTTAGAGGTGTCCCTATTTGCAATCAATAAAGGCAATTGAGAGATCTGTGTGGCATTGGTGTATGGAGTAGGTATCTCCAGGAGGTGAGCAAGAATTTTCCACTTTGTGACAAATAGGAATTCTTTAAGAAACCCATTAAGCCTCTCAATTTCACCAGCTGCCTGGAGCTGACTGCCTGGGGCCCCAGGGGAGGTGGAAGTTTGACTGAATGTCTTCTTCAAGAGCCCAGCACTGTGTATTCTGGAAATGAAATGAGTGTCTTGGTCACTCTTGGTAGTATCTAGAACTCCAAAGAGGATACAGAGCATCCTGCAGAGGACTTGTATTGTGGCCTTAGTATATGTAGAGTAATCTGTTACCTTGATTTATTCTGAGTAATTGTGGAGCAAGAGATTCCCAGAGTTCTTTGCCCCAAAGGGGGCAACTCTTAGGTAATGGCCTAAGAATTTGTAAAAATGTATAGATGGCATCAAATGTCAATTGCCTGAAGTGTGCCAACTGTACTGACTCTTGGGTCCTATCTTTTATCAGGGGCTTTTGGTTAAATGATGAGAAGGAGCAGCTCTCCTCTGAGCTCCGTCATTTATCATGGTGGCAACAGCATTAGTAAAGTGTACAAACTTCCATTGCTGTCCATTCCGTTGATCCCCAAAAGGCTCCCCAGGTATCAAAGGACTCTGGGATAGAGGTGACCTCTTCTAGCATAGTGGTATTAGTGAAGGGACTGAGAACAGGGGAGGCCACCCCCTCCAACAGATGAAATGTGCCAGAAGGCCCAGGTGTGACTCCATCTTGTAGCAAGGAAGGCTCAGGAGCCATGCCTCAAGCTGTTGAAGTGCTGCTTGGATAACTCAAGGCATAGTGGGTAGCTGGGTACAGAGGGTTGCAGGCTCAAGGTTTGTGATAGCCTCTATTTCCAGAAGAGGCCAGTATGTGGCTATCCTAATGGTGTATAGTGCAAGGCTGAGAAAGGCAGTTTCTTGCGTCAGAAGTCCATGGGCAACTTACAACCTTCATAGGTGGTCCAGAGACTCCAGGAGGCAAGAGAGGAAGTTGCTGAAGCTACAGTAAAGAGGGCTCTGAGGGCACAAACTAGAGTGCTTGTTGATTTCAATTTGGACAGATTTCTAGAGCTTTTTTTGGAAGGAGTCCCGTTTGAGGTAGGCTAATTTAGAAGAAACAGCATCAAAGACATTAAGTAAAATTAGTAAATGAGCAATATGTTGCCTCCAGAACCCAAAAGAGGCTAAAAGTTGTTGAATTTGTACTGACTTTGTGGTTGCTGAGAGGGTCAATACCTGTTTCATGACAATGTCAGAGAACCTTCAATTTACCAAGTAACTTTCAGAAATTTAATGGAAGTGGCAGGGCCTTGCACTATGTGTGGGACAATGGTTCATCCCCTTTTTGGGAGCTCCTTTGTGAGTATTTGTATATCTTTAATGAGTATGTCAAACAAATCTCCTTGGAGGAGGATGTCATTGATGTAATGTCATATCTGGAGAAAGGTGGATACAGTTAAGATCTTGCCTGTAGAGATTGTGTGCAATGGCAAGGATGCTGAAATATCCCATGGGTATCCTTGTAAAGGTGGATTGTGTCCCTTCAGTGGTAAAGGCAAACTGAGGCTGAGAGGCTGTTGAACTAGGCATTGTACAGAACATATTAGCCAAATTTATAGCATCAAAATATAGACTGGTTGCTGATTGGATGGAGTCAGCAATTTTAATAATTAAGTTGTTGGGTACAGAGGCCTTAATGGGATGGGACCATGGCTTTACAGTTGCAGCAATCCATTATGGGGCACCATTCTTTTGTTCCAGGTTTAACAGGCCAAATAGGGCTGTTAAATGCAGAAACAGTGGGAATAACAACCCTTCACTCAGTTCCTCTTATAAAACAAGTTTTAATCCTGGAAGATCCTGTTTTAAATTACCTTGAGTCATGTTAACTATTTTAACTGGGGGAAGGGGTGGGGGAGGTCATGGGTTCTCATTTTGTCAAACCAATTTGTAAGTGTCAAAGACTTAATTTAATTTTCATTTATTTTTCATTGGGTCAGAGTATCCATGCCCATGCCCAAGGGATATTTTCGAGTGAGATGAGTGCTATAACCATGGGGAATTTAAGCAAGACAAAGTTCTGATGGTTAAGGTGAAGCATACGTATTTGTCCTCTTCTATATTCAGTAACTCCCATAGGTAAATACCCCATTATGGGGGATACGATGTTTAAATTAATGGAATTCCCAGGTATAATTGTAATTTTAGCCCCAGTATTGGTTAAAGCCATAAATGTTTGCCACTTGGTGAATTTCAGCAGATTTTAGAGTTAATTCAAAACCTATATGGAGAGGCACAGAAGGCAATCAGTGAACTTTCATCATTTGCTATATAAATTCGTTCAGTAAATTTTGAATTTTCAATTGGGTCAAATTGTGGGCCTTTGTTTTAGGTTGTTGTTTTCTTAGTGTCCTCCTCCCTGTATCCACGTTTCTTTCTTACCTTATTTTGTTTATCTTATTATTGTTTTTGGTCACTGGATATACTTGGGGGTGGGGGGGGGATCCTCTCTACCCTGATTATATTTATAAGTTGCTTCCTCCAGAGGCCCTCAAATTAGTATTGACAGAGTTAGCAATGGTTGATTTATATGATCTAAAGACCCTGGGCCTAGATTGGGTTTGAATCTGGCACCACAAGGGCACCATGAGTATTTCCCTATAATCCTGAGAATTAGAATTTTTGTTGCGACAGACATAAGCAGCAGAGTGGTGCGGGAAGAAGTGCTGGGCCTACAACCCAGACTTGATGGATCAAAACTGTCCTCTGCTACAGTCCCTTTCCTATCATGTGGGCTTCCTGTCTTGTTTTTCTTTTTTTTCCTCTGTACAAATTTCCTGGGAATATTTTGGGTTTCTAGCCATGTAAAGTTGAAGTTTTCAGCTGTGTCTGCACAATCACCTGTGGTGCAGACCTTCTGGGTGGTTATGGGGAAGGTTCAGGAGCTTAGTGGCGTCCCTCATCAGTGAGCATCTCTTTCTCCAGGGAATGACAGTATCCCTGGGATAAGAGTCCACATCTAGTAGAGTCATTTTGCCTATGACTTGGATGGAGACCATAAGGCCCATGATTGCAAGCTTAGCCCTTTGGTATTCTGGAAAGCAGGAGTGCTAAGCAAAGCCTAGGTGCATTGGCTATGGGATCTACATTGGGAGAGCAGTTGAGTACCAAATGCTCCTTCCTCCCTGTTCCCTTTCTTTTTCATCAGCCCCTGGGTCACAGACCACCATGGATGTGCACCTCGATAACCCTGGGGGTCAGGAGAGCGCAAGCAACAGCGGCAAGGGAAGCAGCAGCACAGGAAACCAGCAAGGTCACTACCCTTTCATGAACAAAAACATCAACCAGGGTGCCATGCTTAATTTTGTGTGGGGTGGCAGGCTCCTTCTTGTTACAAACCTCACAAAAGTTTGTCTCTGGGCCTGTTCCAGCGGTGCACAGTTACAAACGATGTCTGTGTAGCTTCTCCAAGCAGCCAGTGACAGTCACCAGGCTAGACTCAGTGACCTAGCTTGACCTTGGTAAACAAGACTGAAGCACTGACTAGTTATCGTGCTGTATTTTCACTGCCTTTACAGGTGGGAGCCTCAGAGACCAACTGCCAAACACAGGCTAAACCTGACAGCACCATTGTGCTGGGTATAGTCAATTAACAATTCTCATCTAGGAGACAGAGCATTTGGGAGCCAAAAGAGAGAGCAGTGGCTGACAAACACAACAAAGTACCACACAGGACATAGTTCACGCCTGCCAGAAATTACTTCTTCCATCTCAGGCAGCCTTCTTCATATCATGGAAACAGATAAATTGGCTAAGAGCAGTTAATTAAAGCTGACTAGGTGTCCTTGGTCATGGTTGGGCATGTTGTGTGGTTTATGACACCAATGGTTTTTATTGCCTCCTATTCACCTCACGCTGAGGTGAGGGCGATATTCCTGTCCTGGGGGTATGGGGATGGCTAAACACACAACACTTGACACTGGGAAGATGAGATTGACAGCACATTATTAGTCACATATATTCACAGCCCAGGGAGAAGGATGCTGTATGCCATGCAGAGCCTCATGGGCATTGTACTCAGGAACAGAGTGAACAACCAAGAACTGTGGGAGATAGCCTTTGTAGTAACAAGAGGGGGTGGTGCCTCCTGGTTCTCACAGGTGGATGTGATTGACTTGTTTGAATAATTTCTCACGCTGACAAGGAACTACAAACCACTACTATGGTCCCTTTGATAAAGAGGATTGTTTGGCTAGGGTATGTTATCCACAGGAGCAGAGTGGGGAGAGACACTTATGATTAGGCCCTTTGAAGTCCTCCCAGTTTTACTACCTGTCAGGGAAGCGTGTAATATCGAGCCTCAATTTTAGGCCTTACACATCATGGAGAAATGAATGCTGTGGATGACTGTAAACTGGTTTGATATGTACCCCAGAGAGAATACATTTTAAAGTGGAAGTGAATGATTTTACTTTGAGTTTCAAGACTGTTTTCTGCTATAAAGGAAAAATAGGGATCTGTAAGTTAAAATAAGTTCTGTTAAAGAATAATGCAAATAAACAACAGATCACTGAAGAAATCAAAGAGGAAATCAGAAAATACCTGAAAAAAATGACAATGAAAATACGACAACCCAAAACCTATGGGATGCAGCAAAAGCAGTTCTAAGAGGGAATAACAGTACAATCCTACCTCAAGAAACAATTGAATAACAATACAGTCCTACCTCAAGAAGCAAGAAACATCTCAAATAAACAACCTAACCTTACACTTAAAGCAATTAGAGAAAGAAGAACAAAGAAACCCCGAAGTTAGCAGAAGGAAAGAAATCATAAAGGTCAGAACAGAAATTTATTTCTGTTGAAATAAATGAAAATTTATTTCAACAGAAATAAATGAAAAAGAAATGAAGAAAACAATAGCAAAGGTCAATAAAACTAAAAGCTGGTTCTTTAAGAAGATAAACAAAATTGATAAACCATTAGCCAGACTCATCAAGAAAAAAAGGGAGAAGACTCAAATCAATACAATTAGAAATGAAAAAGGAGAAGTAACAACTGACACTGCAGAAATGCAAAGCATCCTGAGAGATTACTACAAGCAACTATATGCCAATAAAATGGACAACCTGGAAGAAATGGACAAATTCGTAGAAAAGCACAACATTCCAAGACTGAACCAGGAAGAAATAAAAAATATAAACAGACCAATCACAAGCACTGAAATTGAGACTGTGATTAAAAATCTTCCAACAAACAAAAGCCCAGGACCAGATGGCTTCCCAGGGGAATTCTATCAAACATTTAGAGAAGAGCTAACACCTGTCCTTCTCAAACTCTTCCAAAATATAACAGAGGGAGGAACACTCCCAAACTCATTCTATGAGGCCACCATCACCCTGATACCAAAACCAGGCAAAGATGTCACAAAGGAAGAAAACTACAAGCCAATATCACTGATGAACATAGATGCCAAGATCCTCAACAAAATACTAGCAAACAGAATCCAACAGCACATTAAAAGGATCATACACCATGATCAAGTGGGGTTTATCCCAGGAATGCAAGGATTCTTCAATATACGCAAATCAATCCATGTGATAAACCACATTAACAAACTGAAGGATAAAAACCATATGATCATCTCAATAGATGCGGAAAAAGCTTTTGACAAAATTCAACTCCCATTTATGATAAAAACTCTCCAGAAAGTAGGCATAGAGGGACCTTACCTGAACATAATAAAGGCCATATGTGACAAACCCACAGCCAACATCATTCTCAATGGTGAAAAACTGAAACCATTTCCTCTAAGATCAGGAACAAGACAAGGTTGCCCACTCTCATGACTATTTTTCAACATAGTTTTGGAAGTTTTAGCCAGAGCAATCAGAGAAGAAAAAGAAATAAAAGGAATCCAAATCGGAAAAGAAGAAGTAAAGCTGTCACTGTTTGCAGATGACATGATACTATACATAGAGAGTCCTAAAGACGCTACCAGAAAGCTACTAGAGCTAATCAATGAATTTGGTAAAGTAGCATGATACAAAATTAATGCACAGAAATCTCTTGCATTCCTATACATTTACCATTGCAACAAAAAGAATAAAATACCTAGGAATAAACCTACCTAAGGAGACAAAAGACCTGTATGCAGAAAACTATAAAACACTGATGAAAGAAATTAAACATGATACAAACAGATGGAGAGATATATCATGTTCTTGGATAGGAAGAATCAACAATGTGAAAATGACTATACTACCCAAAGCAATCTACAGATTCAGTGCAATCCCTCTCAAACTACCAATGGCATTTTTCACAGAACTAGAAGAAAAAATTTCACAATTTGTATGGAAACACAAAAGACCCCGAATAGCCAAAGCAATCTTGAGAAAGAAAAACGGAGCTGGAGTAATCAGGCTCCCGGACTTCAGACTATACTACAAAGCTGCAGTAATCAAGACAGTATGGTACTGGCACAAAAACAGAAATATAGATCAGTGGAACAGGATAGAAAGCCCAGAGATAAACCCACGCACATATGGTCACCTTATTTTTGATAAAGGAGGCAAGAATATACAATGGAGAGAAGACAGCCTCTTCAATAAGTGGTGCTGGGAAAACTGGACAGCTACATGTAAAAGAATGAAATTAGAACACTCCCTAACACCATACACAAAAATAAACTCCCAATGGATTAAAGACCTAAATGTAAGGCCAGACACTATAAAACTCTTAGAGGAAAACATAGGCAGAACACTCTATGACATAAATCACAGCAAGATTCTTTTTGATCCACCTCCTAGAGAAATGGAAATAAAAACAAAACTAAAGAAATGGGACCTAATGAAAGTTAAAAGCTTTTGCACAGCAAAGGAAACCATAAACAAGATGAAAAGACAACCCTCAGAATGGGAGAAAATATTTGCAAATGAAACAACTGACAAAGGATTAATCTCCAAAATTTACAAGCAGCTCACGCAGCTCAATATCAAAAAAACAAACAACCCAATCCAAAAATGGACAGAAGACCTAAATAGACATTTCTCCAAAGAAGATATACAGATTGCCAACAAACATATGAAAGGATGCTCAACATCACTAATCATTAGAGAAATGCATATCAAACCTACAATGAGGTATCACCTCACACCAGTCAGAATGGCCATCATCAAAAACTCTACAAACAATAAATGCTGGAGAGGGTGTGGAGAAAAGGAACCCTCTTGCACTTTTGGTGGGAATGTAAATTGATACAGCCACTACGTAGAACAGTCTGGAAGTTCCTTAAAAAACTAAAAATAGAACTACCATATGACCCAGCAATCCCACTACTGGGCATACACCCTGAGAAAACCATAATTCAAAAAGAGTCATGTACCAAAATGTTCATTGCAGCTCTATATACAATAGCCAAGACATGGAAGCAACCTAAGTGTCCATCGACAGATGAATGGATAAAGAAGATGTGGCACATATATACAATGGAATATTACTCAGCCATAAACAGTAACGAAATTGAGTTATTTGTAGTGAGGTGGATGGACCTCGAGTCTGTCATACAGAGTGAAGTAAGTCAGAAAGAGAAAAACAAATACCGTATGCTAACGTATATATGGAATCTAAAAAAAATTTTTAAAGAAAATGGTTCTGAAGAACCTATAGGCAGGACAGGAATAAAGACGCAGACATAGAGAATGGACTTGAGGATACGGGGAGGGGGAAGGGTAAGCTGGGACGAAGTGAGAGAGTGGCATGGACATATATACACTACCAAATGTAAAATAGATAGCTAGTGGGAAGCAGCCGCATAGCACAGGGACATCAGCTCGGTGCTTTGTGATCACCTAGAGTGGTAGGATAAGGAGGGTGGGAGGGAGAGGCAAGAGGGTGGAGATATAGGGATATATGTATATGTATAGCCGATTCACTTTGTTATAAAGCAGAAACTAACACACCATTGTAAAGCAATTGTACTCCAGTAAAGATGTTAAAAAAAAAAGAATAATGCAGTTATATTATTGCACATATTTTTTTTATGACTGAGTGAAATGACTATCTTGCTATTACTTGGATAAGAAATTATTGAAACTTAAAACTTCCTTTTCTGATACTATGGAAGAGTTAATGTCCTTTAAAGAAAACTCTAGTACACAGCACCCTAAAAGGTAGGATAAAATATTTTCAAAACTCTTTTTAAATGAACATTTGTATTGGCAAATAAGAGAATACTTCATAAACCCAGAACAATGAGAAACCACGTATCTAGAGGCAGGTGAGTACTGTACTCAGAGGTTTCCCTGGGTTCCCTAGTGACTCACAACTTTTGTTTTAAAGAGCTGTGATCTGCGGACAAGGAAAGAAACTTTTAGGACCCACTCAAGTTGGGAAATCAGCATAAGGTTTAGTCTGTTCCATGGGTAATATGGCAACCCCTAACCTTCAAAGGAAGACAGTAAGAATACTTGCCAGTCCTGGCCTTGCCTTGGGTGGTAAAGAGGAAAGGGCTGTCCTGATCATTTATTACCAAAAGTGGAAGCTCACACAGGTTTGCAGCTCTGTAGTCTGTCTAGTCTGAAAAATTCCATGCTGAGAATTTAAAGCTAACGAATTTGGTAGTTCCCCAGACACCCAGTGGAGGCAAATTCAGAGCCTGTGTAGAAGAAAATACTTTAACTCAGGTCTCACATAATTTCAAGGAAAAAGTT
The DNA here is from genome assembly GCF_028023285.1 of Balaenoptera ricei. Lineage (NCBI taxonomy): Eukaryota > Metazoa > Chordata > Mammalia > Artiodactyla > Balaenopteridae > Balaenoptera > Balaenoptera ricei. Next base: position 39,618,063 of record NC_082650.1, on the reverse strand, counting down.
TTAAAAAACATGAGCTTACAACCCAAAATCATAAAACATGCAGGGAAATAAGCCACCGTGAGAGAGATTCTACATAAACAATAAATAACAGGATCAGACTAGTATAAAGAATTCAGATATTGGAATTACTTATATAGCATTTAAAAACATAGGTTTAGTATATTTGAAAGGAATAAATGAGTATATTTAAATTATGTGTAACTAAGGAATAAGATATTATAATATAATGAAGCAGACTTGAAAAAGAGCCAGATTGTCTAAAAATGAAAAATATAATAATTAGAAATTACAACTTGATGTATAGCTTATACAGCAGATTAGACACAGATGAAGACTTAATATATATGTATATATTAGATCTAGATGTATATTTATTTATTATAAGAAGTTGGCTCATGCTTTTATGGAGACTGAGACATCCCAAGCCCTGTAGTCAGCAAGCTGGAGACCCAGGAACTGATGGTATAGTTCTGGTCCAAGTCTGAAGGCCTGAGAAGCAGGAGAGCTGATAATGTAAGTTCCAGTCAAGTCTGAGTCTGAAGATAGGGAAACATGTATGGATGTCTTAGAAAACAGTCAGGCAGAAAGCGTATTCTCTCTGACTCAGCCTTTTGTGCCATTAAGGCCTTCAGTGGATTAGATTATATTGGAGCAGGCAATCTGCTTTACTCGGCCTATTGATTCAAATCTTATCCAGAAACACCCTCATAGACTCACCCGGAATGATGTTTAAGCAAATATCTTGGTACCCTGTTGCCTAGTCAAGTTGACACGTAAAATTAACCATCACAATCAGCAAACGTCCTGACAACAAAAAAAGGGATAAAGGAGGATAGTATCATGAAGTGCTTGTAGAATGTAACTTCAGCCTAGAGTGGTATACCTTGCAAGAATGAAGATAAAATAGTTTTTTTCAGACATGCAAAAACCAATGATCACCCCCTGCAAAAATTCCTAAAGGCTGGATTATATCCAGGAAAAAGGGGGAATTATGTCACAATTGCAATGTGCAAAAAGGAACATTGTGGAACTATGTTATTATGGATATATAGAAGAATGTAATTCTTAAGACGTGCTAAAATATTAGACGTGAAAGTGTCGTGTTAGCAGCTTGCTTTCAATTGGTTGAACGAGAATTGTGTGTGTGTGTGTGTGTGTGTGTGTGTGTGTGTATGTTTAGAGAGAGAGATTAAATATAACAAACTGTTAACAATTGTTGAAATCAAGTGGAGGTTATACCTTGTTCTTTCAACTTGTACGAAAATATTTAAATACAAGATTCACAGGAATACACTATAACTTGAAGCCATTTATTTACTAATCCTAGAACTTTATTGTATTCATATGTAGTCATATATTATTTTAAGAACCATTTTTTCCATGATTGACAATCTTCCCACCAATATCTAGTTTTCTGTCTGTGAATCTTCGAAGTCCACCAGCAATAGTTAGACCCTTACCATAGTTACAAGAGACCACATTAGTAGTTACACCCTTTGTCACAAATCAAGGAACCATATGTATATGTGTCTATTTCTGGAGTCTCTATTTTATTCTATTTTTCTATTTGTCTATGCTTGAAGAATACCACACTATCTTAATAACTCATATACTGTAATGAATTTTCATGTCTGAAAGTATAAATTCTGAAACTTTGTAATGAATCTTCAGAACTGATGGTGCCCTATCTTTTTTCTTCTTTTTTAAAAAAGAAGCTATTCTTGGTCTGTGCATTTACAGATACTTTTCGTAAAGAGCTTATCCCTCCTATTATGGTGGGTTTGCTTACAAATGTCCCTTTTTAATAGCCTTCTAATCTCCTTCACTTCAGTTTCAGTTTTCAAACAGTGCATCTAGTACACATCCTTATTATGTGACTTAGAAAGTTTCATGGTTCCCCAGGGCTCACAGGAATAAATACAGTATCCTTTATAATAGAACTCATTTCATTGCAACTTGGGTTCTAGTTATGACCATGGTCCAACTTATTTTTCCAGCTCTATATGGCATAATACTCTATTATAGCCCCATGTTTCCTTTTCCTTTATTTGTAATTTGCCTTCTACACTCCCATCTTCATGCTTTAGCTAAAGATTTCTTTGGCTTGGTAAAGCCTTTTTATTTTTTTTTCTACCCTCTCAAATATTAAGGCCCAATATGTGTTCTACAGCTTCTGTGAAGTCTCTCTTAATAGCCCCCAACTTCAATAACATTTCTACATTTTATAGTATTTTCATTTATACCACTTATTTAAATATATCATATATTGACTTCTATTTTTACATTTCTTTTAATGGTGTGTATTTTATTTGTATATTAGGTCACAGACTCTTCCAGAGTGAGGACCTTGTATTATGCTTCTTTTGTGTATCCCCACTGTGTCTATCACAGTCTTTAGTATTACTTGGCACTATTCACCCAGAATTCTGCACTGAGTTAAGGATATATTAGATGCTTAGTAACAATTGGTTGAATGAAGACTGAGTCTTTATTCAACAAATATTTGGTGAGGTGTAATAGAAGGAGCAAGGAATGAGGTGTCAGATGTTGGATTGACCGTTAAGTTCTGTTACGGAAAAACCCAAATGAACTTTTTGGCTAACCCAATAAAATGGGTTCTGGTTGTGCCTCGTCACTTGCTAGCTGGGTTGCTTGTAGCCAAATCATTTTACTTCTATGACCCTCAATTTCTGCACTTTTAAAATAAAGACAGTAATGACTTCCCTACAGCACAGAATCTCATAAGCTTATTCTCATTAAAAGGCTTTAAAACAGTACTCAACACATGTTTATGCCATTTTTAATATTATAAAAATCTTCATTATAGAAAATTTGGAAAACACAATCAAGTTCAAAGAAAAAGATAGAAAACATTTATAGTAATACTACCAAGAAAGGACTACTGCTAAAATTTTGGTGTATTTCCCTTGCCATGTTTTTCTGTGCATATATTTTTAAAATTAATATTATGTGTATATATATACATTTATGTATAGGTTTTTGAACTTTTTTATTTGTTATGTCAGTTGAATATATTTTAGATACATTTTTCATGAGGACTTTTTTCTTTTGAGCTTATATAATAATAAATAAATATAATAACAGAATCTTTTTATTTTTAAAAAGTTTTCTATAAAAGTTAAATGCATCCATATAAATAATTTTACTTCTATTAACTTAATTGTAGGTTAATACCAATATACATAATTTGATGAACAAAAATATTTCAATGGTATGATTTTTCTTTCTGAAGTATTTGCTATTTGGGAATTTGTTTTGCCTGTATGACCCAGAAAATCCTCAAAATAACTTTAAAATTTTTGCCACTGTGATTTTGATTGAATATTGGGCTTAATAAAACTCTACAGTGATTTCCTCTCCTGCGAAGAAAAATAAAATACTGAAGAGAACTTAGAGAACAAATCAGAGCTTGAAAAGGCTCAATTATTTTCCCCATTTTCTCAGTTGGAAGAAAAAAAAAAAGATGAAAATTAAATTCGTTCAAAAAGGCACTAAGAGGGCTTCCCTGGTGGCGCAGTGGTTAAGAATCCGCCTGCCAATGCAGGGGACACGGGTTCGAGCCCTGGTCTGGGAAGATCCCACATGCCGCGGAGCAGCTGGGCCCGTGAGCCACAATCACTGAGCCTGCGCGTCTGGAGCCTGTGCTCCGCAACAAGAGAGGCCGCGGCAGTGAGAGGCCCGCGCACCGCGATGAAGAGTGGCCCTCACTTGCCACAACTAGAGAAAGCCCTCGCACAGAAACGAAGACCCAACACAGCCATAAATAAATAAATAAATAAATAAATAAACAAACCAAATAATATGAAATGTGAAATTCTAATCAAGACTGGGAAAATATAAAAGAGATCTGAAAAAAATATGTATGAGTGTGTTAAGAATGGATAAGTGAGGAAAGAAAATAAAGAAGAATAAGCTAGAACAGTAAAAAAAAAAAAAAAAAAAAAAAAAAAGGCACTAAGAGACATCCCAAAGAATTTTTCTTTAAATTGAGGAAATAGAAGAAAAAGACACTACTGGAACTTTTACAGTTGTGTAGACTTACAAAAGCCTTTTACCTATATATTAACTTTATTCAGTTTAATTAAGGAAAGGTTTGTGAATGATTTCAGTCCTTAGCCATGTCCCTTACTTTTGCTATTGCTTTGGCTTTCGACTATGCATATTTTATAGTCGGTATACATCCTGAAATTTTACCTTTCTAGAAATTTTTCTTTTTTCAAAACTTTTACTAAAAATTTAGAATTATTTTGGCCTGGAAAAGATTGTAGTTTTAAGATATAATAGCAACATGATATAAAATAAATATAATCTAACTTCAAAATACATACTTATAAGATATGTATGTGATATGCTTGTGTATGTGAACACTGAAAACCTTCTGGAAGGATATGCACCAGAATTATAACAGTGCTGTCACTGGATAATGGGATATAAGACAATTTGTTTTCTCTCTTTTATGCTTTTCAGAATTGTCATTTTACCCCAATAATGAACATGTATTATTTTCATATGCAAAAAGAAAAGAATTCATTTTGAAAAAGAAAAATGAAAAGATAATTGTTTCATTCAATAAACAAACTTTATAGAGTACCTACTAAGTGCCAGGCATAGCTTTAGTGCATAGATCAGTGAAAAATCTACAGAAAGCCTTTGTAGAGCTTACATCCCAGTGGAGGGAGGCAGTAAACAACAAGTACTATCCTAGTAAGTTATAATTATAATATGTGTTGGAAGCTACTAAGAGCTCAGGGAAAGGAGAGAGAGGCAAGGAAGCTCAGGAACTATGGGGAGGAACACCATTAAATGGGGTGGTCAGGACAGGCCTCACTGAGAAAGCAGAGCTCCCTCACATGATCTTTTGCGACCCTTCTTTCCTCACCATATTATGTCATTATGTTGTTACTCAGATGAAGAATTCTTTTTCAGGCATCACGAAGAAATTGAGAATTTCAATCCCATGTTACCTATTAAGGAAACACTTAAACAGGGTTTGTGGTGAAAGTATATGGGGAGTTCACCTTCTGGGAGAAACTCTCTAATGAACAGTGTAAGGGAGATGTGGCTTTCTGTGACAGGTGGCTTATCTGGTACAGCTGTTGCAGAAAAGTAGCCAACTCTGAGGGGTGTGTGTGTGTCTGTGGGGCTAGGTTGGTCAATGGGGAAGTGGAAGGGAGGTTGTAAATAATTTTTTTAAAAATGTTCTTTCTTTTTTTAAACACCAAGTTTCTGGCAAGGTCTCAGTGTTAATCTCTTTTTGTCTTTGTAACTCACATCATCAGAGGGTTTCTCCAGAGCCACGTCAACACCATAGTTTAACAGGGTAATTGATGTTCATAATGATAATCTATTATAGTACCTATAAATTAATATGACTGATTTCTAAACAAATTTCATTTGTGTAGTTGTTAACCAAGCACATTTATATTCATTAGTTCGGTTCTAAGGTAGTAGAATAGGTAATATTAATCCTACTTCTGATAAATGTGGAAACAATTAACTGAGAAGCCTTGCTGGAAGTCGAAAGTCTATTAGAAGGCAATGCAGGATTCAACATCAGGGATGTTCACTTTTAGGTGAACAAACTTTTCATTGCTCCATATAGACTGCTTAACAAACATAAGGACTAATTTAAAGGCACTCATCCCAAGGGTGTACTAATGTAGTTCAGTAATGCTGTCATTGCTCAAAACTGCTTTGAAATCTTCAGAAAACTGAAAATTCAGTTTCCTTCTGAATATATGCAAATCTAAATTACTTAAGGAGGCTTTGAAAAGAACCTGAAGTGCAATGAAAGAGATGGGCAAACAAATGGGACACACAGTTGGTAATTAAGAACTATAATTAAAAACTATAAAATATAATGTTGCATTTTAAAAATAATATTTTATCATTATATTATATATGAATATAAAATGAGCTGCACTTATGAAGTCACAAACATATTTTGAGAGGTGGAATAAATATGTAGCTTCCTAAAGTTCCTTTGAAGGATGTGGTACACATTTACATGTATAAATTTTTGTATGTTAATAAAAAGAGTTCTATTGTTTTGTATCACACTGCATTTTTCCTTTTGAAGACAGATAAGCATATATGCTATGAAGTTTTCTGAAATAAAAGCATGTAATTGAAAGTGTCCATGCTTAAGATATTGCTTTAAATTACCTTTAAATTGGAAGAGTAATTATGGGACTATTTTTTGTCATCAGTGGGTCACTCTCGATAGTAATCGTAGGCAAAGAAAATAAGCCCAGAGGATAAAAGGGCTTTATTTTTCCACTTGTTCAGAATGAAAATGGTAAAGGAGAATTACGACGATAGGATCTGGTCTTTTAAAGTATTAAGAGGATTGCATATTTGTACGAGGGAAACCTGATGAATTATATGTAACTGACTTCAGGTTGGCAAGTCTGTTCACAATTAGCAGACATCTGGTCTTGTCCAAAGCTCCATGAGACATTTGGTCCATGTCTAAATATCCTTGAAATTTAGTCCTATACAGACCATCCATGAGCATATTTGGTCCATGCCAAATGGTTTTGGACATGACCAAATATCAAGGACCTTTTGGTGTGGACCAAATAAATGTCTCCATGGATGTTTTGGAAAGGACCAAATACGAACAAATATCAAGGACCTTTTGGTGTAGAACAAATGTCTTAACGGATGTTTCAGACAGGATTGGGTGGTCCTGCATGCAAGGCTGTTGACAGTTTAATGTATATGGATCTTTTCCAGAGAGGACTGGTGTCTGGAGAATATAACTATCCAGACGCCCTGGATGAGGGTGGTTCTATAAGACTTTGTGCTTTAACTACTGTTCTGCATGTGACTATCAGTGTTACTTACACCTGCAAGGCATTGTATTTGCCAAAGTCCACAGCCTGCCTCCAAAGCTATTTTAATGTTAATGTAACAAATTTCATTTTAATATTTAATAATTGAACTTTCAGCTTTTGTTAAGAATATTAATAATTAAAAGCACCTTCACAGGCTATGTTTGCCTGCTCATAATTTATAGGTGTCAGCTATTAATTAAACTTTTATTGAATTTTTTAGACAATTATGTCCCAGTCCATGTACCAGGCAGAGGGATACAAAGCCATCTCTACTGTGACCACATTGGTCAGAGTCAACTTCCCCTTCTCTCCTTCCTACTGATGTCATCAAAAGTCACTTGACATTTAAAAACCACCGTCTTATTAAAAGGGGAACCAACTTCTCGGGGTCCTGTGTTCACGGTGAGACAGGAAGGGTGCAAACAGACCACATGAACCTCAAAATTGTATGATTTTCCCACCAGTGCAAAACTTGGGCTTCTGTGAGCTTGGAGAGTCTTTGTGCCCCTTTCGAAATATAGGAACACTTTGTGTCCAAGAGTGGTTGGAAAGGGCCAAGATAAGAAGTGGCTGGTCTGAGAGCAGCCTCTCACTGGCACTTGCTTGCTCATTCTCTGGGACCCTACTCAGAGGCTGTTTTCCCATGAAGTCTGGCCTCCTTCTCTCCTGTGGAGTTAACCACTCCTCCTCTGTGCCTGTGGAGGAGCTGCCTGCCATGCTGCTGTCCCAGGTCTTCAGGTGGGGCGGGGGAGTCCTTACTGATTGTGGCAAATCTCATGGTGACTGTGACTCCCACGCTCAAGGGGGTTGCGTGGTTTGCTGCAGTTAATCTTTTTCATCTATAGCCACGTCAGCCTATATTATTATTCTAAGTGGCCCTGTCTTAGTCTAGCAAGTGTCATTGTGCGGGAAAGGTACTCAGATTTGTTTACTGCTTTACTTGGAAGATTATGGGAAAACGAGTTTGACTTTGCATTTTGAATTTTATAGGTTTAAGCTGTCAAAAATTCTCTGTGATAAAAATAGCTTCCATGTACATATCAATATGTGTTGGAAGAATCTGTAATATTAGCAAGCAAGAACCTAAGCACGGGAAAAAAAGTGTGTCAACAGGCAAAAGTTAGGATTCCCTTTGGCTTGTACTTGAGGCACAGAAATTTGGAGGAATTTTTAAAAAGAGAAAGGTCTCTAAGTTAAAAAAACAATTTTTATACATGTATACATTCCATGTAAGCTCTGTTTAGCCTAAAATTGTCTTGATACTGAGTTGAATAGGAGCTATGTTAAAGGATTCACATTTTAGAGGTGGATACTTTTACTTTATTTCCAAAGAATAAGATTTAAGATCAAGAAAGGTAACTGAAAAGACCAGAATGTGTTTGATTTCACCAGACTATGGGTTCCTCTCTGTAGCTTGTGAGCCTAGCGCAGGGCCTGGCACGTAATAATTTAGTAGGAGCTTGATAAATGTTGACTGGATGAATAAATAATTATCTGTGTTCGTTGGTCCACATTAAGAAGCAACTGTTATAGTTCTTTTACCTTGTTTGGAAGAGGTTTGTATATTCCGAAACAGAAAATCAAACCAGAGAAATCTAGCATAAGTTATTAAGATTTTGAAAGCTGGGGAGAGACAGATGATATATTTGGTTATCAGCTGAGACCAGTGTATGTCTCCCTCCCTCTCTTTCTGTCTTTTGGCCAGAAAAGCACTGACTTTCCAAAATACATGTTCTTCCTTTGTTTGTTTAGTTTAAGTGTTTTCTCAGATAGCCTGACGCATACTCCCAGAGAACTGATTTAGAGGGTAAAGAGCTTATTCCAAGTCCTACATGCAGAATGAGTAGTGGTTTCACTGAGGAGGACGAGGTGACTGACATGGATGCAGAGATTAGAAAAAAAGGTAGCCGCCTCCCTGTGGTCTGGGCCTCGAATAATGAAGTTTGAGAAAAGAATGAGGGTGAGCTAAGAAGAGGGACCGTGTCAGTTGAAAGGGAAAGAGGTTGCAAAAATTTCTCTTTGTTTATAATTATGCTTATAACATAGTAACATACTCCTAGCAGGCAATTTTCAGCCCACTGGAAGCTGACTAGTGCTTTCTTTATATATAAATATATATATTCCTCCAGTGCTCCATTTAGCTTGAACGTCTTTGTCTTCTTCAGCTATGCTGGTGTTGCATTTTCATATTTTGGAGACTGCCAAGGTCCTGGCATGTGTGTAGATGTGGCTGTGTCATGGTATTTTGTTAAGGCATCCTGAAAATTGTGTATTTTCGGTAGAGGAGAAAGTGTGTCCCAGGCATCTGTAAATCACATTATCTTGCTATGGGCCGTGCAAGGACTTCTGTGAAATCTCCCAGTGTCCAAATGGTTTCAGCTCCTGGAAGCAGCCACAGTTGACAAAGCAGAACTCATACAGATTCCACTGCTAATTCTGTAGAAGAAGAAGAGGAAGAGTTGCTAGTGAGTCAACTGCCTTGGTTAGCAAGCATAGACACAATTAGCTTTAAGCCCAGAAAATTGAAAGAACATGGAAGTTAATCTCTCTTTTGTTTCTCTTAGTAGTGTTTCCTCATCTTTCTATGGGTTATATATTTTTTTAAATGTCACAAAGCATTGAAGAGAGCAATTCTCTCTACCTTATATGTATGTATGTATATGTGTATATATATCTATATGTATCTATATATAAAATATGTGTGTATATATATTGACTGCATACGCAATCAGTGTTGCATAGGATAATAACAATAGACAAGTAGGATGGCTAGTTGGGGTAGTGAGAGACTTTCACTTGAAGATATACTCTTTTGGGTAAAATTATCAAAATGTTACTTTAGAGACATTCGGTGTTCGAATACCTGTGTATTCATAATTTTGCCAGGTGAATGTGTTTCAAGTCCTTTATTATTTTAACACATTATTACAAGTTAAAATATGTAAGGAGATACCAACAGTGGTGAGTATTCTCCTTGTTCTCTCTTAAATTCCCAACTAGAATTTTTATTCTTTTTACGAAGTTGAGATTACATTACATTCATTACTTTTTCTCTTTTCCCCTCATGCTGTAAATATTTCTTTTTAAACTTGCTTTATTTCACACTGTGTCAAGAACATATCTCAGTAAGTAGATCTGACTGGATCTAACACATTCTTTTTAAGAGCCATATAAAATTCCATAATATAATATATATGGTTTATTCAATCATTCCTTTCCTGATGGACTTCCAGATTATTTCTAGTGCTGCAATAAACTTTCTTACCAGGGGATTAAAAGAGCCCAGTTGAGAATCACCCTGTGCATTCAGACTCTCTTCCCAGTGATCTCTAAGTCACCGGCACATTCTGTCGGGAAGATCAGATGACTTCACTACAGAAAGCTCCCTGTCCCTACAGCCCTGTAGGGCTGGGCTGGGCAAACTACCCATCTTGTGGTGGAGCCTGACATCCTGGTCACTCAGCATCAGTGACAGGCTCTGAAAGGAAGATGGTGCCTAATGAGAGTTTGGAAAAGGACCAAGGAAAGTTCTGGAGTAAAGTAACCTGTTGCTTGACCTCCCTGCATATCCAGTTTTGTTTTGATCTTAAAATGATAATTAATGAGTATAATGTTGACAAACTTTTAGATGGCTTGTGATGGTCTTGTTTTCTAACACCAATCAACAAAAAAGGACTCATTTAGAAAGCCTAGGCCAGAAATAATAGTATAAAGGCAAAAGCAAAAACTTTCAAGATAGGAGCCAATAGCAAAGAAAAAACTTGGAGCCCAGAATGTCTTCTTCCATGTTGATGGCCCACTCTACAGGCCACCTTTTGGAAGTTTTCTGTCAATGTGCAAATTCTAACTCAGTACTCCTTTGACATATCCCATTTTGCTAAACATAAAATATATAGCATTTAAGTATTTTAAAGAGTGTATCTTAATAATCTTATATCTATTGTTATCTTCAGTTTTATGATTTTGGACTATCAGGACAGTAATAATCAAGGTATTCGTGGAGCTTCTCCTCCAAGCTTAGCATAGTTAACTTCTTTGCAATTACACAGGAAGATGCTTCACAGAAATAAACACTTCATCATGGCCATGGCTTTTGATGTGATGTTAATTGGCTGGGGACAGAATGGGGGCCTGCAAATGGGGTCTGTTTCCAAACTGGTGTCAAATACTCCTCATGAGCTGTAGAGAAGTGATCTCTAATTGAGATTTGTGTGTCATGGGGAGTAGTGCGGGGGGCTCACAGATAACCAAACGTTCAAGCCAGAGAGGAATACCTATGAAAAGGCAGGGAATTTCTTTCTTTTTCACACACACACATATATATATATACGGTTGACCCTTAAACAACATGGAGGTTGGGGCACCGACTTCCATACAGCCAAAAACCTGTGTATAACTTTACAATCCAACCTCCATATCTGCAGTTCTCTGGATTCAACCAACTGTGGACTGTGTAGCACTGTAGTACACGTTAACTGAAAAAAATCCACATATAAGTGGGCTTGTGCAGTTTAAACTGGTATCATTCAAGGGTCAGCTGTATATAATTTTTTCTATTTAAAAAGTAATGAAGGGCAGAATCTGAAGTAGCTGTTGTTTGGCTGTCTGTATGTATCACCAGGATTTAGAAAGATAGTTTTGTGGTAATCCATGTCATCTTGCTTTCAGAGTGAACTGAAACTGGATTTGCATCCTTGTGTGCTAAGTTAGCAGTTGTTCAACTTAAAATAAGTCACTTCACCTTTCTGAGCCCCAGTTACCACACCCATATAGTGAGGGTTATTTCTCACTACCTCACAAGGATTATTGGGAGGTTTATCTGAGATAATAGATATGAAAGTGTTCATGTAGTATTGAATAAATTCTGGTTTCCCTTTTAAAAAACTCAAGAGGTCTTTCAAGAGGAAGGTGTTTCTTGTTAGGACTAAGGGGGATACATAGGAGGTGGTGGCCTAAATAAAACTTAGTGAGAAATGAACAGCGATGCTGGTAATCAAACATATGGTTTTATAGTTACAAAGAGTTTCCATGTTCTTTATCTCACTTGTTCTTCACTAGAATTCTGTGAATCAGTCAGGCTAATGTTTATATCCATTATCTAGGGGAGGAACCGTGACTCGGAGAAATTAACCAGTATCACCTTGCAGGCCTGTAATGGAGTGTTCTTTTTGACTAATAGTCCAGTGCTCTTTACTTTATGTTGTCAATGCCAGACAATTGGCAAATACTCAACAGGTAGGAGTCCAAAATTATGTCTGAAAATCTAGCATTGTTGTCAAATTGTCCATGATTCCTGGAAAGATGAGACCATCTGGGGAAGTAGCCTAGACTCTACTCCTGAACTCCCACACTAAGCTTGATGTGCATTTCTTGGTTGCTATGGACCAAAGAAATTGTGTTTCTAATATCAAATGCACCATATTTTGTGACTGTTTTACTTCATTTTTAGCATTTCCTGAATTGCAGTTAACTGATTGGAAAGCGCTCCCTTCTAACTGAGGTGAAAACTTTGGTTTGCTTCGTGTAGGCCAAGGTTCATATATTTCGGCCCTCAAGTACCACAGATGAGTATCTCCATCTCTTGGTTGATACTCAGCACATTCTGTGTTATGATGTTATCTATCCTTGTATGTATACCTTTTTTCTCCCCTTGGAGAGTACAAGTCCCCTAAAAAAGGAGAGTAAATCATTCCTGTGTACTCTCAAGGCCCAGCTGAGAGCCTAGCATTTAATGGGTTCTCAAAAAAAAAAAAAAAAAAAAAAAAGATTGCTGCTGCTTTTGAGATACTCTTCAGTGTTGACTTCTTAGGAAAGATTCATTAGAAAACATCATATGAAAGAGAGGGCTAGTTTTAGAATAAGCAATGTCTGCTACCTCCCTCGCTGTATAGTGAATGGTCTCTTGAGAATTCTTTCACAGAGAAAGACAATTGCTAGGAAGATAAAGGATGCTTAGAAAAGCACTAGTTATTACCATGTCCACTTGAAGGCAAGAAAAGGTAACACTGGTTCTACTCTCCCAAACACAGACATGAGTCTATTGAAAATTAGGTCTGAGACTAGAGCAGAGAGAAATACACAGCTGCCACTGGGGTAAAAAGCCTTTGAGATAAAGTTGAAATTCTTATTTCTAAAGAGTAAGAGAAAAGTGTGTTTTGTTTGGTCCTTACAAATTATAGTGATTTGGTTTCAGCCTAAGCAAGCACTACAAGCAAATACTGGCAGGCAGAGTCTCCACAGGCGTGGCCAAGCAAGTCAGTGTGCATTTCCTTCCAAGTCCTCATTTGGCTGATCCATCCATAGAAAAGCAGAATAAAAGGCAAGAAATTACTGCACCCTAAAGCATCCAAGTGGCTCCTTCGGCTCTGAGGTTATTTATAGCGATCTGGCTCACACTGAGGCCTTCCTGCTTTATTCAGCAAGGGTACAAAAGTGCAGATAGAAGCTCCAGGACCTTAACATAGACATAGATGCAGGATGTGATCAGTGATTAGATATTCAGGGCTTCTGTGTTGTTGATGTAGCCATGCCTTTTAACCACCACCAGTGTGAACACGGACCTTGGACTAGGCTCATCCTCTTCTTCATGTGCACATTCTATTTGTAGATGTTGCTATGAGGACAGATTCATCAAAAATGACGGATGTGGAGCCTGTGGTCAACAATTTTGCATCATCAGCAAGGGCAGGCCGCCGGAATGCTCTAGCAGACATCCAGGGTTCAGCTGCCACGGGCGGAACCTCGGAGTTGCCCCTCAAACCGGAGGTCCTCTCCGGGAAGGAAGGTAACACTCAAAATCCTCTTAAAATCAGCAGCATTTCTCTCTTCTTCATCCTTCCCTCTGGAACAAGTCTCCCTTTTAACTAGTTAAGCTTGTTTACTAAAGCTTCTCAGCTTTTGTTTAAAGCTAAGTAGATTTTTTTTCAGCCTTTCTAAAAGTGGACTTTTCCTCGTATTATCTCCTAGATTAAATGTGGAAACTGAACATTTATTTATTCGTTGGATGTGTATAGTTATGCACAGTGCTAATGATTGGGAATACAAACGTGAACAAATACAATCCATTCCTTCAAACAGCTTACAAAATTTCTTGAGAAGCTCTCAGAAATAAAGTAATTTTTCTTCTGCCATCCATTGGCAAATCACTTTGGAAGCTTCTGCTTCATTGTAGTATTCTACAAGCTCTTCTATTTTTCATAGCTAAGAATAGGTTTATTATCAACTAGAGATGGGAACTTTAAAAGTTGATCATTCTTTAATCAGTAGAAAAAGTTGAATTCAGAAAAAACGAGAGCTATCAAACCAATGAAGGAAAATCTTGGGTCTTTTACCCTGTTGCTTACATACAGTTCATAAAGCTTCCAGCGTTTAGTCTTGTGAAAATAAATATAATGACACTTACAGTAAAGTGTTGAGTCCCTTCACTTAAAAACATTCAAATAGCTTAAGGAAAGTTTTAGTACCAAGTCATTACCAACATACCTGTGCTTTGCACCCCATTTTAGACTTCAAAGTGGACTCCAGTGTGTGTGTAGAAATTTATTCCTGGTGGCAATGAGGCAAGAGAGAGCTGGAAGCTTCTGCACCTCTACCCTATTCATGTGAGCCCTAGAAGAGGGCTGTTAGTTCTTTGCCTCAGGAGGTGACTTTCTACCTGGTAAAATTACAAATGTTCCTGGTATGATCTTTATGAAATACTTATATCCTTGTTAAGCCAGGGACTGTGGCCTAACCTTGGAGTCCCACGGTTAATTCACCTTTTTCTAAAAATCATTGTATGTATCATAAAGGGTACTAAAGTAATAGCAAAAAAGTATACATGTACACGTAAACTATCATAAGATAAAAGAAAAGATGGAGGAAATGAAAGAAGAGGAATAAAAATATGTGTAATGTTTTTGGCCTTTTAAGTTAAAAAATGTAATCTGATTATCAGGGCATGATATTGCTGTTGAAGAGCCATCCTCAACTAGCGAGGTAGAGAAGATAAGCTACTTGTTCATGTAACAGGCCTAATTAAAGTTGATAGCCCCTAAACACACACACAGGCCTAATTAAAGTTGATAGCCCCTAAACACACACACACAATAACCTTAATGCTTATTGACATTATTTAAACAAAAGAGAACAAATACACTGTAAGAAAGTTAGTAGTGTCTTCATTTTATTTTGTTCACTGAAGAGACCATTATCTGAAAGAATATTGTTTCTATTTTTATATTTTCCTGTAAATCATTTTGAAATAAAGTTGAAGGTATTAACTAAGAAACTCAAAATGTTAAAAGTGAATCCACATAGTAACACCGGATGTTAAAGAATACACAAAAGGAAGTAAGTTTATATAGGTAGATGGCATAGACAATGTTTCACTAACAAAGCTATACATAAATAGCTTTAAGGTCTATCTTCTTTTTTTATTAGCTAAGTATAGACATTAAGGATTTAAAATGAATAGTTTTCAATTGCTAATAGTAGCAAAAATCTAGGACCTATCTCAGACATTATGATTTCAATGTTTTAGTCATTTAAAAATAGAAATTCTGGGACAGATCTGCAAGTTTCCCACAGATCAATCCCCTTTCGTTTTTGTTTTTTGATATTCTTAAGTGGGAAGAAATCTAGGATCTCAGACATCCTGCATCCTGCGTGAAATTAACCTGCCTGAAATCTTCCTAGTTTATAATCCGTCTTAATCTATCCCTTACAAATTGATAACCATGGTAGGGAGGACAATGATGCCCTGTAACATATCAGCAAGAGGTTACAGAGGGTGGCAGCTTAGGAAACTGTAAATGTCACAAACGGCCTTTCTTACCTCCCACCATCACTAACTATTCATTTGATCCACCATTCAACTTAGTGCCAAGTGCTAGGCACCATTCTAAAAACCGGCCATATAGTAGTGAATAAGACAGACATAAACTCTTACTGTTATGCATCTTATATTCCAATGGGAGAGTTAGAGTGTAAACAAATAAATATGTAAGTCAACAGTGATATGTTCTATCAGAGAATTAAAATAGGATGCTGTGTTAGAGAGTTACTGGGTGGCTACTTTAGACTGAGAAATTCCAGATGTCCTAACTGAAATCTGAATGGCAACAGTATGTTTTGAATAACAACTAAATGGTCCAGGCACAGGAAAATCAGAGGGAAGAGCATTCTTTGCAGAAGGAGCAGCTTGTAAAAAGCTCTTAGAGTGGAACAAGGTGGACGTGTCAAGAAGCATAAAATCTGGCCACTATGGCTCGGGGGCAGTGGGTAAGAGGGAGAGTGGTAGAGATGACACTGGAGAGGAGGCAAGGACTAGATCTCTTAGGGCTTCAGAAACCTGGATGAATAAAGAGGATATTATTCTAAACGTGAGGGTTTTCAGCAGGGGAGTGATGTTCATGTTTGAATATCCACTTTGTTATGTGGAGAATGGATTGTAGAAGAGAAATAATGGATATAGTTGAGTTAGGAGGTGCAATCCCCATTAGGAAATGTTTTGGGGCCAAATTAAACATTCAAACTCATAAGACCACATCTGGTGCCAGTCTGCTCAGAAGTATACAGGTTTAGAAACACAGCAGGCCAGAAGGGCTGCATTACACCATCTCCTTCTGTGGAAGTCCTTGCAGCGATCCACATAAGCAGTCCTGGGGGCCAGTCTCTATGCACCTCCACCCCACCACTCATTGAGAACTCAGGTGCAAGGGGACAAGATCTGCACCAATGGGGGCAACGGGTTAGAAGCCCCATGTCCCATGGGGGCTAATACTTTGTAACAAGTCCTTGGACACTGCTTCCTAACTTCTCTGCAAGGGACATGCTCAGTTATAAGTGTCATGGCATTTACGGAATCCCAATGCTATGGTTTCCTACCAGGTATTTACAGTTCTCATGTAGTTTCTCTCAGTACAGTTGTACTTTACCATTTGGGTCATTTTTACCATACGCTTAGTAACCAGGCTGACATTCCACCTGAATCGAGTTCCCAGGTTAACAGAGCTAGAAAATTAACCCCAAGTCAAATTTGTCCTTAGAGAAGGATAAAGGGCTTTGTTGACTTTACCTGTGGGACAGTTGCAGTAGTCCAGTGAAAGACGATGGCTCTGAGTAGGCAGTGAAGATGGAGAAAGGTGGGTGGATTTGGGATATATTTTATAGGCAGAATTCATAGGACTTGCTGATGAATTGGAGGTGGTGGAGATGACTACAAGTAATGAAGAAGAGAAATGGAGGATAATTCCTGGAGCAGCAGGGTAGATGGTGATGCCATATACTGAGAAGGGCCAGCATGGAAGAAAAGCAATTTTGAGGGTTAGAGGAGTGATATCTGCTTGCTGCATATTCCATCTAAGAGGCCTATGAGACATCCAAATGCTGTGAGCTCTACTTTCAAAATTGGTTCAGAAATCTGCCATTTTCTCCTTCAAAGATCTAGTCTCTTGGTACCTCTCCGACCCCATTTTCCGTCCTTTCTTTCTCTGCACAGTCCCAATTGCAGTTCTTCCTGCACACTGCTGCCTTTGACCTTGACGTTTTCTCTTCTTGGAATGCTCTCCTCCCTGCTACCCAACTAGCTAACTCCCTCACCTCCTCATGTCTTTACTCACATGACCCCTTCTCAGTGAGGCATTCCCAGCCAACCCTATCTAAAATTGCAACCTCCAGGCCCCAAGACTTCTTGACAATTCCTGATCTGTAATTTCCTCTGTAGCACTTCTCACTTCCCTCATGCCACTCATTTTACTTATTTTAATTATTGTCCATATTCCTCACAAGAAGTTCCCTGAGAGCTGGAATGTATGTTTGTTTGTTTGTTTGTTTTTTCACTGCTTGGTACATAGTGCTTGAAAGTTGAAGAACTGAATGGCCTATCAGATTTCTTTTCAAAGATGCCATTGATGATTTTGGCAGGACCCATTTTGCGGAAGTAGTAGAAACAATAGTTTTGTTTTAAAATTATGACAGCAAAAGATGTAATATATTTTAAAGGATAAAAGAAAAGCCAGTAAGTGGAGGAATTGCAGTCGAAAGAAGGCCTTTGTTAGTTTGAAGATGGTAGTGACTTGAGGAAATGAAGGAGCCAGGAGAAAGAGCAAAAGTCAGATGAAATGCAGGGATGAGAGATGATCTTGAGAGTGCTGTTGAGGCAGAAATGGATAAGATCCTGGATTATGAAGAAATTAGACCTGGACAGTAGGAGCAGCACCAGGGCCAGCTACAAGGGTGTGCTGGGCGGGAAGCTGCACAGGGCCTCGGGCTCATAAGCGGCTCGCCCTTGGTTTTGTTCTACTCTTGCTGCCTTGACATTTTCCATATTTTTTGAGTAAGGGGCGCTGTGTTTTCACTTTGCACTAGGTTCCAACAACTTACATAGTCAGTCCTGAGGAGCACATCTTCCATTGTAACATGGGCAGAAGGAAAAAGTCGAGACTGCAGGGGATTTTAGAGGTTTGGTGGCAGAAAGTTGAGCTTGTGTGATCTGATGGTTTGACTTTTTTTCCTGGAAGTAGAAAGTGAGATTAAGTCCGAAGAGCAAAGGAGATAAAAAGTGTGAGGAAGCTAGAGAGAGTGTGATCCAACGTCGAGAGATGGGGAAGGGCAAGTTCAGTCAGTCTGCATCCAAATTGTGGCTCTGTCACTTACTAGCTCGGTGACTTTGGGCAAGTCACTTAACCTGTTTATGCTTCAGTAAACTAATCTATAAATGGGGATTGTAATAATACCTTTGAAGACCACCTGGCACATAATAATTCTGGAGAATAGGAGAGAAAGATAACTAAGAGACAGACCCATATCTGCACTGACGGCAAAGTATGTCCTAATCAAGTAGAAAATGACTAGGATGCATAAAGGAAAAACCAACTGTTTTATTCCAATATAATACAAAGTAGATTTCAGTATATTCTCTATATGATGGAAAATTATTTGTTTTTTTAGATGTGAAAAAGAAAGATAAAGAAACAGCACAAGACCAATTGGAAAAGCCCAAAGATGAAGGAAAATGAAGGCTCATTACCTATCAAAAGTGCTGAATTTCTGCACATTGAAAGACTTAGTGGCTCTGCTTTCCTGAGATGTTTGATCTGGTAGTAACTATGGTAACATTGCTGCCCTAAGCAACATGTGTGTACTAGATAATTTTGTTGTGACGCTACTCACTTGGATTGCAACCGTGATGTCCAGTGTAGGTTATTAAAAGGCAGATTACTTCCGAATTGCACCCAAGAGAGAGGTTAAGAATGCATGGTCACTTAAATACATATTGTCTATAAACCCAACAAAATCCAACGTTCTCTTTTGGATTTCTTTAGCCAGATATATTTTTAATTCCATTTTTATGGTGATGGGTAAGCCATTTCTTGGTAAATATCAGCCAAACACTATTAATTTAAAACTTCATGGGATTTGTAGGAAATTGTGGTTTTGGTGAGAAAGAATGATAGAATAGTAAAAAATGCATCAATAAAAGTATGTTTGTTTTTATCCAAAAATGCACCATTTTTTTCTCAAACCTTACAAAGATTTGGAAAAATAGTAAAATTTGACAACTCAGACATCTCTAGGAAGTTTTTGTTTGATGTATTTTGCTTCTAGTCTCTGCATACTGATTTTTCATGTGGACTCTTAAAATGGAAAATTTGTGATGAGTAGTTTATATGGAATATGCCTATTAAATGAATCTCGCGATCTTCCTTAACTTCGGTGTGTGTGTGTGCGCATATATTTTTCTTTAATGTGAACTACAGAAAACACTTTACTAGTTGCTTTATACTGTCCTTTCTTATTGTTAGGGCTTTTGTGTATGTGACTTGTTCCTAAAATAATTTCCTCAGGAATGCAGACATTAATTTTTATATCTTTCCTAAACTAGCTAACATAATAGTAAGCACTTAAGTATTTAGTGAATGGTGTAGGTAGAAATAGCAAAATACTTGCTTTTAATATTTATTTAAGTATATATTTTAAAAGGAATGAAACCAAAGCCAAAGCTTTAGTAAATTTTGATTTATTCTACCTTTTAGGAAAATCATAGAATTCTGAATTTTTAAAGAAAATCTGACTAATGAATTTATTTTTATTTTCAGATATATATGCATGCCATATTTTATTTGATTGTTGATTTAGGCCATGTCTGTATACAGTAATCAAATAAACTCTTTCACTATTAAAGAAACTTCTTACTGACACAAGGCTTCTTCATTTTCTCTCCTATAGTATAACAGGTGAAAAACAGTGACACATTTTAACAAGGGAAGTTAATAGTCTTTGCCATGTAAAACACCTCCTGCTTCTCATTTCATTGGCAAAGTTTATCTTTAAATCTGAGAATTCACCAAAGGGGTAGATTTCAAAAAATCTTGTTATAAGTTCTTAAACATAAATTTTTCTTTAAAAAATAATCAAAAGTAATATTTTGGGTGTAGTACTAATTTAACATTCAATAAAATGTCTTATAGCCATTAAAATTAGGTTTCTGGAAGTTATTTAATGACATGATATTATATAGTCAGTATAAAGAAGAGTTAGGGTAGAGTTTTCAAGTTTGGGGGGAGTAACAATTTTGCCTTCTGGAGGACATTTAGTAACATCTGGAGACATTTCTTGGCTGCCACTAGTAGGGAGGGGGCCAGGGAGAGAAGATGCTACTGGCATCTAGTGGGCGGAGCCAGGGTTGCTGCTAAGCTGCTAAGCGTTCTTCAGTCCTGCAGGGCAGACGCTCACAGCGAAGAACTATCTAGCCACGAGTGTCAATAGTGCTGAGGCTGAAAAACCCTGGAATAGAGTGAAACTGTCAAGCACGTGGATTTTGGATTCAGATGACCTGGGTTTCAATTCTAGCTCTGCTACTCATTAACTGTATGATCTTGGGCAATTTACATCATGTCTCTAAGTTTTATCCTCTTGGAATGGTATTAATAATAGTGCATACTTTATAGGGTGAGTGGAAGTAGTAAATGCAATAGAATATGTAAGACACTTGGCTAATAATGTCTGGCAAAGAATAATTATTCAATAAATATTAGCTATCATCCTCATTGCTTTTATTCTAGATGTTTTTGCCATTATTTTCTGGTAGTGGAGATGGTGGGCAGCTGGATTTGTTAACTTGGCTATCTTCTGCCTTCCTCTGTGATTTCACAAACATCCCCAATCTCAGGGCTGGGAGAAGACACTGATGGAAATTGACAATTCATGGTAATTACCACATTAGTGCCTATTCAATTATGCTAATGAGCCACTGACAGGTGATGAGTATTACCTTTTAACAATGAGTCACCTCCCTAGTGTTTTATGACAGTTACTGACAGAATTTTGATTCAGTATTTAAATGAGTAGTAACAGTGTTCCATGAAAATGTAGAAGAAAAAAAGTAACAGATCTTGAGTCATAGTATTTATCTCTCATTTGGAAGATATTTATCTCTCATTTAGAAGACCAGAAATGAAGCCACGTCCCTCCTCATCGTTGCTAGTAATGACATATATTCTTAATCATGTATATCCTGAATCACTTTTTCATCACAACACACATAAATGTCTCATTTTATACATGTAATATTTTGTATTACACAAGGTATCAGGCTTGTTGAATATTTGCCAACAAAAGGATTTTTTGGCTGAGAAGGAATCCAGACGAAGAAGAATGAGAGGTCAGTAGTACTTTAAAGACAAAATTGAATTTGTCAACCAACTTTAAAAAAATCAACCTCTTTTAGAGAACCTATAGTATTTTGTCATAGCAAGTAGCCACTTTCAGCAAAGCCCCTAGTTGGGGCTCATTAAAGAAAGTCTTCATGCTCATTTTTGCTATTGTCTTTTTACAAGCCACTTGGCTTTAGTCAATAGCTATAAAGTCTTAATACTGTCAGAGAAACCAGGACAAAAGGGGGCAATAAAACTATAAAGGGACTATATGGAAATTTGACTCTATACATAGGAGGAGAAAGAGCAAAAACCATTCTGTGTCATGTGCCCGGAGATTGTGTGTGTGTGTGTGATCTGCACTGGAAAGGCTTGAACCTTCTCAGAATGTGAGTGACTACAGGGAGAGCCATCCTCTTTGCAAGAGGAAACACTGCATTAGCTTTCAGCTTTGCCAGCTCAGATGGCTTGGGCAGCTTGGGCAGATGATGGTGGAGAGAGAGAGAGAGAAAAAGAGGAAGAATTACCGAAGCATACTAGCCTGTTGCCTTATCTGTGGAACCTGACACCTCAAGTTCAAATTACAGCTCTGCCATTTGTGCTCATGACTTCGGTTATTTTACTCTCTGTGTTTCAACTTCTTCACTGTATAAAATGGTGAATTATTATGAGAATTAAATGAGTGACTACTGGTAAATTGCTAAGGAAAGTGCCTGATACATAACAAAAACTTATTATTAGTTATTATCATTATTAATTGGATGAGCATAAAGGGTGGTGGAGACTTCAAGGTGAACGCCCTAGGGGGTCTGTTGAGTCTTTCTATGTTATTTACCAAGGTAGATTTTTCTGCTATTCCTTCACTCTCTTTTCTTTCCGTGAGCAGTACCTCCTTAGCTAAAACTAGGACTGATTTATCAGAATGCACTCCAGTTTTTTCCAGAGTTAGTGTTGATGACTCTCAGAACATCAAAAATCTGCAGCTATTTAAAAATGGAAGCATTGACTCAAACAAAGGGCTAGAGAATGTATTGTTGCTACCTGTTAAAATCCTAGAACAGATTGCTCATTGAGCACACAGGAATGGGAAAAATTATTATTATAGCCATACTTTGAGTGACTGGTGATTACTAAGCACCCTAGTAGATCCTTTTGAAGCTTCATAATAATAATCATACAAAATGGTTGTTAATGTTTCTCATTTTACAGATGAAGAAAATGGATTCAGGGAGTGCCTTTGGGAATTCACTCAAGTAAGAAAATGGCCACAGTGGTCTGGGATAGGGCTCTCAGAACCAGGATATGCACTGCCTCTACTGCTCTAAATGGCCCCTTTGCCTCAGACCATCCCATCCACAACTCTTATTAAATTTGTCTGAATTCCACTTAGGATTCCTAAGAAAATTGAAAAGCTGTACATAGGCAGAAGACATTGATATCTTAGCACGAGCAATTTTATTTATTTGTTTGGCATGTATTCATTCAGTCACTCCTTCATGAATTCATATTTTACCTTATTCCAGAAAAGATTTTATAGGGCAAGCACGATTACCATTTAATTTGCCATTAACTTGGGAGACCCTGAGGGAAAGGAAAATCGGTGAGGAGCCAGTGGCTCTGTAGGGTGGGAGGAAGTACCCGGAAATGAGGCAAAGGGGATAAAGCTGAACTGAAAAGAAGAGAGGCGCCATGCTCACACTTGATTCATTTCATGTTTGTGCTGGGGCTGGTCATGATTTTGAAGAGGGCACACTGACATTCTGTAGGACACACAAAAATAATCTGGCATGAACTAACTATAAGTATCTTAAAAGTAGGGCCACATAGGTGAATGAAATGACTTCCCTTGTTCCATGTAGATGCAGTTCAGAGGCTGAATAATATTTGGCAGTACTGATGGCAGAGAAGCCCCTAAAGTGCTAGATGGGGATGGGGATGGCTACAGAGGTCTTGGGAACCATTCTTCTCAGAGCTAGAAACTAGGAAAAAACTTTTGCCCCAACTTAGAGTGTATGGAATTGACTTCAGCAGCTCTGTGAAGGCTCTCATGGTGCTTTAGATATATTAGACATTCAAAATTCTTGTTTTATAATAAAATTTTCACCTAAATTGGATTTCTGTTAGTGGAAGGGATTTGCTTTTTAAATCTTTCCTTTCTTTGATACTTGAATATTGTGTAGAACAATAAGGAAAAAAAGCAGAGAGCTATCAGTCAAGGAATGTGGATTTGGTTCTAGGATTTTAACTTAAATTTAACCTAAATTGACTGTAGGCCTCTAGGGAAATTATTTTCCTTTTTAATTTTCAGTTTTAGGAATTACTCAAAATCGACACTAGGTGGAGCTAGCATCACACTTCTTACGAATTTAACAAAAGTCAAATTTAATCAGGTTTCCTAAGGTTTTCAATTTGTTTTGTTTTGTTTTACCAATTCTGCTACTTGTATTGCTCAGGATTGTTGCAAAAATAAAATAAACCAACAGCAGCAAACAAAACCCACAGTATTTTAAACACGATTTTTTTCTAAGAGACAGTTTAGAACGGAAATTATAATAAAAAGTGTGCTAATCCCTGGCTGATTGTTTAGGACACCTTATGCTCTTAGATAACCAAAAGAGGGTGCTATAATACATTTTAAAAATGCGCTTCTTAGGAATACAAAAACTACAACTTTTTCTTCTATGCAACAAAAAGTTCTTTTTTTCTGTATAACAGGGTTGACTGGATTTCTTTCTTTTTAAAATTTAAGATAGCTATGCATAAATGCTTTATTCATTAAAATAAAATAAAAAACAGTTTTCAATTCTCTACAATCTTAGATTAAAAGTTGACCTTTAATTTTTTTTTTTTTTCAAGTTAAAAGCACTGTTTTCAATTGTGACTTTGAGACTTTGAAAAGCCCCTAGCAGTAAATGGTATGTGAATGTGTGGCTATACTTTTGATTTAATTCAAAATATCTTCTATCACTTAACAGTTTCCCCCTCCACTTAGGAGAAAGGTGGGTCTCATGAAAACCAAATGAGGATTTTCCTGGTGATTATTCCTGGTCTTCCAAGTGCAGGAAGGGAAATAGGGGAAACTTACCCTACAAATCCCGCTGTCTGTTGTTGGGTGCACAAAGGAGATGCTGGCCAAATAGTCTTGGCAAGGAACCCGCTGGGGTAAGAGACCCTGAGCACAGCTTCTTGATATCCCTGGAGTGTTTTCACTGGACGCGAAGTTCCCCATTCAGGGATGGGCCACCTGTGGGTGAAGAGGGAGGAGGAGGGACAGATAATGCAGGAACAGCTAACACTTAATATGCATTAAAGACTGTGCCCAGTGCTTTATGTGTGTTTGTTTAATTCTAACCGTAGCCCTACACGTGAAAAAACAGGGCTGGAGGAGTTGTTGCCCAAGGTCACACTAGCCTAAGGTTTCAGAACAGGCCTCCCCAAGATAAGCCACTTTGGCCTGTAAATTATTTTCAGCTAAAGGCCATGGAGACCCTATGGGTTCAAGAGGAATTACTGCCCCTCCCTTAACTCCCTAAAAGGATTTAAGTTGGGGATTTTTCTGAGAAAAAGAGTTTCTGAGAAAAAGAGATAAATTTTATCTAAGTGGCCCCATCTATATGGCAGGGCAAACATCTTATTATCCAACATCTGCTCTTCCTCGTATGTCATGTGAATGACCCTCCTCTCCTTGGAAGCCCCAGGCCCCAATCCCATTCCCTAGCTCGGGATGGCACATAAACCTCATTTTACCTTCCTGTCTCTGACCCTCTCATGTACATGGAGTTCTGTACTTAATGAAATTTAATTTGATTTTCTCCTGTTAACGTCTCACGTCAATTTAATTCTTAGACCAACCAGAAGAACGTAGAAGGGTAGAGGGGGTTTTCTTCCTCTCTGACACTAGTAAATGGCAAAGCCAAGTTTCAGACCAAAACAGGTTGAATCTAGAATCTGCGCTTTTACATATAACCTGTATCATGTCCCCAAATGAGAACGCTTATACAGCGATTACTATATGCCAGACACTGTTACTGTTCTAAGTGTCTTACCCACATTAACTCTTTTAATTCTCACAACCCCATGATATAGGTATTATTGTCCCCGTTTTACAGTTGAGGAAACAGGCACAGATCAGTTAAAAGGTTAAAATGATGATTGAAGTTGAGGGTGTGCTCAAAGACAAGCCTTTAAGCCAGTCAATCAGCATGCTTAGCTGGTGCAGAATTCAGCTCTGACCCTCTTCCCCCTTCTCCTTTTCCTTGGGGCCCCTTACTTCCATCGATGTTGCCCCCTCCAGGCTGCTCCCGGCCCCCAGCCTGCCACACCGCCTCTTTTTGGTGGCTTTGGTTTAATCATGGGGATGAGCTTCTTCTCTTCGTGCCTCTTGTCAGTCCTTGGATTTAAAACAAATAGGACACTAAACGTAGAGAACGAGAAACACCAACTTCCTCTGCACTGAGTGTAGCCCACCTGCTTCCCAGCTCCAGCCTGCCCTACACGGACGCCATCTTCCTACCAGGTTCCCACGGCCAAGACGGCCTTGGGTCTCCTCCTCTAATGTTTATCCTCCCTCCTGGTAATTAAATGAATGGTCCCATTCTTCCAGTGTGAACGCCTGCTTCCCTACAGCAATGGATGCTTAGGTGTTTGGCCAGGAGATAGTGTGGCGGGGGGGAGGGGGGGGCGCGAATTGCTCCATCAGAGTGCACAGACCCATAGAAAAAGAGGTTCTTTTCCATTCACAGATTTTTTTTTTCAAATACAAGAGTTCTTTATTTCTTGGACTTTAGCTTTCTTATATGTAGAATAAAGTTATTGAAAATTCTTTTAAATAATCCTAATTCTGATAGCCTCTGATTTTTGGACTCATTTTAAGAGGTATTTTGAGAGAACAAAACTGTCAGCAGTAGTGGCATATATATTTTAACTTACAAATTCATATTCTGTTTTGTTTGTTTTTAATTTTTTCTGTGCTGCTTATTTCAGTTTTCTGGCTGAGAAGAGACAGACTGGCCATTATGTGTGCAGTCTTCACAACTGCATACTCAACAAATGATTGATAATATAAATTATCAGTAATAAGTGAAGGAATGATCAGAATTTCTATAGCAAGTAATGCCATATAAAACTTTCACTTAATTTAATTCGGTTGAGTGGCTTCCAAAGCTGTCCTCACCCTCCCCTCACTGCTCCTTCGAGATATGGACATAGGCAGCTCCACATCGACACATGTCCTGATACATTACACATCATGCTAGATAAGGAGCCACGCCATCTGAGTGGCTGGTGACCATAAGGACGTTCCTCTCCCTTTCTTAAGACTTTCACCCTTCTAAATATTCTCCCTGTTCCTCCTCACCCCACCTGATCCCTATTCTTAGATGTCTCTGGACTTAACCACATTTGACGTCTTTTGGCAACAATGGTCAAGAGAGAGAGGACGGAAAACCATCAGTGGCTGCCTTTCTGGGTGCTCTTGTAGAGTATCTACTTCCTCCCCTAATGCAGAGCGTGTTTCAGATGTGACCAAAGGCTGAGAGGAGGCGAAGTGCACATGTCCTATTTGGAGAGAAATGGGCCAGTGTGGTTGGCACTGAGGTACACGGAGAAGTAGTGGGAGATATGGCAAATAAGATTAGAAATGAGATTCAGGGTACATTCTAGAGACTTGGGAAAGGCATCTGGACCTTATCCTATAGGCAATAGGAAAATATATATATATATGTTTTTTGAGTAGTGAACCAATGCAATGAAACTATCAAACTCCTTTATCTTCTTAAGTAATATAAATAAAAATATTTTACACTTTATGCTCAGTCAATAAATGGGAAATGGGTTGTAACTAACCCAAACTGGCCAACTCTGTCAAAAAAATCTCCATATCAGAGAAAAGGACCTAGGTGCTGCAAGAAACCTCAGTCGTACAATGCCAACTCAGCCTTCACACACCCCCTCCCGGTACAGGTGATGTATTTCTTGCATCTCTAATTTACCTTAGCTAGTAATCTGCTAACAAAAGCAATCTCTCCTCTTTGCCCTTTCTCTTTGTTTTTGGTGTTAAGAAATTTCATTTCAAATGCCCTCAGTCTTCAGAGAAGGCAGGCGGATGTAGAAATTAGAGTCTGAACCCCTCTTGTCTCTGTCACTAAGTCTTCTGCATTTTAATAAGCTGGGGACACAACCATGCTCTGGTAGCGTAAGAGAGTAGAATTTCCAAATCCATGAAAGGCCTATGTGGATTTTCTTAAAAGGAACGAAACAGTAACCAGATGGTAGTTAACAGGACAACTTTAAAGGCAAGTATTAGTTTTGAACTCTTTCCTAAAGGAAAGTTAGCTAATTAATGGAAGAAAAGAGAATAAGAGAGAAAAGCAAGAGGAGAAGGAGAAATACTAAAGATAATGAATAAAGAGAAATGTGAGGAGGAATGGATATTGGAAAATAAGGGGAACAAATTAGGCAGTTCTAGAAAAATAGAAAAATAGAGAAATAGAGAGAAAAAATATATTACTGCAGGTTTTTCACCAAATGGTTGCCTAGGAAACTTAAGTAGGAATGGTTCTCTCTTTACTGAATAATTATTGAAGAACACACCGAATTTAGAGTCTGTTGGCTCTACCAGTATCAACTGGAAAACAAACACGTTTCAGGCATATTAGTTATGAGCATCATATTCTCTATATTATGCTTTTCTGCGAAGAGAAATGGTTGATTTCAACAATTTTGGAAGGTAATAGGAGAGGAACAGTAAGATTGAAACACAGGCATGGTGAGATTTTTTTTTTTAATATTAATGTATTTATTTATTTATTTATTTTTGGCTGCTTTGGGTCTTCATTGCTGCACGCGGGCTTTCTCTAGTTGCGGTGAGCGGGGGCTAGTCTTCGTTGTGTTGCGCAAGCTTCTCATTGCAGTGGTTTCTCTTGTTGTGGAGCACCACGGGCTCTAGGCGCATGGGCCCAGCAGTTGTGGCTCGCAGGCTCTAGAGCGCAGGCTCCGTAGTTGTGGTGCATGGGTTTAGTTGCTCTGCGGCATGTGGGATCTTCCCGGACCAGGGCTTGAACTCGTGTCCCCTGCGTTGGCAGGTGGATTCTTAACCACTGCGCCACCAGGGAAGTCCCATGGTGAGATTTTTGAGATGCCAGATTAGTCTAGGATGGCACAATAGTATGTGTAACATCGAGTAACAAACCGTGGAAAAAGTAAATTAGGAAGCAGCTGTGAGCCCATTTGGCAATGTGAGGTCATCTTTGCAGTTTGCCAAGTATGCTGTTGAAAAACATTTTTCCACTGTAAAGAGCTTGGTACACTTGAGGTCATGTAGTGTAGAGTCAAAAAAAAAAAATTTCACATTACAAAGCAGTGTTTTACCTTCCATTAAAATGCAGCTCCTATTATCACTGTCACAAAGAACCAAAACATTAAACAATGCTTTACTGCTCCTGTTTGAATTTGTCTTTCCTATAACTTACTCTATTTTCCAGAAAATATCAATATTACATTGCTATATATAAACCCATTTCTACAATCTGTCCTCTTGTACTTTGGGGGCTGAATTCTCGGTTTTGCATATGTGTGTGGGGTGTGCACATGTGTGTGGGGTGTGTGTGTGTGTTTGGAGTAGTGTGGGAGGGGGCAGGTGGCAACAGGAGTGAGAGGGATTGTCTTCCATGATGATTCACAACGTCTCTTTTTGATAAACAAAAACAGGACTTAAGAGTGTGAGAATTTTTGCTGTTGTTTGGAAACATACCTTGCTTGTGTCACCCTATTTTTCCTTCACACGAACACAAGTTATCTATGAGGGAAACTTCCAAAATCATATTCTATCTTGTGGGATAGAATAAACTCTAAATCATAAATATTTATGCTTGTAGACAACACATTGGAAAAGCTTAGCATAAAGCAAAAAAATTATCTTTTGCTTTTGGCAGATGTTTGGACTTCCTCCTTGGAATTCATTTTGTCCACCATTTATTCCTCCTTTCTTTCATCTAGCATAGAAAAAGAGTAAGTCTAGAAGTTCACAGCAGGGCTGCAAGCAAAGTAAATGTAATACTCAGCCTTTGGCCACCTATCTGGATCAATGTCAAGATTTTTTCCAAAATAGGAATGAGGGAGAGAAAGCCAAGAAAATCATGGTGGCTTTTTGCTTTAATTGTATTTATTTATTCCTGGATCTAGGTAGAAAATGAGAAAAAAAGTCAGATATATATTACATATCTCTGCATATTTTATATCACTTAAACATAACTTATGTATGTATGTATACTTTTTTTAGTTCTTTTTATGTTTTAGTTGAGCAAGATAGCCACACATTTTAATTGTAAGTAAATCTTACAAAAGAGTAAAAAAAATGTAATTCAATAATGATCGTAATAAAACAGTTTGGAAAGTTCTGGTCAAATTAGGTATTATAATATTAATATAGTATATACTTTGCCTCCCAGGTTATACTCAGAGATTAGCAATTAGCTGAGTGTGTGACTTTGATTCTCCTCAAATATTACATGAAGGAATTAGATGCTCTTCTAAAAATTCTATTCTGAGAAATGCTCTAGGTTTTATTATTTAAGAATTCATTATATAAAACAAAAGAAAGACAAAAATTAGGGAAATGTTTACAATTACGCAATATAAAAGAAACAATAAGAAAAGCACTTTTCAAATTAAAAAATAAATGAGCGACGATATCAGAAAATAGTTCACAAAGGAGGAAAAACAAATGTCTGAAAAAAATAAGGGAATGTGAATAAAATACAAATTTTTTTTTTTTGGCTACTGAATTAACCCAGTTAAAGCAATATGGTGTGGTGGTTAAAAGCATGAGATCTGAGGCAGACAAACCCGACTGGAATAGCTGCTGTATCTCTTAAGATGGTAAACCTCAGGCAAGTCTCCGTTTTCCCATTGTAAAATGAAAATAACACTAGCACGTACCTTATAAGGAGATTAACGATGGTTTAAGTGATATTACTGTAATGTGCTTGGCACAGAGCCTAGTATATACTGAGTTTAATCTTAATAAATTATTGTTTCATGCTGGTGGAATTGTTAAGATACAGATATTTTAATGAGCAGTTGGATAATTAATCCTTAACATGCTTCAAATAGTTTTTAATAACACTGGAAAATGGGTCTAGCAATCCCATTTTGGGAACCACAATGAAAAATATTTCTAGATTTTTCCTTTAGCAAAGACTTAACTCTAGACTGTGTTGACTCAATACTTCATTCTATAAGAAGAATGTATGTGTATATATACACATATATGTATACACATACATATATGCACATACATGTATATACAGTGCATATATGCTGTAATACATGCCTCAACATATATGTATATATACATATATGTAATATATATAAACAAAACAAAAATCTAAATAAAAATTCATCAATGTTTGTTAAAATGTTTGTTTTATCACCATTGTATATTAAATTCTGTATCTTATTTTGAAATTTTGAACATGAGATTCTATTTATGGAAATTAAGAAATTTATTTCAGGTGTATTTTCCGGAGGTATATTATTATTTTTTTCAAATTTTGTGGTAATGCCCACAGGTCTCTAAAATTCCTAGCTGTATAGTTTTAAGAACTCAACTACTTGTAAGTTTACCTAAAAGTACTGACTTTTTCACTAGTCAAGTAACTGGATGGTGTAATTATATTGTTTATTTTTCATATAAGATTCTTGAGAGATTCTTCTAGTTTTTTTGATATATTTACAATAAATCCATAGCTACTTATAATTACACTACTTAATTTCCAAGAAATATGGAGGTATTAGGCATAAAACATGTTTTCTTAACTAAGAACATACTTTTTCTATTAGATGAGTTAAGCACAATAGAACAAAACTACCATGTAATAATAAATAAATAAATAAATTTATATTATCTCTAGCTATATATTTCATAGTATCTTACAGAATTTTGAGAAGATATTAAAAATAAAAGATATCCAGTAACTAAGATTTACCAAGCCTAAGATCAGTTATAAGATTTTAATATTTGGTAAGAATGACAGCATACTTTTAAAAACTGGCTATCATTATGCTCTCATATATAAAACATTTTTCCTATGGTCATCCTTATTGCCTTTAAATCAGTGAAAAGATTTAAATCTTGATTTCTAATATACTGTCAAAAAACATTTTAATGCAATCAAATTAGTATTTTTCCATGTCTCTTCAATAATGAATTAATTCAACTTTATTGTTGGGATTACATCATCACTTAGGCAATGATTATCAGGATTTTAAAACTTAATGATTTGTTATTCTAAGTTTGCTGTTTGTAGTCAAGCATATTTCACAATAAAGAAAAAAAGCTGTATTTAATCTGTATTTTAATATTTCTTATATATGTGCTAATGCTCACAGAGATTGATAAATTAAAATGGTTTTTCCCAAGTATTCCATTTTTCTTTTATTTTTCGTAAATATTACTGCCTCAGTTTTCTCATTGTTATTTTTAAAACCATCTATCTCTCAAAATAAGATAACTGGAATACTGCAACTTGTCCCACAAGTTCAGGATTTTGAGTCCTCTGGAAGGTGTGAACCAATAAGAAGGTGCTGGCAGCAGAGACGGGGGTTCTGAAATGGTGACTTTTGGGAATTCCCTGGCGGTCCGGTGGTTAAGACTCTGCGCTTCCAATGTAGGGGGCTCGGGTTCAATCCCTGCTTGGAGAACTAAGATGATACAAGCCTGTGGCAAGGCCAAAAAAAAAAGTGAAATGGTGACTTTCTTCTTCGTGTCATGCGATGTCATTCACACCATGTACTTTCACTATTTTCAAACCTTCAATGAACTCTTAAACGTCTGTTACTTGAGGCCACTAAACCAATTAACCTTTGCTTCACAGTTCACTTACTACTAACTAGCTGGGAGAGGGTCTGTAATGCACACTCTTTATGATGGTACAGTTTGCACCACCCACATCACCACTGAGGACAGAGCACACGCTCCTGCTCCATCTTCCTCCACCTTGGCACGCCTAAACAGTATCTAGACCCATGTGTTATATGAATCAATAGTTAATCATCTTAATTGTGTTATTATAGATTAAAGTATTCATCAGTGCTCTTTGATTGCAAGATGCAGACACTCAATCTGAATTTAAGCAAAAATAACTTACTGATTTGTATAACTGTAAGTCCAGAAGTGTAGCCAACCTGTAAAAAAGGGGGTCCAGAGCCTTCAATAATTCTTTTGGGCTCTGACTACACTTTTTAGCCCTCGTGTGTGTGTTTGGTTTATTCATGGCCGTGGCCAGGAGCTCAAGCAAGTCAACAGGGCTCTGACCCTCTCGTTTGGTTCTGCTTACCTCTGCCTGACTTTGATTTTTCACACTAGGACCAGATGTATGATTGACAAGATGGCCACCAATAACTCCAGACGCTTGACTTCCAGCTTAAACATCCCACAGGGGAAAGAGACTATTGTTCCCCAACAGTTCCAGCAAATAATTTCTGGAATACTTTGGTCAGTCTGACTTGAGACATGTTCCAGTACTGAACCTTTTAGCTACAGAAAGAAGGTGCTTGGATTGGCCACGACTGACACTTGTTCTCTCCACAGTGGCAAGGAACAGAGCAATTTGTATTACTTTTAGATGTCATGTAAATTGTGAGACTAGTTCAACTAGATGAAAATTGAATGCTAGAATTATGAGTTTTAAATTTATTAACATATATAATGAGATTATGTAAATTTTAAAATTAAATAAAACATTTAGTATTCATTAATTTTAATAAATTTAATATTCATTAATTTTTAATTTGTATTTGCTTTATAATTTTAATAGATAAAACTGGATATTTCAGAAGAAAAATGCTTTGAAAACAATGAAAATACTTTTAATTTTTGTTTTTTTGAATTAATTTTAATTTTTTCTCTTTTGATGTTTGTAATCCAGTGGGGTTCTATGAGATTAGGGCATTAGGATTACTGGAATCTACAGAATATGGTAGTATCTTTTAAAAAAATTTTTTTTTAATTTTATTGAAATATAGTTGATTTACAATGTTGTGTTAATTTCTGCTGTACAGCAAAGTGATTCAGTTAGACATATATATTCTTTTTCATATTCTTTTCCATTATGGTTTACCACAGCTATTGAATATAGTTCCCTGTGCTATACAGTAGGACCTTATTGTTTATCTAATTTTAATTTACTTTAAAAAAACTATATTCAAACTTTGTATACTTTGAATATAAGTACATACTATCTTTTAATCCTCTAGAATAATTGCTGCCAATAGAACACAAAATAAGTGAAAAATCCTGATTCTCACAATATAATTATTTTGCTTAAATGAACATAAGAAAATATATTTTTGAACAATTGTATAATTTATAAATTATGCTTTTCATTATTAGTCATCCATCCATTGATAGTTCATTAACAGTGCAATCAGACGTGTGCAATAATAACAATTCTTTTGTCTTTGACATTTTGCTAATTTTCATCCTTATGAAATCATACAATTACATATGTCTTTGGATTAGGAAGGTATATTTGTCAAGGCAGGGAATCATTATGAAGGTGTATTTGTCAAGGCAGGGAGACAGAACATATATTTAACAGCATGTGGGCCTCCATTTTTACTCTTACTCTGGGATCCA
The DNA here is from genome assembly GCF_028023285.1 of Balaenoptera ricei. Classification (NCBI taxonomy): domain Eukaryota; kingdom Metazoa; phylum Chordata; class Mammalia; order Artiodactyla; family Balaenopteridae; genus Balaenoptera; species Balaenoptera ricei. Next base: position 39,583,930 of record NC_082650.1, on the reverse strand, counting down.
GCAGTGTTAAAGGCAGGATGAACAGAGAAGACAAGAAACTTGGTCTAAACCTGGATGTCATGAAAGAATTTAAGGTGTTGATAAGAGCAGGACTGGAATGATTTACTTTTGGGGAAGGCCCATGAAGAGAGAGAAATGAAGTCAGGAGGTAGCTAATAAATGGGATAATAAGGAAAATTTGAAAGACTAGGTTTATGCTGTGGAGTTTTTCCTGTTCTTCTGGATTGCTTAAGTTACTCTGAGTTTTTCTGTGTTATTGTGCTAAATATGCTGTTACTTTGATTCTCAATTACCTGTTATACATAATACCCCATAGTTAAAAATTCACATTAGTCATCTTTTTAGTGAGTTTAAATCTTTGTGTGAAAATTCAGCTATAATAAATTTATATACACATAAATGTACATGAATATATATGTATACTGAAATTTTTTCTTTGATCACTCTAGTATAGAAGAGATCATGAAACTGATGTCAGTAAGTTCTACTTAATCTAAATTAATTCAGGATTTTTATTCTTAACCTCTGTGTGTCTGTTTCCTCATTTGTAAAATAGGTTTTATAGCAGTACCTACATCATAGGGTTGTTGTGAGAATTAAATGTGTTAATATATGTAAACTGCATAGAATAGTGCTCGGTCTGAGAAAGCCCTGTATGTTTTCTACTATTATTATTACCTCTGCCCTCATCCTTGATGTTGGTCCTAAGAGGTGACGGGTCATAGGGAAGCACGGTAGGTGGACGTGCATCTCGTCCTTGATTTTCATCATCTTTGCCTGCTCGCTAACATCCTTGCTGAGAAGTCACATTCCTTTAAAGTTTCTACTCAGGTTACTACCACATCCTGTCTACAAGGCCTTTCTGGTTTCACTTCACACTTAACTATTTTCACACCTCTTTTCAGCACATTTAGCTTGGGAAAATGCTGGGTCAGGCATGTTAGATAATACAAAAGGCCACTTTTATTTAATGCTCAACTGTGCTGCTGGGTAAGAAGGGAACTCAATTCCTCTCACTTCATCTGAGCACCAAGGCACTGACTACTTGTCTCTCAGATCCATCCAAATGTATAGTAGAGGATTTCTGTCCTGTATTCCACCTTAGAACTCGGCCTGGGAAAGGAAGCCGGTGGAGGACACTGGGCCTTAGAGGGGATTCACTAGCTCCCAAGCTCTCTGGCTTCCTGCTCGTCTTCCTTCTTTCTCTTCTCCCATCCTTTCCCCCCAGCCCAGGTATCTTTACTTCCTATGGATCTTCTGAGATCTGAGTGGACAGACTGGCCCTTATTTCCTCAGGCTTTCCTGCAGATCTATTGTTGATGTCCCTGGGTGCCCATACCCAAATGTTTTGGCTTCTGTAACTGAGAATCCACTGCCCCTCCCCAGCTTTCCACCCCAACACCCTCTCCCTGCTCTCTCCGTGCCTGTGGGCACGGCTCCTCCCCGGAGGCTTAGCTGACTAGCAAAGTAATTTACTAATCTGATTGCTAGAAGGCTAAGGAGCAAAAAGAAAGAATCAATGATTTATATTGCAAAATATTATTTTTTTCTAATAAGTAAGTCTTTGTGTTCTGGGAAGAAAACTGACTTCTCCTGGAAGTATGTTTGTCCCTGTCTGCAGTCTCCAAAAGGGTGAAAACCAGTTTTTTATACGGAATCTATTTCATAAGAATAGTAACTTCCTCATGACACAATGCAGCCTGTGCTTCTCTGGGTGACATTTCCTCCCCTCACTCCAGGGTTAAGCCTAAGTAGTGGGTTTCATATGCAATGCCCTTCACTAGCATTGACAGTCATTTTATAGGGGTTTTCCACCTTCACGTGCTGGCCTAAGCTTCTCCCATCCTTTCTTGCCCATCTCTGGGGACATTGGCCATGATGCAGATTGAAGCCGTTCTTCAGGAATAAGCTCCAGTGGAAGCTCTTGCATAAGAGGTGAAGAGTTGGCTTTGCTTATACACAGGGTGCTTTGTACCCTTTGTCTAAGCTTCTGACACCTTTGAAAGGGATAATTATGCCAGGGCAATAGGTGTGAATCGGAATAGTCTCTCTTTCACCCAACAAACCAAACTTTATGGCACTTAGAGTTTACAGACAACAAACAAAGCTGTATCCACTCCTTCCACATAGTGATGGCCTAATCTTTTGCCATCAAGAAAACGCTGGCTGAGCTTGGGCTGCATAGGGTCAGGGGCCGCTCTCTGATTTGTTGAGTCTGCCTAAGCCTGCATGATCTCTGTTGTTTTAGCTATAGTCTCTTTTTAAGAGTCTCAGCCAAGAATAAAATGCTGCTTCCATAAAGGCAAAGAAAGAGAAAAATGCTTATTCCAGACTTAAGGCTTAACAGCTGTCTGAAACAATTTTCTCTTGGGGACTAAGCAGTTCTCTCTGGCTTTACCATGGAGTCTAAACCTCTCTCCCAAAGCGTGATCTGTCACCTGGCACATACTCCAGGCTGCTTGATGACAGCTCTGCAAGATAACTGGAGCTCTCTGTCTTGCGGTGCTTTTGTAGACAGCTTTGAAAAGAAATTCAGAGCCTAAGGAATGGGCTCTAAATAAAACTTCCACTCCTTCCTAGGTGTTCTCCAGGGATTCAGAGAATTGAATCTCTGTGGCAATTTATAAGACTGTTGACCCTTGTTTCTTTCCTTATGTAGGTTCCCCTGCATCTACCTAGAAAATGCAAAGCAGTCAGTAGTCTGCTCACATTCAATCCAGCAGTTTTTCTGAAATTGGTATTGAGTTTGGAGTCTGCCTCATCCCCACATGCCAATTCACTCCCATCTATCACCTCAATATGATCTGGTTCTGTAGTGCATGTATTTGTTATAGACAGGCTTCTGCATACAGTGGGTAGTGCTTTAGCCCACAAGATTCAGTTGTATAAGAAATGTAACTTTATTTTTCTACGTTCACATTTGGTTTCAAATAGGAGTTCCGCAAAGTGGTTTCTACCTAATCTCAATTCATTTAAACTTTGTTTTCAGCTGATGAATGTATTGTGTTTCATAGAAGAAAATCAAGCAGGTGTTTCCTCATTTTCTCACATCAAATCCACCAGTTTTCCTGCTTCTGTGCCCATGTGCTTGCCATCCCTCCTGTTTCAATGGAAGAAATATCCCTGCTCCTAAGACAGCTCCTTCACTGCCCTGGAGTTCTCAAACTTTTCCACCTTCTCAAGGATTTCTCTCCTGAAATTATACCCTTTTTCTTAATTTGCATGAGAACTTCAAGTAATTCAAAAGGTCAGACTTTTTCAACTCCAAAGTGTTAGCTTCCAAAACTTTCTTTTTGCTTTTCTCCTTCCCTGTTCTTCAGTGGTGACAATAGGTGCCTTGAAGTCTGGTTTGAAAGAGTAATGAAACGAAAGAGCATTTCCAGGGTGAAAAACACAATGGTTAAACAGTACAAAATTTATCATCCTATTGCACTTTGGTGTATAATGTCACTTTGTGCAAAGTTTTACAATGTCAAACTTTGACTTTGCCCATAGCAAGCTCTAAGGCAGACTGCAGAGCGCTCCGTGCCTCTGCTGAGACCACCATTGCTCCCCACCACTCTCGCTTTTTACTACCACAGATAGTCAATGATACCTTCTCTGTGAAGGCTGTAAAGAGGGCTGCCACTGACTGCCCCTAGGAGGCTATCATTAGGAATAGCCTTACTGTCCCTGTTGGCCAAGCCTCTCTGGTCATCATTCCCAATCCACTGCATGATTCTCACGGGCATACCAGCATGCTGTAATACTCCCCTTTAAAAACCAAACAAACTGGGAGTTCCCTGGTGGTCCAGTGATTAGGACTCCGCCCTCTCACTGCAGGGGGCACAGGTTCCATCCCTGGTCGGGAACTAAGATTCTGCATGACGCTTGGTGCAGCGGGAAAAAAGACAAAACCAAACCAGTTTCCATGACTTCACATAACCTTCCAGCCACTTCCCCAATTTATGTGTTCTTCTCTTTGAAAAACTTTTCAAAAGGCTTGTCTGTACTCACTACGTCCAATTTCTCTCTTAGTTTCTCTGAAACCCACTCTCATCACTCCTATCAGAGTCATCAGTGGCCTCCAGATGACCCAATCTGAAGATCAGCTCCGTCTTCATCTCTCCCAATTTCTCAACCATATTTGACAACGTTCATCCGTCCCTCCCCTTGAAGTTCTTCTTCCTTTGGCTTCTGATACATAACACCATCCTTGTTTGCCTCCCACTCCACTGACAACTTTTTTTTTAGCTTCCTTGTCTGGAAGCTCCTACTTTTCCTGATTTATTAATGAAGAGTTCCTAAGGCTCAGTCTTTTGAATCGCTTCTCTGTACTGTCCACATTCACTCTTTGGAACTTAAGAGTTTGATGATCTAATCCAGTCCCATGGCTTTAAAGATCAATTATATGATTTGGTGGCTCCAAAATGTATATCTTATCCTTAAATCTCTCCTCTGAGCTCTAGACTGCCATATTCAAAAGGCTACTTGATATCTGCCTTGAATACATAATAGACATCTTAAGCTTATCATTTCCAAATGAGAAATGCTGATTTACCCCTCCAAAACCAGTTTTTCTCTAGGTTTTTTAAATGCTCTGAATGGAATTACAATTCAATAAGTTGCTCCTGCCAAAATCTTGGAATCTTTCTTGACGCTGCCCTTTCTCTCACGTGGGACAGGAAACCTCAGCATTGTATACACTGCAGGGTGAGTGCAGTGTCCAAGGAAGATGACTGAGGACTAGATATTGTGATGCCACCGCAACAAGCACTTCCTTCATGGCCCCTGGACCCTGACCCCTTGCCCTTTCATCTCATTCCCTGTCTTTAGATCTTAGATGCAACCTCACGGAGAAGGAGGAGGGAATCCTTGAATCAACTTGGGGAAAACCTAAAATGTCTCAATAATCACAAATGTTACTTAATGTGCAAAAAAGTGACCATAAAAGTTTTCTGCTTTTAGGTAAAAATGGGAAGTGATGTTAGTAATCAAGTTCAATTACAGAAGAACAAAGATATATGTTATTATATATAGGTTTGGGGCTGCAAATTCATACCCACTGTCCTTGGGGTTTCTCTCCTCTTTATGTGGCTTGTGGGCCTTCTTTCCTGACAGGCTGCTCAAGGAGGCTACAGGAATCCCAGTGAGTCAGCAAGATGATCTATTAAGGAGCCAGAAGAAAATATTAATGCCCTCATTCATATTTAATCTTATATAAAATTAGATCTAAATCTTTACTAAGATATATATATATATATATATATATATATATATATATATAGACATTGGTCCTTTACTTGGGCACACATCAGTCTCTTGTCCTGCAGGGTCCTGAGAGAAGAGTGCATGACAGTCAGTGAGTCCCTCATTTTTCAACCTATTTCAACCCTGAGTGTATTTTAGCCTCGAAATAGTAGTTAACAGTAATATGAAGCCATCTACAATTAGCAAAATAATATATTAAAAATATTATTTATTTTGTCTTCATCTCATTCTCTTCAATTTATATTTTATATGAGTTATAATATGCATACTGTGTTCATATGGCATTTATATGTATATAAGTTATGAATAAATAAATACACAAATATGAGGTGGATAAATATATTTTATTGATGGGGTGCAAAATAAAAAATATTTAGAGATCATTGCTCATTAGGACAGCAATTAGCAGGGCTACTTCTAAATCTTAGAGTGGAAATAGTAGAGCTACACAGTACTTTAAAAAGTTTCTTAAAGAAACAAGTTCCTTTAGGACCAGCATCATATTTTGTTCTCTTCTTGGGTTTTTCTTTTGTAAAGTTATAAAACAGGGCCACTAGTGTCACAAACTCATAATGAGTCCCACAACATCCCATTCATTAATTTATTCAAATATGCTTATTAAGTATCTCCTATGTGTAAAGTGCGACAGGACAGAGCCCAGAGGTTCCTCCTAAGAGTTTCCAAATCAAGTAACAAGAGTTCTTGACAACAATTCTGAATGGTATTTGGCTGCCGTCTTTCCCCATAGGGTGTGTGCCAGCTATGCAAATCAATTACAGAAAGACCTTTGTCATTGCTCAAGCTGAAATTCTAGACATGCAAGCTAATTCTAGTTAATTGCACATGTATTACTATAACAACTTAAAATGAAAGTTTTTGCCAATGATTAGTATACAGTTCCTCATTAAGTAAATAATCAAAATTTTAATAAAAGTCATGTTGAAGAGAATTTTGTGAGATTTCCAGGTTAAATTTAGCTTTATTTACTTGGGAAACTCAAACATAGCTATTTAGTTCTTTCTCTTTTCCCCAATTCCATCTTCCTAAAGAGATTGCATTTTTTTTTAATCTCAAAATTTTACATCAGTAGAATTGTCTTGTTTGCCTTGAATTAGAACCTTGAGTGCATTTGGGTGATTGCTAAATGCTGAGTGCATCTGGATGAGTGCAGGAAGTATGAAGTATGAGTCTCCTACAAGGTGACTGTTAACATAAATAGGTCAAAGTTCTCTTAACTTCTCTGCCAGAGTTTCCATGAAGTTAAATTTGAAAATGGACCAACATAATGTAGAAGTATGAAAGAATCCTGGGACATTAGAGAAAGAAGAAGACTAATTGATGATCCAAAACAACATCATCATTTCCAGACAATGATACAAATGCTAAAGTGTTTAGATAATTTATCTAAGGATAAATATACAGATAGATGGTGGAAGAAACCCTATGTTTTGAACCTAGACAGTAGTCAAAACAAGAAAATCTTCTCTTAATAGGTTTTTCATATAGGGCAGCCAAGGATTATTATATTAATTTATCTAAATGCTGGATTTGCACAGATTTAAGATTAAAAGTGATAATCCCTGGAATATGCAGTTTTGCTTCATTTTGTTTTTAATTATTTTTGCAGCCAAAGGCTATCTTGAAGAGAGTAAAAGGATTGGGAACACAAACTGATACATGGAAGATAAACACATTTCTGAAAGAAGTATTACACTTTTGAATAAATGGAGCTAAAACCTTATGGTTTCTAAATGGAAAGACTGCATGTAATAGTGATTCAATCTTTTCTGAAAAATTTATAAATTTTAACTCAATTCTGACTTGTTAAAATTTTCAGAAGATGTTTAAAGAGACAGAATGACTATTCTCTCCTGAAGGATCCCCAAGATCTTGAACTGAAGCATTACTTCAATATTTTATGGCCCATCTCCTCTTTGATAAAAACTGTATGCTTTCTCTTGATTTTTAAGTCAAAACAATGGCAATTTTGAACATGGTTTCTTAAAGAGAACACATCCTCTCTTTCCACGCTCAGGATCCTCTCCCTCAGGGAAGGGAGGTGTGTGTGTGTATGTGTGCGTATCTTTCCTATGAGTTGAAAGTCATTGCAGGGATGGTTCAATATCCACAAATCAATCACCGTGATATACCACATTAACAAATTGAAGAATAAAAATTGTATGATTATCTCAATAGTTGCAGAAAAAGCTTTCAACAAAATCCACATTCCATTTATGATAAAAACCCTCAACAAAGTCAGTACAGAGGGAGCATACCTCAACATAATAAAGGCCATATATTACAAACCCACAGCCAACTCACACCTGTCATAACCACTATCATCAAAAAAACAACAAATAACATACTCAAGGGTGAAAAGCTGAAAGCATTTCCTCTAAGATCAGAAACAGGACAAGGATGCCCACTCTCACCACTTTTATTTAACACAGAATTCAGAGTCCGAGCCACAGAAATCAAACAAGAAAAAAACTTAAAAGGAATACAAATTGGAAAGGAAGAAGTAAAACTGTCATTCTTTGCAGATGACAACTATATACAGAAAATCTGGGATAGCCTCAACCACCAGAGGGCAGACAGCAGGAGCAAGAAAAACTATAATCCTGCAGCCTGTGGAACAAAAACCACATTCACAGAAAGACAGACAAGATGAAAAGGCAGAAGGCTATATACCAGATGAAGGAACAAGATAAAACCCCAGAAAAACAACTAAATGAAGTGGAGATAGGCAACCTTCCAGAAAAATAATTCAGAATAATGATGGTGAAGATGATACAGGACCTTGGAATAAGAATGGAGTCAAAGATCGAGAAGATGCAAGAAATGTTTAACAAAGACCTAGAAGAATTAAAGAACAAACAGAGATGAACAATACAATAACTGAAATGAAAACTACACTAGAAGGAATCAATAGCAGAATAACTGAGGCAGAAGAACAGATAAGTGACCTGGAAGACAGAATGGTGGAATTCACTGCTGTGGAACAGACTAAAGAAAAAAGAATGAAAAGAAATGAAGACAGCCTAAGAGACCTCTGGGACAATATTAAACACAACATTCGCATTATAGGGGTCCCAGAAGGAGAAGAGAGAGAGAAAGGACCAGAGAAAATATTTGAAAAGATTATAGTCGAAAACTTCCCTAACATGGGAAAGGAAATAGCCACCCAAGTCCAGGAAGCACAGCAAGTCCCATACAGGATAAACCCAAGGAGAAACACACTGAGACACATAGTAATCAGATTGGCAAAAATTAAAGACAAAGAAAAATTATTGAAAGCAGCAAGGGAAAAATGACAAATACATACAAGGGAACTCCCATAAGGTTAACAGCTGATTTCTCAGCAGAAACTCTAGAAGCCAGAAGGGAGTGCCATGATATACTTAAAGTGATGAAAGGGAAGAACCTACAACCAATATTACTCTACCCGGCAAGGATCTCATTCAGATTTGATGGAGAAATCAAAAGCTTTACAGACAAGCAAAAGCTAAGAGAATTCAGCACCACCAAACCAGCTCTACAACAAATGCTAAAGGAACTTCTCTAACTGGGAAACACAAGAGAAGAAAAGGACCTACAAAACCAAACCCAAAACAATTAAGAAAATGGTCATAGGAACATACATATTGATAATTACCTTAAACGTGAATGGATTAAATGCTCCAACCAAAAGACACAGGCTTGCTGAATGGATACAAAAACAAGACCCATATATATGCTGTCTACAAGAGACCCACTTCAGACCTAGGGACACATACAGACTGAAAGTGAGGGGATGGAAAAGATATTCCATGCAAATGGAAATCAAAAGAAAGCTGGAGTAGCTATACTCATATCAGATAAAATAGACTTTAAAATAAAGAATGTTACAAGAGAAAAAAAAAAAAAGAAAATCTGAAAGATGCTACCAAAAACTATTAGAACTAATAAATGAATTCAGTAAAGTTTCAGGATACAAAGTTACCTACAGAAATGTGTTCAATTCTATATACTAGCAATGAACTGTCAGAAAGAGAAATTTAAAAAACAATCCCATTTACAATTGCATCAAAAATAATAAAATACATAGAAATAAATCTAACCAAAGAGGTAAAAGATTTGTACTCTGAAAACTATAAGACACTGATGAAAGAAATTGAAGACGATACAAAAAAATGGAAAAATATACCAACTTCATGGACTGGAAGAATTAATATTGTTAAAATGGCCATACTACCCAAGACAATTGACAGATTCAGTGAAATCCCTACCAAAATACCAAGGGGATATTTCTCAGAACTAGAACAAACAATTCTAAAATGTGTATGGAAACACAAAAAAATCCATATAGCCAAAACAATCTTGAGAAAGAAGAACGAAGCTGGAGGTATCATGCTCACTTATTTTAAACTATACTACAATGTTACATTAATCAAAATAATATGGTACTGGCACAAAAACAGACACATCAATGGAACAGAATAGAGAGCCCAGTAATATACTCACACTTATATAGTCAACTAATCTACAACAAAGAAGGCAAGACTATACAAAGCTGCAGGAAAGACAGCCTCTTCAATAAACCATGTTGGGAAAATTGGATAGATACATGCAAAGGAATCAAACTGGACTACTTTCTCACACCACATACAAAAATAAACTGAAAATGGATTAAAGACTTAAATGTAAGACCTGAAACCATAAAACTCCTAGAAGAAAACATTGGCAGTATGCTCTTTGACATCAGTCTCAGCAATAGTCTTTTGGATCTGTCTCCTCAGGCAAGAGAAATGAAAGCAAAACTAAACAAATAGGACTATGTCAAATTAAAAAGCTTTTGCACAGCAAAGGAAACTACCAACCAAACAAAAAGGCTGCCTATTGAATGAGAGAAGATATTTGCAAGTGACATGTCTGATAAGTAGTTATCCAAAATATGCAAACAATTCACACAACTCAAATAAAAAAAAATTTTAAAATGGGCAAAAGACTTAAGCAGACATTTTTCCCAGGAAGACATACAAATGGCCAACAGACACATGAAAAGATGCTCTATATCACTGATTATCAGGGAAATGCAAATCAAAACCACAATAAGCTACCAACTCACACCTGTCATAACCACTATCATCAAGAAAACAACAAATAACAAGTGTTGGCTAGGATGTGGAATAAAGGGAATCCTCTTGCACTGTTGGTGGGATTGTAAATTGGTGCAGAAACTAGGGAAAACAATATGAGGTTCCTCAAAAAATTGAAAATAGAATGACCATACAATCCAGCAATTTCACTTCTGGTTATTTACTCGAAAAAAAAAATGGTAGTTCAAAAAGATATCTGCACACCAATGTTTATTGCAGCATTATTTACAACAGCCAAGATATGGAAGCAACCTCAGTGTGCAATGATAGATAAATGTATAAAGAAGCTGTGATATATATATATATACACACACAGACAATAGAATTTTAGTCATAAAAAAATGAAATCTTGCCATTGTGACAACACGGATGGATCTAGAGGACATTATGCTAAATGAAATGTCAGACAGAGAAAGACAAACACTATTTGATCTCACTTATATGTGGAATCTAAAAAACGAAACAAACAGGCAGAAAAAATGACATGAAAACAGACTCATAAGGTAGTGGGAGGGGAGAAATAGGTGAAGGGGATTAAGAGGTATGAATCTCCATTTATAAAATAAATATGCCGTGAGGATGTAATATACAGCATAAGGAACATGGTCAATTATATTGTAGTAACTTTGTATAGGGACGAATATAAGTTTTTGTAGGCTTATTGTGGTGATCATTTCATAGTTTATGCACATGCCAAATCACTATGTAATGTATCTGAAACTAACATAATATTGCACATCAACTATATTACCACAACAAAAACAAAAAAGTGTTTGTCATTGTTCAGAAACTGGACTTTGATCCTGAGATCTGGAAACACAATTTGACAGCAAACCTTGATCTTGTCTCAGGGACAGACACAAGTCAGCTAGGCTGCCATGACTGATATATGCAATCAGAATTTATTGATTTGCAAGAGAAATATAATTGCAGAGTAAATTGGGTTCTCAAGTCCATTGACTAATATTTTCTCTTCCTGCAGACAAGTAGCACACGAAAATGGTATAATGAAAATGACCATCGATTGATTTTCAAAAAGAAAATCTCTTCTACATTCACAATATGATGAAAAAAAATTTGAGCCACCACTTTTTTCAATAACTCTGTAACATTGCTCTATATTTATTTGGTAACTAAATGCTACAATGAAAAGACTATGGTCAGCCGCACTTCTTATAACATTTTATGCATCTTTTCCTCTGATTGAATATTTATTGGATTTTTCCTTATATTTATATATACTTATTTGAATTATATTTGATTCAAACATATTACTAGAATTAAAGAGCTTGTGTTCTATTTTCATTAATTATGTCAAATGATGAACAATTTTGATCTATATACTGATGCCTATTTTTAGCTACAGAAAGTTTTTCTCAATTATGATTTTCTTTATTACATATCTTATTCCAGTTGTTTAGATGTCTTTCTTAGTAATACCCATAATTAGGCTGTAGTTTCATTCTCTTCATGTCTATTATTTCCACTTTTACTATTCATAATATCTCCCTGCATTCTAGAAATTCTCTTCAAACAATATAATTCTATTTATTACTGTCTCCTCTTCAGGATATTAACTATTTCCAAACATAGTAAATTAATATGAAGAGCAGAAAATTTATGATATTCTGGCATTTTCTTAACAGTTTCAAAATAGAGGCTCACCCTTCAACAAATCGATGGGTACTAACATTTGTAAAGTTACTCCTATGTGCTTAAAAACAATAACAAAAATAATGCAATCATAATAATGGTTTCAACTTAATAAGTTGCTTTGGAAATAAAAAATAAATTAATTAATACCCTATTTTATTTTTATTTTATTTTATTTTTATATCACTAGCATTCAAAGATATGCTTATACTCCTGTGCTTTCCAATTAGTGATTGGGTGAAAAATACCATGAATCTCAATGGCCCATTTATAATTTTTAATTATGTTACTGGTCAAACTATATCAAGAGCTGTTCCAATAAATTGTCTTGAAAATTGCATGTTGTAGAGACTTAAAATTTAGATGGAAAGTATTATTCAAGGATTCTGTTTCTTCTAGAAAATGAGTATGAAAATATCTTATTCACAAGAAGGCCCAGGTAGACCAGATGCTCTCTTGGGATAAGACTTCTCAATGTCTTCAGAAATGTCTCCATTTAAATTTATAGAGAGCACCTTTTATGAATCCTGATAATTTGATTATGATAGATTATACTCTCCATTACAACACAGAATTTTACTTGTTAACATTGGTTTAATATGTTTCATCCTTAGGATAGTTGGATCATGTTTCTTTCTTGTTGATTATCACATGACACATTATTTTTTATTTTTAAATTTTTTTCCTTCCAGTTTCATTGAGATATAATTGACCTAAAGCGTAGTATAAGTTTATTGTGTAACACACATAATTTTAAATGTGGAGCCATCTTGGTATAAGTTACACACCATTTCTGAAATGGCAGGGTCAAGAAACTGGTAGCATCACTATCCTCCTAGTCTTACCCTGTATTTTGCATTGAAGAAGTATCACAATCCAAATTTATTAACATGATTCTGACAGACTGGAGTATACTATTTATTTTATAAATCATAAGGCATTAAATGCATCAGCATACATAGGATTTCAACTTAAAATTTTGTTTTCCAGTACAAAGTTCAGCCTTACCCCAGACCACCTGTATCAAAATCTCTCTGGGTAACTTTAGATTCTGCATTATTATAAATCTCCCCAGGTGATTCTAATGATTACCCATTTCACTACTCTAAAATATTTCCAGACATATAGGATCTCTATTTTTTCTTTATTCTCCCCTTTTAACAAACATTTAAAAAATATATCCAGTTATCTCTGAGTTGTGTATAGGGTGTGGTAGATTGACTCACCTGACCTTTGCTCCCACTGCCTTCTGTGGTCTTCTCTGCTCTGCAGAGGCCCCAGAGAGCAAAACAATATTTCCCAATCTCCTCTCTATCTACACTTGATTTAGACCCTGCTTATCATACATGCTTGAGTAAGACTTGAATTCAAAACTCAGGTAAGTGGTGAGAGAGAATGCACCCAAGACAACCATTTTGCTCCTGAGATCTGGCCCATGTGGCATGCCTCTGGAATCACTATTTCTGTGTGACGCTCCCTCATTCCTGGATGACAGCTAAGGCAAGAGATTTCTGGAGCCAGCAGGTGGGAAAGCAGCTTCCTGATTCCCCAGCATTCTGATTTTAGTAGAGAAAATGGTTTCCTTCGCAGACCAGTTTCTATGATGCGGTGGTATGTTCTGGAATTATTACTGAAAGCTCAGCTCAGCCTAAAACCTTGTCCTCCAACACTTCTAAGAATTTTATAAGTGTATAATTCCCTGTATTTCATCTTGTTTCTGTTAAAAATAGCTAGAGTGGTTTCTTTAATCTTAAACTGATTAATACCTTAATACCTTCCTTTTATAGCTACCTGTCTGATAATCATTTCTCAAAGCTTACTTCGGCATTTCATGTGCAGAATTAGCAATAGAGATCTTCCAGGAGTATATGAAGCAGAAAAAAAAACCTTCTAAATTTTTTATTTACACATCAATAACTCACATCAAACAGATCAGAGGATCCACTGAACGGACAAATTCTGTGCATATTAATTGGCACCAGGTTTCCACATATGAGATGGCACAAAACTCTCCTCCTTTTGCATTTAATAAATCCATCATACATTTGGAGGTTCGCTCAGACTAGTCTATGTGCTTTTACTTCAAAGAAAAGAACCCTAGAAAAATTAAGCCTTAATTTCTTCCCAAATTGACATGACATGAATGAGGAAGAGGTTTAGGTATCCTTCTCTGGAGATTACACAGGTTGCAAAGAGAGGAAAAGTTTGAATAGAAACTTGGAAAAGATCATTTGTACAATAGTTTACAATCTTAATTTTTTGAAGTTCTCTGATTCTCTATGTCCATGCTCTATATTTGTTCATGCCTTTAACATTTGTTGAACAAACACTGTGAACTTGATACTGTGATAGACAATGAGGATAGAGCACAATGGAGAATAAAAGACATAGATGCTAAAATAAATGCTTCAGGGAACTCATGTTCTAATGGGAGAGAAAGATATTAAACAATTGACTACAAAAGTTTTTAATTAAATTTATATGTTTTAAAAGACATAAAACCATGGGATGACATAATTGGGGTTCTGATCCAGTCTTCCTTGAGTGAATAATATTTGAGCTAACCTCTAAAAGACAAGAGGAAAGTACCTAGGGAACTGGAGAGGGGAGTTTTCTCAGCAGAGTTGTGGCATATAAATGGCCAGAAGAGGGAAGGTCTATAACTCTTTCATAACAAACATGGAATAAATTTCTCTCCTGAGTAGATTTGTCAGATCTAGAAGCAGGTGAAGGACTTCTTCTACATTTTATACCCAAGAAAATATGAAGAGTGGGATACTCAGGTAATGAGAGGTAAAAGGAGAAAAAAAAACTGCAGAAAATCAAAAAGAATGAGAAGGACATTGGAAAGATAGTCTAAACCTCAACAGCTTGTCTTTATTAGCTTTTCATTCTCCAGCAGAAGAATATAGCACTTCTTTTCAAGATTGTGCCACACCTGGAGGTGCATCTCCTCTCTGGTCTAGTTCACATTTTAAGAAGTATAATAATATAAAAATTTCACAACACCAAGGGATGACAATTCACAGGTCTTTTCCCACACACCTCCTCCCATTGAATTCCATTACCCATACATAGCACATTAACTCCTGCTTGAATGTTGGAATCTTCATCACTCCTGAAGCCTAGAGCTGGTTTAGCTGTTTAATTGTTTGAGGGGAGAGAGTGTGATGCGCATGACAGACAGACCACTGTTTCAGCAAAGGGGTGTTTTCTGAAGATAGTACCTATCATGGGAGAGACTGTGGGTCAATAGTGCCTCCATGGCGTAATCACATTTCATTTCCAACTATAGAGATCTTCCATTACTATTTTATTTTGTGCCATTTGGTAACAAAAAGAACTTCAAGCAAGTACTTTGAATGGTACTTAATCTCTTTTGGTGCAGATCCTTGGATATTTTATCGGAAACAGTGTCATGACCCCGGTTGGCTTACTTGGCTCAAGAACAGTGTTAAAATTTTATTAAAACGTTTTATTTTCTTGAGAAGGAAAAATTTCCATAAAGCAGGTGCCAGGAGATTCAGCCCCATGTGGAGATTTTGCCAAGATCTCCCAAAGCAATTTTTCTTTGTTCCTTTTATTTCACTATTAAAACTAATCTTTATGATGGATTCTTTAGAGTCCAAATTCCCATACATAAAGGTCATAGCCTTGAGAGAGTGGTCAATCTGTCACATTCTTTCCTTTTTTAAGTCTGTGGATGCATTTATATTATAGAAGCCATAGCAAGAGCATAAATTGTTCCTAGGTTTAGGAAAATTGAAAAAAATATCTATTAGTTTTTAAAAATTAATATCTATTATTTTTTATTAATTTTTATTGGAGTATGGTTGCTTTACAATGTTGTGTTAGCCTCCACTGCACAACAAAATGAATCAGCCATATACATACAGATATCCTCTCCCTTTTGGACTTCCCTCCCATTTAGGTTACCAAAAATATCTATTAGTTGAATCTTCCTTAGCACAGCACAATCTTTTCTCTGTTCTTTCACTTTCTTTTCTAATAAAGTCCTCAATAAATAGAGCAAATGACTTATTATTACCTATTACCTATTATTTGAAAGCAACTATTCTTGGCTGTAAATCTATTATATCCTGAACAATTAAAGATAGTAAGATTAAATGTGCCAGTTTAGGGAATTACAACATAGTCAAGTGGCTTTTCCTAAAATTTCTACTATAGACATCTGGATAACAATATTCTCTTCTGCTTATTACTAAATTAATATACAATTCCAAAAAACCTATCTCTAAATTGCTGAGCTTTTATGTTTTATATAAGGTGTAAAAAAATCTGAATTATAGAAATATATGCTTTAAGTTAAAATAAATATATCATCAGTTCCTTTCCTTATCTAAAGAGTGGAAGAAATAAATGAGATAGATGAATATTCCAGCATCATGATCAGTAAGGAGCTAAGATGAAGATGTCTAATACATGCGCCCTGCTCTCATCAATCTTGATCTTATATTCTTGGACCATGAAAAAGAAATGGTTTATTACATTTTAGAATAATAATTAAACACTCTACCAGTTTAAATACGTTTTATTAAGGGGAACATATAAGAATATTTTGACATAACAAAATAAATTGGTCTGAGAACTTCTACCGTAAGGATGGTTTGTGTAAATGGATTAATTAGTCACCTAGATTTAGCAAAAAAGAGAACGTATGAAAAATTCATAGGTGGGGCTAGCTTCAGGGACTTGGTTCAAAGGCTCAAATGATGTCAGATGTGTCTGATGTATAAGCTTTGCTTCCTCTGGGCTTGTTTCATTTCAGACTTTTCACTATAGCCTTTGGCAGCTTCAAGCTCATATCAGCACAACAGCAAGTCCATGTTAGTCCCCACTGCAGGTTTAGGGTACTCTAGTCACTGACTGGAAACCCTGAGCTCCAGACAAGCTTCCACTTGCCTGCCCCACCAGATCTGTGCCTGTGCTCAGGCCTGTGGGCAGCTACGGGGCAGGCAGTCAGGAAAGGGTGGAGGGGTGGCTATGAGTCCTGACTCGACGCTGGGCCAGGCTGTGGGCATCGTTTGATCCATAACTTTTACTGTTTAGGCATATGGCATGTGAACCTCTGTTTGGATTCTTACTCCAAGTCCTTCAAAAGTTAGAGGCAGGTCTGGTACAGGCAATGATAGGAATTTTGGTCTTTAACCTGAGAGCAGGAAAAAGCCATTTGGAGTTTAATCAGGAGAGGGACAAGATAAGATTTAGCTTTTTAAAAATAGTTTTGCCATAGTATATTTGATTAAATATAAAATCAATTGCACACATTTAATATGTACACCTGATAAATTTTGACACACCAATGTATCCATTATCACAATCGAGAAAATGAAAAGCAAAAAAATTAAACATTTTTTCCTCCAGTTTTATTGAGATATAATTAACATACAGCACTGTATAAGTTTAAGGTGTACAACATCATGATCTGACCTACATACAAGATTAAATGATCATCACAGTAAGTTTAGTGAACATCCATCATCTCATACGGATACAAAATTAAAGACATAGAAAAAATATCTTTTCCTTGCAATGAGAACTCTTAGGATTTGCTTTCTTAACAACTTTCCGTATAACACACAGCAGTGTTCATTATAGTCATCATGTTGTACATCACATCCCTAGCACTTATTCATCTTATAACTGGAAGTTTGTTCATTTTGACCAGCCTTCATCCAATCCCCTCTCCTCCTACCCTCTGCCTCTGGTGACAACAAATCTGACCTGTTTTCCTATGAGTTTGTTTGTTTCTGAAGTACATTTGACCTACAACACTGTGTTAGTTGCTATTACACAACACAGTGATTCGGTATTTCTATACATTTCCCAACGATCACGATGTTAGGTCTAGTTATGATATGTCACATAGAAAAATATTACATAATTATTGACTGTATTCCCCACATTGTACATTTCATACTTGTGACATTTATTTTGCAATGTTAGTACCTCTTTTTTTTTTTTTTGCGGTTTTTAATTTATTTATTTATTTTTGGCTGTGTTGGGTCTTCGTTTCTGTGCGAGGGCTTTCTCTAGTTGTGGCAAGCGGGGGCCACTCTTCATCGTGGTGCGTGGGCCTCTCACTATCACAGCCTCTCTTGTTGCAGAGCACAGGCTCCAGACGCTCAGGCTCAGTAGTTGTGGGTCACGGGCCTAGTTGCTCCGCGGCATGTGGGATCTTCCCAGACCAGGGCTCGAACCCGTGTCCCCTGCATTAGCAGGCAGACTCTCAACCACTGCGCCACCAGGGAAGCCGATGTTAGTACCTCTTCATCTCCCTCACCTATTTCTTTCCTCCCTCCAGTCCCCCTCCCCTCTGGCAACCATCTGTTTGTTCTCTGTATCTATAACTGAACAGAACAAAGTTTTGAAGAACACATTCAACTAATGACTTATCTAGACTATATAAAGGACTCTTACAATTCAGTAGACAGAAACAATCCAATTGAAAATGGACCATAGATTTGAACAGTTACTTCACCAAAGAAGATAGATTAACAGCAGAGAAGCACATGAAAAGTGTGCTCAGCACCATTAGTCACTAGGAAGATGCAGATTTGTATTTTAAAAGGTCACTCGGGCTTCAGCCTAGTGAAAGGCCGGAGATCAGGCATGGCTGCAGGGAGAACAGTTAAGAGGCTATTGCCGGGCTTCCCTGGTGGCGCAGTGGTTGGGAGTCTGTCTGCCAATGCAGGGGACACGGGTTCGAGCCCTGGTCTGGGAAGATCCCACATGCCGCGGAGCAACTAGGCCCGTGAGCCACAACTACTGAGCCTGCGCGTCTGGAGCCTGTGCCCCGCAACAAGAGAGGCCGCGATAGTGAGAGGCCCGCGCACCGCGATGAAGAGTGGCCCCCACTTGCTACAACTAGAGAAAGCCCTCGCACAGAAACGAAGACCCAACACAGCCAAAAATAAATAAATAAGTAAATTAAAAAATAATAATAATAATGCTTAAATCATCTAAAAAAAAAAAAAAGAGGCTATTGCCATAGGACTAGTAAAAGACAGTGGTTACTTGAATTAAGAAGGTGGTTGTGGGGATAGAGGGAAAGTGAGAAGTTAGAGACATTCAGGAAGGAAAATAGATGGGCTCTGACATTGATGTAGAGAGTAAAGTTTAGAAAGGATTTCAAGTTTTCTGGCTTGTGCAGTTGGGTGGATGATGGTGCCATTCACAAACATGGTGAAAACTGGAGGAGGACCAGGTGAGGGGAAAGATTGAGTTTATGTTTTGAGGTACCTTTGAGATACCAAAGTAGAACCACAGAGCTGACATTTGGATTAAGATGCATTCTGAGCCTTGTCTCTTGTATTTGGTGTGGACAGAAGCTGAAAGGCAGTGGGCTGAGATTGAAATGGGAGGAGAGAGAGAGAGAAGAGCAGAGACTGCCAAGTCAGTGTCCCCTGACCTGTCCCCACGAAAGGGGGGGCACCTGCTTTTCATCAGCGGCCTGCACTAATAAAGCAGGAAGAAACTCTGGGTAAAGGGGAGTCTGAGTCCCCCTTTAAATATGTTATCACTTAGAACCCTGGAGGTAGCTTGCCATTCTTGAGATGCCCTAAGCCAGGACAAACTGAAGCCAAAGTCTTCTGATTCCCACCTCTGCTCCAATTCTTGCCCTTCCTCCATTGCTAACTCACAACTAGTACACAGATGTAGATGTGGCCTCAGGAAATCAAAAGGTTCTATAGTGCAGGTCATTTAAAATCTTACCAAATGAACTTCTGTCCAGTTTTTCCACTTCGATTCTACAATCGGTTGAAGGAGTGGGGAAAAAGAGTTTGTTCTGCTTTATTTTAGCTCATTAGTGAATCCTAGCCATACTCTCCCTTAGGTCCCTTTTCCATCTTAGTCTGGTTCTCATAGCCTTAGAAAGAAAAATGGGATCTTTAAATTCACTCAGTTTGTGTTGGGAAGAGGCCAAAATTAGTGTCCTATTAGTACTCAGCCGGAGTAGTCTTCTAGCAGTACAATCTAGGGAAGGTATTTACACCTCCTCCCCCTCCCCTTTCCCGAGTTTGGCAAATTCTAGCTCATGTTTTGCTCTCCCTTAAATATGAGAGAAAATAAAAGGCACTATTCAGCCTCTTTTGTCTGAAAAGTCTGGCATTTCAGTGGTTTTCTTTAAGGCGGGGTCCTCATTTGCAACCAGCTTTGCCATTAACGGAAATCAATCTGAATGTCCTACTGTGCGTTTTTTTCTTTCCTCGCAGTCTGAAATGGCCTTTGCCAAGTTTTCAGGCTGAACCTGAAAGACCTTCTCTCATTATACGCTCCCTGCCTCCAGCCTCACTGAATCTTTGCAGAGATTTCTCAGGCAGGAGGACTGCAGTGTGAGGGTTGGGAGGAACTCGACCTACTCCGCTAACCCAGTGGCCCGAGCCAATCACAAAGAGGATTGGAACCTCGCTGCACGCCCCCCTTCCCATCTCCTCCCCCTGCAACAGCCTCCTGGAAAGAGGGGCACTGGAGAGATGTGTTTGCAATTCAAATCCTTGGCTTTCTGCCTGCCTCTTTTCTTAATAAGAAGGCAGGAGCTGCCGTGAGGTGCAAAGGGGTCTTCCGAATTGCAGTGGCCCTAAGATCCGAAGATCCTTGCCTCTGCCTCTTTTATCTGATTCTGAAGCTAACGGGAAAAGGGTAAGGATGGTGGAGGCTTTCTGTGCTACGTGGAAGCTGACGGACAGTCAGAATTTTGACGAGTACATGAAGGCTCTAGGTAGGTAAAAATAAGATGTGCTTTCTCTTCTCAACCTGCAGCTTCAATACTTGCAGATTCCTTCTTCACCCATCAGGTTAGCAAGAGACAAAGACAGATCACATTGTCATAATCAGGGTACTAGGCTGTGTGTTTCTCACAGAATGGATATTTAAATGTGGCATTTGCCTGCTTTCTTGCCTAGGGCCAAATAATGGAGCATTTAGTATTCTGTGGAGGACATGAAGCTTCTGCACCTTTTCCACTTTTTCTCCAGCATCCTTTTACTATTTATGCTTCCAGATAAGCATCCACTTATTATTACGGCTCATCAGTTGTCCTGCATAATTGATTGGCTAAACATACTCTAATGAAACTTACACTTTAGGACATAGATTCCAGAATAGGAAGGTAGATTCCTGCTTTGTGAGCTATTTTGGAAGTTGCAGCCAACTGTCCTGCTTCCTTTTGTTATTTTAGGTGTGGGCTTTGCCACTAGGCAGGTGGGAAATGTGACTAAACCAACAGTGATCATCAGTCAGGAGGGGGACAAAGTGGTGATCAAGACTCAAAGCACATTCAAGAACACAGAGATTAGTTTCCATCTGGGAGAAGAGTTTGATGAAACCACTCCAGATGACAGAAACTGTAAGGTAAGGAGCCGCTCCTTCTCTGGGGGTGGGGATGGGAAGGAGAGAATAAAAGAGAGAAAGTCCCAATATTTCTTTTTTTCTGGATGATGGGAAGTGAAAAATGTTCTCACTATTTCACTTCAGAGAGAAGGACCAAGAGTTAATTTTGCATTCTAGTGTTCATAGCTTATACTCTGAACAATGGGCACCTACTATAGCTCAAATCTTGAATCTGTTTCTTTACCATGTGTTTATCTCATTTTGTATTAAACCTGTATTTCAGAAAGTATTTAACAGTGTTCATTTAAAAGACTGCATTTTGTTTAATCTCTCTTTTGCCTCAGGTTGACTAAATCGATAGCGTGCCTCATTCTAAGACTCTGTTTAAAAGAGTAGCATGATTAGTCAGAAAGCACTAGTTCAGGATTTTTATTTCTAATATGCAAATTTTTGCATCTAGATGTATACATTTCAATCAAATTATGAATTACTAGAGATTTTCTAATAATGACTCTGGAAGCAACAGAGGAAATTGTACTACTTTGATAATTAGTTGATAACTATTTATTCAATTATTACTCTTTTAAAAATCAACTCAGGGACTTCCCTGGTGGCACAGTGGTTAAGAATACACCTGCCACTGCAAGGAACATGGGTTCAATCCCTGGTCCGGGAAGATCCCACATGCCACAGAGCAACTAAGCCCATGCACCACAGCTACTGAGCCCATGTGCCACAACTACTGAGCCCATGTGCCACAACTACTGAAGCCCGCACCCGGAGCCCATGCTCCGCAACAAGAGAAGCCACTGCAATGAGAAGGCTGTGCACCGCAACGAAGATTAGCCCCCGCTCGCTGCAACTAGAGAAAGCCCATGCTCAGCAACAAAGACCCAATGTAGTCAAAAATAAATAAATAAATAACTCTTAAAAAATTTTTTTTAAATAGATAAAAATCAATTCATTTGGCTTCCATAACAGAAATCTGACCTGTACCTATTGATATATTCTGCATTTTGTTGTTGGTTTCAGTCTGTTGTTAGCCTGGATGGAGACAAACTTGTCCATGTACAGAAATGGGATGGCAAAGCGACAAATTTTGTAAGAGAGATTAAGAATGGCAAAATGGTCATGGTAAGCAAGAGCAATTTCCCCTTCCTGCTTCTTTGCCCACCCCTCACCCCCTCATTTCCCATCTCCTTCCCTGTCCCTCCCTCCCTCCTTCTCTCCTGTCTTTCCTTCTTTAATAACATTAAATCACTAGCAAGGTTCTTTAATCATGTGTAAAACAGGAGAAATAAAAATATCTTAGCTAATTGTTTCCTCCACTCTGCTTCTTTAATTACAGAAAAAGAGAAAAATTCTACTTAAGTGTAGCTTTAAAAAGTTGCCACTGATTTAGCTAAAATTGTGTCAAAAGAACAGTTGTTGGATTACCGTAATGTCTAATCCTCAAATGAAATCTGAATATAAAACCAGTCATCATGAAAATGTAGAGAGATGATATTACTATATTATCATTTGCTGAACCTCAGAAAAATTACTTTATAGCTCCTGTAATAAATGAGAGCTTTAAACATTTTATATTTTAGTTTATAAAGGTTTCACAAGTTCAGTGCAGATAATTTGGAATATAACAGGAAAGTGTAACAAAAATATGAAAATCCTTTTTAATGTCCCCTTAGAGAGAACCATTTTGGTATTACTTCCTTCCAGTCTTTCTTTTTAATGCATCAGATAGCTTTAAAAACATGTCTATTCAATACTGGATAGCCATGTAAAAATTATAAAATAAAAAATAATTTAAAAATAATTTCTCTAATGATGGAGTAGCATCATAAACTGGGAAAAAATGTTATGTCTCAACCTAGCACCCCAGACACTTTTTTTTGGTGAGTTGAGTAATGGAATTTTGACGACATTGAAGTAGTCAATACATCATTTGTGGGTTTTTTTGGGGGGGGGGTTGCTTTACGTATTCCTTCTAAGATAATAGCAGGAAGGGTCTTTTGGTTTTGTTATTTAAGACTATTGACTAGTTTTCTTCTCCTTCCCTTGACTACCAGCTAGCTGTTCTAGGTTGAGATAGAGGGCTTACATATTCATTCTTCATTTCCTGGGTGGAAGTGGGTGTGGGGAGCAGAGGGACAGTTTTCCTTTCATGTTGATGAATATTTGCCCACGTTTTCCTGCAGTGACCATCACCATCATCAAACAAACAAACAAACAAAAAAACTCATTTATAAAGGATTCAATCTGAAGTTCTCCTTTATGATTTTTTCTTTATTTTTTTCCTGAATACAGAAAAGTGGATAGCTCAGCCTTGGCATGTATGACGGTGATCAGGCAAGCCTGAGTTCAAACAAGGAAATGAAAGCAATGGATGACAAGGGCACACTATACTCTTGGAAATCACAGGACTACATGAAAATGATGAACACTAAAAAACACTAAATTTTGTAAAGAGTATTTATAGCAATTCTTCAAGTTGGATTAGATACAAGAGCCCATGTTGCACATTATAGCCACATAACCACCAAGGTTCACATAGGCTACAACATGACAGGCAAAGCAACGAGAACGTTTGTACATTTACCTTTTCCTGCTGATTTTGGAACAAATCATTGCAAATACCATTTGTCCAAATAATTTGGGTTTCCAAAAAACTCTTCAAAATTTATCTAGATCATGAATTGTAAAGTATTATGAAAACCTACTATAAATTTTATACACTTTTTAAAGCAGATAGCTAATCTGCTCCAATTACCCTGATAATTTAAGGCAAAAGGAATTCTTTTGACCTGAATCTAGACAATCTCAGTTTTTGCCTCATATTTCTTTTAGAGACATGAATTATGTATACATGTCATTCACGAGATAAATATAAGGGTTTCTTTTCAAAAAATGAAGACTTATGAAACATTTAATGTTTCTAAATGCCATTATTCTTTTGTATAATACTTAAATCATATATATGATAATCTTTAAAATAACATAATATGATAATCTTTAAAATTTTCAGCTACTGATGTACCTGTGTAAAAAGATTTGGTTATCTTTTGAATCTTTCAGACTCTTACTTTTGGCGATGTGGTTGCCATTCGCCACTATGAGAAGGCATAGAAAACATCCTGATCTGGGGCTGGAGAAGTTCTACGATCTTTCTGTTTACCCAAGTCTCAGTGCTATACTGCTGTTACGGCACGGCCGATCACTAATTAGAAGGTTATCCTTGGTGTGGAGGTGGAAAATGATGACTTCAAAACTTGTCTTAAAAACTTGTTACTGCAAGCAATCAAAGCCATTTTTGATCTGCAGATTTATCACATTTTATAATTCCTATTAAAATTTTAAACTACTTTTTTTTAAAATAAAGAAGGGAATACATTTCCAGTGGAATGCAAATCAAATTGGAATAAAAATCTTACACCCATGAGAAATTTGTTGTTGTTGTTAATATCACTAATCTGGCTGGGAATTGTATATTAGAGAGTTTTAAATAAAATAGCCTTTTTTTTATGGCATAAAGTCAGGCTGGGGAAGTTAGCACTTTGTTTAAAATACTAATTTAAAAAATAAGCAGAAGCCCAGGGAAACGTGGAACAATTTGGATTGGTACTTCTGTAGAGAATTTGGGATGGCCAGGTTCCAAAGGAGCTTTGTCATGGTGGGCTGGGCTGCACAAATGACCTCTTGCTACTAGAAACAGGTAGTCTGAAGAAGCAAGCTGATATACATGAAAATGTCTTATTAAAGAGTAAATATAATCAAAATCTCATATAATCAAAATGTCATGTAATTCAAGCTTCTTATTGAAAGGTAAATAGGACCAGGGAGTGAATTTTATCCTGGACTATTGTAACCGAGTAGGACCCTATGGGGCCTTCCTGGGACAGGCCGTCCTCCATATCCTCTGCTTTAGCTCCTCTCTGAAGTACCTAGATAACAGTAGTTGATGCACATTTCATGAGTTGTTTTCCAGATGTGAAAACTCCCCACCAAATGGAATATGTTAACTACTTGATGACCATGAGCTCATAGTCCCCAGGCCTCCTGGAGCCTAAGGACTGATAATGTGAACCCTTGTGATACAACCCTGTTACCTCACCATCAGTGAGTCAGAGAATTGTGCATGAGCTGATCACATAGCCTGCGACCCCACCTCCCTCACCTGGCTTTTAAAAATGTTTGGCCAAACACTTCAGGGAGCTCAGGGCTTTTAGGGCAGAAGCCACCTGTCTCCTCGTATGGCCCTGCAATAAACCTTTCTCTGCTCCAGACTCTGACGTTTCAGTTTGTTTGGCCTCATTGTGCATTGGGCACACGAACTTGTGCTAACACTATAAAGATGTATCTCTAGACAAGTACACTGAGCTGAACAAAGTCTATAAGTGCTAAAATGGATAAAATGGAGTGTGCAGAGGGCATTGTGTGTGTGTGTGCCAGTGTGTGTGTGTGGTGGTGGGGAAGCAGGGGTGTGCCAGGTTGGTGGAAATGAGTTGACCAAAGGAAAGTAAATATCTGTTTATGACTGGCTAAGATTTGCATTTGTAAAGTACAAATATTATATCATATTTCACTGTTTATCAGACGATTTTTGTACATGTTCTCAAACCCACAATGTGAAGCAGGTAAGGCAGATATTATTATTTTTACTTTGCCGATGAGGAAACTGAAGATTCGATTAACATGTGCAAGCTCTCTTGACTAGTGAATAATACTGAGAACTGCAAACCTTGCAATCTTCCCGCTTATTTCCTCTCAAAAATTAATATTTCAGCTAAATTTTCTTCTGAAACAAAAATGTAAGATTTTATTTTCCCTGAATTACTCCTTAGGAAAACTTTCCTGTTAGCCTCTGTGAAGGCTGGTGCGTGGGGCAGGGAACGGGTAAATATTTTTCAGGACAAACATTCAGTATTCATTTTTAATCAACCCAATATTTTCAGTAAGTTTCTATAAGTTAATTCAAGGTCCAATTAACTTACAGATATAAGTATGAGGAAACTTCCCTTAACTTACACAGTTCAACACAATGATACTATTACCTGACTATTGTATTACTTTAACTACTGCAGTAAAGAGTAGAAAAGATCTAAAGTGCAGCTATAGGATTTAACACGTGAATGTACAATTATTACTGAATGTCAGGATAAGATGGTCTAGATCAGGTTACCATTACTAAAACTAGAGTCTACCTTTGTCTTTAAAAGCATGAAACAGAACATAGAGAGGGTGTTTGCTCCAATAGCTCTGAAAACCTTCATCTCTGCTTCTGGAGGAAGACTGCTTTCTCTTGGTGATTTCAGCCTATGCTCTGATAGAAGCACGGCTCTGGCCTCTCTATTCTTAAAGGTACAAGGGCAAGGACAGGGATTTAGCTTCATCTCATTATAATTAGGTCAAATAACATCCTGGCATTCATTTCCATAACAACTGTCTGAAAAATAGAAAAGTTTTGGGATGGCCTAGTGGGAAGCAAAGTTACACTGGGTTAAAAGCTCAAGAGTTGCAGCGGTAGATCAAATGCAGTTTTCTAGGAAGATAAATAACAAGGATATTTACTTCCTAAATGTTTACAAGGTAGTTACAAATCATTTTCCTTCAAGCTATATTCTATCTCATACAGTAACCTGCCAAGGTACTAACTTTTCTGGTTTGCCTTTTTAAAAATTTTTCAACGCATTTGAAAAGGAAAAACTACTAAGCCCAAAGGCAATTTGACCAACTGGCCCTGGAAGAACACCTCTGAAATTCCAAGATCTCATAGATACTAACTATGCTAAAGGCTGTCTTGTGAAATCCAATCATGAACCACTTTGTCACTGGTGCTGTCTCTCACCCAGATACACACACTCACAACAAATTACACCTACACCTGGAACATGGGGACCTACAAATACATGCCCAGGTGTGAGGTGTACACCCAGAGATGGTAAGGCACTGTAGCTTT
Organism: Balaenoptera ricei; assembly: GCF_028023285.1. NCBI lineage: Eukaryota > Metazoa > Chordata > Mammalia > Artiodactyla > Balaenopteridae > Balaenoptera > Balaenoptera ricei. The sequence continues at coordinate 39,556,582 of NC_082650.1, read as the reverse complement.
GTGCTCCTCAGAGAGAGGGTATAAAGGAAAACACAAGAAAGCAGAGGGAGTCGAAGGGAGGATAGTGTTTCTACCCATTAACTCAATATATTGCCTTTTTAAAATTGCAAGCATTTCTTAGGTTTCAAAATGTGTACGTCATATTTCATGCTTACTTAAGAAGAATTATTTCACAATTTACTTCCAGTAAAGCTGATTGAAAATTGGCAAAAGAAAAAGAGTGAGAATTGCTATTTTTACAATTTTTAAAAATCCTTTTTCTATCTTTCAAAATGCTTGCCCTAGAAACATGCAAGTTATTTTGCTGTCCTTAAAGTTGTTCTCTCACATCCATTTCCCTTTTTCTTTTTAATCCTGCTCCATTTTCCTCCACACTCTTGAGGTTGTGGACTGAGAAACTCCAAGGACAATTTTTTCCACAATAGGAAAGCACTTTGGTTCTCCAAAGGCTTTTGATTCATCCTAAAGCTGAAGCAGAACTTGAACAGCCCTGGCAGCATATGAAGCAGAAAATGGAGGCACCCTAACTCCCATTTCAAAGCCCGTTTCATGAGACACTTTCCCATTAAATTACACAGCATACAAAATAAGGTTTTCTCTGTTGGGAAACAAATACACTTTACAACATCTTTTATGAGGTTAGTAATTCTGGAGGGTTTTTTCTCCTTCAAAGGAATTCCACGCCCTACAAATTTAAACTACATGTTCCCTTATCTTAAAGAAGTCAGCATCCTCATAAATGGTACTAGAAGGACCACAGAACCCAACGAAGTTTGGGGATCTTGGCTCCTTTGTCAGACTGAGTATCTTCAAAAATTCCTTGAAGAGTAAAACCAACCAGTTCTATGATTTTCGTATATCTCTGGAATGCATAGAATATGGTTCTGAGACATTGTTCTCAGTTGCAAAAACAAAGGAAAAAAGCCAAACGAATAAAAAACTGAAACCTAGTGTTTCTGAGCAGTGGTTCTCAAACATCACCATCACTTAGCGTCACGTAGAGGACTTATACACATAAACGACTAGGCTTCACCCTCAGAGTTTGTGGCTCAGTAGGTCCCGGGCCGGCCTGGGAATTTTGCCTTCTAACTAGACTTCCCAGGTAGTGCTGACACTGCTGGTCGAGGGACTACACTCAGATCCACTGTATCCCAAATCTCTGCTGACCTAGTTCAAATCGAGACACTTCGAGGTTCTCTGCATCACTTCTGCAGAGGAGCCCCACGCGCTCAGGGTCAGGTGGCACTTAGGGAAGATGATCTGCGAGGGATTGCTGCAAGCGCATTCCTTCCCAGGCCAGTCACTGACGCTGAGACACAAACAACAACGGGAAAAGCCGGATAAGCGCTAGACAGCTGTTGAAAGTCAACTGAACCTACTCATTAAGGACTCTACCCTCTCACGTGACCACTGGGCGTCAACCCCCGCAGAGGTCTTCTTCCTCCTCCCCAGCCCCGGGCCCGACGGTCGTGTGGAGCCCCGGGACAGCAATAGGTCTCCCGGGCCCGTGGCCGCGGCCCGCGATGGCGCTGCTGGGCGCGCTCGTCTGCTGCCTGCTGCCTGCCTGGCACTGCCGCCCCGGCCTCGGACTGCCTCTGGCTCCCGCTGGCGGCCCGAGTCCCAGTCCGGCGGTGGGTGAGTCGTCTGTACCCTTTTCCTCCCCGGAGCTGCCCAGGAGCGGCGGCCAGAGCGCCTGCGCAGAGCCGAGAAAAGTGCTTGTGGGCAGCAGTGGCCCCGGCCAAGGCTCTGGGCTGCGACTGCCCCTGCGGGGCGCGGGGAGGGCGAGGGCGACGGAAGGACACGAGCGCCAGCTCGGCTCGGCGGCGAGGCCGGGACTGGCTGCGGACAGCGGGGGGCGCTGCTCCTCCCGTGCAGTTGTTTTTGCTTTGTGTCTCCAGGTGTGTTTTGTGCCCGGGGGAAAGGAAGGAAAAACTGGGTGTCTCAAGGGAAAAAGAAGCTGGGGGCTGGTACTCTCACATGATTTCGGAAATGCTCTGGGCAAAAAATGCCTCCTGTGTGTTCAAGAGCCAAGTCCTCATGACTCAGCTGTCAGGCAGCTGAAAGCAAGAACTGTCAATCTGGTTTCCCAACTGTCAGTGGTAACAAGAAATTGTCCTCAAATACTTATGCATGCTGCTGGCTTCTGCTTTCATTAAAGCTGTATTTCTTTAATTATGTGGCTGTTTAGGATTTTGAGATAAAATGTCCTAGAATGCAGGAGGCCAACCCATGGCAAATGCGCCTTTTGGTTTTAAGGATCTGATTGCTGAAGGCCTCAATGACAGCTTTCTGGGGTCTAGTGAGTCTCCACTTCATACCGCCCTGTTTCTGTAGGGAAGCTACACCTGGGGGAGAGAGAGGGAGAGGGGGAACCAAGGTTCAAAGACCTGCTGAAGTGTCCATTCAGCAGGTTCACATTGGATGTATTAATTTATATGCTTTCCACTTGATGTGACCTTCCCTCTCCCCCTGATGCCACCCCAAATGCTAGGACTTCTTTACGCCGTGGTGTGTGTGTGTCTGCAAATTCCCGGTCTCAGCTTTCTGTCCTGTCAAGTCCCAGTGGTCAGAGGACAACAGCCCAGGGAGACTTCACCTGGTTGTGTTTGGCCACAATTTTTTACATTTAGTTAAGTCAGGACCTGATGGAGTATTTGGTAGGAACTGACATTATAAACAAATAAACAAAAACACCTATTTTAAACAACAACCATAGGTCCAAACATCTGAATTATGATATACTAGCTTCTTTGGGATACATTATCCCAAAGATAAGATTGTTTTGAGCATTTATCTAGATATGTTTACAACACACACACATATACACATATACATATGTGGGAATCTTTTTAAAGATTATCTGCAGAACAAGAAAGCAATTGTTGTGTAGTGAAAAGAACGTTGGACTGCGAACCAGAGAATCTGAATTGAAGTGTGGGCTCTGCCGCAGGCCAGGTCTCTGGCCTTGGACACACACACACACACACACACACTCACAGTATTTTGTATAAATTTCATTAGAGGTTGGAGGTGAGGCCTCCAGCAGTTCATTATTCATAAATCCCAGGTTAAGAACCTGTCAGGGCTCCATTCTTGGCTTCTATTTAAAGACACCCTTCAGTGCACCTAAATAATTATTCCTCACTTATCTGTCTAGCAATCCAATGTAGTGGAAAGGGCGCTAGACTGCAAGTCTGGAGAGACTGGTTCCATTTCAGCTTTCATTACTGAGTCACCATGTGATATTGAGGAAATTCTGAATCTGCCTGTGCCTAATTAAATAATGTTTGTTGAGGACCTATTATAGGTCAGACATATTCTAGATGCTGGGGATATATAAATCCAGGTAATAAGTTACATCAGAGGAATGTGTCCTTAATGTGTTTCCAGTTTTGTTTTACAAAGTTTAATATATTAATAATTTCATGTCCCTTACTTGTCACAGTATCCCCTATAGGTGTAGCTGTTATCTATCTTACATGAGGCAAGTGAGACGGAAGGACTTCTTTTTTCTGGAAGGACATTTGAATGTGAGCACGCACAGAGAGGTACTGTGTGCAGTGCTTAAGAGCCGTGTGGACTCTGGAGTCAGATTTCCTGAATTGCTGTCTTGGTTCTGCTGCATATGACATATGTGACTTGCACTTAATTTCTGAGTGCTGCAGTTCCTTACCTGTAAAATGGAAATAATGGTCAGTTAATACACGTAAAGCGTAAGAAACAGCATTAAACTTATAGTAAGTACTCAGTACATTTCAGCTATTACTTGGAAATGAGGAAATTCAATCTCAGATGCAAGCTTGACATTACAAATGAATAACAACGTAACTAATGTTGAGCTTACCAGATGCCAGGCTCTTTCCGCTACTAAGTCACTTAACCCTCATTCAGTAGACAATATTATTCCCATTTTACAGATGAAACAGGCCGAGATCATACAACTAGATTAGGAAGAAGAGCTTGGATTTGAAGTAAGGCGGTCTGATTCTGGAACCCCCATCCTTAACCATAACACTATGCTGTTCTGTGTGTAGTTTACTACATACCTTAACATTCTATGAATAATAATATACATATTTACATACAATAGAGATGCAGTATATATTTATACCCCAAGGAAGGGCAACCACCAGGATGATTCTGAGCTGTCTGCCAAACCACTTTATGTGCTGGGTAAAGTATGTCCAAGCTGGAAAAAGAGTTGGAGTACTTTCTGCATTATGGAATAAAATAAATTACTCTTGGCAAATGTTTTCAAATTGGGGCTGAAGACCAAGTAATTGACCATAAAGACTATTTAATGACGACTTTGTTCTGGATCTTCTGTCTACCACTTCTTAACTGTGAACTTAAATGTGTTATAAAATTACAACAACTTTGCAAAGAAATAACATCCTAAATATAATACACCTTTTCCACCTTAAGTTAACTGCTTTCAATTTTCTACTTTATTATCCAGCTTTGGGTTTTATCCAAGTGTTTGCTCAGGTGCATACTTAGCTTTTATCATACTTAGCTTTTGTCATTTGTATAGATAAAAGTTTGCATTCTACTTATTTGCTCCATGCTTCTGGTGTAGTACTGCTGCTATGTCACTTCTGATGTTTCCTATTGTAAATTAGTCCTAATCAGAGTGAGCTCCAAATTCAAAGTGTGAAAAAGTCTCAATATTAAAACAGTTTATTGGTTGCATATGAGAAGGCAGCAAAATCACTGAAGATATATGTAAATTAAGTATAAACAAACTTGAGGGCCCTTCAAAATGAGGGGTCAGATTTTGTCTCTGCCATTTATTAAGCTCTGTATACTAGAGCAAATTTTCTAACTGATCCAGCATTAATTTCTCAACTCTAAAATGAGAACAGTGATTCCTACTTCAGAGAGTAGTTTTGAGAATGAAATGACACAGTATATTTAAATTGCTTATCACAATGTCTGGCACATAGTAAATACTTAATAAAGAGAGATACTACTATGATTAACCTGTGTTTCCTTCAGTGAAGGAATCTTTCTCAAGATGATTTCCAATCAGGGGTGCTATCAAGTGGGTCTTGGGCTTCTCCCTGAAAACCCAGTGGGAACATCTTCTTTAACAAATGCTTCCCTTAATATTATAAACATCTTATACAAGTGTATGATAGAAGATGTTCCTCTGTTAAATAGCTTTTAAGAACCTCTGGCAGTGGCTATTTTTGGCTGAAAGCTAAACTGAAGACTCTTTTTTCATTAATGTTGAGAGGCAAGGTTTTACAAGAAATTAGGAGTGAGATTTTTTAGTTACAAGTTCTGCAATCTATTCACTGTGTGACCCTAACAAAACACATCCTATTTTTTGTCCATTTTTCTACAAGAAGAAAATAAATAAATTCTAAAACCTTAAATTCTACAAGGAAGGAGACATGCTGGTAAGATACAATATGGGATTATTATTGACTTCCCAGAAGGATGTCTCCATGTATATCACTATGCAAACTTATGTTTGTCATGTAGTCTTTGTTAAGTAGTCATGCTGTGAGTGACTTCATCAGTTCTGATGTGTGTAAATAGTAAATTCTAGTAAAGTCTTCCTATTGTCTTTAGAATCCTTATTTCTGACAGGGAAAGAGTGTATTTAACTTCAGGGCATATGAATATTTAAATTACTAAGGCTTTCTTCTATCACAGGGTGGAGCAACAATCTCGTCTTACTGTAAATATTGGTATGGGAATTCCAGAAGAGAAGTAGATTTAACAGCATGTATTTTCTCATCAGCAGGACAGTTTTGGCATGTGACTGACTTACACTTAGACCCTACTTACCACATCACAGATGACCACACAAAAGTGTGTGCTTCCTCGAAAGGTGCAAATGCCTCCAATCCTGGCCCTTTTGGAGATGTTCTATGTGATTCTCCTTATCACCTCATTTTGTCAGCATTTGATTTTATTAAAAATTCAGGACAGGAAGCATCTTTTATGATATGGACAGGGTGAGTGATTATATAAATACCCTTAGTTACTCAGTATGTATCTACAGTGTCCTAAGCTTCATTAGAATGCCGAATTTCATAAGAATATATATTACGTTTTAAGAATTCTTGGGGTTTAAAAAAATACTAGATCAAATTAATCCACATTATTAGGGATAAGAAAAACTGTAAAAGACCCAGTTTTGTTTCTTTGTTTGTTTATTTAGAATACAGGCTCTAGAAATATGTCCATGTTAACTAAGAGATGAAGCCATAAACAGCATATTTGTGTCAGTGTCTTGAGGTGTTTATTAATGTGATAATAGGTCTTGATTAAATAATCCAAAAAAAAAGGCAACAATGGGAGTTAACCTGTGATAGCGATTTTGCAAACATCATTTTCTGGTGGTGTAATTAACGAATTCCATCCATCATGCCAGAGTGAAGAGGCCTAATATTTCCTGGACCTGCAATAATGACAGTGGCACTGTTTTAATTTATACATTGTAACTCATTTAATCTTCACAATAGATATTGTTATTCCCATTTTACAGATAAGGAAATGAAGGCACTGAGTATCTAAGTAACTTGCCCAAGTGCACACAGCTAGTAAATGGCAAACCTGGCACTTTTGGCCCTGGAATCTGTGCTTTTAATTGCTAAAAATTTTTGCCTCTTATAAATCTTCAGTCAGGCAGTGAAATAGACTGAGATTTCCAGTTTATCTTTTGTATTTCACAAATTTTCTTTTTTATAGGCTTCTCTGTGGGACAAAGGTAAATGAAGAGTAGTTTATCAACTCTTTATCATCTGTTGATTTATAGTGGCATTTGACAATGACAATACAACAAGGCGTTACACGGGAGTCTAGTGACTTTTTATAGAAACTGATTTTGTTCTCTACGATTCTGTCTCCTTTTCAGGGATAGCCCACCTCATGTTCCGGTGCGTGAACTCTCAACAGACACGGTCATAAATGTGATTGCTAATATGACAACCACAATGCAGAGTCTCTTTCCAAATCTCCAGGTTTTCCCTGCACTGGGTAATCATGACTATTGGCCACAGGTAAATTTGACCACAGCTTCTAGAAATGCTTAAAGGATTTTTTTCCATCAGTAGTGTCAAAATTATGCTGATAACTAGCTGATAGTAGGGCATGGGAGGGGCGCTCACGGAGGTGGAGTTTGCTCTTAATGCTAACCATGGAGGAGGGCAAGACAAGTGCTTTGGGGACTTGAAAGGGACTCCTAATAGTTCATAAAAAGTTATATCCATAGTGAGATTTTGGAATCAAATTACCTAGTTTGTGAGTTATTAATTCTTGATTTCTTTTGTATTCTTCCTCAGTTTCTCCTTTCTTTTGAATAATTTTGTTCATTTGAATTTCCATGTTCAGGTTAGCAAAAACGGTTAATGTTGACCAATGTTTACATTTTTCAGAATTTCTATTAGGCATAGTATAAGCTACCCATACTCTGATCTAAGCTGGATTGTGATTAAAAACAAAAGCATAGCAAATCATCATAAGAACCAAAAAGGGAGGTCCATGTTCAAGATGTGGTTCAAGGCAGAGAGCATGTTCAGAATATTTTTAATGCCTGATACGGCCCAGCCTTCAACCTATTAGAGTGGCTGTTTATTAAACAGCCTGTGCGTAACACAATCGGATAGCAGCCCTGGTTACAGGGATCTGCTATAGCAGTGTAGAATCTTAGATTTGTTCAAATTCAAGAGATCTTAGAGATTGTTGTTTAGTTCAGGGCTTGGCAAACTAGGGCCTGTGGTCCAAATGCAGTCTGACACTGGTTTTTGTAAATAAAGTTTTGCTGGAACACAGCCATGGCTGTGCTTTCTGTTTTGCCTGTGGCTGCTTGTGTACTGTAACAGCAGAGTAGAATAGTTGCCACATTGACTATATGGCCCACAAGCCTAAAGTAATATTTAGTTTTTGACCCTTCATAGAAAAAGTTTGCTGACCCCTTGTCTAGATCAACTCTTCATTTTACCAAAGAGAAAACTGAGGCCCAGAAATGTTAAGTTGCTTGTTCCAGTGCTCACAATCACTTAGTGGGAGAACCCACATCCTGGATCTTTTGTGTTCAGTTAAACAAACATCCTTTCACACATCCTTTACTCTTGCCAGACTAACATATCAATATTTCCTAAACATTATATTTACTTTCATGCCTTTCTTTGTCTACATTTTTCTTTTGGTTTAGCATATCTTTTCCATCTCATGTCAAAAGGCTGCTTAATGAGGGTTTTGATTATAATAGTTAATTAATGTGAATAATGTGACTTTGAAAAGTTGCACTCTATGATGAGCTTAAGTTTCAAGTGACTTCTTGAGCCCGGCCTCCTGTCTTGAGATGAACAGTATGGGAGTCTGCGAGTTGGCCTTTCAACCAGTGGTCAGCTTTTGTTACTGTTGAGATGTTAGACCACACAGGGCAGAGGCTTGGGAATGGGCAATCTCCAGGAATCAGAGGTTACACACATTGTTTTTATATGCTTTAGGTGACAGGCAGACTGTTGTAATGGAAAACATGTAGGGTTTAGAGTCACATTCACTAGAAGTTAAAAACCTGTCCTGTCCTGCTTCTAATAGCTTGAGCAACTTGGATAATGCACATAATTATCCCTGATCATTTGTAAACAAGAGCAATAATACCTACTTTGCAAAGTTTTGGGGAGAATTACTGACACTATATGGAAAGGGCATAGTTTCCTACCTGGCACATAATAAGCCCTCAGTAAGTGTAGTGGTGGTTTTGTAGCATGAAGCAGTGACATGGGACACATGTTTCCTAACTCCTCTGAGGATTGGTTTTATTTTACTTTTATCTCTGCCTTCTTTTTGCAAAGCCAAATCTTATAATAATTCAAAGATATAGATGCTATCCAACGTCTAAAATATATCCGATTATATGTACAGCTAGGATAAACTGGCAGCCTTTATACCTTAAACAGTTAATTTTTTTCTCTTCCTAGCTTATGACCTTATATCTGAAAACCTTCTATTATTCTACTGCCATCCTTCCATCCCAGTTTCAGGAAGGTCAGATGTAACATGAAAGCCCTACAACAAATTCTCCTTGAGACTTCTCATATCTGAGATCAAATTCCGGTGAATGTTAGTAACAAATAAATCGGATGTGTTATTTCTCCACTAAAACCCCATAAACATGTACTTAAACATAGCTACATAAACATACAAATACAGATGCAAATTCCCACCCATTACATCAGAAGTAGATATTTGTGTGGACAGCCCAGGGATTTCTTTCCATTTCCACTCAAGGAAGCAGTCTGGGCCAGGGTCCTCAGGTACTCATACACTGGCAAGGCTGGTGCCACCAAACTGGTGAGTGGGTCACTTCCCATTGTGCAATAGATAACTGGATGTAAGAGTGATGGTAGAAAGACCTGGGATTTAGACTCAGCTCTGGGACTGACCAGCGCTCCCTGGATAAATCACTTAACTTCTCTGGTGCTCATATTTTTCATACTTAAAATAGACAGAAAAATCTAGAGCAATGTTTATAAAATTTTGATTCTACATGACCATACCAGTATCTTGGCATCCATCCCAATATAAACAAATGGCTAAGATATTAGGTTTTTGATGATGATGATGATTACCAATTTTTAATCAGAATTTAGATTGGCCTAAGCCATTGTGTAATTTTCAGACAGATGACTCTGATTGCTGACACAAATTGAAAATATCCTCTGGATAATCAGTTTCAGTTAAAAGAAGTCATTTGCTTATTACTTGCCTTGAATATATTTGTATTTTCATTATGTATTAGGCACATGTATTAGGAACTGATGTGACTTGGGTGTCATCTTAAAAAAAAAAAAAACTAAGAATTTTAATTAATGATGACAGGGAAACTCCTTTAAGAAATAAGTCTATGTTACCAATATAGAGAAGGAAATGAAGAGAGTGAAGAAAATGACTTCAGTTTTTTAATATAATTTTTTGAAACAAAAAATAGGAATAATTACCCAATTTCACAAATGATTTCTGGGTTTTTATTCAGTATGTACTTTCTTGAAGTTTTTTTTCTTCCCTAGAGCTTATGTCACCATAAAGATACTTTATTATAATATGATAAAATAGGATGATAAAAATACGGTATAATGTATTATACATATATTATTTAAAAAATCAGAACGTTATGATTTAGACTGACATAAAGAGACTTCAAATCAAAAACATGTTTTTCTCTTTCTAACTTACTTCACTCTGTATGACAGACTCTAGGTCCATCCACCTCACTACAAATAACTCAATTTCGTTTCCTTTTATGGCTGAGTATTATTCCGTTGTATATATGTGCCACATCTTCTTTACCCATTCATCTGTTGATGGACACCTAGGTTGGTTGCATGTCCTGGCTATTGTAAATAGAACTGCAATGAACATTGTGGTACATGACTCTTTTTGAATTATGGTTTTCTCAGGGTATATGCCCAGTAGTGGGATTGCTGGGTCACATGGTAGTTCTATTCTTAGTTTTTTAAGGAACCTTCATACTGTTTTCCATAGTGGTTGTATCAATTTACATTCCCACCAACAGTGCAGGAGGGTTCCCTTTTCACCACACACTTATAGCACAGGGAGCTCTACTCAGTGCTCTATGGTGACCTGAATGAGAAGGAAATCTAAATAAGAGAGGATATATGTATACGTACAACTGATTCACTTTGCTGTACAACAGAAACTAACACAACACTGTAAAGCAACTATATACTCCAATAAAACAAACAAACAAAGAAAAAATCAAAAACATGTGGTTATAAGTCTTCATTCAAGAAGCTAAAAAGCTTTATACTAGTATTAACATTTCAGAGGACTTTGTTTAATTCTGAAATCCATCTCCTAGGCATGCTACACCAGGTCCTACATATTCAGGCTCAAATCTGCCTTCAGTGTCTCTATAATAAGCATATTCTCACATCCATTCTATACCCCGGTCACGCTGAAACAAGGGCTTGTTTCTGTATATGGCACTGTGTTGGTGTCTGGGCCATTATTTTTGCTTCGATTCCCTTTCTTGTCAACTTGATGAAATCATTATTCAAGTTCTGGTTCAAATGCTCTTTTCACTCTCCCTGCTGACTCTCTGGGCTAGACTTGATTGTTCTTGCTTTTCCACTCCCAGAGCCCTTGTAGTGGTGCCTAGCACATTGTCTTATAGATGATTGGTTGCATTTTGTCCTCCATCTCCCCAATTAAGTTATAAATCCTTGAAAATTAAGTCTTTCTAGTATTCCTGCATCTCCAGATGCCTAACATAGCAGTAACTGCTCAAGTGATATTTAAATTAATCCATCCATATATCTTTAGAGTTTCAATGGTGGATTATATTGTTTGTGGCCAGGATCAACTGCCTATATTCACCAGCAAGGTGTACAATGCAGTAGCAAGCCTCTGGAAGCCATGGCTGGATGAAGAAGCTATTAGTACTCTAAGGAAAGGTAAGTGAAAGATTTACTCATCCCTATTTTATCTCTATTTTTTATCTCAGTTCATGTTGTTTAGACTTAGATCTTTAATATTTGCTTGGGTGTGCCAATTCTGCAGAGTCTCTGTGCCCAGTTTTTCTGGAGGCCTTATCATGTTTGAAAGCCGGGGAGTGGCATGCATGGTGAGTGGGCCCAGGGTGAAGAAAACAGGGGCAAGGTCCCAGTGGCTGAAAGTGCCATGGCAGCAGGGTGTTCTGTCACCACTTGTTCACAGGTGTGAGTGGGGTTATACCTTTAAGCCTCGTCTCACCTGAGATTGTAGCAGCTCTGGTTTATCTGACATTTCTTCCTCAGTATTCTCTGGCAAGATCCATGTGTGTTCCCATTCTTTGGATTTTAGATTTCACAATATCTCTTATCTTAATTCCCCAAACATACAAAAGTAGAAGTTGATGTATTAATCTTTCTTTTATAAAATTCAGTACCTCATTGTCTAGTGCCAAAACATTTAGTTATCTTTTCATGTGAATGTTGGATACAACTGTTGTTACCTCAATTTGTGGAAGTGGCAGCATTGGACTTGACACATAGTAGTTTTTCAATAAATGTTTGTTAAATCTGATTCTTATCCAATGACAGCCTATGTATGTGCAAACTAAAGAATAAGAAATAAGTATAACCTGCCTAAATGGCTTGAAAACCTTTATTAAGATTTTGCTTTCACAGTGTCTATGTATCTGTGTGTGTATTATTCTAGAATGTGTTTCAAATTTGTTTTTATAGGTGGCTTTTATTCACAGAAAGTTTCAACTAATCTGAACCTTAGGATCATCAGTCTCAACACAAACTTATACTATGGCCCAAATATCGTGACCCTAAATAAGACTGACCCAGCAAATCAGTTTGAATGGCTAGAAAATACACTGAACATCTGTCAGCAAAATAAGGAGAAGGTAGATGCCGTAGACTAACATCATCATGGGATAAACAGAGGTTAAACTTGTATACTTATTAGACTTGAGTGGGGTCAGGTATTAATAAAAGAATTAAAATTTAAAGATGTTCTTACATGAAACACTTTGTGATTTGCCTCTGCTGTTGTTGCTTGTTTTATTTTGCTTTTAATGCTCTGGGGATTGGTTGACATCTGTTGATATTTTTAAAAAAATTTTGAGCAAAGTCACAGTTACCTTACATCATAAACCATGTAGTTCAAATAAACAAGTGCAAATATAGGGCCATTAATAGTTTCATAATTTCATCTTTTTTTGGTAAATAAATAGGAGAAATGGTATATTTGCTTTCTAAAATTTAATTAATATACTTTCAATCTTGGGTATCTAAATCATTTTGTTGTGAAAAATGTGCAAAAAGAGTCTCATCAGTCCTCTTTGTGTTTCTTTCTCCAGGTGTACATCATAGCTCATGTTCCAGTGGGGTACCTGCCTTATTCAAGAAGCATGACGGCAATGAGAGAATACTATAATGAGAAATTGATAGATATTTTTAGAAAATACAGTAACATCATTGCAGGACAATTTTATGGACACACTCACAGAGATAGTATTATGGTTCTTTCAGATAAAAAAGGTAATATAACATTCTATTTGCATCTCCTCAGTCCAAGATGCTAGAGCAAAATAGTGAATATCCATTACTTTTTACTGATCCAGTAAATTAAAAGTTTTATTAGATCTACCTGCCAGCACCTGCTTTTTCTCAGTACCCTCTGTGAGTGATGGCAACTGTCCAAATCATATTTAGTCCTGCCACTGGGTTTCTTCCTTTTAGCTCCACAAGGCCATCGTCATTTGACTGCTGTTGACACAAAAGCCTCTGAAACCCTCAGTTCGCTCAAATGTTCTTTTAGGTCCTCGAGTTTAGAGAATCACTCTTTTTTATTTACCTGCTAGACTCAAGTTTCCTTTGATATGACTAGATTTACTTCTCATAATTTAAAGAGCAAAGCACAATTTACTGTTGGTTTAAAATAAATTAAGCTCCTACTTTTAAGTGCTTATCGACATTGTCATCTACTCAGCATTAAAAGAAAAAAACATAGAAGCTCTAGCATTAAATAAGACAACGATTATCTATTTTTTTTATTAATTTATTTATTTATGGCTGTGTTAGGTCTTCATTTCTGTGCGAGGGCTTTCTCTAGTTGTGGCAAGCCGGGGCCACTCTTCATCGCGGTGCGCGGGCCTCTCATTATCGCGGCCTCTCTTGTTGCGGAGCACAGGCTCCAGACGCGCAGGCTCAGCAATTGCGGCTCACGAGCCCAGCTGCTCCGTGGCATGTGGGATCTTCCCAGACCAGGGCTCGAACCCGTGTCCCCTGCATTAGCAGGCAGACTCTCAACCACTGCGCCACCAGGGAAGCCCAACGATTATCTATTTTTAAAGATAACTTCTGTATAAGGGCAAGAAAACTGAGAGTTAACAAAATAAGAGTTCTGATTTTTTAGCAGTCAGCCAGTAGAAAAATCAATATGTATTTTTTTTTTTTTCAGTAATTGGGGAACATTTTTCAAATGCTTTACCTTCTTCATCTAGAATGAGTGGGCTTGGTAAAAGTGACCATTTTTCAGCATTTGATAGCTTTTTGACTCAGAAATTTAGTTCCATAATACAGATGTCCCCAACCCCTGGGCTGCGGACCGCTACCTGTCTGCAGCCTGTTAGGAACGGGGCCGCACAGAGCGAAGCTTTATCTGCTGTTCCGCATCACTCCCCATCGCTCCCATTACCGCCTGAAACATCACCCACCCCCACACCCATGGGAAAATTGCCTTCCACAAAACCGGTCCCTGGTGCCAAAATGGTTGGGGACTGCTGCTATAACAGATATGTATAAAACATGGTGACACTTAAATTCTTATTATATAATTATTGGAATATTGTTATAGGTAGAGTACAAAAAAAACTAGCTTTGTATATTCTGTGTGTGTGTACTTGTAATAAGTTGGATAGTTTTATTATGAAAAATTGCAAATATATATATAGGTAGAGAGAATTATAAAACAAACCCTCATGTACCATCACTTATATTCAATATCTATCAAGATTTTGCCACATTTATTTTATCTATGATCCTTTATTCTTTTTTTGCTGAAGTATTTGAACATAAATCTCAAACATCAAATGTATTTCAGCCCTACATGCTTCTGTATTCATTGCTAAAGTATATGGATAACTTACATAATAATAATACCATTAACTTACCTAACAAAATCAACAATAATTCTTTTAATCTCTTTCTTCATAGTAAAACTTCCCCTGTTTTCTCAAAAGTGTCTCTTTACTGTTGTTTCAGATCAGGATCCATCAAGCATCACACATCATTTGGCCGTTACTTCTGTTAACCTCTTAATCTGGAATTTGTCCATATTTTTAATATAGTTAAACTCAATTATTAAAAAATATATATTTATGTACATATATTTTGTCTAGGAAATCCAATAAATTCTTTGTTTGTGGCTCCTGCTGTTACTCCAGTGAAGAGTGTTTTAGAAAAACAGACCAACAATCCTGGTGTCAGACTATTTCAGTATGATCCTCGTGATTATAAATTACTGGTAAGTTGGTACAGTTTTAGAAGTGACCCCATATTTATGCATATCTTTGTGGTTTTCATTAGTTTAGTTGAATGTTTTCAGCGCAGCTATTGTGAATTGTACTTTATGTTGAAATCTCAGGATGTTTTTCTTCCTTTTTATATTTGGAATGTCAGCACTTTCTAAGTGTGGGTTTATGAGGTTAGCCTTTGGGAAGCTGTTTCTGTCTTCTAAGGTCTTCACATTTACTTAGATAAGGGTTTCATTGGGTAGCGCCTTGTTTGTGGACTTATATACATTTGAAACTTTTCACTACTCCATATTTGTTATTAATTACTCTTCTCCAGAACACAGCTATGAAGAAGAATGTAGGCTCTGAAACCATACTCTCTCATGAGTGGTCTTACCCTACTTCTCTGTGTCCTAGTCTATTCTCCTTAAAACCGAGATTAAAATATTACTGACTTCACTGAGTTGCTGTGAGGACTACATGAACATCTATTCTTAAAGCACTTGGAAAAATGCTTGGCTCACAGTAAGCGCTCAATAAATGTTGGCAAAATTTTTTTTGTAAAGAAAATAAATAGAGTTGGAACTTTGGAGACAAAAGTTCTCTGGAGCTGGTACATGACTCTATATATCAATTCAGCCTCAAAAGGCCAGGCATTTAGCTTATGGGTACTGCCCCTTTCAACAAATATAATTTGAAAAGAATTTCTCAATTAAAGTCTTTATTGATGTAACTGTATTTTTCTCCTAGGTAAATTTAGTAGGAGATAGATTTGTTAATCCCTAGAGCATGTTTTTACAAGAAAAGATAGGGCAGGAAAAATCTGGTTTAATCCATAAACATTAAATTAAATGAGGAGATAAAACAATTGATAAAATAGTCCAAAGGAATTTTTTAAAATTTATTTATTTATTTATTTATTTTTAGCTGCGTTGGGTCTTTGTTGCTGCACGTGGGCTTTCTCTAGTTGTGGCAAGCGGGGGCTTCTCATTGTGGTGGCTTCTCTTGTTGTGGAGCACAGTCTCTAGGTGCATGGGTTTTAGTAGTTGTGGCACGTGGGCTCAGTAGTTGTGGCTCGCAGGCTCATTAGTTGTGGCGCACAGGCTTAGTCGCTCCACCGCATGTGGGATCTTCCTGCACCAGGGCTTGAACCCGTGTCCCCTGCATTGGCAGGCGGATTCTTAACCACTGCGCCACCAGGGAAGTCCCCAAAGGAATTCTTTTACAACTATTAGTTGCCTATTTTTGGATCTGAATCTCAGATACACACACACGTGTGTGTGTGCATGTGTGTGTGTGTATACTGACATAGAAAGATGTACCTGATAGAATATTATATCATTTTTAAAAGTACAAAAGTTTGTATAGTTTAATTTCATTTTTTGAAAAAGTCAAAAAGATAGAAAATAGGTATATATATTCTAAATACTTATATTTCTTTGTACATAAAGTCTAGAACAGTACACATACATTGGAGTGCTGGTAAATGTTTAACAGCTGGTTCACCGGGCAGGGGGAAAAGTGCTTTGATTTGTAGTGTTTGCCAATTTCCACGGCATAAATACTCCCATCATGGCCAATTTCAAGCTGCCAAAGTGATACCAACTAACTTGCAAGATGCCTGAAAATTTGACAGTCAGCATTTGTGGGCTGGTACAAGCCACCTCCTGCATATGACTGATTTATATACAACTATTAGCAGTGGTTACTTCTGAGGTGTGTGAATCGAAGACTTTTTATTTTGTAAATCCCTCTGTATAGTTGGATTATTTTCTATTACGTTCTTTCATTATTTTTTAAATGAAAAAATATATAGATTTTTCTATCAGGACTCTTTTTCTTTAAAAGCAATGCCCACTTCTTAAAATGACTATACTTTAAATTAAGAATGTCACATAAATCCTAATAAGAACTCTTCTTGATATGCAGTACTTCATATGCCAAAAAACGAACCAGGCTTTGTTACTCTTTTTAACTATAGGATGTGCTGCAGTATTACTTGAACCTGACAGATGCTAATCTAAAGGGAAAATCTAATTGGAAGCTGGAGTATAACCTGACCCAGGCCTATGACATTGAAGATTTGCAGCCAAAAAGTTTGTATGAATTAGCTAAACAATTTGCAATCTTAGACAGTAAACAGTTTATAAAATACTACAATTACTTCTTTGTGAGTTATGACAGTAGGGTAATTTGTGATGGGAAATGTAAGGCCTTTCAGATTTGTGCAATTATGAATCTTGATGTTATTTCTTATACAGATTGCCTCAAACAATATTATATAAAGCACAATCCGTAGTATTTCACAGTCTGTACTCATAGAAAATGTATCATTGCTCTGTTTCTGAGATCAGTTTGTGACAATTGTTATGCCAAACTTTGTGAGTTACTGAGTGGGCAGGAAGAATTCCTGTCTTTGCTTTTTTATGATGCCCAAAATGTAGATATTTTTAACATCCTAAATTTTTATTATATCGAATGTATCTAAACTGCCCATTACTAGAATGATGTTTGGATGTAAATACCCTATCTTCCAGTTTATATAATTACATCTAATTTATACTCTTGTTGAAATTGTCATTTATACAATAAGACAAATTACTTTTCCCTGAGTATGATGAATTCTTTTTAATATGATAATTTTCAGTCTTTTAATTCATTCTTCTGGAAACTTCATGTGTAAACTGAGGTTCAGACAGTTTTAAGTATCATGAGGTTGACACTGTTTATGCACTATCTATACTCTTGGGAAAACACCAAGGTCACATTAGGGCCATCTCTGAGTCTATGAAACATCACGGGACATGACCTCACTAGCTGTCTTCATTCTGTGAGTGAAGGGGAGTCCTCTTTAGTACTAAGTTTTAAGGAAGAGAATGTCACAGGAGAATGGCTAAATATTTTATCAAACTTTAAAAATGCAGAAATAGTATTTATATGTTGCTTACAGATACATGTAATAGATCCCCCAAAAGAGGTGTGTTGGTAAACATCAAATACAGGAATGTTGGAGGTTAATGAATGGGGAAGTTGATTGGGGAAAGATATATAAGGGGATTTAAATGTGTTGGTAAAGTTTTATTTCCTAGTTCAATCAATTTCCTAGTGGCTATGTTAATGTTAGCTCATTTTTCTTTATATATTTTTAAATATATTAAATACTATAGAGATCCAGCCTTTAAAGTTGATTATTTTGGCTCTTCTACGGAGAATGATTCATAATGAAAGCATGGAGACACTGGGAGGGTTTGAAGTAGTCTAGTAGAGAAGGGATTGTGGGTGGGCTGAGGTGGTGGCAGTGGAGAGAAGTAGCCCTTTTGTGATATATTTTGTAAGTAGAAGCAGCAGGATTTGTTGATGGCAAGGATGTAAGAGATAAAGTACAGAGAGAAATAAAGGATGACTGCTAGATTTTTGGCTGGAGAAACTGGTAGATGGTTGTGTTATGAGGGAGTTGGGATTACTAGAAGAGGAGAGGGCTGGTGGGGAGTGTGAGGGGCACAGAGCAACAGATTAAGAGTACTATAGTGTATTACAGCTGATACAGGCTACCCAAGAATTCCTCTAGTTCTTTAAACATTTTGCTATTCTAGTCATCTCTAAATTGAGAACTTTAGGATTTCTTTTAAAAAATAAATTAGTACCCTAAGAAAGCAGCCAAACAACTCAGACTCTACTACTATGATTGTTTCTACAATATTTAAAATTTATTAGGAATAAACATGACTTACTTATAGGAATGTAGCATCTGCCTGCCTCCCCACTGGTACTGCCTAAATCATTCTAGACAAACATCAAGGACACTTAAGGAAAGGAAAAATAGTATTAGTTCAGTTATTGATGAGCTATCTATTCTTTTGGTAGAGAATGGATTTTCTCAAGCTACAGCATCCCCTACTTGGGTTGCTTCTCCTTGGAGCAATTATGTGTGTAAGCATAATTAGGCAACCTTGCCATGAACACAGAAATAATAAGGTAAGGATCATGTTTATTTTATAATTAGTTTTTCAAAACATACCTGAAGTTCCTGTTTTACAAAATTCTCCTCATTAAAATTTAGTGTGATTCATCATCCTTAACTTTTAGTAAAACAAATTTCTTTCTACAATCTGTTGTTTAATTTTAAACAAATCAGTATAAAACTCCTCTCTTTTATTGTAAAACTTCAAGTCTTTTGCATTCTATGCTATACATAGTACATTCCCTTATGAAAGTTCTATGTCTCCAAACTGGTGGTTTTGGGAAGATGGCTGTGAGTGTCCCCTGACCATTGCCTTGTAGGCTTGGAGGACTGTTCTTCATGCAGGACTAGGGACCCAGTGGTCCTTTTGGTTTCTGTAGCCTTTGTTCCTGCCTCAGTGAAGACTCTTTCCACCCATCACCACTGCATAGTCTAATTAACATAGAATGTCAGTTTCTAAACACACATGTAATTATACATTTCAAAAGATTTTCAATATGTATGTTTGATAAATTACTTGAATTCAAAATACGTAACTCGAAACTCAACAGTAAGAAAACAACCCAATTTTTTAAAATGTCAAAAGATCCAAATACTTCACCAATGAAGAAATACGAATGGCAAACAAGCATGTAAAAAGATACTCTACATTAGTCATTAAAAAAAATGTAAACTAAAAAGTAAAAAAATATTTTAAAGTAAATAAATTACTACTACACCCCAATTGAATTGTTTTTTGAAAAATTGACGATGTCGAGAACTGGCGAAGACAGAACTGGAACTCTTACATATTGTTCTTTTCTCCCCTTTTAAAGTGGTACACTTTATTGGATTAATTTCTATTCTTTTGTTAGCTTCAGATGTAGCATATATTTCAATTTCCTAATTTATTATAAGGTTGGGATTTATTTATTTTTCATTTTTAATGACATTTATTGTTTTCTTTCTAATTTTACAAGTGTCACATGTTCATTGCATTCAACTAGAAATACATAAAAGGATAAAGTAAAAAGTAACAACCACCCATAATCCCCACCTCTCATAGGTAATGACCATGAGCATTTTGATGCATTTACTCTGTGTCTACATATGCATATATTTTTAATAATTGAAGAATAATTGACCTACAACACTATGTTAGTTTCGGGTGCATGACATAGTGACTGGATATTTCTTTACATTACAAAATCATCACGATGAAAAGTCTAGTTACCATGTGTCACCATACACAGATATTACAGTATAATTGACTATATTCCTCATGTTGTACATTTCATCTCCGGACTCATTTATTTTATAATTGGAAGTTTGTACTCTTAATCTCCCTCATTTATTTCACCCATACCCCCATCCACCTCCCCTCTGGCAACCACCTATTTGTTCTCAGTATCTATAACTCTGTTTCTGTTGAGTTATGTTAGTTCGTTTGTTTTCTTTTTTAGATTGCACATATAAGTGAAGTCATACAGTATTTGTCTTTCTCTGTCTGACTTATTTCACTTAGCATAATAACCTCTAGGTCCATCCACGCAATTACCAATTTCTTCATCTTTGCTCACATTGTTCCTTTTTCCAATCTAAAGTCCCCCATTTCTTGCTCTCTCTAATATTGTTTTTCTTAAGACCTCACATAAAAACTACCTTTGTTGTCAAAACTTATCTAACCTCTTCAGGCAGACTTAATCTTCTCTCCTTGGGGACACCATCGGTACCTTATTTAAAACCATCGATGCCATTACCACTCCTCCTTTTCTCTCGTTCCCTCTCTTCCTTTAGTTCTGAGAGGACAGGGCTCTGCTTTACCCAACTTTGTATCCCCATCACCTAACACAATGCTTGACAAATAGGTAAGTAAGCTTTATAATGAACAGTATCAAATTAATGAAATTATATCTATGTTGGGAGATATTCTTCTCCATTTCTTGCTGATGCCCAAATTCCTTAATGACTAGATAAAACCATCTATTATTATCATTAAGCAGCAGAGATTAAAGGTTGAAGATAGACATGTTTGGCTTAGGCAATCCATTGATGGAAACTTATTTACACTAATGGGTAACGAGTTGATTAGTCAGCCATCCTACGTGCCTGAGAGCATACTCATTCCAGTTGAGACAGAGAGGATGGATTCTGGCATTGGCGTTGGCGGGTTGGGGAAAGGGAACTGAGAAGGGAAGTGGGGATTTTGAGACATAAGAAAAGAAGAGTAGCCTGTCCTCTCACATGCTGGTAAGGAAAAGGGCTTAGTGAGTAAAAGATCATCGGGAGGCCATATGATAAGTTGATGAGGCCAGGGATTCTAGTTTGTGTAGTTCAAGGTACTTACCTCTCTGTAATTCAGTTTGTCTCGTCAATTAAATGAGAGTTATAGCATCACCTGATTTATAACATTATTGTGGGAATTAGGTGAAAATGTAAAGTGCATAGCTCAGCTTCTGGACATTGTAAGCATTATGTAAAAGTTATAAATATTGGGCTTCCCTGGTGGCGCAGTGGTTGGGAGTCTGCCTGCCAATGCAGGGGACTCGGGTTCGAGCCCTGGTCCAGGAGGATCCCACATGCCACGCAGCAACTAGGCCCACGTGCGCAACTACTGAAGCCCGCGCGCCTAGAGCCCGTGCTCCGCAACAAGAGAAGCCACCGCAGCGAGAGGCCTGCGCACTGCCATGAAGAGTGGCCCCACTCACCGCAACTAGAGAAAGCCCTCATGCAGCAATGAAGACCCAAAGCAGCCATAAATAAATAAATAAATTTTAAAAAAAGTTATAAATATTAATATGATTTTTAACATTGTTAGATGCCCAAAGGGAACAGAGTAGATTTGACAGGGACTTGGAAGTACAGAAGATGGAAGATGAAGTTAAGGAGAACAGAACCTCATACTTTTCAACGTTGTTCTGGGGAACATTCAGTTTATACACACATAAAGCCACCACCACTGTGTTTTGTATGGCACAATTCTCTCCACAAATATATGTAAGGTTCCTGTAATGTTCCAGGCACTGTTCTATGTGCTAGGTAAGCAGCAGTGAACAAAACAGGCGAAGATTCCTTCCTTTATGGGGCTCATTCTAGCACGTGCATTACTGTGATGAGTGCTTGTGTGTACGCGCGGGTGCGTGGGCGCAGCTTATGGGGAACGCTGATTGCCTTTGAACCACATTGCACGTAGCTAAAACTGATTTAACAATTAAAATATTTTAAATATTTTTAACAGGATCACCTTCATTACAATGGACTTCATTCCCAGAAACTAGTAGGGGTTGTGACTGTCATGTCACAAAACAAGAGGGTCAGAAATACTGACAACTGTATTACAAAGATACCCACTTGAGTCTTTGCTATTTGGGAAGAATGATTAAAAAGTTGCTAAAATGATTGCTTCGTCTAAAACCATATAATTGGAAAAACATGGAAATGGCTGTCACAGCATAGAAGAAAAACCTATGTTCTGATCAGTCAGGCAGGTTTTGTTATTTTGCAGATTAATTCTGAGGTTCCTGCTGGATACTACTTACAAAATCCCTTTTTACGTGTGTGTCTTGAAAGCATTTATTCTCACATCACCCAGACAGCAATGGGATTGTGCTTGAAACAAGAACTGGAGTTACAGGGAATGTTGTGATATAGTCTTCACTTGTCTTCTTTCCTGTTAAGCCTGCAAATTACTGCCAAGTGATACCAAAGCACCATAGCAGCAGCCTGAGGCAGTTTTTATTCACCTGAAAATTCATTAACCACCAGTCCCCTTAAAATCTAGCTGGAATCTTTAGCTGAAATATCTGTAGTTTCTTTTAACCCTTTATTTGTTTGCCAAGAGTTGGTAGCATTGATTTTAGATATATAAACATATTAAAATCCTTTGAAAATAAAAGAAGTCACTTAAAAAATTTAAATACCATCATTATATTTTAATGGATATGTTTGCTACAGAAGAAAGAACCAAAATCTTTCATTTGGAATCTTTATGCTTTAGAGGCAAAACAAGGTCTTTTCAATAAGAGTACATTTAAGATGTTATTTATCTTCTACATTTGAGCATGATAGACCACAGAATATCAAATTGGGGGCTCCCTTGTTTAGAAGCCATACTGTGTTTATTTAAGTTACTCATATGTTCAGTAATTATTTTTAGGGAAAAGGGAGGAGTAGATTCATACGTTTATTCATCAAACATTTTCTTAATGCCTGTTATGTGCAGGGCCTGTAATTGAAACCTGAAGCAAAAAAGAAGACATATACATAAGTGGACAACTAAAAATAATTATACTCACCACAGAAAGAAATTGTAATTATGTGACATGATGGAGGTGTTAACTAATGCTAAGGTGGTAACTGTATTGCAATATATAAGTATATGAAACCAACGTGTTGTACACAAACTTACACAGTGTTATATGTCAATTATATCTCAGTAAAGCTGGGGGGGGAAAGCGCTATCAGGATGTGAGGATCTAAGTCCAGAAATTATATCCACCCTTCAAATTCATACCACAAACTCTTAGAATGGACATAATTAAACGTTAGTCTTTAGAGACATTTCTCTGAACCACAGATACTTTTGTGACAATCAGTGCTGCAATTTTTAAGTAGATTTGAGCCAAGAGTGGGACAGAAGCATTCTAACAGTCTTTAAGAGGATTTACATTAACTTGATAATAAAACTTTCTCCCCCTCCAAAAAAATTACTGTAGTAGATTAAATCTTACTGATTTGCTCTCTTATTTTGCCTGATCCTTTATAGTTATGAGTTCTTGGGTTTTTGCATTTGATTGAGGATTTTAACAAATTTCCTAAATGTATTTTTTGGTTCTTGAGATGAGTTATTTTAAAAATACATTCCCTCTCTGGGTCTAAAGGCTCAATGTTTTCTTTCGTTTTGCTACATTAGTTTGGTATAATATCTATGGTGGACTTTTTCTGTCATGCAGTTTCAAGCGAGGTACACCTAGTTCTGGATTTTCCCAAGAGAAAGAGAGTTTTCTCATTTGTAGAATAGAGATAATAATAGTATTTCACAGAGACGATTGTTATGAATCAAATTTTGTAAAGCATATAAAACAATCTTTGACAGATAGTGCGACAAAAATGTAGTTAAATGAGATAAAATATACATTACCCTTGATCCCATTCATTGTCTCCTTGAGTGTTGTGAATTAACTTATTCTCAGCTTCTCTTTTGGCAGATAATGGTAGCCATTCCCAAATTCTGGCCTGTCAGATAATAATGAAAACAAGTTTCATCCAGATTATACCACATATATAGATATTTATTAACTAAATATTTAATAGTAAAATAACATATAAAACAATCAAAAATAAAACCAAACAACAGACATTTTATTTACAATGCTCATTTTATGGTCTCTAGAAGATCCCATTCTCCATCCATTGGGGTTCTTTGAACACTACCTTGGATTAGAGGTTTGCTAGAGTCGAACACCAAAATTCTAGAGATACAATATTTCAGTCTTGTAGACACCTCAGATGCTCAAAATCAGGGCAGTTGAGGCATTAGCCTCAGGTGCAAAATTTAAAGAGGTGCCAAAACACTTAGTAATCAAGAGAAATAATATTTTAAAAATTCAAAATTAATGCAGAATAATTTGTCATGAACAAAATGTCAAAATTTTAAATAAAGACAGTCATTGTTTTATGTTCCTGCATTACTGTGCAACAAGAAGTCATTTCCAAGTAACCAGTGGTTACCGAACTACTAGAACAGTTCGTGAAGGTTTACCATGGCATCTGATCCCATTTGGCAACATGGAGCTTTATGGTCATGTTTTTGATTGTAGAGATTTTATTAACTTTTACATTTGGTTCAAAATGTGGGAGGATATTTTGGTAAGAGTATGTAAGGGCACACTTTTTTTCTTTGCTGAGCTCAGGCTTCAATATGCCTTCACGGGGCACTGCTCAAAACCCTCAGGAGTTCACCTTCAGAGGCAGAAGGGGTGAGGATTGTCTAAGATATCCTTATAGGTGAGGCTGCTGGCCTCCTGGCTCTTCTACCTTGCTTATGTATGATAGGAGGAGTGAGTGTCTCTTTAAAAAAAATACATGCATATATTTCTATGTCTGCCTATCCATCTATCGTCTGTCTATCTATCCATGCCATTTTAGCTAATCTACATACTTTGCACATCTTTAATTTCTCCTTTGAGAGTCCATTTCCAACATTCATCATGCTAGTCCACAGACTATTATTTTCACCAATAAAAATGCATTTCTGGGGACTTCCCTGGTGGCGCAGTGGTTGAGAATCCGCCTGCCAATGCAGGGCACACGGGTTCGAGCCCTGGTCTGGGAGGATCCCACATGCCGCGGAGCAACTAGGCCCGTGAGCCACAATGACTGAGCCTGCGCGTCTGGAGCCTCTGCTCCACAACAAGAGAGGCCGCAATAGTGAGAGGCCCGCGCACCGCGATGAAGAGTAGTGTCCGCTCGCCGCAACTAGAGAAAGCCCTCGCACAGAAACAAAGACCCAACACAGCCATGAATAGATAAATAAATAAATTTAAAAAAAAATGCATTTCTGTGCTGGAGAGAGTGTGGAGAAAAGGCAACCCTTCTACACTGTTGGTGGGAATGTAAATTGGTACAGTCACTATGGCGAACAGTGTGGAGGGTTGTTAAAAAACTAAAAACAGAGTTACCATATGATCCTGCAATCGCACTCCTAAGCATATATCTAGAAACAATGAAACTCTAATTTGAAAAGATACATGCACCCCAATGTTCACTGCAGCACTATTTACAATAGCCAAGACATGGAAGCAACCTTAATGTCCATTGACAGATGAATGGATAAAGAAGACGTGGTACATATATACAATGGAATATTACTCAGCCATAAAAATGAATGAAATAATGCCATTTGCAGCAACATGGATGGACCTAGAGATTTTCATACTAAGTGAAGTAAGTCATTCAGAGAAAGACAAATATCATATGTTGTCACTTATATGTGGAACCTAAAATATGATACAAATGAACTTATTTACAAAATAGAAATAGACTCACAGACAGAAAACAAACTTATGGTTACCAAAGGGGAAAGGGGAGAGAGGGGGATAAATTGGGAGTTTGCAATTAACAGATACACACTACTATTATATATATGTAATAGATAAACAACAAGGACCTACTGTATAGCATGGAGAACTATATTCAATATCTTGTAATATCCTATAATGGAAAAGAATCTGAAAAAAAGAATATATATATCCCACTACTGGCCATATACTGAGAGAAAACCATAATTCAGAAAGACACATGCACCCCAATGTTCATTGCAGCACTATTTACAATAGCCAGGTCATGGAAGCAACCTACATGCCCATCGACATATGAATGGATAAAGAAGATGTGGTACATATATACAGTGGAATATTACTCAGCCATAAAAAGGAATGAAATTGGGTCATTTGTAGAGACGTAGATGGACCTAGAGACCATCATACAGAGTGAAGTAAGTCAGAAAGAGAAAAATATCGTATATTAATGCATATATGTGGAATCTAGAAAAATAGTACAGATACACCAGTTTGCAAGGCAGAAATAGAGACACAGATATAGAGAACAAACGTATGGACACCAAGGGGGGAAAGCAGGGTGGTGGTGGTGGTGGTGGTGGGATGAATTTGGAGATTGGGATTGACATATATACGCTAATATGTGTAAAATAGATAACTAATAAGAACCTGCTGTATAAAAAAATAAAATTCAAAAGAAAATAAAACCTTAAAAAATATATATAAATATATATCTCTGAATCATTTTGCTGTACACCTGAAACTAACACAACCTTGTAAATCAACTATACTTCAATTTAAAAAAAAAAAAAAACCTTGGCTAGATTAAAACATAAAAAAAATTCTGAAATCCAGTATTCTAATTAGCAAAGAGTAACAGCTTCCTGATTAGAACTTGCACTGACCACTCTCAGGCCTTTCATTCTTGATAGTAAGTGAGTTGAACACCCAGCACATGAACTTTTAAGTATAACAATGGACTGGCCAGGGAGTTGAAGCTTACACTCACTTGCACATACATAACACAGTTATCTCTGACGGGGTATTTTTAAGTAAGTCACAGACAGTGAAACACTGAGTTTTAGTCAATATGTTCTTAGATCTCAAGTTGGATGTGTATTGCTGTTTACCTCATAGGCTAATGTAAGTAAATGCCAGACACACAGTAAATGAGGGGGTCTGCTTGACTTGAGCTGATATCTTATTTTGTCTCTACTGTTTGGTTGTCTGAGATGCTAAAACATCAGAATCATGGCAAAACCCATACTTTCCCACATGCAGTAGTATTTGGGTTCATCTTACCTCCATTCTTACATAAAATTTTATCTATGAAGACTATGTCTCCCAGAGTTCTACAAACGTTTCCCCTTATTTCTTGCCTATTTATATTCTGGGGTCTTAGTCTAATATTTTATAGAATGAGATAGACTGATTAAAGAGGAGGGAAACCAATGCTCAGGTTGCTGCACTCTGGCTGGAGAGCGGTATATGCCTTGATTTCCAGTTGGTTGAATGTCTTGTTCTTCTGAGCAAGAGGCAGATGTGGGGTAAGGGCAAAGGTTTCTCTTCTTCTTTCAGACCAGCAGACTTGCAATGCTTGATTATATATTATGCAGAGATCAGTAATTGTTATTCCCATCAAGTTATCAGTTCAAATTCTTTCTGGATTCTGACGACAAGATGACTCCTGGTCCTGGTTAATTAATTTATTCTTTCATGAAATATTTATGGAATTCCTCCTACATGCTGTTTAGACACTGGGGATACAGGGTAAAATATCCCTGACTTTATAGAGCTTAAATTATTGTTGTGCCTTTTGATCTTATTCTGTGAATTCATAGAGTAGCAATATGATGAGCTGCTAGACAGATGTCATTTGACACCGAAGTTCAACCAAAGACACGTAAGGCATATCTAGTGAACTTTAATTTTTAAAGTCATTTTCAGTTCAACCTATTTTAATATCCATAAATTACTCATTAAAGAAATTTAAAATTTTAAATAAAAATGTATATCTTTGTGTATATTTCCTACACAAACTTGCAAAATAATAATTCCTTTAGTTCTTTAGTATTTCAAAAGTGTTTTAGCCCATCTACCAAATTATTTATGGGCACAGTTGACTCAGAAAGATTAAGTAATCTGCTCAAGGGAAATACCCAAGTAAGTAAAGAAGCTGAAACTCAACCCACGCCTTCGGACTCCAAGCTCAGTATTCTTTCCATTATACTAGTCAAATTTGCAGTTTCCAGCACTTTCTACATTGAGTTATAATTCATCAGGTTCATAGAGCACAGATAATAAACTCTTCTACTAAAACAACTTCAATTATGTGTTTCACAATTGAGTTAGGCAATGGATTGTTTCCAAGATTGCCTGTCAGTATTTCAAAATGTGTTTATCCAGTAAACTCTTGCCTCTTTTCCTGTTAAAATCTGCCTGTTCTGAGATCTCAGAGTCAATATTCTTTTGACGCTACATACCTCCTTATGAGGAAACACTCACTTGATTGTTATTGATAAGTTGAAAACACAACGAAGGCTGCGTGATGTTGTCTTGACCTGCTTCTATTAAATTAAAACTTCTGTTTTATAATTTGGTTTCCTCTTTCTCCTGACAGACACAGTTTAGGAATCATGTAAGAAAGAGTTTATCCTTTTTCTTTTACTTCAGAGTAGGTAGAATGTAACTTTTCAAGTATAAGAGATTTTGTTTTTCAATCTTGATTTTTACATATTAAATGCATCCTTACTTTCAATATGTTGCTAGAAAACTTTCTTTTAATTCTAACAGCTCATTATATATTTAATGGGGCTCAGTCAGTTACCTATTTAACATGATCTACTGAGCATCCATTTTAAACAAGGTACAAAATTAGTTCCTATATACCTGATTACTCCAGTTTATGGAATGGTTTTCAAGTTTCTGCACTGGTTCTGGACCCGCAGAGCATCTAATATTAAAAGATGAACTATCCCTTGGACATTCATCCATCAATCCCTTTGTACACAAGGGAGATATCCTACAATTGCATTTGAAAAAACACACCAATGTATAGCAAAGTTAATTCAAGAAAAACTTTCAAGCTAAAAACCGAAACAAAACAAAGCAAAAGAAAGTTATTGAAGCAACAATGGTTGTTTTTCCTGCAGTTTGTGGCTTGAAAAATAATGGAATATTTAAACCAAGTCATAAAGATTAGGGGCAAAATTGTGAGGTTTGTTTTATTTACACACTTCTTGCTCTCTAAAATGTCCATTTTTTTGCTTTAGTGTCATAAACTATTTTTTAATTATTTTAGGTAACATAAAATTTTACATTAAATGTGACTTACATATGTTTTCTTGAACTTTTTTTCTCTCTCTTGCTATACTCACCTTTTAGCAGACTATTTTGTTCCTATAAAACAAGGAACCATTGGATTTCATAATGCACCATTCCTGGTACTGTTATGTAATCTCCATTCACACTGCATGGTTAGCATTGCCTGTAATGAGGCTGCCTGAACCATGGTAACCTCTTGTAACTCAGTAAACAATGGAAAATAGATGGATCATTCATTCTAGTGTTACATTATAGCATAATCAGCTTTCATTACAGGTTTTCTTGTGGAGGTGATGGGGATTAGATGCTGTAAACACAGGGTAGAATATATCTGTTCTCTCCAAAGGCCAAGTTCAAGAGCTGTGTGAATCATTCTTACTTTCTCACAGCCATTTTCAGTTTCTTTATGAGCCTTTAAAAAGTATAACCGCTTCTTTCTTTCCTTCTTTCTTTCTTTCTTTCTTTCTTTCTTTCTTTCTTTCTTTCTCTCTCTCTCTTTCTTTCCTTCTTTCTTTCTTTCTCTTTCTTTCTTTCTTTCTTTCTTTCTTTCTTTCTTTCTTTCTTTCTTTCTTTCTTTCTTTTTCTCCCTTTTATTCTGAGCCATGTGGATGGCAGGCTCTTGGTGCTCCAGCCAGGCATCAGGGCTGTGCCTCTGAGGTGGGAGAGCCAAGTTCAGGACACTGGTCCACAAGAGATCTCCCAGCTCCACATAATATCAAATGGCAAAAATCTCCCAGAGATCTCCATCTCAACAACAGGACCCAGCTCCACTCAACGACCAGCAAGCTACAGTGCTGGACACCCTATGCCAAACAACTAGCAAGACAGGAACACAACCCCATCTATTAGCAGCAGGCTGCCTAAAATCATAATAAAGCCACACACACCCCAAAACACATCACCAGACATGGACCTGCCCACCAGAAAGACAAGATCCAGCCTCATCCAACAGAACACAGGCACTAGTCCCCTCCAAGAAGCCTACACAACCCACTGAACCAACCTTAGCCACTAGGGACAGACACCAAAAACAACGGGAACTACGAACCTGCAGCCTGCGAAAAGGAGACCCCAAACACAGTAAGTTAAGCAAAATGAGAAGACAGAGAAACACACAGCAGATGAAGGAGCAAGGCAAAAACCCACCAGACCTAACAAATGAAGAGGGAATAGGCAGTCTACCTGAAAAAGAATTCAGAATAATAACAGTAAAAATGATCCAAAATCTTGGAAATAGAAAGGAGAAAATACAAGAAACGCTTAACAAGGACCTAGAAGAACTAAAGAGCAAACAAACAATGATGAACAACACAAGAAATGAAATTAAACATTCTCTAGAAGGGATCAATAGCAGAATAACTGAGGCAGATGAATGGATAAGTGACCTGGAAGATAAAATAATGGAAGTAACTACTGCAGAGCAGAATAAAGAAAAAAGAATGAAAAGAATTGAGGAAAGTCTCAGAGACCTCTGGGACAACATTAAATGCACCAACATTCGAATTATAGGGGTCCCAGAAGAAGAAGAGAAAAAGAAAGGGATTGAGAAAATATTTGAACAGATTATAGTTGAAAACTTCCCTAATATGGGAAAGGAAGGAGTCAGTCAAGTCCAGGAAGCACAGAGAGTCCCATACAGGAAAAATCCAAGGAGAAACACGACAACACACATATTAATCAAACTATCAAAAATTAAATACAAAGAAAAAATATTAAAAGCAACAAGGGAAAAACAACAAATAACACACAAGGGAATCCCCATAAGGTTAACAGCTGATCTTTCAGCAGAAACTCTGCAAGCCAGAAGGGAGTGGCAGGACATACTTAAAGTGATGAAGGAGAAAAACCTACAACCAAGACTACTCTACCCAGCAAGGATCTCATTCAGATTCGATGGAGAAATTTAAACCTTTACAGACAAGCAAAACTAAGAGAATTCAGCACCACCAAACCAGCTTTACAACAAATGCTAAAGGAACTTCTCTAGGCAGGAAACACAAGAGAAGGAAAAGACCTACAATAATAAACCCAAAGCAATTAAGAAAATGGTCATAGGAACATACATATCTATAATTACCTTAAATGTACATGGATTAAATGCTCCAACCAAAAGACATAGACTGGCTGAATGGATACAAAAACAAGACCCATATATATGCTGTCTACAAGAGACCCACTTCAGACCTAGGGACACCTACAGACTGAAAGTGAGGGGATGGAAAAAGATATTCCATGCAAATGGAAATCAAAAGAAAACTGGAGTAGCAATTCTCATATCAGACAAAATAGACTTTAAAACAAAGACTATTACAAGAGACAAAGAAGGACACTACATAGTGATCAAGGGATCAATCCAAGAAGAAGATATAACAATTGTAAATATTTATGCACCCAACATAGGAGCACCTCAGTACATAAGGCAAATGCTAACAGCCACAAGGGGGAAATTGACAGAAACACAATCATAGTAGGGGACTTTAACACCCCCACTTTCACCAATGGACAGATCATCCAAAATGAAAATAAATAAGTAAACACAAGCTTTAAATGATACATTAAACAAGATGGACTTAGTTGATATTTATAGGACATTCCATCCAAAAACAACAGAATACACTTTCTTCTCAAGTGCTCATGGAACATTCTCCAGGATAGATCATATCTTGGGTCACAAATCAAGCCTTGGTAAATTTAAGAAAATTGAAATTGTATCAAGTATCTTTTCCGACCACAACGCTATGAGAGTAGATATCAGGAAAAAATCTGTAAAAAATACAAACACATGGAGGCTAAACAATACACTACTAAATAACCAAGAGATCACTGAAGAACTCAAAGAGGAAATCAAAAATTACCTAGAAACAAATGACAATGAAAACACAACAACCAAAAACCTATGGGATGCAGCAAAAGCAGTTCTAAGAGGGAAGTTTATAGCAATAAAATCCTACCTCAAGAAACAAGAAAAATCTCAAATAAACAACCTAACCTTACACCAAAAGCAATTAGAGAAAGAAGAACAAATAAACCCCAAAGTTAGCAGAAGGAAAGAAATCGTAAAGATCAGATGAGAAATAAATGAAAAAGAAATGAAGGAAACGATAGCAAAGATCAATAAAACTAATAGATGGTTCCTTGAGAAGATAAACAAAATTGATAAACCATTAGCCAGACTCATCAAGAAAAAAAGAGAGAAGACTGAAATCAATAGAATTAGAAACAAAAAAGGAGAAGTAACAACTGACACTGCAGAAATACAAAGGACCCTGAGAGATTACTACAAGCAACTATGTGCCAATAAAATAGACAACCTGGAAGAAATGGACACATTCTTAGAAAACCGCAATCTTCTGAGACTGAACCAGGAAGAAATAGAAAATATGAACAGACCAATCACAAGCCCTGAAATTGAGACTGTGATTAAAAATCTTCCAACAGGGCTTCCCTGGTGGCGCAGTGGTTGGGAGTCTGCCTGCCAATGCAGGGGACACGGGTTTGAGCCCTGGTCTGGGAAGATCCCACATGCCGCGGAGCAACTAGGCCCGTGAGTCACAATTACTGAGCCTGCGCGTCTGGAGCCTGTGCTCCGCAACAAGAGAGGCCGCGATAATGAAAGGCCCGCGCACCGCGATGAAGAGTGGCCCCGCTTGCCACAACTAGAGAAAGCCCTCGCACAGAAACGAAGACCCAACACAGCCATAAATAAATAAATAAAAATTAAAAAAAAAAAAAAAAAAAAATCTTCCAACAAACAAAAGCCCATGACCAGATGACCTCACAGGCGAATTCTATCAAACATTTAGAGAAGAGCTAACACCTGCCTATGTTTTCTCTTAGGTTTCCATCATAGCCATGGGAAAGAAGTGGCCTGGCCAAGCAGTTTGTCCATGGAGAGGATGAGAGACACATTGAGCAGAATAATCCCAGTTAATCTGCCCCCACCAATAGCAACCTAGAATAAGGTAGATTCCTAATCACAGACACATGAGCAAGAAAAATAAATTATTGATTTAATCACTGAGTTTTGGAGTTTCAGCAGCAATTGCTAACTAAAATAAATGTCTAGTAGTTAATAAAGTATTTTTGTAATGTTGATCAATAGCTTACTATTAATAATGGAATAAGAATAAAATCCATAAGACATGTTTTAATACTTTGAGCATCATGGCCACAGGAAATAAAAAAATAATTTGTGAATTTATTTTAGTTGAAGAGAAGTACGATTGAGTGATCAATATTTGAGTAAAATGTAAAAGTAGTACATTTGCATTAAAATGGGACAGAAATATGAATTCAAGGAATAAAATAAGTGAAGTAACCTTCTGACTGTTCAAGAAGAGATGGATCATGTATTTTTTTTTGTTTTAATTAATTAATTTATTTATTTATTTATTTTTGGCTGTGTTGGGTCTTCATTTCTGTGTGAGGGCTTTCTCTAGTTGTGGCAAGTGGGGGCCACTCTTCATCGCGGTGCGCGGGCCTCTCACTATCGCGGCCTCTCTTGCTGCGGAGCACAGGCTCCAGACGCTCAGGCTCAGTAGTTGTGGCACACGGGCTTAGTTGCTCCGCGGCATGTGGGATCTTCCCAGACCAGGGCTCAAACACGTGTGCCCTGCATTGGTAGGCAGATTCTCAACCACTGCGCCACCAGGGAAGCCCGATCATGTATTTTTTAAATGAATAATGATGGGGATCAAATCACTATGGTGTTTCATGTATTAGGGTTCAATCAGAACCACTGGGGAGGAATCTGTTTATCCACCTACCTATCTCTTTATATCGATTCCTCTGTTTTTATGGAATAAGAGATTTGCCACAAGGATTTGATCTAATACAATTTTGGGAACTGGCTAAACAGTCCCTGTAAACTGGCAGCCTTTGCCTCTGACACTGGAGTTTGAAATCAACAAGGCAAACCATTGGGAAGGGGAAAGAGATGTGAAGTTGGGAAGAATAAGAACAAGCATGTCTTCAGCATGAGCTCAAGCAAGAAGAGACTGAAATCCATGTCAGTTCTCATTGTCTCCCATCTTGACATTGGGTGGCTTGTAGGAGGGGGTGGTGCCTTGACCACACAGCTAAACACACACTAGTCCCAGGACATGGAGGAGCTGAAGGAACAGACGGAACAGTCACAGATCCTCTGCAACAAGGTGAGCCGGCAGGGAAGCAAAGAGTCACGTGAACCCCAACATGGCTGCTGCTTCACGGTTATTCTCCAGTTTCCCACAAGACTCCTTCCTGTGGCCCACCCTTACCAGAAACACACAGGAAAGAGATTTCTAGGGAAAAATAGTGTAGCCTAGCCTAGCCAACATATTATGGAGCCATAACACGTTGGATACTTTTCCAAGAGTTTTTAACAGATTTATTTTAAAATGTCAAATTTGAAATACATCAGAATTTATATTCTTTGCAATTATTTAAACTTAGGATGAG
This sequence comes from Balaenoptera ricei, assembly GCF_028023285.1. Classification (NCBI taxonomy): domain Eukaryota; kingdom Metazoa; phylum Chordata; class Mammalia; order Artiodactyla; family Balaenopteridae; genus Balaenoptera; species Balaenoptera ricei. The sequence goes on along the minus strand of NC_082650.1, from coordinate 39,521,829 downwards.
TAGTATTCCCTGTGAACTTAAAAATGCGTGTGAGAGTACAGAGTTTTATAAATTACTTTAGAAAGTATGTAAGTAAAAATGTCTGAAGATCCCTGAGATAGGGTTTAGTTTACAGAAATTGTTAAAGAGGGAGAAACAAGTTGGGATCTGATGGAATCATTCCCTAAGGCGAGATGTTGGCTGCAGATGCAGGAGCAGATGGGGAATTTTATGGCTAACCCAAAAAGCCAGCCCAAGGAAGTAGATCTCCCCTTGCCTGAGGGGTCACTCTGCAGATGTAAGCATGATGTTACTAACTGGTGCCCGCTTCTCCCTAATCTTCTGTGCCTATCTTCTGCAGACCCCTAAGGCTGGGCAGTTTCTACATATGGGCTCAGACCCTGAGCAAACAGAGCTCCAAGCAGTTCTTTGCATTCCTCTGGACCCAGCCCTGTTCCTCAGCTCCTTGGTGAGGTTTCTGCTCCAGGCAGACAGATTTCCCAGGAAGTGACCACCTGTTGTATGCCTGGCTCTGTAATAGCCCAATACTGCATGGATTCCTAATGACATGCCCCTTCTTAAATGGGTCCCTGAGGACCAATAACTTGCAGATTCACTACTGAGAAATGTGCTACTTTGCTTCTTCCTGAGGAGTGTGGAGGGGGGACGACAGCTGAGAGATTAGGGATTGGAACCGGATTGTGCAGCTTGATGTTTTGAGGAGTGAGATGCAGATCTGAGTCACTGTGGAAAACTAAAGAGGAAAGTGATGAGGCAGCAACCTGAGAGACAGTGTCGAGGATGAAGCCAGATCAGAGTCCTGCTCACTCAGCACGGAGCTGGGGGAGAATAACTGATACGCTCTCTTGAGGGAGTTCAGTAGTAAATGTCCTCTGAAACCCAGGTAATCGTTGACCCGGCAGTTCAAATGAATAATATAACCAATAATGTAACCATTCACTTGATAGTAGAAATCTAGGGTGTTTCCAGTGTTTTATCATTATAAATGTTATGAGGGATATTCTTTTATATCAATCTTTAAGTAGATTTTTATTTTCCTGGCATTCATTTCTGAAACAATAATTACTGGATCAAATGGTATGAAAAATTATAAGGCTGCTGATGCCATTTTTTCTTCATATGAGATGGTATATTCCAATTTATACTCTTGCTAGCAAAACAGAGAACACACTCTTTACCAATGATTACAACTTTTTTAAGACTTTCAACTCCAATAAAGATGTTAAAAAAAAAAAAAGTTGAAAAAATAAAAGACTTTCAACCATGTGATTAGTGATATCTTATTACTCATTTCTTTGAATAAACCACTTTTGATATGGAGTAGTATCAAAAAGTCTAAAAAACAAGGTAAGAGGCAAGACTACTCTGGACTGAACTAGTATGTTTTGCAAAGTGTCTCTCCATCTCGATTTCACACACAAACTAGAAGATGGGCTGTACCTGGTGACTGTATTAGATTGTGTGATAGGATTATAGATTCTAAGTCCTGAGCCACCCTCTTCCCCCACCCTCCATCCCTCAAATGCACAGAAAATATCTAATCCATTTGTAACACATTCAGTTGACTGCAGTATTATAGGTACAACTTTCTGAAACAGAGTTGATTACTATTTAGATTTGACTCCTACTTCTCAGGAATAACATTATTATGATCATTGTTATTTTTGTTGAGTTTCAATGATAACCACAGGCTTTTAAAGTAATTTAAATCAGTCTCGATTAAAACATAAACAATTTTGAGATTATTGTGATATTTTTGCAGCATTTAAAATTGTAGCCCATACTGCTTGAAACTATTCTCTGGCATGTTCTTGATTTGCCCTCAAGATCCTCTTTGTTGTCACTCTAGACCTGAATATATATCCTGCCTTCTTTGGTTGTATGGTGGTCTCTAAATGAAAAGTTCATGCATATGATGATAAGTACGGTTATCTTTTAAAAGGCTAGTATGTGAAATATCTCTATCCAAGACCAGAGGATAAGTTTGATTCCTCTAGGCCAGCTCTTAAAAGGCTCTTGAATCAGATCAGCACAAAGCTTGATTCCACCTTTGGTGGAGATGGATGCAGCAGGACACCAGGACTTGATGCTGCTCTACGTTTGTATCACATAGTGTTACAGACTGAATGTTCGCGTCCCCGCAAAATCCATATGTTGAAATCCTAATCCCCAATGTGATTGTACTAAGAAGTGGGGACTCTGAGAAGTAATTAGGTCATGAAGGTGGAGACCTAATGTATAGGATTAGTGCCCTTATAAGAAGAAACAGGAGAGTTTGCTCTCTCTGTTCTCCAATATGTGAGGATATAAGGAGACGATGGCCATCTGCAAACAGGAAGTGTTACCACCAGACTGTCGGTGTCCAGCTCCAACAGGATCCAGGATACCCCAAAAGGATGGACAGCGTCGGCGATGAACAACAGGAAGGAGACTGAGACTCGTGGACTCAGCCAAGTCAACAGGAAGGAGACTGAGACTCGTGGACTCAGCCAAGTAAAAATAGCACCATCTCGTGCTTTCTTTATTTCATATACTCATATATAGATTACAGTAGAATTACATAAATCATTAACAAACATTGTAATATTATTGTTTTGAGTCGAAAGAATGAATCATTTTGAACCCACAAAGATTTCCTTAAAAGATTACGTAAACCATACCTTTTAGTTTCTAGATTTTCTCATAAGATAAATTCCAAGGTTACCATTACGTACAGCACATGTTCTAAGAATTATTCTTGGTGGTTAACCAACCTTAACACCTAAGTCTAAATATATCCTTATATTCTATATATCCTTAGCCCCCACATAGCTTTTCCTACTTGGACATTCTTTTTTTATAATGCCATAAAAATATCTAAAATATATTTTAAAATTTCTATTTTGAATATTGCTACTCAAAGGCAATTTAATATAGCAACAAACAATATTAGGATCCCAATAATCTATTAAAGAATAACTTTCCAAATCATTTCTATATGTCCCTAATCTAGAACATATCTGTTCACCAGTTAATTGATCAAATATCATTAAACTACCATTAGTATTGAACCACAAATTATTATTACCATCATAAACACCCTCATATGGCCGTATCTCTAGGGAGGATGGTGTTTTCCAAAGAAACATTTCCCTATGTCCAGATTTAGTCACTGTTTCCCAATGTCCCTCTTTAGGCACCGGGCCTTGCCAAACAGTACTCAAAGGGGAAGTCAGGAAATCTAAGATTTTTCCTTGGGGCATATCCTGCCACACTTAAATTTACATATATAGAAATTATAAGTATTGCTTTTACGAGGAGTGTAGTCCACCTTCCACGTGTGGTTCCGCCTTGCAGTTCCGCACTGGAGCGTCCCATGACCTTGTCATGGCGTTGCAGCGTCTGGATGGCTTCCAACACCAGACACTGCATCTGCCAGCACCTTTTTCAGGGACTTCCCGGCTCCATAACTGAGAGAAATAAATGTTTGCTGTTTAAGCCCAGTCTATAGTATTTTTGTGATCGCAGCCCCAACTGACGAACGCTTGTAGTGAATTCCTTTTGCTCTAATCCCTTCCTTATCAAGCGTTCTTCTCATGTTTTGACTTCCCAGGTAGCAGGAATTGCGTGCTGGCTAAGCTGATATAAGAGTTTGATCTGCTTAATGACCTGCTCATATTTATTTTTGCAAGTTAATAAATTGACATTTTTTTCTTTAATTTTATTTATTTTTGGCTGTGTTGGGTCTTCGTTTCTGTGCGAGGGCTTTCTCTAGTTGCGGCAAGCGGGGGCCACTCTTTATCGCGGTGCGCGGGCCTCTCACTATCGCGGCCTCTCTTGTTGCGGAGCACAGGCTCCAGACGCGCAGGCTCAGTAGTTGTGGCTCACGGGCCTAGTTGCTCCGCGGCATGTGGGATCTTCCCAGACCAGGGCTCGAACCCGTGTCCCCTGCATTAGCAGGCAGATTCTCAACCACTGCGCCACCAGGAAAGCCCGACATTTATTTTTCATTTAGAAAATTAGGTGTCAAAATTCCTTAGAAGGAGCTGATTTTAAAAATCGCAAATATGCTTTAACATGAAGGCTGTGTAGCAGAGAGGTTAAGAGCTCAGCTTCTGGATCAGGACTGCTGGGGTTCAAATTTCATCTCCATTACTTATTAGCTGTATGACCTTGGCAAGTTTCTGGGCCTTAGTTTCCTGTTCTATAAAATATGATGAATATAGAATTTATATGACAAAATTATGGTATGCATTAAAGGAATTAATACTTATTAAGTGCTTAGAATAGCATCTGGCAAAAAAAACCCCTACTATATAACTATAAGTTAATATCATTAAATAAATGGGGTAAGCTATGCATACCTGTGAACTAATCTCTTAGTTTTCTTTTTCATTCCATATCTAGTTCTAAACCTTGTATATCTCCTATTCAATTTTTTTTCACAATCAATTTTTAGTAGGCTCAGTGTTTTGATTATTTTGCTTAACTCACTTAAAAGGAAATTGACATTTGCATGTTAATAACCTGGAATTAAACATTTTTCATATACGGATCTTATCAAATGTCTCTGTGAAAGAGTCTACAAAAAAAAAAAGTATCAAGAAATGATCATATATGGATCTTATCAAATGTCTCTTTGAAAGAGTCTATCAAAAAAGGATGTACATACAAAGCTTCAAATTGCGAATTTTCAAAGATGTGAATGTGCGTTCACATGTCCAATCACGTAAGTTAGTTCACGTGTCTGGCATACATTGTCACGTGCGTGCATCCTCTACAAGTGGTTGTGCTTTTGTGTACTTTACTGTATAGCACTGTATAGAGTACAGTAGTACAGTATCTTTATTTCAAGCCCAAGATGTCCAGAAGCAAGAGTAAAATCAGTGGTGATGTAGCTGGTACTACTGTACTTTTCAAGGTACTGTACTGTAAGATTAAAAATGTTTTCTTTATTTTTTGTGTTTGTTTTTTATGTATTCTTTGTGTGAAAAGTATTATAAATCTATTATAGTACAGTACTATATAGCCAATTGTGTTAGTCGGGTACCTAGGCTAACTTTGTTGGACTTACAAACGTGCTCTCAGAATGGAACTTGTTCTTATGTAGGGGACTTATGGGGGACTTTCCTGGCAGTCCAGTGGTTAAGATTCTGCGCTTCCACTGCAGTGTGATGCAGCCAAAAAAAAAAAAAAAAAAAAGGATGTAACTTGTTAATGTGGAAGTCTCTTTAGAAGAGGAGAGTGATGATATGACAAAGATGTAAATACAGCCAAGCAATATGTGAGCTGCTTGGTAAGTGTTGGATGCGTGAAAGTATGCATAGGTAGGGATAGGCAGACAAATGTGTAGGGAACGTAGATAGATAAGTAGATGAAGTATCCGGTAAGCAGAAGTAGTGCAGATCTCAGGGCCAGAGTAAGTGAGAGCTGGTGCATTTCTTCTGGTTCAACTCATTTCTAAGCTCACCAGTACCATGACTGTAAATAATTTATAGAGTATTAACTAACAATCTCTGCTCAGGAAGAACAGACTTACTATACTTAAACTGTGTTTTAGACGTCATTTGATGATCTTTGGTCAGTGTTATGACTTTTCAAAGTGTTTCTTGCAAAAAACATTTGCACTTTCAAGAAATGACTCTCCTCAATGTTTACATTAGAAAATAAATGACGTGCAAAGTGTATGCAATTCACAAAATATCTGCTTATGAATAATTAACGGAGTTCACTGGAAGCTTAAGATGCAACTGACATCATCAGTTCTGGGTGTTACCACACAACACTGCATTCCCTTCTTATTCTTTTCTCCCCCTCTTCTTATTTATTTGTTTATCCTATATCTTGACACTTTCCCCTCACTCCTGATGTTGACCTTGCGGCTTTTTCCAAGTGTGAACTTCAGATGGTATTCCATCAGTCAAGCTCCCTCTGGAGTGCGCACAATGCCTGACAGGGTGGGGGTTAATGTTGGAAGCCTCTCTCTCCAGCAGCCTCAGGGTCTCCTTTTCTTTCGCGCTTTAGGGATGTTTTGTCAGCCTTTGAATGCTGCCTCTTTGGTTGCCTTTGTGGAGACAGCTTGTGCTCAGAGGTGATTTACTTGTAAGCTGATTGCTGCTCCATGTGTGAAGAGAGCATGACCAGTTCTCAGTCAGCCAGTCAGGGCGCCCCCAGCTCGTTACATCAGCATCGCATGATGGGGAACTGGGCAGCACCAAACAGTCTCTCCTTGTTGCCTTTTTTTTTTTTTTTTTTTGGTCTTTCAAGGAAAGAGAAGAAAGCCTGGGAAAAGAGAAATAGATGCCTGCTTTTCCTTGAGAATCACTGAATGCTCTTCACTGTAACACCAAGAAAAAAAATTTTAATTGATGTTCTATAACAGGAGGGGGGAAGCAAAGGGACACAGAAGACTGAGGGAAAAAAATTACAGTTTAGTGAGACTTGCGTCCAGTATGTCAGCTTTATCTGTTTTGGCACTTTATTGAACCTTCCTCTATAACTCCCTCCCCATTTTTCTAGTGGTTATATTAATGTTTCTCTAGAAACTTGTATGTGCATTAACAGAGCAGAGACAAAGAAAATAACACTTCTGTTTGTTTTGGTTTTGCTCAAATTAAGTAGATTGTTTCTTCCTGTTTTGTACTGTTCTGGATTGTATTACATTGCTTACAGCGGACTGTATGCTTTAAATAAAAAGTGAGCTAGTCCCCTTTCCCTCACCTGTGTCATTTCTCATCAATGTCAAATACTGGTCAGGGGAGGCATGGCACATGACAGTCCTGTGACACACTGGTTATGGATCCTGTCATCTGAGGACTGTAACATTCATGGTAGTTCCTCCTTCCCAGACACGTGGAGCAAGAATATGCCTCACGTCCTGCTGAATTGTAGTCAGGATTGATGACTCATGTCCACAGTTGGTTTTGGGGCAATCAACAGTGTTTTCAATCTGAGTTTGAACATTTGACCAAGAAGGTTTTAAAAAAAAAGAGCTTGGTTCTGCTGAGGTTTACTAGTGTCTCCATAATATGTGAACCAAACTCCTGAAAGTGCTTTTTGCTCCTTGTCTACGAAAAAAATCACAGAATTCTCTCTATGATCACATGGAACTAACACTGGTATCCCTGCCGATAACCCTCTTCATAAATTAAAGAAGGAAGCATTTGTGTTAAAAATAGTGAAGTATGCTGTCTTATACTTCTGGGAATAGAGATTACTGTTTCCGAGAAAACTTGTTCTAGTTATGAAGCAGAGGCACCAAATCACGGACCTTTTAATAAAGTCACTTTTAATAAAGTTCATTTCTGTCACTTTTAATAAAGTTCATTTATAATATTACTCTATGCCTGTCTCCTTTCCCTTGGCAAAGGAAACTCCTAATTTTATCTTTAGCAGCTGAAACTTTAATGAGAATGTTTTTATGTATTATTTAATAAATTTCGTCAATTTGATTACATAAATCAAATAACATCCTCATTGCAAAAAATTAGAAAATGTAGAAAACATAAAGGAGAAAACCATTTCATCATTCCACAACTTAAAGGAAACCTCTCCTAATGTTCGCTGTACTCGTTGGCTGACATGATTTGTGAAGGGGACTTGGGAAGACATCTGACCACCCAAGTGGATCCTGGCACTTTTCCTTTGTTGCACTTGTCACAGCTGAAATGATCTTGTCCTTTGTGTAATTTTTATTTTTTGGCTATCTCTCCCTCAATAATATAGATGAACTCCATGAAGACAGGTGCTTTTTCTGTTTTGTTCACGGTTGTATCCCCACCACCAAGAATGATGCCTGATATTCGAGGCACTCACTTATTATTTGTTAAATAATGCCTTCATGAATGAACACGAATATTGTCTTATTCTCTTGAATAGTCCTTGCTTAGTTGAATTTATCCTGTCTAAGCAATTTGGAATCTTGATATTTAAATTAACATTATATACATAGTATCTCCCCAAGCTTTTATGAGGGAATCTTCTTGTAATGCTGCAAAATTGGATGCTGAGTGTTGAACACCAAGCCTTTGAGTGAGTAGGACAGGATTTCTTTGTGTTCATTCTTAGATGGTTGTTCTGTTACTGAAACCAAGCACGGAAGACTTTCAAACATTTGCTAATCAGTGAAGGGAGGAGATGCAGAGACAAGGGAGGAACAGCCAAGAGACAATACTGCAGGCTTAGGGCAGGGTCCTGGGTCCACCTCAAGGGATACACATAATAATATCTTTAAGGTCTTCTGCAGAATTAAAACCCCCACCAAATGGAAGATGTTCCAGAGAGAAGGTCACAGTTTGATAACCTCGAAGCTCATCAGGAAACCACCTGAGGCCAGATTAAAGGAGTGCAGGCCCTACATACACCCTGGTCCTTATCAGAACCCTGCCCTTGAACCATCGCTATAAAACTCCTCATCAAATCCCCCCGGGTTGAGGCACGCAGTTTTTGAGGCATGACCCTGCTGTGTCTCCCTTTGCCTGGCAAAGCAATAAAGCTATTCTTTTCTATTTCACCAAAAACTCTGTCTCTGAGATTCGATTCGGCACTGGTGCACGGAGGCTGAGTTTTCAGCATCATTACTGCATTCCTTGTGTCATTCTTTTCAAGCTGCTTTTCTTCAGTCTCCAGCGCAGAGAATGGTATAGGTGGATGGCTATGCCTTCCTTCTGCAACTCCTGGCCTCACTGACCTTTTGAACCTACCAAATTCCTGTGCAGGGTCTTTGCACAAGCGATTCCTTTGCCTAGGAGACTCTTCTGTGATTTTCAGAGGACGGCCAGCACTGTTGGCTCTGCATTTGGCTGTCAGTGACTTTCTTGTGGTGCTACAGGAGTCTAGCTACACTGATCACTGTCTGATATTTCAATTATTCATGCATATATATCTGTGACCTCTGTTGCCCCACCTCCTACTAGAATGTTTCCATGAGGGCATGAAACTTGTTTTGTTCACTATGGGACCTGGTAAAGAGAATAAATACATTAGACAACACTTCATCTAAGAAATATTTACTAAATTTACATGCTCTACCATGCTATGGGCTAAATACTAGGAATCTGAAGCTGACTATGAGACCATTCTTGTCCTTGGGGCTTATAATCTAGAGGAATTTATGGAGCCCCTGCCATATGAACAGGCCTATGCACATTGCCAGGAATACAACCCTGAATGAAGAGAGATTTGGTGGGGTGAGGTTGGGGAGTGGTACAGGTCTAGGTGGTGAAGATAGAAAATAAAAACCACTAGATAATTACAAGCCATTAGATAATTACATTTTTGATAAATGCTATGTAGGAAAGTAAAGAACATAGCCAGGATTTAGCCTGGATTGTTTGATTCTTTCCAGATAACCTTATTAACCATTCTGTCAGAAAATTAGACAGAAAATCAGATGTGTTTACTTAACACTCTTGTGGCATGGATTTTTTTTCTCCTCATTTTTTTAGCAGCCCAGTATATTTCCAACCAAAGCCACCCACGTAAGTCAATGGAGTTAGGCCAAAGAAACCAAGCTTTATGTTGATTTTGCTTTAACATAATAACCGGCACTAAGAAGTCCAACCTGTGTGTCTTTTTATGTCTTCTTTTTTTTTTGGATGAGAAAATAAAATTCTGTGAAGCATAAATGTAGATTAGACATTCTGAAATAAGTCAAATGCCAGGACTAAGAAAACAATTACGCTAAAATAGAATTTAATGCATTTAATCCCATAAAAGGGATGGCTTTCATTAAAGCCACTTAAATATCAGATCACGAAAAGATGATTCCTCCTGCCTGTGGTAGTGGGCTCCACATTCAATGGTAACATGCAATTCAGGGAGTTTTTTGTTCTGAGGTGCTATGCTAACTCAGTGACCGAACTCATCTCCACAAATCCTTTGATGACACTTTAAGTTCTTCAAACCAAGAAAATGGTGAGTGAATTTTATTAAGGGCCAGTAAAACTTAAAAATAAATTAGCTTAAAATATAATTCTTCTCTTGTATGAATACTTAATTGACTAGCAGCCGTATGTAACTCTTTACTGCCCTCCCCTGATCAGTTTTAGAAATGTTGACTTTTTCAAAGAAAATTAAACTCTTCCATCATTAAGAAAATAAATTTAGTCATTTCCTCCAATAGATAAGTTTAAATGGCCTCTTTTCCAGGAGACAATATCTTCCAGTCTCAAATTTCTCTACACTAGCTTATCCCCAAAAGTAATAACCAGGAAAGAAACCATAGCATTTTTTTTTTTTTTTAAAGGTGAAAATAAGAACATCTGTTTATTCTTTTAGCCAGAATATGAGTTTAAGATTAAATTTTGGGATGTATTGTGCTGTCTTTCTAAAATACTAGACTCCATTTATTCCACATGTGTGGTACACACATTCTATTTTCTAATAACTTTAACAAAATTTGATTAAGTCGCACAATGACTTATAACTGTATTATGCTCATGTGGAAAACATCATTTAATGGTAAATCCTTGGTCACTGTTCTCCTGGAAAAATATCCACTTTTTGATATTTTAAAGCACAGTCTGCTTTAATGTGATTTCTAGGAATGTGTATGGAAAAACACACAGGAGAGCAAAGTTCCACGTCCATTCGGGCACTGGCACTGGCTTTACTCTCAGCCATGAGCTCTGCGTGTGGTCGGATGTGACAGCACGTTGATGTCACACATGTACTGTAAGATGCCACATGCCTCAGTCTGAAGACCTCAGCACTCGAGGACGAGGCAGCTTTATCTTATGTTCCAGACGTTTTAAATAATTGAGGAAGGGAACAGCACACCCACGAAGGGGACAACGTGCACCGAGAGAAGTGCAAGAGCCAAGCAAGAGCCCGTCGCTCAGTTACGGCCAGAGAAGGCTCTGCTCGCCGTCGCGAGCGCAGGCCCCCCGCTAATGGGCCTGTGCCTTCCTTAACAGGCGGAGTCGGCCCAAACCCTTCACAGGCAGCTAGGACTAAACGCGGGAGGGGCTCCCGGCAGAAACGGAGGGAGCGCCTGGAAGGGAACGTCCTAGATAGAGCACCTCAGACCCAGCGCCTAGAACATCCCTGGCACACACGCGGCTCTGAAGACAGTGTCGGTGAAGACGAGACGCCCGATTAAGGGCCGAGCACCCCCCCGCGCCCACCGCGTGGGGACGCCCACTGCGAGCTGGGTTACCCCGGGAGGAGAGGCTGAGGCGTCGGGGCCGGGCCGCCGAGGGTGCACACGCTGCCGCTGCCCACGCCGCTGCTCCCCAGGCTGCCAGAGCTCTGGGCCGGCGGGGCGCTGCGGTCCTGGTAGTTCAGGGGCAGCGTCTGAGGCCTGGCGTAGTAGTAGGGCGTGGAGTGAGCATCTCGGGGTAGCGCCTGAGCAAACAACGTGGCGTAGCTAGAAACCTTGTTAGGCTGCTTGCGTGGATCTTCACTAAGGCTTAGCAAGAGGTAGAGAATTGACCATTTATTTTTCAAAACTCCCTGTGAGTGAAGTTTCCTGTGGAGTTCTGAAAATAATGCAGCATCTGCTTCTCTTCTCTCTCGGGTAAGTTCTTTCTTGATTTTTTCAGCTACTAGAAATTCATCTCTTTCAACAGTTGGGGCAAAGTTGCTGCCAATAACTCGCACGGCATACTGGAACTGCTGGGCCACATCGGCTTCACTCCTGCCCAGGATCCGGCAGCACAGGTTCTGCAGCAGGACGTTCGGCGACTTCTGGTCCGGGGTCGCCATCCTAGCCCGGGGCTGCCCGCGGGGGCCCCGCGGAGCCCCCGGCGCTCGCCTGCCCCGCCCCGAGCCCGGCGTGCTCCGGAGGCCCGGCCGCCCGCGTCCGCCCCGCGCCCCGAGAGCTCCCGGGTTCCCCACAGGCTAAGGGCCCGCGGGCAGCGCCGGCAAGAAGGGCGCCATTTTGACAGAACCCGCCGAAACGCGCGAAACCATAGCTTTTAATTGACACTATCTCAAAGCCCTGGGATCTCCAGAGTGGGGCTAACTTCTTTCCTTTCAGCATTACTCCCTCTCATTCAAAAACTAGAGGCGGGAGTAAAGAAATTGAGTCAAGCTCACTCTTTGATATAGTTTTTCTTTTGAACTTGTGGGTAATTACTGAATCCCAGTAGCTTGAATACAACTTTACGTAAAAATGCATTGCACTACATTCTAGCCTGAATATGAAATTTAAAAAGGTGAGGTGGACACATGGGGGCTTGTTTGATTTCAAATTGTGGACCGCTAGGTCCAGAAGTGAATCAAGAGTTAAATAAATCTAGTGAATTGAATTAAAGTATGAGGAAAATGAGGCCCAGAGAGTGAAGTGATTCTCAAAGTCACACATTAAAAAAACAGAGGTTGATTCAACTACCCCTGATTTCCTCTTCTATGCAGCCTCCACCACGGGATCGGGTTTGGAAAACCCTCTCCTCATCTCCCATGTGTGAACCTAGGTTTTAGTGTCTCTTCAGCGTCCATCATTAAAACCTTAATGCTCTTGTGCTGCCCTCTAGTGACAAAAGGTATGTACTACAGCTGCCGGGCTTGGTCAAGCACACCCCTCTTTACTCATACATTCAACAAATATTTACGGAGGTCTACTAAATGCCTGCCACTTCTCTAGACACTGGACTTCCAGCAGTAAAAATGAACGACAATATTCCCGCCTTCGTGGAACTTATGTTCTAGTGGAGACACGACAGTGAACACAATATATAAAACAGGAGGACTATAGAGATCAAGATATCAGGAAAGGGGGTAGATCTGTGTGGGCAGGAAGTTGCAATTTTAAATAGTGTGTTCAGGGAAGGCCACAGTGAATAGATGACATTTGAGAAAAGACTTGAAGGAAGTGAGAGAATAAACCACGTCAGTATATGGAGGAAAACGGCCGAGGCAGAGGAAATGCAAAGATGCCAAGGAGAGAGAGTACTTTTGGAATCTGAGGAGGCCAGTGCAGCCTGAGCTGAGAGAGAGGGAGAACGTAGGAGCGGGGCCAGAGAGGCGCAAAGATGGAGACAGGAAGGCGCTATGGGGCCTGTCGGCTGTAAGAGTTTGGCTTTTCTCTGGGGAGGTGGGAACTACTGGAGTTTGGTGAGTAGAGGTGTGATGGGAAGTGTCATATGTTTTTACAGGATTACTATGCTGCGTTGTGAATACACTGCCGTGGTAGCAGAGAAGCCAATTAGAAGGCGGAGGCAAAATGATGGAGGTGAGCACCTAAGAGATAGCCACGGAGGTGAGATTCTGAACATGTTCTGAAGTTAGAGCTACCAGCACGTGCTGAGGCTTTGATGTAGGGTGTGTGCAAAAAAGACAAGTCGATGTTGATCACAAAATTTTTGACCTTAAGATGGAAGGATGGAGCTGTCGTTAAACGAGGTAAAGAAAGACTAAGCAAGAAGCAGATGTTGAGGAAAAATTCAAGAGTTCAGTTTGGGTATCTCAATTTTTATATTTATCTACATATTTACCACTTGCGGTGTACTTCATTCCCTTATGTGGAGTGAAATGAACATTTGTCTGGTATAATTTTCCTTCTATCAGAGAACTTCCTCTAATATTTCTTTTCGTGCACATCTGTTGGTGATTAATCTCCTCCACTTTTTTTTTTTTTGGCATGAAACTATTTCACTTTCATTTTTGAAAGACATTTTCAATGCATATAGAATTCTAGGTTGACAGTCTTCACCTTTCTTCCCAATACATTCACTTGCTTCATTGTCTTCTGGCTTTCATAGTTTCTGACAGTTTTGTTGTCTGTCCTGGTCTTTGTCCTCTGAATTTATTACACTTTTTCTCCTAACTGTTCTTAAATCTTTTTCTTTATCACCAGTTTTCAGCAATTTGATTTTGATGTGTGTTGGTGTGGTTTCCTTTATGTTTCTTTTCTTTGGGGTTCTTTAACCTTCTTTATGTGGGTTTATAGTTTTTGTCACATTTAGAACATTTTTAGTCATTATTTCTTCAAGTACTTTTTCTATCACTTCCCCTTTCTGGGTTTCCAATTACACTGTTAGATTGCTTGATGTTGCCTCACAGGTCACTGATGCATTGTTCATTTTTTAAAAAATCTTCATTTTGGGTATTTTCTGCCGCTTTAAGTTTACTGATTTTTTTTTTTTGTGGAGGATCTAATCTGTGGTTAATCCTTTCCATATTTTTCATTTCTGATATTGTATCTCTACACATCAAGTCGATTCTTTTTATATCTTTCACTTCTTCCCTCATAATGCTCATGCTTTCTTCCATCTTCCTGAGTATATGGAGTATAAACATAATAGTGTTTGAAATTCATTGTTTGCTCATTTCACCATCTCTGTAAATTCTGGTTCTGTTGCTACTGATTGACTTTCCTTCTGGTGATGGGTCATATATCCTGCTTATTTGATGCCTGTTTTTTTTTTTAAATGTGATGATCCATTTATTTATTTATTTATTTATTTATTTATTTATTTATTTATTTATGGCTGTATTGGGTCTTCGTTTCTGTGCGAGGGCTTTCTCTAGTTACGGCAAGTGGGGGCCACTCTTCATCACGGTGTGCCGGCCTCTCACTATCGTGACCTCTCTTGTTGCGGAGCACAAACTCCAGATGTGCAGGCTCAGTAATTGTGGCTCATGGGCCTAGTTGCTCCGCGGCATGTGGGATCCTCCCAGACCAGGGCTCGAACCCATGTCCCCTGCATTGGCAGGCAGACTCTCAACCACTGTGCCACCAGGGAAGCCCTTGATGCCTGTTTTTTTATTTGAAGACAGACATTATGAATTTTATGCTGTTGGGTGCTAGATTTTGTTGTAATCACTTAAATAATGCTGGGCATTGTTCTGGCATGCAGCCAACTTACTTAGGATCAGTTTGTTCCTTTTGGGGTCTACCTTAAGCTTTGTTAGTGTGAATCCAGAGCACCCTTTAGTCCAGGTCTAACTTGTCCCTGGTACTGAGATGATACTCTTCTGCGGATTTTACCCTACGCTCCAATGTCTTACAAGGTCTTTCTCCTTTGGCTGGTGGAAATATTCATTATTACCTATGCTGTGTGTCCTTTTCTATTAGGATTGTTCTCCTGTTGTTTTTGGAACGTTCTTTCCCTAGTCTCAAGGAGTTTCCTTTCACCTGTACTCATATCAGTACTCAGACAAAAACTCAAATTCTCTCTGTGTGGCTTCCTCCTCTTTGGAATCTGCCTCACAAATTCTAGCTGCCTTGGACTCTCTGAACTCAGATCTCTGTCTTCCAACTCAATGAGATACCTGGGCTCCGTTTAGGTTCCTCCTCCTCACTCTGCAGCCTGGAAGCTCTCTCCAGTAGTACGCTGGGGTGAGGCTGGGGCCCCCCCCTTGTTTGTTTTCCTTCCCTCGGGGGTCACGGTCCACACTCCCTGTTGTCCAATCTCTGAAAACTGTCGTTTCATAGATTTTGTCTGTTTTGCCAGTTGTATAATGTTGGGCTGCTGGTGATGGTGGTGGTTAAATCCAATCCCTGTTACTCCATCTGGGCAGGAAGCCGAAGTCTTTAGGGCATTTTAATTCTGAGATGTGTGTCTGTTGAACATGCAAGTGAAGATGTCAAGTAGGCAATTAGATATATGAATTTGGAGTTCAGGAAAGAGATTTGGATTGGAAATACACATTTGTAATATAAATTTATCAACTATTGCCTTGGAAGATTCCTCCCCACCTTAGGCTCTAGTTGTCTTATCAGAACTAAATTGTTCCTTCTATCCTATCAGGTCTCTACTAAGGAAGAGACAGACTAAATAAAATGATATAGTGTCATTGAGTTACTCTTTCCAGGTACATATTCATATGTTAACTAGACTTACCCAGGATCAATACCTTTGCCAAGCAAGCACAAGTAGATTTTACCTGAAGTGCCAATTCCTGTCTGTTAACAGTAGCTTCTTGAAGTGTTATATACAGAAGGCATCTGAGGCCATGCCCAGGTTCAGGGGGAAAGAATGCCATGATTGATTACTCATTTCTGTTGTGGGAGCAGGAGAGAGAACAGAGGAAACTGTACCATGTGTTTAACCCACCTGTTTTAGCATAAAATAATAAAAGGGTATATTTGGGGCAAGTGACACACAAATGACACAATATAGACTATCAACTATTCTGCTTTCATTGAGAAAGATATTAGTTAATTATTTCTGAAGAATAACTCATAAGCATATGCCTCTCAAATTAGTCAAGAACACAAATGGCTGTTCCATTTTCTCTAGTACCATGTGGTTGGCAAATAGAGCATTTCCTTATGTACACCATATGTGGTTTCATTTGACATAATGGAGGGTGGTGCCAATAGGCTTAGGAACTCTCTCCTCTCTCCTCTCTATCTTATAGAACTCATCACTGGGACCTCACTGTCTCTCCTGGATAAGGGGCAATCTAGAAGAACAAATCTCATTCTCTAACCTAAACTTTAAGAAAAGATTTACCTATAACATCAGAGCTCAACCATCTTCAGATTATACTGAGTTGTATCTTCAAACTTGTTTTGCATAGTGTTTGAAAAATAGTAAGCACTCAATGAATGTTTCATAAATTCATTAATGTGATGTTTCCATTTTCCACCTTGAATGGATACCTCAGTCTATACTTGAGAATTTTCCTTGGAGCAAAATATTGATACATTGGGCTCACAAAGCATCTCAGGAAAGCTGGGAACCTTCAGCCACATAAAAGCTACCCACTGGGGCAGATCAACCCTCTTCAAAAAAGTGAACTTAAACTAGACATAAGAGCCCAAAAAGGAGATGGAGTTTCCATCATTCCACACGGATTGCCTACCATGATTCCTCTTCAGTTGACTCAGAGTTAGTTGTACTAGGGAATTGTGCTGCAGTTCAGGTTTAGTTCAGTTTGACAAATATTTAGTGAGAACTTACTCTGCAGCAGGATTTCTCAACCTTAGCACGATTGACATATTGACATTGTCTAATTCTTTGTTGTGCAACGCTGTCTTATGTATTGTAGGATGTTTAGCAGCACCCCTGGCCTCTACCCACCAGATGCTCGTAGTATTTCCCAATCTCCCCCACCCTCCATTTAGTCTCCATAATGTTTACAGACATTGCCCAATGTCCTCAGGAGTAAAACTTCTGCTGCTTGAGAATCATTGAGAATCACCCTCACCTTTGCAGATAACCCCCCCTTGAGTTACCCTATTTTGAGTACAACATCTGTATCCTGTTGGAATTAGCTTTGTTCTGTGCAAAGCTACATGAACTCAATGCTCATTTTGTAAGGTGCAAGGAGAGACAATAAATATTTGGTCTTAGAATATTTGGTTAACTTATAATTTTTAAAAAATCACTTTGGCTAGTAGGACATGTGTTTGAAGTGCTAAATATGGAATTAGGTAGAATTCCTAGACAGCTACAAAAATATTCAAGACATGTGATTATGAGGACCTAAAATAAGGTTTCCCTACTGAATGAATGGGGAAGAGCTATGTAGGGAGATGGATTCCCTCATTCCTGGAGATTGTTGAAGGAATCCCCAGGCCTGTTGTGTCCAGCAACCTACAGTTATTATAGATCTGTTTACCTCTACAGGCTTATGGATACAGTTGCTTTTTATATGTAAAGTATGGGAAAAGTATGAGAACACTGGCCTAAACTAATTCATTGACAATGAAGATGATAAAGAGGGTTAGATTTCCAAACTACTGAAAGGGCAAAACTGATTAGACTTGGCGGTTAATTAATGTCCGGGTGAGAGATAGTGATGAGTCAAGGATGACCCATGTATTTGCTCAGATGCCTGGATGTATAAAGTAGTGATTTTGCCAACTGAGGTTGGAACACAGAGGGAAGGGCATGTTCTTGGAGCAGTGGTTCTCGACGTGTGGTTCTGGAACTAACCTCATCAGCATCACCTGGGAACTTGTTAGAGATGCAAACTTTCAGGCCCTAACCCAGTCTATTGAATCAGGATCTCTGGGGATGGGACCCAGCGACCTGTTTTAACAAGCCCTCCGGGTGATTCTGACATTTGAAAGAATTTGAGAGGCTCTGTTTTGGAGGGAAGGTGGTCATAATTTCCATCTGAGACTTGTGGAATGTTCCAGTAGGACGTCCAGGTGGAGAGGTTCAAGAGGCACGTCTGCTATTAATCTTATTGTGATCAGTCATATGGATGTATTTTTTTTGAGTGAATGAAGATGTCAGGCTCCTTTTTCTTTTTATTCTGTTTCTTGAGGACAGCAGATAGGATCACAGGGAACATTTCCTTTAGGAAAATGATACAAAACTTTGGATAATGATAGTTATGAAGTTTATATTTCAGTCCTAAGGCTATCCTTTCTCTCTTTGTCCTGCAATTCTACTGACTGACTCATTGGCTGATTTACGTCCATCTCTTTCTACTGATCTGCTTTCTGTGCCTCACTGGTAATTACTAAATGGCTTGAGTACATTCTGTACACAACACTCAAGTGGAAGCAAGGAAGTACATGCACATTGGAAAGAACTTCGGTGCCATTTGGACTCATCGCTAGGTGTCAGGACCGACACAAGGGTGAAAGTGGGAAGGGGGAATTTGTGAGCAGACTTACCGCCTCTTCTTCCTCCCACCAGTTTTCTATACAGGGGTCAGCAATGGCCCTTGTGCCAAATCCAGCCCACGATCAGTTTTTCTGAACAAAATTTTATTGAAACACCGCCATGTCCCTTAGTTTACAAATTGTCTATGGTTCCTTTTTCATTACACAGCAGAGTTGAGTAGTTGTAACAGGGATAGTACGAACTGCCAAATCTAAAACATTTACTCTGGCCTTTTACAGAAAAAGTTTGCTGATCTCTGCTTTAGACCAGTGGTTCTCAAAGTTCAGCTTGCAGCAGAACCCCTGGGGGCTTTAAAAACAGAGGATGTGTGGAGTGTACCCACAGAGTTCCTAATTTAGTAGGTTAGGGGTACAGCCTGGGAATTTGCATTTCTAACAAGTTCCCAGGTGATGCTGGTACTCCTAGTCCGGGGACCACACTTTGAGAACCACTGCTTTCATTTAAGCCCTCAGGGTACGCATGCCTGGATCAAAGCAAAAACTACCTTAGCTACAAGTTCAAGGGATTATTTCAGGTTCTGCCTCTACTGAACTATCATCATTCTTATGAAACTCCATTTTCATCCTATGGTCTTCCTCCTTGTGTTCTTCCCCTCTGTCCAGGCCTTTAAGATAAAAAAGAAATTCATTAAAAAAGTAAGTCTAGGGAGGGTGGGAGGGAGACACGAGGGGATATGTATGCATATAGCTGATTCACTTTGTCATACAGCAGAAACTAGCACAACATTGTAAAGCAACTATATTCCAATAAAGATGTTAAAAAAAAAGAAAGTAAGCCTGATAGTTTTCTTACTGTCCTGAGGTGAAATATGTTAAAAATTTGGCTCTTTTTAAGAATTACAACTACTATGATCAATAATACATTTTCCTTTTGCTTTACTCTTCTATCTATTTACCCTATTCCTGTATTATATCAAATAAATGATTCAAAGCCACAACTTTTGTTTTCCTTATTTGAGTGAAATCTTCGAAGGAGATTTTCATCAGTCAGAGAAGTGACTACATATATCAGCTTGAAGTAGGATTTAGGGAGAAGTTGAGATTGGATTGAATAGAAGTGGTGGTTACTTTCTTCATCTTGATGAGTTAGGCCTTTACAAGATTGTTTCATTATTTTGTTAGAAGTACTGTGACTTAATTACTAGAGTAACAGACAGGACCATATATAAATATAAGTGAAAGCAGATTCAGTGATAAAAGCTTTTGTAATACCCATCATTCAGAACTATCCATGCGGCTGCTCCCTTCCATGCTTACAGAAATGTAAATGTGACTGCCTTTGGGTTTACCATGGAAAGAAAGCATGATATAGTTTAGTTTTGAACTTTAAGTTCATAAGAAGTGGGACTATATTTTATTAGTACCAATAAAGTACTATATCCACCCAGTTGCTTAATAAATATATGCAATTATATTTCTTTTCCCCCTTTTCTCATATTATGCTTATCAGGGTCAATGGTTCATGGAAGAAACTACCAAGGGATAAGGAGGGTTTATAAGTCAGTTTATTTTTCCCACCCTCTGCTTCAAAAAAAGTGAAATTGGTAGTAGGGAAATCTGAATAACTCGTCACCTAACTTTTAAAAAGTATGAAACTCAGGCTCTGATTAATTCATCATTCAACTTCTAAAAAACACAAAAATTGATTTACTATTTGAATAAAGAGTAAGGAAAACAACTACCCAATCTATAAATTGCTCAGCTGGAATGAAGTATTACTAGACACACTTTAAATATGAAATGGGCTAGTACAGGTTCTATCCATTTATTATAGATTTTATGCCTCAGATATATTCATAATGGATTACATTGCTGAAGTTCATTCCTCACATGTTTATATATTTAATATTTCTCCCTCAGAAGATTTGAACATGGCTAAAGGCAAAGTTATATTTCTCCTTGATAATAATGAAATAATAAAGTGTTACACATAAAGGAAGTTTACTCTGAATTTATGGCTGAAACTACACTGTATATCAAGTTGCAGTAATGAATCTCTTACATAGTGACTTCTTTCAGCATCATCATTCTTCTGTCTTGGGACCTTGTGTTAAAAAGTCATCTTTTCAAACTTGGCTCTTTCAGATCTTGATAATTCAAGATGATGTACTTTCAGAAAAACAGATACCCTGAAGAATACCTTAGGAAAACCAAAGGTCTCTAATCACTATCTTTGATTTAAAGCCAAATGGGTAATAATATGACTAAAATAAAATGGCAAAGTTGTTTCCATTTAAAAGTGCATTAGCAAAGCTGTTCTATGGCATTAGAAGGTAGAACAGTTACACCAATTACATCTGAGAGGAAGTTAGTCACTTGAAAAGGGCATGAGGAGTCTCTTGAGACGCTGGGAATATTCTGTTTCTCAATCTCAGTGCTTGTTTCATGAATGCGTTTATTTTGTGAAAATTCATCAAACTATAGACTTATGAACTGGGTCCTTGATGTATGTTAAACTTTAACAAAAATATTTATTAAATAGGAAAAAAGACAATAGACAAGGGTGACTTAGAAAATCAATTCTGCTTTTTATTATAGATGAAACTTTCATGTGTAAAAATACTAGGTACAGTAGCTTTTAATTCAGAAAATATGCTTAAAATTTTGTGTGTGTGTTGCCCAACCAACATGATTTTTTGTGCCTGGGCATCGCCTTCTTCTATCCATTGCCTCTGAGATTAGAATATTCCCTCTTGCTGCTGACATGACTTTATTGAGACATGCCCAGTTAGGGCAGCTGTCCATGAAAACACAGGAAGGGATTTCTTTCCTCTTTATTAAATTTATTATAATTTGAAGTTTCTCATGAATAACACTGGAAAGAAAGATGCTGATGGTGTCTATCTCCCCAGCTTACTTCTGTTACTTGAAATAACACATTAGGAACAGAACACTGCATGCACATGTATCTGTTATATATCTTCATTCCATTATGTTCCATAATAAGGCATATAGGCCTGGGAAGGATAAGAGTATTATCTATTAGCATTTCTGTGTAAGCGTTTATCAGATCCTGTCCTATGATTGGATAGCCAGCTGATCACAGCTCACTGCAGGAGTTACATAATTGGTTGCTTGGGCTGGAGATGGGAAAGTCCAATATGGGAAGGGTCACTGAGTATTTGGGTAAGGAGCCTGCGTCACATTTTAACTGAACACCACAAAACTCGATACTGGTTGTCTGTGAACACACTTTGGCAATCCCTTCAGGAGGGAGATCCTGCAGATGTGGGGAAGGGAGATGGGCGGAGGGGTGAGGATGGGCTCTGGGGTTGGCTCTCAAAGGTGCTTTGTCAGCACTGATGTATGAGTAGCATCAACTGCTCCTTTCCAACATGCACAATTGGCCATTCCAGATGCCCTGCCCTGCTGGACAGACAAATGATGAAATGATTCAGCCCATAAAGTTAATAAAACCATCCGATAATAAATTACATCTACTGCTCTAGATTGGATTTCTACAAATGAGTGTATCTGTTTGCTATGAAGGCACTTATGCATGCATTCATGTCATTACACGTATAATGCTAAAATAAACATTTCCACAATTTTCAATATAAAAATCAAGTAGCCAAGGTATACATATGAAAACATTATATTAGCATCATGTTTCTTTATTTGGCAAGACTGAAATTTCTAAGTGTCATAACTAGAGTTCACATCAGGTCCTTCTACTTCCTCCATTATCTCCATTCTAAAAATTCTTGAGCGAAACAAACACCTGAAGAAAATTTTTATTAGATTTCCTCAGAAAGTAATTTATTTCTGAATAATCTCGCAGAGAATAGTTTCTCTGATATAAACCCATAGATAACGTTTTTTAATTTCTAGAAGCTAAAAATATCTTTTTTAAAAACCCAGGGGGTCAATAAATCTTTCAGTCTGTTGCTGAATTGAACAGAGATTGCACTGGATATCTCTTCTTGAAGAGTGCTTCTTGTTTATAATTCACTGATGAACTTTGCAAATGAAAAATAAAACCCAGAGTATTCTAATTTAACCTGTGGAAGCAAAGAATAACCCATCTGCTGGGCTAAGGGGAGAATGATGTGATGGTGAAGCTGGACCAGTTCCTTGGAACTGGTTAAAAGTCTTGGTCTTTAACCTCTTTTCAAAGACCAGGAGTTTCTATAGATAAAAAGAACAAGAATGTTTTGGTTATATCAGGAAAAAGAAAAAAATATTGGGAATCAGAATATCTGAATCCAGACTCTGCCATTTTCTAGTTCTATGAGTAAGCTCATAACCAATCTGAGCACTAGTTTTTCCATCTTTAGAATTAGCATAAAGCTGCTCTGCTGACATGAGCCGTGTAAATGCAGTTTAAAAATAAAAAAATTTAGAAGTTATAATTGTGATGGATACAGAAATACCAAGCACCTACTACGCTTTGTACCCTTGGACAACCCTATGACTCACGCTGGGTGTTTGAGCAATTTGCTGTATGACTCAGCTTCCTTCATTTGAGAATGGATGGACTTGATAAACTGTTTTTAAGGAGGCATGTACAGCAAGGCTGGGCTTATTTCAGAATTTTCAACAAGGGGAGGGAAGGAAACAATAAGGCATTCTTCAGCCCTAACATCTGGCTCTGTATCTTGTTTGCTAATTTGTCTTGATTAGAAAGCAGAGGATGTCTGCCGCTCAGTGCCCCATGAGGAGGGAAAAGTATGACTACATGTTATTTGTGTCGGTCACTTGGGGCACAAATGAGGAAATCAAAGCTCTTATCAGGGAGGAGAAACAGAAAAAGAACTTGACTGTGGGTGGTGGTGGGTTAGGAGTGGGACTTTTCACTGATGCTCAAACTTTAAAAGAGGTCAAAGAGCAATAAATTTGTGTAATTCTGATTATTACCTTATGTTATCTTGCATTGAAAATAAAGAAATATTGTTGGAAAACCCTGCAGACTAATATCTGTCTCTTGCTGTTCTGAACCTTTTGTTCCTGATGTATAAATGCATTACTTTCAGACTTGGCGGGGAGAAAGTGATCTTTTCTGATCCTTGTCAAAAATTCCCCTGAAATATAATTTCTATGTTTATATATCTGTATATCCATATTTCTATTGATATATATCTCTATCTCTATCCTTATCTCTGTAACAAGTGACATCTTTGATCACTCAATCTCATCTCCTTCTTCCTTAACCTATTCTCAAATAGGCTGCTTGGTTCTATACTTTTGTGCATGAATTGCTACTTACCTTTCCTCATGGCCATGACCATGAACCTTGACTCTTGGAGAAGTTGGTAGTTGTTTCCTTTCTCTTTTCACTTGCTTTTCTACATTCTAATACATCCTATACATTATAGCCTAATCTTCCTAAAGCATTTCTAAAAATCCTTTTATAGCTCCCCAATACCTATGAAATTAGATACCTACCCCTGAATCCATCATTAATAGCCCTCTCAGTCTAATCTCAGTCTACCTAGTTTCTTTCTTTTTTTTTTTTTAACATCTTTATTGGAGTATAATTGCTTTACAATGGTGTGTTACTTTCGGCTGTATAACAAAGTGAATCAGCTATATGTATACATATATCCCCATATCCCCTCCCTCTTGCGTCTCCCTCCCACCCTCCCTACCCCACCCCTCTAGGTGGACACAAAGCACCGAGCTGATCTCCGTGTGCTATGTGGCTGCTTCCCACCAGCTATCTATTTTACATTTGGTAGTGTATATATGTCCATGCCACTCTCTCACTTCGTCCCAGCTTACCCTTCCCCCTCCCCGTGTCCTCAAGTCCATTATCTACGTCTGCGTCTTTATTCCTCTCCTGTCCCTAGGTTCGTCAGAACCATTTTCTTTTTTTTTTTTAGATTCCATATATATGTGTTAGCATACGGGATTTGTTTTTCTCTTTCTGACTTATTTCACTCTGTATGACATACTCTAGGTCCATTCACCTCACTACAAATAACTCAATTTCGTTTCTTTTTATGGCTGAGTAATATTCCATTGTATATATGTGCCACATCTTCTTTATCCATTCATCAGTCGATGGACACTTAGGTTGCTTCCATGACCTGGCTATTGTAAATAGAGCTGCAATGAACACTGTGGTACATGACTCTTTTTGAATGATGGTTTTCTCAGGGTATATGCCCAATGGTGAGATTGCTGGGTCATATGGTAGTTTTATTTTTATTTTTTTAAGGAACCTCCATACTGTTCTCCATAGCGGCTGTATCAATTTACATTCCCACCAACAGTGCAAGAGGGTTCCCTTTTCTCCACACCCTCTCCAGCATTTATTATTTGTAGATTTTTTATGATGGCCATTCTGACCAGTGTGAGGTGATACCTCATTGTATTTTTGATTTACATTTCTCTAATGATTAGTGATGTTGAGCATCCTTTCATGTGTTTTTTGGCAATCTGTATATCTTCTTTAGAGAAATGCCTATTTAGGTCTTCTGCTCATTTTTGGATTGGGTTGTTTGTTTTTTGATATTGAGCTGCATGAGCTGCTTGTATATTTTGGAGATTAATCTTATGTCAGTTGCTTCATTTACAAATATTTTCTCCCATTCCATTGTCTTTTTCTCTTGTTTATGGTTTCCTTTGCTGTGCAAAAGCTTTTAAGTTTCATTAGGTCCCATTTCGTTTATTTTTGTTTTTATTTTCATTTCTCTAGGAGATGGGTCAAAAAGGATCTTGCTGTGATGTATGTCATAGAGTCTTCTGCCTATGTTTTCCTCTAAGAGTTTTATAGTGTCTGGCCTTACATTTAGGTCTTTAATCCATTTTGAGTTTATTTTTGTGTATGGTGTTAGGGAGTGTTCTAATTTCATCCTTTTACATGTAGCTGTCCAGTTTTCCCAGCACCACTTATTGAAGAGGTTGTCTTTTCTCCATTGTATATTCTTGCCTCCTTTATCAAAAATAAGGTGACCATATGTGTGTGGGTTTATCTCCGGGCTTTCTATCCTGTTCCATTGATCCATATTTCTGTTTTTGTGCCAGTACCATACTGTCTTGATTATTGTAACTTTGTATTATAGTCTGAAGTCAGGGAGCCTGATTCCTCCAACTCCGTTTATCTTTCTCAAGATTGCTTTGGCTATTCGGGGGATTTTGTGTTTCCATACAAATTGTGAAATTTTTTGTTCTAGATCTGTGAAAAATGCCATTGGTAATTTGATAGGGATTGCATTGAATCTGTAGATTGCATTGAGTAGTATAGTCATTTTCACAATGCTGATTCTTCCAATCCAGGAACATGATATATCTCTCCATCTGTTTGTATCATGTTTAATTTCTTTCATCAGTGTCTTATAGTTTTCTGCATACAGGTCTTTTGTCTCCTTAGGTAGGTTTATTCCTAGGTATTTTATTCTTTTTGTTGCAATGGTAAATGGGAGTGTTTCCTTAATTTCTCTTTCAGATTTTTCATCATTAGTGTATAAGAATGCAAGAGATTTCTGTGCATTAATTTTGTATCCTGTTACTTTACCAAATTCATTGATTAGCTCTAGTAGTTTTCTGGGAGCATCTTTAGGATTCTCTATCTGTAGTATCATGTCATCTGCAAACAGTGACAGGTTTACTTCCTCTTTTCTGACTTGGATTCATTTTATTTCTTTTTCTTCTCTGATTGCTGTGGCTAAAATTTCCAAAACTATGTTGAATAATAGTGGTGAGAGTGGGAAGCCCTGTCTTGTTCTTGATCTTAGCGGAAATGGTTTCAGTTTTTCACCATTGAGAACGATGTTGGCTTTGGGTTTGTCATATATAGCCTTTATTATGTTGAGGTAAGTTCCCTCTATGTCTACTTTCTGGAGGGTTTTTTATCATAAATGGGTATTGAATTTTGCTGAAAGCTTTTTCTGTATCTATTGAGATGATCATATGGTTGTTCTTCTTCAGTTTGTTAATATGGTTTATCACGTTGATTGATTTGCATATATTGAAGAATCCTTGAATTCCTGGGATAAACCCCACTTGATCATGGTGTATGATCCTTTTAATGTGCTGTTGGATTCTGTTTGCTAGTATTTTGTTGAGGATTTTTGCATCTATGTTCTTCAGTGATATTGGTCTGTAGTTTTCTTTCTTTGTGACATCTTTGTCTGGTTTTGGTATCAGGGTGATGGTGGCCTCGTAGAATGAATTTGGGAGTGTTCTTCCCTCTGCTATATTTTGGAAGATTTTGAGAAGGATAGGTGTTAGCTCATCTCTAAATGTTTGATAGAATTCGCCTGTGAGGTCATCTGGTCATGGGCTTTTGTTTGTTGGAAGATTTTTAATCACAGTCTCAATTTCAGTGCTTGTAATTGGTCTGTTTATATTTTTCTATTTCTTACTGGTTCAGTCTCGGAAGGTTGTGGTTTTCTAAGAATGTGTGCATTTCTTCCAGGTTGTCCATTTCATTGGCATATAGTTGCTTGTAGTGATCTCTCATGATCCTTTGTATTTCTGCAGGGCCAGTTGTTACTTCTCGTTTTTCATTTCTAATTCTATTGATTTGAGTCTTCTCCCTTTTTTTCTTGATGAGTCTGGCTAATGATTTATCAGTTTTGTTTATCTTCTCAAAGAACAAGCTTTTAGTTGTATTGATCTTTACTATCGTTTTCTTCATTTCTTTTTCATTTATTTCTGTTCTGATGTTTATGATTTCTTTCCTTCTGCTAACTTTGGGTTTTTTTTGTTCCTTTTCTCTAATTGCTTTAGGTGTCAGGTTAGGTTGTTTACTTGAGATTTTTCTTGTTTCTTGAGGTAGGATTGTATTGCTATAAACTTCCTTCTTAGAACTGCTTTTGCTTCATCCCATAAGTTTTGGGTCATTGTATTTTCATTGTCATTTGTTTCTAGGTATTTTTTGATTTCCTGTTTGATTTCTTCAGTGATCTCTTGGTTATTTAGTACTGTATTGTTTAGCTTCCACTTGTTTGTATTTTTTACAGATTTTTTCCTGTAATTGATATCTATTCTTATAGTGTTGTGGTCAGAAGATACTTGATACAATTCCAATTTTCTTAAATTTACCAAGGCTTGATTTGTGACCCAAGATATGATCTATCCTGGAGAATTTTCCATGAACACTTGAGAAGAAAGTGTATTCTGTTGTTTTTGGATGGAATGTCCTATAAATATCAATTAAGTCCATCTTGTTTAATGTATCATTTAAAGCTTGTGTTTCCTTATTTATTTTCATTCTGGATGATCTGTCCATTGGTGAAAATGGGATGTTAAAGTCCCCTTCTATGATTGTGTTTCTGTCGATTTCCCCTTTTATGGCTGTTAGCATTTGCCTTATGTATTGAGGTGCTCCTATGTTGGGTGCGTAAATATTTACAATTGCTGTATCTTCTTCTTGGATTGATCCTTTGACCATTGTGTAGTGCCCTTCTTTGTCTCTTGTAATAGTCTTTATTTTAAAGTCTATTTTGCCTGATATGAGAATTGCTACTCCAGCTTTCTTTTGATTTCCATTTGCATGGAATATCTTTTTCCATCCCCTCACTTTCAGTCTGTATGTGTCCCTAAGTCTGAAGTGGGTCTTTTGTAGACAGCATATATACGGGTCTTGTTTTTGTATCCATTCAGCCAGTCTATGTCTTTTGGTTGGAGCATTTAATCCATGTACATTTAAGGTAATTATAGATATGTATGTTCCTATGACCATTTTCTTAATTGCTTTGGGTTTATTATTGTAGGTCTTTTCCTTCTCTTGTGTTTCCTGCCTAGAGAAGTTCCTTTAGCATTTGTTGTAAAGCTGGTTTGGTGGTGCTGAATTCTCTTAGCTTTTGCTTGTCTGTAAAGGTTTTAATTTCTCCATCGAATCTGAATGAGATCCTTGCTGGGTAGAGTAATCTTGGTTGCAGGTTTTTCTCCTTCATCACTTTAAGTATGTCCTGCCACTCCCTTCTGGCTTGCAGAGTTTCTGCTGAAAGATCAGCTGTTAACCTTATGAGGATTCCCTTGTGTGTTATTTGTTGTTTTTCCCTTGCTGCTTTTAATATTTTTTCTTTGTATTTAATTTTTGATAGTTTGATTAATATGTGTCTTGACATGTTTCTCCTTGAATTTTTCCTGTATGGGACTCTCTGCGCTTCCTGGACTTGACTGACTCCTTCCTTTCCCATATTAGGGAAGTTTTCAACGATAATCTGTTCAAATATTTTCTCAGTCCCTTTCTTTTTCTCTTCTTCTTCTGGGACCCCTCTAATTCGAATATTGGTGCATTTAATGTTGTCCCAGAGGTCTCTGAGATTCTTCTCAATTCTTTTCATTCTTTTTTCTTTATTGTCCTCTGCAGTAGTTACTTCCATTATTTTATCTTCCAGGTCACTTATCCATTCTTCCGCCTCAGTTTTTCTGCTATTGATTCCTTCTAGAGAATTTTAAATTTCGTTTATTGTATTGTTCATCATTGTTTGTTTGCTCTTTAGTTCTTCTAGGTCCTTGTTAAGCATTTCTTGTATTTTCTCCATTCTATTTCCAAGATTTTGGATCATCTTTACCGTCATTACTCTGAATTCTTTTTCAGGTAGACTGCCCTTTTCCTCTTCATTCGTTTGGTCTGGTGGATTTTTACTTGCTCCTTCATCTGCTGTGTATTTCTCTGTTTTCTCATTTTGCTTAACTTAACCATGTTTGGGGTCTCCTTTTTGCAGGCTGCATGTTTGTAGTTCCCATTGTTTTTGGTGTCTGCCCCCAGTGGGGAAGGTTGATTCAGTGGGTTGTGTAGGCTTCCTTCTGGGGGGGGCAACTGGTGCCTGTGTTCTGTTGGATGAGGCTGGATCTTGTCTTTCTGGTAGGCAGCACCGTGTCCGGTGGTGTGTTTTGGGGTGTCTGTGAGCTTATTATGATTTTAAGCAGCCTCTCTGCTAATGGGTGGGGTTGTATTCCTGTCTTGCTAGTTGTTTGGCATAGGGTGTCCAGCACTGGAGCTTGCTGCTCATTGAGAGGAGCTGGGTCTAACATGGAGATGGAGATCTCTGGGAGAGCTCTTGCCGATTGATATTACATGAGGCCAGGAGGTCTCTGGTGGACCAATGTCCTGAACTCGGCTCTCCCACCTCAGAGGCTCAGGCCTGACACCCGGCTGCAGGACCAAGACCCTGTCGGCCACATGGCTCAGAAGAAAAGGGAGAAAAGAAAAGAAAGAAAGAAAGTAATAATAAAATACAATAAAATGAAGTTATTAAAAGTAAAAAATAAAAATTTATTAGAGTAAAAAAATTTTAAAGTAATTAAAAAAAGAAAGAAGAGAACACCCAAACCAATAAACAAATCCACCAATGATAATATGCACTAAAAACTATACTAAAAAAAAAAATAAATAAAATAACAGACAGAGTAAACCCTAGGACAAACGGTAAAAGCTGTGAAGTTTAGGTAAAAATTTTTTTCTTGCATATGGCTATCCAATAACAACAATTGTTATTTGTTGAAAAGAATATCCTTCTATCATGAAATTGCTTTTGCACCTTTTTCAAAACTGTATTGACCATATGGGTCAATTTCTGGCTTCTCTGTTCTGGTCCACTGTCTCTGTGCTAATACCACACTATTTTGATTACTGTATTTTTATAGTATATCTTAAAATCTGGTAGAGTAATTCCTCCAAATTCACTATTCTTTTTCAAATTTATTTTATCAGTTCTAGTTCCTTTGTCTTTCCATATAAGTTTTAGAATTCTCTCATCTATATACACAAAAATCTTGCTGGGATTTTTATTGGAATGCATTAAATCTGCAGAAAAATTTGGGGAGAATTGCCATGTTTGCTATGTTGAATCTTCAGATCCTTGAGCATGACATGTCCCTCCATTTATTTAGATATTTGATTTATTTCATTAGCATATTGTACTTTTCAGTATATAGTTTTGGAAGATTTGTTAGATTTATACCTATTTCATTTTGTGGGGAGGTACTGTAAATGACATTGTTTCTAAATTCAATTTCAAACATACTTTGATAGTATATAGAAATGTCATTGCTATCTGTGTGTTTACTGTGTATCCTGTGTTCATGTTAAAGCCACTTGTTAGTTTTATGAATGTGTTTGCAGACCTGTTTCATTTTTCCCCAGATGAGCCTGTTGGAAATCTTAACCTTCCTCTAAGGCTTGTCTTTTTTTTCCTGTACAAAATATTCTATTTTTTTTTTAAATGAAGTATGGTTGATTTACAGTATTATACTAGTTTCAGGTGTACAACATAGTGGTTCAATATTTTTATAGATTATACTCCATTTAAAGTTATCATAAAATATTGGTTATAGTCCCTGTGCTGTACAATATATCCTTGTACATTATTTATTTAATACATAGTAGTTTGTGCCTCTTAATCTCCTACTCCATCTCGCCCTTCTCCCCTCTCCAAGACCTTTCTTTTTTTTTTTTAAGAAATTCACGTTCTTTTTATTTATTTATTTATTTATGACTGTATTGGGTCTTGGTTTCTGTGCGAGGGCTTTCTCTAGTTGTGGCAAGTGGGGACCACTCTTCATCGCGGTGCGCGGGCCTCTCACCATCACGGCCTCTCTTGTTGTGGAGCACAGGCTCCAGACGCGCAGGCTCAGTAATTGTGGCTCACGGGCCCAGTTGCTCCGTGGCATGTGGGATCTTCCCAGACCAGGGCTCGAACCCGTGTCCCCTGCATTGGCAGGCAGATTCTCAACCACTGCGCCACCAGGAAAGCCCCACCCAAGACCTTTCTTAAATACAATTCCTTTATGAAGCCTTTCCAGTTTCCCTTACCAGATGTGATTTATCCCTCTCTTAAATACACAAATCATTTTGTCACAATATGTTAATTGTCTATTTACCCCTATGTTAGGATGAATTGACTACTTCTTTTATTCCTCCAGTATAATATGGGGATTATTATGGTGTTAAATACTTTCAATAATGATTCTGTTTCTTCTCATTCTGGGATATTGGACAAATTTCCTAATCTTTCTGACCTTCTGATTTTTTTATTTGTAAAACGGGAGTAATAATAACAATTTCATAGGTTTATTTTGAGGATAATGTGTTAGGAGCTCAATAAATATCAGTTTCTTTTCACCCTTCCCCTGGAGTTATACAGTTGACTTTTAAACAACACAGGTCCTCTTACACGTGGATTTTTTTCAATAAATAAAGTACTTTTTTTTTTTTAAAAGGCACAGGCTTTTTATATATTTTTTTAAAGATTTATTGATTGATTGATTACTATGTTGGGTCTTCGTTTCTGTGCTAGGGCATTCTCTAGTTGCGGCAAGCGGGGGCCACTCTTCATCGTGGTGCGTGGGCCTCTCACTATTGCGGCCTCTCTTGTTGCGGAGCACAGGCTCCAGACGCGCAGGCTCAGTAGTTGTGGCTCACGGGCCCAGTTGCTCCGCGGCATGTGGGATCCTCCCAGACCAGGGCTCGAACCCGTGTCCCCTGCACTGGCAGGCAGACTCTCAACCACTG
This sequence comes from Balaenoptera ricei, assembly GCF_028023285.1. Lineage (NCBI taxonomy): Eukaryota > Metazoa > Chordata > Mammalia > Artiodactyla > Balaenopteridae > Balaenoptera > Balaenoptera ricei. The sequence goes on along the minus strand of NC_082650.1, from coordinate 39,489,907 downwards.
CGCCACCAGGGAAGCCCTAAATAAAGTACTTTTATCTTCATTTTAGAGATCTTTAAATTAAGTAAGTGTAGGGAAAAGTTTATGTTCTAGTAGAGATCACAATATGTAGAATCAAAAGAACTGGGATTTAAGCCCTGATTCTAACCCAACTGTTTCAACTTCCTGCCCTTGGCTGAGTCATTTATCAACTCCTTTGTTTTCAAGGCAGAGACAGAAGTTCGAAGATTTTCAACCGCATGATTGTCGGTGACCCGCACCCTGTTGGCGTTCAAGTGTCAACTGTACATTCTTGAGAACCTATTGTAACGTACTTGCTTGAGTTCTCTGCCGTGTCCAGGATGGAGTAGGCCTTCTGTGGATGTATGTTTACTTGTATTAACAGAACTTAGCACAGGGCAGGGCACACCATCTGTGTTTGGTAAACTCTTGTTTTACAACTTTTCATTGTTTCTATGCCAAATCTCAATATTAAATAATAGTGAAGGAAATTAGCAAACCTGCAGCATTAACATAAGTAAGGCATGTGGAGAAAATAAATTACCCCAGGTTCTCTAAGCAGCTATTTCATAAACTAAAGGGAGGTCATCATGTACCGGGTGGGAGATTAAGAGTAGAGGAGGCAGGAGAAACAGAAAGGAGCAATCAAAAGAGCAAATTTAACAGTAATTGAAGAATAGATGGGGTATGAGAAGGACTATCATCTTGGAAGAGATTACTTTGGGATTTCTGGTGGAAAAGGCAAGCAGGGGCACATCATAGCTGTTGGATTAAGAGAAGATAAAGAATAGAATTTCACCACCACCACCAGTCACTATGGAGTTCCCTGGTGGGGCTACAATTTTTTGATTGCTATCCCAGTGCTACTAGGCTACCTCCCAGGTAGAATCTAGGCATGGCTATTTGTGCACTACAAGATAAACAAAAATAATTTTAACTTTCAGAAACTTGCTTTCAGTCCCTTGATACTCACTTCTGGCTGCTATCACAAAAATACCATAGACTGGGTGGCTTAAACAACAAACATTTATTTCTCACAGTTCTGGAGGCTGGAAGTCCAAGACCACCAAGCAGATCTGGTGTCTGCTGAGAGCCCACTTCCTGGTTTGTACACAGCTGCTTTCTCACTGTGTGCTCACATGGTCATGACAGAGATGTCTTTCTCCTGTCTCTCCTTGTAAGGGCACTAATCCCATTCATGAAGGCTCCTCTCTCATGACCTAATTACTTCCTAAAGGCCCCACCTCTAAATACCATCACATTGGTGATTAGGTTTCAACATACAAATTTTGGGGGGGGGACTCAAACATTTAGTCCATTGCACTGGGACAAGCACAAACTTTTGCAAAAACTGTTAATAATCTAAATCTTTATTAGATGGGTCAGTCTGGGAACCAAGGAAAAGGAGGAAGAAGTTTGGGGATCATAGCACTAGAGACTAGGTTTCATCCATTAATGTATGTAGGAAGCTTGTCTAAGAGAAGATGGCATTCCTGAGGGAGTCCAGCAGGGGGCACTATGAGGCCAGGGGAAGGGAACACACCGGAGAACTGCAACCTCACATTCACTGAGTGAAAGGTACACAATATTAAATTTATCATGACAATCATTGCAGAATTATCTGGATGAGGGCAGGAGAATATTGGGATAGAAAAAGGTGAGAGATAGCAAGCAGGTCAAACATCATAGATTCAAGGATTTCTGGAATATTATTAAATGATACAATTTAAACATTTAGTCTTTGTACCTAGATTGAAAGATACCCTGCAAAGATTCACAGACTTTGTCCCCAAAACAAGCTACAGTAATTTTATTCTTTACCATATGAGCCAGGTGTATACTAGGCAAGATGTTGTCCAGAGCTCTTAGAAATATTTGTGCTTTTGCTTTATTTCATCATGTATATGAAAGCATATGAGGATAGTATGTCAAAAGTGGCGCCATCAATCTTTCTTCCTGGGATTCATTACAACCCCGAAGGGGCTATAATAGTGTTGTCTTTGGCAATGAATATATGTAGTAATTTTCTAAATGCAATGCAGCAACCTCAAGAGTTACTAATAGATAGACCAGTGTATTAACTGGACCTCCTTCCCTGCTTCTCTGACTACTGAATATCACGACTGAGAAATATATAGCCTCCTCTTGGCTTGGGGTAGATGCTCTCAGGGGACCATTAATCCTGCTTTGCCTGTGGCTCCAGAAGATGTGGCCAGTTTAAACTTCTCCGTTAACAGCTTAATCTGCTCTACACTGGAAAAGCAAGGCTGTATAAGGAAGAGTGTTTACTGTTTACACTAAAAATCTAAACATTAAACATGCTAAAAACATCTAGGCCAGGGATATATGATATACAGCTCTAGGTTTTGATGTAGTTACATGTTCATTATGTCTAAAGCAGTTTCCAATTCTGAAGATAGAGTTAAAGGCAAATATACAAAAGAATACAATGGAAAGAGCTGAGGGATTTAACAATCTCAGTTTGGGGGCTGAGAGATCACAGTCCATACATTGAATTATATCTATAAATTATTTAGCTAGGTCAGTGCTTGAGAGGACAAGTGAGGTCAATCTGAGCTTAGTGTCTTCTTTTTTTTTACATATTAAAATAAATCCTTCTGTTCGCAGAAGTCATGTTTAACAATAACTGTTGTTTTTTTTTTTTCTTTTTAAAATTTATTTATTTATTTTTAGTTTTGGCTGTGTTGGGTCTTCCTTTCTGTGCGAGGGCTTTCTCTAGTTGCGGCGAGTGGGGGCTACTCTTCATCGCGATGCGCGGGCCTCTCACTATCGCAGCCTCTCTTGTTGCGGAGCACAGGCTCCAGACGCGCAGGCTCAGTAGTTGTGGCTCACGGGCCTAGTTGCTCGGCGGCATGTGGGATCTTCCCAGACCAGGGCTCGAACCTGTGTCCCTTGCATTAGCAGGCAGATTCTCAACCACTGCGCCACCAGGGAAGCCCCTAGTGTCTTCTTTTCAGAGCTTTGGTGCACCAAGAAATGGGAAGAAACATCAGAAGGAGCTGTGATCCCAACACCACTTACTGAATACTCCAGTCTTTCCTCACTGAGGAGAAATGTGATCTTCATCACATACTGACTGATTACATATCCAAGTCTGTGTGTACATTTGAATTTGTGCCATTGATTTATCTGCCTAGTCCTCTGCCAGCACCACACTGTTTTAACTATCCTCTGTTATTTAGCTCAACTCTTTTTTTTTTTAATTTTTAAAAAATACTTGTTAATTTATTCAGGCTGCGCTAGGTCTCAGTTGTGGCATGTGGACTCAGTTGTGGCGTGTGGACTCAGTTGCAGCATGCAAACTCGTAGTTGCGGCATGCTGCAGGATCTAGTTTCTGGACCCTGGTGCCCTGCATTGGGAGCACAGAGTCATACCCACTGGACCACCAGGGAAGTCCCTCGTTTATTTTTTTATGTAATAAACATTTATATAACACCATGGGCCAAATGTTATTTTTAGTGATTTATAACTATTAAATTATTTCATCTACAAGTAATCTTATGAAGTGGGTCCCGTTATTGAATCCATCTTACAGATCAGGAAACTGGAGTACCACGAGGAGTGACATAAGTTCTAGCTCCCTCAATCCATATTCAGTGGAAATGCTAGTGCCCCCCCTTCCCCCCAAGATTTCTGGAATTCCAAAGGACTTAATTTCTCATGGTAATTTTTTGTTTCAATTTTATGTGTCTTGCAAACTCTTAATTTTAATAGTGTTTCCTTTCACAGAGTTGTTTTCTGCTCTCTGCCTTGTGCCTAGTAAGCTAAGAAAAACAACCATTGCTTTTTCCATCTTGATGTCCCTAAAACACTCCTATATTCCCACAAGGCTTTTTATGTAATAGTCAATTTTACAGAATGTTTTGCAAAATACACAACTATTATTACATCTCAGCATTGACATGTCCTTCAGTTCATTATCAAGGATATGTCATTGTCTATCTAGTTTTCAGTCTTTCTCTTTTCTCTCACTTTCATATATATATATTTAATAGAGATAATTCTTTTGCTTTTCTCTTTCCTCTTCTCCTTCTCTGTCCCCACCATACTAACACCCATTTACCTCTGTTCTGTACAGAGACAGAACACCTTTTGTTCTGTATTCTACCCTTGACAAAGTCATAAACACAGAAGATTAACTCTTACGTCCAAACTGTCCTATTAAGGTGGTTGCTGAAATAATAAAATGGGCATGTCCTCTGGATTGAAATTATGCCAACTCAGTTAGGGACAGACAGAGCTGTAGTGAATTGTAGCTTTAAATGATAATTGACCCCCTTTTCCTCCTCATCATTAAAATATTGCATGTTAATTTTTGTTTATTAAAGAAAAACTCATAGACTGTTACAACTGGAAGAGGCTTTTGATGTTGTGTAGTCTGAGTTCTCTCTTATAGACCAGTAGTTCCCAACTTGGTTGCACATTGGAATCACCTGGGAACCTTAAAAATTACTGATGGCTGGGTGCACCCTCAGATATTTGGGTTAAGTTAGTCTGGGTATTGTTTGGATATCAGAATTTTTTTTTTAAAGTTCCCATAAGATTCTAATGTGCAGCCAAATTGAGAATCACTGTTATAGATCCAGAAAAAGAAATCTGCCAAAGGTCATATGATTAGTTAGGGGCAGAGCTGGATTTAAATTCAGCTTGACATTTAAGTCCAAGTTCTATTGTTTGCTGTGGTACCTTGGGTGAGTTTCTTAATGCTTCCCCGAGCCACTGTACACAACCCTTGTACTCTGTCCAGGTTCAAAGTTGGGAGGTAATGAGGGCTGACATGATGGAGACCAGGGAGATATGTGCATGTTCACGGAAATCCTATTGCCTTTTTAGGGGTCACTCCTGGCATCTTTAAAATAAATTTACTAATAAGTAAGATTATTTACTCTCAATCAATATGATGAAAACAAGGGGTCTCTAAGCCAGGTGCACAAAGGGAAGAGAAAAACATTAAGAAAGGGATGACAGAGAGCAGTTGTTTTCAATATATTGAAAAGCTCTTTGTATTATTTTTCTCTGGCTGTATAATGAATTATGAAACTCAGTGGCTTAAAACAGCACCCGTTTATTAGCTCAGAGTTCTCTGGGTCAGAAGTCTGCCTGTCATGGCTGGATTCCCTCCTCAGGGTATCTCAGGATTGAAACCAAGATGTCAGCTAGATAGAGTTCTCATCTGAAGGCTCTGGGGAAAAATCTTCTTCCAACTTCATTCTTAACCATTGGCAAAATTCAGTTCCTTTTAGCTCTAAGACTGAGCTCTCCATCTCCATGCTGGCTATTAGCCAGGGACTGCTCTGAGCTCCGATATGTCACCTGCATTCCTTGCTACATGACCCCCTCCGTCTTCAAGCTAGTGGTGGTATGCTGGTCAAATTATTCTTGTGCTTTAATCTTCGGCTTCTTCCTCTGCCACATGGCAAAGAAAATGCTCTGCATTTAAAAGGCTCACGTGATTAGATCAGGCCCATCTAACACTCTCCTTATTTTAAGGTTGATTGACTTGGGATCTTAATTACATCTACAAAATCCCTTCACAGCAGCACCTAGATTAATGTTTGATTGAATAACTGGGAGAAGATGTGTGTACACCAGGGGCTGGGAATCTTGGGGCCATCTTAAACTTTTGTCTACCACATCCTATTCAAGTTTCATATACGGTTGGAAAGCTTTTTATTCCATATTCCATCCTCAATTCTAAGGGCAGCGTGGCGGTATTTTTGAAAGGCTGTATGATATGCTGAATAAAGAGCAAATCTGCTTAATACAATAATTAAGCATCCAATCAACTTAATTCCTAAAATATAAAAAGTAATCAACCACCATCCCCCACAAATGTTAAAGTAAGAAATTGGTTTCTCTTCACCAAAATTTTTCTCATGGGTAAGGGTAGGAAGTATATTCTGGGACAGAGGAAACTACAAAAAAGCCATAAAGGGTGAAACTGAATGGTGCTTTCCAGAAACCTGAAGTAAAGGTTTTAAGCTATGGAGAGACTAGAGCAGATTTATAATTTAGAAATATCACCCTGAGGACAGAGGATTGTCTGGTCTGGGGCAAGGTTTGGAGGCTGGAGGGTCTGTCAGGTTTCCAAATGGGAAGTGATGAGGGCTGCTGCAGAGGGGAGGGAGAGAATGTTAAGGAAGAGAAATGGGCAGGACTTACAGACAGATCAGAAACGTGAGGCAAAGAGGGCAAGATGTGCCCCGTTTGTGTCAGGTTTTACTTGGCTGAATCCAGAAGGGCTGGAAAGGGCAATCTGAAGTCTGGGTTGCTGTGTTTTGGGGTTGGGGAAATGCAGGGGAAGTCAGAAGGGGGAAATGCATTAGAGCAACCACTTTGAGGAAGAACACTTACTTTTCCACAATTCAGGAGAGGGCCCTTAATTGCCCGGATACGTGGCAATAGAAAGAGAGCTTGCTTTTGGCTTCAGGCTTGGCCGGAAGGCTACATTTATTTTCAGTCACCAACGTCTTTCTCTCTTTTTTCTGCCTTCCCTCATCTGTGCACCTTAGGCACCTCCTATCTTGTGCCAAGAGGAATAATACCTAATAAAAAATGATGACTTACACTTAGAACATTAATGATTACCAAGCACTTATCCATAGGCATTGATTTGTCTGATCCGCATCACAGCATCGTGAGGTTGCAGGACAGATGTCCTGCCCATTTGATAGATAAAGAAACAAAATCTGAATCTGAGATTAAATGATTTGGCCCCATATTTGCTAAGTGGCAGAGTCCTGTCCAGCGCTCAAGTCTTCTGATCAGTAATATGGCATCCTTTGCACTAGGTCATTTTTCAGTGTACTACTGGATGAGTACATTTAAAGAGCATTGCATTTTATATAAGGATCTAGAACAGGGGTTCTTGTAATATTTCACAAATGCTGTCTTGACCCAGTTTTGAAGTCATGACTAAAAACTCTCAATTCCCCTTTGCAGGCAGTTTGCTAAGCCCCTACTCCAACTACTGTACCTCTCTCATCAGTCTCCAACACCACTGGGTTACAATACACACATACTCAGCTAGAGAGAGCCCCAGATACCTAACTTCCAGGTATGACCCCTTCTTCCTTGAGCCCAAGGAGTTATTCAAAAATATCCAATCTCCAGTAAGCCCATGAAACCTAGCTAAGCCCACCCCACTTGCCAAACATACACCTCCTTCTACAATTCCAGTTTACACTGTAACCCTGTCCCTGGTACAACACACTATGTGGCCCTGAGTGGCAGCCTTCTGTCATTTGGAGAAGTAAGTGAAAAGGAGTTTTGCTTTTCATCTATCTGTGTGTCCAGCCATCCAAAGAATCTGTAATCATACCTAATATCTAAACTAACAGTTAGATCATACCTTCTCATCCTTGGCTGCACACTGGAAACCCAGAGAGCTTTACAAACTACTGATGCCTGGATCCCACCTCCGAGATTCCAATTTAATTATAGGGAAGACTAGGAAATTAAAAGTTCCCCAGATGATACTTCATGAAACCAAGGTAGAGACTCTGCTATTGATCTAAACATTGTGGGTGTGAAGAAGTGCAGGAGTCACCAAACTTCTAGAAAGTCTGGTATTTATAAAACCCCTTAGATTTTACCAAGTATTCTCTATTTGGTTCCAACCACATGTAAAAGCTAGTAATGAAAAACTCTGAGCATAGAAATACTGGAAGAGTACTAAAGAATCATTTGGTCACAGCTCTGTAATCAGAAGTTGTCTGCATCAACAACAGTTATAGCTGATACACTGTTTATTGTCAGGTACTTTAAGGGCTATATCTAGTTTATCTCATTTTATCCTCAGAGTAAAGCCATGAGGGAGTCATTATTATTACCCTCATTTTACAAATAAGAAAACTGAGGCACAATTAAAATGCAGAGTCAGCATTCAAGACTGGACTATTGATCTGTTTGATTTCAAAGCCGATGCTCTTAGCCACTGAACTGTACCTACTGATAACTTTGAAACATATAATATACCAGAAGCCAGCTAAGAAGTTCATCTTGTCATTAACAGCTATTAAGGAACGCCACATACACACCTATGCACACTTACACTTAGGCATGCACACACACATAAACAGAACCAGTAATAGGTAGATCCTATTTACTAGATATATTACTATTGCAAGTTAACATATCTCTTGAAAGCTGAGTTTACCGTAGTTAACCTAGAGTATCAGAGTTATAAAGGGGTTTAGTGTTATGGGGTAGAAATGAACTAGGAATTAGGAAACTTGAGTCAGTTGCCTCTCCCAACCCGCCTCCATAGCACAGACCAGCCCCAGGACCCTGGGCTACCACTGCTCCCCTTGAATCTGGTGTTCACAGTTGTGCAATATGGCATTTGCACTGAATAATTTCTAAGATCTTATCTAGTTTAAAAGACAATAATTTATTTTTTATTACTTGAAACAATTGTGTATCTAATTCTTTTTCTCTAGTATTTATTTATTTAACTTTTTGGTCCTCAATTCGTTATTTTATTTTTGAAATCCAATTTGATATCAAATAGTTCAATAATAGTAAAATAATGGTAATGGTAATTATGATGATAATAGCTAACATTTATGAAACACTAAATTCTAGGTATATTTATGAATTATATATATTAAATCATTTTTATTTTTGGAATCCAATTTTATACCAAATAGTTCAATAATAGTAAAATAATGGTGATAATAATTATGATAATAGCTAATACTTATGAAATACTAAATTCTAGGTATATTTATGAATTGTATACATTAAATCATTTAATCCTCATAAGTGTCCAAAGAAATAGAAGCTATTATTACCCCCATTTTAGAGGTGATGAAACTGAGGCACGAGAGAGATGGTAAGTAGCTTGCCTAAGGTGGCACAGCCAGTATGTGGAAGAAGACTGAGGTAGTCTGGCTCTGGAATTTGTTCTTTAAACTACTACACTCTTATCTTTCAATATTTTTTAGGTGCTGTGAATGGAGGGTTTACATACTAATTAGTGGAGTTTATTTAATGACACATTAAAAAACTGTGGAGCCCCATAATAATAAAGCTGCTACATTTCATGGCCTTCGATTTAATAAAATTCTAGGTTTTTACCACCTTCCTCACCATGTACACACACACCATATCCTGAAGCCTATTCTTTATTTTATTTATAGCCCATGAGACAGATAATCTCTGGGATATTCCTTTATGAGAAAAATATACATGTCATATTTAGAACAAATAAGAGCATCTGTTTTTATGTTCAGGACATTACATCTCCTCACTTTTCTCTGCCTCCTGGGAATTTAATTAAAATAATAAAATAGAGAGAGCTACCATAGTTTGTCACATAATGATGATAGCAAGAAAAGAACAGCATAAAACTAATCTCTTCTTTCTACAATGTTGCCTTATGTGCATATTCATCCAGAAACTAATCATGCCAGTCATATCAATAAAGGGCAATAAGCTCACTGCAGAATCTGTGGGATTGGTTGATTGTAAACAGTGTTTCAAGTCTCAGCTATAAAGATCTAGGAAATAACACAGCGGCATAGGAAGTTGCCTTTGCAGTGGCCGTCGGTTACCATGGTTTCTGGGTCTGAAGGTAGAGCTGCTGTAGCCTTAGAGGCTTCTGAGTCCAAACCCTTACTCCCAGGGCAAAAAACTGAATTGGAGCAATAATCCAGATCATTCTCACAATGAGAAGCAAAAGGGGCTCCCCCACTCCCTTAGGAATTATCTATCTGCATGATAATTTAAAATTATTTCCCACCTCATTGTCTGGATGATATGCTACTTGCTCCTCGTGGCATGCGTGGATTAGCAGGAGGTGGGCAGTGCTTTGCTTTTATGTGAAAATGAACTCTTGCAGAAATGTTTGACAATTTTGTTTTTTGAATAGCACCTATAGAATTGTACATATTATTTATTGTATATTACTGATATATTATATTATAATATTATATATTACATAATATATGTATGTTTTTTAGATACTAAGACAGCAGAAGCATATTAGAACAAAAATGAAATATTGTAGGTAGTCTCCAACTCAGCAATGTGTTACTTTCCCAAAGTCTATGTATAAATTAATTGTTTAGGAAACCCTAGGGCATTTTTCTACAGAAAATAACTGTCTGGCTAATTTCTTATCTCCCTTTCCCTCTATGAAAATACATTTAGTGTTACACATAGTTAAAGTATATCTTGATTTCTCTGGTTTGTGGAGTCAGGAGTCTTTTGTTGTTATAAAAAGGCGCAGCAGAAGACACCAGAAATATCAGGGATGGGTCTGTGGGAAATTCCAAGTTTCCTCCTACTTCCTTTTGCCGCTTCGTCGTCACTCAGCTGAGTCCCTGGGCTCCTCTGCTCAGCACTATGAGATGCCCCTGAGAAGTGTTGCCATGGGTTGGGAAATGGATCCCATTCAAATCACTTTCAATTACTTGAGCTATTAGGGCGATTTCTTTGAATTATAAACTTTATCAAGAGCCTTGAGGTGTCCCGCCACGTATTCAGAGCACATGCACATTTACCTTTTGCTTGGATTAAACTAATTATGGATACGAATTTGCACAACTGTATTGTATTTGATTATAAATTATTGAAAGTCAGACCTAAGTAATAGTGTGGGTATTCGAATGACTATCCTAACTTTAAAAAATTATCAAGGAAATTAAAAAATTATTAAAAAAATTTTAAACATACAGATGAAAGCAGTCAAATGATACAAACTTCTAGTTATAAGATAAACAAGTACTAGGGATGTAATGTAGAACATGATAAGTCTAATGAACACTGCTGTATGTTACACATGAAAGCTGTAAAGAGTAAATCCTGAGAGTTCTCATCACAAGGAAAAGTGTTTTTCTATTTCTTTAATTTTGTATCTATACGAGATGACAGATGTTCACTAAATTTACTGTGAAAATCATTCCATGATGTATGTAAGTTAAATCTTTGTGCTGTACACCTTAAACTTATACAGTGCTGTATGTCAGTAAAACTGAAGAAAAAAAAAACCCATATAGAACTCCAAGAATAGAATCATTTCCGAAATTGTAGATGCCCTTCAGTTTTTTTCAGAGAACACAGGGCTACCAGCTGAAAGAGAGCTCTCTGCCTTCCTCAAGGGGGATCAGGGGAGACCACCCCATTCTCCAAAGACTTAAGTCCAACTTTGTTCTGTTGTTAAAGTAGCCTTTTCCAATGGAGTTAAGCTTCTAGACACTCTGAACTCTCTGAAATGCCTCCTGCAAAGCTCTAATCCCACACCTCATACCAGGCCCAGAAGGAACATGTGTACACTCTGAGCAAGTGAGTAATTCACTCAATAAAGCACTTCTCTGAGTACTGTACATGGTACTAACCTTAACTTTCTGAAGTTAAATTCAGGCGTATTTGCTAGAATAGCATTCCAAGTAAAATGAATGATAGTAGAACTAGATCTATGATGATGATGTGGTACAATCTCAAGAATTAACCTTAATACAAGCTAATGATGTGACTCTCTGGGTGGCAAGCATTAATGGTGGCAGGACCGACAGAAGCCTCACCATCACAGAAATTGTTGCTAATCTCATTGCCTCTTCCGCCCATCTGTTGTTTTGGCTCCTGCACCCTCCAATTCCCTAGTTGCATGTGGCTCTTTGTACTAAGGTTTCAACTTGCTGTGTCTCACATTTTCTTAGGGGTAAACTTGCTACTGCCCAACTGTCACACTTATATTACTCAGGCCTCTGGTAGTACATGTAACTGTCTCAAGATAATTGGCAATTCAAAAATCTTAGGTAGCACACATTAGACATATATTCATCATCTGTTTCACTAATGCAACTCTAATTTCATAAGCATCCTCATAGAAAATCTCACATTGATTAGAAATGACAGTAGATTTTTCCTGTTTTTATCCTTTTACTTCCATATTGAATGTATACTTTTATTTTTATATTTATATTTACTTTTACACAAAATCAGAGCCACTACCAACCTAAAAGAGGTATTGTAAATATAAAATAAGTATCAACTATAGGCAAAAACACATTTTAATACATGTACCATATGACTTGGTATAATAGAATTTAGAGATGAAGAAATCCCGAGGGATTTTTCGACCCAACCATTTATTTCATTATAGAATTTCCTCTGCTTAGAACACTATTCCTGATGGATGACCACTTTCCCATTGCATGAATAATTCTAATGAATTATTTTCTTGTAAGGCAGCTCTTTCTACCTCTAAAGAGCACTGTTTGAAAGTCTTTCCTAACATAAACTTAGATCTACTTCATCATAATTTCTAGTGACTAGCTCCTGCAAATTCTTCCCCATGAGCTACTCCTAATAATTTGAATTTCTTGATCACATAATCACCCTTCAAGTATTTAAGGATAATTCACATTCCTAGATAAAGCAAAGGAATTATCATGAAATTAAACAAGGAGGTATCTTATTAATTGGTGGAAAGAAATAAAGGCACGAATTGACAGAACCAAACGAAAAGCAGGGAATGTGACTCAGAGCAAGAATAAAGGCAGGCAGAAGTTACCCTGATGCACTGGAACCAAAGAATACGTGAGAGTCCTTAAATTCAGAGAATGACACTTGACCTTCAGGAAGAGAAGCAGTATGAAGTTCTGCAGACCTAATTGGGATGTCTAAGGGAAAGCAAAATCATTCTTGGTGGTGGTGGTGGTGGCCAGGGAAGAATGACCATATACAGGGTGAGATGCTTTGTCAATGAAAGGTAGATTTGTCCAACAGGAAGAGGTGTGCCATGATGGTTATGGCTCCCAACAGGTAGAGCCAACTCTATGATTACCTAATGAGACCATCAGGAAGTGTTTCTTCTTCTTAAAGCATGTATATGGGATAAAAAAGTGTCCTCGTGTGTAAAATAAAGATGTACTTTGATTAGGACTATGTTGTCCTATACTGATATTCATAGTTGCCAAATATATATATTATATACATAATAATATAAAACATTATATATAATAATATAAAATATTATATATAATATAAAAAATATATATATGTAAAATATTATATATATATCTGACTGACAGAAAATTGAATAGAATTTTCCTCTTTGCCTGGAACATGTGGGCATGCATATTTTGGTGATGTACACTCTGAGTTATGACCAAGCTAGGCAGGGAATGAGACAGATCACACCGCTCTATATGTGTGACTTTTTTTCTCCCTCTAGCTTCTTCTCAAGAACACTTTCTCTGTTTCCTTGAATCTGGCAGCCAGCATCTTTATACCACTTATATCTGGAAGTAAGCTGAGGGCTGGAGGAGACAGAGGACTTTTTCTAATACAAAGCGGGTCAGAGGTCCCTGGAGGACCTGAGATTACTTAATTTAGGCTATACTTAGTAATAAGTGGTCTAGATGTTTGTGGTAGTGAACAATGGTCCCTCAGAGATGTCCACATCCTAATCCCTGAAACCTGTACATGTCACCTTATGTGGCAAAAGGGACTTTGCAAATGTGATTAAGTTAAGAATCTTGAGGTGGGGAAATTATTCTGGATTATCCTATGGGCCCGAAATGTAATCACAAGGGTCCTTGTAAGAGGAATGTAAAAGATTAGTCAGTAGTAGGAAATGTGATGGAAGAAGCAAGAGATCCCAGTGGTGTGGACAGGAGACAGGGATGCAGGCAGCCTCTAGAAGTTGGAAGAGGCAAGGAACAGATTCTCCCCTGGAGCTTCTAGAAGAAAAACACCCTTCCAACACCTTGACTTTGACCCTGTTAAGACTTATTTTAGATTTCTGACCTCCAGAATTCTAATAGAGTAAATTTGTTTTCTTTTAAGTCACTGAATTTATGAGAATTTGTTACAGCAGTGATAGGAAACTAACAGTATTTTGTATGTTTTCTATTAATTTAACTTCTTTCTATAACTCTAGTATAAGAACATTTGTTTCTCTAGCAGATATTTCCAGGGAGCTGAAAGAGGAAGGCTGATTGAGGGAGTATACATTCAACCATGCAATAGTACATGAAACTGAATTGTATCAGTCAAGGTCTGGTAGTTGTAAGGTTCAGAAGACAACTCTGACAGATTTAAGCAGAAAATGAATTTACTTAGAGGATATTGGGAACATTACTGAGCGTAGGATTTGGAAAATAGGAACGAGGGAGCCAGGCATCAGCTAGGACCAGGCTGAGAGTATGCCCCGAATGAGTCCTGTGGAGACGCTGCTGCTGACACTGACCATCAAAGCTCACGGCAGTTCATCGAGGCACCAGAGCCCAAGCACTACACTGCTTGGCTGTCCCCGAGGTCTCTGGAGACCTAATGGTTTTGCTGCCAGTTGCCAATATCTGCCAACAAAATGGAGTTTGCATGGCCCCTGCATCTTTGAATCACTAACTCTTGTTCATAGTCTAAGTTGGGTAAATCTGATTGATCAATTCTGGATCACATTTGGAACACACTAGCTGTAAAGGAGGCTGGGAAATTAGCATCTGGTGGGTTTAGCTCCATCAGGGAGAGTTTGCTCTTTTTCTCATGAGTGGTAAGATGTGAATTCCCAAAATGCAGGGAAGAGTTTCAAATGATGGGTGGCTTAAAAAAGTACAAACGCTCATGACCTTAGTGTTAAAGGAGGCTGGTATAAAATACACTGATACATGAGCAGGAAAATGGACATAACAATGTAGTAAAATACACATAATAAACACGGCATTTTGAAACTTGGAAAGACTGAGCTTAAAATTTTAAAAAACCCTCACAAATGGAAAAGCATCACTTTTCAAAGAAATAATAGTAATAGTTAATATTTGTTAAGTGCTTGTTATATACCAAGCACTCTTTTAAATATTTAACCTATGTTAACTCTATTAAGTCTTGTAGGAAAGCATTTGTCTCATTTGTAGGTAAATAAATGAAGGCATCAGATGTTTAAATAACACACCCAAGGTCACACATCTAGAAGAAGCAGATCCAGGCTATAAACCCAGCAGTCTGATCCAGAGATGTAATCATTAGACTTTATTGACTCCTGAGAAAAAGACCTGCTCCTTTAAAAGAAACAAATAAACAACAGACCTTTACTGGCTTTTTAATTTAAAAAGTCAGGCACACTTATTGTTGGAAGAGCAATCACTACAGAAGTTTATTTGGAATGGAAAGTGGTAGCGTTCTTCCCCTTTTCCCCATAGATCGCACACCGCTCAGATGGACATTTGTTCATGTAGTGCAAGTTCCCATGGTCTCCAAGTTTAGTGTTAGGCTGGCGCTTTTATTATATAAAATCCTGTGAAACTGAGCCTTGTTAACCTCAGGAGACTATATGAATGAGGATAAAAGTGTGGAGACACTTTAGTATTTCTAATATGGAAAGGTTCTGTTGGGCTTTTATCCATTTTTTTCCTGAGCCCCATCTTACACACCTGGGTTTTGGATAGTCTTAACATAATATTTGAGCTCAGGTAATGAGCCAGTGACAATGATACAGTGAAATTAACTTACACTCCCACGTTTTTTGTTTATAGGGGTGGGGGGCTTCAAGGTGATCTAGTGAATTTGGTAACTCTAGCCTATGAATTAAATTACAATTGAAGACTCTCAGAATAAGACTACAAATATTACCCCCAAATCTTAGGGTAAAGGAATGGGGTTGATGAGCTCTCGGTCCACACTACCATGTTGGAACCATTAATCCCCCTCTTTCATGTAAGTCTCCTACTTCTTTGAGGAATTTGTAATAAGCTGTGCTTTTTGTATTATCTGTAGCTGTTGTCAACTTTCTTTCTCTTTCAACCTCTGCTCTCATCCCATTCCAGGATCCAGGGTGAGATCAACATCTCTGGATGAAGAGCCGATATCTGGGCTGCCCCATCTTTCAGGTGCCTTATCTGTACTGACATCTACAGCTTCTCAGTAACCCATTTCCATTGCCATATTGTGGACCAGATCAGCGCTCAGAACTGGTCCAATCTATCACCCCATCTTTTAATCCCTCCGCCTACCTCACTCAGTGTATCAGTCAGCATTCTTTATTGCAAACAAAATAAACTAATCTGGATTTTTTATGAAAAAAATTGAAGTATACTAGTTAGCTCAAAGAAACCAGAGAACCATGTCTAAATAAATGCCAGAAACTAGGAAAGGGGTTGACCCTATTAGGGACTGTTGTAGTGAAAATACCCCTGCTGCCAATATTCAGTACCATTGGTGTTGCTGGTACCAGTGATGACACTGGTGTCACTGGATGCTCAAAACTCTCCACCAGTTGTCCTGAAGAGCCAGGCATCTTTATGGATATAGTTGCTAGGAATTAAATCCCTCTTGCCCACCTCCTCACAATGCTCACTCCTTAAAATTGATGTTCTAGGACCATGAACCTGGTTGTTGTTCACATGCTGTACTCTAGCAGAAAATGTGTTCAGGGAAGATTCTTGGTTTCTACTTTGGCTAAACAGGACTCAGAAGGCAGAAAGTACTCAAATATTATACGGGTGTTTGAAAGGTTCCTTGAAGCCAGAAAATATTACAAATAGCCGCTATATTAATTACTTCTTTTTCCATTGGTTCTGCCTTATCAGGAATTCTAGTCTACATCTCCATCTACTACATCTACTTTATTTATACATTTTCCATTTTCATGTCATCTCCAACCTAGGTTAGATTTCATGGTGCACAGTTTCAATCAATCCCTTACATGTATACTGAGTTCCTTTGACCCATTATTTTGTCACACAGACTAACCCCGTGTTGCACAAATCCAGCTATTTACATTTTTTAATGTCTGCAGTATTGTTGGAAGTAATTACACAATCAAGCAGATAATTGTCACTATATATTAATGGACCTGGGGACATACTATCCATGACCATAAGGTTTTCCAAGAATTCTACTATGTTCCCCTTATCAGTTCTCTTTCTCCACAGGTGCCATTTCAAATGTTCCATTCTATTCTTAAACCTCTCATTCTACCTTTCTATTAGGCCCCCTCATATTTTGGGCAAATAGTCTTGTCTGTTACTTCTCAAAGAAAATAAATCCATCAAACAGAGCATTTTCAAAATGTTGCCCATGAACCTATAAGCCCAATTATGTATATTGACACCAAAATTTTCTTTTTTTCTACCTAATAAAATGAGACAATTTGGGGGGGGGGTGGTTATCTCCTTCAATCAGGGTTTAAACACACTCATATAACTCCTTGTTAAACTAATTTAAAACATAAAAAATCAAATAAACAATTGTATGAACAACCAGACCCACTCTGTACCAGCAACTGTTCTACTGCTTTTACCCTTCAAAGGAAACCTTGATTTCTGGCTTAACTTTCCACCAAAACAGCTCTTTAAAAGCTTTTTATTACCTACTTCTCTCTTTTCCTCCCTCCCTTCCTTCCTTCCTTTCTTCCTTCCTTCCCTCCTTTCTCAATGCAGCGTTTTCTGACTGTATCTTATTTAACTCCTCTAGGTCCTTAAGGATACGGCTTCTTCCTACTTGAACCTCATTACCTGGGACCATGGGTTATAGTACTGTTATACTGGATTTGTTCTTGGGAAAATGATATCTGGTAGATCCAAAATTAAAACTCAAGCATGTTTGAATCCAAAAGTGTTATAGATTCTGATAAGGTTGCACTGTATTAATCTTTCTTTCATAGTCTAAAGAGTCTGGTTGCAAAGAACAGGATCCCGTTGAAATTAGCTTTACTAAAATTGGGAAAATATTGGAAGTATTCAGAGTTGCTTTGTGGGATTGATCCAGCTGGAAGTGCAGGTGGTCCTCAGGAGGGTCTGGAGCCAGGAGCTGAACAGCGATGACCTGGTGCTCCTCGCTCCATCTTTCAGGGCCGTGAGGTCTCTCTCAGTGGTTTTTTCAAGCAGGTCAGCTTTGTCCTTGCCCCCAGTAGATTGCCTTTTTCTGCTTCTCAGTGCACGTGGACAGCTGACGTTGGATTTACATTCTACATAGATAGTGTTCTCAATACAACACTAGAAATATTTCTCAGAGATTTGATGGTTTCCAAGGAAGTACTGCCCAAGTCCTAGTATCATCTATTCATCCTAGTTAAGAACTGTTTTCAGGTCTGAAATCAGTGTTTTACTTGTATTTTACTCTGGATTTAGAAATCTTTTTCACTTGGCCCCTCTTTTTCTTCCTGCTCTAAAGTTATCATATCGTATCCTGGCTGATGAATGCATTCAGGTGTTTTTGTGACCTTGAACAAGCTATCTTATCTCCTTTCCAATTTCTTCCAGTGTTCTGCTCCCCATTTCTCTAAAACATCCTCTTCTTTACCCATCACATATTTTTCACTATAATTTTTAAACAACTCTCAAATTGTCTTTTTTTTTAAAAAGTCCTCCTATAATCTCTTAATAAAATGTATAAACTCTTAACCCAGGAACCATAGTTTTAAAAATGAAACCATCATTTATATAGTCAATAAACATCTTTAAATGCATACCATGTATTGTATGATATGTATGGCTCTGAGTATGTAGAATGCATAAAATTTACTTCTAGTCCTCCACCCTCTGGCATCATGATTTTTGGCTCGAACGTTAGTAATATTATCACTCTTATTTCATAAATGAAACATTGAGACTTGGAGAGCTTAAGTAATATTTGCCCAAGGTCTCATGGTTATAAATGTAGAGGCAGGATTCAAACTCATGTCTGAATCCTCAGAATCTGTGTCAAATTCTTGTGGAAATCTTCAGGGGTGGCAGATCTCCACCCCTTTTGTTTGGTGGAGAATTAGGTTCAATGGAGGCTTCCAAAAGTTATTTGGACCCAAAAGTAATAAAAAAGGTATTTTACTAGATTGATATGTATGATAATCACAATGTGAGTGTAAAGTTATATATATATATATATATATATATTTTTTTTTTTTTTTTTTTGGTCTCAGAACTTGTATAAAGGTAATTGTAAAACAAGTTCACAAAATATTTAGACTACTGACAGCCTCCCTGGAATGAGTATATGTTAGACTCTGAAGGATAACTTTCAATTATATGTACATGTTCTTAGGTTTCAAAAATGATATCCTATTAATTTACCACTAGTCCTGGAAGGCTTTTATTTATTTTGTTCACTTTTTTTTTTTTGGCCACGCAGCCTGTCGGGTTCCCGACCAGGAATTGAACCTGCACCCCCTGCAGTGGAAGCTCCGAGTCTTAACCACTGGACCGCCAGGGAAGTACCCTGGAAGGCTTTTAAAGGAGAAATAACTTACTTCAACATCCACCATTTACCATCATAGGCCAATTACTTTGTCATATTAATTTCTTAGGCAACCCACGGGGAATAAGAGAACAAAGACTATTCAAATACCAAGCAAAAGGTATTCTGAAACATAACAGGCTCTACCATAAAGTTGACTTAAATGTATTTATGTATCTAGGTTAGTAAAAAGATGAAGATATATAGCATCTCAAAATATGTATTTCTTATATTTTGATTTAGGCTATGAGTCAACCTTCTTTGGATTATAGTGTTTTTAATTGAAAGAAAATGTGCTCTTTCCTTTCGTAGCACATGAAATTTACGTATCCTCATTGTTTGCTTATCCTGTTATTCTTAAGGCAGTATTCTGTTCTTTCATATCTTTCTGGATATCACTTCAAATAAAATAAATAAGCATCTCTTCATTCTTGTTCAAAAACACAGACAAATACCATCTGTTCCTTGAACTGTTCCAGGTACAGTGACCACCTATTGCTCTCCACCTGTCAGATGTACATTTATCCACCTCAGCTGTGCTGCCAATAGATTCTACGCTTTAACACAGTGAAAATAGTTCTTTACATCTCATTTTATATTTGGTAGAATGTGGTATTTTGATTTACGATAAAATATGAAACTATAAAACAGTGAATACTGTTTTCTAAGTTGACTTGGAAGGACATTTCAAAGGAGAATTTTCAAAAATGGTTGCAGCAGCATTGGCGCATGTGTTTAGCCTTTCAAGTGAATAGTTTGGATGTTAGCACTCATTTGGATATATACCGTTCAGTAAGTTAAATTTTTAAAAGTAAATCTTTCTATTTTATCATTATAACTCATACAAGTAAATACTATAATAGCAACTATATTAAATAAACTTAAATAAAGGTAGGCATTTAAGTAACAAAATATTAGCATTGTCCACCCCCACTTTTAAGTAGTTTTTATTGTAACAAAAAATTGTAATTTTAACAACATTCATATTAAAACCTTTTGTCTCAAAATTTAAATTAAATGAAGATAAAGGGAAGAACCCCCAAATCATAGGGCATTTGACCACAATTACTAGGCTTTTAACTATATATTAAAGTAATTCTATCTATTTGTCTTTAGAGTTGAAGAAGTTAGCTAGGAATGTTAAAAAAAATTACAAAATACACATTCATAGAAAGAGTTCCACAAAAATGACAGAATAAGAACTGCTGGTCCTCGTTACCCCACAGAAGCACCAGTTTAACAATAATATATGGATCAAAATAACTTTATGAGAAGTCTAGAATCTAGTTTAAAAATTGTTATACTTCAGATGAGCATAAAACCAAGAACAGCCACATTGAAATGAGTAAGAACAGCAATCTCACTTTACCTCCATCAGGCCCTCCCCAAGACAGCACCTGGGAGGAAAGAGAGAGTGGAGTAAGTCTTTTGGTGCACTGCCCTATGGGCCAGTTTCCTGTCTCACCTCACATGAAGGACTGATGGAATTGACATAGTTCAGAGGCCTAGGTTCAGTTAAGAACAAAGCAAAAAGAGTAGGTGACTTATTGTGGCTGACATGGCTGTATGAGATGGAGGTGAGGCACAGAACCTGAGGCTTCTTCCCCAGGAGAGAGGGAGAGTCGTGGAGCATGTCTCCACCATCCCAATCTTTCACTTCATTGTCTGAGGGGCTCACTTCTGTCTTACCTCACCAAGAGCACTGACAGACCCTGCATAGTTTGGTGGAGACAGCTAAGAACAAAGGGAAAGGGACAGGAGACTGGTGACTGGGAGGATTGTGCCACTGGGTCCCTTAGGACATCTTCTACATAAGGCTACTCTTTCAAGAGCAGGAGACATAGTTGATATGCCTAATACATAGAAATAAATACAGAGAGTTAGGCATAATATGGACACAAAGGAATACTTTCCAAATGAAAGAAAAAGGCAAAACCTCAGAAAAAGAAATAAACAGACCAACCATTAGTAATGAAATCAAATTAGTATTAAAAAACCTCCCAATAAACAAAAGTCCAGGACCAGACAGTTTTACAGGTGAATTCCACCAAAAATTTAAAGAAGAGTTAATACTTATCCTTCTCAAACTACTCCAAAAAATCAAAAAGAAAGGAATGCTTCCAATTCATTCTACAAGGCCAACATAACCGTGATAACAATACCAAACAAAGAACTACAAAAAAGGAAAATTACAGGCCAATATCCCTGATAAACAAGAGATTTAAAAATCTTCAACAAAATATTAACCAACTAAATTCAGCAATAACATTAAAAGGATCATACACCATGATCAAATGGGATTTATTCCAGGAATGAAAGGGTGATTTAATATCTGCAAATAAAAGTGATACACCACATTAACAGAACAAAAGATGAAAATCATATAATTATTTCAATAGATGCAGAAAAAAATTTGACAAAATTCAACACCCATTTATGATAAAAACTCTCAACAAAGTGGATACAGATGAAGCATAGCTCAACTTAATATAGGCCATATATGACAAACCCACAGCTAACGTCACACTCAACTGTGAAAACTTGTTCCCAAGATCAGGAGCAACAAAGAGTACCCACTATCACCACTTCGACTCAACATAATATTGGAAGTCCTAGCCACTGTAATCAGACAAGAAAAAGAGATACAAGCATCCAAATTGGAAAGGAAGAAGCAAAACTGTCACTGTTTGTGGATGACATGACTATACATATAAAACCCTAAAGACCCCACCAAAAATCTATTAGAACTGATAAATGGATTCAGTAACACTGCAGGATACACCATCAACGTACAAACATCTGTTCTATTTTTGTACACTAATAACAAACTATCAGAAAGAGAAACTAAAAAAAAAAAAATCCCACTTACAATTGCATCAAAAAGAATAAAATACTTAGGAATAAATTTAACCAAGGTGGTGAAAGACTTGTACTCTGAAAACTATAAGACATTGATTAAAGAAACTGAAGATGACACAAATATATGGAAAATTATACCATGTTCATGGATTGGAAGAATTAATATTGTTAAAATGTCCATACAACCCCAAGCAATCTACCAATTTGATGCGGTTCCTATCAAAATACCAATGGCATTTTTCACAGAACTAGAGCAAATAATCATAACTTTTGTATGGAGACACAAAAGACCCCAAATAGTCAAAATAATCTAGAGAAAGAAGCTGGAAGTATTACACTCTCTGATTACAAACTATGCTACAAAGCTATACTAATCAAAATAGTATGGTTCTGGCACAAAAACAGACACATATATCAATGGCAAAGAATAGAGAGCCCAGAAATGAACCTTCATAAATACAGTCAAGTAATTTATGACATAAAAGCCAAGAATATACAGTGGGGGAAAAGACAGTCTTTTCAATAACTGTTGGGAAAAGTGGACAGCTACATGCAAAAGAATCAAACTGGACCACTTTCTTATACCATACACAAAAATAAACTAAAAAAGGATAAAGACTCAAATGTAAGGCCTGAAACCATAAAACTCCTGGAAGAAAACGTAAACCGTATTATCTTTGATATCTGTCTTAACAATAATTTTTTTGATTTGTCTCCTCAGGCACTTGCAGCAAAAGCAAAAATAAACAAATGATACTACAGCAAACTAAAAAGCTTTTGCATAGTGAAGGAAACAAGCAACAAAATGAAAAGACAATCTATTAAATGGGAGAAGATATTTGCAAATGATGTATCTGATAAGGGGTTAATATCCAAAATATATAAAGAACTGACACAACTCAATCTAAAAAATAAGCAATCTGATTAAAATATGAGCAGAGGATCTGTAAATTGGTGACGTCACTATGGAAAACAGTATGGAGGTTCCTCAAAAAATTGAAAACTGAACTACCATATGATCTAGCAATTCTACTTCTGGGTATTTACCTGACGAAAATGAAAACACTAATTCAAAAAGATACATATATCCTTATGTTCATTGTAGTATTATTTACAATAGTCAAGATATAGAAGCAACCTAAGTGTCCATTGATAGATGAATGGATAAAAATATATAGACTGAAAAAAAAACCCAAAGAAACAAACAAATGAAACAGAAACAGATTCATAGATACAGAGAACAACTTGGTGGTCACCAGAGGGGAGGGTGGCAGAGGGTCAGGCAAAATAGATGAAGAGGTTAAGAGGTACAAACTTCAAGTTCTAAATAAATGATTCACAAGGATGTAATGTACATCATAGGGAGTATAGTCAGTAATATTTTAATAACTTTGTATGGTGACAGATGATTGCTAGACTTATCACGGTGATCAATTCATAATGAATTTAAATTGTAAATCACTAGGTTTACTCCTGAAACTAATATAATATTGTATGTCAAGTATACTTCAATAAAAAAATAAAAAGGAAATAAAAAACAGGCAAAATGACTCAAAACAGTGAAGTAGGTCAGAGAAAGACAAATATCATATGATATTGCTTATATGTGGAATCTAAAACAATGGTACAAATGAACTTACTTACAAAACAGTGTCACAGATGTAGAAAACAATCCTATGCTTACCAAGGGGGAAGGGGGAGAGGGATAAATTAGGAGACTGGGATTGACATATACACACTAGTATATATAAAATAGATAACTAATTAAGACCTACTGTATAGCACAGGGAACTCTACTCAATTCTCTGTAATGATCTATATGGGAAAAGAATCTAAAAAAGAGTGGAGATATATATATATATCTGATTCACTCTGCTGTACACCTGAAACTAACACAACATTGTAAATCAACTATACTCCAATAAAAATTTTAAAAAGACTCAAAACTGTCAAAAGGGACAAAGGTTATTATATAATAATAAAGGGGTCAATTTACCAGGAAGATATAACAATTATAAATACATATGCATCCAACATCAAAGTACCCAAATATATGAAGCACATTGTCAGAACTGAAGGGAGAAATAGACAGCAACACAATAATAGAAGATTTCAATACCAAACTTTCAATAATGGATAGAACATCTAGACAGAAAATTAGTAAGGAAACAGAACTCGGACAACTTGCAATTAACTATTCTGTATAGATTTTGCTGGAAATTTTAAAAGCTTGAAATTACTTCATTTATGTTTCTCCTTTGTTTACTGTCATATTCCACACTTCTCTCCATGAAATCTACTTTAGTCTTATACAGTAAAAGTTGTTTCTCACTGTTGTTGGTGAAAGTAAATAGTATCATTAAGAATGGCAAGTCAGAGTACACACAGTTCATCACGGAATTTTGTTCCACTAGTCATGTACTCTATTCAGAGTCAAATCAAAGAATTCATATCAAACACTTCAATGTTAGGCCGCAGGTTATCCAATTTGATAGGAGACTCTATTGACCTCATAACAGCAGGAGTTGCAATATAAAAGACATTAGGAGTAAACAGACAGTAATGTTATACTGAAAAATGTCTTAAGTCTGCCTATAATACAGAATTAAAAGGAAATTCTGTTATATTTCTTTTAGGTCTAGGATGAAATTAAAACCCCAGGGAATTTCAATTTGGTTTCAGTATCCTTCAAGAATTATTTTTTTTTATTAAAGAATATATATTTCCTTCAGGTCTTATCTTTAAACACTAAGTGAATCCTTGTTACTTCTCCCAGAAATATTAAATTCAAATAAAACCATTATCTTTTTATTATGAAATCTACAAAACAAATTCTTTCTCTATGGATAGGTAAGGGACACTGGTATACCTATAAACACATGTCTTTTTCTTTAAATTTCCTGTTTTCTGTAATGTTTAAAGTCAAGATCAACAGTAGGTCAACGTTTCAGTAGATGAGTCTGTTTCAGACTTCTGTTCTTAAGCCCTGGGAAAATGTTTAAAGGCATAAAACATTTTATAAGGGCATTGCCTGCAGGATGATGATTTATCCAAGTATTATATTCATTTGTCTAAGAAATGAAGTTGCTGCACCATCTTCCTCAATTTATGATCTTCAGTCTCACACGGGAGGACTAGGAAGACAAGTGTAAGAGGTTAAAAAAATGGATTGAGGATATTAAATGTCATCACAAAGAAAACATAGGATATTATAAATATAATCTGAAACAGTATATATAGAAAGTTCCTATTTGACTATTAATAATGCCTTCCAAGAGGCAACTTAACCACTTTTAAATCTTTTAACTATTTCTTCTCTGGTTGTCTTTATATCTCTAAATAATATCCTCACATTGACATGTTTTATGCCTCATATTTTGGTTTCATGTTATGCTGGCTTACTTACACTATCTCATCCCCTTCTTCATTTATTCATTTAAGAAATAGTCACTGTGTGGATACTGTGAGCCAGGTTGTAGGGATACAACAATTAATGAGACAGATAAGGTCCCTGCTCTCAAAGAGCATATGGTCTTGTGAGGAGAGAGACCAGCATGTAAATGAATTAATGAGAACGTTCAAATGTTAATGGAGTGAAATGACAATAAAGCATCGTAATGTAATGTTAGGAAAAAATGTGCTTGGAACCACGGTACCGCTTTCCATGGACTGTCAGGGAATGCTCTCTGGGGAACAGATCTTGAGTTGGGACCTGGGTAGAGGGATTCCCCTTATGGAAATGGGCAGTACATTCCAGATAGTAAGAAAAGCAAAAACAAAGGCCCTAAGGTGGGAATTTTCTATTGCGATTATAGTTACCTACTACATAAATTTTAACACATTTATATACTTAAGCAATTGTTTTTTTCCATTTATATTAGACTGCATATCTTCATTTTTCAATATATAAGATAAGGATTTCATTGTTTTCAAATCTCCTTTTCATCTTTTCCATTTTAGGGTTTTGTCATCTAAACTTTTGAATTGTTAATTTTAATAATATCTAAATTATGCTCTATAACCAAAACTAGTTGTTCAATTTTTCCATAAGTTCATTCTAAAAATTCAAAAGGAAAACAATGTTTACATTATTGTGAGTAGTAAAATCTTGCTCTTTAAAGAACCAGTGGTTTGCCATGAGTTTTTTTCCTTTTGTGTACAGTTTTTTACTTTTCCTCAAGTTTCCCTTGCTTTTTTCTTTTCCTTGTATTATTTAGTTTATCATATTTTCATTTTTTAATCTACCAGTCAAGCATTATATTAACTTCCCTTTTTCTCTTGAGGCTCTCTTCTGAATTTTTTCTGGCCTTATTTGCCATCTAGACCTTTTATATCAATGTAACTATTATCTTGAGACTTTCTCTATTTTTCATATTTTATCCCCAAATTTCCTGAATACAACACCTTTTTCTTTGTATCACTAGAATAGTTTGGACTACAGGTAACAAATCCATACCCAGATGATGTAAGTAATTACAAAAATAATCACCTCACACAAAAGAAGGCCTCAGATGTAGTGATTCCAGGGTTGTTTAATTCAGTAACTAAGCGGAAACAAGGATGTAATTACTTTCCATCTTTTTGCTCTGCCAGCCTCAGTGCATCGTTTTTGTCCAACTGTCTTGCTGCTGTCAGGATGGCAACGTGGAAGCCACAATTCTAAGTGTCATACATAGGCATGGAAATATGCAGTCTCTTTTTTATTTCTCTATTTCAGGCTTAGGAAAACTTCCTTAGAAGCCATTATGTAGACTTCTGCTCTTGTCTCACTCCTAAACAAATTATTGGCAAGGATAATGGAATTAGTATGATTAGTTTAAATAATCAAAGTTTACTTAGGTAGGAGCTAGGATCACCATTCCAAGATCATCTGGGAGAAAGGTAGACACCTACCCACTCCTTTCCCCAACCTCAAAGTAAGAAGAATGGAAAGATTGGCTATTGAAATGTGTCTGCTGCACGTTTTTTGACTGAGACCTTTTTTGATGGGGCCCACATTGCCTTAAAGAGTGCCCTAAGGAAAAGTGTGTGGAGGTAAATTTTGGGGGTCCCTGCATGTGTGAAAAATCTCAATTTTACCTTCAAAAAGATTGGTAATTGCCTACTTTTGGACTCCTAGAATGAAAAAGTGCTTCCTTAGGACTTTGAAGGGATTGGTCTATGTCAAGCAGATTCCAGTGATGAGACTTTTCGTACAGAACTTTGTAAGTGATCAGCTTAATCCTCTGTAGGTTTTTAAGATATGCTCTTTATTCTTGGTGTGCTACAGTTTCATAATGTAGTGTTGTGTTTTGTTTTTTCATTCAGTGCCGTTCACCTTTGAATCTAGGGTCTTATGATCTACTTCCACTCTGGGATATTTGGTTTTATTGCTTAAATGACAAGTTCCTCCCATTTCTTTTCTTCATTCTCTCTTTCTGGAATTTCTATTAATTACGTGTTTGATGGCATGAATCGGTCTTCTAAGATTTTTTATTTTTTATCTTTGCTCTTTCATGTTTGCCTCTTTAATTGTTATGATTTCTGGGAGGTGATCTTCATTTTATCATCTAATTCTCAGCTGAATTTTTATTTCAGTAATCATATTCTTAATTTTCATGATCTTTTAAATTCACTCATATTATTACTTTCTTATTGCAGAGTATTCTCTTTCAGGTATAGACATAATATCTCCTCCAGGTTAAACTGCATTTATACTAAAGTCTACTTGTCTCATTATTTACTATTAACAGACAGATAATGTATTTTTTGCATTTCTGAATTGACAAAAGGATCAAGGGGAAACTTTAATGACTCTGTTTCTATACAGAGATATTGACTTTATAAAGCCATTACTCCTTAGCTGACAAGACTAATTCAGGCAGAGCGGAGAAAGATATACGCAAGGACCAACATCATACGACAGCTGGGATGTTGATTTCAGCAGTGTGATCTTGGGGACACCATCAAGATTTGCCATTGTCAAAATTGCAAAGATGCTGGATTTGTGATGAGTGTTCACTTAGTTCTCTTTCTCTTTCCTATTCTGTATTGGCATTTTCCCAATTTTCTCCAAACGCAAATTGGTCACTGCTCTCACATTGCCTACACTGAGACTCTATTCAGGCCTTTCTTTCTTCAAAGTATGTCTAGTTTACTTATACTCTTCATCTATTAAATCTGCAAATCTGTAACATTTCAAAATTAGCTGATTAATTCATGTTTAGATGTGAATGATTAATGGTCCAAAGAGAGATCTTGAAAACTCAATAACCTGTAATTGGCATAACTGAGAAGGAAGAATATTTTTGAGAGTCTTTCCAGGGCCTCTTGTTTCCTCTAGGCAGAGTCTCAGAAGCTCTATCCCAGGCACATTAAAACAGTAATCAGCAAGTTAATGTCTTAATTCTGAAGGAGCTTTATTATACCTAAAATGATTTGCAAATGTATTCACTTGATATAAATCTACATATACATTATATAGATAATCATAACCATCCTCTGTTTTTAAGCAGAAGAGTATTTCTTTCTTTCCATGTTTTTCAAGATCCAGGTACAAATTTTAGCCAATCTCTACACAATAAAGTCTTCAGAGACAAAAAGTTAACAGAATTGTTATACCTCATATGTTCCTTCCTTCTCAGAAATATCTAATGTCATTTTGACTGCAACTTGAAGTCCTTTCTCATACTGACTAAAGAAATTAGCTACACGCAAATGAGGGTGTTGTACTTGTTATATATTGATTACTGATTTAAGAATGCACTTAGAAGCATACACCTGGTTTTTCAGTGTGATTATTGTAAACAAATTTGCAATATATGAACCACAGCTGCAATCTGTGTCTATCAGTTCAAGGCCTCTACTATATTTATGCTGGACATGCTGCTTAACTTGTCATATCTTTTGCTAATCATCAGTAAAGCCTAGTACTGGATAAGACTTGTGTTTTGGGAAATCTATTTAATGTTCTCAGCCTTTGTGATCATGCTGTCTGTTTAGGTACAAACATCTACTATTCATGATGTCTTTTGAAGAAAAATATGTTCAGGCAAACACACACATCCTATACTCTATTTGAATACAAGCACAAAAAAGGAGCTATTGTATAATTTAAAGAATAAGGACTTTGGAGTTGGACGTAGGTTTGAATTTCATTTTTGTAATTAACCAGTG
The DNA here is from genome assembly GCF_028023285.1 of Balaenoptera ricei. Classification (NCBI taxonomy): domain Eukaryota; kingdom Metazoa; phylum Chordata; class Mammalia; order Artiodactyla; family Balaenopteridae; genus Balaenoptera; species Balaenoptera ricei. Next base: position 39,460,695 of record NC_082650.1, on the reverse strand, counting down.
TGTACATTTTAACGAGTTTCTTACCTCTCTGAATTTCAGTTTCCTCATTAGCAAGAAGAAGGTATATTAGTAATCTTAATAGACTATGGCAATTAAATGAGATAATTTATTGATGATACTTTAGTCTTGTCAGATAGTAGATTCTTAAGATACCTAATTTTCTCCTTCTCTTCATTTCTCACAGGTCCCACTTGGAAGTCTTTTCTGGAATAGCTGTTACATTGCTGCACATGCATGTATACATAAATGTATGCAATTATGCACACACCCAATTATGCACTTAGATTAATTGAGGGGGTTTGGTGAGTATAAATAATGATGCCTGAATAGGTAAGAAGACAGAAAAAGAAAATTTTCTTTAAAATGTTAGAATCAGTGACAAGCAGTAAAATCAAGGCTGAATATTAAATAAAAAACCAAGCTTTTCTATTACAATACAGATGTCACAGGCTTGTGCTTTGCAAAAATATCTAGGTTTTTGTCTTGGAATAATTTTTAACCTTGCACTCTATTTCCATACATAACCCATTTGTAGTTAGATGTTAATTTCATGCTTTACTCCCTCTCTGTATAACCTGGGACAGCCCATTGCCTGTAATGGCTTTTAAATGCCTGTCATACAACTATAGCATGGGAGGTTTTGATGAAGAAATCTGTTGGTTGCTAGTTACAAGAACCAGGAAATATCAACAAAAGGTGGAAAGAGTATTTGTTGTTAGTGTTATTGAAATAATATCAGTGTTATTGATGTTTTTTGAAAAGGTTGTCTTAATATCAGTTCCAGAAAGATATAAATCTAAAAATTATAATTATATATGGTATATAGTCTAGTGCTTAGTGGTATGATATTTATAATTTTACGTGTATGTGTGTATTTAAATACTTAATTATTTCCAGTTATAATTTTATCCGTAATGTGTGTGTTGAACTATTTTCTGGTAACTCTTTTATTAAAAAAAATCAGATTAAGTAACTTAATGAGGTATTGATTTTGACTGATACAGTGGGAATTCCAGCTTAAGTTCAAACGATACTCATATCTGGGGATCAGACACATATGGACATCTCTGGAGAACTGGTGGGACAGTCATGTGGAAATCCATTTTTATGGATAGTAATTCATCGTAAGAAGATGGAATAGTGCATAAAATATTTGACTTAGTAGGAAAACTTAAAGTGAGGGTGAATTCTTTGTGTAACAGCAGATTACTATGGAAAGTTGGCATTTTGAAGACTGCAGTGCAGCTCCTTTGGTGGAGACAGAGTGGAGATTAGATACCTTAAGACTGTAGGAAAGACCTTCAAAGCTCATGTCAACTTAGAAGCACTGGTGAAACAAAAACCTGCGTGGAGTACAGTGAGCCGACATGGAGTGGACTGATAATTAGGAATGAATTTTAATTGATTCATTACGTAGATTGAATTCAGTAGGGTATGACCAGGAAACAGGGATTTTTCTCCTAACACCACCACGCAAACACAGTCTCCAGGATCAATCTTTCCTGCCCCTTCTTGATATTTTGGAAAGATTTCATAGTTTTCAGTCATTTTCATTTCAAAATGAAATCTAATGTAAATCAAAATTCTAATTTTACCTACAATTTAAGGTTTCTCTCCTTTTCTTAACTCAAGCCTAACCCAAGGCTTAAGAACAGGGATGGAAAGGAGAACCAGAGAGAAAGAGAGAGAGAGAGGGAAAGAGAGAGAGAGAGAGAAAACGCCTAGGCAAGCACTTGAGGTGAGGTGACTATTTAAGAAAGAATCACAGATTCATGCAGAAAATCTTCCTTTAGAATGACAATAGACTGGCATTTACAGCATACTTTAAAAAAAATGTCCAGACATTTTCTGGTTAAATCATAAAATGTAACAACTGAAGTGCATTTTATTTCTTCTCAAACCATTTCCCCTGTGGCATTGTGCAAAATGATTTAAATGAGTGATAATGAGAGCAGGGGGTTTTCATCCCAAATGTTTAGAATGTATGTATGAAAACATAAATAATATACCCTCATCCCTGCAAAATTGAAGTGTGGAAACTGAGAGGTTGGAGTGTTGATATAGATTGAGGTTACCCTGGAGGGAAATAAGATATGCTAATGAATATTTATGTTCTCAATAAATATGTGAAGGATTTCTACTATAGATATATAGCTAAAATTGCAGTACTGAACTCAGGTTAGAGGCAATAAGGAACTGAAACATCTGAATATGTTCAACATTCAGTTGGAAATAGCTGTTTTACAAGCACTCTATGAGCAGTTCCTTTAGAAAAATCTTAATGTTAAAAAAAAAAGTTAGGGCTTCCCTGGTGGCACAGTGATTGAGAATCTGCTTGCTAATGCAGGGGACATGGGTTTGAGCCCTGGTCTGGGAAGATCCCACATGCCGCTGAGCAACTAGGCCCGTGAGCCACAATTACTGAGGCTGCGCGTCTGGAGCCTGTGCTCCGCTACAAAGAGAGGCTGCGATAGTGAGAGGCCCGCGCACCGCGATGAAGAGTGGCCCCGACTTGCCGCAACTAGAGAAAGCCCTCGCACAGAGACGAAGACCCAACACAGCCATAAAAAAAAAAAAAAAGTTAATGTTGATGTCATGATGCAAATATATTTAAACTTTTGCTGTTTATTGGTAAAAATTTTGAATTAAAACTATTTTTCTGCTTTTAAAAATTATACATGATGTACATTATATTAAATTAGAAAAAATTTTTAAGAAAAAAATTTAAAAACCCTGAAATTCTACCATTTAGAAATAATAACTATTGATAAATGTTTGATGTGTTTTTAGTTTCTTTTTCTATGCAAATATAAATATATATATATATTTTATAAACATGGCATATAAAATATATTTTTAATTTGAATTTTTTAATCACATGATTTTTTAATAAGAGAATGTCATAATTTTTTTGTTACTATAAATAGTGTCACAATAAAAATCCTTGCACATTTATCTTAGATACTGCTATGATTTGAATGTTTGTGTCAAACTCTCCACACCAACAGATTCATATTTTGAAATCCTAACACCCGATGTGATGGTATTAGGAGGTGGCACCTTTGGGAGGTGCTTCAGTCATGAGGATGGAGCCCTCATGAATGGAATTTGTGCCCTTATGAAAAAGGTTCTACTAAGCTCCCTAGCTCCATCTGCCATGTGAAGATACAAGAAATCTGCAACCTGGAAGAGGGGTCTCATCCAATCACACTGGCACTCTGATCTCAGACTTCTAGCTTCCAGAACTGTGATAAATAAATGTTTGTTGTTCATAAGCCACCCAGGCTATGATAGTTATAACAACCTGAACAGATTAAGATAGATACATACAAGTTCATCATTTATATATATCTCTCTGATACAGGTGTATTTTTATTTTTATGTGTCTCTTTATCTTATAATGAATTTTGCCATAACATATTTTGTCTAAAATTAACATGCTACCTTGGCTTTCTTTTGATTAGTTTTTGCAAAATATATCTTCTCCCATCATTTTAAGTTCAATATGTGTATGTGTGTATGTGTACATATGTTTGTATATGCACGTGAGTGTTTTGGATATTTTCCTTGTCAGCAGTGTAGAGCTGGATTTCGTTAAAAAAATCTAACCCAACAATCTGTTTTTTTAATAGCTGGATTTAATCCATTTACATATATTGGAGCTAATGATTATAGTTAATGATTAATACAATGGCTTTATTTTTGCAACTTACCTTGCATTTTCTGCTTTTTATATTTTTTTCCTTTTCTTATTTTTCTCCTTCCCTGCCTTCTGCTAGATAGTTTCTTTTTATCCCTCTGTTATTTTAGAAATTTTATTCAGTTCAGTATTAATTTGGCATTTTATGTATATTAAATGAATTATATATTAACTAATTCTTTCAAACAGCTCCACGAATTATATACTGTTAGTATGTTAATTTTACGGGTAAAGGAAAATGAACCCTAGAGAGATAAAATAATTAGCCTAAAGTTACACAGTCAGTAAGTAAAAGAAACAGAATTCAACTCAAACATTTTTGCTCCAGAGTCTATGCTTTTCCCAACAATTGGGCTAAATCAGAGCCATGGAGCAAAATACAGAGTTTTGGACAAGGCTGTAGGATATTCTGTGACAATACTACATACCATGGTAGTAAATAACATACTAAGAAAGGCTTTATTAGAAGGTGATATTTGAGCAAAGACTTGAAGGGGGAGGAGAAACAATTTATACAGATATCTGAAGAAAGAGAATTCCAGGTAGAAACGAATACTAAGCCCTGTGGTGGCAGCCACAAACAAGGAGTCCTTGTGTCTGTGAGCAAGCAAGTGTTGAATGATGACAGCGAGCAAACAAGAGACTAGGTCATGTAGAGCCTTGTAGGTTATAGGAGAAACTTTTGTTTTATTGGAACACAGGCACACCCATTCATTTGTGCATCATAGAACTGCAGAATAGAATGGTTCCAACCGAGACTATATGGATTGCAAGGCCTAAAATATGTACTATCTGGCTCCTTACAAAACAGTTTGCCAACCTCTGTTCTACTCCAAAAATGTTCGAATGAATGAAAAAAAAAGCTCAATTTTGATACTTTATCATATAATTATATTGTTATAGACCACATAATGTGTATTATATAATATATACTGTATGTATATTAAATACATAAATGTAATGTGTATATATATATACACACATAAAAATGTATACTATAAATATAATATTCATTTCATGTATATTAGATGCATATTAAAATTATGTTATATAATATGTAAATAATATATAATAGCATAACTATCTATACTATATAATTATATATAACTGTTTAACAATATGTAATTATAGCTCTGTATAGCTTTTATATAATACATACATATATGTGTGTATATTAAAAATATATATGTCTGTACAACTTTTATTCTCCTTTCTCAACTAAATTCTAAAATAGGAACTGTGCCTTATAATTTCTTTATTACTTTGTTCCCAATTTAGCCTGGTGCTAAAGTGTTTAATAAATACTTGAGTTGGCATAAAATTGTTTTAGTTATAGTAATTCTTAACCTACTGACCTATTATAACTGTTTGCTCTTAAATTGGAGGCTTATATCAGAGATCTAGAAGAAAGATATGAAATGGAGTAACATAGCGATTCGAATATAAATCAGTAAATTATCGCTGCAATTATATGTTTGCAGGGTAAATAAACTGTCCTTTATGAGGTGCGATTAAGCAGTCTCACAGAGTTAAGAACTTCTTAAAGTGCCTTGTTAGCAACCAATAGTTACACATAGGGAGTATCTAGCTTGATGTACTATTGAGTCAGAACTTTCTGTGTTAGATTTGTATGCTTCTTTTCCACAGAGGTTTTGGTCCATTTTTAAAGCTATGGACATTGATGGATTAAAAAGTACCATGGCCAATATTGCGTGAAACCCTGTAATCCCAAACTATATGCTTCACTGAAGCTGCTTAAAGAAGTGTAACTCTTGTTTAAAAAGAAAATGTAAGTGAGAGAAGTGAAAACAACTTTGAGGAAGCTAAATCCACAAATGAAGGGCAGTGATGTGTGTTAAGTTTGGAAAAATGTCTTTGATAATGTGTTCTGAGAGCAAAAATCTATAGTAGAGTTATTTTAGAGCTAGCTTTCTCTTCAATTATAATTTGTCACTAGCTGTGTGGAAGTTTTAAGGTATCATAAACATTGCCTGACAACACACAAAATTTAAAATCTCTACGTTACACAATGGACACTATTTGTATCAGTGTCACTTATCCAATGACTCCACAAACCATATAAATGATATAGTTCATAAATGCACAAATATTTCACAAGGGAACATAAAATACTAAATTTTTATTGTATCAGTTTAAATCTGTTCTAGCTTATTATGTGGCATGCTGTCCATCTGATTGATACTCCAAAGTCGCTACGAAAAAAGATGGAAGTTTAAATCACAATTTATAGGTTAAAAGTTACTGATCCAATTATTTCCTTGAACTACAAGTGGTTATATGCAGGACCTGAGGTCTCCCACTCCTTTGGCATATGCATTTATGTATTTTGGGTTGAGTAAAACCCAGTGGTCTCCTCCAGTGCCTACAACGCTAGTACATTTTCTCCTTTGCTTTTATGTAAAAAGTACTGCCTGAACATAGTCTGTACAGTTTGGTGAGAGAACACTCTTTCTGGTCTTAGACTTCGAATATGAACTGTCAGCTCTGGATCCTATGTTCCTATATTCCAATTTTTATTAACAGTGCTGTCAGGCATGTAAATTTAAAATTTTGTAGAAAAATTGGGGCTGAGGAATGAGGGTGGGAATTGACAAGGGATTTGTAATAATCTTGTTACTGAGAACAAAAGACAAAAACCATTTTTCTTTTTGAGGAATTGTACTCTTTTCTTCTGGAAACAGATGTGAGATTTATTTTTTTTTTTACCTTAGGAAACAAAAAATAGAAAGCACTTTCCTTAATAAGTCTAGGGGTATGTGGGGAAAGAAATGCTGAGCCTCAGTATACAAGAAAGAAGAGGGAACTAACACGTATTGAGAACTGAATGTGCATGACACTGATAGAAGCTTTAAAAACATTATCATACCTGAAAAAATTTTTTTATTGAGTACAGTTGCTTTACAATGTGGTGTTAGTTTCTGCTGTACAACAAAGTGAATCAATTATGTGTATACATATATCCACTCTTTTTTAGATTTCTTTCCCATTTAGGTCACCACAGATCACTGAGTAGAGTTCTCTGTGCTATATAGTAGGTTCTCACTAGTTATCTATTTTATACATAGCAGTATATATGAAACATTATCATATTTAATCATTACAAGGACTTTACAGAACCGAGAACTGAGTTTTAGCTATATTAATGACATTCTCCAATTCATCCCATTATGCTTTGGTCTGCAACTATTAGAATTTATGATTCAAACTTACACAATAAAAATTCACATTACATGAAATTCAAAGCTAAGGGTGGGCTTCAGTGTTGACAGATTCACTGAACCAAATATGTTATCAAGGACTCAGGCTCCTTTGGTCTCTCTGTGCAACCATACACAGTTTGGGTTTCAACCTAAGGCCAGTTCTCTCATGGCCATAAGATGCCTGCCAATAGCAACTGAGCATACTTCCTTGTTCACATGCAAGGGGAGTGACAGAGAACATTGTTTTTGGAGGCTCTCCCAGGAGAGGAAGGCAGACTTTCCCAGAACCTTCCAACAGGACAGCAGTCCTTTCCTTGAATTACATTAGCTCCAGTAAAATCTCATCTAATCTCATCATCATGGAACCCAATAAATCTCATCACTAGCCAAAGAGATGAGATGATCTTTAGTGGGGTCAGGCCCACCTCCAGGAGCTGGTGGTAGAGTCAGTTCTCTTGAAAGTCAGGGACTGAATGGGATGGAGTGAATAAAGCATTAAGTTCTGTTAGAGCCAGATGGCAGAAGAGGAAGCCCCAAAACTTCCTTCCCCCACAGAGACAAAACATTAACAGAACAAAGGATAAAGTCACATGGTCAATAGAGGAAGAAAAAGCATTTGACAAAATTCAACACACTTCCTTAAAGACACTCAACAAACTGTGAATAGAAAGATTTATGTCAGTATAGTAAAGGCCATAATATGAAGAACCCACAGCTAGCATAATCTCAATGGTGAAAACGTGAAAGCTTTTCCTCTAAGATCAGGAATAAGGCACTGATGCCCACTGTTACCACTTCTATTCAACATAGTACTGAAAGTCCTAGTTAGAGCAATTAGGGAAGAAAAAGAAATAAAATCATCAAAATTGGAAAGTAAGAATTCAAATTATTTCTGTTCACAGATGACATGATTTTATATGTAGAAAACCCTAAAGACTAGCAACAACAACAAAAACCTGTTAGATCCAATAAATTAATTCAGTAAAATTGCAAGATATAAAATCAACACATAAAAATCAATTGCATTTCTATATAATAAAAATGAATAATCCCCAAAGGAAATTAAGAAAACAGTCCTATTTATAATAGCATCTAAAAGCACAAAATAGTTAGGTATAGACTTAACCAGGAGGTGAAAGATTTGTACACTGAAAACTTCAAAAATTATAAAAGAAATTAAAAACAAATAAATGGAAAGACATTCCATGTTCACAGATTGGAAGAATTAATATTGTTAAAATTTCCATGCTACCCAAAGTGATCTACATATTCAATGCAATCCCTATCAAAATTCTAATGGCATATTTCATAGAAAGAGAAAAAACAAGCCTAAAATTCATATGGAATGACAAAGGATCCTGAATAGCCAAAAGAATCTTGATAAAGAATAAAGCTGGAGACGTCACACTTTCTGACTTCAAAACATATGACAATACTGTAGTATTCAAAACAGTGTAGTACTGGCATAAAGACAGACATATAAACTAATGGAATAGAATAGAGAGACTAGAAATAAATTTAGGTATATACAATCAAATAATAGTCAACAAGTGCCAAGACTACACAATGGGGAAAAGACAATCTCTTCAACAAATGGTGTTGGGAAAGCTGGATATCCACATGCAAAAGAATAAAACTGAACCGTTATCTTATACCACACACAAAATCAACTCAGCATGGATTAAAGACTTAAAAGTAAGGTCTGAAACTATAAAACTCCTAAAAGAAAACACTGTGGCAAAGCTTCACAACATTGGTCTTGGCAATGATTTATTAGATATGACACCAAAAGTGCAGGCAACAAAAGCAAAAATAGATAAGTAGGACTACTTCAAACTAAAATGTTTTGCACAGCAAAGGAAACAATCAACAAAGTGAAAAGGTAACATACTGAATAAAAGAAAATATTTGCAAACAATATATATATGATAAGCGGTTAATATCCAAAATAAGTAAGAAACTCCTACAACTTAATAGTGCAAAAACAAATAACCCAATTAAAAATTAGGTAAAGGACTTGGATAGACATTTCTACAAAGAGGACATACAAATGACCAAAAGGTATATAAAAAGATTCTCAATAACACTAATTATCAGGTAAATGCAAATCAAAACCATACAGAGATACCACCTCATATCTGTTAGGCTGGCCATTATAAATAAAAACAAAATAACAAGCCATGATGTGGGGAAATTGGAACTCTTGTGCACTCCTAGTGGCAATGTAAAATGGTGTAGCCACTATGGCAAACTGTGTGGAGTTTCTTCAAAAAATTAAAAATAAAATTACCATATGATCCAGCCCCATATCTCATTTCTGGGTATATCCCCAAAGAAACTGAAAGAGATATTTGCCTTCTCATGTTCATTGCAGCATTATTCACAATAGCCAAGACGTGGAAACAAATTAAATATTCATTGATAGATGAGTGGATAAAGAAAATGTGGTATGCACATGCAACAGAATATTACTGATCCTCAAAAATAAGAAAATCCTGTCATATGCTACAATATAGATGAAACTTGAGGACATTATGCTAAGCGAAATAAGCCAGTCAAAGAAGGATAAACACTGTGTATTCCAGTTATATGAGGTATCTAAAATAGTCAAACTCATAGAAGCAGGAGGTAGAATGATGGTTGCCTGGGGCTAAGGGGAGGGGGAGATGGGAAATTGCGGTTCAATGGGTATAGTTTCATTTATGCAAGAAGAAAAAGTTCTAAGGATTTGCTGTACAACAATGTGTATATAACAATATAATGTGTATATAACAGTGTGTATAAAACAATACCGTACTGTACACTTAAAAATTTGTTAAGAGGGTAGATTTCATGTTATATGTTTTTTACCACAATAAAAACAAATAAAAAAACAATTGAGTTCTGTTAAAAGGAAGAACAGAGTTAGATTCTGGGTAAGTTAAACAGTCTACTCTATTAAAACAGGATCTTTGGCTCCTGAGGAAACAAGACTATTTCAGCATCAGAGGCTGGGATGTGTTGGCCTATGACAACTAGTTTTCATTTAAAATAGAAAACTTACTTTAGGAAAAAGGAGTGTATGTTATATAGAGCATAATATTATTAACTACCATTTCTTAAGTACATGTCAAATACTTATCTAAGCTCTTTATGTGTTACCTAAAATGACCCTCACAACAATCTTATTAAAGTAGGTACAATTATGTTCATTTACTGATATGAAAATTAAGAGCAGAAAATTTAAACAACTTGCTCCAGCTAAGGTGTGGAAGAATTCAAACACAGCAGCATAATTGCAGAGTCCGCTCTCTAAAAACACGTGAGAGAAAAATCCAAAGAGGGCTCCACTATGAGAAAAATCTATGTTAGAGTTAGCCTGCCTTACATGATTGACAAAATTACTATAGCATCTCAAAAGCAATAAAAATATTAACATTGATTCACAGCATCTTGTACAATTGCTTGAAGATAAAGGGAGCAACTAGAATCATTAATAATGTTCATATTTTGTCTCTCCTGATGTGACCCAAACATACGCTGTTCTTCTTAACTATTTGTGTGGTATGCTTTTGACTTCCTGACAGAAAAATGTGAATTCTATTGTCCTTAGTTAATGCAGAAACAATTAGAGACCTAATGTTTGCACTCTTTTCTTTTAACTTCTGCCTACTTTGTCAAAGTATTATTAAATACTTGAAGAGGTGGCCATAAATCATTTAAGGTAATTAGCTACTCTCCACAAAAAGTTCAGCTCTGTATCTTTTTAGAAGAAACTGGGAAAATTGTCTTGATTGACTAGTACTAGCAGATTCTCCAGGGGACATTTAATCTCTTGGGTTAAATATTTCTGTTGTGCACTATGAGTAGGAGCAAGCCTGATGCTTTTCATCTCCATTTTTACTTTTACATTTTTACTTTATATTCCTTCCCTTCACATGTGACATGCTAAGGACTGTCACACCTACACTGTGGTGCAATCATAAAGAATCTGTAGCCATTTTCCTGTGTCACCCTTCACCTGTATTATCATGTAAGGGTCTCAGAGTAAAGTAGTTGTGCAACATCATGATTTTCAAGGTCAAACTCTTCTTCTCCTCAACACTATATTAAATTTTTACATATTCTTGGTTTTATTCTTGAATTATTTAAAACAATATATTCTAAGTTCCATTCAAGTCTTAAATTTCGAGTGTGCCAAATCATGGTATCATAGAATTTGAAAATAATATATTTAAATTGTATTTTCTTATCATTTCCCTTTTCCACATAGTTCTTCTTACCCATTATCCTGAGAAGAAATTTTAATGTTTGCTTTTTTATACATAATTTTCCCTTAGGCTGTTTTTTTTTTTTTTTTTTTTGTTAGTCCATGGAATAATTTGAATAATCAGTGAACATTCTGAAAAGTGAACGTTTTGTCTATTGAAAGGGGATGAATTTAAGTGGACTATCCAGGTCTAAAACTCTAAGAATTATAATCTTGGACTTTCTCCAAAATTATCCTCTTGTCAGCATCACAAGGAACCATTTTCTTGACTAATTTACCATCCATGCTCTCAAGTGTGCGTTTCAAAATCCTCTTTATTTTCTTTAACTTTTCGTTATGGGGATTTTCAAACATACAAAATTAGAGAGAATAGCAAAACAAAGTCCCTTATATCCATTACCCAGTTTCAACAATTATCAACATTATCCCAAATGTTTTTAAACTTTCCACTAATCTCCATTTTTTTCCTAGCACATGCTTTAAAGTAAATCCCAGACATCCTGTCATTTCGCCTGTAAATAATTTCATTTACATAAAGCTCTTGCTAAAGAGTAAGAATTGTGCAAGAAAAGCATTCAAATGAATATGAAAATCACAGCTGGGACTTCCCTGGTGGCGCAGTGGTTAAGAATCCTCCTGCCAACGCAGGGAACATGGGTTCGATCCCTGGTCTGGGAAGATCCCACATGTCACGGAGCAACTAAGCCCGTGAGCCACAACTACTGAGCCTGCGCTCTAGAGTCCGTGAGCCACAGCTACTGAGCCCGTGTGCCACAACTACTGAAGCCCGCACGCCCAGAGCCCGTGCTCCGCAACAAGAGAAGCCACCGCAATGAGAAGCCCGCGCACCTCAACGAAGAGTAGCCCCCGTTCGCGGCAACTAGAGAAAAAGCCCGCGTGCAGCAATGAAGACCCAACACGACCAAAAATAAATAAATAAATAAAAATTTAAAAAAAAAAGAAAATTACAGTTATCCCTCTAGATATGCTCAAGTAGTAGAGAGTGAAAAGGAGCCTTGGCAAACTTCCGGTTCCCTTGAGTTACAATCCTGACTCAGACACATATTAACAATGGGATTTCAGTCATGCACCTTCACCTCTGTGTCCTCAGTTCTCATTTCTTTTTTAAAAAAATTAATTAATTAATTAATTTTATTTTTGGCTGCATTGGGTCTTCGTTGCTGCCTGCGGGCTTTCCCTAGTTGCCGCGAATGGAGGCTACTCTTCATTGCAGTACATGGGCTTCTCATTTGCGGTGGCTTCTCTTGTTGCAGAGCACGGGCTCTAGGCTCATGGGCTTCAGTAGTTGTGGCTCATGGGCTCTAGAGCGCAGGCCCAGTAGTGTGGTGTATAGGCTTAGTTGCTCTGCAGCACGTGGGATCTTCCTGGACTAGGGATCGAACCAGTGTCCCCTGCATTGGTAGGCGGATTCTTAACCACTGCACCACCATGGAAGTCCCTCAGTTCTCATTTCTAAAGTGGAAAATTTTAAATGTCTTTTACCTCAGAGACAAATACTGGGTTGTTATAAGGATGCAACATACAGAGAATGCAAACTGACTTTGTAAACCTCAAATACAATGGCACCTTTTATAGAAAGTTAGCATAAAAGCACTGAATAAGTACGTGTCACATGGAAGAAAAAGTCTGTAAAAAATGAATTAAAGACATTATCTGTACAATGTCAGATTGTTGTATGAAATGTAATGAGTTGAGTCACTTCACCAAGTGTTTTGCTCAACTAATGTTGAGCAGGTAGCTATTTAGCAATAGCAATTGAATATATAGTGTACATAAAGTATACATTTAGACCATTTGACATTTTAGTATTTTGCCAATAAAGCACCATATAATTGACAGACATTTTCTTTCTTCATTTAGAGGCTTTATTATTATGTAGTAATAGCAAGAAAAATACTCTATTTTCACACTACTGCTTAGGTTAAATGTCAGATCTTTGCATCTCATCTGCAACCTGTGTGTTTAGGGCATTTTTGCTGCCTAACATGGTGACTAAATGGATCTTCTCACATGAACTTTTGATGATCACTTGTCGTTCATGGTGACTGCAGTGATTTACTGTTTGCAAGAAATTATGTTTTTCCCTAAATAATTTTTTTAAAGTGAGAATATTTTGGACTGGTTAAGTTAAACTTGGTTCAATTAGACACAGAAAAACTGAATTTTGTGTCTTTGGAGAGTACCATATCTTGTGGTTGCGAGGGATGCAAAGATGAAAAAGCCACGGGCACTGCCATTTAAGAGCTTGAAATTCTGTCATAGAGAAAAACATGCAAAAAAAAAAGATCTGCTGCTAGACAGAATAAAATATATACTTTAATAGAGGAACAAATAAGCAAGGACAGAGGAAGGAGCTATTCAGACCAGAGGAAAAGAAGAGTGGGAGAGAAACAAAATGTTAGACTAGTAGGTGGCAGTTTGTGTCAAGAGCTTAAAAAAAATCAAATATACTCTTGACCCGAGATACCACTAAAAAAATGCATGAAATAAGTATGTAGTCTAAAAAAAAAATCAACATAGGTTTTTCCTTTCTTCTTTTTATCTACAACCTCAAAAGAAGGTTGATAATATGTAGCATATTTGTAATTGACAACAGAAAAAAATCTACAAATAATAAGAAAAAAGAGGGTTTTAATCAGCTGTTTAGCTAAATGCACTATATAACATTGTAGAATTAAACAGTTTTTGTGGGGAAAGAATGGCATAGAATTACAGTAAGCTTTTTAGTCAAAGCAGCTGCTCTCGTGGTTTGTGTGAGGGTTCCTGAATTCACACAACCCGGAGAGCTTACTCTGGCACCACGGTGGTCGCTCTCGTCTCAACACACTGCAATACTCAATTGCCTGTACAAACCATAAAAGGTTTATGGCAACTAATAAACGGAGCTGATCAGATTTAATGCCGTCACTCTCACACTCTAGTGTTATGTAACAAACTGTGTAGAACCTCAGAATTTATTTTTTCCGTTTTAAAAATGCTTTTGGGGAATCTTTGAGTGTATCACAGCAGCATAGGGAGGATATGTTGTGGAATTCCCATTGCTGTGAGGGCTGGTGAGAGATACATCTGCACCCAACACTTTAAAGGCGCGTACTTTATGCTTCTGTCCTTGTAATGCACACCCCCTGGCTATAATGGGAGAAGGGGCCTCCTTCGCCCTTCACTCAGATGCTCCCCTAAGCGCAGGCTTCTTCCATGGAGAAGCTCTGGATCTCCCTGGGGCCAGCACGTTACAGAGTTTCCTCTACAGTACCCTCCTCAGGCCAGCTGGTACCTAAGTGGAGTGGGGCATGAACGGTGTGCTGTGTCTGTTTTTTCCTTGGCCACACATTCTTTGGGACCATCCTCAGCTTTCTGGAACTTCACTACAGTGCTGTGTGACATACAGATGAAACACATCTCTCTCCCCAGCCATCTTCATAGCTCCATTGTCCTAGACAGCGAAGGGAGGATCACACTTATCATACAGAGAGTCAATTGATTTCCATTCAGTGTGAGTCATGTTTGCTTTAATTGGGACATAATCAATGTCCATTCTACTAAGACCGTCAGTATGCTCTTTGATGAATTGCTTTTAATTTTGCTCTGACAGTTTGTGGTAGATTCTCAAAGGTGGTATTACCTTTTTCATTTAAAGCTGGAAATTCTATATCTATAGCCACATAACAACATACTGACATTAAATCATACTCATTTGAAAGAGTATAATATGAACTTTTTGAATTCTCCATGCCAGCTTCCATATTGCTCTAATCAAAGAAGCTAATGTATAAAAAGTTACTAATAAAAGATACAGAGGCAGAGAAAAAAGACCGTTCAACTGAAAAGTGAATTTCTATCTAAGATTGAATTCTGGTGATTAAAATTGAATTACTAAGGGTAGATTTAAGAGTGGGTTTCAAGACATCGTTTCGAGTTGAGACAAACTTGTTTTCCACTTCAATTTTATTTAAGAATTAAATTTTTCATTCAGTAGCAAAATCACAAAAACAAACCACTTTATAAAGAGAGTATGAAAGATATTTAATCAAATCATAGTGACTAATAATATAGCCATTATATATTATAGCTAATAATATATACATTATTTCATTTACTCTCATTTTACACAACTGAAAAGAAGTAAACAAACCATATTGCTAGTTAAATAATCTGGGAAACATTCGTACTTTACATAGATGCTACCTACATTTAATGTTATTATCTGAGTAGAGGATTTTAAATTTGAAAGAAGTGTAAGAAATCATCTACATGAACACCTTTACTTTACAAGTGAAGAAAAAGTGGTTAAGAGATCTTAAATAACCTAACCAAATAACATAGCAAGTAAGAAAGACATAATTAATATCTGGTCTCTTGACTCAGACATTACTCATCTAATTTCTACCATATAATTCATAACTCTTTTTCTTATCTGTTTTAAATTACTGTGATTATATTATTTTCTTTGATATATTTATTTGAGTTTTTTAATTCGTTGAGAAACCTGGTATATTCTTTAAACCAGAAAACCAAATGGTGTTTCATTAATTCAACATGTATTTACCACATCCCTACAAGACAAAGCCCTAACTTTACAGAACTTATGCATGCTAGGGAACAGGATAAACAAGGAGAAAGCAGGCAATTACACTGGAGCATGATATATGATACAGTAAGGTTATCATACATTGTTATGAGTACAGAGTAGGAGCACGGCTCAATGGTGGACAGAGGTGGGTGGGTCGTATAATGAGGTTGATTTCAAACTGAGCCCTGAATGATTAGCGGTTGTTACCCCCGCAGTGAAGAAGAATAGAAAAAGCATGTACCAGGATTAGGGAGCAGAGTGTGGAAAGGCTCAGAAGCGAGACTGTGCAGTACTTTTACTTTCAAGGATGTGCTAGGAGATTGATTTTACTGAAGCTGGGTGAATGACAAGAGAAATGAGTAGAGAAGTATGCAAGGGTCAGATAATATTTGGACTTTAAACTGAGGGAAAAAGAGATCTGTTGAAGGGGCTTCAGGAGGAGATACAAAGTTCACTCTGACTGAAGCGCAGAGACTGGCACCCCTGTGGTTAGGGCAGTCATCTTGCTATGTGACATCCTGCTTTCAATTGTGTGATGGCTTCCATTTCCTTAGGACAGAGTCTAATCTCCTTCCACAGTTTACAGGGATTTGCTTCTGTTTCTTCTACCTTGGTGCCAAATTTCGGCTGCACTGGAACAGAATGACTCATGCTAAGAAGTCTGGCTTCTGCGACATTGAAAATTCTCAGTATGTCAGTATGTTACAATGTGGCTTCTTACCTGGGACACTTCTCCTCTTCTTTGTCCAGGCAGCGCCTACTCATAATTTAGATTTCAGCCCAAATGTTCCTTCCTCCAGGAAGCCTTTCCTGAAATCACACAGTCCTACTCTAAGCTGGTTTTCATCTACTCTGTGTCTTCAAGACCAACCATACTATATCACTGTCATATCATTGGCATCCATAATATGATTGCATGAAAATGCTTGTATTCTTAAAAAAAATCAAATGTGAATAATATGTGTGTGATATTATACGAAATAAGAATAATAAAGCCGACATTGTTGGAAACAGAAGTCATGACTGCAAATTTTCTTATCGTTTTCCTCGCTGGCTATAACCTCTGCTCAGTAAATGCTTGTTGAATAAATAAATTGGTATAAAGCTGGGGCAATGAGACTAACATGAGGTGGTTATATATGTGATGTAACCAAGGGAACGGCAGTGGCATTGGAAGGAAGTGGATGGTCCCTGGAGCTACTAAAGAGATATGGGGTGGGGGGGGATTCCCTGGTGGCAAAGTGGTTAAGAATCCGACTGCCAATGCAGGGCACATGGGTTCTATCCCTGGTCCAGGAAGATCCCACATGCCGTGGAGCAACTAAGCCCGTGCACCACAACTACTGAGCCTGCGCTCTAGAGCCCGCGAGCCACAACTACTGAAGCCCATGTGCCTAGAGCCTGTGCTCCACAACAAGAGAAGCCACCGCAATGAGAAGCCCGTGCACCACAATGAAGAGTAGCCCCTGCTCGCCGCAACTAGAGAAAGCCCGTGTGCATCAACGAAGACCCAACGCAGCCAAAAATAAAATAAATAAATAATTAAATTTAAAAAAAAAGAGAGATACAGGGGACGAATTGACTGAACCAAGGGATTGGTAGTGAAGGATGATGGCAGAACAGTGGTTGACCTTCAGGTTCGCCTTACACAATGGCTTGACGGGGTTACCAGTCACTGAAATAGGGAACCCAGAGGCAGAGTACTTATGGAAGGTCAACATGAAGACTACAGTTTTATGCATGTTGCATTTTTAGGCTGAAGGATCTACAAGTAGAAATAAGCTCAAGACTGTGGTAGGTGGGTCTGGAGCTCCTCAGGGAAATTTGGATAGAGAGGTGTGAGTCATTGGCATAGAATGGCAGGGGAAGTGTGTAGAGTAATAGGAAAGAGCTGAAAATGCAACCCTGAGGAACAGAAATGTTTTAGGATTGGGAAAGGAATAATGAAACTACAAAGGTGCAGAGAGATAATAATAACAATAATGGTTAACATTTGTTGTGGGCTTACCGTATACCATAGACCGTGCCAAGTGCTGTATCATTTAATTAATCCAACAATAAAATGAAGTATATTACATCCCTATTTCTCACCTTGTCTTTCACATTTTATGACTATCAAAATAATATATGCTTTTACAAAATTCACAATGATATAAATACATAATTGGAAGGTAACTGTATTATAGAATCCATTCTGCAAAATAACTTTCAGTAAAGTTTAGTGCATATCCCTCTAATTTTTCCTTCTCTCTGCATATTTATGTTGTGATTGATAATTCTTTTTTTTTTTTTTTTTTTAAGATTGTGTTACTTTCGTGCAACTTAATTTTTCCAGATGATCACAACTGGTTTACTTTATATTTTAAAACAGTTGCCGGTATTTCATTGTATGGATACAATAAGCAGTCCAAGTAATGTTACAATGAGTAATCTTTACAGTGAAGAAAATTAGGCTTACAGGTAAAAATAGGCTTAGAGTAAAATTGTCAAAGGAAACGGCTAATAAGCGGTGGAAGCAGGACTCAGAAGAGAGAAGCCAAATAAATATCAGATCACAGAAGCCCAAAGATGTCTGGAGAATATGTCAAGAAACGTGGGGATATTAACAGTGCAAATGTTACAGAGATTAAGTAATATTTAGCAAGAATTTGTTCGTGACAACCACTAATGCATGGTGAGTACAACTTTAATGGAGCAAGTCAGAGGGCAGGGTTGAGGGTGAATGGAGGATGATTAAGAGGAGATGGTGACTTTAAACAGCCTTTTCAACAAGTTTAAAGGAGAGGAGATAGGGTGGTACTCAGAGGTTTATGAGGTTGAAGAACCCCATAAACAATAACATTTTTTAAAAAATATAAAGCCATTTTGATAGCTCATCAGAATATTTTTCTTTGATTTGTAGTTGGATGAATATGGAAACATCAGAGAAGATGGGTGATTATGTGCCTAAAAGCAAAAATCATACTAAACAAATGTGCATCACATACCTTGACCTATATAGACGAGTCACCAAAGTATGTGTATGATTGAAGCAACTCTGATTTCTTCTTTCTTAAAAGTTTATTGTGAAACATTTAAGACATAGAAATAGAAAGCACATTATGAGGTAACCCTTATATCCACTGATATACTAAAAAATAAAATAGTGACAAATTACTTAAAGCCCCATGATGCCCCTCTTTGATTTTACCTCCCTGCCTTCACCTGAACAGTTACCAATGTCATGAGTTTGGTGACTCCTCTGCAGGAGATAAACTAAGAATACATTCTCATTGTGTCATTTTCACGGAAAATGACAGCTAATAGGGATTAGTCTAATGTTGATCTATTATTTGACACTATGAGAAATTCTCAAGTTTGAGAAAGTTTAAAATATACTTTTATACAAACAGTAAAGTGAATTTTAGAAGGTGGTTTAAGGCATACAACCTAAGTAATTTTTCATGTAAACCAGACAGCCTGAGCATTATCGTAAAAGATAAAGCTTATGAGCTAAACTAAAGCTCTTGCTTTGACTGATGTTCCTAATTTCATGCCATTTCCTTATTCTCATGGTGTCTAATATGGTATTTTATGCTCAAAATGATTTTTTCCGGGGTTAAGCGTCGTAGGCTGAAACACCAGTCTTCCTTGGGAATGCTGCAGTTCACTTGGTGGAAAGGCAGTGCTGTTTATACAGGTGAGTCTCTGTACAAGTCAAGGCACTGGGTAGTGGTGTGAGATGAGAAGGGGACAGGATGGGACGTGATTCCAAAAGCACATCACCAGATGGTAATAAAGTTCATTACTCCTCTACATGGTACTCTCCTTACGCATCCAATGACTTAAATTCTGGTCACATTAAAATTACTCTGTCACCAGAGTATAGCTAACCATTTCCTATAGGACAGGAGTATTTGGTCTTGCAAAGATTTAGCTTCAATAGTTTTTAGTGTTCAAAGTGAAATATTTCAGCTTTATATTAATAAAGAGATGCAATTGTTTTTACCAGATTACTTTTCCTCCTCTTTTGATTCATTGATTGTTTTTGAAACAAATATACAGTTCTTGAAGCTCTGAAAGTCCCATTTCCTGTCTTTGGAGAAAAATAATTTTCAGTCTCATAATCACAAAACATCAAATCAACATAAACATCCATGGCAGCTCCTTTGAGACATGATTGTATCAGGGGTGGGGAAGTCAATACAAATAAGATTTAATCCGTTTCTTCAGGAATCCCAAACATCTTCTGCGGATGCAAGTGGACACAGTTGTGCCTGCTGCTTCCAGGTCCTTTAAACCACAGCACACTTCAAAGGCTGGGATTATACTCAAAAGCACATTTAACTCAAACATCCACTGAGTTTCTCTGAACTTCTAATTCTCCAACCTCTCGATTCCCTTGCATGAGACAGAGCAATGTCCTAGAGCCTCTGCCTTCCCTACAAGAGTCAAGGCAATCACATAAAATAGACCAGATAAATCAAACGACGGGCTTCCCAGCCTGCAGACATGCATAGTGAATTCCAGTGGAAAATGCCTCCTGAATCCACTGCTCCTATTACCCACACAGCTACCCCACAGTCCTGCAGCCCACTCTCCTGCAGACATTGGATCACTTGACCTGACGGGTGCAGTGCCGTCAGTATGAGCCTGGTCTTACTCACCAGCTCCTTCCCTTATTTCTTCCCTGCTTCTATTTCTGGTATTGATAAAATAGGCACTGTCTTTTACTGTTAAAGTTTCTTTCTTCCCCTCTGTAGGCAACAGACTTTTCAACTAAGCTTACCAGATAAAATATAGGCTATCCGGTTAGATTTGGATTTAATTTTTTTTAGTATAAATATATATCAATTATTTCATGGGACATATTTATGCTAAAAATTTTTTTTGTTATTTATCTGAAAATCAAATTTATCTGAGTGTATTTTCTTTTGTTCTTTTCTAAATCAGGCAACCCTACTTTCAACTGGCTTTAGATAGCCCACACCCCACGTGACCACTGTGCTTTTGGTCCCTGGATGTTAGTCAAGCTCTAGCGAGTTTGTAGCTCCCTCTGCTGGCAAGCCAGACCACGTGTTTGACTTGAGCTCCACTCTGAAGCTGTGAGCAGGAAATAATGGATGGCAATGGAAGAAAGTATAAAACGATTATGGGGGATGGTGAGTAAATCTATTCATTTGAAACAGGGGGTATCTTGAAGATTTGAGCCATACGTTTTTTCCCTCAGTTGTTTTATATATTAGGAATTCTTACAGCCATATGAAGTCACTTATTGTTCAATTTTGAAATCATGACACCAGTGTTTTATTTCTTTTGCTCCACAATGAATATACATCAAACTATTTTAATATTCCTTTGTAACTTAGATCCCAGAAAACTTGCAACTATCTTTAGAGTCCTGTCTTGTAGCTTCTGGAGGGTTACGGGATCAGAAGATAGAAGTAGGATATTATTTTCAGTCATTAGGGTTCTAGCAATAATTTGAAAATTCTAATTGGAGAAAATCACTACTAACAGTTTTTTTTCTCATTATGATGTTATTTTCTTATGTTTTACCTCATTGTGAGAGTTGTTCAAATCTTTTTCCATAGTAACTTGACAGGCACATGCAGCAAAGCGGCTGAGGTGTGGGGAAGTATTTATAGTAAATATGTCTTTTAACCTTTGCAACCAAGTAGTATGCAAATGGGCAGCTAGCAGGTTGACTGGGCCAAATCCCCGTTTTACAGGGCAGCACACCTTGGCCTGTGTATTACAGATGGCTTTCCATCTGGTGGCCAACGCCAAGCTCCCCATCGGTTTCTTGAAATATGAGGAGAAACTTGCATAATCCAGTGAGTGGAAAACAGAAGGCCTATTCTGGCCTATTCAGGGTATATTTTGCCTTGAATTGTAATTTTGGTAGACTCAGGAACAATGTTGGCTGGATAAAGAAGAAAGATGGAGTCAGAAAATCTGCTGTCTGAGATGCTGCTGGGCTCCGGTTGCTTCTCCGGAAGGGCCTGTATCTTTGCCACACAGTGTTGGAGGAGAGACGTGCCCTTAGGTCCTGGCGCCTGGCTGCATGCCCAGGCAGTCAAGGGTTGCAGCCTCCAGTGCTTAGACTGGTGGGAGAACATTCAGAAGTCAGAGAGTTCCTGGTCAACTTCCAGAGAAGTTTTTGATTGAGGACTGATGCTTGGTTTCAGAAACAAGGCCATGTTCTAGCCACAAGGACAGCAACCGGAACCAGCAAAGCAGAATAACAGATGGTGGTCAGCGTGGAAGTGTCCGGGGCATGCTTTGCAGTTCAATCTCACGGACTGGGTCCACCTGCGGGTCAAATATGAGGGAGTTCTGAGGTGCTGTGACTTAGGGAATGTATGGGAAGTGAGCTTCTGGCACACCATGTCCCAGGGAGTTTGGCTGCTAAAGCTGAAGGGCGGGGGAGGTCAGTGGGGCAGCACAACTTGAGGGTCTGGGAGTTGCGGTGAATGGTCCACAAAATCTCAGGTTTGAATCATGATAGAGGAATAGCTTAGGCAGAAAATATTAGCTTATGTCAAGGGATGCAAACTGGCATCCCAGTAGATGTTCTGGTGGCTTGCATAGTGTGGAAACAAACCAGAAGGTCTGAACGTTGAATATGCTTTCAAAATTTGCCGCAGTTACCAACACTCCCTGTGGCCTTACACAGGCTGCTTCACAGTTTAAGATACCAGCTGCTGGGTCCCTAATGCCATTTGAATTTGGAAACTCTGGTTGACACTTTACTTTTGTTTTGATTGACCTGGGAGGCTGAGAAGGACCAGACTCTTCAGAAGCAGCTAACACTGGATTCAGCTGTGAGAAGTTGGGTCAACCAGAGGCAGAGGAAGTAAGGTAGCTGCTGACATCGCTAAAGAGAAGACTGTCATCAAAAGTACTATCAAAAAAAAAAAAAGTACTATCAAAGACGTCTAATTATTCAAATACAGAAACTAGCTAAACTTCACTTCAATTGATGAAGCCAAGACAAGTTGCTCTTAATTACAGGGAGCCAACAGACACACTTTGTAAGGATCCCAGGTTGTATTCTTATAACTCACTCCTCTTTTATAATATACTTATTTGAGTGGAAGTATACTAGATAAGCAAGCTTTCCAGGGATTGCACAACACCCAAAGTTCTATCTTATTTATTGGTTCATGGGACAATATCTAAAATAGCTTGAGAAAACCTGTTTTGGATGGTTGAGAAAAATTTAGCTGCTCCTAAAGAGATGCTGAAAGGATGCCCTTTAGGTTAAGGCACCAATTTGAAAATCCACAGTATCCCCAATAGTGGTCATTATCCCAAAGGATTCTGTTTGAATTTATAGACCTGTGTCCATCTGAAACTAGAAACCATGACCTTTGCAATATAACCCTAAAAATGACGCT
The DNA here is from genome assembly GCF_028023285.1 of Balaenoptera ricei. NCBI lineage: Eukaryota > Metazoa > Chordata > Mammalia > Artiodactyla > Balaenopteridae > Balaenoptera > Balaenoptera ricei. The sequence goes on along the minus strand of NC_082650.1, from coordinate 39,437,552 downwards.
TTTGCAAAATAATCCTCTCATAGTTCAGATAATTTAGCTACAGTATATTCTACAGTGGTGAGCTAAAAAGGAAGCAGAAATTTGCCTAGCACAGGGTCTACATTGGTTCTCAATAAATATTTAGTGAAGAATAAATGAATTTGCAAAGAACTGAAACTCCACTCCCATCTTTAAACTTTTTTTTTTTTCAAACTTCATGTGAGGATCGGTCCATGACTTACTAGGATGATTTTTTAAAGCACTCTTTGTATCAGTAAGAGTGTCATCTTGATAATCCATCAACACGTATCCAGCTGGACAGTTTCCAGACTTTCTTCTACTATATAAATCCTCCTTAGTAAGCCAGAAGATAAACAGTTTGGAAAAGTCACATGAATGTTTGTAACTGTAGCCTGAGAGGAATTGAACCAATGGAAATCTAAGGAAAGTACTTTCAAAGGATGATTTAACTGGACTGCAAAAGAAATCTTAGAAAACCACTTTATAACATTCTGGCAAATGTCAAAGACAACTGGCTTCAAAAATCTAAAATATTTCACTTGTATATTATGTGCACTATTTCCACTTTAAAAAATTCGCCTACAGTTGGAACATGTAGGGATTTTTTTAAACTCCACAAGTTTTACTTTTCTTCCACTTGGGGCCTTTGGAGCATTTCATGTGTGCTGAGCTTTGGGACTATAGGCAGGGCAAACATACATATGGTTTCCATGTGCTTGTTGTATAAAATTTACTTCAAACTTTCATGAAGTTCAGCTAATTATGTTCCATTAGAACAAACCCACATCCTATTAGATGATTATTAACAGATATGATGCAATAACAGCATTCTCAATATTTTGGAGAACAAAAATGAAAGAGATCCAAGTTTGAGCAGTTGGTATGAAAATATGTTATAACTGAAATTATATGCCTCAAAATAAGAGCAATGAAGCAGAACTGATTTTGTTCTTAACTACTGATGAGACACTAGCAACAGGATGACATTTATTCACAGGCATGTTCACTGCCATTGACAAGCCTGGGTACACTGCCTTTATTTAAGAAATGACAACTCTGGGAAATTCAGCAAAATAGTAGTTTTCCACATGCTTTTTTATTGAAGTATCTTCACCCTGATAGACTCTTTAGTATTCATATTCGGGGGACTCATTTTAGGGGTGTTAGTGTTGCTTATAATAAACTGCTGCCCAGGGAGTGAGCACCCAGGTGCTGATTGTATTAAAAATAGCTGAGGTTCATATACATCCATTCAGACCTTCACACACACACACACCCCCCCACACACACCCCTCTTAAACCTTTTATGGAGTGTTTTTCCTTGAGGTGGTCCTTAATGATTATTTTAATCTAGTTTCACCTGCACAGCTATATCAGAACTATTGACACATAGAATTAAGTGATCCAGGCAAATCCTTTTAGGAAAGCCTTATTTAAAAGTAGAGAGCAACTTTGCAAAATAAAATAAAATAACTAACAATTAATTTAATATAGATCTGTGATATGAAATAATAATTTAAATAGTTATATATAATATGTGTTATAAATTTAATAAAACCTGTCAGGTTAATAAGATTTAATGTAATCACCTCCCTGAGTACATTTACTTCTCTGAAAGAAGGGAGAGCAGTACAATCACCCTCGCTGTATCAAATGGGGTCTCTGGGAAGCATTTGTATCATCAGGAGGATAGCTGGATCAATTTCCCATTACTGCTTTCTGTGAAGGTGTGATATCACTGGTAATACAACACTAAGATGAAATGAGAATTTGTCAACTACATCTGCAACACCTAGTCTATGCAATGCTGTTAAAGACCATATTCTTATCTGTAGTACTGCCTATATATGAAAAAAAGAGAGAGAGAGAAAAAAAAGATAAACCTCTGGAGGAAAGAATCTTGTCTATTAACTACCGCAATAGAGATCATTGTGGCAATGACATTGGAATGAAGAACAACAAAAAGAATAAATATGTATGTAAATATAAAGCAACAATTGTCAAACTTTAGTGTAAATTATGAACACCTGAAAGGCTGGCCAGATGACGTTTTGAGATCCCTCACCAGGATTTTTGATTCAGTATGTCAGGGGTGGGAATTTACATTTCTAACAGGTTCCCAGGTGATGCTAATGCCTGGGGCCCACACTTTGAGAACCACTGAGAAATATTAGTTGTATAAAACAATGATGTCTTGTGGGGCTTAAAATTTATATAGAGTTAAAATCCATGCATATATGGACAGTTATTTTGTGACGATGGTAGCTCTTCTTCCCAGCAGGAAAAACAGATAGCCTTTTCAATAAATAGTCTCAGTAAATGGTGCTGAGTCAACTGGATAGTCATATAGGAAAAAAACAATGCTTGACCCCTTTCTTACACCATGCACTAAACCCAGTCTCAAGTGATTGCAGGTCTAAATGTGAAAGGCAAAAGCAGCAAAACTTCTAGAAGGTAGTATGAGAGAATATCTCGGTGACCTGTTTAAGATATCCTTGAACAGGACACAACAAACACTATTCATAGGGGAAAATTTAAATTACATTAAAATTTTTAATTATGTTAATCAAAAGACACTATTAAGAGAGTAAAAAGGCAAGCTACAGATTGGAAGAAGATAGTTGTAACATGTGTAACTGACAAGGGGCTCATAATCCGAATCTATAAAGAACTCCAACAATAATAAACAATCCACTATAAAAATGGGCAAAATTCTTAAAATGACACTTCACAAAAAAGGTTATACATATGGCCAAATATATAAAAACTAGCTCACCTCAGTAGTAATCATAGAAATGCATATGAAAGTCACCATGCAATTCCCCTGTTCAAAATCAGAACATGGTTGCAATTAAAATACAGTTAAAATGATGGACACTAGTAAGAACTTACGAGAACCGTGGCACAGTGAGAAACCTCATATACTGCTGGGGGGAAGGTGAAATGGCACAATCATTTGGATATAAATAATTTGGCATTGTTTACTTAATTTGAAGATGCATATCCCACAAGACCCAGCAATTTCATTCCTAGGTATGTCCATGTGCACTAAGAGACTTGTACCAACATATTTATACATCATGAGTCCTAAGAGCCCCAAGTACAAAACAACTCAATTTTCCATCAACAGGAGAATCGATAAGTATGTTGTTTATAAAATGAAATTCCATGCATCATCACTGACTATGGATGAACTAACTACATGCAACAAGATAGGTGAATCTCACAAACATAATATTGAGTGAAAGTGGCCAATCACAAAATTACATATGAATGATTACATTTATTCAACTTAAAGAACAAAAAACTAATTTGTAGTGCATCGCTCCTTAGTTTGTAAATTTTTAAAGAAAAACGAGGAAGTGATTACTTTCAAAATGAAGATAGAATGGCTTTCTTTGTTGGGAAGAGAGGCCAGTAGTTACGAGGGGAGGAGATGGGGTTTTTTTGGGTACCTGCAATGTTCTGTTCCTTAACCTGGGTGGGTATTTACACAGGTGTTTGTTTTGTAATATATCATTGAACTGTACATCTTGTTTTTTACCCCTTTTGGTATGTATACTGTACTGAACAGCAAATGGGATAAAACGCTTTAAAGCATAAATCACTCACTCTATCCATTTTTAAATACTGCAGTAAAACAAATTGTCTTTTCAGGTTGCTTGAAAACACCTGAAGTCCTTGATTTAATTATTTTCTGATTACTATTTGATTAATCTTTTTGTTTAACTAACTTATTTTCATATTCTGGTTTCTACATTACTTTGCATTAATTTGGCAAAGTGAGTTAATATTGAATGAGAATCAAATGCTCTGGTGTCATCTGGATAAACACCTTGTTTAACTCTTGGACGGCTTTACATATTTAATTTGATTTCAAATGTACAAGGGAAACAGAATAAAAGTAGGATCATTGCAGGACTGAATAGTTTGTAAATATAAATGACCAACTCCAACGATGCTACTGCATAACAGAAGCTATTTAGATCATATACTGATATGTTAAAATGAACGTTATTTGAGGCAATTCTATTATTGATATATAATGAAAATATCATCACTAAATATAGGTCACACCATACCAATGACCAACACGTTTAATTTTATTTTATAAACTCCTTTCTAAAGATATAGTCTAGTATTTCCATCTCAGAGAACAAAATTAAGCAATTGCATTTTAAGCACCTTGAAGGATTTGAGATTTAACCCAGTTTGTAAGCTAACAAGTTAGCTGGCCACAGTTTCATGGATGCACAACTCCTGAGTTAGCGATGAAAGACTCAGATGCAGAAAGCACACTGAGCATCAGCTTATTTGGGGCTGGTTTCCTGAGGCCCAATTCCCACAAGCCTAAGAGAAGAGGCTCAGGTTATATTTGCATACACAGTGGGTGGCGTTACAGGAGAGTAGCTCTGAGTTGAAGGAAACCAAATAAGCCTGCTTGCCCTTTGCTCAGGAAAGAGAGAGAGAGATACTATCTTCTAAAGCTCTAAGCAAACCTACCCTTCGTTCAGATGGAGGTACTATCTCCAGCTGCCAAGGCTCTTCCAAGGCTGTTCACTATGCATACAGGCTTGAAAGGATAGTCTCGAAAAAAAGATAGCTAGTGCCTTGCTCATAAGACATGCAGAAACACAAGACCCCGGGAGAACTGTCTCTCCATATTGATGATGGCTAAAACCTCTTTATACAGTTGATATAAGACATTTTCTTCAGTTAGAAACTGAATACTGAATACTGGTCTAAACTGAATTTTTCCTTTTTTTTTTTTGAAATGGGAACCAAAATTTTTTAACAGTTCATATTGCATTCAGAATGCTTTTGAGAGTCATAATCACATGAAGTCCTAGAAGGACCTTGAATACATAGAGTGCATATATATATAATACACATACATCTATATGGTTTGTTTTCCGCCTCCCCCATTTAAAATGTAAATTCCCTGAGGATAATGACTTCCTGTGCGTGTATAACTTATTTTCTTATTCTGGTTCCTACATTACTTTGTACTACTTTAATTAATAAAGTGGTATAGGTCTGCCATCCTTCTTCTTTCTCTTTGTCAACACCATCACCTTAAGAACAATAACAAAAAGTGTGTGCCTGTAATCTGAAGGTACTAATAGTCATCAAATATGACAATGTTTTCTTATCTTCAAGACCACCTATCCATAGAATCTAGGACAATGGCTCACACACAGTGGAGCTCAGTAAATAGTTGTTGCATTGAGTTAACCTGAACTCAGGACCCCATTCGACAGTCTGTAAGCCAAAAGTTGCTCTTGGTGACATGCTCAGTAACATGCTGTGCTTTGAAAATAGAAAACATTGCTTTTTCTCAAACCCGTAGACAATCATCTTAAGCTCAAAGACTTATGTTCATTTATGATGATTCTTGTGTACAGATGTATAAAACTGAGGGAACCATCATATGCATCTCCAGAAATGTGTTTTATTATGAGATGAGAAGTCAAGGAGCGCCTGTTTTTCCTTCCTCTGAGAACTGGTCCCCACCCCCCACCCCCCCCCCCCACCCCCCGCCGCCCACCGTGCTCATTTCCATCCTCTTCAACAGGAATTTAGTAGCCAGAGTTTATGGTCAAAATCCTATCCACATAAGTTCCTCCGGACACTGAATCATCAGCACAATGCTTTGGAACCACTCTGGTCTTCTTTACTAAATTCAACCTTTCTGTCAACAACAAAATGTGGAAAGGACACAATGTTTCCGTACTCCTTCCACAACCAAATTACCTCCTACCGGAACTAGAAAATGTGTGTCGCTGTGAATTTCCATCTACTACAGCTACTCGCCGCCGGGCAGCGCCGGGGTCTCGCACACAAAGGGGGAGAGCGGGGCGTGGGGAGGCGGCAAGGCGTCGCGGCTCCGCCCGGCCAGGCCATGTCCGCCCGAGCAGCCATCCCGGCAGTGGGGACCAGGAGCGGGCTCAACTTGGGGCTCGGGATATCTGAATGCCACGGAAACTGCGATCCTACCCAAACGAGTCAGGGGGAGAGGAGCCGAGGGCGTGCGCGAGCTGAGTGAGTGCTTACGTCGCAGCGAGATCTGTGCCGGGGTAATTAGAGAGGAGTTAGGCTGAGCCGCGTCCTCTTTGAGCAGCGGCCGCCGCAGCCGCCGCAGCAGCAGCCCGGAGGGGCGCGCCCGACTGCGGCCGCCGGAGAGCGCCCAGGGTGAGGCCCGCGCCCCGCAGCGGCCGCCGCGCCGCGCCCACGGTCCCGGCGGCTCCGGGCGGGCAAAGGCGGAGGCTACCCGCGTGGCCTTCTCCATCCAGGCGTGCGATTCTCGCTCCCTTCCTTCTCCTCTCCCGACGGCGAGGATGGCAGGGCCGGGCGAGAACCTGGGGCACCGGTGGCCCTAGCTCTGCTCCCCTCCTGCGGGGAGAGGAAGCGGGCTGCTCGCGGGCGATGTGGTCAGGGCTGCTCCCCAGAGCGTCTTCTGCCCGGGTCCCAGCTGCCGTCCCTCTTCTCCGCTCGCTCCAACCCACCGAGAGGAGCTGATGCCGCTGCCGCCGCCGCCGCCGCCGCCTCCGAAGCCGCGGCCGATGGACGCCGGGCAGGGCCGCCTTGCTTAGCGTCCCCGCCTCCGGGTTTGCTGGTAGGAGCCGGCTGCTCTCTCTTCTCTCTTGCTTTGGGGTATTATAGAAGAGGTTTTATCCTCCACTCCTTTTCCCCACCCTCTCCTCCCCCAACCCTGCATTTGCAATGTACCTTCCCGGCGAGATCCCTCCCCCCAACCCCTCCGCAGCAAGTCCGTTGAAATAAAGGGCTAGAGGAAGGCAGAAGTTGGGGGTGGGGTTGAGGGGGGAGCCCACGCTGGTGCCAACGCCACCAAACCCCCTTCTGGTGCCTTATGAGATCGCGGTGTATCCAGGAGGGGAGGAGGGAAGGTGCGCTATCTGCAGAGCCTCCACCTAACTGGATCACAGTCATTTTAAATAGAATCCCACAAATGTCTTAGAAATAGCATCTTTGAATAAGTAGAAGGAGAAATAAGCTCCTTCCCCCCTCTTTCTCTTTCTCTCTTTTTCCTGCTGGCAAAGACGCGCTCTCCCCCGCCCTAAGCTCCGCGCTGAAGAGCCGCCTTATTATTAATCAGAATCTCCATCGTTATCCCTGGCAGGAGCATCCTTCAGTAGGGACCGCAGAAGCATCACAGTGCTGGGGCTGAGATGTGCGTGGGGGCTTTTTCTGTTACATCTCGGAAGAGAAGAGGACAGCACCAAGATCAGCACCACCCGTGCGGGGTGCAATTAAGGGTGTTTTGTTAGGAGAGAGAAAGGACAAGAAGAGGAGTGCTGGACCGCCAGAGGTCCACATCTCTTTGAAGGAAAGGGACAAGGGAACTAAAGTGGGACGTTGTTTTTAGGGGGTGGGCAAAGAAGTTTATATCCTTCATAGAAAAGGTGTGGGGAAGCAGGAGCAACAGGGTACTTGATTGGACACCAAGACAAATCGTTTCCCGTAAAGAAGAGGAAGCAGGCAGCAGCGAGGTCTGGAGGCCGGCGTGTGGTAGTGACCAGGGCCAACGGTGCGGTGGGACAGCCAGCGAGAGAAAGGCAGGGCTCGGGAACAAGCAGAACAATGACTCATTTACAGGCTGGTCTCTCTCCTGAGACCCTGGAGAAAGCGCGCCTGGAGCTCAATGAGAACCCAGACACACTGCACCAGGACATCCAGGAGGTGAGGGATATGGTCATCACCAGGCCGGACATTGGCTTTCTCCGCACAGATGATGCCTTCATCTTACGCTTCTTGCGGGCCAGGAAGTTTCATCACTTCGAAGCTTTCCGCCTCCTGGCCCAGTACTTTGAGTACCGGCAGCAGAACCTGGACATGTTCAAAAGCTTCAAGGCCACTGATCCTGGCATCAAGCAGGCACTGAAGGATGGCTTCCCTGGGGGCCTAGCCAATCTGGACCACTATGGCAGGAAGATTCTAGTCCTTTTCGCTGCCAACTGGGATCAGAGCAGGTAAGTCCTAAATCCGAACTTGTACTAAGGCTTCTTTTACTCTCCCATTTTCCAGAATTTATCTTGAGTAGTGTCATAGTTTTACAGCTTTGACGTTGCTGTGTATTTGGCTCGGGCGGGGTGGGGGGTGGGGGAAGAGAAACTGGAACTAAGAAATGCGTTTTTGGTGGGCACCCTGGGGGGAGGGGTGGGGCTTTTATCTTTACCTTTGAAACTCTTACTTCACTAGCGCCCGTTTTCTACTGCAGCGTTAGGTGCTTCATGAACCATATTATTGTGCTGTATAATCTAAATCATTCAGCTTCTAAATAAAGCTGCTAATTTTTTCAACTCCTAAATAAGTTTACTGTTCTGTGGAGAAATGAGTATGAGAATGGAGACAACTTTCCCTCCTTCCTCTTAAAGAAATTCTTTTTTTTTTTTTTTTCTTTTTTCCTAAAGAAATTCTTAAACTGGATTCATCACCATCATCCATCGTCCTCCACCTCCTCCTCCTCATCTCTCTCTTTAGTACTGCGATTTTATTTTTTTAAGACTACCCTGGCATTCAACCAAGATCAAGTAGTTTTATTGCTTGGAAACTTTTCTGCTTGGTGATGTGTAGATGAAGGAATAATATGATGTGTGTCACTTCAATAAAAAGGAAGAGTTGTCCCCTCTGTTGCTGAGTACGCTGCCGACCCTGAAAATAAAGGCTGACTTGTGTGCTTGTTCTACACCTGTCACTAATCTAAAGAATGTGTTTCCTGTCTGATGTGATCTTTCATCTTTTGGAAGGAAGTGAAAAATGTTCAGATCTGTCAGTTGGTAGACTTTTTGAGCTCTCTGGCTTTTTAATGGAGGAGAACTAATATTCTTACTTCATCTACATGACAATAGAAAAAAACAGACAATGACTCTTCTACTTCCTCAGTTGGAGGAGTTATTTTCTCAGATTGAAAGATACAAGAAATTATAAAAGACCTTTGTGTAAGGTAGTTTCAATTAAGTTCGAAGTTAAATAAATGTCATGGAACTTAAAAGTGTTACCAGAATTATGAATCATAAGAAGCTTGTTGTTAAAACATCGTTGTATTTTTAGTGCAGTGAATGGTGATTTTTGATGCATCTGGTTAGTTTAAACCATCTCTGGAGCAACTTTAAAAGACTTTTACAGTTACTGAGAAATCCTATGGATCTTATAGGTCTCTAGATAGGCTTCTCAGAGTCTTGGGACTTTAGAATGCAAATTAATATTTTTAACAGGCGTTTAACTCTTCAGTTGGTCTCCTTTTCCCTGTAATTCTACGTTGAGAACTACTCCGATTATTTTTTAGGTAAATATAAAGATAAACTACTACCTGAAGTATCATAAAGCTAAGAAACTCATAGAGTTAGCCATTGAGGGGAATGGAGTTCTCTTTCTGTCTCTTACTTTGGTTAATTATAGAGATTTTACTCTACTCTTTATCAGGTAGCAAAGTTTAAAGGCTCGTGAAATGCCATCCTTTGACCACAATTTCTCTTTAAAAAGTTTTTAGTTCATCTAAGAAGTACATTGTAGGGTTATGCAAACCAATTATTGTGTATATCAAAGCTGAAAAATTTTATTCAGGAAAGAACCTAGTATTTTATGAGTTAGATTGGAACTTAGTTTATTGAGTTGCCATGAAATGGGAGCTGTGGAAATTGTGTATTTAAATATGTCTCAAAGTCTGTTAAAGATATCATTAGGGAAGCAGATTGCCCTTAGGGAGACATGAGCATACATCAAACCTATTTTCATTTATTTCTATAACTGAGCTAATATTGACATTGATTTATAAACCTAATTAAGATAAAAGCCACTTGTAGTTCTCATGTATGTGAAAAGGTGATTATTTTGGACTTACTAAAGAAACTATGTTTTAGTTGTCTATCTCATGTTTTCATGTAAAGGATAAGTTACTAGTAATCCAAATATATCTCCCTGGAAATCTACAATGGGAGGGGACTTATTAATTGATATGTAGAACTATTTCTTTAAATCTACACAAAATCTTAAATATTAAAACTTTGTACATGTGACATTAAAAATGAAAAGCCATGTCCTGTAAAAATACCTTACAGGGCCTATAGACTAATAATTGTGAATTCAATTTCTGTGGTTGGAAATGAACAGGTGTGATCAAGAAGTTTTAGTACTTCAAGATCAAAAGGTATACAAGTTATTTGGAGCTTATCTAAAATTCAGTTGAGTTTCCTCCTCCTATATATTTTTTAAAAAGTCCCTCCCTCCTTTTCCCTGCCTGCACCCCCCTATCCCATATCTACATATACATATACAATGACGAGTGGATAAGCAGGTCCACCCTCTCGGCATCCTCTGTAAACCTTTATCATTGGGAGATGTGCATAAGAACTGCCTCTGCCCTGCTCTGAAACCAGCAGGACAGCTGCCTTTCTGACAGTGCCCAGAGTGTCACCAGCTCTTTTCCTGCCTTTGGCCTGAATCCCCTTCCTTCCTCCACTATTCATTTTCAAGGCTTATCTGACTTGACTACTACAGAAGTCTCTGCCACCTTCCCTAGGTGTTTACCTTATGCTTGCTCTGTTAGCTGGATATGCCATGTGCCAAATTCTCTTGCTCCTCATCCCTCCCCTGTTCTGTGAGTGAGGTGATCTCACCTTCCTGCTCTGATCCCACCAGTCTAAACAACCTGGGTCCCTGGAGAAGACTGCACATCTGAACATAATTCTAACCACCTTCCTGAGTTGTTCAGTGAATTACCTGGCTTTCAACAACTAAAAAACATAATAATAACATTATTAAAAGGGGCAAAATAGCATTGTTTTAAAGAAAGAATAGGTGGGAATTGTCCAGGATTACACAGGGAAATTCCAGAAATGAGGTAGAAGAAAATATCCCCCTTTATTTGGATAACAGGTTATTTCCAACTTCCCAAAGGGAATAATCAAGATTTTTTGTGAATTTTGAAAAACTTTGTAAAAGAATTTTGTATAACAAAAAAAGACTAAGCCTCATGTTATTATAACAGCACCTGAACTAGAGTTAATGTTCAGTAAATGTTTGTTGAGTTGAATTGAGTTATGCATTTTTTTAAAAAAGAATTCTAAGCAGGCAGTTATCTGATATATACTTTCTCCTATATTGAATTTTTAGGACAGTTTTCTGTGCTTCTCAGGAGACTGGAAACAGTAAATGTGTGTGAGATGGTGACTATAAATAAAATAGTGTCTCTTCCTATTGCAATATAGTGCAGGTCAGTTTCAGGTTATTGCAAGTAACTGGACCATTTCCAAAGCTTTTACAAGAAATATGGAATCTTCAGGAGACTGAGGTATAATATTTACAGTGTACCCACCTTCTAATACAGCTAAAAAAATATTTGAAATACTGAAATGTCAAAATGACTTTCAGTGGTTCTTTTTTAAAAAAACATAGAACATGTTTCAGATGATTTGTTAACATTTGTTGAGCAGGCTATCCTTGGCAAAGATTCACACACTTTTATCTTTTTGTTTTCTTTTCAAATCGTCTAACATAATTTCTGAAAACAAAAGTAAATTCCACAAAATTAAAAACAAACGGATTGTTACCCTGCAGCACTGTGATGCAGTAGTCCTCCATATATTACATGCTGTCTTGCTTTCCTGAGTGACAGTGCCCTGCTTAGGACTCAGCAGATACCTTCAAATTGTCCACCTGATTTCATCAACAGAGTGTGATGATAATGTACCAAGAAGCTAGAATAGATTATACTACCTTAAGAAAAGGAAGTTTGGAACAAAAGTAGATTGTGGTCTAGACCCTAGGGCATGAGAGCAGGTATCTGAGAAGTCGAAATTCCCTGGCATGTAATTATTGGGAATATTCATGAGTAAACTGTGTTACCTGAAACATAATGATGACATGTATTCTGATATGTGGCCTGTAATTTGTCAGTTAGCCTGCAAGTGGTATTTTACCTTCTTAGACTTATAAGTGACTTCTCTATACTTAGTACCACAAACAACCAATTGTAAACAAACAATTTATCTGGAATCTGGTTAACAACCACTAGAAAACAATTAAATACAGCGAAGTTAAAATGATTCTAATATAGTGGCAATTCAGAAAGTACTGACTGTCTTGTACCATGTTTGGCTTGTCATAATGGACATTGATTATCACTTATAGTACTGAAACTCTGAAAGGGCTCAAAGACTGATTGGTGAGACAATGCTATGATCCTCTAACTTATCCTGGAATTTGCCTAAAAAATGTACTATTGTCAGTTTGTTCATTCTTACTGTGTGGCTTTTTCATACAAAGGAAAATATTATACAAATGGCCAGCTATTTGAAGCTCCAGTTTTAATTATGACTATGCTCTCATTTATTAAAATAATGTGGCCAATCTTCAAATGGAAGAAGGTTATGATGATGGTAGCTTAAAATTTTTAAAAAATAGCCATAGACTATACATATTTGCTTTATTCTCAGCCACAAAGCTTTACTCTTCTGTGGAAGTGCACTAAAATAAAATAAAATAAAATAAAATGATTAGAAATAGATTAAAACAGACAAGGGCAATTAACTAGTTAATTAGGGAGAAACACTCTTACTTGATCATTTTAAAAACAAAAAACAAGCCAAAAAAGAGGCTTAATTTTTTTGGACTGATTTTTCAAGTCTTCTTGGCTCTGATTATTAAAATATTTAAATATTTCTCAACTTTTTGTTTCCTGGTGTCAAATATCCTGGCAGGGTCAGGAATCCTTACCTTCGAAATCCTAAAGGCACTGCTATGCTGTATTACGGCTGATTTTGAGATTAGGTCAATACTAGGAATGGCAGGTGTGGGTTCCATGGGGTTTCTGTCCCAGCAGGACTTTTGTATTGCTTCCTTATAGGGCTGCTCTTTAAACAAATACTCTGGGAACTGCAGCTCACTTCAAAATATGCCCTTGGTTCATACCATGGAAAATGGGAGAGAAAAAAAAATTGTCCTGAGAAGTGTTAGTGAAATATTGGGACAAATCTCTTAAAAAAAATAAGACAGTCTCTAAAAATGAGGGTAATTATGCAGTAATTAGTGAAATAATCCTGAAATAACAGCAATGACCAAGAGTTCCAAACTTCAGCAGGATGTTGATTGGGTCTGGCCCAAACCAGGCTATTTTCATGTTTCAAATATGCAACTTTAAACAAAGTTGAAAAGAAGCAACAGATTTGATGTTACTAAAGTGCTCTGAAAGGATGTCTCAAAACATGTGGAAAGATATTTTAAAACATGAGCCAACAATTAGTAAATTATTAAAGTATCCTTAGTAAATTACTATATTTCCTCCATTCTGGGAGAAAAGATTGAATTCTTTTACATCATTGGAGGCAGGTACATATAGTTCATTAACATAGTAAGCGGCACTATTGACATGAGGGAAAAGATGTCCCCGTACGTTGGTTGGGTCTTTACAACATCGAGTAAAATGAGTGAATAGAATAGTACTTGATTCAAATCAATGTATTAAAAAGTATACTTTTTTCCAGCATTTGCTACATACGTGGACATTTAATAGGTGCTAGGTGCAAAAAAAGACACATGACACATTCTTTGTACCATCAAGGAACATACAACCTCTCTGGGAAGAAAAAACACAAAAAGCTAAATAACTTCAGAGAAGTCGTTAAGTGCTAAATGAGGGTGCTGCTTGTCAGTGCTGGAAGTTCAGGGCAGGGGTACCAGGCTGCTGTGTCGTATAGAGAGAAAATCACCTGCTCGGGTAATGTAATTCAACCTTTTATTTTTTCATTTTAATTCATTATTTAATTCATTCATTCATTTTAAAACACTTTTATAGCATATGCTATGTGTCAGGCACTATTCTAAGCACTTTATAAACATTCATTTATTAAATCTTTATCACATACATACGAGGTAGGTTCTGTTAACATCCACATTTTGCAGGCACAGAGCAGTTATTCCACCCATAACCGCACAGCTAGTAAGTGAATTGGTCAAACTTGCTTTGTGTGTACAGATAGTTAACCAACATAAATCTGGGAAAAGACAGTTAAATATAATTATAAAAAAAGCAAGCTCTGATAATTAAAAAATTCATCTATGTTTTAGAAAATCTTGATTAAACATCAGAATGTAGACCATTAGGCACAGAAATTTAAGTTGGTAGAATAAATATTCTGAAGGCAAAGACTGTATCAAGCAGCTAAGTAAACACTTACTCTGCCCTGAGGAAGAGTTGCCTTTTCAATGTTTGTATTTTTCCAGCACAACTTTGTTTTATTTCATTTCGTTTTATTTTGGCGGCAGCGGGTGCACATTTTTTAACCTTTTTTTTTTTTCAAAGAATGACATTTTTCCTCTAGATGTTTCATTTACAAGGATTCTTTTGTTCTTACTCACCTACATTTCCACAGCAGTAAAATTAAAGCAAGGCTGAGACAACTAATCTGTGCCTAGTGATACAAACCAGACACATAATTATTTTGGATTTCATATTTCCTCCAAGGTTTGTAGACTTAGCCTGTTCCCATCCTGACTTTCACGAACGTCTTGTCACTTTTCTTCTGCCAAAGCCCCTTGCTGGGACCAGGCTGGAGCTACCCTGGTACCTGGCCTGGCGCCATGTTGGTATCGACTTTCTGATCCATCTTCTGACACACAGTATGCCACTGAGATATGAGAAAGCAGAACAGCTATTCATCAAACTCGGTTCTAGGTCTAGGCACCATAAGGAGTGGAGAGCACTGGGGTGTCAGAAAGACCCAGCTTCTCATCTAGGCTTCCAGTTTTACTCCCATAGTGACTTTGGACAAACTGTCTAAATCTCTGAGACCTCATCTGTGTCCTCATCTCCAAAATAATAGGAACTAAGCCAGGCACAGAGACTTTGGGCTTATTTTGAGATTAAGATAATGCGTTTGAAATTGCTTTGGAAATCTTAAACGATTACACAGATAGAGATATTATTATTACCACTCAGTAATGTAAAATACCTTGGTGAATTCATTGACTTTAGCACTAATGATACTCCGAGGCATTAATAAAAGTAATTCCTCTCCTTTGTCTCTTCCCCTAGCACCTTTCTAACACAAAGTGCTTCAGACATTAGAAAATGTGGCATAATGAAAACTGAGGGTTGGGGGCAGCCTAATGAAGAATTTAATAATGGCTGATTGATTTAGTGACAGAGGGGAAACTACTTGCTGTTGTGCTGCTCAGTGTGATGCCAAGATGCCAGTTTTTCCTTGTCAGGCTACAAGAAAGGGCTGGAGAGTAGGAAGGAAATGGCCTGTTTGTGATTTAAGTTGCTCTTTGCACTGATTGTAAGCTCTAGTAGGGGATGAGACGTTGTGAACCCCAGGAGAGAAGCATAGGCTAGGTAGCTCCCCAAAACCTTGTAAGGCCAGAGGCAGGAGAAGAAGCTTCCCTGCTCTTGATCACACTGGTACTAAATAGGAGAAATTTTTTTTTTTTTTTTACATATTATAGCAGCTTTGACTTCTTTCTAGAGCAATGGTCTACATAGTCCCAGTTGTACTGGTGTCATTATTTCATCCTCTCCAAGTTGATTTCAGGTTCAGGCTTTACCTAATGCTGCTTTGGGAAGCACAATCAGGAGTCAGGAGCTCCATTAATGTGCTAGTTTATTGTTTATGGCTTTCTTTCAACATAGGAGGGGAGAATAGCAATGGTAGAGCTACTATAATTGGGGTGTGAACCCCAAACATGAGCTTGTGAAATACTCATTGTAGTGACATTTAATTTGTAAAATACAACAGTTCAAAAATAGTTTCAAAGAGAATAATGAAAGTAGGATTCCTGAAGACAGAAAATTCATAAAATGCTCCATTTCTTTGGAAGATATTTTGTGGATTTTGGCAAGCTCTCATGTAATAATGTTCTGCTTAGGAATAACCTGCTGAGCTGCTAATGGTAGTAATGTGACACGTTTGACAACAGAGGATTGGAGTGTCAAGAGTGGTTTGTTTGTTTGTTTTTTTTAAAGTAGAGGGAAGGATTTTTTTTTTTAATTTATTTATTTTTGGCTGTGTTGGGTCTTCGTTTCGTGCGAGGGCTTTCTCTAGTTGCGGCAAGCGGGGGCCACTCTTCTTCGTCGCGTCCTCTCTTGTTGCGGGGCACAGGCTCCAGACGCGCAGGCTCAGTAGTTGTGGCTCACGGGCCTAGTTGCTCCGCGGCATGTAGGATCTTCCCAGACCAGGGCTCGAACCCCTGTCCCCTGCATTGGCAGGCATATTCTGAACCACTGTGCCACAAGGGAAGCCCCTCAAGAGTGGTTTTGACCTGCCTTTTGAATTCAGTTAGCTAGGATGTTTTTATGTTTCTTTTATTAAACTTATACATTAGTATAATTTATATAAAGATCACTTAATTCTCTTTTTGGAAGAAGATATTAAATTAAAAAACCATTGGTTAGATTTACTCTTGAAAACTTTGCAAACCTGCTTTTCTCTATTGACGATCCTGGGATTTGCCTTATTTCCTTTCCTTTGGAATAATGATATGTATATAAATTTCTCTCTTGATTTGACACAGTTTTGGAAAAACCAAACTTAAAATGTGTTAGTTAAAACAAATTGCCTCTTGTTTTCAGCCCTACTGGTGCCATGGTTTATTCTTAATACATACAGTGCATCATTCTTCCAAAGCCGATTTCAGATTCCGCTGTTTACTTTTACTTAAGGCTGTTTGGTATTAATGCTATTTGTCATTCTTATAGGAAATGTAAGAATGATCATAATGGGGGGAAGTTCTAAATTGGATTGTTCTAATTTTTAATTTTTTTAACTGTGATAATTATTATGAACTTCAGAAATTAAAGTGAATACTTTTTTAGAGGGGGTAGATCTAAATTTTAACCAGAACTATAGCCTTCCTGCTCCAACTTTCCAGTCTGTGTAGGTTTATAGGCTTTTGGTCACAATACTGTGTTAGGCCATTATGTTTAAAAAGGAGATGAGCCAGCCATGAAGTGACAGATAAATGTATTCAGTCATTCATATTTCACAGATTTAAAGACAAGTAAGAGAGCTCTACAAAAAATTTTACTCATGTGTTTATGTAGTATTTTGGGATGCCATAGCCTTAGGCCTATAAATACCCTGTATACTTTCCAGAGATTTAAAAATAATCTCTTGATCCTTGCCTTTCACAGTAGTAGTAAGCCATCTAAAGATTATCGTTAAGTTTTAAGTAAAATTTACAAGCAAATATTCTTTAGTTCTGATTATACCCTGCCTAGTGCCCTATGTCTGTGGTTACCATTACAATAAAAAGTGTGCTATGTGTGTATTCCAACCAACATTTACTGAACACATGCTATATACCTAGCATTGTGCAAATGCTTTCACCTGAATCATGTCTTTGACTTCCCTTCCCATACCCCCTCCTCCCACCTTGCCACTGCCAGTGAGATGCAGTGAGATAATCATAGATACTCTCATTTAAGGGAGCTAAGCCTCAGAATGATAAATCATTGACATGTCCAGGACCACACAGCTAATGAGGGACAGGAAGAGATTCCGTCTTGAAGTCTTCTGACACCACGCCCTTTGCTTGATTAATGCTGGGACCCTAAAGAGGTTTTATTCCAAACTACTGATTTTACAGATGAGGAAATGAGGCCCAGAGAAAGTGAGAAATTGCCTGAGGTTTCACTGTTAATTATTCCTTCCTTTCTGAACTACTACACTTTCTCCATTCGCCTCCAAATGTTTTTAGAAGTCAAAATAGAACTACTCCCTCACATGTGCCACAGTCTCATGCATCTTCCTGGTGAGCCCATCGCTTCCACTGAATCCCAATGATTTCCACTCCTCATCCACCCCCCTCCCCACACCACCTCTTCCCTGAGGTCAGGATTTCTTTCTCTCACTTTTCCCAGATACCTTCACCTGAATGTCTAAGCAGAAAAGTAAACTTGAAATGCAGGCTGCTAAAAATGGAAAATTGTTAACATCTTCCATGAATGTACTAATCCCTCTTGAAATGCTGGGATTCCCTCTTAGAATAATTATCTCATTTTCTTCTCAGCTCAGATTGCATTACCTCCTTCACTTCCTTGAACGTAGGATTGGTATGCTTTTGATTCTGGAATTTTCGATCTTGAGCTCTCTCCTGAGTTTGGAATTTACTTTTTCAAATGTTTACTTGATATATCTTTCTGGGTATACTACATGTTTCTCAAGTACAACGGATACTATTCCAAATTCCACATTTCCAGCCATCCTCAACTGTATCCTCTTTTTGCATTATTGATTTTGATGAAAGATTTTTACCATTTAATCAGAGTGAAGCTAGAATCTGTGTGTCATCTTATACTCTTCCCTCAATCTTAGCCCTCACATTTAATTAAGTATTCAATTTTAAAAAGTTTACCTCTAAAATACTTCTCAAATTTGGCTTCTTTTCTTCTTACTTCTGCTGCCTTCGTTGAGGCAGTGTCTTAATGTACAATTAGTGTCTTTGCACTCTAGTCTAGTTCCATTTTAGAAGAAAGTAAAGAGCATTTATTATGTTTTTACAGTGTGCCAGGCACTGTGCTAAGTTGCAAGGTAGAAAAAGATAAAGTCTTGACCCCTAAATTTGGATGGCCTATGTAATAACAGACAGGTACATTTTCCCTTTTATTTTCATTGATTTCCCTTTCTTTCTGTCCATCCCACCTTTCCTTTTTCTTTTCTTTTCTTTTATCTTTATGATATAAACTCAGTACAATTAAAATCTGTTGACACTTTCAATCATAACTGTTTACATATAGTGTTGTTTATTGATGAAACTCCTTCAAATCTCATTCTCAAATTTTCCACATGTGAAGATATGAAACGTCAGTACTGAGAGCATTCTTGAGCTATTTAAAAGTACCATGCCTAGTTTTTAGGGTTGTTGAAATGAGATTTTATAAACTCATAGGAAGGCCTAGAAGGAAAGGAAAAGGTTTTAAAATATGAAACAAATTGTAATGTGTTCAAAAGCATTGGAATTTGTTTTGGTAGAATGCATGTTAAATTCTAATATGTCCCCTGAGTATAGCGAATAAAGTAAACTTCATCTTAAAAGATTTTTAAACAAAATTATTTCCTTAAGATTCCTGATATATTTTAAAAGGGAATTTTTAGTATGCTTCTCAACTTTCTATAGCTTCTACAAAAGTGGTTGTCAGATTTAATGCAGCACTTTTCTGTTGCTGATAGGTACACGCTGGTGGATATTTTGCGTGCCATCTTACTTTCTTTAGAAGCCATGATTGAAGATCCTGAGCTTCAAGTGAATGGATTTGTTTTGATCATAGACTGGAGTAACTTCACCTTCAAGCAAGCCTCTAAACTTACACCAAGCATGCTGCGCTTGGCTATCGAAGGCCTTCAGGTAATGATTTACAAATTACCCAGTTTCTCAGTTTCCCATGTTTGGCTTATCCGTGATAGAACAACAGAAGATCTTACTTAAGGAATAATAAAAGCACATTTAAAAAACTAGTTTTCAAGCACAAACACTAAAACACTAACTGGACAAAGGATCATAGAAGAAAAGCTAGAAGATGTGGGCCTTTTACTGAATGGAAGCTTGTGATACTTGGCACTAAGCCCTCACTATGTCTAAACATAAGTGCCAGTGATGATCTGGGATTTTTAGCTTGATAATCAGAACAAGCAACATCTTCTGGATTTTAATTATTAGCTATCTAGGCTTTTGTTTGTTTGTTTTTCTTTCCTTTTCTGTGTATAGTTGTTAATTAGCTAAATGTTTGCTTCATTGTTCCATTTAGTTGCCCAACAACTGTTGGAAAGCCAATCAAGCATATGTTTTTTGGTATCTAGGATATGGAATCACTGTTTTGAATTACTTCTTTAGACTTAATTGGGGTTTTTTTGCTCTTTTTTTTTTTTTTTTTTTTTATTGTGGAAGGGCCATGAGGTGGAGTTGACAGAGGAATGGTGCATCTTCCAATGAATGACATTTAACTGGTTGGGAATTATAAAATGGAAAATCAGTTATTATTTAGTGGCATGTTATAAACCTAATATCGACGATTTCTTTTTAAGTTTTAAGGTGTCTTTTTTCTGCTCTCTGCTTTGCTTTATGCTACTTTATATATAATGTTTATGGAATAAAATTTAAATTCTTAAAAAGATTTGTAAATTAATTCTTAAGTGATGTTATTCAGTATTTATTCTCAGTATGTTCAACTTGCTTTTTAGAAGTTTGCAGCAGTTAGTTTTTGTAACATTTATCACTGAAAATATCACAAAATAACTAATTTTATTGTTGTCATTCATTAGTCCAGGATGCTAGATTTTTTTTTTTTTAAGTAGAACAACCAGAATTATCTAGATCTCTGCTTCACAGTAATTTCTGACTGTGTCTATAGGCACCTAAATTGAAAGATGACGGCCTGCTAAAAAAAGGTCACTTCTCCAAGTAGCAGGACATCTTAACCAAATTGAATTCACAGTTTGGGTTTTGCCTCTGGAGTGAATAAGACACACTGATCCTTTTCTCTGATAGGCTTTCCCTGATGCAGATTTCCTGACTTGCTCTTGGTGAGTCAGCCTTGCTCCTACCTTATCTTGAACTACACTTTCTTTTTAACTCCATAGAGACAGTTAATCAGAGTTGGGAGGGCATGGGGAAACACAGTGTTTGGAAATGTGTGTATCATTTAGAATCAGTCCTAATTCTGCCCTCCTGCCATCAGCATGTAAAGTGTTCTTCACTTTATAGAGAAAATTGGTTACCACCAACCATATTACTTAACACAGAATGGTAACCTAGCCTTTTATAATCGTGATCCCAATTTTACTGGCATGAGGGGTCGTCTAGGCCTTCAGCATATGAAGAGCTGGAGAACTCATATTATTTCCAAAAAAATTGGAAAAAACAAACACCTCAAGAATAGACTCAATATCTTGCTGTTTGCTAATTTACACACTTTATGGAGTCATTTAATAGTAATATGATAAGTCCTCGGTGGAGGAAAAAACTGACCACTTGGACATGTTGGGGAACTTCCTCATTACCCATGGCTCCGATCAGGACTTTTTTAAGTGCTGAGGGTCAGCCCAACAGGAGCTACAGCCAGATTAAAGCTCTGTGCTTGTGTTAAAGAGGGGAATGGTCCCCCTCCCTGCAGGGACCTCTGCTGAACTGCCTTGTCTCTATTCCCCACCACGGTCCCAAGCCCCTTTCCTCGCTCCCAGGACCCAGACTGAGTAAGCAGGGTTGATTCCTCCTCGTTGCCCATCGGGAAGCCACTTAAAAGAAGGGAGCTCCTCCTGGGAATAAATTTGACACGTTACTAACTTTTAAACTCATTTTTTCTGTAGTTCAAATTAATTTTTAAATGCTCTATATCCATGTCTATATCTGTGTCTATGCCTATATCGATATCTATAAACAATGGTGATTCTGAATAGGAATATAAGATGTGCTAAAAATGTTCCATTGTGACAGGTGTGATTTCATACTTACTTTCATACTGAAGTAACCTTTTCTGACTTTTCTAATGAAGACTCTTTTATTTTGCACTTACTATGTGAGAAATATTATTGTGTATTGATATGTTTCACGCAGAGCATGAATAAACTTTATTTTTTGAGATTAACAGGAAACCATAAAGCGTTTGAAGTAAAGACACATATGCGCAATTTTAGATTGTTAAACACAACTACCGCCATCACTAAGACCACCACCACAATAATAAACCCCTTCCAATTAACCCAGTCAGGGAAATTAAGAGGTGAGAATATTTTTAATAACTCAGTGATAATTTATATCACGCTATCATTCTGCTATAATATGTTACTTTTATTTAGGCAAACAAAAAAATATCCTAGGGGATTAAACAAAAAGTAAGGAAAGCTACCAGTGGGTCTAGTGCCAGGGAGGAAACTTAATTTAATGATGTGTATTATTAAGGGACGTAACTGTGTTTTGAAGAGGGCCCATCTCTCTTCCTTTATACAGAGGTGACTGTATAACCTGTCTACCTGCATACACCAATCCCCTTTTTCCTCAAGTATTTTAAGTGACCCAGCTAGAGATAGCACCTTATACTTTGGATAAAAACACAGAGACCATTGCTGTAAGATCCACCTGTGATCACAGTAGAAGGCCAACAGAGAGACACTGTTGAAGGATGCAAATGGGCTATAGCGGCAGACAGACCTGGGTTTGGATAGCAGCCCTGCCACATATCAAATATTTGGGCAAATTACTTAACTTGTTTGGCTGTCAGTCTATTCATTTATACTAATTTTAAAGTATTACATTAGAAATAATACACCTTGTACTTAGCAGGTGATATTAATGATCAAAGTAATTGATGTGGGTAAGCTCATTTTTCAAGTGGCATTTTTTTTGGATGTGTGCTGGTTTTCTCACAATTCAGTGACTACCTAGGCTGTGAAGACTTAAAGATGATTGACTTTGGGAATCTGAAAAATATCATATTTTGCTTTTAGTGCTCATACTATAGATACACAGATTCCATTTTTAAAAAATCACTTCACTTTCTGGTTAAACAGCATCTAGATATTTTCATGTTAGATGCCAAATAATATATTTTTTTCTTGTTGGAAGCCAAACAAAAAATGAGATTTTTTTCACCTGGTGAAAATTAATCTTTGTTTCTTTTGGGAGAAACTCCAGGCACAGTTGGAAAGGTGGTGATTGTGGAGATAGCTTTGGCCTTGAGGGAGGAGCAAGAGTTTGCTAAGGGAATAAGGACAGGAAGGGCATTTTGGGCAGGGAAACTTTGGGGGAGGTGACTTGAACAAACAGACAGCTATAAAGCATTGAAAGTATGTGATAAATCATTTTTGATATGGCTAGAGTGAGAAATGAATTGAAACAAATGACCAGAGGTGATCTGGGAAAGGCAGGCTGAGACCTGGCCCTATGGGCTGGAGGAAGGCATGCTGTGTGGTTTGACCTGTGTACTCCAGACATGGGGACACTTGGGACAGGAAAGTGACCTGGTCACTCTTCTTCTTTGGAAAGATCTGCTGGGTAGAAGAATTGACTTGGATCAAAGGAGAGTGGTTAGATATAGAGGACACCCAGACTACCCTGGAGGTACTTATATTGATCCCATTTTGTAGGACAGATAATGAAACTTCAGGGAGTTTAAAGACACTTACCTGAATTTTCTCAACTGACCTCAAGGCTTGAGTCCAGGTTGTCTGATTCCAAAGAATGAATGTCTTCCCTGAATCTTGTTGTTTCTGGTTTTTTGTTAATTAAAAAAATTATACAATTTTTTTTTTTTAGAAATTCACGTTCTTTATTTATTTATTTATTTATTTTTGGCTGTGTTGAGTCTTAGTTTCTGTGCGAGGGCTTTCTCTAGTTGTGGCAAGTGGGGACCACTCTTCATCGCGGTGCACGGGCCTCTCACCATCGCGGCCTCTCTTGTTGCGGAGCACAGGCTCCAGATGCGCAGGCTCAGTAATTGTGGCTCATGGGCCCAGTTGCTCCGTGGCATGTGGGATCTTCCCAGACCAGGGCTCGAACCCGTGTCCCCTGCATTGGCAGGCAGATTCTCAACCACTGCGCCACCAGGGAAGCCCAAAAATTATACAATTTTAAAGGTTACTTTCCATTTACAGTTATTACAAAATACTGGCTATACTCCCCGTGTTGTACAATGCATCCTTGAGCCTATTTTACATCCAATAGTTTGTGCCTCCCATGCCCCCTTGTTGTTTCTGTTGTTTCCAGGGCTGTGCCTAAGAAAAAATGGGTAACCTCAGGTTAAAGTAACTTTCCTCCCCCATGCCCAAAATCCTCACATTTCAATCCAGGTGAAATTTCTTTGTTGGGATAGTACAGTACTAAAATAGTCACAAATGGCTGACCTTGCACTTTTTTGGACACCAAGTGTCAGAACCATTTTCTTCTTCCCAGTGAGTGGTCTCTTTGAGTGACTACCAACCTCCCAGTTCCCTGTGATGAAGGACAAGGGCAAGGCACTTTTCTGCTAGCCAAAGAGAACTTTTATCCTCACAACCACAAGTTGGTAAGCCACTCATTATACCAATCCAAGGCAATTCTGTACACTTTCTCTTTGCAGAATCTTCAAACATTTTTTTTTAAATGAAAGGCATAAAAGATTTTTTACCAACACAATGCGGCTCCTTGACAGATAAGAGGCAACATCAGATATTTTCTGTGGAAATAAAGTATTCATTCTTAGTCGGAAGGAAAAGAGAAAGAGAAAATTGTCTTGCACCTTACAAGAATGTAATTGATTAGGGTAGTAACAGGAAGCATTTTAGAAAATCAATACAAGATTAAGTGGATGTGACTTGTTGACTCTAAGATATCTGCCTGGGAAGCCAATTAAAACATGAAATGTTTGGAAATACCTGGAACAGCTTAGACTGAATTTATAACGAAGCAGTATGCTTTTAATATTTTTTGGTTGCTGTTGCTCTGTTTTAATATTTTTCTTATAAAATATTACCATTCTTAAAACTCTTTGGTAGTGAAAAACTCAAACTCTCTTATGAATCCAGAATCTCTTATTTGTGATTTTTTAAAACATATCCTGACCCTACCTCTGTTGTTTGTTGCCCTTTGGATGTATTTACCTGTTATTCCCCCTTAGCTCTGTTCTGCTGAGTCTCTGTGCTGTTGCTTTCACAATTTCACAGGAATCCCCAAACTCCATCTGCTGAAAAGTACATAATGTAGTCAAGAGGTAGCTTGCTGACAAGGGGTTTGGCTGTAACAAAGAATTGAATAGCTCTTTGAATTGCTACCTAAGACTCAGATGTAGGGCCATCACAAAGTGCCTAAATCAGTGCCAGATATTGTAAGAGCCCTTAATAAATAGGACTTGTGAAAGAATAAAGAATATGTAATCAATTCACAGTACTTAATGCTGGCCCTTTCTTTTGACTCAAAGGTCCAGTGTTACTGCTGTTACACCAATCTGCTAGCTCTGAGAGCTCTGGTCATTCATGTGGAAGGCAGAAAGTGCTGCCACTACAAATTCTGGCTCTGACTGTTTGGAAGCCCAGTGCTACCTAGGGGATCTTGCCAAAAACAAAGGCCATGCTAATGACTTGGAATATCCCTGTCCAGGGCTAGCGGGTGAGGAGCGCCATTAACTTCAGTCTAGCGTTAGCTTATTCAGTCTTCCCGATCTTACCCACAGTTCCTGCTAGCTTTGAAATTGCACATGTGTGTGTACGTGCGTGTGTGTGTGTGTGTGTGTGTGTGTGTGTGTGTATGTAGGACAGTTATGGGAGAACATTAAAAAGGAAGTCAGTGAGATATTGAGCAAATTAGGCTTTCATAATAAGACAAAAGGACTCTGCTTTGCAACAGTGTTTTTTGCAATGGTTGTTAACCTACCAATAGTTTTCAGGCTTATAATGCTTCTGGCAATAGCAGAAACCTCTTTCATGCAAGCTGCCTTGTAAATTTAAGGCAGCATGATGGTGCATTGATGGTAGAGGTCTGAAACAATACCTGTCTTTTTGAAAATGAACACACGGACTCATGAACTGTATTTATTCAGACAGCCTAGAGGTGGGAGCATTTATTTCCACATTTTGTATGCACAGTCAGAACCATGTTGAGAAACAGTGACAAGGGCAGTGTGTAAAAAAAAAAGTGACATTTTGTTCATCACACGCATAGCTGTCTGAGCTAAGTGTGCTTCCTTTCAGTTGTTTCTTAACCTAAAACAAAATGAGTGAAAACCCTAAAGTTTCTTGATTTCATGGTATGAGAATGTGGCTTGGCTGAGAGGTTTAGTCCCCAGAAGTAGGACGTTGGAAGTCTTTTTAAAATCTGACAATAGACATGTAAAAGCTATATATAATATTCAGTTCAGCAAGCAGGCTAAGGATTATATAAACTTTGCTAACAGGCCAGGTTAATTCTGCATATATATGTACATATATACGCATACACATAACACATACATGTACCTACATACATGTGTATGTGCATATATCTCACTATTTTTTCTTGCATTAAAATTGCTTTTTTTTTTTTGATTAGCAGCTAAATCCATTTAAAATGTCTAGTTATAGGAAGTAGCTGTCAACCTTGAAAAAAAAATAAAGAGATGAGTGCTCTAGGCTTACTTAACATACACTTATTGAATTAAAGTAAGGAGTATCAGTAATTATCCATACAATTTAATACCTGTACACTTTCAACCACTGAAAAGGAGACTAGCTATCATTTTTCTTCTAATAGCCAAATAATTTAAGCAACAAAAGGGAAGGAAGCAAATAATCTTTCTGTTTGAGTCATTGAGATAATGATAAATGGATAGAAAGTAACTACCTATAATGAAAAACTGAACAGCCATATGAGCTATTCTACATTTCATTTTATTGGCTATGTTAAGACAAGTCCTTAACTGGAGAACAAAAAAGATGAGTAACTGCAAGTTCTCTCTTATTCTTTTTATTAGCAATGTAAATGCATCTTGATATATTCTTCTCTCCCAGTAGAACTTCATTTTTTTCACTCTCTTCAAATCAAAATGGCAAAATGTGAACATTCATTTATCTTAAAAAAATTAGTTTAGATACAACCTTAAAAAAGAAAGGAATCCTGCTGTTTGCAACAATATGGATGAACCTTGAGGACATTATGCTAAGTGAAGTAAGCCAGGCACTGAAAGACAAGTACTGCATGATCTCACTTACATGTGGGATCTAAAAAGTCAAATTCATAGTAACAGGGAGGAGAATGGTGGTTACCAGGGGTCGGGAGGTTGGGGAAATGGGGAGATGCTGGTCAAAGGGTACAACATTTCAGTTATAAGATGAATAAATCCTGGAGACCTAATGGACAGAATGGTGACTATAGTTAATAATAATGTGTTGTATACTTAAAATTTGCTAGGAGAGTAGATCTCAACTGTTTTTACCACACACACATAAAAAAAGGTAATTATGTGAGGTGATAGATATGTTAGTTAGCCTGATTGTGGCAATTATTTTACAATGTATGTGTATACCAAAATATCATGCTGTATACCTTAAATATATCCAATTTTGGTCAATCATGCCTTGATAAAACTGGAAAAAATTAGTTTAAGACCCCAGTGCTATCAGATTTTCCTACAGATGTTGATAAAACTGACATGCTTATCTTTCAAATGTTTAGTCATTTCACCTTCATAAATGTAACCTCCTGGACATCTAAATCAAAATCTTTTGAAATCTCAAATTAAGGTGTCATTTTTGTTTTCTTAAGTTTTAAAATTCTGGTACCATATTGCCAGAATCTTGGAGGTGAGTGATTCTTCTGTCCCATCCATGAGTAGCACTCTTGTTATATTCTCTTAAGATTGATCTGTAAATTAAAATACTCTTTATTCTTCATTTTAACTATTCTGATGATTTGTTTTTAATGGGCTTAATTTTCTTCATATCAGCAATTGGAGAAGTCACAATAAACTCATAAGAGGAATGCCCCCTTGTATTAATCCTGGGCTTCTATTTGATGCACAATTAAAAATAGTGTGTTTCTATGGCTTGAGGTCAACTGCAGTTTGAAAGGCCTCAGTCAGTTGGAATTTTAAGATGTGGGTGAGTGTGAGGTAGTTATATAAGGTAATGATAGCTGCTGTAACAAACAAATGAAAATGTGTGCATTTGCTCAACCATCTCACGGTGAAATCAAATAGGGTGCTTTGATCAAGCTTTGGTGCTTCTCCTAGCGAGTCAGTAACCCATGTTCCTTCCACTTTGTTGCCCTGCCGTTTTCTATGTGTGGCTTCCCGGGTCACTTTGGTCAGTTTCATTGCATTTCCCTATAAGGTGAAAAAGCATGGAGGATCACATATGATACATGTCTATGGGCCAAACCTGCAAACAGTGTACATTGTTTATTTGAATTTGAATTCTGTTGGCTAGAAAACTCAGTCAAGTCGACACCCATAACTATAAAGGAGATGAAGAAATGTAGTCTGTGATTCTAGGAAGAAGAGGAATGGTGGACACCTCGTCTTCTCCTTCACAATGCTGATTGCCTAAAATACCTATGATGACTCTTCTATCAGCTCTTTATAGCATGTTTGCTTATGTTCTCTGAAAGGAAGAGGTGATAATTAGACAGTGTTTCAAGAAAGTTTTATTCCAACATTTAAGCACAAAGAAATAAATGCAGTTTTCCTACAATCCATTCTGTGTACTTATTGCAATCTCTGTACCCGACTAGTTTGCCTAGGTAGGGGTGCTGGCAATTTCTATGTACGTGGGTCACTATAGCTATATCCCCATAACAAAGGTAACACAGCTGTGATTCAATCAGTTCAGCGCTCCTAAGATCCCGATTTTAAAAGGAGAAAAATAGTAAATCATTCTTCTAGCGTCTTAAGACTACATGTAAGACGTAGTCTTAAATAGTGATATTTTTGTTGCTTTACCTTGAAAGTTAGAAATCCTCTGAATTGGGGATTTAATTTTCGTAAAATGAGAATATGACTTTTAAAAAAATTCGAGATTACCTACCTTGAGAAACTCCCCAAAAAAGAATACTAGCTGCTGAAACACTGAAAGGATTTCACTGTAGTCTTGTTGCATAGGCTTAAAGACTGAAATCAATGTCAAATTTTAGGATGTAGAGTCCACCAGCTTTCACCATTTTGTCAATATCTATCAAGTGCTTTAAAAACCAGTTGAAGTTTTACTTATTGTTTAGTCATCTAGTGAAAACATGCAAAAAGTCAATATAATTTTAGTACATAAATTAAGAAAGTAAAAGTTATACTATCAGTACCTAGTTTTTCAATCATATTGTGTACTATAAGGAATCCACTTTCCTCTTGAAGGTATTCTAGGAGCTCTTTATTTCCTGTTATGACTTTTTCCTCTTGTTTATTAGGTCTGTATTAGAGCTGTCATTATAGAAAACTTTCAAATTTCATTCTTGTGTAATATTTGCTGTGTCTTAGATTTCCTTTCCTCAAGTCCTTGAATTCTTTTCTCTCTTTTTTGTTTTGTTTACATATATATATATATATTTTTTTTTTTTTTCCACCTGAAGGAGTACGAGGGAGGTAAAGTTGCAGAACACTTGCATTCTCTAAAGTGTGTTTATTTTTTCACATCGGTTAATAGTTTTGTCTAGATATATAAATATAGATTCAAAATAATTTCCCTCAGTACTTTGAAATCATTATTTTATAGTTGTTAGGCATCCATTATTTCTGATAAGAAGCCTGGATTCAGACAAATTTTTGTTACTTTGTAGGTACCTGTAAAAGATTTTAGGATCTTTTTTCATCTTTGGCTTTTTTTTTTTTTTTTTTTTTTTTTTATTTTTTAATTCACCAGTTTGTTGTTTTGTTTTTTTTTTTTTAATTAATTAATTTATTTATTTATGGCTGTGTTGGGTCTTCGTTTCTGTGCGAGGGCTTTCTCTAGTTGTGGCAAGTGGGGGCCACTCTTCATCGCGGTGCGCAGGCCTCTCACTATCGCGGCCTCTCTTGTTGCGGAGCACAGGCTCCAGACGCGCAGGCTCAGTAGTTGTGGCTCACGGGCCTAGTTGCTCCGCGGCATGTGGGATCTTCCCGGACCAGGGCTCGAACCCGTGTCCCCTGCATTGGCAGGCAGATTCTCAACCACTGCGCCACCAGGGAAGCCCTCATCTTTGGCTTTTACAAGCATGCATCTGGGAGCAGATCTTCTTGTGTCTACCACACCTTAATGAATCCTTCAGTTAGAAACAGAAACATTTTTGTTATTCTTTCCTTTCAATTTTTCTCTGATCCCTTTTCTGGTATTACTATCGCGTGGACATTGTATCTGTGGTCTTAATCCTCTGTGTATCATAATGTTTCTGGATCACATGTTTTTTAATTAAACTTTTCAGTTTTATTTTGAAATTAATGTAGATTCACGTGCAGTTGTAAGAAACAATGCAGAGAGATCTCATATATGTTTTCCTCAATGGTAACATCTTGCAAAAATATCGTGCAATCTCACAACCAGGATACTAACATTGATATAATAGGGATGAAACTCCTGGCTACGTACTCAGTCTTCTCTTACATGACCCTGGTGGGGGCTGGGATACCTCATCACAGCTTGATGAGGGTGCTTTCATCCTTAACTGGTGTGGGTGAGAGTGAGGTCACATGTTTTTGTTTTTGTTTTTTTCTTTTCCTCTAGTGCTTGGCTGGAGTAGAGTAGTTATTGCCTAAAAATTTTGTGTGTTGCTAGTATGCGTCTTTCCTGGTCCTTTGGCCAGTGAGAGCAAGCTTTAGTTAGGGCTCTTTTGTCTGTGCCCGTTTCCAGTTGCCAGTTTCCTGAGCTATAAATCGGGGATACCTGAGGCAAAATCAAGCCCAGGGAATGTGCCAGTATTTTATTCTTTGGGTCCCAAAGTCTCTAGCTGGTCTGCCTTTTTCTTTTCACCATTTATAGTCTTCTTATGTTTGTTTTATGTATACTGCCCAAGTTTTTTAGTTATACTTAATGAGAAGAATAGGGAAAAGTATGATTTGATTATTCTGTCTTTCTGGAAGTGGAAGTTAGAACCACATGTATTTTTCATCTTCTAAAATTTTATCAAATATCTGCTTTAATAAAGTTACTCTGCCTCATTTAGTTTTCAGTGTTGTTGTAAATTTATTATAGTTTGTACTGTTTACTGTCATTTAAATTTGTGGAGGAAGGTGAGGAAATTGTGCTTATTCAGTCTGCCTTATTGACTTGGAAGCTCCTTAACTCCTTAAAGCCAACCATTTTCTAGTTTATGACCACAAGACGATAGAAATGAGGGTCATGAGCCATCATTTTTATCTATAGATAATGATCTAAGGGAGAAATTCTTCTTCTTTTATGTAGTAATAGTTTTATTATTATGTTCTTTAAATCCCCAGAGATATTTTTCTAGGATTAAATATGGAGTAAATTTATTTCCAAAAACCCAAAAATATTCCAAGAGATATACCCATAATTCTTTGCAAATCATTATGAACTAAGACTCTAAAGCTTAGAAAACCAGGTTTATTTTCAAGTAAGATGAAATTCAGGCAGATAGGCAATTTTATCACTTGGTTTTAAAAGAAAACCTCAAAAAGATGCTACTAGTCAGACCATTGTCTCTCCTAAGATGGCTAAGAAAAGCACATTCTACCCCACATAAGACAATGATGGGTTGCAGCAGAACTGGTAAACAAGCTACATTTAGTGGTATTTGAGGCCTACTGTCTCAACAGGGAGTAGATAATCAGCATCATAATGGGTTACTACTATATGCTAAACTTAGAGCTATAATTTATTCAGTGAAAGGAGGGTAAACCACTCTGCTGTAAATCATAACAGGCTGTTTTCTAGTTTCATAGATATTTGGATCTGGAAAGTGCCTTAACTCAGAAAAGAGCTAATGTGACTTCAATGTTGCATAGAAACCATCAAAGTAGGCTTAGGCTGAATTGAGCAGCACCACGGAGAGCTCCCAGAAAGTCCATTGCTGAGCTTTGTCTTTTCCTCTTTGCAGTTCTGGTTTTCTCTTGTCATCACTGCCTTTACAGTAAGCCCCTCTACCTCTTAGAATAGGTCACAGTACTCACAGAAGTAGAGGTTTCCTTCATTTTCCCTGAGTCTCATAGTTTCTATGTTTGAGTCAAGGCTACATTTTTCA
The DNA here is from genome assembly GCF_028023285.1 of Balaenoptera ricei. NCBI lineage: Eukaryota > Metazoa > Chordata > Mammalia > Artiodactyla > Balaenopteridae > Balaenoptera > Balaenoptera ricei. The sequence goes on along the minus strand of NC_082650.1, from coordinate 39,405,932 downwards.
CGTGGTCCAAGGTTTTCCTTTTAAGGCTTTCCCTTTATTATTTAGCTCCTGTTTTTTTGGAATTGTTTACTGGAAACTCATGTATCGGCATTGGAATTAGAACTATCGCCTCTCTTTCCTTTATTCTTGGAATCTTCCCATAAGTTATTTATATCCTAATTTTAAAAACACAAAAACATTCCTAAGTTGGATAGAGGGTAAGAGAAATGACACTGTGACTTGTGTTTCATCATAAGGTCATGTAAGGAGGAAGGAGATTGTCTTCTTTCACCCACGAAAACTGCTAGGAAAGTCATGGTTTGATTATATGCTTTCTTCATAAAGAGGTATTTGGACAAAAATTATATAGGATATAGTTGAAAGCAGAATTGTCTCTCCCCTGACAAGTGCTAGAATAGGTCAGACTTTAGAAGCAAGCATTCCTGGGCTTAAGTCTTGTCTCAGCCACATCCAGATTTCAACTTTAGATAGACTACTTAACTGATCGCGGTCATTGTTACCGCATATAAAATGGGAGTGATACCTTCCACCTGGTGTTATTTTGAGGATTAAACAAGATAACAATATGAAAGAGATTGGCATGATACCTAGTCAGAGAAGTCACTTGGTTACTGTCAGTCCTGCCCATGCACTTCTTCCCTGCCCCATGCTGGAGAAGATAATATAAATAAACTATGTAACAAGAAGATTACGTCTTTAGAACAAAATACAGTGGTTATATAATATAATTAATCAACCTAACTTGGCAGATCATGCAAAACTCACCAACTAAAATTAGGTGGGAAGAAAGTCTCCCACCCCCTTTTTCTGAAAATAATGCATCTTTTAAGAAATTAAGTGGGTAATTTTCTCTTTGAAGTTTATAGTCACTACATTTGTTCTTCCAAGTTCTAAGATAATGGTTAAATGTGATTATAAAAAGTATTGTGATTTATAACATGTGGAACTCATTGCTTTGTTCCTAGGATGTAAGACTTTGGGGATTTTCACTCTTGGGAATATCACAAATATTTTCTGTTGAAATACATGAAGAGACTTGTATTTACATGATTAATATACATATCTCTCCTCACTGTTTTCAACTAGATGAAAACTTCCTCAATGGCAAGATTACAGTTCCGCTAAATAACTCACCAATTGGCTGGCAAGGAGGATCATATCATTGGTCCTGGGTGGACTAAAAACATGTTATAGACCTGCAATTCTTAAAACTTTCATAGTGGTGAAATAGGGTGGGATACTCATGGGAGAACATACACTGGAGAGTGCAATATCTAAGACATGTGAAAGCTGCAGGGGAAGTCGTAATCAAAAGGACTATGGTAAAGAGACCTGGTACATTAGAGAAACTCAGTGAAAGGATTTCCTGAACAATGGGGATGACAGGATTCAGAAATACTGCTGGCTAGGTGATGGCATTTAAACACCAGAAGTATGTTGGGTGCAGTTATTATAATGAGTGGCAAGGTCAGAGTGGCAATCATAAGGGCCTCGCCCTAAGGGAGCTATGGATATGGTTATTAAACATGGTGTTCCTATGGGAAAGAAAGATAGGAAGACAATAAATGTTGCTTAAAATATTAAATGAAAAAAAAGAGAAAAGGAATGAAGGCAGCTATCCAAATATAAAGTTAGAATATTATGCCTAGTTTCCTGACCTGAGATAGTTCTCAGACTCAGAATCCATGAGCTGAAGGAGAATATAGATCCTTGTGAGAAAGAACCCTGCAGCACCAGGATGTTTCTATGATGGATGATCTTTCAACTGCTAGGAGTAATGTTTGCAAAGAGTTTGTGATAATATGGGCAATGATTATTAATAGTCTTAAGTGTGTGTGATAGAAACGAATGTATGAAAATATGATCACATTTATGTTGATAATATGTTAAACAAAGAGGAGAAGAAAATGCACTGGAATGTAAGCAATGATTATATGAGAGTTGTAGGACTGTGGAGAAATTTTCCTTTTCCTACTTTCTGCATTTTACACATTTTACCATTGGGAACATAGTATTTTTATCATAAAACTTTTATTTCAAGTAGTCATGATATACAGTAGAAAATAAAGCAAATTATTTAACAAATAAGTATACAATGTGCCGTGTTAAAAAGGTTAGCTTCTATTTTAAAGTGATATTAACATAGTCTGATGAGAAAATTAATAGAATCAGGCAGCTGCAGCTGCTCATCTTAAGAAAATTATGCAGTGCTAACACATATAGCTGTGATGGGTCACATTTGGGAACCACAAAGGAAATTTACAGTAAGACCTAGGAAAACAGAGTCAGTGGAAATGTAAATATGCTTCGGAGTTAAAGATCAGACATGCTTTAAAAAGCCTGTTTTATGAAGCTACCAGGCTGATATATAATCCAAAATATTATGCTAATATACCAGGTATGAACTAACCAGTGTTTGGTAGGAGAAAAGAAGGAAGTTGAATTGTTAAACAGCCATCAATAAGCCCCATTTAAAAACATTTTTATGCAAATCTGAATAAGATAGCCATCGATGAATTAAGTAAAAGACAGAAAGTGGACATAAATTACACCTTATAAAGACAATCATGCTTTTAAACAGTACATCTTATTTCTGCCTACCAGTCATATCCTTATATTATTAAAATTGGTTCTATAAATGGCAAAATAAATTTTTACAGACAGAAATTGTTTAATAGTTCAGAAGAAGGAGTTGTGGTGTGTGGACTAAAATGCTATAAATGTTTTATGTAAGAGTTAAAGATTGAGCATGTCTTCAAAGATGACATGATTTGGTATATAGAGACGCATAGGGAGGGAAACAGTGCAGCTAAGTATAGAGCGAAAATTCATACATTGCATTTTGGATATGTTATAAGTCTAGGCAGTCTCATGTGACGAGTTGATGTAAGGTAGGCAAGAAAGATACACTGGAGAAATCTGATAGGTTGAGGTCAAAGTGGGATGGACTTTGAATTTAAACTGTATTTTATGAAGACTGGAGAATCAATGAGTATTTTAAGTCAGAGAACAAATCATGGAAAATGGCCAATTGAAAAACTAATGTGATGTAATTCATTTGTTCATGACTTCAGCCCACCAATATCTATTGAGTGGGATGATCTTAAAGAAAAAAGTTGGAAAAGTGGGAATTTACGAGACAATTTTATAGCAATCCAGCCCAGAGATGCTGAAAGTCCGCATTAGTTCAGGCCAAGTGATATGAAAAAGAAGGGGAGGGTACTTTTGTCTGTGTCCTTTCCGATTCACATTTTTTTCCTATCCTCCTTTAAATCTGTGTTACCTCTCACCTTTGTTATCTCCAAAGATAAATCAGTGGCCCTGCCTCCAACTGGACCCTGTCCAGTTCCTCCTCAACATGGACGTGGTAATCACAGTTGTCTTTCTAAAACATGATCTAGTCACCAGACACTCTCCCCCAGCCCATGTCTTTGCTCACAATGGTCTCTTTGAACAGACAACAAGTAAGGGTTTTGGCATGGTCCATAGACCCGGAGCTTGTCAGGCTTACCTTAAATGAAATAAACCAGAGGTTTTGACGAGACAGCGGTTTGAGACCTGAATTAGAATTCCATCTGGTTTGCAGGGCAGAAATAGAGACACAGATGTAGAGAACAAACATATGGACACTAAGGGGGGAAAGTGGCAGGGGTAGGGGGTGGTGGGATGAACTGGGAGACTGGGATAGACGTGTATACACTAATATGTATAAAATGGATGACTAATAAGAACCTGCTGTATAAAAAATAAATAAAATAAAATTCAAAAAAAAAGATACTCTTAAAAAATTACATTAGTTGTTACTCATGGTAAAGCCTTTGTGGAAAAGATTTTCTTGAAAAGGTTTATACTTTCATTTGCTCAAGATCTGATGATAAATTGTATTTATGATATTGAATGTACAAAAAAGCGCATTCTGTTTTATAAGACTTTTTAATGAATTAATTTTCTTCTAAAATCTGATCAAATGTTGGTAAATTATAAACAACTATTCACATATTTTAAATATTTAAGGGTTACAGATTCATGACTAGATTCTTCTTTTTCCTGTAGACTTTCTAGACTAATACTAAGTACAAGTGAATGGAAAACCAAGTATTAAAATAACAGAGAGCAACCTAATGTGATCTTTCGTATCTAATTAGGATGCTATTTCTTGGCATTTTATGTCATTCTGTATTGGGCTCTTGACCATTCTATATAGATCTAAATTAGTTTCAGCAGGTACACAACACAGGAGCACATTCTATGTCAGATGCTGTCATGAAAAGCTTAGCGTAGACGTGGCTAGAACCTTTAGAATCTTAGCATTTGAAGGAAACGTAGAAGTCACACAAGCCATCTTATGTAAGAATTACTTCTGTGGTAGTCTTAAGAGATGATTCTGCAGCTTCCGTTTATACACAATCTGAGCCTGCTAGCACAGCACCTCAAAAGGCAGTCCTTTCCATCTCTGAGTTTGGCAACAAAGCTCTTTCTTAAATTCAGCTAAAATCTGCTTCTGAATCTTGCACCCATTGGTCCTTATACCAACTCATGAAGACAGGATCAATGTTACTGCACCTAGTACCTGGCCCTTTACATAACAATATTTCAAAAACATAGAGTGCTGTCCGTTTGCACATTTGGAGCTATCTGATATTTTTTATTTTATGATTTTCTTCTCCAAATACCAATGGCCTGTTCCTCCATCCTTTCTCTCATGACCAAGTTTCTAAATAGTGTATCATTCTAGTTTCCTTCTTCTAAATTCAAAACATTTTTTTTTCCAGTTTATCCCCAAGTAAAAAAATAATTACTCCACATGTGTTTGGATCAGTGTGGCAAATATTTCCCACCATTAGTAAAGTATATTATTAAATAGTATATTATTAAATAGCCAAAGATGATGTTAACTTAAAATCGCAAATGCTCTGTAAAAGTGCAAATAACATACTAAAGAGGGAGAAAGGAAAGGGCAGTTATATTTTACTTAAGGAAAGGATTAAGAAAAAAGGTATCCGTAGAAGGCCCTGGAAGGATTTTGAGAGAAGGGAAATGCATCGTTAAAAGCATTACATGCTGAGGGACAGTTAGGGGAAAAAACAGAGATGAATATGTACATGATGTACATGATGGGTATTAGCAAGTAGATTAATTTAGTTGTATATTAGCATTCATGAAAAAGTAAAGTAGGAAATAAGGTTGCAAAAGTTAATTGATACCAATAGTATAAGGTCATGAATGCTACTCTAGAGTTCAAATTTTTTTCTGTGGGTGATCAGTCAAGTTTTTGACTTGACAGGAAAAGTATATTTTAATAGAAAGTCTAGTGGACCTGTTATAAAGGACCTGTTATCAAGTTTTTGACTTAACAGGAAAAGTATATTTTAATAGAAAGTCTAGTGGACCTGTTATAAAGGATGGGTTAAACAGGGAAACACTGTAACAATTGCAACATGCTGTTGGTTCACTTAAGCATATCATCAACTGTACTTACAGCAAATACTGTCTGATGATGGAATTCACAGGTAGCAAGGAACCTGTGTATTAAAACACAGATTGATGAGGCAGTTTTTGTTAAAACTACTGTGAGAATAGTTCTCATGAATCGTCTTACATGGAGAAGGCTATTGGACTTGAAGATGCATCATACTTACTTAGTGAAATGCTCATAACCTCTGTACACCAGACCTTTAGCGAGCCGTACAGAGAGCCGAGTCAAAGCTCTGTCACAGCTCTGCAATGCTGACTGGAAAAAGGCAGGAAGTTACAGTTTATCACCATCACACTCTTGCCTTATAATATCCCAATGTCTCCTTTTATGTCATTTTTTTTCTTATTTCTTTGAAATAGGCTTTTAAATAGGCTGTTAATAAAAGTGTGTACATTTAGTTCTTTTCTTGTTCAATTCTATCTGTGTCTGATCTTTGATCTCTCTCTGGTCTTTGATGTCATCTCTGGTCTTATGGAGCTATTATAAGAGACAGATAAGAGACTGGATTCTTGAATTCTTTGTGTAATATTTAATCTCCAGTGGAGTCCCAGTTATCCAAGAACCTTATCTCAGGTTCTGTTTTAATGTTCTCAGCACTATGGGAGAGAGAAGCAGGAACGAGTCATGTTGAAGTCAAGCTTTATGCCACCTAAAACTATATGTTCTTCAGACTCATATATGACTGCTTAGAGAATTGCTCACTCCCTGCTAGCTAAGCGTAAAGGTCAGCCCTGTCTTCAGTAACATTTTCTTTAGATCTGCTTCCCTTTGTCTTTTTTTCATAGCTCCAAACTGGACTTTGCTGTCCAGGTAGTATTGGAGTGGAACCAAGGTGGGCAGATCCAAATGACAGCACATGCTTTCTTCTTCACGTTAATATCTGAGACTAAAACTTGCTCTGCCAAGCTAGATGGAGTAAATCCGAGGGCCTTAACTGCTACTTTGCTTGCTACGCATTAGGACGGGGGTGAAATCATTTTCTAAGGAGAATCTTAATCCTGCCTGAAAGGTTATCATTCAGCTCGTCACAGAGTAGGGGAAGGATGAATTTCTGTTGTGTTAGGTGTCTCCATTAGGCCACCTCTAAAAGTTGCTTGTTTTCACAAGCAAATGCCAATTCTAATTCCAGCTCACATGTCTACTCACAAATCTGATGAACTTCTAAGTGACTATTTCCAGAAGATTTTCAGGGATTATAACTTCAAATTCTGCTGCTAAAACACCCAGGGATATATCTGTACTAACTAGTACTACATATACCTTACTGCATTAGTCTCATTATTGAGAATCTTGGTCTTATTTTTCCTTCTTTTATACTTAACTCCATTTAAAAATATTATATCAAGATATTTACTTCTTCATAAAAAAGAAAAGAACTTATAACTTAAAGTAAAAGACCTTTTCCCACTATTCACTGCCAGTATCTTATAGTTGTCTTTTCATAATATTTACTCATGAAATTCTTTTTATTCCTTTAAAAATCATTTTTCTTTTAGCCCAGTAATATTCTCTTCTAATTTGTCTAATTGCTTTCTAGTTTTGCTACATGACTATCATCCTGTATTGTTTTTCAGTGAATTCCTGGTTTAAATCTACTGTTTCTTGTTTAAAATATCTTTCTTCTTGTTTTCATGCCCATCTATATTGCCTCTGTTTTATTCATTAGACTTTTAAATCCTTCAACTATTCTAAAAATGCTTTGAAATAATTTATGTGATCATGTTTTTTTTCTCCACTCCGCTCACTATTTATGGTTTCATTTTCTCAAAAAATTGCCTTTCCCATCATTTTAATGAAGTCTCAGGAGTAAGGGAGGCAAATGCACATGCTCAGTCTGTCATTTTAAATCAGAAACTACTCATTTACTTTAAAATAAAGTTTTGCATCATTGTAAGCCACCAAAATGCTCTCTGGTAAAACATAGAATATAACATTTTTATTTCAACTAAATGGCAAAATCCATGGGTGGGAGAGATGGTATCTTACTCACCATCACTAAGGGAATGGCAAAAAGTGGGGCTTAACGAGTGTTCCTTAAATACATATATCATCAATAACATGTGACGCTCTTTTTTGCTTAAACTAAGAAAATGATAAAGGTGTGTGTTGGCTGTAGAGTGACTGAAGCAGTGTCACTGCTACAGGAGTATGTGCAGTATTTTCTTAGTACAATACTTAACTCTAATATTCAAAATTTGGTCTCTTTCTCACTAATAGACAAAAAATTATATCAGAGTGGACTAAGAAGTAGATTTGAAACTATGGTAGAGTCCATGCTCACCTTAACTAACAACAGTTTGATTAGAACTTTAATCCTTTAAATTTTTAAACTTTCTGTGTCTCAGTTTTCTCAGTTATAAAATTAAGATCATGTAATGACAGACTTGTCCAAGAGGCTATGGGCATTCTGTATATCATAAACACCAAAGTTTTATTTGTTGTCTGTTGTTTCTTTATCTATGTCAGAATTTCTTAAAAAATTAATTATTTCTCAGTTGTACATTTTTTCCTAGTAATTTTTCTCAACCTTTAGATATGTATTTTTTATTCAGGTTTGGGGTTTGTTTTTTTCATGTTGGCATAGTAATCTTTTTTTGCTTTAACAGAAACATTTCAAACTAACATTATTTGGCTCATGAAATTGAAAGGTAGAAAATGGCAAGTTAATTTTCAGCTTTTTCTAGGGATGGAATTGTTTCCTTAAAAATCAACTTTTATTTATGTTTCAGAGAACAACATAGTGATATATTTGGAAAATAGTTTTAATTTACATCTTGAGAAGAAGTAGATTTTGTTCTTTTTGTGTCAAATTTATATAGCCACAGTAATATTAGATATAAATATTAGAATGTTGAACTGGTAGAGGGATAAACAGAAAAATGGAGCAAAATAGAGAACCTAGAAATAGACTTACACAAATATGCCCTGGTTTTTAACAGAAATGTGAGAGCTATTCGGTGGAGGAAGTATAGCTTTCTCAACAAATGATGCAGGAAGTAACTGGACATCCATAGGCAAAAAAATGAATCCTGACTTAAACCTCAAACTTTATGCAAAAATTAACTCAAAATGGATTATGGAATTAAATGTAAAACACAAAACTATAACTTCTAAAAAATCAAAGAAAATCTTTAGGATCTAAGCCTAGGAAAAGGTTTCTTAGACTTGATGTTGAAAGCACAATCTATAAAAGAAAAAAATAAACAAATTGAACCTCATCAAAATTAAAGAAATATTTACTCTGTGAAACACCCTGTTTAAAGGATGAAAAGACAAGCTACAAGCAAGGAGAAAATATTTGCAAACCACATATCCGAGAAAGAACTTTTATCTAGGAAACAAACAACTCTTAAAAAGTCAACATTTGGGGCTTCCCTGGTGGCGCAGTGGTTGAGAATCCGCCTGCCAATGCAGGGGACACGGGTTCGGGCCCTGGTCTGGGAAGATCCCACATGCCGCGGAGCGACTAAGCCCGTGAGCCACAATTACTGAGCCTGCGCGTCTGGAGCCTGTGCTCCGCAACGGGAGAGGCCGCGATAGTGAGAGGCCCGCGCACCGCGATGAAGAGTGGCCCCCACTTGCCACAACTAGAGAAAGCCCTTGCACAGAAACGAAGACCCAACACAGCCATAAATAAATTAAATAAATAAATAAATAAATAATTAAAAAAAAAAAAAGTCAACATTTGAAAAAACCTCCAATAATAAAATGAGCAAAGTAAATGAACAGATATTTCACTGAGGAGGATATACAGATGACAAATAAGCATGTGAAAAGATGGTCAACATTTTTGCCTTTAGGGAAATGCAATTAAAACCACAATGAGATATCAGTATATACCTACCAGAATGCTAAAATAAAAACAGTGAAAATACTAAATGATGGTAAAGATGCAGAGAAACCGGATCTCTCATACGTTGCTTGTGGGAATGTAAAATGCTGCAGCAATTCTGAAGAACAATTGGCAGTTTTCTATAAAACTAAACATGCAACCATATCACCCAGCAATTTCACTCTGGAGCACTTATCACAGATAAATGAAAACTTACGTTCACACAAAACCCTACACACAAATATTCTTAGCATAATAGCCCCAAACTGGAAACAACCCAAATGTCCTAAAATGAGCGAATGATGGTACATCCGTACCATGGCATACTACTTAGTAATAAAAAGAGGAAAAAATGACTGTTGCTACATACAACAAGTTTGAAGTATATCAAGGGCATTATGTAAATGAGAAAAGCCAGTCTCAAAAGGTTATATACTGTATGATTCTACTTGTATCTAAAATTCTCAAAATAACAGAATTATAGAGATGGAAGACAGATTAATGGTTACCAGAGGTGAGGGATTGGGGTCAGGTTGGGTGTGACTCTCGAGGGGTAGCAGGAGGGAGCCCTGTGGTGATAGATCATTTCTGAATCTTGAATGTGGTGAGCTACACAGATGATACAAATTGCATAGAAGTACATACAAACACACTCACAAATGAGTACTTGTAAAACTGATGTCATCTGAGTAAGCTTTGTGGATTGTATAAATATTCCATTGGGCGAGGAAGGGGGAGTGGTGCAGGGGGTCCCTCTTTCAGTTTTGCAGCTTCCTGTGAGTCTATAATTAAAAATTTAGAAATCAGTGAGTAAATAGATAGATACAAGTACCTTCTGAATAGTGAAAAAAGTGAAAATATTATAGAGTCTGGATCTCACCACCAACATCGTGTCAATGTATACTTAAAACAATAAATACTTGTTGAATGAGAAATAAACTTTTATTACCTCTTTTGAAGAAGACCATAGAATAACATTCAGAATAACGTTTTTATTTTGCATCATTGAAAGAAGTAGAATAGTTTTTGCTGTTTTGTTTTGTTTTTGATCAGATCTATATGGCAGAGACTATTGGAGAGATAAAAGCAACACTTTTTAAACCCCAGGGTCTTGAACAGTCCCCAGTATATTTTATTTTATTTTATTTATTTATTTATGGCTGTGTTGGGTCTTCATTTCTGTGCGAGGGCTTTCTCTAGCTGCGGCAAGCGGGGGCCACTCTTCATCGCCGTGCGCGGGCCTCTCACTATCGCAGCCTCTCTTGTTGAGGAGCACAGGCTCCAGACGCGCAGGCTCAGTAATTGTGGCTCACGGGCCCAGTTGCTCCGCGGCATGTGGGATCTTCCCAGACCAGGGCTCGAACCCGTGTCCCCTGCATTGGCAGGCAGATTCTCAACCACTGCGCCACCAGGGAAGCCCACCAAGCAACACTTTTTAAAGTAAAATCTACCCCTTTGGTAATATTTACTTGTAAAGGAATTTTTTGATGACTTTACCTAAAGGTGGGGGTTATTTTTTTAGAGTTAATACATAAAACTTCATGTGGAGCTTTCCATCAAATACATACATATGTACATACATGAACACAGATAAGACCCATGTTAAAGGAATTGTAAGTAGATGACAGAAAAAAAGGAATATGATCAAGACCTGATCCAATGACAAACTACATGGATGGGGTGGGGAGAGTGTTGAAGTTGGAGAAAAGGTGTAGCTGTCTGTGTTTTGTCTCCAAAATCTCTGGAATCCACCTAAATTGTAACTCATGGTTGAGCCATGGACTATTCTAAAGATTAGAGAGTGAGTTTTTAAAAATTACACAGAACAAAATATCAGCCTAAATATGTCACATACTTCAATTTTTAAAATGACATGCATTGCCCCAGTCAGATTTACACGTTATATAAAACAGATATCTACCAGCTTTGTCACTAGTTCAGAATTGTTGTGTTCCCTTCAAGGGCAGGTGAAGGTCAAGGAATGCAATCTCTTCTACTTATGAATTGCAAGGAAGAGGTTGAAGCTACGGAGCTTTCTTAAACACATACATCCATGCATACAGCAATCATTGGAAATAACATTTCTTTGTTCAGGAAATCTGTGCTTTCTTGAGGATTTTCTGCAACTTTATGTGGCTGGGCTAGAATTTTATTTTATTTTTTATGTATATACCATGACAGAGATTATGGAAAGAAAGACTACAGATGTGTGTGGTTGCCCTGATATGAATGCTTGGACAAATAAAGATGCTTCCATATCTTGTTCATGCAAATTGGCAGACCAAAGACTAATATGAACTCTCCAGTTCCTGTGCACTCAAGGAGGCCTTGAGTGCATAGGAATGCTATGGGGGGATAGTAAGTGCCAATCTTTGACATCTCCACTCCGATGAAATGCACCATGGTACAACAGCTTGTTGAATACAGCTTCCCAAGGAGCTTTATTTGGAGGAGGACTTTGCAGCAATGTGAAGGCAAACTTCCAGGGAATAGCTTTGGATGATTATTACTGCCAATAAAGTCACAGAAGGTAAAGCAAAAGGAAGAAGAATCCTATACAGCGCACATGAATTTCCTGTAGGTTTAATTAGAATCTTCTCAAATTGACCAAAATCGATAAGTATCTTTGATTTTGTAATAAACACAAGGAAAGCACGGTAAAAATCTTTGAAGCATTGAATTAGAATTTCTTTTTTTTAGAGGTACATTCATTACAAGTTTTCAGATTTTGAAGGCGGAGGGGGGTGACCATCCCAAGCTACACCCTTGCTTCCTTCCTGTTGTAAAACTAACAGGTAAGAGAACGTAAATATTCCCAGATTAGCTAAACTGAGACATCATCCTCCTTACCCCTGGCCTTGCAGGAGACATTCAGAGACTGAATGGGAGCTCCTCATTAGCAGTGTCAGACAGAGGGGCTGCCTACACCCTGAGCCTCGGCCGTGCTGTTTTTTATATGTGCTTCTTTGAAGGACACGTGCCTGAACATCTTTAGAACCTCTCAAGCTATCTTTATAATCCACTGCCTCACCATCCATATGGACACCACATAGTCTTGGAAGGAGTTGGTAGAGCTAAAAATGTTCTGGCAAATGATTGGAAAACATCACACTGGCTTCAGTGACCTCTTCTCTCCAATGCCGGCAACATGATATTGGTCAAGAACTTCAATTAGGGAGACAGATGTGTATTATTATCATTTTAAAATTTACAGGTGTCTGTAGCCTTTTAAAATGTTTTTCAGTGTATTCATGAATCTCCATTTTTTGCTCTGTTTCTGCTTTTCTATATCTCTACTCCAGTCTGAGCTATCCAAACTTGGGGACATCGCCACATGGCCTACTGCCACTTGAAATTTGACATATCACACTTCCCCTCAAATATAATCCTTTTCCTCTTTCAGTTTCTAGTACAAGTAGTGGTTTCTCAACTAACCAAGATTAAAATGTACCAGCCTACTTTCAGCCATTCTCTTGTAGGCTCCCTCTTCAGTATTCACCATATTTCTGACGAGTGTATCTTGTTTTCCTTTTATAGTTAACACCTTAATATGACTCACATTCAGCTTTGTTACCTGCATAGTGCTAATAGGCTTGACCTCATGTGTCCATCCTCCCTTTCTCCCTACTTGAAATCAAGTAAAGTAGGATATTTTTTTTTAATTTTTATTTATTTATTTATTTATTTATGGCTCTGTTGGGTCTTCGTTTCTGTGCGAGGGCTTTCTCTAGCTGTGGTAAGCGGGGGCCACTCTTCATTGCGGTGCGTGGGCCTCTCACTATCGCGGCCTCTCTTGTTGCAGAGCACAGGCTCCAGACACGCAGGCTCAGTAGTTGTGGCTCACGGGCCTAGTTGCTCCACAGCATGTGGGATCTTCCCAGACCAGGGCTCGAACCCGTGTCCCCTGCATTGGCAGGCAGATTCTCAACCGCTGCACCACCAGGGAAGCCCAAAGTAGGATATTTTGCAAGGCTTCATCAAACGAATTGGGCAGGTGAAAACATAAAAATCACTGTTTCATATTCCAAGAAATGTGCACCAGAGACACCCAGGACTCTTATTCCATCCTTATCTCCATTGGCTCCCAAGTCTTACTCCAGCCCCATCCCATCCCTAACCCTCACCACCTTATCCCTGCTGCGGGTGAGCATGTGGTAGGTGAGCATGATGGGAGGACCTGGTGGATGGATGTGTGTGTCACACATCACTTGGTCATTAAAAAACAAAACGACAAAACTAACACTCTAGTTGTTTTTTATTTTTAACCTGAGACAGAATGTCTCTACGTTAAAATGGTTGCACTAAAACATAAATATTAAAATGTCAAATTTCCATAACAAACTACACAACCCTGCTAGGTTAATGTTCCCCCAGCACAACTGCAACATGCCACTCTTCTCAAGGAGACCTAGTGCAAGGTGCACACGAACTCTTCTGTGAGACAGCTTGGATGGTTCAGGTGGCCTGCAAAACCGTCTTCTCAGCTGTGCTGCCAACACTTCTTCACACTTACCTTCAACTCCAGACGAACAGTCCTGGCAACTGGATCCCGAGGGTGGCCCCGTCTCCCCGTGTCTAGCCCCACCGCTCCTTCTCTCTGGGATGCTCTCTTCCACTCACTCTGTTGCCTCATCTACAGCGACCAGATTCTCATCGACACCCTAAGATTTATTCCAAATACTACCTCTTTTGGGAGTTCTTTCCTCATCATTCCAACTTCTGTTCAATCTGTCATCCTTTCTCTCCTTTAAACCTTAGAACATTTTGCGAACATTATCTTTCCTTGGTTTACATTACTTATTCTCTTTACCAGAATATAAATTCCTTCAAAGTAAGGACTCTGCTTCATTCGTATTCCCCTTACGTTTCCTAGGCTTGAGCAGTTTTCAGTAACTATTTGTTAGCATTAATCAATGCTTAGGGTTCTGTGTTGTCTTTGTATTGATTTTTAAAAAATATTTCTCTAAGTGTATATGTGTGTGTATGCTTGTGTGTGTGTGTGTGTGTGTGTGGTGTATGGTCATTTCGGAACATTTAAAAAATATAAAATATACAAAGAATAAAATAAAAGTCATCTAGTATTCTATTACACAGAGTTAACCAGGCCAATATTTGATGTATATTTCTAATTCTTTTATATTCTTTGTTAAAATAAAGATTTTTCCTGGTTTACTGCCTAATATTATATTTTTATTGTTTTCTGTTATTAAGAATTCTTTGAAAATGCCATTTCAATGGCTCTTTAGTATTATATATTATAAATATACTATTCATTTATTCATTCTTTTGTTAAATAAATTTAAATTGCTTCCAGTGTTTTCCTCATTACAAAATATGTACAAAACATTCAAGTACAGAAAATTTTGCCCCAATTAATGATAATTTCTTTATAATTTATTTCTAGAAATGGTCTTAGGGGAAATAAAGTACATACTTTGAGGTTTCTTTCAGGAATGTTTCACCAATTTCTATTTCCTTAACAGAATATGACAGATCCTGTCTTGCCAAACCCTTGCAGCTCTGAGTTTCACCATTACAAACAACCTTGGCCAGTTTCACCTGCCTGATGTAGGCAGGAGTATCCTGAAATATTCACTTAAGGACTTCTGCCTAATTATTTTTATAATTTGCTCTTCTGAATTCCTCTGGCTGAAGTTCTGCTGCTTCATTCCCCTTTGGCAATTTTGAATATGAGAACGTCAGCACTTCTGAATGTGTGTTACTAAAGTAGTTTAAAAGTCAAGTGGGAGACCTAATTCATTATTGATATACTGGCTGGGGGTAAAAGTAAGGCTGTCTTGCTGCAGCTAACACATAGACTGAAGCCACAAGACTCAAGGTACAGGTCATAGAAAATTACTATATATTCTATTTTGATTAGAAATGGCACAATTATCTGTTAACTTTGCTTTGTGTCCAGTTTTAATAAAAGAACCTAGTGTTTTTATAAGGTGGTAGTTTTGACTTTGGGTTCTCTCCTGCTGTTACAGTTGATTGAAATTGGTACTTCATGGATTGTGAAGAGGTGTGAGAATGGCTTTGTGTCCTGTCCTCTTGGCTGTCTCACCTCTCGCATGTACCAGGCACACACCAGCAGAGACTAACTTAAATAAGTCTTGTGTCTTCATGTCAAGGCTCTGTTGCTGTGATCTGTTTCAATCTGTTTTCAACCTTCTCTGACAGAAAAAATAGCTGGGGAGAATACCAACTTATTTTGCTCATGAAAGTGAGATCTTCTTGCTCATTCAGTTATGTGATGACTAAACATGCTACAAATTAATTTTCAGTGTTGGTTTTACTTTAAGAAACTTTTTTATCTAGGTAGTGCTCTTTCGAGGAGGAATATTTTATATAATATCCCACCTTAGGTTGTCTGTATTTTACTGTACTCAAGACTCAGACATACCCTTCCATGTGCAAAGTTGATGTCACTGTGTCACCAGTGTAATTTGAGAGTTTTATCTTGGTATAGGGATTTATCCACTGTAATGTACCAACATTGTGTTCCAGGGTTCCTCACAGGATGGGAAGGGTTGTACTTGAACCAAAGTTAACCAACACCAGATGATCAACTATAGGCACAAGAACACAATAATAAAACAGTGATTTGTCTGGAATTAGAATATACCTGAGATTTTGAGAAAGATTAGACAGTTCCAGCCCACAAATTTCAGAGACCCTCATCATATAGTCATAATGTACTCTCGTAGGCTTTCTCCCCATAGTAATCCCTCTGGTCTATTTAATAATTCTGATTAAGTGGCTGGGAGGGAGGGACAGGAATACTTTTGCTGACAGAGACATTTACCTAATAGGTACGTGGATTTATCCCTGGCACCTAGAAGCCAAGAGTGTTATGGATTACCTCAATACATGTGTTTGAAACATAACAGGAATAGGAAAAAATGGAATAACATTTGTGTTTTTTCCTGTGGAATTAGTGTATAACCATTATTTACAAGTGATAATTTACTGGTGAGAGAGGAAGTGAGGTTATTCTTTGTAGATTTAGGCAAGCCAACTATACTGTATTTAAGATTTTTATAACAAAATTAAAAATTGGGAAATGATGGTCTACATTAAAATTACAACAATAAGAACATTACAAAATTCTCATTTTCATGTGAGCAGATGATAATCATGTGCCGTCTTGGATGAGGAAAGGATCACTCCTTCCTTTTCTCTAGGCCTGTAGCTTTGTGAGCTGGAGCAGTCCTTGGCCACCACTGGGTTCTGAGTGACCCAGAGAAGTTTCCTCCTAGTCCTCTGGAGTGGAAGTTGGAAAACTCTCTCAGTCCAAGCAATCACCAAAGCAATGCAGTCAAATGCCTCTGCCTTCAAAATGTTGGTGTGAGACCTGCTCTCCCTACAGCACATGTCCACTCACAGTTTAAAGGACATGATAATTTAATACCTTAGAATCCTATAGCAGTTTTCCTAGTTATTTGCATTGAGACGATAGAGCCCCCCATTGAGTCCCTCTGAGTTTTCTTTTATGTTCCCCAGAAAGGAGAATATCAGGCAACATCATTGCAGTGGGGCGTCATTTCAAATTAACTTAAAAAAAAAACAAAACAGAGAACACCCTCAGACAAAACTGAAAAATAACAAAGCTAGCATATCTCTATAATGGGAACTGAATTTTATAAAAGGAGAGTGACAGGGCAAAAGAGACATTTATTAGGAGTCTTGGTGCCATAAAATCTTCTTTAGCCAAATATTGATGCATATAGGATGAAGGAAAGTGGCTATTTTTTAAAATAGAAATGTCGTAAATGATATGCATTTGCCTTTGGGTAGAGCACATTCTGTTGGTCACCCTTAATAGAAATTCATGTTGACACACTTGTATTCATGATAGACACTTTAAACAATAGCTGACGTTTTGCCAGAGATGTTAAAACAAACAGATACTGTAAAGTATGCAAATGAAAATCTAAGAACATCAATTTTCAAATTTAAAAATTTAACCTAAAAAGTTATCTATATTTTAGTGTGTATTTGGATTTAAGATTTTAACCTTTATAAGGGTAAAATCGTTTCAAAATATATTCATACCTCAAAAAATTTTAATTCTAAAAAGAGTGCCACTTATTAATGGGAAATTAATGTATCCTATTCATCACTCTTTTAAATGATCCATCATGGTTAATCCATGTTTCTTCAAACACTTATTAAAATTAAGACACTGTTTTCTGAGGAATCATAAAAATTTAAATCTGTAATTTACAGGCATTTTGTTTCAGAGATTGCTCATCAAATAAAAAGCTTTGCTAAGTGCTTATTTTGAAATACAATGTGATATATCTTTGAAGGCTGACTTGTTTCCTGAAACAGGAATTCACTAGTCATTTTACCAACCATTCGCTTATTTTTTTCTCTTTTCTCTGATGACAAACTCTAAATGTTAAACAAACTGGTTGTAGAAAATGCTAATCATTATTGTTTCCCTACATATCAGAGCAATTACTTCTTTTTGGTGAAATTTTGTTTCTACACAATTTTTTCCATCTAAGTTCCTTTATTTGATGCCTACCTGGAGAGCATGAGGTTTTAAGGGACAGTTCGAAGTTAAGAGGATGGAGATGAAGCATCCTCCTGCATGTGTACAATTTCAATGTAAACTCTCTTATCTCCATACCAGGGTCAAGATTCTTTGTTTTCAATATGTCATTTACATTCATTTACATATGGCTTATTACAAGTTATGAGACAGGCACAGAAAAAGACATACCAATTAGCTGATAATTAAATACTTTCCTGTCTGTCTTCTTACAGTTTGGCAGAAGGCACTAGTTAGAATGTTTTGGTAAAAATTGTTGTTTCCCTTGTGAATGCAGTTGAATGACTTGCCTGGATCTGTCTGTCCACTACTGATGACACTAAATATATGGGATCACAACTATAGTTCCATTCTTTTCAGTTCAGTTCAGACACTACGCAGGGTGCTAGAGTTGGGAATGGGAGCAGGGCTTTGGAACTAGAACAAAGATGATTTCATTCAGGAATATTAACCTTCTGAAGATGGGTACAACATGTAGACAAATAGCTAATACAACATTCTAAAAGATGGATGTGAGGTATTAAAATACTATTTTACCATCTAGAAAGAACACCATCAGTATACATATTTAGCAAAACATGTATGGTTAGCACGTCAAAGCAGACCAATCGGGTTTTTTTGTTGTTTTTCAGATACAAGATGAAATTTTACTCATAATGAAGAAATGAATCACTATAAACTAGACATTTTAAGAAGCTGACACATACCACAAATATCATAAAATCTATACAAATAACATCATATTCTTAATAACTACTTAACACCATCTTTCATATCTTTTTTCTCTTCATCTTTTGATTGCATATTTTTTATGCTTTCTTTTCAAAGTTTTTATTTTTATTTTTTTAACATCTTTATTGGAGTATAATTGCTTTACAATGTTGTGTTAGTTGCTGCTGTATAACAAAGCGAATCAGCTATATGTATACATATATCCCCATATCTCCTCCCTCTTGTGTCTCCCTCCCACCCGCCCTATCCCACCCTTTTAGGTGGACACCAAGCACCGAGCTGATCTCCCTGTGCTATGTGGCTGCTTCCCACTAGCTATCAAAGCAGACCAATCTTAAGAAGTCTGAACATATCTGAAGGAAGCTAATGTTGATCCTACCTAAGGAACCAGTAGTACCAACTGCTACAATAATCACCTACTTTCTATACCTACTCATACTTTTAGAGAAAGTGATATTGTATATGTTGCACACATATGAGCCATTATAAAAAAATCTATTATCATAATTTCAGACTGTTAGAGTTTCATGTCATCTATATAAAACATAACTGAAAAGAAATGGAGGCATACCCCAAGATGCTTAGAGTATTGCTTTTGTCTCTAGGTGGTAAGGTTATGAGTGACATTTTAAAAATTATATTTTATTTTGTGTTCAAAATTTCTACAAAAAGCGTGTTTTATATTTATACTAAAAGCATCATAAAAGAATAGTCCAATATTTTTGATCCTAGTATAACTTCAGAGGTAGAGTTGTGGAATTAAAGGTGTAATTTCTAGGTGCTGGTGCTACAATTTATCACTAAATGCATTTTGCCATAGCGCATATAGTAGTTGAAACTAAGTGCTACAAGTAGTGCAAGAAAAGAGGAAAAGAAAAACAAACATTAAAAAAGGCCAAATAGATTTAATTCTGAATGGGTGAGTTACAAATACAATTTTTGCCTATGTTCACATTGAGGACAATTCTTAAACCCAGTTGATAAGTTTAAGAAGAAGCTGAGGAACCCTAGACAGTCTGGTTTAGGAGTCCTAGACAGTCTTACTTGTGAAACAAGACCAGAGTTGTGATGTAATAATAGAAAAGTTCATTTTCCTCACATTTATGACCTCAAACTTTAATTACAACAGAAACTATATTGATTCATGTTCTCAAATCTGACAATTTACTCATAGTAGTATTAATCTTAATACACAATTTTTATATTTCATCAAAATCAGTTAAAAACTTGAGTTACATGCTAATCGTTCAGATTCTCTAATTTTTTTTTCTTGAATAGCTAGATATTTAGGGCAAACGTATTTTTTTTGCTAGAAATATGTGAATAATTCTCTTATGTATATTTGATAGATATAAATATGTTTACCCCTCTATATGATTCCCCATGGTGCCAAAGTCTATTGTGTCCATAGTGCTTATATGCCAATGAGGAGAAGATCAAGGCTTTGCTTTGATTGAGCTCGTTTTGCAGTTGTTTGCCATGGCAGTCAACTCTTAAGGAAACCCACATATTACATGCTGGAAGTACTTCCAAATCCATCTCCTCCCAAAGAAGGGTAATTATTTGAGTTTGTGGGCAGCAGCGGCTTGGAGAGATGCTGAATTCCACTAGAGCTTTGGCGGGTCAAGTTTCCATTAACTGAAGAATTCAGACCAGACAATCTGTACCTCAAGCACAAAGTATTCTGCTCAAGGAAAAATGAATGGAAGTAGGTGAATTGGCAAAAGCTTTTGGAAGGTAGAAATTCTATTAACTCTTTTCAGCCCATTTTGGCTATATTCTCACTAATTGCAAAGCACTTATTTCCTTGTCTCCAGTGAAGAGCAGTGTGGCCAGAGCCAATGATCAACATACTGTATATTCTTAATATTTTGATTATTATTTTGTACTATGTAGTGTTATTTAGGGCCAAACAATTGCCCAATAAACTATGTCATAAAATTACCACCATGGTCATTTCCACATGTGTAAAGTGGGAGTTAATGTGGTAGCTCAGCACCAAGAAGGTGGGCTCAATGAGTGACACCAATGGTGAGCCATTAGCAGTCCTGTTAAATATCGTTCCCATGTTGCAGATAAAGAAATTGTAGCTCAGAGAATATAAATAGTTTACTTAAATAATAAATATCAGAACCTATTTCATTTAATAAATATTCGTCTAGCTTACACACACCTACACATACACAGGTTTTCAAAATGCTGGGAGTATAAGGATGAATCAGACACAGTCTGGATCAGCATTCAGTGCCCAGAGCAGAAATCTCTCCAGATAGTTCAAGGAAAAATGGATTTAAATGCAGTGAGTGAGTGCTTAAGACCTCATTGGAAGAGCAGGAGGAATGAAAATTAGGGAGGATCGTGACTGCTCTCTTGGTTTTGAGGTCACAACCCTGCAGATGTGATTCAGAGGTCAAGAAACTGATGTCTTCACCCTCTTAACTGCTGATGTCCCAGCAGACTTTTACCTTCCAAATGTGGTAACTAGAAAGTGGAAGGTGGTATGCAGATACCACTGTAAACAATTGCTCTTCTAGAGCTTGCGTAGCAGCTGTCATTGCACAGGAAGGTGACTGCTGCCTCCCTTTAGTCCTTTACATCCTATTCAAGTGCATCTCATTGACAGATCTCACCTAGTCAGAACCCTAGCTAACACAGATTCCTGTTTTAGCCTTCCATCCCCTGCTCTGTTAGGTGGGGCATGAAGTACGTGGAAATGGATGCCAGGTCCAGCACCAACAGACCATATGGAACACACAACCTCTGCACTCAAAGAGCTCACAATTTAGTAGTGGAGGCAGATAAATAGAGACAATTTTAGTATCTCATGGCAAGTGCAGTGATGGACTTAGGCACTGTGATGGTAGAGATGGGCTCTTATGTGAGAGCAGTGGGATGAGAAGTCAGGAAAAGGATCAAAAGAGCTTCCTGGAAATGATATTGCCTGAGCTAATTCTTAAGGGATTAGTAAGAGCACATGATACAAAAAGGGAGGGATGCGTATGGGAAGGAACAGAATCAACAAGTTATAAAACAACATGTGAACATGAACAGACATGAAGGGGATGGGGGGAAGTGACATGGTACTAAGGAGTGGAATGGAGGTAGTGGGTTTTGGATTTTACTATGATCACATTGGCATCATATGGAAGGTGAATATGAAAATATGAAGCTACACAGAGGTGGGGGCATAAATACTGCAAGACTTGAGGTGTGATCAGAAATAAAGGGGATCAGACTTCTGGTTTCCAGTTCCTAATATAAACAGCTTGGAAGTCACCACTCTGTCCTCACAAGGAAAAAACTGAACAGACTGAAAAATCAACAACTATTCTTAGATCTATAAAAGTGGTGTGAGGACACAGGGCAATCCCCTACCCCCCAAGATTAGAGAAACAGGTGAATACAGGGAGTCTTGGCTTATTGGGGCAGAAAGTCATGACCAGAAACCCACGTGGGAGCCAATCTGGGGAAGGACAACCTGAATTGTTAATGACGAATTGCTGGAGGCTCATTGTATAAAATGCAGAGAGTTAAAAGCTCCAGGGAGAGGGGCAGGTATAGGGGGGCCCTCCACACTTTTGTGAGATTTACCTCCAGGATCTTGACCAAGTTCTCCCAGTAAATATTTGAGAAAAATCCCCTTGTGTTTGCATCAGGAGGAGGGAAAAGGAACCATTTTTACATATGCCGTAGCACTCTGCTCTACTCGCCAAGGCTTGCTCTCAGGAGAAACCAGGTAACCAGAGCCTAACCTGCTGGGGTATTATTAGAGCTTAACTGACCTGCGGGGGAGGGAAACTCCCAACTTTAGTCTTCCACATGGGAAAAGGCAAATACCCAACTCCAGGTACTTTAGCCATCCTGTTCCACCCAAGCGGGGAGAAAAAAAATCAAGAAACACTTGTGAGTTAACAGTCCAGAGGCACATGATCATTAAAAGCCCAAGAGCTAATCCACTGGACTATAGAATGCTTTACCTTCCCCCACGTCTTACCATTTTATTACTGAAGGCCTTTTACAATAGTTCCTTTTACCTGGTACATCATGCCTGGCTATCAAGAAAAAATTATAAGTCATAACTGAAAAAAGGTAGAAAACAAAATTTGAAGAGACAGGGTAAACATCTGAATGAGACATGGCAGGGATATTGGAATTATTAGACTGGGAATTTTAAACTATGATTAGTATGCTAAGGGCTTTAATGGATAACTAGATAGCATGCTAAAACAGATGGACAATGTAAGCAGAGAGGAGGAAATCCTAAAAAAGAACCAAAAAGAAATGCTAGCGATCAAAAACTGTGACAGAAATGAAGAATGCTTTTGATAGGCTTTTTAGTAGACTGGACACAGCTAAGGAAAGAATCTCTGAGCTTGAGGATATATCAATAGAAACCTCAAAAACTGAAATGCAAAGAGAACAAAGGGAAAAAAAACACAGAACAGAATATCCAAGGACTGCAGGGCAACTACAAAAGGTGTACCATGTGTATAATGGTAATACCACAAGGAGAAGAAAAAGAGAAAGGCAATGAGTGATATTACAATGAGGAAAGGAAGGAATCAAGTATTATGTCCTTGTTTTGGACTTTGATACTTTGATACCTTTTTAACACAGAGAGTGTTAAGTCAGAATTTTAACCTAGGTCTACTTGATTGCAAAGTCAGTACTTTCCTTTCTCTTTCACACTGTCTCAGTTGTGATTTGGTACTGACCAAGTCATTCTGTATCCAAAGCTGTGTCCAAGGAATCCATGGCATCATGTGTAAGTTATGTGTTTACACGTGTATATTCTTTGTTCACAGTAGAGGAAGCATGACCTTCAAGTGGTTCTCAAAGTTTAAAAATCACTGAGCTAAGACTTCTGGCTTAAAAACCTGATAGCTGGTGTTCATTCAGTTTTGTTCTAGAGATCAAATGCTCACTCAGGAGTATATTTTAAAAGTGTACTAAGTAGTTCTGCTTTAGGTAGTGCTGTTGGTTAAAAATTCTTAAAGATCTCCCTGCCATGAAGCACCAAGATGTTGAATAAATCACAATGAAAATATGTCTAGATGCTCTACTGAACTCTGGTGAACATAAAACAAGTCCCAACAGAGACAAGCACATGGAGTCTACTGGAAAGAAACAGAATAAGGGAAGCTTGAGTGGTTCTGGAGGCCAATGTTGACTGTAGGAACCCAGAGTTTTGGAGAGTAATGATTGCTGGGGGTGCACGGTGGGCAGGAGCAGATGTGAGGCCTGCACACACTGAGGGCAAGTTGGGGACTGGATGTGAGAACCTGCATTCCTCCAGGTGCTGCATCCTCAGGGAAAGGTTGTGCTGGGAAAATCCCTGCTGGCCAGGAAACGTTTAAGGAACCTCTCTGCCTCTCCCATATCCAGGGATAGAACCTGGTAGGAGCTAATATAGATCTTGTCGGGAGAAAAGCATCCTCAAACTAGCTCTTTCAGGATTCCCAAGGATTAATATTAGCCAAATATGATCCACCATAAACAAGATATCATGAACAAGATCAGCAGAGATAACAAATTCAGGCCCCCAAGGACCCAGAAACAAAATACCTCTGTGTAAAATGGTTATGTTATCAAACAATGTTATTAATGATGGAATTAAAATGAGCAAAGACCAAGCAACTAACAAATTAAAGTGTCATGAGAATCTATTTTACACCCACTAGATTGGCAGAAGTTAGAAAGATGGATAATACCAAGTGTAGTATGTGCAGCAGCCAGAACTTTCCTGCATTACTGGGGGAAAGAGGAGTATAAACTGGTGCAGTTTGCTCCTAACAATTTTGTAAAGTTGAACTGTATACACTCTATGACTCAACGTTAACACTTTGAGATAAATACCCTGCACGTACACCTGAACATGCACAAGAGACACGTCTGAGAATGAAGTCTGCAGAGCAGCTGTGTTGGTGATAGCAAAACAAACCAAAAATTTGGAAAACAACGTGCAGGGACAGAAGAAAATAAACTGTGGTGTTCCATACAATGGTATGCTATACAACAGTGACAATGAACTATAGCTATGCACAACATGTTTAAATTTCAAATACAACGAACCGCAAAAACACTTACGCGACCACATTCACTATGACATTTTTATAAAGTTTAAGTACTTAAAAAACTTAACAGTATGTTTTAAGGGATATATATATATATATATATATATATAGCAAAAATATAAAAATAAAATATGCAAAGTAAAAATAATAAATATTATATTTATAACATTTATAAAATAAAATATAAAATATTGAGATAAGCAAGAGAAATGCTTATATATGAAATACAATGTGAAAATTTTAAATGTGGGGAAAGTGAAAGAATATATAAATACAGTGATCTTCAAGGTTACCAACTATATTCTACTTCTTAAGCTGAGTGGAGGGCACATATTAGTATTCTCTTTATTGTATATACATTATTTATCTTCTTTTTATGTATAAAAATGTCATAATTTTAAAAGATACTATGAATCATATATGTATACATATATCCCCTCTTTTTTGGATTTCCTTCCCATTTAGGTCACCACAGAGCATTGAGTAGAGTTCCCTGTGCTATACAGTAGGTTCTCATTAGTTATCTATTTTATACATAGTATCAATAGTGTATATATGTCAATCTCAATGTACCAATTCATCCCCCCCCATTTCCCCCTTGGTATCCATATGTTTGTTCTCTATGCCTGTGTACAGTAGAAAGAAACTAACACAACATTGTAAAGCAGCTATACTCCAATAAAAATTTTTTTAAAAGTAACCTGCTATGTGGAAGTCAGATGTATTTTTTCATATGAAAATAAAAGGATATTTAGCTGAAAAAATAAAAATAAAAAAAATTAAAAGACACTATGTCTGCATTTCTACCTGATTCATTTCTGTTTTGTAATACTCTTGATGAATGAAAGCTACAAATTTATAAAAGAAGTAAGAGACTGACATAAAACAAGACACAGCTTACGAATGTATTTATTATTTGAAGTACTGTGGTTTTTTCATAGTGTGTTATTCTCGAAGATAGAAATTTCGTTGCAGAAAAAATGTTTGTTGACTCTAAAAATCAATATATAAAATCACTAATTAATTTCTAACGCTCATAAGTGTCCCCTAAAAACAAAATAATTTAATGATGTTACACCATGCATGTTTTTAAATCTTTTGAATCTTGTTCAAGAGAAAATTTAAATTAAGAAAATAGATCTACAATTATTTCAGTTTCTTTTCTTTTGTTCCTGTTTATGTTCCCAGTAGAATCTAGATGTAGGCCAATTATTATGATGCCACTCGAGAGACACTTCTAGTGGTACAGTTTTCTAAAGGAGACTTTTGTAGTCAGTTCAGCATGGAATTTTGAACCAGTAGCAAAATCTAGGTCCATTTACATGGAATCCGTAGCACTGTCAAATGTTGTAATTTATTTGGCTTAAGGATTCTCTTCAGATTTTGGGGTGGACTTGAGATGCACCTATTTAGTCACAGAAAGGAGGAAAATACCTCTATGTCGCTTCAGATGCAGACCTTACATGGTTGAGTTCTTGCTGAAGGAGAGGCTGGCTTTGTGATAGCCCCGTTTTCCTCCTGTTGGGTGAGCTCAGAGGGTTTGACTTTCCTTTAACTTGGCAAAATGCAAGTGCAAATTTCTTACACTACAATTCCAGGTTTTAATTTTGCTTAAGCATGTTTCCTTTTTTTGGTAGTTGGAATAAGGAAAGGAAAGTGTTTATAGTAAAGCTGGTAATAAAATAAAGAGAATAAAGTGAGTTTTGATATCTGACCATCCTCACATTATAGATAACTACATTGAAATTTAATAAAACATTTTAATTTAAGTACATTTTAATATACACT
Organism: Balaenoptera ricei; assembly: GCF_028023285.1. Classification (NCBI taxonomy): domain Eukaryota; kingdom Metazoa; phylum Chordata; class Mammalia; order Artiodactyla; family Balaenopteridae; genus Balaenoptera; species Balaenoptera ricei. The sequence continues at coordinate 39,379,467 of NC_082650.1, read as the reverse complement.
TATCTAACATAGATTCATTATTTGACAAATTTCTAAAGTCTTTTACTTGTATTTCTTGGTCTATAATGACTGTTAGCAGTTTGCAGGCTTAAAACGTGGCACTCCTAAAAATGCTGAAATTCCTATCAACAACCTATTCTTGAGAAAGATGTGCTTTATTACATATTGCTTCAGTTTCTGTATGAAAGTTACAATGTTTAATTGCAGTGAGGTTCTTCCTTCTTTCTTCTCCTTAGCTATGCAGATAATCATTTAAGTGTGCAGAATAACAAATTTGTATACCATACGGCCTTCCCTAAACCTTCTCAGTGTTTTAAAGCGTGTTTTGATTTTTTTCCCCCGCCATGTTACTCTAGGATAGTTTCCCAGCACGATTTGGAGGAATTCATTTTGTCAACCAACCATGGTATATCCATGCCCTGTATACCGTGATCCGGCCTTTCCTGAAGGAGAAGACTCGGAAAAGGGTATTTGTTTGCTTCTTTGTTTTTTTATTTCCTTTCTGCTCCCCCATTCAATAAATTATGATGCATACTGTATGTATAACATGTCCTGTGGTAAAATGTGTTTCTGTATTGAATATAACTGTAAAAGATAACATAAAAGATATTTTACAAAATGTAAAAACTTGTGATTAATTCTGAACAGTGTATCTGTGAAAGAAATACTTAAAAACTAGCTCTCTTGCTTTTCCACAAATGGGGAGAGCATTTTAGCACATTCATTATACATTAAAGCCTCGGTTTAAAAGTACAAAATATTATACCATGTTACTATATTGTTATTGGTACACTTAATTTCAAGTAATATACAGACAAAAGTTATAATTTTTTATGTTATAAATAGGTGTTAGTTATTTCACAATATGTATTACATTGAATATAGTGAATTTTGTGATCTCTAATATAATTTTGTAGTGATTGTCATGATCAATCACACATTTCAGAAAGAATACTAATGTGTAGAAATTTTAATATCTCTTTAAATTACAAGTTACTTGAATTCCAAGATTCAGTTTTATCCAACAATGAGGATATTCAAAGTATGTTCCAAAATAATCATTTTTCTGAGAATAAGAATATTTATATAAATTATTTAACGCAGTGCATGGCACATTGTAAATACCAAACACATTTATCACTATTGATAATATTTTAAAATGCATTTTAATGTACATTATTTCATTTTATCCTCCAAACATCTCTGAAAAGTAAGCTTAGTAAGCATCATCTCCTATTTAAAAGCTGAGGAAAGTAAGTCTTAGGATGGATAAATAACTTGCTTATTCATTTACACAGCTGTAAAGTTGTAGAGTTAACATTTGAATCCAAATAGCTCTGCATTTAGAGATATTTTTGCCACTGTGCTGTGACCAATTTTCAAATGATTAGTTCCACAGTAAAATATAGTTACTTCTAAATCCATATGGAAGATAATTTTCCATGTTTCTCATGAATGAGAAGGCACTTCAGGTAGCTCAGTGCCATAAAAGCCTTACTGTGAGTGTAAAAGTGAAATCATTGTTAGTATGTGTTGGTGTCAAACATTTGTGAACAGGGAGTTTTCTGTTTATGAATTTGTTGAATATGTTTTAGTAATTTAGGAGGAAGAATTCTGTAAACAATTATAATTTATATTAGGAATTATTTCTACCACCAAGATTCATATTAATTTACATTTTATAATTTGGAAAAATGTATTGATGTGCCTCAGAAAAAACACTTTCAGCTTTGTTTTATGAAGGGATGATCAGGTGATCCAAAATATCTGCTGGGGGCTTTTAGTACAAATTGTACTAGTGAATGCTTTTGTAGTGTTCACGCTATGCCGCGTGCTGTTCTAAGTACTCTTGGTATGTTAATTCATTTAGTCCTTCCAACAAGGCTTTAGGGTAAGCATTGTTATTTTCCTCCTTTTATAGATGAGAAAATGAGGCATGGAAGGTGAAACCATTTGCTCTAAATCACAGCTAGGAGGTAGTAGAGCTGAAAATGTGGGTGTATTGGGAAGACTGTTCCAGGTAGAGGGACTAGCAAAGGCAATGGTCCTTAGGTAGAAACAGGCCTGGAATATTTGACAAACAGCAAGGAGGCCAGGAAAGCTGGAGATGAATGAGCTACTGGGGAGGATAGTAGGGGACTGGACGGGGAGGAACGTAGTGTGCCCGCTCATAGACGGTCTTGTACACTGTTGTAAAGATCTGGGCTTTCAGTCAGAATGAAATGAGGAGCACTTGAAAGACTTTGAGTGCAGGGGTGACTTGTTGTGACATGATTTTGACATGATTTTGCTCTGTTGAAAAGACTGAAGAGTATCAAGTCTACAAAAAAAGGAAAGCTCTAGGTTTGGGGGTTATTTGATGGAATTTGATGATTTTGACAATGCCTACAAGAATGCCTTGCTAGCACTATTCCAGATGGAACTGAGGTATTTGAATTTTACCATTTTAATTAAAACTATATGACTTGGAAATTTTTGTATGAGAAAATAATTATAGATTGAAACACCTTTAATTTTTAAGTATATAATCAATGCACAATGCAACGCTATTATATTTCCTTACTGGAATCCCAAGTGATTCAGCACTACAGTATTACTCAAACAAGTTATAATACAGATGCTGTAAATCTATGTTCTGAAAAACTGGTAAAAGGAAACCTAGGAAAGAGTCGTGAATCATCTTTCACAGTAGACATTTAGTTCTTCATTTTCTTAAATTAAATCAGACTTTGAGTTTCCAACATGCTGGGCTGATGGGAATGTCAACCTTAGGTGTCACAGGGGTCTCTTCTTCTCAAAATTTCACCAGTGTCTGGAATCTTTCATGTAGAGCCTAACTTCCCATCCATCATGGCCACTTTTGACATGCTCACTGTTCAAGCTAGTATTAGTTCCTTGAATTAAGGTCTCCTGCTCCCAAGCATCTTTACTGAAGCCAGAACCCAATGGCTAGGTTTCAATCCACTACCCTAGTGCACTCTTCAGCTGGTCCACAGATGTGGTCCTGCCACACCCCAAGAGCTGACAGGAAACAGGTTTTCCTGCTAGATGTCACAAATTTCCACTTCTTCCTCAATCGTGGGCTTGCTATTCTATTCCTTGCTAATTCTTAAAAATATTCTACCCTCTTTCTACCATAATTATGGTCAGCTACCATAATCTCTTCAATGGCATGGTTTAGGAAAATAAAATTAAAAATTTTTTTAAATTTAAAAGTTCAACCTAAGTATAATTGTAAGGTAATCTGAGGCAAAGGAGACCCAAAGAACCAGACTTCTTGCATGAAATGGAGGAAGAAAAAATATGTACGGGGGAGAATATAGTAAAACTTCAATAAATGATGAGACAGATGTGTGCATGGCATATTGCAGGAGGGTGTGAGTAGTAGGAGATGTGTTAACAGAAAGAGTTCATAGAGGATCTTATAGGACTTACTCTAAGAGAAAGAGGAAGCCAATGGGGGATTGTGAGCAGACTAATGTGACCTGACTGATGTTTTAACATGGTCATTCTGGCTGCTGTGTTGAGAATTGAGTGTTGGTGGCAAGAGTGGAAGTCGGGAGAGCAAGAGTGGAAGTCGGGAGAGCAAGAGTGGAAGTCGGGAGAGCAGTTAGGAAGCTAGTGCAGTAACACAGTGTGAAGGATGATGGGAGTTGAGTTAGGGTTGTAAGGGTGGAGTTGTTCAGATGTTTGAATTCAGGACAGATTTTGGAGGTAGTACCAAAAGAATTTACTGACAACTTAGATTATGAGAGAAGTAAAAGATGAGTCAAATGTTTTGGCCTGAGAAACTAGAAGCATATTTGTACGATTAACTGACATTGAAAATAGGGAGGAGTTGATTTGGGGGAGAGAATTATAAGTTCAATCTTGGATATGTTAAGTTCCATTTACCATTTAAGTGGAGGTGTCACATAGAGCGTAGAAATACCAATATGGAGTTCAAAAGAGAGGTCTGGATTCAAAATATAAATTTTCAGTGTATGGACAATACTTAAAGCCACTAGACTGAATGACATCACCAAGGAGTGAGTATAGTTAGAGAAGAGAATAAATCCAAGAACTGAAGCCTGGAGCTCTCTGATGTTAAGATGCTGAGGAGGTGAAGAATAACCAGCAAAAGAGTCTGAAAAAAGCATCTATCAAATAGAAGGAAACCAAGAGATCCTGGGAGAAAGCGTTTCAATGAGGAGAGCCATCTACTATATCCAGTGCTGCTGAGAGTTTAAGAAAAATAAGGACAGAGAATTATTGGACACTGAATTTAGCAGTGAGAAGGATCTTGACAAGAGCTATTTTCATGCAATGGTGGGAGGCAAAGCCTATTTGGATTCGATTCAGGAAAAATGGGACAAAAGTACTTGGACAATGAATATAGATGACTCCTTTGATGAGTTTTGCAATGAAAGGAAGGAGAAAAATAGGATAATAACTAGAGGTAAGATCAAGAGAGGTTTCATGCATCTGTATGGGGGGGGAAGGGAAGAGTAGAGTTGGCATGTTTGTTCTTTGATGGGAAAGATACAGAAGAGGAGGAAATTTGATGATGTGAGAGAGACAAGAGAGAATTGTTTGGGAAATATAACTGAGTGGAAGAGAGAATGAATTCTAGTGCACAGGTGGAGGGGTTGGCCTTTGTAGAGTTTATTCTTCCATTGTGCTGGGAGCAAAGGCAAAGCATATGGACACAGATGCTAGTGGGTGGGTCTCATCTGGTTGCCCTATTTTTTCAGAGAAAGAGGAAACAAGGCCAAAGCTGAAAGTGATGTTGAGGGAGGAGGGAACAGAGTGTTAGTGAAAAGAGAAGTAGTGTGAATTACATTTACTTTTCTAAGGATTTATTACCATAACTCTTGCATGACTTGAAAGAGAAGGTTTCTGACATGAAGTAGTACATCTGATGAAATAAAGGTTGTATACTTAATAAAGTAGGGATTTCAGGTGCTAGAACTTAATTTTCCCTGGAAAATTATAAGAGAGAGAGAGAGAGAGTGTGTGTGTGTGTGTGTGTGTGTGTGTGTGTGTGTGTGTGTGTGTGTTTCCTGTTGTGCTCTGTAAGTAGGAAGGGGAAGGTGTAAAATTTGCAATTAACCTGATTTAACTTGGGGCAGACAGTATCTTCCACTGCTGTAAGCCCCACATTATGTATTCCACCAGCCACTTGCCGTGATCATTTTGGCCAGTGACCAGCTCTAAGGTGCTTTTATACTCTTCCACAATTTGTTGAAATTACTTGTTGACTGGTGACTGCCATTCCTCTCATTTTATTTGATATAGACTAGTCTTTGTTTTCCAGTATATTTACTTCAGTGGATTCTAAAAGTATGGAAAGCAAGATGAATGTCTTAGCTTGTTCATCTTGCACCTGAAGTATGAGATTTCTAAGCCACTTATAAATTATAATCTTTAAATAAATATGTAAGTTTATATGAGGTGACAATAGTACTTTATCAGAGAAGACTGATCTGAAGTCTTGAGATTGAAATGAAAGAAGAGGAAAGATGTAGCAACTTATGGAGAAACAGATCTTGAGTATGTAGCTTAAATAACTCTCCAGTTTAACAGAAAGCTCTATGTAGACAGTGATAAGAATAATTAACAGATACACACAGCTTTACAGTTTCAACTCATTATTCCATTTCTGATTTGAATGATAACCATGGAAATCTGTAGCAGAGAAGATGCTGGTAACATTGTAGAACATTGGTCCTTTGGGATGTGAAACTTATGTCAACTTTTCATTGTGATGATGCTAATCTACTTTTATTTACATCACATACTTTGTATTATAAAGCAGTAATTTAGTGGTTACAGTATTCTTATTTTTACTGAAGAGAAAGAGAAAGCCATACTGGTTACAGCTTTTGGGTTTAATAACCTGAATGGGCTCAGCAGTTGTTGAGTCCTTATGAGAAGAGTCTTTTGACAGCATTCATTATGCACATCACCAGCTTTGTACAGCTAACACCAGGATAATGTGCAGATCAACATGCACATTAGATTCTGCTCATGTTCCCAGCTATGAAGCAGGAAACTAAATTTCTTGTTCCAGTTCTTTAAACCAATAACCATCTGACCTTCTAGAAGCTACCTAAAATCCCTGAGCCTCAGGATTTTTATATGAATTATTAGGATTACAGAACCAGCCTTCCTGTTTCACAGAGTAGATGAGGGGCTTAAATATTTTAACAGACATGGAAAACTCTTGCTTTGGCTTTCCTATCCTCAATCCTTCATCCCCCCCACCCCCCACCCAGTTCCCAAAATCTGGATGATATTTATTCTCCTCTTTGTGTTTTCTCCCACCCTCTTCTTGCGTTTGTAGATATTTTTGCACGGTAACAACCTGAACAGTCTACACCAACTGATTCATCCTGAGATTTTGCCCTCTGAGTTTGGGGGAATGCTCCCCCCTTATGATATGGGAACCTGGGCAAGAACACTGCTAGACCATGAGTATGATGACGACAGTGAATACGGTGTGGACTCTTACAGCTTGCCTGTGAAGGAGGTAGAGAAGGAACTCTCCCCCAAGTCCATGAAGAGGTATGCTGGAGGTCACTGGGAAGTGGATTGGGCCAGGGTGGGGACACCTGATACAACTCCAGATTTTATATTTCTCTGGAGTAGATATTTGGTGACATTTTAAAGCCTTTCATGCTCCTGTGATCGGATGTGTAAGGAGTTTCAAGTCAAAGATAAATTCATTCAAGGTCACCTCAACTCAGTGTTGCTCCAAATTCACAGTCTAGCTGACCCCTTAGAAGTCAGCCAATCCAGTGGCTTTTCAAACTGTTCTTTAAGGTTCTGGTTGAGTGTCTCAGGGCAAGCAGGTAGGGGGTGGGGACCGTGCCCATCTCCACTGCGGTGAGACTGACTATCTAAACAATTTTTTGGACTTCTGTGTAAGATTTCATTTGAAGGAGGGGATCCACACAGCGCGCGCACGCACACACACACGCTTCAAACACTGACATTCGCAGCTTACGTTCTTTTTTCAGCATCTCTGCCAAGTTTCTGTTTAAAAGTTTCTGTCTAGCCATTCCTGAGGCAAGACACTACTTCCCTACAGCTTTAATCTTTACAGAATTCATTGTTGAGTCAGAATCTGATTTCCTGCTTTGACTCTCATAGTGTTATTAGGTCTGTTTTCTTTCAGTCAGTGGGTATCTATTCAACACATGCTCTGTAATAAAAACTTTCCTAGGCGTTTTGCATCCAATATGGGTAAAACATATGTCCAGCCATAATCTACTGGTGATCGAGGGCAGCGGGGTTGCCAGACACACACAAATGCATAACTGCCTCTGAGTTTGCATTCTGTAGCACACCAGAAGACATCTAATTCTTATGCTACCCCAGGCCACACCAGCCCAGGGTTCATTTGGATAACAAATATTATTTCTTGGTTCATTTCGTATCCAGGAAATATAGGAACCACAGCTCCTACAAGTCTCTCTTCACCTAATTCAGGGAGGACACAAGGGCATCTCCCATGTCACTGCAAACACTATCTTGCATCCTTCTCTGAGGAAAGCCTTAGGGTCATTTGGTCACCACTGACTCATGCAGTGGCATCTTTGAGACTGGCCTCTTTTATTTGCTGCTGCAGCTGCTGCTGTTCTTGGGGGGCGGGGTGTGATACCTTTCTCGCCCCAGGCTGCTCCACAACTCCTTGGAGAGAACGGAAAGGCCAGGAACATCTTCGGCTTTAATTTCTCCACTAATTGACAAGCTTATCTTTAAATCAAGTTTGGGCTTTTCAACTCCCTCCTCTTAAAACAAGGCTTCCTAATTTGAGTTATATGCTCTTCTCACCAAAGGGGTTCATTGATGGACTCTCAAAGTGGTATGTAAAGTGATAAAAGTTGTATTCAAAACTGTGTGTGTATATGTTTGAATGTATGTATGTATATATAGATATATAAATGTATATATAGTGCATTTTTTTTCTGGAGAGAAGGCATATTTCATCAAATTCTCAAAGTTGTCTAAGGCAAAAATGGTTAAAAGCCATTGCCTAAGAATAGGTTCCTGCTGATAAAAATTAAAATTCTAACAGTGATAATTGTTACAATCTACCATTTTTAATAAACTTCTCATGAGTTAGGCCCTTACTAGGTACCTTTTTTGGTAACATTCACTTATTTAATTCTCACAGCAACCTTGTTAAACAGATATTTGTGTCCCCAAAGTCACATAGTCTATATGTAATGGAACAAGGTTCCAATGCATGAGGTACAGAGTCTTTCATGTTGTTGATATAAATCTTGTCTACTCTTCTGTGACAGCATGACACAGAGCGCCCTCACTCTAGAACTGAGCTACAGGAGGATTTGGAGACAGCTCTCATAGGTGTCCCTTTGTCTTTTCCTTTGCCAGCTAGCAATGCTCATTTCCTTTAGCCCCTCCTTCTGTGACTTGTTAACTAGTGTGGTCCCCTCCTCTGAGCACACCTCTCTCCACATCCTCTACAGCCTCAGCTGCACCCCCATAACCTACACTTCCTCCAAAACTTCCTACCTGCTCTCTTTGCCTCCACCTTTACCCTGCTCCCCTACCTTCCATTTATTATATTATCCATGTGGCAATCAAAATAATATTTAAAAAATATAAATCAGATCCTTTCACTTCTCTGCTTTGAATTTTTAAGTGACTGCTAATTATACAATGAATACAATCAACTCCTTATCGAGACTTGCAATATACTGCATGATCTGATCCTGCCTACCTCTCTCCTCTAAGTTTATTTACCTTTTCTCTCCTCCCCTACCTTTCAGACACAACAGCCTTCTTTATTCTCCTTCAGCCTCCCCAGCTTGTTCCTATCCAAGGGTCTTTATTCTTGTCACCTCTGGCTGGAATATTCTTGTCCTCTGTCTTCCAATGGCTGGCCCCAATCAAAGGTCATCTCCTCAAGAGGGTCTTTTGGTCTTTCTCAGTCACCAGGTCTTAATCAACTCTACTTCCTCCTCATTCTAGCCACTTCCTATCAATCACCTTCTTTATTTTCTTCATAGTTCATTATTAGTCAGTGAAATGATTGATTTTATTTAGTTATTTATCCCCCTGTCCTGCAATGTAAGCTTCAGGGGGACTTTAGTGGCTTTGTCTATCCTGTTCTCTTCTGAATCCTCAGTGCCTGGAGTGGAGCCTGGCACACAAAACATGCTCACTAGGCACCAGTTAGATGAATGAAAGAGTCCTCTGCTGTCTGTCAGTGGCCCCTTTTAGGTGCAGTGTTTAGAATTGTAGAGGTGACATCTGACGCTATCATTACTTGCATAGAGGTTCCAGAATTCTGGCTTTGCAGTGTAGACCTCATTGGCTTCGTTTAGTTGCTGTTGTTGTCACTGTTGCTGCCGTTCAGGCAGCCAAGGCACATTGCTGACTCATACTGAACCCCTTAAAACTGGTCTCTTTACTTATAGATCCTTATCCTCATAATTCTTTATTTCTGTGTTTAGCTTTTTCCTCCAAGCACATTACTTTAATTGACATCATCTTGTTAGATTTGGTTCAGGCGATCCACCTTTTGAAGTCTTTTTGGATCCTGATTTTCTTCTCCAATTAATTAGGCCATTTTGTCCCCTGAAGACTTGGCTTATAGCACGATGGCCTCCCCAACCCTGAGTTTCTTGCTTCTGACATGGGCTGATTGGAATTTCAGACATCCTTTGTTTGGTGTAGGTTTTGTATCATATGAAGCTTATATGGTTCTATTTGAAAACTCCTGAAGAATGAGATCAAGAAAGTTGTTTCACTTTATTTTTATCTTCTCTCTGGCAGGGGATGGCAGTTCCCCATCAAGGATGGGAGAAAATTGTTTCTAGGTTCCACCCTTCCTCCATCTCCTTTTCCAGTTTTATATCATTCTTAGATTGAGAGGGGAAAAATCATTCCTTCACCAAAGAGTTGTAGATAACTGTTACTTTGGGTGAATTTAGCTACTTGTATAGCTAGAAGATTATGTTCCTCTGTATAAATTTGTGGAGAGATAGTATAATCATGTGAAAGAATACAAACTTCACTAGAGAGTGGGTTCCTTAAACTCGGGGAATGTGTTTTACCTTACGCCTCTAGGACCCAGGATAGTGCCTGGCACACAACAGGTGCAGTGAGCATCAACACTAATGTTGTTACGGTAATATGCACTTCCATTTTATTAAATAATATCCAACACCTATTGTTACTACATGCCAAACCCTATCTAATGCTTTGTATACATCAACTCCTTTGCTTTTCTAAACAACTAATAAGGTAATACTATACCCATCTTATTGATGAGGAGACCCAGATACAGAGAAGGTAAGTAACTTCTACATTTCACATAGCTACAAAGCTACAATGCTAATGTTGGAACACAGGTAATAGTATTCTCTAAGTCATTTCCTTAACCACTACCATATGCTATCTGCCAGAATTAATGCTGGGGGTTATGCATGCATTATCGCACTTGATCCTCAATATGTCTGTATGATGTAGGTATTATTTTCCCCATTTTACAGGTAAGGGAATAAAATCTTAGGAAGTTTAAATAGCCTTCCCTTGGTCACAGAACTAGTAAATAGCAGAAGGTGGAATTGGAATTCATTTCTGACTAAAATCTTGTCTCTTAAACACTAAGGTATAGCACAATATTGTAGATACATAATAAATGAATAAATGATACCTGGATAATTAAAGTTAAGCTATAGGTTTTCAAGGGGAAAACAAGTTATTCATTGAAAGACAGTAGAGGCTGGAGACTGCTAAGATGTACTATGAGTTAATGTTAAGTAACTTCCTCTAGTGCAGTTGAAACAAACCAATTTATTAACAGTTATGGTCCTGCACAAATCACCCTGTTGTTTTGTATAAGAGAGCAAAAAAGAAAATCTAGACTAAAACAGCAGTACTCTTGGGGCAATAAAATATCAAAAAAATCTTAATCAGAAATTGTTTCTGCCTGGCTTGCTTTATTGAGGAATTGTTCTGCATAATGAGCCAGGAGCGTTCATCATCCAACAATTCTGACATCTGTAGTGCATGATAAAAGCAAACTAGGACATATATACACTACCAAACATAAAATAGATAGCTAGTGGGAAGCAGCCGCATAGATGTTTAAAAAATAAGCAAACTAGGAACTTAATCCCAGGTTGGCTAGTGCACTGTAATTTAAAATATTTTATTAAAATTGCCATATCCTCTAATAAATTTTTTTATTTAAAAAAATTTTTAACATCTTTATTGGAGTATAATTGCTTTACAATGGTGTGTTAGTTTCTGCTTTATAACAAAGTGAATCAGTTATACATATATATATGTCCCCATATCTCTTCCCTCTTGTGTCTCCCTCCCTCCCACCCTCCCTATCCCACCCCTCTAGGTGGTCACAAAGCACCGAGCTGATCTCCCTGTGCTATGTGACTGCTTCCCACTAGCTATCTATTTTACATTTGGTAGTAAAAGTAGTCAAGGAACGAACGTAAGGGTTTAAAAGATGTGTGTGCATGTGTATGTGTATTTGTATGATGTGTGTTTTAATAGAACATTATGGCAAATGCTTATATTGTAGACTCTGTGCTGTCTGAAGAGCTTTGGTGTGTACTTAATGACTATTATTAGGATATGCCTCAACATTTATATATTTAACTTTGTGAGAATTTTAAAATAAATGTTTTTGTTAAGAATTTCTTTCTCCACAGGATAAATTGCTTTATCTTCATCACTCTTCGCTTTCAATGCTTGATACCCATCCTCTTTCAGTATGGAAACTATTTATTGGATAAAAGTTAAGACATTGAAATCCTACTGTGTAATAGACTCTGTGACATGCATTGTGTTCACAGCAAGGAGAGAAACTGATAAAGTCCCTGCTCATGGAATTTATAGTCTAGTGGGTACTCGTTGTCAAGTAACGCTCTAGTGCAGGACATTAAATGAACCCCTGTATATTTTAGCATGGATTCATCTTGGGAAACCAATTATTTCAGTTGAGTCTAAGAAAAAAAGTGTTACAGGTCTAATTATTAAGTGCTTTGTGCAATTGTCAATTGTGTTAAAATGTATTTTATTCATGTACTTTTTTCTAAGATAAATTATCATTGCTCCTTCTCCTTCTCTCTCTCTCTCTCTGTCTCTCTCTCTCTCTGTCTCTTTCTCTCTCCTGCACACACACATACACACACACACACACACACACACACACACACCACTTTCAACTGCAGTCAGTCTCCATTCTGACATATGCATCTAATACCTATTATTGAGGTAAAATAGTGAAAATGACTTAGGAAATAAACCTCCTTGTTTTAAAGTTCTCACCTTCCTTTTCATTCTCTCTTTAGAAATGAATTTAAGTTTATTTAAATGAAGGAGTCAGTTTATCAGTTAATTCTGTAATTATTTTTGCTTTGATAATTAGTTCCATTGCTGTTCTTTTTCATTAGCATGTGTGGTTGTATTTTAGCTTATAGTCTTTCTTTTTGAAAATTAATGAGGTCTGCTAAGTGGCATATTGCCACAGCAATAGCCAAATGGTTGGAATGCAGCAGCAGGGGAAAAATTCATTATGGAGGAGAATTTAAAAGGGCAGCTGCTTCTTTAATGCCATAGCCATTAAGATGGCAGCTTCCTGCCACCGCAGTAGCACTTTTCATTGACTTTCCTCCTTCCCAGTTTTATGTTGTTTCCTAGTGAGGAATTGAGATATAATTCCCACCTGCTATCAAAGGCATGTGTAAGGGGTTTTCACATTATTTGCTTTCCTAATCATAAAGTGCTGCTGACTAAACAAGAGGGGTTTCTACTTTTCTTAAAGTTTTCAAGAGTAAGATTGATTTTATTCAGATGTCCTAATGGAAAATTTAACAAAACTCATATTGAAATATTGATTTTTTCCTAATGTTCTCATTAAATATAAAAAAAGATGGTTAAAAATGCACATTCCTGTTGAAGTCGTTTCATAGAGCCCTTTCAGACAGGAATCAAGGTTCCTTTTATTTCTACTTCTTTTCTTATAACAATAAGTTCACTGTAATAATTCCCCCATTTGGTGATCTCTTGGAATACATCAGTCCTGTACTAGAAATTCTCAGTCTCAAAGAAAAGTCTCTTGCTTGATTGTAAAGAAGAGAGCTTGAGCCTATTATTGTGTATTTAGAATCCTCTGCTGTGCATTATTTTATTCAGAGGCCAGAGGGGATTGTTTCCTTTGATGCAAAACATCACCATAAATGTATCTCTCTAAATGTGCAGCATTCTCAGTTCATAAATCTCTTGATGTAGAAGAAGTTAATCCGCATCCATGAGAGAAGTAATAAAGGAGAAAAGACAGAGAAGAGAACGTGATTGTTTGGCAGTAACGCACTGACATTGGCTTTATCATTTCTAGATCCCAATCAGTTGTGGATCCTACAGTGCTAAAACGCATGGATAAAAATGAGGAAGAAAACATGCAACCTTTGCTCTCTCTGGACTGATAACTTCTCTACCCTCCCCATGGATTAGAAATGGAAGGTACTTGTTTTCAGCACCAGGGCCAGCGCTGTGGAGGAATTACCAGCTGGAAATTTATTTATTCATGTTAATGTAGCATAATATATAAGACATCAGGCGTTCCCATTTGCCTGAACCATGGGTGCCCTGGTCTGGATTTTTTTTAAAAAGTCAATAATTTATTCTGTAAGTGCCAAGTTCTTTGTAAATACAATGTACTCTTCACGTCAAGTTTGTAAATTTTGGTAGTAACTTAAATTGGAAGATTGGCTTATGAGTCTATGCCAGTGATATGAACTATAACAAGAACAGAAAAGACACATAAACAATCAAAGCTAATTAAATGTAGCCCTGTTTCCTATGAAGCCATATTTCAGCTATCATAGTGATTGTTTCGTTGTTTTTCTCTGAAACTCTGTCGTACTCAAATGTACATTTAATGGGCACAGGGAACTAGATGATTCTAGGAAATTATTATGATAAATGTATTAACTGTCTAGTGATTTTCAGTTCACAGAAAACGTACCCTGGTGACTATCACTGGCCTTGCATTTGGAAGACAAGAAATGGCAAATGACCTGGTAAATTCAACACTTGAACTCTTCTATGTTGTTTAATTCCTGGAGTCTTGTGAAAAAATATGTTCCCCAAATTAAGATGTGGAATTCTGAAAGAGAGTGGATTCTTTTTAAACTGCTGTCTTCACAATGTGTCCTTTATTCCAGACCCCATTTTATCCCTGTCTGATGTACTTTAAGAAACTTTTCCCCCCAAAACTCTTTGATCAAGAGAAAGAGAACTCATACATGAATAGTGTTTGACAGCTAATTTTGAACATAAAAGTTGCCAAGTACCAATAAGGGGCTAATTTCTAATTCTTGTGCACTGGTTGAAAAAATATATATATTCACACACACGTATATATTTTTACTGAGCTCTAATAAATCCTTGATGTGACAGGCTTACAGAATAAATCACACATATTCAATGGTCTTAGAGATGTTATAGATTATTGTATGCAATGCTAACTCTGGAAAACCACTTCCACTAAAGTTAATGAAAATGAGGTATAGTAAAACAGACTTTCAGTGAACTTATTTAAGGGAATTCAATTTAATTTGTAATGCAATCTTGACTCTGCCATTTTAGTGAAATATATTTTTTCTTCAAAAAACACAACAGGTATCAACAAAGGCAGTAGGCAGTATCAGGTGATGGAGAGTAATATTGTTTTCCCCAAATTCAAGTTAATTTTCCTAATGATCCAGTAAGTACACATTTTCTTCTCAGAAAAGATTTTAAGAGCATATTGCATCCAGGAGAGATAATGAAATCTTCTGAGGGCATCTGAGATACTATATTATAGTATAAATCTAGATTTGGAATCCTTATGTTAAAGTTTTCATTTCATAAAAATTCTGCAATGATAGCACATTTTAAAAATTTAACTTTAAATTTCAAATTCTAGTGTGAAAAAGCAAGATTTTTACCACCTTTTCAGAGTGGCAATTTTTGAGACTAAGGATTTAACATTAAAATATTCTTTTGAAAGAAAAATATCTCAAGGAACTTTTGGAAACCAACAGAAATAAAGGCATGTAGCAGCCTTCATATACTTCTTAGTCAAAAGCTTTAAAAAGTCCAGTTCTAATTCTACAGCCAAGAATCTTAAAATGAAGATCAGTACACGATTCTACAGTGTCACCAATGGACTGTCTAGTATTTGTAAAAATACATAAATATACATAAAAAATATGAATAAAAGATACCTTAAAAATGCTGACCTCCAATCAAATGCAGAAGAATAATGACTGTCGGTCCTCTGCTGCACCCATAAATATTACAGAGATTGGAATGCACTGGAATAAAAAGCCACAGCAACGCTTAATCTAAGAACCCTAACCAATGGTGTTCTTACGTTTTTGCCAACTTGACATACATTTTTTAGCGTTGGGCTTTATATACTATACAAGCAAGTGTTAGACAGTATGATGCATTGGAATAAAATGGAAACAGAGTAAGTACAGAAGGCCAGTCAACTTTTCATTTTCATGAGTTTCAATTGATATGCACCATTTATTGCCAATTTTCAGAATTCTACCAGCTTCAGATGTCAACCAGCATAGCCAGCTTTTTTTTCCCCTTGTCATAGGCTAGTGTCATATACAAAAATAACTTGGAAGGCATATTTTCTGTGTATACCTACCCACTTATAAGTTATCATTCACACTCTCTCCCTACCCCACATTTGGAAACTGCATTGGCATTGCTGCTTGACTGCTCTTCTTCAAATGAGCAATTGAGAGTTGGCTGGATTGTGTAAAATATTTTTAAATGAATGAACAAATTACAACAATGATGTGTTTTGAAATTGCTGTATCTAGTTCGGTCTGCCTATGTCTTTTCAGTCTGGAGAAAAATTTTCCAGTAATGTTTTTGAAGCTGCTTAGAGAACATTTGATCAACTTTATGAATTTTCCCCTCAGCACCAGCTAACTAACACTGTTTAGGAATTTTCTTTTTCCTCATGTGATTTTCTGTGTTATGTAGCTATGTCTACTGTTACATAACATAGTAAATAAGCACCCTTATATTCTTTTGATTTAATTGTGATAGTACTTCCCCACTCACACATACACACGAACACAGTACATCCCCACTCACATATACACACGAACAATAGACTGTTTGCTCTAATGATTTGCCTCTCTATTTTGAGAGCTATGCTTTTCTTTTTCAGTTATCTTGTTACTTAAAATTTGTAGGCATCAAAGAATTACCACGTTTGATTTGGAATAGGCCCATAGTTTGTTTACTTCCCTCACTTAGCCTGCCTTACCTTCTATTTCTTGTATCATTTCTTTTCTCCAGTGTTCCAGGGGCAGCTGCTTCCAAAGCTGGTTTAAAAATAAGTAACTTCCTTATGTTGTCAGTGATATTTGCACACATTTTTGACTGATATTTTAAAAGGAAGAGATTATCATAAAAATATATTCTAAGAAATATGAAGAAGTGCCTCTTTAAAAAATGGAATAAAACAGTGATACTAGAATATGGATTCTATTTGTTCTCTCTTCCAAAAAGCAAATACATGCATCTATTATATTATAAGGATGAAATATAGCTATAATCTGAAGAAGGATATTTGAGGTCTTGCTTTGAATATTCTCGTATAGTATTGTCTTTATTGTGTAAGTTCAATATGGTAACTTCAACATGTTACTGACAAACATGGCACTATGCTAAAACAATATACAAATATTAAATTGAGTGTTGCAAGCAAGTTTTTGAAGTGCATGCATGATTACTTTTATTTCATTAATAGTTTGCATAAGTGTAGGCAGAGACATTCCTTAAGTGTTTTCATATAAAATGCTTGTTTACTTTACAGTACTGAAAATTCATACATTCATAAGCAAGAAAGCCAAGCAGCTGGGTTCTCTTTAATATTAACTAGGTCACATTGTTAAATTAAACATTTGAAGTTTCCATAATATTCCTGAGGGAACAGACGTCCCTCTAATGCATCAAGATAACGCAGAATTGTTTTAAACATCAAGAAACATGTTTACTACTCTTCACAAAAAGAAACTTTTAGAGCTATGGCAGTGTGTCTTCAGGAACAGACTTCCTTTTCATCTACAAATAACCCAAAAGCATATGGACATGATTATGGTCCTTTAAAGAAGTTATATCAGGAAAACCTGCTGAAAGGTTGTACAATCTTCTGTTATTTTATCTAAGCATCTAGCTGGTTTGGTTGGTTAATAATTTCTTTTGCTTCTTATTTGGTGTGTATTTATTAATGATTACTTGAAAAATTGCCACCAGTTATGAGGACATTTCAGAATGACTTTCAACACAAAAAATAAAAGGAGCAGAGCTCTGGCATGATGTGTGAACTTTCAGATATGGTATTTATATTTTTTGCATCAATCAGCTAATAGGCAAATGTTCCATTTTATATGTGCTATATAACTATATAGCCTAAGAAATAGTGATACATTTTAAATTTATGAGGCTGTTAGATGGTGTAAGAATCAGCAGATTATCTAAAATATATTGGAACAAACGTAGAGGACTGGCTAAATATCCAGTGTGTGTGCAATTATCTTTAGTAGTGAAAAGCATTTTGTTTTGTTTTGTTTTAGTTGAAAATGTTTTCCAATATGCTATTGGAACTAGTTAGCACTATTACTATTTGAAAGGGAGAAAATAATAAATACATAAGGAGGCTTGGCTTTGAAACATTATTATATCACTTTAAAGGCTTAAAGCATATAATTTTTTTCATGAATTGAAGTTTTTATTTAGTAAATATCCATAGATTAGCCCGGCACATGGACATAATACTATGGAACCTATTCTGCACTGAGCATGGGAATTTATTCCCCTATACTGTAGGAGAAAAATATGAAATAACAATGCACTGGACTGAAACACTCAAGTTGTACTATTTTTTTTAAAGGAGTGCAAATGATACTGTTGAAATAAAAAAAAAGAAAAGAAAACAAATAAGCATAGGTCTTAAATACAATAAATGCACTTTTATAGTAAATAGTGGACATTGTTACAATTCAGGTGTTTGGTCAGTCAGTATTTGACTTAGTTTCAAATTTCATGCAAATATTTTTTTCCTTAATGATATCAATGCATTTATTCTGTCAAAATTAGTTCCTGTAGTGAATGAGAGGGACCTAGATAAGAAGTGAACAAACCCTAAACCATATTAAAAAATTGCAATGCATTATAATTGGTTATATATAACAGAGGTTCAAAGCTTTGTCTTGTTCTTAATTCAGTTTTTCAGTTTTCAAATTTGTGTTAAAGATAAATAAAACCCCCCAAACTAAGTAGTTTTTATTTTCAAAACAGATTAAATAAGATGTCTAAGAGGTAATTATACAAGTCTTTGATAAGAATACTGAGCACATGTTTACTATTTGGCTCAACTACCTTTGACCTTTTGAGGGAATTGTTTTCTCCAATACAATATTACAAATGGGGTAACGTAATGTTGAATAAATATACATTTCTGCTTTAAAAAAGCCTTTATTTTGCATATAGTAGATGTTGAATTTTGTAGTATGGATCTTTGCATCTGTGAAATGGAGATTTCTAAAATGTCCTCTAAAAATGAGCAACAGTAACTTTATTTTGAGAGAAATTGTGGTTAGCTATTTTGGTTAGGACACCTGAAATTTTCTGATGCTTGTATGTTTGGGGCTAAAGGGAAAAACACAATTCATTTCATCAAAATTACATTTTCAATAGTCTATAACTTCTAGACAAGCCTTCAAAGGAGAGCTTGAATGAAGAAGTAAGTTAACTTTTAAGTTGCATGGAGCAATGGGAATGATCAATAAGTAAAATAACTAACATTTTCACATTTTCATGTAATGATAATGGATTAGACAAAGAACTAAATTCAGAACTTTGAATTATAAAAAACATTGATTTAAATTCTATAAAAATTATTAAGTAAAATTAAAAAATATTAAGTAAAATTTTTAAAAAATTCAGCCTGACTTGAAAAAAATGCTTACTTAATAAATATACATTTGTATCTTCTGCGAGTTTTCCTCGTTTATCTTACCTGTGGATGAAAAACCGTCTATGGAGGGGCCAGAGACACCTAACTAGAATCCTCTGTAATGGATTTCATGACTTTCTTTAGCTCAAACGCAGATGATTTTCCTGTGCACAGCTTTTGAGGTTATCAAGTCTCGTTATTGCCGCCTCTTTCTAAAGCTCTGTCAGGAGGAGCCCAAGTTTCTAGCAGCTACTGCAGAAGCATCCTGAGTAGGAATAAAACAAGGGCAACCAGACGATACACAAAAAGCCAGAGATATGGTCTGCACTCCTTGTCACTTAAAAGCGCATTAAACTGTATTACTAATTCTAAATACAGAAAATGATTTCAAAATGTCAAGGCTTTCTGATATCAAGAGTTAAACATTCTTAGCCCAAGAACAGAGGCCATGGGGACATGATGGGCAGGGCTCTGGTGTGTGGTCTGTCTGCACACAGCAGCACCACCAAAACCCTTATCTCTAAGTATCACTTTTCTCTAAAAATAAAATATGCTCTTATTCCCTTTTTTCTAACTGCAAACATAAAAGTATCCGTTGGAAACCATAAATGCTTAGTTGTCTTTAAAGAAAAAAATTCTACGTTATACCCACATAAACACAACCCACTCAGTTGCATAGGACCAAAATATTTGCATCCTGATTTATAAATCCTTCCTAAAAATTTAAAAACATATATAATAAGACTTTATTGCTAGAAAATTATTAAATGTTCTTTGTATCTGGGATTCGTGGGGAAGACTGGTAATATCCTTTCTGTTGAATTCATATATCTAAACATTTTATTTGGCCGTTTAACAGACATCTCACATTTAACATTTACAAAACCAAACTTCTCTATCCTGAACCTGTTTCCTCTTTATAACCTTACCATCTCACTAAGAGTCAACCCTAACCTTCTAGTTTCTAGGGCTTAAAACTTTATAGTCATCCTATCTCTCCTCTCTTGATCTCAAAACCACATCCAATCTGTTAGCTCATACTTTTAGCTCCTTTTCAAAGTATGGTATCCACACTCTGACCACTTCTCTAACCTTCATCATCAGTACCTTGCTCCAAGATTTCATTTTCCACCTGGAACAATTTAATAATCTGAAAACTAGTCTCCTTGCTTCTGCCCTTGCCCCCTAGAATTAATTTATAACACGTTAGTGAGGGTGAGCTCAGATGATTTCATTCTTCTCAAAACTCTCTGCAAGAGTAAAAACCACAGTCCTTATAACGATGTTTGAGGAGGATTGATATGAAGTTTGTAAGCACCAGTATAGCAGAAGAGCATATTTTCTGATTGGGCTGGCATCTTTACCTGTACGATGCGAATGTAATTGTCAAGTAATTTCTTGCTTCTAAAGTTCTAGACACAATACCCTCTCACCCCTGACCTTGACTTTGCTTAGATCATCTCTTAAGCTTTCATCTACTCTTTATTGTCTTGCTAAACTCTCATCCTTGCACTTCCAGGAAATTGCCAAGCATTCCTCCACCTCAGAACTTTTACTCTCTGTTCCTTCTACCTCTTTCCCCCAGATATCCCTGTAGCTTATTCCCTCATCTCCTTCAGATCTTTGCTCAAATGACACCTTCTTAGAACTCTCTGGATTTCCCTATTAAAAATCACATGACCCTGTGGTTCTTCACGTATTGTTTTCTGCTCTATTTCTTCTCCATAGCTTTTATCACCTTCTAATACATCATAAAGCTTATTTATTTTGTTCACTTTGCTTTTTCCCCTAACGGAATATGAACTCCACACAGGCAGAGACTTGTGTCTGTCTTGTTTACTGTTGTATTACCAGTGCCTTGAATAGTGACTGGAATTTAGTAGCAAATCCAAAAAGACTGCATGAATATCTTAAGTTGTTTCAGCAAGTTATGTATTAGCCAATAGTATACATTTAAGGAGAGTCCTTTTTTTCTTAATAAGAAATATTTTTTTAAAACTCATCATCAAAGTGGGAAGTTTTACCTCTCTGATGATGATGGAATCATGAGCCGAGAATTTTCTTCCTCTTTCTCCCAAATCTGGTCTCTACTCCAGGGCCTAAATTTTACATAACTGTTTGAGCTTTATCTTTGGAAGTCACCCTAAGATCATTAGATGTTGTGTCTATATATTCATGGCTTATATTTACACCTAGAGAGACTACAAGATACCTCAGATGAAAAGTCATTTTGAGCTCAAAAACATAGTAAATTGTTCTTTGTTGACTATCCTAGTTAATTCCAATTTTTAAAAATTGCAGGAAGTTAAAAGACCATAGTTCTTCCACTATGGAAGACAGATCAAGAGAATATGCCTATATACTTACTTTTACTGGAAAGGAGAGGAAAAAGAGCAGGAGGAAGGAAAGAGGTTATGATCACCCTTTCTCTGAAACAATTATAAATGAAGTTTTTTGGTGTTTCTAAGAGCTTCCCATGATCGAGAAATCTATATATTACAACTGCTTAGTCCATGAGCCCTCTTAACAGAAGTCTTATATCAAATGAGTTTTATATTTCATATCTTTACATATTTCTTATAGTCCTGACACCACATGACAGGAATTGATCAAGCTCATATAGTCTAACTGGCTTTCCAACTTTATCCCTTCTCTGTACTTTACTTGCAGGTATCATTTTCTGAACTTTACAATCACTTTTTTTTTTGTCCTTAACTATCCCCATATTATTTTTTTTACAATTTGGACACACCCATAATTTTAGTAACCGAATATCTTAGATATTGATTCTTGGTGTGACAAGTTTCTGATTTTTATCCTTTGCAGTTTATCTTTTTGTTCTTGCTAAACCTGTGCTATTCCTTTTCCCCCACTACACTTTTGTGCCTTTCCCTACATTGTAATAATTCAATCCTCCAGTTTTATAATTTCCTACCAGGACTTCTATTAAGAAGACACTGAAAATAAAGGATTAACAGGTGGTATTGAAGAAGGAACTATAACTTG
The DNA here is from genome assembly GCF_028023285.1 of Balaenoptera ricei. Lineage (NCBI taxonomy): Eukaryota > Metazoa > Chordata > Mammalia > Artiodactyla > Balaenopteridae > Balaenoptera > Balaenoptera ricei. The sequence continues at coordinate 39,357,446 of NC_082650.1, read as the reverse complement.
AAAAATAAGGATAGATGTTTGAAAGTGTTTTCAGAAGACAACCAGTCTTTAGTGACTTTGTGATGTATAGTATGTACATTGGTACTCAGTAATGATCATGTTTCTTGTCAGTTACATAAATATATTGCAATCAGGGTTAATGGATAGTTTGGAAAACCTTCTACAGAGAAGAGATTAAATGGCTCTTGCTCAGAAACAAGGCAGGATTTTCTTGTATTTCTATCCTTGACAGTCTGTACAGTAGAAGCCATTTGCCTCTGTGGCAACATTTTTTGCCAATCTTCAAGAATGTGTTTAGCACCACTTCAGAAATAAAGGATTCAAGCTCAAGTATGTACAGTACATGGAAGATACTGTAATTCATGTTATCTTTTACTCAATTTTATTTTTTTGTGAATTATTTTTATGATTGAATCCTAACAATATGTTCTTTGATAAATTTATTCATTATATCCACTTCTTAATGGACTTAGAAATTTTACAAAATTGGTCACTGTTTATTATATTCTTAAACCCATAGTATTCATGTTTCATTTAATGTCTAGATTATTCATGTCTGTTGATTTCTGAGGACAAATGGATTTCTGTTAAATAAAGTGTCGCTAAATGAAATTTCAGATTCTAAAATGTGGATGTGCATATATGCCCTTTCAATCTTTTCATCATAAGCTAAATTCCTGTAAATTTAGAAGATATCGTATCAAATAGCTATGAATAACTTTGTCATTACAAATGGAGACATATGAAATTGGGGTTAGTATTTAGAAGTATAAAATACTTTTAAAGGGACTCTAAACATTTGTGGGCATATTGTAATGTTATTTTGAATTTATTGTTGACTTGATACAATATATTTGATGAGCTTGTTATAAACAACAAATCACTAGAAAGAACTTAGTGACTTCTGGAATGACAGAATGGTGATCCAAACCAGTGTCAGCTGTAAAGTCCTCCCCTTGAAGCAGTGGAATGGACTGGATGATGATTTCAGTTTATTTCATTTTTAACATTAACAAACATTAATTGAGCACTTATTCTGTCCCAGGTACTGTTCTAAGCTCCAGAGATACAGGAGTAAACAAAAGCAAGACTTTGTCTTTATGAAAGTCTTATTCTGGTGGAGAAGACATGCAAAAAGTAGATAAGAAAAATTATATACTGTCAGGTAGTAGTGTAAGTACAATGAAGACTTATTAGTTTAATTTGTGTGACCTCTGGCACTCTGTTTCCTCACCTGTGAAATGGGACAATACTTGTGCTAAAAACATGAGCTAGATCTTGTTAGAAATCCTCTTGTTACTCTGGCCCCTTACCTTTCATGGAAAAATACAATATAATCTATCCTTCTCCATGCTATTTTGGGGATGGCTATCAGGATTCTTCAGTTCCTTCATTTCTGCTCAGCACTGGCAGTGGTTGCCAGGGCTACAGATGCTCACAGAAAATGAATCTTACAACCTGCGTTTCAGGGTCATCCAGAGGTTCCAGCTCCTGCCTAGTTTTGTCCCTTTTAAGGTAAATTCCATACTGCTTTAATTTATTATATGTGAAAAATAAACATCAATTTTCATCAGAAAAGAAGACAAAAAGAACGAAAGATAAATGAGCCCTGATAGACTGCACAATTTAATCTTTCCATTTAATCTGTGATTTTCCCTTATCCACAGGGAGAACCACAAACCCATGGTTTTCCTGAAAAGGTTTGGGTGGTATTCTATGTATCAGTATCACAGTTAAAGGGAGCTCCGACCATTGTAGATCCAGAGGTGTTAATTTAGGTAGAATTAAAAGGATTACTTCCTGCTGGTATGTGAAACTTAGAAGTTTTGCTTTTTATAAAGTAGTCATATTATAAAATACTCAGAGAAACTTGTGAGAAAGTTTGGACAAAGTACAAGACACCATGAATATAGATTATAACTCATCTAGGAGGAGCCGTGAGCAAATAAAAGTTTCACTTATGAAATAGAGAGAAAAACAGCAAATGACTTCCATCTTAGGGAAACATAGGGCTTCTCTATTTCTGTTCATACAGAAAAATCACTAAAGGAAAGTGTCTGTATTAAGGCAGGCTAGATGTCATGTTAACTAGTAGAAAAATTGAGTCTTCTTTCACATACTGACTTTCATAAAGGAATATTTCAGACCACCAACAATTGATTTATTAAATTTATGGGAAAAAAACATAATCTATTATAATCATAATAAAACATCCTGTTTTTGAAAGCAGGAAAGTATTACCTATTTTTGTGAGCTGATGTGTTTCTGAAGTCTTTATAAATTTATTTCCCTCATTGATTATATACTAAAGATTTTAGCCAGTCTCTAGAAAAAAATAGTGGTTTTTATACAACTTACATACTAAAAGGTATTTGAAAGCAATTTTTCTAGTGCAAAGAATTTTAAACTTTATTTTGCCACAGTGGCTCTTTTGTCATTTAATGGATATTATAAACAAGTTTTAACAAACTTTTCTCAAAAATAGTAAAACAAATTATAGATATAATTCAAGACTTTAAAAAAATCTAAGAATCTGTAGCATACATATTTTTAACTTGGAACGATTATGAGGATATTTGGTAATTATTCAATATATTTGATTAATGAAGACTGTCAAACAGACAGATGTTAACACCTAAGGAAAAAAGCAAAACAAGCTTTCTTATTATACCTCAGTCATGGCCCTCCTCACCACAATCAAAAACTACCTCTCTTTTTGTTTTCCTTGAGAATAAATAGATGCTACTGCTAGAAGATCCTCCAGAGATTAAGTAATCCAAATTGCTCATTTTATTAGTATATAAATGGAAACCTATAAGGTCTGTCTTGCTAGAAGTCACACAACTAATTAAGAGAAATGCTGGTACTAGAATGAAGATTCAACCAATTTGGTGATAATTTTGTTGCTTTTAATAACTTCTTCCTTGCTCTCCTAACCCTTTTCTATTAAACTCTCTTCTCTTGCATATGTCCCCATTTCATTTTTTTCATTTTTTTCCCCATACCATTTACTGTGCTTGGAATTCTCCACCAGTATTATATTAGGTAAACATCTACTAACACTAAGAGCACAATATTCAGGGATATTAAAATTAGAAACAGACTGTACATATCCACTATGCGCAGCCTTTGAAAGGATCTTAACAATCAGTAGATGTGGCATAAGCCCAGTCCTGCAGGAAGATGGAACTTTATCAGGCCTATGACTAAGAAAACAATAGTCAGTCAATGAAGCCAGCTATATTGTGTTTAGAAGCATGTGTTCCTTGATTTCAAGAAGAAAATGGGATGGGGAGCAGCTCAGCACAACTACTCAACTTAACTCTTGACTATCGTCTCTACATTTGTCAACGATTAAAGGCAAATCAAAGGCCAGGAGGTTGGTGACTTTTTCTATCATGATGGCTGCCAATCAACTATGGGAGAGCTGTGGTACTGTTTGGGAGAGAGCTTCCCACAGGCATTTCCCCTACTGTGTTACCTTATTGTGAGCTTGTCTCATAGGATTTGCTATAGGAATTTTATGGACTGGTATCTTTCACAGATTGGATTTTCTCAAATCTTAAGGAAAAAAATTGGAGAGAACTATAGATCTTAATAAATTGGTTAATCTAAGTGTACAAAAATATTTAATTCAGTTCACTAAAAAGGAGTAAAAAGTTCTGTATCAGATTTTATCTGAGATTATCTCAGCATTGCTATTGTTGAGTTTGGAAAATGGTGGCTTTGGAGTTACTTGGCCATTATCATTTTATCTGACTTTTTAACTGCATTTTTATGTTTTTTTAAATAATGTGTGAAAATATGGTATTAGACCCATACTGAGAACATAAATGTTACACAGAGTCAACTATCTTAAAATAATGCACTTAAAAAAACCCATAGTACTTATAATACTATTGTATTCCAAGTTGGGAGTAATCTAATTTAAATATATTTCTCTTTGGGAAACAGAATTATAATTAAAAACAGCATAGCTTCATACAGCATACCACGTATTATGATAAATTTCAAATGCAAGCCCTTTAAAAGTCAAAAGACAAAGGACAAATTGGGAAAATTTTTCAACTCATATCACAGATATAGAGCTAAGTTCTCATGTATTAAAAGGTTTCCAGAAATTGATGAGAAAAAGAAAAACCCAACAGAAACATGGGCAGCTGATATAAACATATGGTTCACAGAAAAGAAAACATAGTATCTCTAAAAATATGAAAAGATCCTGTACCATGCTCAAAATGAGAGAAATAAAAATTCAGTGGAGCAGTTTCATAGCACACTCTCTTTTGAGGAGGCTGTGGGGAAATAAGTTCTTCCTCACATTGCTTTTATGATGGATGACAGTTTGGCAATATCTATCAAAACTACAAAAGGAAGTGTACTTTGACTCAGCCATTCCACTTTTGGGAATTTATCCTTCAAACATACTTGCATACATGAGAAATATTTCATAGGATATATTCAAATGTATTTCCAAGGATATTCATAGGATAATTGTTTGCAAGAACAAAAAATTGGAAGAAAAAATGTTTAAAAATATATGCTTTATCCATAGAAAGGATACTATACAGATCTGATATAATCTGCTTAAATAAACCAGAATACTATACAAACCTAAAAATAATGAGGAAACACTTTATGTACTAAAATAAAAAGATCTCTAAGATACATTGTTCAGAAAAACAGCAAGGTACAGAATATTGTACAGAATATGTTATAGTTAATGTAAAAAAGTGGGGAAGGTAATAAAATAAATATACATATTTGCTTGTATATTAAGGAAATGCAGAAAAATACAAAGGAATTAATAACATTGTTGTCTGTTGGAAATTGGGTAGATTGAGCAAGGGTGGGAAGGAAATTTGCACTTTTCACCTTTCCACATTTTTTTAATTGAACTTTGTGCATGTATTATTTATTGAAAAATCAAATAAAAACTTAAGAAATTGTTATTGTCTTAAGCCATTCTGACATTGCTAATAGTTTAAAAGTTTGTAGTATATATACGGAATAACAGAAGGAGTACCCGTATATCCATACCTCGGCTTAAGATATAGACCATTACCAATAGTTTTAAATCCTCCTTCATGTCTCTACATGATGCCATCTGATTCCACTTAAAGATAGCTATTCCAAATTATGTTGATTATTAATTTTATTTTCTCTATAGTTTTACCACTTATGAGTAGATCTCTGAAAAATATAGCATTGCAAAGAGCAAGATTGGATTTTCTCTTCTTTGAATGGCAAACTCAGTTAAAGTTATCTGAGACTGGTATTTTCCTTATGTAAATACTTATACCCTTAATAGCACATCCTCAATGATTTTAGGACTATTACAATTTTCAGTTTCTAGTTGAGTTGGTTTAGGCTATTGTACAGGCATACCTCATCTTATTGCGCTTTTCTTTATTATGCTTTGCAGATATTGTGTTTTCTTACAAATTGAAGGTTTGTGTCAGTAGTGCCTAGAGCAAGTCTATTGGCTGCATTTTTCCAACAACATTGTCTTACTTTGTATCTCTGTGTCACATTTTGGTAATTCTTGCAATATTTCAAACATTTTCATTATTATTATATGTGTTACAGTGATCTGTGATCAGTGATCTTTGATGTTACTACTGTGACTCACTGAAGCCTCAGATAATGGTTAACATTTTTTAGCAATAAAATATTTTTAATTAAGGTACATACATTGTTTTTTAGACATAATACTCTTGCATACTTCGTAGACTATAGTATAGTGTAAACATAGCTTTTATATGCACTGAGAAAGCAGAAAATTTGTATGACTGGCTGTATGGCAATATTCACTTTACCTCAGTGGTCTGGAACCCAACCCACAACATCTCCGAGGCATGACTGCCTGTATTTCTTTTTCTAGAAATTTGATCATTTTCAATAAACTTTTCAAATTTTTTGCATAAATTTTATATTAATCTCTGTTTTTTTAAGTACATATGCTGTATTTATATTCACCTCCCCTTCCTACTCCTCATATTATTAATATATGTCTTTTTTATTAGTATTGCCATAGGGCTTTGTATATCAATAGTTTAGTTGAAACTGTATTGTACTTTTGCCTCTTATTTCACTAACTCCACTGTATTATATTTTATTTGCCTTTTTCTTTGTGTTAAATTTTGTGGATCTTTTTTAAAACATGAATTCTTAATTTGGATTCTAAACTATTAAGTCTTTCTTACTTTCTAATATTAAAATTTTTGAAAGCTATGCACTTTTTTCTTTAGAAAATATGTATTTTCTCTTTTTTTCCAAAACATTTTACATTTTTGCCTCTCACATTTAATCCTTGACCTCTGTTGAACTGATATTTGTACACAGTGAATGATGGAGATCAAATATTGCCCTGTCCCCATCAAGCATCTAACCTTAGTCTTAAATAGCCCTGACTTCATTTACTGTTGTGTGCTTCAAATGTTCCAGCCTCATACAGGGACCCTGCTTTATCTCCTATACTTTCAGTAACTATTAAAGCCAAAACTTCAGATGAAACGGGAATGGCAAAAGATCCCAAGTCAATGGCTGTCTTCAGTCTTTGAAATCCTTCCTCAGATTCTCACACCTGTCTTGTATTTATCATCTGAGGATTTCCCTTATTTTCTTGTCAGTTTAGCATTATTTAAATAATTTTTTTAAAATATAGCATTTCTTTTTATTTTACAAAGGGAGGAATTGTCACAGTACCTACATATCAATAGTACAAGAAGTCTTTCAAATTGATTGCCATTTTAAGAACTTTTAACTCCAGCAGAATAAAAGCACTGGAATAATAAGCCTAATTTAGTTTTTAAGAAATATATATTCTAGGAACTTTGCTACTCCCTTTGTGATGTGTTTTTTATCACCAATACTCTTGGCATGTGCCTCAAAGCAATGTGTTTCAATAGTGTACATTAAAAGAAAGAAAAGAAAATATCAGTGTAAGAGGCTGAATACTCACTGATTTAAGAATAAATGTCTAGACATTGTAGATGCACATTAAGTCAGGTGTTCTATGTTGGTTGGAATTGACAGTAACTTTCCTTGGAATCACAATTGCTTAGTCATTTATTCTTCTCTTGCATATAATTTATGTAATGGTCTAGGCAAAAATCTCTCAGACTTTACCTGCTGCCTATGCACTTTTTCATAAGTTTAGACAGGATTTTCTGAGGTCATGTATATACAGAAAGTATTCAACAAGGAGTCTGTCATTTCCCATGGATTTCTTCTGTTTAAATAATCACCTAGCAAAGATGAAATCCTCTCTGGATTATAGGAGGCAATGTTATAGAAAGCAAAATACTCTAGTGGGATTCTTTTGCCTCTAATTTTTCTAGGGTTCAGAACCTCCAGGTTGTTTCTAAAATAGTTTCTTAGTAAAATCATTTTATACCTTTTAGAATGGGTGTTCCAGAGTCAGAGGTGATCTCTTATAAGATTTGTCATTTGTGGACCAACAAGAAATCCATCACAATTTACTCAGAACCTAAAGTGACTTTTAGATTATTAAATAGCTCTCTACAATTGCCTGGATAAAAAGGTTCAAAGTGGGTATTAATAACATAGATAGATTAAAACAACTCATACATATTAAAAAATCAGGAACAAACAAAAATAACTATGTCTGCCATGATGCCCTAGAATAATGGTTAGCACTGTGGCCCCTCAGGTCAGACACTGAGTTTAAGTCTTTAATGTAAGTTTGCTAGAGCTGCCTTACCAAAATACCAGAGACTGGGTGGCTTAACCAGCAGAAATGTATTTCTCACCCTCATGGAGGTTACAAGTCCAAGGTCAAGGTGTCTGCATGTTTGGTTTCTTCTGAGGCTTCTCTCCTTGACTTGGAGATGGCTGCCTTCTCACTGTGTCCTTACATGGTCTTTCCTCTATGCACCTGCACCCCTGGTGTTTCTCCATGTCCAAATTTCTTCTTCTTATCAGGGTACCAGTTAGAATGGATTCAAACCTACCCTAACAGCCTCATTTTAATTTAATTACTTCTTTATTAAAGGCCCTATCTCCAAATGCAATCACGTTCTCAGGTACTAGGGTTTAGGGCTTCAATATATGAATTTGGCAGGGTACAGAGCAGGGAAGGATACAGTTCAGACCATAATACCCTTGTTTGTCGTTCACCAGCTGTGAGACATCAGGCCAGTTTTTTTTTTTTTTTTTTTACATCTTCTTTGTACCATTAGGATTGTTGTGATTATTAAAGAATAAGAAACGTGCAAAACACTTAGGATAATGCCTGGTAAATAGCAAATGTTAACTATTAGTGTTAATTATTACAGAATGGAAACTATGAATTTTTACATTTAAGTAAAAAATTATGAAATACAAAGTGCTCTGAAGATATCAAGTACGTCTAGTGGGTTTACAGTGTACATGTATTCTATTTCCTTGTTGATCTTCTGTCTAGTCATTCTATCCATTATTGAAAATGGAATTTTGAGAACACCAACTACTACTGTTGAATTGTCTATTTCTTCCTTCAATTCTGTCAGTTTTTCTTTCATGTATTTTGGGGCTCTACTATTATGTACCTGAAGGTTTATAACTGGTATGTCGTCAATGGATTGACCCTTTTATCATTATAAACTGATCTTAGTGTTAAGGAAAACATCTATAACTGAAAGTCATAAACATTATTGGCCTCTTTTGCTCCAGATTTCTTCATCTTTTATATTTATATGTGTAGTAGCCTTTTCCTGGCCTTGGAACCCCATTTGAAGAGAGAGGAAACTACTATGGTGCTTTGACCAATGTCTCCTGCTACATCCATCCTTATGTGCTCTTGCCACTAATAACTCATGCCCATCAATTGAGGATGCAGCTTACCAAGGCAAATGAGGAATTGGAAAATAGCAAGTATCATGAAACTGAACTAGAGGCCAAAGGAGACCAAGGCTTCTCAGTGTGCGTTGACTGTTATTAAGCAAAACTGAAAATTATGACAGAGTCTCAAAATATTGAAATAATATTGGTCATTATGTTTGCTGTCAATATTGTCAGTAGTACAGACAGTAAAATGATTATTGATTGATTGCTAAAGTTACTAAAGGCACTGAATTATATTACTTTATCTTAGTTATTACTTAATACATAGCTTATTCTACTTTTTAAGTGTTCTTAATAAACATGGAAGAAGAGAGAACATATTATGTACCAAGTACTTTTTTAATGTAAAGAAGCTATTTTAACTCATACTTCAGTTTGATGAAAGTAAAGACTTTGTGAAGATGAGTTCAGAGTAATAAATGGAAGAAGCAGGATTTTAAAACTTGGGTATCTAATGCTCAGGTTATTTCTACTACAACTTCCTGCTACTTAAAAATATCTTGACATTACCCCAAATTAATTTTATCAGGATATTCTGCTTTTTAGAGTTCTCATTAATAAAAATGTTGTAACTTAACATATGTTATAAAGTGAAGCATATCTGTCATGTCATATATAACATGTATTGTGTAATCCAAACAGATTGTTTAAGTGCTATTGAAATAGATTTTGTCATTTATAGTAATAAAAAAACCCTCTCTATTATGTTTATTTAGTGCAATGTGGTCTTCACCATTGACACATTTGCAAAATGTGTCAGTAAAAGGAAGATCGAAGACAGAAGATCTCATAAAACAGAACTATCTGCAATGTTGACATACTCTTAGTGCAAGGTAGTGACAATGGTGTGAAAGTTCTGGTGGAGGTATGTCACTATTTCTATGTCAAAGGCAAAGCTAAGTGAAAAATAGGAGTGGACATTCTCATAAAGGAGATTCATGTATATATTCTCAACATGCATGTATATTATCTCAAGCTACTTGGAAATGATAATCAAGAAATGACTTCCAATGTTCCTGATAACTGAGAAGAAATGTGGCATGTGTTAGATGTGTTAGAGCTTTTTGAAGATTGGGTTTTAAACAAAAGTATTTTATAAAAGAAGAAAAATGTGAGAAACATATGCTCTGATGACTTACTATTCATGAATGTGTGAGTTTACTTAAGATACATATGATCTCCATAGAGCAGAGAATGGGGACACTGGGAGGGTCTCTGGCTGTCTTCTTTCACATGACAGGTTTGTTGAATGAAAAGAAAGTCATAATCAAGTGCTTACTCTTATCCTTATCTCTTTTATTTTATTTTATTTTATATTTATTTATTCTTTGGCCTCGCCATGCAGCGTCCAGGATCTTCGTTCCCCGACCAAGGATCAAACCCACACCCCCTGCAGTGGAAACACAGAGTCTTAACCACTGGACCGCCAGGGAAGTCCTCCTCTAATTTTAGAAAATCCCTTACACTGATTCCATTTATCTAATCCTGTTATGTTGCTTTTTCCTTGAGATGACATAGTAAAAAAAAAAAAGATGTTTAACAGATTTCTGGGAACACAAACAATTGAAACAAACCTTTACTTGGTTGATTATATTAACCATATGGCATCTACCAGTTTCTGAAGAGCAAATGCGAACAGAGATTTTGAAAAGAAAAAGAAGCAAAAATAGAGACATGAGATATATAAAAAACATTTTGGTTGATTTTTTAAAATTTTTCCTGGATGGTCTCTCTGGAATAAGAAGTGAGAAATTACATAGACTGAATCATTTGATTCTGTCTGTAGCTAGATAAGTGATATTAGGAGTAGATCAGCTGGGAAACTGCCTAGAAAGATGTTCCATATGGGACACAAAAACATTATTGACATAAATTGGAAAAATTTAAATTGTTCCTGTTCTCACTCCCAAGTGGTGGAGATGTGGAACATTTCTTTGTAGCACAATATCTCAGTTGGGTAGTTGTTGTTTTTTGTTTGTTTGTTTGTTTTAATTTACATGACAGCAGAAATTTGGCAGCCTGTCACAGCAAGTTGAAATTCTGAATATAGATAATTCATGATGCAGTGTTGTTTATGGGAAATTAATCTGAATTTTAAAGACTTTGCTATACTTCTCAAGTGATTTCTGAATAAAAAATAAATGCATAATAATGCTGAAAAGAAAATAGAAACTATAAAACAGTTATTTATTAATGTTTTAGACTGTAAATCTTGCTTTATCCAATTAAAGTGAATCAGTAAGTGAATCTATTTGATATCCAATACTTAGAAAAGCAGGTCATTCATTTATAGCAATATTTATAAGCAACAAAATAACTAGAATGATCACAATATTTTTTAATCCTTTTAAGTGCATAGCTGGGCAAGCAAGGAAATAAGGGAAATACTCAAGATAAGAAAGTAAAAGTATTGAAGTACTTGAATTATACTGGGTGGTGGGTTTGTGGAATGGAGTGGTGGGAAGTATGTGGAGGAGGTTACTATTCTACTTTTTTGGGGGTTATAAAAGTTTAATGAAGATTTGGGTCCAGGGAAAGGGCAGTGAATCTGAAATAAGATCCTGCACTAAGCTAGCCCCCTCCCAAAGGGCTATATTCTCATTAAAATAGAAGGAATAACTACTCCATCAGGAAACCCACCTTCATAAGGAAACTTAATAGGTAGTAGTCTGGGCCATGGTGGGAAAAAATAAGTGTTTCCCCTGAGAATTCATAACTATGTGGATTTGTGGTTCCAGTTTATTCTATATGAGTGGTCCAGAAAACCATAATCAGAAAGAACATTTAAATAGTAGTCTTAGATAGGGGTACCCCAAGAGTACCTGGCAGAAGCAAAAGCACAACCACTCATAAGTCAAACTCACATTTCCTAGGACTTCAAAGGAATCTTGAAGATAATTCATAATACAAAATTTAATAAGGAAAATCCATAAGGAAAAAATTTACCATGAGCAAGAATCATCAGATACAATAAGCAGTAGAAAAGATATCAATTTGCTTACAATTTCAGGTATTAGAGCTATCAGATAAAGATCATAAAATTAGTAAGCATGCCTACCAATTTATTTATTCAGTAATCATAGTAGATTAACACCTTTTTTTTTGGCATTCAATGTGTTAAGAATTTGAATGTGAAAATAAAACTTAAAATTTCAGAAGAAAATATAGATGAATATCTTGATGCCAGGATAGGGAAGAATTTCTAAACCCCCTCTCCCAAAAATTGTAAAGGAAAAGAGAGATTTGATTATATTAAAATTAAAATTCTCCGTACAGCAAAACATAGACATATTTAACTATAAACTGTAAACAAATTTATTTATGATGAGCTAGAGACTAGTAAAACCTATTTGCAATGAATTTAAATCTAGAATATATAAATAACTCCTAAAAATCAATAAGGTAGATAATGCCATAGAAAAATGAGCAAAGGATTTAAGAGAAAAAGCTGAATTGCCAATAAACACATACAAGATGCTCACCAGAGAGCAGGAAATGTGAGTTAAAATAACATGACGCTAACATCACCCACCCAAAGGTTGAAAAAACTGAAAATATTTTATAATAACAAATTTTGGTGAAGTTGTTGGGGGAAATATAATAAGTGCCACCATTTTGGAAGGCAATTGGGCAATGTTTCACAAAGTTGGAGATATGAGAAACCTTCACTCTTAGGAGCATATTCTTCAGGACACGCTACTCCAAAATATGGCACCTTAGCATATTGACTATTTTAAGCTGAAAGAATTTGAGAAAACAGCAGAATAAGGGAGGTCACTGTGATCTTCCCCCTGCTCTCTCCTGGAATAGGTCAAAAAGCCCTCATGTGTGAGGTGACTGACCTATACCCAGAGAAAAGGAGCATCCTTATCTCTGAGGACAAAGGAACACCAAGAAAAATCCTAATACAGTCCTTTCCAAGTTTTCCCCATTTTACTACACTTCCCTCATACTCTTTGACCTATCATATTTCTCCACAACTGTCCACCTAGAATAAAATACTCAGGTTTAATCATTTCTTTGGGTCTTCATTTCCTTATGAAGGCTCTCATGTCACATAAAACGTATATTAAATAAATTTGTGTGCTTTGTTTCTTGTTAATCTGTCTTGGTCAGTTTACTTTTTAGACTGTTCCAGGAGCCCTAAGGGGATCGAGGAAAACTTTTTCCTTCCCTACCTTTGGTAGAGAAATTTTGAACATTCACACAATGAGATAGGTACAGAAATCCTTGATCAGTGTTGTTTGTACTAGTCAACAAATTGAAAACAATTTAAACATCCATCAAGAGAAAAATGAATATTTACATTGTGATATAGTCAACCCTAGAATATTATACAACAGTTAAAATAAAATTGCTGGAGCTAAATGTATAAAAGGAAATTTGGAATTGATAGCTATGTTACAATGCCACTTATGTGGAATTTAATAATAAGAAAAGCAATAGTCTATTTGTATGAAGCAAAAGTATAAAAACATCATGTGTGGTGGTGAAAAAGAAACAAAAAAATAATTACCTGTGGGAAAGGAAAGAAGGCACTATGATCAAGCAAAGATTCACAGGGGCTTCAAATGTTTCTGTAATATTGTACTTCTTTTAAAAGAACAATATTTCTTTCAAAAGAATTATATTAAAAGAATTTGTTTTAATTAATTTGGATTAATACCTGAGTATTCATTTTATTATTCATTAAATTTTCCTGTATATTTGAAATATTTCACTATAAAAAAGAAAACAAAATGTTTTATCCTACTAACTAAATCAATTATTGGTCTGATAATTAAATAATTTTGATGAAAAACTTCCATTTTGTTAACTTGCCTAAATGGCTGATACATCTCAGTGTTTTCCAGGCCCTGTAAAATTTCATTACATTAGTCCCTGGCCCCACCTATGGGGAACATCATACTCCTTGGAAGCTGCCTGTAGAATAATGTTCACTCTTCCAGTGTTCCACTCAACAGGGTCAGGGAGGTCAAGCCTCATCAAATGATTAGTCTGCAAGGCTGTTGTTATGGACTGAATTGTGTTCCCCCAAATTTCATATGTTGAATCCTAACCTCCAATATTACACTATTTGGAGGTAGGACGTTTAAGGAAGTAATTAAAGTTAATAAATGAAGTCATAACCTCGGGCCCTGATCCAATAAGACTGGTGTCCTTATCAAAGAGGAAAGGATGCCAGAGAAAAGAGCATGTGAGGACATGGTGAGAAAGAGTCTTTTTGCAAGCCAAGGAGAGGTGCCTTGGGACAAACCAAACCTACCAACACCTTGATCTTGGACTGCCAGCCTCCAGAGCTCTGAGAAGATACATTTCTTTTAAGTCATCCAGCCTATGATATTTTGTCATGGTAGCCCTTGCAAAATAATACAGCTGTTGTAGCATGGGAAGACGTGAGATTGGAAGCCCAGAAATAGATCGAAGACCAGAAGCAGAAAAGTTAGTTCATCTATTTACTAAAGGAGCCAAAAGAAGAACAAAATGCCACTACAGCAAAGTTGTGAGTAGTATTGGACTAGTTAAGATAGAGATCACTCAGAGTGTGCAATGGCCTTATTCAAACATCAGGTGATTGCCAACCTGGCTGAAAACTCAAGTGTAAACCCCATCTGAATGTAAAAATAAATTTTGTTTTGGCTATTGTATGAATGGGGGCTCTCTTTGCTTTGAGTTTTGCACTGTATTTGTATAATTCTAACACAATGCTCTATGGACTCCAGCATACTAGTAAATACTCTATGGTTTAGTGCCCAAATACCTAATTTTAAGTCTATTCATAATTTTAGAAATCACACACAATGGCAAAGAGGACAGACAAACAAAAACAAACACCACAACCAGGTTGTAAATAGGCCTTGAGTTCAATCAATTTCAAATAAGTTAGTGTTTGAGTTTTTAAAGTAACATTAAAGTAATTAAAAAATTACTGCCTTTTCTCAGACATGAGTAAATTTTTATCTTTATTCCTTTTGGATGATTAGATTGTACTGAACTGCAAGTTAAGATATGATATCAAGCGTTAGCCTAAGGAGAGTTAAGCCAATAGAATGACTAAAAAAAAAAAGAAATGAATGATGGTAGTGACAGCTAAAAGAACATTGGATTATTATGGAAACAGACAACGAATATAATACCCTTAATCATATGTCCCAGTTATTGAACCATTATCCTGCACCTGGTTCTATGGTCTGCCTTTTATATACCAGATTCCATTTAATACTTAAAACCACCCTATGGGGTAGATACTAAGACTGGCCAGAATTCTCAGATGAGTAAACTGGGATTTAGGGACACCAATTAATCTGCCCAAGGACACATAGCTAGTAAGTGTTAGGATCTGAATCCAGTTCTGTCCGATTCATTAACCTATGTCTTTAACCACCACAACTTACAAGGACAGACATTACTTTTAAGGAATTATAAAAGTCAATGTGAATGATCTCTTGCACATTGTAAACAATCAGAGGCCAACAAAGCTCAAGACTGACTCAGTTTTGCCCGGCATCATTTCAAGACACTTTGTTCTCCAACTCATGTCTGCTGATGATTCAGGGTGGCTGACATCGCCATAACACACCGATTAGAACAGAGCAGCAGGGCTTTCTCGGAGCTGAAGTTGACCCTCAAGGTAGCGTAGACCAGACCTGTCCTCGGAGGACTCCATAATCAGATTTGGGAAGTCTGGAAGGAGGCCAGCCCTTATATTCAGCAGGAGTGGGCTGGGATTCAGATGAAATAGAAGAGAAGGTCTGCTGTGGCAGTGGAAAATAACTATGTAGCCCTGGATTGCCGATTTAGCATAAATGCAGCAATGATTCACCTCTGAGTTGATAAACATGTTTTCCAAAGTGAAAGGCAGTCAGGATGCAGTTTCCAGCTTGGAGGGCTTCATTACTGAAAGGTTTCTAGAGAGAAGCCACTCAGCCCATGCCCCCATAATGTTGGAAATGGATCAGTGCTAGGGGCACAGTTTTTCCTTTCGATGAAATGCAGACAAGAGGGAACTCTAGCAGTTTAACACAGCGTAGTTTGAGGTGGGTCTTTAGCCTTACTTTTCTTATAGTTCACATGGTGACGCAGCCCCAGTGTCGTATTCAGGACTCGCACGGACAATAGGCATGCTGGAAATGCTCACTGACTCATTGATATGGTCACCGATATGTTCCCAATCCTGGGAGAAAATAAAAAGGACGAAAGACTCAGAATTTGAAAATCTGTCTGGCATTGTTTACTCTGGATCTACATGTGGAAAGAAATACAAAACATAGAGCATAACTCTGTGAGGAAGCCTCGTTAATAAGAATCTTCAGTATCAAATCAAATATTGTCATTGGTTTCTCCTATTTAAACTTTTTTTTTTTTTTTTGGAAATAGCGGACCTAACAGGAAAATCTTCTTTTCCTCTTGATGCTTCTCTGGGATAAAGCATTAAGGATGCCAAAAAAAAAAAAAAAAAAAGTGACAGTGACACTAAAGCAGGATTCTAGGATAATGAGGTGGGAGAGAAATGACTGAGATTTTAGGAGAGTATTTAATATATAACAAAATAATTGTATTAAAGTTTTTCAAGGTATTTTAAAAAGATAACTATTTTGATACTGGGAAAAAAGGAAGTTCTTTTTTAAAAAAAAATTAACTATGAGATCTATGTACAATTTTAATGAAAGCTCATCCGTGAAACATGCAAAAAAAAAAGAAAGAAATGAAACACATAGCTACGTAGTTAGCTAGACACAAGGAAACTACCGCACCTCAGTTATTAACATCAAGTTTACTTTACAGGTTCTCTTTTATGTGTTAGTTCAAGCCAAGTTCAACACCACTACCACCCCAGTCTTTAAAGAATTGCTTTATAATTCACAGGGGAGAAAGAGCCTTGTACTCACAAGTAAACAAACTTCCAAAGTCTGTTTGAAAGGGGAAACTGGTAATGAGCATTTGAAAGGAGTTCAGTTACATTTGAAAATAATGAAAAAGCAGAGTGTTTTTCAGAAGAAGAGAGTACAGTACACATCAGGGGTCCCCAATCCCTGGGCCGCGCACTGATAGCGGTCCGCAGCTTGTTAGGATCCGGGCCGCACAGTAGGAGGTGATCGGAGAGCGAGGGAAGCTTCATCTGCCCCTCCCCATCGCTTGTATTACCGCCCGAACCATCCCCAACCCCGTCCGTGGAAAAAATGTCTTCCATGAAACCAGTGTCTGGTGCCGAAAAGTTTGGGGGACCGCTGGTATACATTGAAGAACTCTACAAGGGGCTGATGGTGGTTCAGGGAAATTAAACTGAGTATTAAAAATATTTTGTTCATGGAGTTTTTCACTTTTAGAATTTGTGACAGGAAATTCAACTGATTACGCATGAGCTAATTGCCTTTTTTATTATCTAACAGTTTCAGGCAGATTGAAGGTAAATCACTAAGTTAATTAAATAAATACACAATTTAATTGTGAAATATCCAAGTGGTATATCATTAGGCATTTGGCTATAGGTCTAGGGCTTGGAAGAGAAGTTGTGATAGAAATATAAATCTGATTTATATTCATGATTTTAAAGGAATAGGAGAAAATATTAACACTTAAGGAAAGAAGATAAATTCAAATATGTAGATAGCTTAGATCTGAGCCCTACAAAATTCCAGCATTTAAAGGTCTGGTAGTTGGCAAGTATCACTAGAAGGGGCTGCCTGAGAAGCAAGAAGAAAAATAGGAAAATGTTCTGTTAAAGAAAAAAAGAAAAGGAGGTGTTTCAAGAATAGGAAACGTTTGGTTGGCTTGTTGAATCTGCCTGAAAAATCAAACAAGTTTTCCTGTAACTTAACTATTTGGGTGGCATTGATTTCATTTACAAGAGCAATTTTTTTAGAGTGTTAGGGTCAGAATGCAGATTGGAGTAAACTGAAGAGTGAGGTGAATGTCAAGAAAAAAACTGTAGAAAGCTCTTTTAAGAGAGGGTCTATAGTTAGATTCATCTAGAGCTGTGATTTTCTCGTTTGGCTATAATGATAAAGGAAAGGACAGGGAAATTAGTTACATCTGCAACATGGTAACAGAAATAAATCTCTGTAGAACTGAACCTGTGTAGGGAAAGACTTTAAGCCCGAAAGGCTGCTAGATATAGTAAAAATGATAGTGATAATGGACTGGTGATCTCAATGAGTTATATGAATAACTGCTTCAGGGGACGGAGGGAGGTACCCGGCAAGCGGCTGGAAGAATGGGATGTCCTGGTCAGAGTGGGATATCTGAAATGGGTACTTTGGGAGTGGTTGAGTTTCCTGAGATGGCAGAGTTCATGTTATGATTGAGGGGGCAGGTGGCTTAGGTGAAGTGGAGGAGATCATTAGGAAGTTCAGAGAACACAGAGTCAAGATTGTTGGATGGTTTGTCCATGTGGCCACTGTATTCACCTGGATAATTAAAGCAGCTAAGGTGAAGATGAAGATTGTGCTGAAGTCTTCAAGGAGGACTTGGAGGGTGGAGGAGGGGAGAGTGCTGAAGCTGGATGATGTGCATCTGAAAGTTCCAGAATAGGGGGATTCAGATACAGCTATTGGTCACCAGGAGGAAACAAATCCCACTGCCTAGCCCAATGCTTAAACATTGGAGGTGTGGGAGGGAAAACAAACAAACAGACAACAAAATAAAAACAACTTGCCTGAGTAGGATAAAGGGGAAATTGTGTTTTCTGGGGACATCTAGGTTTCAGTTAAGGTCATTTTTGAATAACAGATAATTTAGGGGAATATCAGTGGTCATTGTGGAAGATTTGAGAGAGAAGATTAGAGTGAGACATTGGGTCAAGAGAAAATGTGTTTACAGCATTGTGGGGAGAAGAGTTGAAGAGGTGACTGAATGATCTGAAAGGCTTGGACTCTGGGCCGTGACTATGTAAACAGGGAAGAGAGAGATCATATCCTTGGTTCTGATTGTGTCCTTAAGGCAGGTGATATGAACTGATGGAATCAGCTGCAATCTGGAAGCAAGGTCTAGCAATTGCAGTGTAGGACCAGGGTTCTAGTGGCTGAGTGTTGTCCGCTGCAGTGGGGATAACAATGCCAGCAGCAGCTGTCAATGGCGCTTTACTGGGAGTCAAGTGATTCTTACTGGGGGACAGCTTGGGGTTATATGTTGGCAGCAAGTGTAACTGGGTTCAGATAAATTTCTGCATTGTGTGGACATCCCAAAGGATTGATCAGAACTCTCCATGGCTTTCAAATGGCTGGGACCAGATACTTCTTGAGGCGTCCTGTGGGGTCCACCACAACCACCTATAGTGGTTGTCTCCTGGGATCTCCAGCAGCATGGGAGGAAGGTTTCAGCAAACACAGGCTTAGCACTATGATAAAATATCCGTTTAATTTTACATAGTGCAAAACATGATTTTTGTTATATACCGAACATAAATTGGAGAGATATTGTTGTTAATACCTAAAGCATAAGTTTTGAGTTTGAAATGTAGTTACATCACTTACTTAGAGAGTGACACAGAGACACTATCTTTTCTCAGGTTCAGGCTTCCTACCTTAAAATGGGAAGAAATTAACCTGTAGGAATGATCTAAGAAATAAATACAAATATTGAACATATACAAGATATGTATCTATATATGTTTCATGAATATACTATTTGTATATGTACAAATTTTATATAAATGCATGTACATATATATATATACACACATATATATACATGTATAGCCTTGTACAGTTTCTGATAAATATGAAACAAATATGCCTTATTTTAATAGGATATTATTCAAAGGTGATAGTCAAATTATTTAACAATAAGTGAGGCAGGGGTAGAGAGGCTGCCTAACCAATGAGAATGCATATTGGCTAGTTTGTGGTATCAAACCTGTAAAAAGTTAATAAACAGAAACTTCAATTAAATAGAGTTGGGAGGCCAGAAGGAAGAGCTTTCACACCTGAAAAGATAGCAGAGCGCAAAAGGAAGAAGAAAGACTCTTTTTCTATCCTGGCAACAGCTCAGCCAATGAAAAGCATGAACTCTTCGTTTACTATAGCCCTCCCAACTTCCTTTTCCCATCTTCCCTTGCCATGGGGGCCTTGCACGTGGCTCACCATGGTTGCAGACCCCACAATGCAATTCTTCGCTTATTCGGTAATAAACCCATTTTTGCTGGAGAAATGGCTGGCAGTCTGTTTGTTTTAGATCAATGAAGCATGCCATGATGAGTATTGGTTCTGAAGCTAAGTACATTGAAATAGCAAGAACAGCTGGACAGCAGTCCATTCTATCATGGCCTCGTGGTCTTGTGACTTTACTCACAATGGTCTAGCTTCTCATTTTCCCCACTGAGTTAGTAATACCATAAAATGCAACAGGCAGTTTCCTCTACTGAAAATTAGGGTCATTATTTCCAATGTATCTCATTGTAGTATTTAAACAGATTTCTAAACTAGTCTTTATGAGTGTAGAAACAGTATTTCACCTTCTACTAACAAGTTAGAATTGCTGAAAACAAGTACATGTGTCCCTCAATATCCATAGGGGATTGGTACCAGGACCACCCACAGATACGAAAATCCACTGATGCTCAAGGCCCTTAACAAAATGGCTAGTAAAATTGGCTCTCTGTGAAACCCACAGGTTTCACAATCGCAGATACAAAGAGCTGACTGTAAGAGCTAAAAGCAATTGCTTCTAGATGTCTGCTTTGGAGAGGTCAGTGTTTTGAGGAGTTGGTAGCATTTAATTTCTTAAGACCTCTCTTACAAATATGCTTATTTCATTTTATAACAACTTACTTTTTTTTTGATGTGTGAGTCAGTATTTAAACATTTGTTCCGTCAAACTACTGTGTTATTAAACTAAGAAGAAAAGGGTAAGAAGATAGTCCTTTTTTCAAAAATCAAAATGTTATTGAATTACGTTGTATTTATGTTATATGTTAAAATAAGGAATTTAGACAATTTTTAAAAATCCAGATCTTCCTTCTCTCCCAAACCCTAAAACATCCAAGGAAAAATACCTAGAAAATTGAATCCAATGTTAAGATTTAGACTGAATTAATATGTGGTTCTCCATAGCATTTGAGGTATGGAAACAATATATATCTATATAATCCCTGGGAATATTGGAAAGCTTTGAAAGAATTCTCTCCAAGCTTTGATTAAAATTTGTTGAGATTTATCCAGGGCATTATTTAATGACGGCTCAATTTTCATTTACGTTGTCCAAATAGATATTTTTCAGAAATGTCATAGAGGGATATGTTGATTTATCCTTTTCTATATGAATCTTCAGAGTTTATAATCCTTGACCTTGAAAAGTAGGAAATTTTTATTTCTTCATCTCACTCTAAGAAAGTATTCATTTTTCCTGGAGTTTAAGATGCCATTCTAAGTTTTGATTTAAAAAAATTTTTATTTTATATAATAATTCTAAATAATTTTTGCATGTGGCATTATAATAAAATTGGTTCTTTGCTGATATCTATCAAGTTATTTAAAATAACTTATTGCCCTGATTTAAATGATTTCGTCCATGAGAAATTAAAGAGCTCAAGGCCAGTGTCTCAGCTAAGTCTGTATTGAATAAATATTTATTAAATGAAAAAAATAGGTTTTAGTAACAATTACATTATTATTATTATTTTAAAATTTGCTCTTTAATGTAAGTACCTTTTTAAAAAGTTATTTTATCAAATAATGGGGAAATCACAATACTAAATACATACAACAAAACCAATCTAGGTAACTTGCATATCTACTCCTGCTCATTTCTGTAAAATAATAAGATTACTGTAGGGCTAAACTCCTTTGGCTTCCTTTGTGATTCTTACAAATTGTTGCATGATTGATTTCTCCATAGGTTATCAAAATAAATAAAACCCATGGGCATAGAGAACTCACTGTTTCCTCTGTGACAAGCTTTCATTTCAGTTCAACTCAGCAGGTACTCTTTGGGTATCTAACAATTAGTGGGTCCCATCTCGTTGCTAGGATATGAATATGAATAAGAGTTTTTATCTTTGAGGGCCTTATAATCCGTGAGGGAGACAGAAGCACAAGTACCAGTGAGTGTCATGCAGCATGAAAAGTGGTAGAGTCATACAATGGGAGGCCTGATGAGGAAGCAATTTTTTCTGAATAAGATTAGAGGGTTGGGAATAAAAAGAGAATTACAGAAAGCTGCAGATATGAGGTAATGTTTGTGCCAGCTCTTGAAACCTGAGAAAATCATTTTCCAGGTAGACTAATGGAGAAAGACATTCTATGCCTAGGGAAAAGCATGGTTAAAGTCATGAACAGGGGACCTGTGTGTGATATATTTCTTGCTGGGCAATAGTGACCTACCAAGAATGGTTATAAAATGAAGTTTGGTGGGGACAGTGTGGAGGCAAGACAGGAAAAGCAAACTGTAACGAGCTTGTGGGGGTAAATAAGTCAGATGGTGGGTGGGGTTAGGGAGGTGGGGAGCAGTGGAGGTACCCTTCCTGCTCTGGAAGGTGGAAAGCAAGCAGAGGCTTTTAAACAAGAAGCAGATAGGATCTGAGTCCAGATACAAATAAACCATCTCAATCTGTTTGTTCTTCCTTTCATTGAATTCTTTTGCATTTTCCTCTTAGAGAAAACCTGCTTTTCATATGGTTATATTTTACTCAGAAGAGCAATTACCTGGCAGTACTCTCAAAGTAGAAGACTAAACGTGGGAAAATGGAAAATGGGGAGAGTAATTTATATAACCAGGAATGAAAATGAACGTTGAAAGGTCATGTTCTGTCGTATGCCTCCTGAGGCTAGTAAATCTAGACACAAAGAATCAGAGTTGACACTTCTTATAGGCTTAAGGATAATAACATTGAGCCTTAAGGATAATAATATTGAGATTCTTTCACAGCACGGGATGCCTTTCATTGTGCTGCTCATGAGACAAGTCTCCTCCTTCGGCATTCCTGTGTATGCACCCCTCACTTCAGTCCTTCATAGTGAATTGCAGGACCTAGAATTCACTATGCTTTCTTTCTTCTATGCCTTTTAATATGCCAATTGCTAAAGCTGTCTCTCCTCCAATGCTTTTTTTAAAACTAGATAGTTCTTAATTATTCTTCAAGATTCAGCTCAGATATAATCTGCTCCAGGCAGCCTTCCCTGTACGTTTTGAATCTGGTTTAGACCTTCCCTTATGTACCTCAATGCCATCCTGTGTATATTTTGATATTACCACTTTTTCAATTGTATTGAAGTTGTTTAACTTTTTCCCATATGAAACTGCAAGCTTTTGGTAGCCAGGCACTGTGTCCTACCTCTATATTCTTAGTGTCATATATTGAGACTTAAAAAATCCCCAAACATTTGCTAAATCTAACGAAACAGAATGGAATGGAAGAAATGAATAGATTAATTGAACTTGATTTTTTTTATAAAACCTACACAACAATTTCAACTTTTTGTTTCATGTTACGTAACTGTCTTTCTTTCTTCCTTTCTTTCTTCCTCCCTCCCTCCCTCTTTCCTTTCCTTCCTTCCTTCCTTCCTCTTTCTCTCTCTCCTTTTAACTTGATTCTTATACAAAGAAAAGTAAAAATATGATAAAGTACTTCTCCATAACCAAGGCTGGGATGTTTCTAAGCCAGTAAATTTGGGTGGAGCATAAAGAAAGCAGGTTTCCTGTGCAGTTTCAGATTTAAACATGCACAAGTGCACATACAAGAAATGCATGAAACACATGATATGTATGTATATATACTAATAATTCAAAGAATAATGTATTCCTTTTGGAATAGAATCTATTTTTTTCTCCAAATTCTGGAATAGGAAGGCTGGATAGCTTCCCCTGAAATAAATGAACTAATATTTGTTCAGCTGTAATGAACCATTCAGAAACCAGGAACTTTGGGCCATAAATCCACCACACTGTGAGCTTCTGAAAGCTAGAGACCATGCTTTACTGATTCTTCTCATGACCTAGCACCATGTCTGGATTGTAGCATATACCAAATAACTGGTTGGAAAGGGAAAAGAAAAGGAGAGTGTAAAGATAGTTCAAATATTGTATCCTGGGTCCCTGCTTTATGACATTTCATATCTATCTATACTTTCTAATATACTACTTGGGGTTTATCTAGGTAATGTGTATCAAAAAGTTGATTTTCTTTCTCTTCTATTAATCAGTTTGGGGACTGGGAACTTGAATCTCAATCGAAAAGCTATTAGCGGCATTTTATGAAATAAATATAAGCTTAATCACTTTTGGGACTGTATAACTAAATAATGTCCCTTCAGGAAACATAAATACTTGAATATATATTTACTGTTTTTCATCAAATGTTCTGATGTGGAAAATGCTATTGTTCTTCATCCCAGATCATACGATAAAATTATAGTTCAGTACTTATTTGTGAAATAAGTAAACATAATACACTAAGTTTAAGTTTTGTTATTTTTGAAGTGGAGTAAGATTTTGTTTTCTCAAAACTCTAAAAGATAATAACTTCTTCAGGAAATTATTTATTGAACTGCTTTCTCTTATTGATTCATATTGACTTTTACCAATGCTCTGATGTGCTACTAAATTTGAGGTAGCTGTTATTATTTGATTAAATAATCCAGGGGTCTAAGCAACGCTCATCATTACCCATAAACACCAAAGTTCCTTGAAGATTTTTCAGGATATGTATGTCAAATCACTTGAAGATTTGATTGATGATATTTTGAGGTCATGCTCTGTCTATGCTACTCAAAAGGATTTACGTGGCCCTAGACAATGTTCTGGGCCCCAGCGGCTCCTGTCCACCCTCCCTGCATGTACACACACCTTTACCACTGCCCTCCCTCCTCTCTGCCATAGTGTCTTCCATAAACTGCGGCTTCTCATCCTTAATGCTCTCTTCACCTGTATACTTAAAACATATCTGTGGGTTTTCTATTGTTGTGTAACAAATTACCTCAAGTTTAGCTGAAAACAACACACAGTTTCCAAGGGTCAGGAGTCCGGGCACAGTGGCTGAGTGTTCTTATTAGGCTTTCACAAGGTTGCAATGAGGTTTTAAGTCTGGGATATGATTTCATCTAAGGCTCAGGGTGCATTTCCAAGCTCACCGGTTGTTGGCAGAATTCCGTTCCTTGTGTCTTAGGACTGAAACCCTCTGTTCCAAGAAGTCGTCCACCATTCCCTTCCACATGGCTATATCCAAAGCATGGCTGTTTGCTTCTTCAAGGCCAGCAGGAGTGTAGCTCTCCTGCTTTGAGTCTCTGAACTCTGGACTCGCTCTGAAAGTGCTGACCTGATTAGTAGAAGCCAGCCCAAGAAAAGCTCCCTTTTGACTAAAGTGAACTGATCAGGGACTTTATTAATCTGCAAGATCCCTTCACCTTTGCCATACAGCCTACCTTAATCAAAGGAGTAACATCCTATCATATTCACAGGCTCCACCCACACTCAAGAGGTGTAATGCTTTGGAGGTCATCTTAGAATTTTGCTCACCTCACTTAAACATGTAATTTCATTTGGGTTGATCTTACCTGATCCTAACACTTACCAAAACTGTAATCTAATCAGGGATCATAGCTCAAAAACCTACAGTGCCTGGAAGCTTTTGTTAAGGAATAAGGTGATAGTAGGGAATGGTAGAGAATGTGATTTTTCAGAGAGCCTATGATCATCTAAAGAACCAAACTCTCCTCAGCCCTAACCAACCATTGTCTTGCAGAAATGCTGGCCCAGTGAGTCATACTTGATTTTTTTCAGATAAACCAGGAAACCAGATTTCTGTATGTATATGTGTATGTGCCTGTGTATGTCTTAGTATAAAATCTTAAATGTTACTAATTAATTCAAATAATAAAAACACTCTCCAGGCCAATACCATGCAGAACAAATTAATATATTTGCAGGCAGGATTTGTCCTTGTGCTATCACTTTCAAATTTTGTCTTAAGTGATTATTTGTGCTACAAGTTTTTTTGTTTTTTTAATACATTTGACCCTTCTAGGTGATAAGTGTTTGAGGTCCTGGATCATGTCTGTCTCATTCATTCACATACTTCAGCACCTAGCACAGTGCATGACACGTAATATATGATCAATACATATTTGTTGAATGGATTAATAAATGGGAACATTGTGAGCTCTCTCAGTAAGGTAGACCTGGGTTAAAATTTTGATTCACCAACTGGGCTACTTAAACCTTGACAAATGGCGTAACATTTCTGATCTTTAATTTCATCATTTATAAAATGGTGTTATTCATAACTACAGTTGTGAGGACTAACTAGAATAACAAATATAGATTGTTTAGCACAGAGGCTGCTCATGACAAGATGATTTCTTTTCTTAGGGATGGCTCATGGATGTGAGTACCATCTACATTTGTATAATTTCCATGTTTACCATGGTGGATGTATTTGACCAAATTCACATGTTATATAGAAAGCTTACGTATTTCAGTCTACATACCTGGAAGACATATGAATGTGACTAATGTATGTATATATATATGTGTATGTGTATATGTATATGTATGTGTATGTGTGTGTGTGTGTGTGTGTGTGAGTGTGTCAAAGGCTGACGTGTTTTGGTTAAGGGAAGAGAAATGGAAAAGTATACTTCATGGGTCCTTGGCAGGAAGAGCAGGGAGCAAGGAAAGGTATTTTGCCACATGGAGAATGAGGTAGAATGATATTGTATGCAGAGCCCCTTTTCTGCCTCCCACATAAAAACTGTGAAAAAGGAGCTTCTCCCTATTACCAATAAAAATTTTAAAAGGAAATGAATTCGAATTTGTTTCTAAGTGCTTTATTCCACAAATGCTAACAGGAAGGGAAATCCTTATTATTCATGGTGAATGAATTAATTCTGGATTTTAGTATTATGCTTTTTCCAGGAATAGTTAAGCATTATTTGTAAGTGGACAATTATAGATAGTTTATAGTTCATTATTAAAGGGTGATAAAATGGAGGTATAAAATAGAAAACCTATGTCCTCCTTTAAAAGAATGAATGTTCTTGTTAAAATGATCAGATAAACCCACAGTAGCAAGGAAAAAAAAAAGCCACAAGAAGAATCCCAGCGGAAAGACCATTCCAGAATTTATATATATTCAATGTTATGGTCCTTCTTTCATTTTATAAAATTTTATTGTATCTACAATGAAAGCTATTTTATTGTGTTGTACATCAGAAGGAGATGAGAATGTGTTTAAGGGAATTTGACCCAATTAGTATTACATTGCTGACCTTTAGTAAAGAATACACCAAATGAATTCAAGAGTAGGGTTGAAATAGATTATACATCACATGTACTCTAAAGGTTCAAAAGTGTAAAAATTTTTACTTTGTGATTACAAGCATGTGCATTATAAGATTTTACAATCTGAATTGTTCATAGCTGTGGGGCATCATTTCAAAAAACCATCCTTAGGGGAGAAATACAGTCAAATGAAGTTGAACCATGTAACAAAATTAACAACATGCATTTGGTAAGCAACTTCCTTCTAAATGTATTAATATCATCAGAGCTTATGTCTCCTAATGTCTGAAGAAGGTAAAACCTAGAAGAGTAAATTACTTCCACAGTTTTCCAATTTGCATTATTACAGAACTGGTGAAATTATTTTATAAATCACTAAGAAGATATTATCTTCATAGTCATTAAAATTGTTACATGGCTATCTGGTGTATTTTTCTAAGTGAAATTTTAAGTGTAAAGAAAGGAAAAAAATCTGCCTGAAAAATAGAGCTAAATAAATTTCTGGGTTTTTTTCCTCAAGGTCAGGTTAATTCAGTTTTTACCCCTTGGGAGTACTGCACTAGAACTAGGCCATGAAGAATGATTCTGAGTACATAAAATAGAGCTGATTTGGAAATAAGAGATGCAGAGTTTAACACAGGTATACCTTATTTACATAGTAAATGTGTTTCTAAAACTATATATCCATGTGAACCAAGTGGGAAATGATTTATGCATATAAGTGGTAGTTGAACTGGTAAGTGAATAATATTGCCATGGAATATTTGTACCCATCCTAGCTCCAACTGAGTTGTCCAAATTTATCCCTTAGTCAATGCAAGAAGATGTATCGTATCTACAGTGGCCCTTGTTTCACTCACAGTGGGCTTAGAAAATATCTTTGGCTACTCTAAACTACACACTATTTTGGAATCAAACTTATGCAGTAAGTTTCTGAATTTATTTCTATGGAGTGGCCTATCTGATCCTTAGTTCTGTTTCAGTGGTTTGAAAATGTGACACTTACTCATTCCCCGATGTCTTTGGATCAGATCATCCACACTCTTAACATCTTTTCATGTCTGCTCGAGATCCTGGCATCTGTTGCCCTACTCAAGGACTTCAGAGGTTTTACTTCTTGCATCATTGTCTTTTCCTCTACTGGATCATTCACATCAACAAACACATATGCTATAGTTTTCCCCATTTTTAAAGCAAAACAGTCAAAAAACGCTTGACATCATATTCCTTTCAAATGCTGCCCAATTCTTTACTGTCCCCTATCACAAATCTTTATAAATCTCTTTTAAAATATTTGAATTTTTGTGGGCTCCACTTGTTTAATTATCTCTTGAACTCATCCAGTCTTTTGTCTCCACCTCTCTACTAAAGTTACTTTTGTCAAGGTCACCAATAACCTCCATAGTTATAAATCCAAACTTCAGTCTTCATCTTCCTAGACTTTTCAGCAACGTTTGAAATAGTCTCTCTCTCTCTCTCTTTTTAATCATTGTCTTGCCTTCTGAAATACCAGTCTTGTTTGCTTTCAGTAGCTTTACGTGGATCTGATTCATCTTCTCCACAGCTAAACGTGTGTGTGTTTGTGTACACGGGCGTGCTTTTTATCCGTTCAGGATGGAAAGTAAGCTAAATATATGAAAAATCATACTATTAGACTTGGCTTTATCAGTACATAATATCTATATTGTAGAATTTCACTGATACTAAGGAAGTTTCTCTGCCCCAAAATACGTACATAAGCACTCATGATAGTGCTAACTTGCACTTCTAGAAATGTTCTTTGGGAATTGAAGATTCTTTTGGTCAGCAAGAATCTTTATAATACTCCTGGGAGATGTTACTATTGAACAGTGGATATTTTAAGGGGAATTATCTTGCTTACTCAATTAGTGCTAGTTAAGAGAGCCTGCTCTATGGGGACTAGAAAGAAATATGCTTCAGATAGAGAGTATAATTATTAGGAAGGAGGGGAAAAGTAGCAAAGATAACTATCTATTTCACAATTTTGCTTAGGGCTGGCTCTGAAAAACGGTCTGCTATTGACATACTATAATTCTTCAACATTAAACTACAGTTTTAGAGAGAAGACCAGCATCCACCTAAGAAGGCACTACTCCTGTGTTTACAAAGCAGAGAGGAGAGCAGGTCCTGTCCTTTAGTCTGTAATGGGTTAGAGCACATCTTCCCCAAGACTCTGACTCTCATATTTCTCATGCTTCTCACAAAAAGCATGATACCCTGGTAAAGGACTATGCTGCCAAGAACCGTGTCATAACTCCTCTAAATTTTGTGTAAGAAAAGGGGATAAATATCAAAGTGCCTGAGATAGTCAACACTCTCCTTGAATTCAGGAAATTCAACCTGCACTGTAATTCACTTAATACTTTTTTTCTGATTTGATCTTAAATTGACTCAATTTCTTTACATAGTCTTACCTTAAGAATTAAGGACTAAGTGATTTCTATAAAATTATTAATGTGAAAAGCCATATATAATATATAAGAGGGACAATTAAATACATTAAAATATGTAAACTGATAAATGATCTACTTTGAAAGCAAAGAATATGTCATACTGCCCTTCAGCAAACATTGTGCTACAATATATTACATTTAAAATATTTTGAATTTTTTCACGTGTTAAACTTTGAGAAGATTAACATTTTCTTCAAAAATCTATGTTCCCTTTGACTGCTATTTATGAGTTATTTAGCTAAAAATCAATTAGAAGTGAAGCTGTGCATCCAAGCAATTGGAACTCCTGGATGTAACCACAACCAATCTCCACCACCATTTTTTTCTTTTTTTAATTTTTATTGGGGTATAATTGCTTTACAATGGTGTGTTAGTTTCTGCTTTATAACAAAGTGAATCCGCTATACACATACATGTACCCCCATATCTCCTCCCTCTTGCGTCTTCTCCCTCCCACCCTCCCTATCCCACCCCTCTAGGTGATCACAAAACACTGAGCTGATATCTCTGTGCTATGCAGCTGCTTCCCACTAGCTATCTATTTTACGTTTGGTAGTGTATATATGTCCATGCCACTCTCTCACTTTGTCCCAGCTTACCCTTCCCCCTCCCCGTGTCCTCAAGTCCATTCTCTATGTCTGCCTCTTTATTCCCCTCCTGCCACTAGGTTCTTCAGAACCTTTCTTTTTTTTAGATTCCATATATATGTGTTAGCATACGGTATTTGTTTTTCTCTTTCTGACTTACTTCACTCTGTATGACAGACTCTAGGTCCATCCACCTCACTACAAATAACTCAATTTCATTTCTTTGTTAAGGAACCTCCATACTGTTCTCCATAGTGGCTGTATCAATTTACATTCCCACCAACAGTGAAAGAGGGTCCCTTTTTATCCACACCTTCTCCAGCATTTATTGTTTGTAGATTTTTTAATGATGGCCATTCTGAACAGTGTGAGGTGATACCTCATTGTAGTTTTGATTTGCATTTCTCTAATGATTAGTGATGTTGAGCATCCTTTCATGGGTTTGTTGGCAATCTGTATATCTTCTTAGGAGAAATGTCTATTTAGGACTTCTGCCCACTTTTGGATTGGGTTGTTTGTTTTTTTGATATTGAGCTGCATGAGCTGCTTGTAAATTTTGGAGATTAATCCTTTGTCAGTTGCTTCATTTGCAAATATTTTCTCCCATCTGAGGGTTGTCTTTTCATCTTGTTTATGGTTTCCTTTGCTGTGCAAAAGCTTTTAAGTTTCATTAGGTCCCATTTGTTTATTTATGTTTTTATTTTCATTTCTCTGGGAGGTGGGTTAAAAAGGATGTTGCTGTGATTTATGTCATAGAGTGTAATGCCTATGTTTTCCTCTAAGAGTTTCCTCTAAGAGTGTCTGGCCTTACATTTAGGTCTTTAATCTATTGTGAGTTTATTTTTGTGTATGGTGTTAGGGAGTGTTCTAATTTCATTCTTTTACATATAGCTGTCCAGTTTTCCCAGCACCACTTATTGAAGAGGTTGTCTTTTCTCCATTGTATACTCTTGCCTCCTTTATCAAAAATAAGGTGACCATATGTGTGTGGGTTTATCTCCGGGCTTTCTATCCTGTTCCATTGATCCATATTTCTGTTTCTATGTTCTGTTTCTAAGTTCTCTATGCCTACTTTCTGGAGGGTTTTTATCATAAATCGGTGTTGAGGTTTGTAAAAAGCTTTCTCTGCATCTATTGAGATGATCATATGGTTTTTTTCCTTCAATTTGTTAATATGGTGTATCACATAGATTGATTTGCGTATATTGAAGAATCCTTGCATTCCTGGGATAAACCCCACTTGATCATGGTGTATGATCCTTTTAATGTGCTGTTGGATTCTGTTTGCTAGTATTTTGTTGAGGATTTTTGCATCTATGTTCATCAGTGATATTGGCCTGTAGTTTTCTTTCTTTGTGACATCTTTGTCTGGTTTTGGTATCAGGGTGTTAGTAGTCTCGTAAAATGAATTTGGGAGTGTTCCTCCCTCTGCTATATTTTGGAAGAGTTTGAGAAGGATAGGTGTTAGCTCATCTCTAAATGTTTGATAGAATTCGCCTGTGAAGCCATCTGGTCCTGGGCTTTTGTTTGTTGGAAGATTTTAAATCACAGTTTCAATTTCAGTGCTTGTGATTGGTCTGTTCATATTTTCTATTTCTTCCTAGTTCAGTCTCAGAAGGTTGTGCATTTCTAAGAATTTGTCCATTTCTTCCAGGTTGTCCATTTTATTGGCATAGAGTTGCTTGTAGTAATCTCTCATGATCCTTTGTATTTCTGCAGTGTCAGTTGTTACTTCTTTTTCATTTCTAATTCTATTGACTTGAGTCTTCTCCCTTTTTTTCTTGATGAGTCTGGCTAATGGTTTATCAATATTTTTTATCTTCTCAAAGAACCAGCTTTTAGTTTTATTGATCTTTGCTATCATTTTCTTCATTTCTTTTTCATTTATTTCTGATCTGATCTTTATGATTTCTTTCCTTCTGCTAACTTTGGGGGTTTTTGTTCTTCTTTCTCTAATTGCTTTAGGTATAAGCTTAGGTTGTTTATTTGAGATGTTTCTTGTTTCTTGAGGTAGGATTGTATTGCTATAAACTTCCTTCTTAGAACCGCTTTTGCTGCATCCCATTGGTTTTGGGTCGTCGTGTATTCATTGTCCTTTGTCCTTTGTCCTTTGTTTCTAGGTATTTTTTGATTTCCTCTGATTTCTTCACTGATCTCTTGGTTATTTAGTAGTGTAATGTTTAGCCTCCATGTGTTTGTATTTTTTACAGACCTTTTCCTGTAATTGATGTCTAGTCTCATAGCGTTGTAGTCGGAAAAGATACTTGATACGATTTCAATTTTCTTAAATTTACCAAGGCTTGATTTGTGACCCAAGATATGATCATTCCTGGAGAATGTTTCATGAACACTTGAGAAGAAAGTGTATTCTGTTGTTTTTGGATGGAATGTCCTATAAATATCAATTAAGTCCATCTTGTTTAATGTATCACTTAAAGCTTGTGTTTCCTTATTTATTTTCATTTTGGATGATCTGTCCATTGGTGAAAGTGGGGTTTTAAAGTCCCCTATTATGATTGTGTTGCTGTCAATTTCCCCTTCTATGGCTGTTAGCATTTGTTTTATGTATTGATGTGCTCCTATGTTGGGTGCATAAATATTTACAATTGTTATATCTTCTTCTTGGACTGATCCCTTGATCATTATGCAGTGTCCTTCTTTGTCTCTTGTAATAGTCTTTATTTTAAAGTCTATTTTGTCTGATATGAGAATTGCTACTCCAGCTTTCTTTTGATTTCCATTTGCATGGAATGTCTTTTTCCATCCCCTCACTTTCAGTCTGTATGTGTCCCTAGGTCTGAAGTGGGTCTCTTGTAGACAGCATATATACGGGTCTTGTTTTTGTATCCATTCAGCCAGTCTATGTCTTTTGGTTGGAGCACTTAATCCATTTACATTTAAGGTAGTTATCGATATGTATGTTCCTATTACCATTTTCTTAATTGTTTTTGGTTTATTATTGTAGGCCTTTTCCTTCTCTTGCGTTTCCTGCCTAGAGAAGTTTCTTTAGCATTTGTTGTAAAGCTGGTTTGGTGGTGCTGAATTCTCTTAGCTTTTGTTTGTCTGTAAAGGTTTTAATTTCTCCATTGAATCTGAATGAGATCCTTGCTGGGTAGAGTAATCTTGGTTTTAGTTTTTTTCCTTTCATCACTTTAAATATGTCCTGCCACTTCCTTCTGGCTTGCAGAGTTTCTGCTGAAAGATCAGCTGTTAACCTTACAGGGATTCCCTTGTATGTTATTTGTTGCTTTTCCCTTGCTGCTTTTAATATTTTTTCTCTGTATTTAATTTTTGATAGTTTGATTAATATGTGTCTTGGCGTGTTTCTCCTTGGATTTATCCTGTATGGGGTTCTCTGTGTTTCCTGGACTTGATTAACTATTTCCTTTCCCATATTAGGGAAGTTTTCAACTATAATCTCTTCAAATATTTTCCCAGTCCCTTTGTTTTTCTCTTCTTCTTTTGGGACCCCTACAATTCGAATGTTGGTGCATTCAATGGTGTCCCAGAGCTCTCCAAGACTGTCCTCAATTCTTTTCATTCTTTTTTCTTTATTCTGCTGTGTGGTAGTTATTTCTACTGTTTTATCTTCCAGGTCACTTATCCGTTCTTCTACTTCAGTTATTCTGCTCTTGATTCCTTCTAGAGAATTTTTAATTTCATTTATTGTGTCGTTCATCATTGTTTGTTTGCTCTTTAGTTCTTCTAGGTCCTTGTTGAACGTTTCTTGTATTTTCTCTATTCTATTTCCAAGATTTTGCATTATCTTTAGTATCATTACTATGAAATCTTTTTCAGGTAGACTGCCTATTTCCTCTTCATTTGTTTGGTCTGGTGGGTTTTTACCTTGCTCCTTCATCTGCTGTGTGTTTCTCTGTCTTCTCATTTTGCTTAACTTATCGTGTTTGGGGTCTCCTTTTGGCAGGCTGCATTTTCATAGTTCCTGGTGTTTTTGGTGTCTGTCCCCCATGGGTAAGGTGGGTTTAGTGGGTTGTGTAGGCTTCCTGGTGGACGGGACTGGTGCCTGTGTTCTGGTAGATGAGGCTGGATCTTGTCTTTCTGGTGGGCAGGACTACGTCTGGACCACTACCATTTTATTCTTACATTTTATTTAGCAGCATGAGCTAGGCACTGTGCCAAACCCTTCAAATGCTTTACTATATTATTTATTACTAAGTATTACATATTCTTTAATCTGTGCAATAATCCTATGGTACGGGTCATATATCCCCTATTTTAAAGATGAGGAAGATGAGGCCCAGATAATTGAAGTAAATCATCCAAAGTCACACAGATAATCAAAAGCAGAGTTATGTTTCTAATCTAGATTTTTCTAACTCCAAAGTTCATGCTCTTTATACTATCTTTTACACTGTCTTACTTAATGAGTACCAGATAATTCCTTTGCTTTTGTATTTGCAAGGGATCTGTTTTTCATCACAAAGGGAATAATTTCAAAACTGTATGAAAAGTTTTCTCTCACAACCATAAAGAGTTGAAAAGAAATTATTAAAATATACTTTCTTAACCAGAATTTTTTTGGTTTGGCAGAACAAACTCGGAGTCACATTTATTCATTCAGGAAAATAGATATGGGTGAAGTAGAGAATATTGTAAAGTGATATTTTTGCCAGCAAGGGTGGTCCCTTTCTTCTCTACAGCACACTTATTATTTCTACTTAATTTTACTGAGAAAGCAATTTCCTGAGTTTAGTTCTTTGTAATTAGTGGCCAACATTTTTCTCAAGGTGCTAATTTTCCATTAATGTGCAAGTGCCCTGCTTGATTTGCTTTATAAACGGAAATGTATACTTTTAAATTAGTTTAAATATCTGATTGTAATCCTAGCAGAAGGTAACATTAGACACATAATGGAATGATCTATAGTTGTTTTATTAAACACAATTATATTGCTTGATAATATGTACTAGTCAACAAGAGCCATAGTATACATATTTTCTACTCACCAAACAAAATCTTATGGCTCATAGGTAGCTTTTTAAAAGCACTTTCTTTGAAAATTAATCTATTTTTCAACCTGGAGTTTAATGTAATGGGGCTGATTTTCATATGTTCTTATACACTAAAAATTATTTTAGACATTTTTTGAAAATATTTCTACATTACATTCAAGCTTCAGAAAGCATAAATTACAACTACAAGCATATCTGCTAAATTAGAACACAAAGCAAAACTTAATTTCCTAATTTACTGTTTCCTCCCAGATGGAAGCTACTGCACTGTCTTTCATCAACATTTCCATTAGTATGGCTGAAATTAATAGTGACCAAACCAGAATCCTAGAGGTTATAGTGGTCTCAAGTTCATTCTCTAGCATCTAAACTGAAATATGATTAATTCTCCCCTGGCCTGAGACCCTCTCAATGTGATGGTGTTCAATTTTCAACAGTTTCTTCTTTCCATTTAGAAAGATAACTGGGGACTATAATGATACATTATAGGAACATCCCCTCTAACGCAATGTCGGAATGAAATAGAGATTGGTGCCCAATATTCTTTTGGGATGAGGTGCTGGGAGGGGGGATATTCCTTATTCTGAGCTTCTCTCTATGCAAAGGATCTCTGGTGTTTTGCCTGCTCAGCATCACTAACTCCTCTTCTGTAAATATCACATCAACCTGACATTACTTGTGTGGGGTAGGGTTTTTCCCATTCCCACCTCTCCACTTGAGAGGTGAGTACAGGCCAATGCCTAAAAAATGGATGCTATGCAGTGAAGCCCACATTTGGAGGATTTCACATTTGGAGGATGCAAAGCTCATATCTTTGACCATTGCCCATTTCAGTGTCCTAGATTTTAGATCGTCACATGCTACATTGAAGATGTTCCCCACAGCTAAATTACCACCTGTTCTGCAATTTACTTAGTATTTTTTTCTAGTTTGATTTCATTACCTAAGCTTTTTAAATTTTGAAATCATTTTAAATTTACAAGCATTTGCAAAAAGTATTATAGTGATCTTTTACCTTTACCCAGTAAAGGGTATCCTGTACCCAGTTTCCCCCAATGGTAACATATCATACAGCTATAGCACAAAATCACAACAAGGATATTGACACTGATGCAATCCAGCAATCTTATTCAGATGTCTTCAGTCTTAACTTGTATTCATTTGTATGTGTATGTGTATTTAGTTCTATGCAATTTATAATCACATGTATAGGTTTGTAAATCTACCACCACAATGAAAAGACAGAACATTTTCATCACTAAGAGGATCCTTTGTGTTACCCTTTCATAACTATCCCTACCTTCACCTTGTCTCTGAACACTGACAACCAATTATCTGTTCTCCATCCCTATAATTTTATTATTTAAAAATCTTATATAAATGGAATCATGTAGCACTCACTTTTTGTGGTTGGCTTTACTTCACTGAGTCAAATTCTCAGAAGTTCATTGAGGTTGATGCAATCAATAGTGATACATTGATACTATTCTTTATTGCTGAATAGTGTTCCATGGTTTAGATATATTAATTTGTTTAATCATTCACCTGTTAAAGGACATCTGCCTTCCTGTGAGTTAATTGAACATTTTTTTAAGATTTCATTACGATTTATTCATAGTGTTTTTGATTGTATCATTTTGTATAGTTTTCTTAGTGGTTGCTTTGGATATCATATTTGTATGTAACTTACAGTCTACTAGTATCAATGTCTACAACTTCAAGTGAAATGTGAAAACTTTATTTCCATTTTTTCTCATAAACTTAATCACTTTTAAATATTATTGTCTTTAGTATTAGAAAGTATTATAATTTTTAATTGTCATATATGACTTAGAAATTTCAAGAGGGTAGTTCATTGTATATACTCATATTTCTACTTTTTCCATTTCTCTTTCTTCCTTCCTTATACTCCAAGTTTTCTTCTTTAATCATTTCCTTTCTGTTAGAAGAAACTCCTCTATCCATTCTTTAAAGGTAGGTCTTCTACAGACAAAGTTTTCAATTTCCTTTATCTGAGAATGCCTTTATTTTCCCTTCTTCTCTGAAGGTTAGTATTGCTGGGTATAGAATTATGGTTAACAATACTTATCTTTGAGCACTTGAAAAATGTTGTGACACTGACTTTTTGCCTCCATGTTTTTAGATAAGGAACCTATTGTTATTCAAATTAGCGTTCCCCTGTATGTAATGTGTTCTCTCTGCTTTCATGATTGTTTTTCTTTGCCTTCAGTTTATAGAAGTTTAACTATGAGGTGTCTTAGTGTAGTTTTGTTTAGATTTATCCTATTTGGATTCACTCAACTCCTTGATCCCATCAATTATGTCTTCTGACAAATTTTTTCTGGAAACTGGAAAGTTTTCAGCCTTCACTTCTTTGAATATTCTTTTAGCCCCACTTTCTTATTTCTCCCTTTTTGGGACTTCAATGAACATAATATTAGACTTTTTGTTATTGTGCCACAGGTTCCTGAGACTCTGTTCACTTTTTTGTGTGTCAATTTATTTTCCTCTCTGTTATCCAAATTGGGTAAATTCTATTTATCTCTCCTCAAGTTTACTGTCCCTATCCTCTATAATCTCCACTCTTCTGATAAAACCATTAAGGACTTTATTATTTTAGTTATTGTATTTTTAGTTCTATAATTTCCATTTGATTATTTCTTATAGCTTCTATTTTTGTTGAGCTTTTTTTTTTTTTAATTTGTTTCAAGAGAATGCTTGCTGACATATTTTTATGACTGCTTTATCAGATAATTCCAACATCTGATATACCTTGGCATTGTCATCAGATGATTGTCATTTAAGTTTTGATGTCAATCAAGTTGTGATGCTCCTGGGTTCTGGGTATGATGAATGATTCTTAGCTAGGTAAGTGGAAGGAGTCTCAGAATTGGTACTAAATGAGACCAGTTCCGCCTGGCTGCTTATTGTCAGTGGGCCTCCTGGTTGATTCCTCGTTGCTGGTGCCACTTTTTGGTTGTAGTGGAATTCCCGTTTGATCTGGGGGAAAATTTGTATACCGGGAATGACTTCTGTTGCTATGTTGGTAGTTGAGAGACAATCTGCTAGTTCTGGAGTCCCTAATTAGCTCACCTTCATCTTCCCACTTTTCAGAATCCTCATTTGGTTGCTTGTTGTGTTATTTCCAATAGCTATGGCTGTATTTAGTGAGGAGTAGCAGGGAGAAACAAGTCTATACCATCTTCTCTGGATCAGAAATCTCTGATTTTATTTTAAATTAATTTAATTTTTTTACACAGAATCATCCGAAGAGTTAAGGCCTAAGTGAAGTGATTTCTATAAAATTAACAGTGTGATATCAACATCACTATATATATAATTTTAAATACATAATAAATTATAAAATAAAAAATGTTCATCTGAAACACTTGGGCATGTCAATTGTAGTATGCATACCATACCACATTGGGAAATATTGTACTACAATATTATGCATTTAAAATAATTTGGGTTTTTCATACTTTAACTGTTTAAAAGATTAATATCTCCTTTATTAACCTGTTACTTGTTCAGAACCCAACTTCTCCCTCTCAGAACACTGCTGCCATGTTATGAGAAACCCAAGTACACTGAGAGGTAGCAACTTGGGGCGCCAGTCAATAGCTCAAACTTTGAATCATTCTAGGCCAGATATTGGAAATGAGAATGGAGAAGTTTCTAGCCCAAAGCCAGCTAAGTTTCAGTCATTGCAGAGCAGACACAGTCATCCTTACTTCACCCCATCTGAATTCTTGATCCACAAATCTATAAGCATAATAAAATGACTACTTTTTATGCCACTGATCTTCAGGTGTTTTATTATGCAACAGTAGATAAAAGGAACAGTAATGCTGTACATTAGTATTCTTGTGATGATCTTGATGAGATTTAGTAAAAATCTCATACAGTGCTTATCGAAAGTTTTGTAGCTTGGAGACTGTACCATCAAGACTGTATATTAGTGTAGTGAACTGGATTTTTAGTTCAGTTCAACTAGCATTTGTTTAATGATAAGCATGTAAAAAACACTCTCCAAACACTCTAATCTTGATATTATCATCTATTTAAAGTGCCACACTCTAGCCAAGCAATGTTATTCACATAATTGTCCTTAAAGAGCCACCTTTGAGCTTTGAATTTTTTAATTTCCAGAAAAAATTCTTTATGACCACACAGATGTTCTTTTGATGTAAACTCATTATCAAAGCCTGTGAGATATTATTGGTTGAAGAATTATGGCACATAGATCTTAGAAAACTTTAACAACTTTGGATCTCTTCATTGTACATGGAAATGTGATTTGTGAAAATTCAATTTACTATGGAAAAGCACATTGCATTTTTATGTGAATGCTAAAATTTTATTAAGCTATATTTGTGATATTAACAATTATTTTCACGCAGTTCTTTGATTTTACTGGCATATTTTTTTTCTTCCACAAATTGCTGTTCATACTTTATAGCAGTTGATCTGCTGTTACCCATTAAACCTCCAGGGGTGGTTCATTATCATCTTTCATAAGAAGGTTGTCATCCATGTCTAATGGAGCTTTGATTGAGGAAGTTTGTTCTGATCATACACCTAAGTTGGACTTTATTCTTCCAGAAATTCAGAGGGCACTGGCATGTCACAGTAAATTCTGAAAGTCTTGTTAAACCCCAGGGCCTCATAAATAAATTTGCTAATAGTATGCTCAAAGAATAAATGGTATATATTTTAATATATCCCCCAATAGGCACATCAAGAACCAAACATGAAATCAGCCTATTCTGCCTGAGAACATCAAGATGAATCAGGAACCAGTCTTATCTGATCTTGGAGATCGTTAAAGAAAGTTCTTTCTTCAAAGGAAAACATATTTCTTATCTCTATGGCAAAGTCAAATATCCTATGGAATATAAGCTTCTCTCAAATCAGAGTTAGAGAAATATAAAACTCCTTTGTTAAGTAAATTTAGTTATTTCCTCCAAAGTTTGTGTAAAACAAAATACAACTTTTTTTTTTTTAAACATCTTTATTGGAGTATAATTGCTTTACAATGGTGTGTTAGTTTCTGCTTTATAACAAAGTGAATCAGTTATACAACAACTTTTTGAAAGCAGGGTTCATGGTATTACTTCAGTGTAGCTCAAAATCTTGCCCTTCATCCAGCACATTAACAGGCATCAAATAATTTTTACCTTGAAAAGAATTTAGTTTCACATACAACTAAATCCTGAGGTCCACACATATCCTAATTCAACAACAATATTAGCTAATACAAGAGCCAAGACTCCCCCCCAAATTAAAAAAAATAATAAAAAATAAATTTAAAAATTAATTAAAAAATTAATAAATCCCTCTTTTACAGGAACTTGTCAAACTATAAGCATCTGACTGAGTACCAATCAGTCTACATATAAAAATCTACTTACACTTCAGTAGGAATCTGGAGGATTCCTAAAATCCCACTATTATTACAACTAATTTGGGAGAAGAAAAGAGAGAGAGACTTTCAGGCTCAGATAACAGTGTGAAACCAATCTGATGTGAGTATGGTCCAGCATTTGAGGTCATGAGAACAACACTGAAAACTCCTGAGAATGGAACTAATCAGATGAAAACCCAGGTGCACTTGATTTTAAGCATTTTCTTTTTCACCACTCAAACTTTTGATTATTATGCTTTAAGCCATCTCTTCTTCTTTTTTTTTTTTTTTTCATTATTTCCACCATCTGGCATAGTCAAATGTCACTGAGCTGGGAGCCAGGAGACCCTAGTAAGGTAGCATCTCTAAGACTATCTCTAAATTTTCTTTGTCTCTCAAAGTCTGTGATATAACCACAAAGAGGAGTGGAGACAGACTGCTACATCAAAATGTTGAACCATATTTCATTTTATTTAACCTCTTAGGTGCTACACAGTTATCTGGGAATTACTGGTACTGAGTATCTGCAAAGTTGACAGAATCATGTGAAAATGTACTTTAATCTGTTTGTTCTTTTGTCTTATGTGAGTTGGTTTTAACATACAGTCAATAACGTGGAAATAAATGGACCTACAGAACTTATTCTGTGTAACTTACTTTGTAGGGGGTTTCAAATTATATTATGCAGTGTACATATATATGCATATATTTATCATTCTTGATAGTAATTTAAGTGTATATTATAATACTCTTGAATATATTGAGAGTCTCTCAAGCAATGACAAAGAAGGGAACAATTGTTTATATTTAATGGAGTTCAGAAACATATTGTCTACAACAAAAAATAAACAATGGTACTTATTTTTTTGTCGTAGACAATTTGGTTCTGAACTCCATTAAATATAAACAATAAATAAAATATCGCTTGCCATATCAGTAGGCAAATGATGTCACAGTCATCAGCGATTGCAGCCCTCCAAGGTGAGCTGGTGAGCCCTGAGGGAACTCAGAAAGGAAACAAAGAATACCTGCCATCTAGCAGCCATCAGACTGCAGCCTCTCCCAACAGTGAGCCCTGAGGAAACTCAGGATGTGAAAACAAGAATACTGGCCCCAGATAGCTGAGGTGCATATTAAGGGAATGATTTCAATGAGCCAAAACTCTTGCATCTTCCCATACACAGGAAGGCTCTAAAGTCCTTAACTTGAGATATCTAGTTTTCTTTAATTAACAGTAATCTTTTGTTCCTACTACCTGCCCTTTGCTGCAAAACTTCTATATATCCCAGCTCCTCCTTTGCCTCCTTGGGCTACTTGAGATGCTGTCTCCCAGGCTTGAAGTCCTCAGTATGTCCACCGAATAAATCATAACTCTCAAAATTAAAAAAAAAAAAACCCACAATGGTACTAACTAATGGTATAAACAAAGGAAAATTGCAGAGGAAAATGAACTAAAATAGTGGGAATAAATTAGACCAAGCTACCTTGGGATTTCAAACAAAACCTTAGGAGCCAATACTGGTCTACATTTCTCTGCTTTTTATTAGTATTTTTATTAATGTTCAGTGTAGGGGGAATCTTTTTTAATAGCATTATATATTCCATACCTTATAATTTTTTAGAGTTGTCTCTATGGGAATGGAGGCTATGTGTGTGTGTATGTGTTACCTCAGGCAGTTGATGATATTCTCAGATGATACAGATGACAAAGATCATCAGGACCTGTAAAATTTTGAATGAATTCCAGAAATCTTGGAAAATGAGGCAAAAAACAAATGGAGATTACACTGTGAAAATTAGAGTTCAATATTGAAATTTAATAACATGATTTAGTATAACAATATATAGCATGTTAAATCATAAAATGTTTGTTCTAAACAGAAAAGATTGTTTCTAAAAATTCACACTAGATCAAGTAAAAAGAATTTTTAAAAGTAAAGGTCAAATGGAAACATCACCGTGAACTCATGATCTTCGGATTTCTTACCTTATTAACAAAGTGATTCCCTCTTCTAAGGTCACTTGCTTAACATCGGGATTTATGCTTCACTGGTGCCTAGATTTGGATCTCTAACATTCTCTTGACAGCCACTTGGAGAATAATTGGTCTCATGTCTTGGCACATAAAAAATAAAGATTATCCTGGAATGTATTGTTTTCAGAAGCAGGGAGACTCAGTAATTTCTGAGTTAGTGTTAAAACGGACAATTTGGTCATTCTGGAAAGAGGGCTTTTAGTGGACAAATTTTGACAGAGCATCAAGAGGAAAAAATGATTAATGTCAATGGAAACATTCCCAGGATAAGATAAGCTACAATGTTGAAACAAAATGCAAATTTAAGTATATGTTAAAAGTTTGTTATTTTGCCCACGTGAGTTTCCAATATTGTCTCCGAAAGTATTATATATAAAGTGAACAACACAAATTATGAGTCCAAAATAAAGCTGTGGACAACTTCCTAGATATATAAGATTAAGAATTGGGTTTTTTAATACAGCAAAAAAGAAGACATTTAGATAGACATGTAAGGGGGATGTTGTGTCATGTATCTGGCTTTGCTGTGTTTTCTCTACTGGAGCTCTGGTGGCCCAGCTTTGCTCTTTTTTTTTCTTATTTATTTATTTAATTTTAAATTTATTTATTTATTTATGGCTGCGTTGGGTCTTTGTTGCTGTGCGCGGGCTTTCTTCAGTTGCGGCGAGCGGGGGGGGCTACTCTTCGTTGTGGTGAGCGGTCTTCTCATTACGGTGGCTTCTCTTGCTGTGGAGCACGGGCTCTAGGCACGTGGGCTTCAGTCGTTGTGGCACATGGGCTCAGTAGTTGTGGCTCACGGGCTCTAGAGCGCAGGCTCCGTAGTTGTGGTGCACGGGCCTAGTTGCTCCGCGGCATGTGGGATCTTCCCGGACCAGGGCTTGAACCCATGTCCGCTGCACTGGTAGGTGGATTCTTAACCACTGCACCACCAGGGAAGTCCCACAGCTTGGCTCTTATTTGTAAACTGCTGTAGAACTTGTATTTTGATTGCTTGGTTAGTGCTATGTGGGAAGTCATGAGTTAAAGACTGGGTTGTCAGTGATAAAATGAAAAAAGAAAGAAAAAGGAGAAGAGAGAAGAAAAGAGAAAGGAAAGGGAAGGGAGGGAAGGGAAAGGAAAGGAAAGGAAAGAGAAAACCTGAGCTGGGATCAATTTTGGGAAACTGAACACAAGCCATGTGTTTAACAATAGGGTAATACATGCAGAGCCTGACTTGGCCCCTCCTGTCATTTCCTAGATGGAATCTGAGGCAGGGTAGGTTTTGGTGTGGAAGTACTATCCCAGACCGTGTGGACACAAACTGAAGTGTATTTTAATTTCAATGGAGCATAGAATTAAATTAATAGAAAGTTAACTCAGAGGGACAGAGAATTATCCATGAAATAAATACTCTCATGATCACTTGGGCAGGACAGCTTTGGAAGGGTAGGAGGGGATAGCAGTTTGATTCGAAAAATGCATTGTCAAAGAACCCAGTAGTTTGGGGTTTTCCTAAAATATAATAATTCCTTGACATTATATTACATAATAGAATTCCTAAAATGCTATTTTGACAACTGGGCCTAAGTAGAGATGGGGCAAGGTGCTACTCAGTTTGAAGGGCAATTATTAAGGATATGTATCTGTAATTAAATTTGTTTTAGGCTAGAGAGAAATTCTTCCTTTATCTCATCTGTGAAGTGGGATGCTGACCCTAAAGAATAGATTTCAGGTGTTCCCAAAAGGGATCAACACTCCTGAAAAAT
Organism: Balaenoptera ricei; assembly: GCF_028023285.1. Taxonomy (NCBI): domain Eukaryota; kingdom Metazoa; phylum Chordata; class Mammalia; order Artiodactyla; family Balaenopteridae; genus Balaenoptera; species Balaenoptera ricei. Next base: position 39,313,165 of record NC_082650.1, on the reverse strand, counting down.
ATGTCATGATAACCCCTTGAACTGAACATATGTATAAAATAAGCTGCTTTGTCTTATAATGCTTTGAATATGAACTGTGTTTTTAGGGGAGGGATGGGTAACGGATCTTTTGAAAACATCATTGCACTGATACCATACACTAAATATGTACATACAAGTCACAAAATATGAGTAATATTTACAACATACATTTCAAAGAGTCAATGTCCAAAATGAATAAAGACCTCTTTAAATCAACAAGTAAAACATAAGACACCCCAATAGAAAAAGAGGGAGGATAAAAACAGAAATTTGTGAAAAGAAGTAAACATTCCTAATAAAACACGAAAAAGTTATCAGGGAAGTGGAAATTAAAATGGTTTTTTTTTCTCATAATATTAGGAAAAATAAGAGCTTGTTAATATCTCCTGATGGTCATAGTGAGAGAAAATGGGTACTCACATGAATGACTGGTAGAAATTTGTGTGGCTTTATTTGAAGTCAACTGGTAGTATTATTATACAATTGAAATGCACCTATCTTTCAACTCAACATTTAGGATACTGATGTCAAAGAAATACATGAACATAGAGAAACACATACAAAGGTGTTCACTGCTAGAGAGGGTATAAAGTTTTAATACATAGTCTCATCTTCATGGAGTTTATTTGGCTGGAAAGTTAAGACATATATAAGAAAAATGTTAAACCAGCATATCTAAGTGTTCTAATTCAAACAATATGTAAATGATTAGAAAGAAAAATATAATATGATCTGGGTTTCTCAGAAAAGATTTTATGAAGAAGGTGAAACTCTGGTTTATAAAGCTACATATGTAATTATTATTAAAAGGTGAGTCTTTATTAATTAGAATATAAGTTCTATTAAGGCAGGTTTTTTTGCTTTGTTTTATTTATTGCTGTTTCCCGACATTTAGAACAGTGCCTAGCATAAATTGGTCAATGAGTACATGTTTGTTAAAGAAATTAAATTACATAAAACATGTAAAATAATGAAAATTCTCAAATAAAGAAGTTTCCAGATGTAAAACTAAATACTATAAAATAGTAATAAACAGTAGAAAAAAAATGCCTCATTAACCCCATTATATTATAGGCAGTCAAGGAATAACACTACCAGCTGAATACAGTACAGTATTTTGTTTAATTCTCTGTGAAATATGCCTCTAAAAGAATTTAAAATGACAGAGAATTTTTATCATTTTAAAAACAAAGTAAACTCAAAGTAACTCTCAACGGAATCCTAAAGGCACTATATCTAAGCTTTAAAATAATATTTATCCCTCCACATTCTAAATTAAATTAATTGTTTGCTCTTTTCATAAGTAGCATTGGTCTAAGCTGTCAGTTTAACTGAGTGAAACACTTCATCATTCTGACTATATCCAAAATCAAACTTTGCTGGAAAATTTAAGTCCACTTTGTTCTATTAAATAAAAGAAGTGCTTGAGATTTCTGTATTTCTAAAAGTATAGATCAAAGATGTGTTAGCATGTGCTAAATAGAAAGGGAATTATCGAATTCTAATATTGAAATCCTTAGAGATGGTCTACTCCTATACAATTTTATTTATCTTATAAATAAAAGCCTAGATGACTCACAGAGACTTTAAAATCAGAAAGACTTGTATAGGAATCAGTTCTGAATATTAACTGTGAAACCCTGAGGAAGTTTATAATCTCTCTTGGTTTCAGTTTTCCCCTCTATAAAATGGGAATAATAATATCTTCTTGTCAGAGTTTTGGGATAAAGTAATATATGTAGCATTCTTAGCACTGTGCTTTAGACATTTAATCCCTCAATAAATGATAACTGTTCTACACAGTGGTAATGTTAATTACTATTGTTAGTAGCAGAAATGCTCAAAGTGACACACCTTTCATTGAGTGACTGGTACAGTTGGAGGTTGACCCTGAGTTAACAACTCAGCAATTCTCAGTCAGTTCATTTATTCATTGATTAATGGCCACAAAAAATTATTTACAAGTGGAATAAATGATAGCACATATTAAGCAAAAACAAAACATCTACATTAGTATATAGCACATATTTGTAGGGAAAAATTACAAAATTTTAGTATTGGGTACTTTCTCTAAGTTTGATTGTAAGCCATAACATGTAAGTTTCAATATTGGACAAAGCTTTCTACTTTCTTCTTTTGTTTTCAGTATAAAAAGTCCTGGCTTGTGCTTGTTTTCCTAGCATAATTATTAATAATGACTCATTACTTTCAAAAGATTCCAATTAAATAATAAATTATAAAGTCATCCTTGATTTAAAGCAAATATGTGCTCTCTAACTGACATAAAAGCTTTTTAAAACAATTTCTAGTTAGAGACATGTCACAAGGAAGAAGGAGCATTAATATGGCTTTATGATGAGATATCAAATTTGATCTATTATGTTCACTCACTTTAGAGGCCAAATATCCATTGAATGGAAAAAGTTTAAGAAAAAAACGGTAACAAGTCATCTACAACAAGCGATGGGAGATTAATTAATGATGACAGAACGCCCTGAACCATCAGTGCTAGCATCCTTGCCGAAAAAGAAACCTTCAAAACAGATGGTTCATTGGTATGTAGCCATAATAAGCCCCCACCCCCCGAAGTCAATTGAACGAGGGTATTTTTTTCTTCTAAAATGAGAGTTTGCCAGTTATATATTAGGGTCAACTGAGAGCTGCAGAATTTGCCTAGCCATACCTTAGGAATATAAGCTGTTAAATGAGGTGCTGCCAAACCAAGACAGCCCGCCTGTCATCATCAAGCTGGCTTCCTGGAATACTTTGCTGCTTCTAATAAGTCAGTGGTCAGGTAGATAAAGCCATTTTTCAGAGAGGTTGGAGTGCTGTGTCCTAGTACCAAATGTATTATCTGCTAAGGAATTATTCATAATTGTGAACAAATTCCAGTTTTCTTTTGTATGTGGCAAAGTGAAGACATTCTTGTGGGAGTGCTTTGGAAGGCTTTTGTGCTAATCACTATCCTGCTAGATGTTTATATTTCTTAAATTATTTTAAGGAAAACTTTCACCATTGTCCTTCAAAAAGCCCCTTTTCAACAGCAAAAAGAAAACCAGACCTGTTAGCTTTTTTCTTTTTTCTTATCAATTCACACTCTGATATATGGAGTAATAAATAATGATATGCACAAGTCAGAAGAAAAATGAAGACAAGCAGAAGTTTTAAATTTTCCACTAATTAGATCCCTTTGAAATTGGTATTAACAGAATAAATAGTTAATAATTGTTAATAATAACAATTATAATAATAGTGATATCACAGACTAGATGCTGAAACAACATTGCCTTATTGCAGAGGTCATCATAGTCAATAGTCATTTCTTACAAAATCTTAAGCAGTAGGTCAGCACTCACAATTTAATTTTCTAGCAGAATCTGAAACTCACAGACACAGAGCAATAAAGGATCAGACTAACATCATAACTTAGTCTAACACTGGGCTCACTGGATTTCCGGGGAAGGTCTTTCCTCATTCTCTCTCCATCACCAACTAGAGTAAGCCTACCTTGTCACACACAAGAACTGTGCAGCTAAATTTCAACCTCTTCGCAAAATGTCAAATCTTTCTATGTCTGTATGCTTCCTAGTCCCCTTTGTTTATTTAGGTTTCTATGCCTCCCAGCAGAGCTGTCAGAAGAAGTCAGTTTTTAAAAGATTATGCAGAAATGGGAAAGCATGAAGTCAGAGCAACCAAGTTACCATCATTTTTTATTCAGCCACACAAGGGAGTGATACTGTTAAGGATCTTAGAATATACTGAGTAGAAAAAGAGAGAAAAGCATTAGATTCTGCTGAATAGCTATTAAAAAAGGAGGCATTCCCTCTTCTTCCAGCTAAGGGATTCATCTATAGGTATATATTTTGTAACTAAAGCTTGCCTTCCAATGATAGATATTTTTTTCAGGTTTTGCATATCTTGAAGTTTTTATAATTTGGGAGCCTCTCTTTTTTCTCTTTTTTTCTTGGATAAATTTGACTTATAACATAATATTTATATAGATAGATAGATAGATATATACGTATATCTATATATATCTTACTTATCCATCTATGAATGAACACTTAGGTTGCTTCCATGTCTTGGCCATTGTAAATAGTGCTGCAATAAACATTGGAGTGCATATATCTTTTTGAAATAGTGTTTTTGTATTCTTCAGTTAAATATCCAGAAGTGAAATTGCTGGACCATATGGCAGTTCTACTTTTAATTTTTTGAGGAAGCTCCATACTGTTTTCTATAGTGGCTGCACCAATTTACAATCCTACCTATGGTGCGTGAGGGTTCCCTTTTCTTCACATCCTCACCAACACTTGTTATTTGTCTTTTTGATGATAGCCAGTCTGACCAGTGTGAGGTGGTATCTCATTGTGGTTTTGATTTGCATTTCCCTGATGATTAGTGATGTTGAGCATCTTCTTATGTGTCTGTTGACCATTTTTATATCTTCTTTAGGAAAATGTCTATTCAGGTCCTCTACCCATGTTTTAATTGTGTTGTTTGTTTTTTCTATGTTGAGTTGTATGCATATTTTAAATATTAACACCTTATCAAATATATGGTTTGCAAATATCTTTTCCCATTCAATGGCTGCCACCCAACCCACAATCTCCCACCCTGAGCAACTGAGTGAATGGAAGTGGCACTTATTATAATGGGGAGTGCTGAGAAAATAGGAGTTTGGTTACTTTCTGGTTAAGTCTGAGATAACTATTAGACATCATTGTAGAGACGTTGAGTAGGAAGTTGACTATGAGACTGGAGTTAAAAGTTTAAAGATCTGGCCTGGAGATATAATTCCTGGTATTGTCAGTATATCAATGTTATTGGACCGGAAAGATCACGACCTGGGAAATGAATGTATAGAGAGAAAAAGTCAAAGCACTGAGGACTGAACTCATATACATGGTATTGCTTTTCTTGTGTTCATTTCTGACCTCCTATTAAATGCTCTATTTTGTCTTTGGATCTTTTCTTTTTTTTCTTGGCACTATTGCTCATCCTAAATCCTATTTATTTTTAACCTCACCTTAAATAAATGTCATTTCCTCATGGAGGTATGAACTTCTAGAGAGATCAAACACAATTTCTATAAACCCCACTATCACTACTTAGCCTTGTGTAATACACATCACTTTTCTATAATTTGATAAATAATATTATGTTACATGACCCCTGAGGTCAGGTATTATATTTGTCTTATTTTTAGTGTACCCAGTTCTTAATCCAGTGCAAGCATATAAAGGTTTCTCAGCATCTTATTCGTTAAACTCAATTGAATTGTTAACTAGAAACCCATCTCTTCTGATTTTTGAGTAGGTGGTCCACTATGACACTAAGATTGTCATTACACATTAGTAACTGCAGAACTAATGTTTGAGTCTTAACAGAAACTGCAGTTCTCTGCATTCACATTTCCATTCCATTGCCATTCCATTCCATTGCCATCCTGATTGAACAGTGCAATTACGTAGTGTTAATTGTCTGCTAATAAGAGGAATAATGATAAAATTGCATAGTACATTCATGTAATAACACTCAAATTACTGTTTTAGATTCCTTCCCAATTTATAACCAAGTTCAGTGATACTGATCCGATTTTTCACAAGTACATTAGCAAATAGTGTTGGTATAAAGTATTTTATTCAAATTCTGAATTTAAAGTATATAGTGGAATTCAGCAATGTAGCAAGATACAAAGTCAACACACAAAAATCAGTCGCATTTCCATACACTGACAGTGAACAATCTGAAAACGGAATAAAAACAATTCCCCTTGCAATAACATTAAAAAGAATAAAATACTTTGAAATTAACCGAGGAGGTGAAAGACTTACACAGTGAAAACTACAAAACACTCCTGAATGAAATTAAAGAAGACAAACAAATGGGAAGACATTCCATGTTCATGAATGGGAAGACTTAATATTGTTAACATGTTAATACTACCCTAAGAGATCTACAGATTTCATGAAATTCCTATCAAAATTCCAGTGATTTCTTTTTTGCAGAAATAGAAAGACCCATCCTAAAATTCATATGGAATCTCAAGGGACCCTAAACAGCCAAAACAATAGCTGGAGGACTCACACTTCCTGATTTAAAAACTTACTACAAAGCTACAGTAATCAAAAGAGTGTAATACTGGCATAAAGATAAACACATAGACAACTGGAATAAAATAGGGTACAGAAATAAATCCTCACAACTCCAGGTCAAAATATTTTTGACAAGGGAATCAAGACCATTGAAGGGAAAAAGGACAGTCTTCAAAAATGGTACTTAGAAAACTGGATATCCACATGCAGAAGAATCAAGTTGGATCTACCTAACACCATATAAAAACATTAACTCAAAATAGATTTATGACCTAAACGTGAAGCCTAAACTATAAAGCACTTAGGAGAAAATATAAGGCAGAAGCATCATGACACTGGATTTGGCAATAATTTCTTGGATATACACCAAAGGCACAGGCCACAAAAGAAAAAATAGACAAATTGGACTTCATAAAATTTTTTTTAAATTGTGCATCAAATGACACTATTAGAATAAAAAGGCAACCCACAGAACGGGAGAAAATATTTGCATACTTTAATATTTAGGATATACAGAGAACTCCAAAACTCAACTACAAAAACAACCCAATTCAAAACTGGGCAAAGGACTTGAATAGACATTTCTCCAAAGGACATATAGTAGGTCCTCTGTTATCCACAGGTTCCACATCTGTGAATTCAACCAACCACAGATCAAAAATATTTGATAAAAAGAGATTCCAGGATGTCCCAAAAAGCAAAACTTGAATTTGCTTCATGTTGGCAACTATTTACATAGCATTTACATTGTATTTACAACTATTTACCTTGTACTAGGTATTATAAGTAATCTAGAGATGATTTAAAGTACACAGGAGGATATGTATATGTTACATGCAATGACAACCCCACTTTATTTAAGGGATTTGAACATCCGTGGATTTTGGTATCTGCTGGGGTCTTAGAAACAATCCTCCCACAGACACCAAATGAGAGATGTATACAAATGGTCAATAAGCACATGAATATATGCTCAATATCATTAGTAATCAAGGAAATGTATATCAAAACTACAATGAGATACCACCTCATACCCATTAGGATGGCTACTAATCAAAAAAATACAGAAAATAGCAAGTGTTGGTGAGGAAGTGGAGAAACTGGAACTCTTGCATACTGTTGGTGGGAGTGTAGAATGGTACAGCAGCTGTGCAAAACAGTATGACAGTTCCTCAAAAAATTAAAGATAGAATTACCATGTGATCCAGCAATTTCACTTTTTGGTATATACTCAGAATAACTGAAAGCAGGGTCTTTAAGAGGTATTGGCACACTCATGTTCATAGCAACATCATTCACAATAGCTAAAATGTAGAACCCAAGTGTTCATTGAAGGATGAATGGATAAGCCAAATGTGGTATATACATACTATTAAATACTATTCATCCTTAAAAAAAGAAAATATGGGACTTCCCTGGTGGTCCAGTGGTTAAGACTCCACGCTTCCAGTGCAGGGGGCCTGGGTTCGATCCCTGGTCGGGGAACTGGATCCCACATGCATGCCAAGGTGGAGAGTCCACATGCCACTACAAAGATCCCTCATGCCACAACTAAGACCTGGACCAGCCAAATAAATAAATAAATATTAAAAAAGAAAAGAAAATGTGACACATGCTACAACATGGATGAATGTTGAGGACATTATGCTAAGTGAAATAAGCCAGTCACAAAGCGACAAATATTGTGTGATTCTACTTATATGAGGTGCTTAGAAGTAGTTAAAATCATAGAGACAGAAAGTAGAATGGTGGTTGCCAGGGCTAAGGGAGGGTAATGGGGAATTATGTTTAATGGTTATAGCATTTCAGTTTGACAAGATGCAAGGAGTTCTGGAGATGGATAGTGGCAATGGTTGCACAACAAAAATGAATGTATTTAAATCACTGAACTGTACACTTGAAAATGGTTTAGTAAATTTTATGTTATATGTAGTTTACCACAATAAAAAAAAAAGGAAAAACTATGCAAATTGGGCTAGAATTTGGGCATGATTTGGAAACAGGGAGAATTCAGTTTTACATTTTTAAATCTTCATTTTGAATAGCTTTTGTAAGCTTTAAACCTGGGATTTGCTGTTGGATTGGATGTGGGGTGTGAAAGAAAGAAAAACACATGCCCTAAATTGTTCAACCATGAGTATTCACTAAATGCAATGGAGGCTTCAGTTTAAAAAGTGGTGGAGGAGAGATATTGAAGTTAACTTAGTTATTGGACACTGATGTATTTATCCTAATGATCTTCTGGTTTCTATATTAGAGCCACCTTATTTTAACAATGTACGTTATTATACTTCTTCTCCCTAATTTTAAAGATTCTAGAAATCTTACAGTATTCCTCAGTGGCATATAAAAATACAACATACCTCATGCTATTAAACTGTAAATAATTCAAGTACCTACTCATATTTGCCTATGATCAAGTAATCCTTTTAAAATGACATTTATATCTGCTCTCCTCAGAAATGTCTCTTACTACCCACTGCTTATGAATAAAGATTCAGCATCTCAGCCTGGATTCGAGACCCTTCACAATCTGAATTGTGCTCCAGTCTTTTCTTCCACATTAATTTCTCACTATTCCCAAACATAAACCATTTAAACCTCACAAGAACAGACACATCCTATTTTCACCCAAACACAATGCTCCTAAACCCTACTCTGTACTTTTACTCATGCTAATCCCTCTGCCTAGAATTCCTTTCTGTCTCAAATTCAAATTTCCAAACCCTCTAGGATGAAAATTATGAAGTTATTCTCATTCATTTCCACTTGTATCTGTGTCTCCAGTCACTACGCTACCACAGGATTTGGTGTTTTAATGACTGTGTTTATTCATTCCATGCATATTTATTGTCCTCTCCAATTCAATTCAAAATTTGTTGATTATCTTTTGTGGGCAAGATGTTATTTATAGGCACTTTGAAAATAAGAATCACATCTTATTTTTCCCTTGCAACTTCCATAACATTTGTTTAATGCTCTCAATAAATACTTGTTGAATGAATGGACTAATTAACACACATTTACAGATTTTATTCTGACTCAGGTGAGTGCAGTGGATATCATTAGTACCCTGATGGGTAACCCATTACTCATTGCAGCCAGTGCCTATGATGGTGGCTAACATCTGACACATGTGATCTTTGCCTGGACTGGCCCTTGACTGATGGGTGCAACGTCATGTGGAGAAGCCTGGAGAGTAACCATCATCTCATCTAGCTGGTGATTATATGATAAGGGGGTACAAAAGCTCAACAATACCTTCTCTAAATCGGGACAAATTTATAAAACAACTTATAGCCTAGAGCCTTTTTGTGCCACTCTGCTGCTCACCATCAGGTTGAGGCAAGCCCTTACTTGGGACCACTTCTTTACTTGGCTCTTCCCCCTCACTTTTTACAGCTTTATCCTGAAGTGCACTTCCTCAATAAATCATGTACATGCAAATCCCTGCCTCAGGCTCCGCTCTAAAAAGTCCAAATAAAATTTCTGGGTGACCCAGGGAAATTGTTACAGTTTAGACCCTTTTGCTTGTGTTTCAGAGGCCTAACTGGGGAGTGATGTTAAGAATTCAACTGAGGCAATATGGTCTAGAGAACACTAAAGTTTTGTTTATCTTGCTTTTATTTGCTTATTTTCGATAACATAGCTGTTGCAAATTTTTAAGGTGGATGAGGTTTAGCTACTTCTTTAAAAACCTCATTGTTAAGTTATAATTAACTCAAGTCTCAATCTAAACTCTACCACATATCAGATATGTATGAACTAAATATTGACTAGCAAGCACACATATAACATGAAAAAATAAAATTAACTATTTGTGAAAACTTGAAAAGTATTCTATAACTTTGCAAATGATAAAATAAATAAGGAGTAAAAATATTCACTTATTTTGATTACATGAAGAGTAATATCTTCTGGCCTACCAGGATAAAAGTGGCAATACTTAATAAATTTGGATACATGGACAGAGAAACAGTATTAGGGAACTATGGTGAGTTTAATAGTGTATCTTTGGACTTTCCAGCATATAACTGGAAAAATACCTGCTTAGCTCAGGCAAGGATTATGAAAGTGGTGAATGTTTCTGGACTAAAATATTTTCTCCCAACTTGAATCTCTGTGAGTGAGCTCAGCTAGGTAAAGTGTGTGAAATGAGAAAGGAAGATTAAACCCTGGGAAATATTAATATTATGGGGCTGGGTGAACCTGAGGAGCCCAAAAGAAGATTGACAAAGAGCAGGTTCTTATGCCAGATGGAAGATGAGTAGAGAAAAGTGAGGCAGGAATCAACAGAGAAAAGATTTCAATGAAAAGATGTTTAATAAATTTAATTCTCCAATGAGATCATGATAAGAGTATAAAAGTGTCTACAAGAATGGATAAGAGTAGAAGGTGTCTGTTGGATTTGGTAGTTAGGAGTTTACAGTAATCTTTCCTGGGGTGGATTGAGCAGTGAAAGGGAGATGATCTAATGGAGCAGGGCGTCCATACTCTGACTTTAACAAGCTTGACACAAGCTTCATTCATTCATTCTTCAAAGTGAAGAGTAAATTTAAGATGGTAAAACTCATTCAGAGTTGGGTGGGGAGGCAAATGTTCCCAGGTTTGGTGAGAGATAAATTAATAAAACCCAGTATTAGATAAATACCTAAGTGACAAACTTGAAATGAGATTATTAATAAGAATGTGAACTATACGGAAGGCATATCTCCTCCCTGTTAAAAGCGGCATTATGTGAAAATCGCTTACCTTTTAAATAGCCCCTGTGCCAATTAGAAAGTGCACTCGAGCACACTGAATAAACAAATGAGGCTACATGCCAGTCTGTATGTTCACATAGTCACTTTTCTACAATAGCACTTTTCAACATGGCTCTGTGTTCTCTTCCTACCCTGGGATCCAAGCTCTTCTCAGAGACATATTAAGGGGAATGAAGAATGATCCAGGTAGCAGGCTGCTTTAAGTGCTCTGACCTTAGGACCATCTCCACAGGGCACCTGCACCTAGAGAGTAAGAATCTCCCTTTACGCCTTTAAAACAAATAATATCTTATCATTTATTAATATCTGTATGTAGGAAGGAAATGAAAGCAGCTCTCGTCCTTCATACTTCTGTCTCTCTATTTTTTTCTATTTACTTTTTTTCAATTATTTTTATTGTGATAAAATACACATAGCAGAAGTTTTGCCATCTTAAACATTTTTAAGTGTACAGGTCACTGTTATTTAATGCATCCAAAGTGTTGTGCAGCCATCACCACCATCCATCTCCATAGCTCTTTTCATCTTTCAAAACTGAAACTGTGTGTCCATTAGACACTAATTTCCCCCTCTCCTGAGCCCCTGGCAACCACCATTCTACTTTCTGTCTCTATAATTTTGACTATTCTAGTATCTCATATAAGTAGAATCATACATTATTTGTCTGGCTTATTTACTTAGCATAAAGTCCTCAAGATTCATCCAAGTTGTAGCATGTGTCAGAATTTCCTTTCCCTTTCTACCTTTTTAAAGGTGTGTCTCAAGCAGTGACATATAGGATAATGTGACAGTCCGTCTGCACATTGAGTCTAAGTATATTTGACCAGGCAGTAGACGATATCGTAAGTTCTCTGGAATTTGCCATCTCAGAATAAGTTTTCTTTATTTAATTCTTTTTCCCATGATGTTACCTTTTGTCTGTGGTACAGATTCTTCCCAAACTCCTCTCCAATTCTTTCCCCAACATAGAGTTAAGTAGACCATTTGTGATGTCATATTTACTTTATTTTGTGCATTTTTCCCATTGTAATTCCATTATGATAAGGTGAGGGTCCCGCTGAGGGAATAACCTTAAAAGGTTTATGTGTCATTTCAACCTTCTAAAACTTTACTGTCATCTGGTTAAAATCCCAGTGTATTCTTGGCTTACTTCACTTCCCACATTTTACTGATAGTAGCTAACCCAGATAATTTCTCCATCAACCTATAATGGCCATTCAACAACACCATCATTATAAACTAATCTGCTCAGGGATCATCTATAGTAGAAAGTGATGCCAGGGAGGTCTTATAGCTTACCATTTTATTGCATTGCCTTAAGAGTCTGTCTTAACATGCAATATAGAGAGAAAGCCTTTGTCTAAGGCTCAGAGGCCCCAGATTTTAGTTCCACTTCTGTCACATACCTACTATATGCCCTTGTAGAGGTCTTATGATTACGTTTCTTCATCTTTAAAGGATCAGAATAATACTTGTCCTACTGAACTGATAAGGTTGACTGGAGACTAAATAAAATAATGTGAAAAGACGTCAAAAACTCTAAAGTACAGTAAAAAGTTATGTTGTTGTCATATGTGAAAACAGAAAGGAAGCAAACAGAGCCTGAATCTCCTATTGAAATTGCAGATATGCCCAAATATTTACAATAAGGAGCTGAAGGTAAACTAAGAAAAAACTTTTTCTTTTTAAATTTACCAACTTTATTTTCAAGCCCCCAGACTTTGGAAAATGGTGTTCTATTTCAACTGCTAAGTAATACCAGCTTTTCAAATACCGCATACTTTTGGGACTCATCCTAATACTCTTTCTGAGTCTTGCAATTCCTGTTTTGGCAAACTCACTAATATAGTCAACATAAAAAATGAATATAAAGGGAAATGCAGAGCAGGAAAAAATGATAAAATATTAAAGTCCAACATGTGTTTGCCTGAGGACAGGAAAGCTTAAATATGTAAAATCTAAGCCTGCTGTAAGGCTCAACTATATTTTGTAGAATCACAGGTCAATAGCTCTAATATGCATTTTCTTCTGTACTCTTAAAAAAAAATAGCCTGATTTATCAACTGATGGTCAAACTTATCTAGGAAGCAAAATAAATTCATTAATTATTTACAGTAAAACATCAGATCTAATACTAAGGGACTTTGTGAGGTCACCTCACCCCTCCCCTACTTACTGGCAGAAAATGCCCAAATATATTCAAAGTACAATGATTTATTTACTGACTGGTGTTTCTATTCCTAGTTCAAAATATTCCCACAGATGTACATTCCACAGTCTTCCCCTGTAACATAACTCACATTCTGAGCTCACTAAAAATGTAACGGCCTACCTTGATTATTTTATTGAATTTACAATTATTATTGTTAGCAAATTGGTAATTTGGTGTAATAACAACCAAATTTGCCTTATCTCTTCACATAATTACCAATAATTTTGTTACATACATTATATAATTAACATTTGTATGACGTAATTTTATGCCTGAAATTACATTGTATTTAGTGAAATTTAAAGTGCCATAGATAGGTATAAAGGTCAATAAATCATTTACAAAAATTTTCATTTGAAATTAATTTGATAAAAATTATTTAAATAAAATAGAATATTTAATGTTTAATATTTAATACATGTTTTGTGTTATGTAGCCTCATGTACTCTAAGATTTATAAATATCTGTCACTATCACCAGATTGTGAGCCCCTTGAAGTTGGAGACTCTTTCATTCATTTTTGCATTTTTTTTCTGACTAACCATGCTTAGCACATAGCAGGTGCCACCTAAAAGTACATTGAATGAATGAAGGAATCTTAGATGTTGTAGCAGATCTTCCCACACAATAGATACTGCAATCAGAACCTAATTTTGTCTGAATGCCAATTTTCCGTGCACTTAATCTAAACCAAATGCGGCAATAAATTTCCCTTTTGACATTGATTATTCTAGGAATGACTATGTGATCCAGTCCCAGTCAGTAAGTTATAACGAGACTGCACTAGGATTCTTCTGGGAAAGATTTTCTTTCCTAATGAAAGAGGTAGACATCCAAGTAGAATGCTATTTATTCTGCTTCGCCTTTCCTTCATGCTTGGGAAAATAAGTGAAAATGTGAAACTATGGCAACCCCGAGGGCAAGACCTCCCTGATAGCATGAGGAGGACAGCGCAGCAAGCAGAGAGGGCTGGGTGTTGGGAAGACAATGCTCCATGAATATTTTCACCTTTTTGCAGAGGCTGGACTTCATGACTGAACGGCAGAGAAACTAGAGATTGGGGATTGCTCCAGGGAGATTTAGACACTCATCTTCCCTGCACTCAGTTGTTTACATTTTAAGGATAATAAAATCTTGGAACCCTCCCCTCCTCTTCCCTGAGAGGATTTGTTTACATTCCGGAGCAAAAGATAAGGGCCCTCTGTCTCTCCGGAGAGGAGAAGGGGCAAAGGCACCAGCTGTCCTATATGAGCTTTGAGACATAATTTCGGGTTCCTCTCCTGTGGTGCAAACACTCCCTTGTGTGCACAGGTGGCAGAGGCTTCATACTGTGTTGCCTTATGAAGAATTGGGAGATGGGGCACCTGTGCAAGATGCTCTGTGAAGAAGCAGTGTGTTCTCTATCTAGAGCCCTCATATTTCCTGTCGGGGTGAATAAATACATATACACGTCGACTGCCTAATACCGGGTATTTTAGAACATTTTGGGTTAGTATATCAATCCTGGAATCTCTTATGTGACAGAATTAGATGTCATTATTTTTAAAAACGTTTTTAGACAGGTGTTCTGTTACATATAGTTAAAGACATCCTAACTGAAACAGAATTAATCTACTTCTTACTCAGAATCATGTGGTGTAGCAGTTTTCTCTTGAACTCGTTTTAGGATTACTTTGAAAGGACCTCTATCTAATGTATGCCTGGTTTCCTAGTTAGGAAATCCATAATATTCAGCCAAATTGTACCCTCTGTTTACCCCATCTATAGAATCATGCTTAAAAATATAAAGTTTGTATTCAGATAGATCCAGGTTTTCATTCTAATTCTAGAATTTATTGGCTATATGATACTTAATCTCTGTTTTAACCTTCAGTATCACCATTTGTAAAGAAAGCAAAACAATATTTATATCATAGGGTTTTATAAGGGTTAAATGAGATAATTTATGTAAAGTGCTAAATAGAATGCTTGGTGTAGAGTAAGCGCTTAAAGCAGGTAATCTCAATGAGCGAAGTAGAAAGTCAACCACCACTACAATCACTGAGAACAGTGTGTCAATGTATAATCTAGTTGTATTTTTCAAATCGTAAATGCTTAGCCCCTACTCCTATCACTCCCACAAAGGGAGACACTAAATTAAACGTTCAGGTGATAATCCCTACCAGCAGAAGTCTCCATTACTGATGGAAGTGTGCCATATAGCTCCAGTATACAGAACCAAAACAAATGGCAGAGAATCATGGCATTAGTAAATCTGCTTTTTTTTTTTTTTAGGTCCTCTTCAGCAGGATGATCTTTATACGTTTGTTGACAAACATCATGCTTCCTCTTGTTTCTTCTTCTTCCCATATCTTTCCCATTTGCCTTGGTTTCTAGACTGGTCTTCCTGTACCCTAACTGTGAATGCCTTCTAGTTTGTTAATATCTTTTCAAAATATAGTACAGAGAAATAACACCGATAGTTCCTCTCTAGGTAGCATAAACAGTGAAGATCATAAATCCTAGTGTTTTTCTTCATCTGAATGTTTTGTCTCTGGAAGTTTGCCTACAACTTCACATACTCTTTTAGCACTGCTATAGTAGCGACCATTGGCTCAGACTATGCTTGTATCCAAGTTTTTTTCTTATAGGTCTTCTTTAAGCCAAGATCCTATAATGCACATTAGGAATAAATGTAGGCATTTATCTTTATTTTCATCATATTTAATCTTACTAATTTTAATTCATTATTCCATCTTATTGAGAAATCTTGTTCATGTTTGTTTATATTTTCAAAAATATATTTCTGATTATATAAATAATACTAGTGTAGGAGAAAATTTGTTGGAAATACAAATATAGTAAAATATTACCAAATTTTTTTCTCAAAACACATCAATAAAATTTACATTGCCTAGCTATACATCTTTCCATGTTTTTATGCTCATATATTTATGCAATTGTCTTAATAGGTCACATAGTTTTATTATCCTCTATTTTAAATGTAACTGTTTGAAATATATTTTGGTACTTTGAATGGCTATGTCCCAGCTCTGTGTTATAATCATCCCTTGCTTTAAAGACAAATCATTCTTAATTTACCAAGTTCAAGTTAAGAAATATTGAGAGACCAGAATCAGATATAGTGACTTGTAACACACACTAGAGCACTCTCTTCCAGCTTGACATCACTCTATTAATCACACTGTTTGAACACAGATGTGTTTTCACATAATTAAGCTGTCTTTCAAAATATATATCTCCATCATGTCCACAACAAAGGTTTTCATTCAATCACTTATTCATTGATTAAATTAGCTTATGAAAATGGAGCATGAGAAAAGTCTATGTATTATGTCAAACATTACACTCAGGTCTACAGGTACAAGTTGAATAAAAACATTCTATATCTTGAAAGTACAGTTCCCTGGGAAAGAGGGATATTTATACAAATATCTCTGAAGTATGCCAAATGCCGAATGTATAAAAAGTTATGGGAGTTAAGAGGAAAGAAAATTATTATTCCGAAGGGGATTAGGAAAGTCTTCATGTTATTTCAGATACTTTGATCAAATTTCAAATTGGATATAGCTTGGGAGCAGAAGATGGCTGAGTAAAGGATTTTTAACTACTATTACCTTTGAGCAGGAAGAAAATGAAACATAAAGATTAAAAGCTCCATCTTTATTGTAACCCTAACCCTAACCTTTGAAGAATAGCTGCCAAAAATTCAAATTTGGATCAAATTTAGGACACTACAATCTGCATATATATTACTATATCTGCAAATCTTGATCAACGAGTAGAGATCTCCAAAATCAAACAGTAAGCCCTAGGTTGCGAGATAATGATGATTGATTTAAGATGTCAAGGTCTGAGGTGTAGGTAGGCTAAAAAGTATATCTGAGATCCCTTAGCTGGTCAGGCAGGGCTGAATAATAGCCACATGGATAAACGATTTTGCAAAATGTGGGCTTTTATTTTGACAGCATGAAGGATATATGTGTTTACTAATCACCTATGCAGATGTTTGTCACTATCAATGGAAGAGAAGTTTATGCTAATTTGTTCAGAACTCTATTATGAATCTAGTAGAATTTCTCATACTCTGGAGATGAGATATACCTGCAAGTAAGAATTCTGTTAAGGAGTTTTTGAGACAAAGTAATCACAACCAGGCTGATATGATTCTTTCCTACCCACAGTTTTAGCAATAGATAGCTTAAACAGAATTGCCTTCATTCAAATATAATCATCAGAAAGCAGATAATATAGGGATTTTACAAAAGTATTTTAAGAAAAATGGTAGAAATGAACTTTAAAACCCAGAGTAAAAGGGACATGAGAAAGCTTCTAGGAGGTATAGAAAAGTTATGAATCTTATTTGTAGTGGTGGTGACCTCAGGTGGGTATACATCTGTCAAAACCCACTCCCTACTTACACAGTGTCAAGGTCAGTCAGTAGAAAGTGCTTAGCATTTTCTTATTTCCTGAGCTCACAACCCTGGGCATATGCAATGAGGTAGCTGATATTGAAAACTTACTCTGAGGAAACTAACATGTATAATGAAGAAGTTACTTGCCCATTGCCACATAGCTATAAGCTGTAACAGACAGATTTGGGATTCAAAGCCAGCCTCTATAACAATGGTGAGTACCTCCTATATATGACACACAATCACTCTGTAGTTCTTAAAGGACACATTAAAACTAGCAACTGTCTGAACTCCCTGAGGAAAGAGACAATCTAAACCTTGATCATATCTATTTTGTGCTATATTATCACAAAAATACTTATACAGTTATTATTTTCTCTGACATTACAGTTGAGAACTCCTGTGTGGATTAATTCTTGGTTTTATATCTAGGGTCTTGAGTTGTTTGGAAATTTAAAAAGACATATCTTTTCTCAGTAGATTTTCTAGAAGCCTGGGGGTCATATGTAATACATTCGTCATTTCTAGAGCCTTCAGTGCTTGGTCATTCTCTGCTAAAATATTTGCAGCTCAGATGCAACTTTGAATGGACATTTAGGCAAACAGAACCTGCTGAATGTCAGCATAAATCTCACTGCTTGGCACTGTCATGGGGACTGAGAGATACGCCAAGACTGTTAAATACATTTATTTGAAGAGAGTGCTTGGTTTTTGATCAACTGTTGTAGGAATAGAAGAGAAAACAGCCACGGTGTTTTGAAAAGGGAAGAGCTGTAATCCCCTCCTTTGGGAAAAGTGACTAAGCTTGTTGTGGGAGAGGTATCAGATCGAGGAGTCCAGAGAACAACTACTTTTAACATGCAGGCTTTTTGGCAGCGGTGACAGCAGACCACCTTGCAGAAGCAGACAAAAAATCAAATTTAGATGGTCTCTCCTGCGACAGGATTAGATCAGATAGACAACAACAAATAGCAGACTTCTTTTTAAGGAGGGAGCACCTTGGTGTTTGAACAAATAGGGCACCCAGCACTGGAAGGCATGAGTTCAAACCTAATTCTCCTGTCTCAACAGCCTTATGACCATGGAAAAGTGGCATACACACTCTGAGCCTGTGTGGGCATCTGTACAATGATAACTTCCCTACTTCACATCATCTAGTGAGGTAAGATACATGAAAACAAAGGGCAGTAAATGATTATACAAATGTTAATTGTCACTATATTTAAGATGGGTATCTATGATGGAATGATAATATATTTCATTGCTCTTTCACATATATGAATTGGATTTTGGATTCTGGACCAGTATCTAAATTTACAAGCTGAAAACCATATTTTATTCTTTAATATGCTTTTTTCATCCCATTTAAAATTTTACAAAATTGCATCAAATACCTGCACATATTATAGTTTGTGGAGATAGAGTAATGACAAAACTAGAAGGTTTTTTCTACTCATTATTACAAGTAAATTAGAACTTGCTAATGATCATCGGATTCTGTATTGAGCACACTGATGACCAAAGATCAGTTTTGTTGTATAATTAAAACTCAATTTTTATTATAGTTCTAACAAACACAATCTTTGAGAATTTAAAAACTGTAGTAAGGCATTTCTGGTACTTCCCTAGTGGCACAGTGGTTAAGAATCTGCCTGCTAATGCAGGGGACACTGGTTCGCACCCTGGTCCAGGAAGATCCCACATGCCGTGGAGCAACTAAGCCTGTGAGCCACCGCTACTGAGCCTGCGCTCTAGAGCCCGCGAGCCACAACTACTGAAGCCCACGTGCTCTAGGGCTCACGTGCCGCAACTACTAAACCCATGTTCCGCAACTACTGAGACCCGCGAGCCTAGAGTTCGTGCTCTGCAACAAGAGAAACCCCTGCAATGAGAAGCCCGTGCACCGCAACGAAGAGTAGCCCCTGCTCGCTGCAGCTAGAGAAAGCCCGCGCACAGCAACGAAAACCCAATGCAGCCGAAATAAATACATAAATAAATAAATAAACTTTGGAAAAAAATATAAAAAATAAAGATGTATTAAGGAATTTCTAAAACTCGTTTTTGTATCTATAAATTGAAGATCAGGAAAACTGGTTTCCCTATCTCAAAGAAATTCATGTACAACATTTAAGAATGAATCACAAACAAGTGTCTAAACTAAAACTTGGAGCTCTTCTCTCATTATTCAAAGAACATTTACTGTTTCCTATGTAACAGGCCCTAGAATTTTTCTTTATTATTAAAAAGTTTGCTTTGTTGATGGTCACTAATATTTTTACAACTAATTTTCTTTTCCCTCAGAAATTGGAAAGCTTATAATCTTTATGTCAAATTTGAACTACCTAGTTTTACCAAATTTAGTCTTGTAAAACAGTACTAAAAATCAAAGTCCTGCACCTTTAGATCTCCTACCTTGATCTGTTGTTAACAGCAATAACAATAATAACAATAAAACTAATAAATAACAATTATAGCTTTTAGAAACATATGAATTCTTCAGACAGTTACAGAAAGATAGAGAAGATGAAAAGGCAGAGGGCTATGTACCAGGTGAAGGAACAAGAAAAAACCCCAGAAAAACAACTAAATGAAGTGGAGATAGGCAACCTTCCAGAAAAAGAATTCAGAATAATGATAGTGAAGATGATCCAGGACCTTGGAATAAGAATGGAGGCAAAGATTGAGAAGATGCAAGAAATGATTAACAAAGACCTAGAAGAATTAAAGAACAAACAAACAGAGATGACCAATACAATAACTGAAATGAAAACTACACTAGAAGGAATCAATAGCAGAATAACTGAGGCAGAAGAACGGATAAGTGACCTGGAAGACAGAATGATGGAATTCACTGCTGCGGAACAGACTAAAGAAAAAAGAATGAAAAGAAATGAAGACAGCCTAAGAGACCTCTGGGATAACATTAAACGCAACAACATTCGCATTATAGGGGTCCCAGAAGGAGAAGAGAGAGAGAAAGGACCAGAGAAAATATTTGAAGAGATTATAGTCGAAAACTTCCCTAACATGGGAAAGGAAATAGCCACCCAAGTCCAGGAAGCGCAGAGAGTCCCATACAGGATAAACCCAAGGAGAAACACGCCGAGACACATAGTAATCAAAGTGGCAAAAATTAAAGACAAAGAAAAATTATTGAAAGCAGCAAGGGAAAAACGACAAATAACATACAAGGGAACTCCCATAAGGTTAACAGCTGATTTCTCAGCAGAAACTCTGCAAGCCAGAAGGGAGTGGCATGATATACTTAAAGTGATGAAAGGGAAGAACCTACAACCAAGATTACTCTACCCGGCAAGGATCTCATTTAGATTTGATGGAGAAATCAAAAGCTTTACAGACAAGCAAAAGCTAAGAGAATTCAGCACCACCAAACCAGCTCTACAACAAATGCTAAAGGAACTTCTCTAAGTGGGAAACACAAGAGAAGAAAAGGACCTACAAAAACAAACACAAAACAATTAAGAAAATGGTCATAGGAACATACATATCGATAATTACCTTAAACGTGAATGGATTAAATGCCCCAACCAAAAGACATAGACTGGCTGAATGGATACAAAAACAAGACCCATATATATGCTGTCTACAAGAGACCCACTTTAGACCTAGGGACACATACAGACTGAAAGTGATGGGATGGAAAAAGATATTCCATGCAAATGGAAATCAAAAGAAAGCTGGAGTAGCTATACTCATATCAGATAAAATAGACTTTAAATTAAAGAATGTTACAAGAGACAAGGAAGGACACTACATAATGATCCAGGGATCAATCCAAGAAGAAGATATAACAATTATAAATATATATGCACCCAACATAGGAGCACCTCAATACATAAGGCAACTGCTAACAGCTATAAAAGAGGAAATCGACAGTAACACAATAATAGTGGGGGACTTTAACACCTCACTTACACCAATGGACAGATCACCCAAAATGAAAATAAATAAGGAAACAGAAGCTTTAAATGACACAATAGACCAGATAGATTTAATTGATATATATCGGACATTCCATCCAAAAACAGCAGATTACACGTTCTTCTCAAGTGCGCACGGAACATTCTCCAAGATAGATCACATCCTGGGTCACAAATCAAGCCTCAGTAAATTTAAGAAAATTGAAATCATATCAAGCATCTTTTCTGACCACAACGCTATGAGATTAGAAATGAATTACAGGGAAAAAAACGTAAAAAGGACAAACACATGGAGGCTAAACAATACGTTACTAAATAACCAAGAGATCACTGAAGAAATCAAAGAGGAAATAAAAAAATACCTAGAGACAAATGACAATGAAAACACGACGACCCAAAACCTATGGGATGCAGCAAAAGCAGTTCTAAGAGGGAAGTTTATAGCTATACAAGCCTACCTAAAGAAACAAGAAAAAGCTCAAGTAAACAATCTAACCTTACACTTAAAGAAACTAGAGAAAGAAGAGCAAACAAAACCCAAAGTTAGCAGAAGGAAAGAAATCATAAAGATCAGAGCAGAAATAAATGAAATAGAAACAAAGAAAACAATAGCAAAGATCAATAAAACTAAAAGTTGGTTCTTTGAGAAGATAAACAAAATTGATAAGCCATTAGCCAGACTCATCAAGAAAAAGAGGGAGAGGACTCAAATCAATAAAATCAGAAATGAAAAAGGAGAAGTTACAACAGACACTGCAGAAATACAAAGCATCCTAAGAGACTACTACAAGCAACTTTATGCCAATAAAATGGACAACCTGGAAGAAATGGACAAATTCTTAGAAAGGTATAACCTTCCAAGACTGAACCAGGAAGAAATAGAAAATATGAACAGACCAATCACAAGTAATGAAATTGAAACTGTGATTAAAAATCTTCCAACAAACAAAAGTCCAGGACCAGATGGCTTCACAGGTGAATTCTATCAAACATTTAGAGAAGAGCTAACACCCATCCTTCTCAAACTCTTCCAAAAAATTGCAGAGGAAGGAACACTCCCAAACTCATTCTATGAGGCCACCATCACCCTGATACCAAAACCAGACAAAGACACTACAAAAAAAGAAAATTACAGACCAATATCACTGATGAATATAGATGCAAAAATCCTCAACAAAATACTAGCAAACAGAATCCAACAACACATTAAAAGGATCATACACCACGATCAAGTGGGATTTATCCCAGGGATGCAAGGATTCTTCAATATACGCAAATCAATCAATGTGATACACCATATTAACAAATTGAAGAATAAAAACCATATGATCATCTCAATAGATGCAGAAAAAGCTTTTGACAAAATTCAACACCCATTTCTGATAAAAACTCTCCAGAAAGTGGGCATAGAGGGAACCTACCTCAACATAATAAAGGCCATATATGACAAACCCACAGCAAACATCATTCTCAATGGTGAAAAACTGAAAGCATTTCCTCTAAGATCAGGAACGAGACAAGGATGTCCACTCTCACCACTATTATTCAACATAGTTTTGGAAGTCCTAGCCACGGCAATCAGAGAAGAAAAAGAAATAAAAGGAATACAAATTGGAAAAGAAGAAATAAAACTGTCACTGTTTGCGGATGACATGATACTATACATAGAGAATCCTAAAACTGCCACCAGAAAACTGCTAGAGCTAATTAATGAATATGGTAAAGTTGCAGGATACAAAATTAATGCACAGAAATCTCTTGCATTCCTATACACTAATGATGAAAAATCTGAAAGAGAAATTATGGAAACACTCCCATTTACCATTGCAACAAAAAGAATAAAATACCTAGGAATAAACCTACCTAGGGAGACAAAAGACCTGTATGCAGAAAACTATAAGACACTGATGAAAGAAATTAAAGATGATACCAACAGATGGAGAGATATACCATGTTCTTGGATTGGAAGAATCAACATTGTGAAAATGAGTATACTACCCAAAGCAATCTACAGATTCAATGCAATCCCTATCAAATTACCAATGGCATTTTTTACGGAGCTAGAACAAATCATCTTAAAATTTGTATGGAGACACAAAAGACCCCGAATAGGCAAAGCAGTCTTGAGGCAAAAAAATGGAGCTGGAGGAATCAGACTCCCTGACTTCAGACTATACTACAAAGCTACAGTAATCAAGACAATATGGTACTGGCACAAAAACAGAAACATAGATCAATGGAACAAGATAGAAAGCCCAGAGATTAACCCACGCACCTATGGTCAACTAATCTATGACAAAGGAGGCAAAGATATACAATGGAGAAAAGACAGTCTCTTCAATAAGTGGTGCTGGGAAAACTGGACAGCTACATGTAAAAGAATGAAATTAGAATACTCCCTAACACCATACACAAAAATAAACTCAAAATGGATTAGAGACCTAAATATAAGACTGGACACTATAAAACTCTTAGAGGAAAACATAGGAAGAACACTCTTTGACATAAATCACAGCAAGATCTTTTTTGATCCACCTCCTAGAGTAATGGAAATAAAAACAAAAATAAACAAGTGGGACCTAATGAAACTTCAAAGCTTTTGCACAGCAAAGGAAACCATAAACAAGACGAAAAGACAACCCTCAGAATGGGAGAAAATATTTGCAAATGAATCAACGGACAAAGGATTAATCTCCAAAATATATAAACAGCTCATTCAGCTCAATATCAAAGAAACAAACACCCCAATCCAAAAATGGGCAGAAGACCTAAATAGACATTTCTCCAAAGAAGACATACAGACGGCCACGAAGCACATGAAAAGATGCTCAACATCACTAATTATTAGAGAAATGCAAATCAAAACTACAATGAGGTATCACCTCACTCCTGTTAGAATGGGCATCATCAGAAAATCTACAAACAACAAATGCTGGAGAGGGTGTGGTGAAAAGGGAACCCTCTTGCACTGTTGGTGGGAATGTAAATTGATACAGCCACTATGGAGAACAATATGGAGGTTCCTTAAAAAACTAAAAATAGAATTACCATATGACCCAGCAATCCCACTACTGGGCATATACCCAGAGAAAACCGTAATTCAAAAAGACACATGCACCCGAATGTTCATTGCAGCACTATTTACAATAGCCAGGTCATGGAAGCAACCTAAATGCCCATCAACAGACAAATGGATAAAGAAGATGTGGTACATATATACAATGGAATATTACTCAGCCATAAAAAGGAACGAAATTGAGTCATTTGTTGAGACGTGGATGGATCTAGAGACTGTCATACAGAGTGAAGTAAGTCAGAAAGAGAAAAACAAATATCGTATATTAATGCATGTATGCGGAACCTAGAAAAATGGTACAGATGAGCCAGTTTGCAGGGCAGAAGTTGAGACACAGATGTAGAGAATGGACATATGGACACCAAGGGGGGAAAACTGCGGTGGGGTGGGGATGGTGGTGTGCTGAATTGGGCGATTGGGATTGACATGTATACACTGATGTGTATAAAACTGATGCCTAATAAGAACCTGCAGTATAAAAAAACAAACAAAACAACTAATACTAAACTTTCATTGGGTTATTTGTATGGAAACATGTTAATATAAATGTTTCAGACATTACATGAAATTTCTAAAAATCTTATATTTGTATTTGTATGGAAATATGTATGGAAATATGTTAATATAAATGTTTCAGACATTACATGAAATTTCTAAAAAAAAAAAAAAAAAAAAAAAGAAACATATGAATTCTTCAAAAATAGATGGAATCATGCTGTATAAATTGTGAAATTAAATCTATGATTCTATTCATACTGAGATTACATATAACCTCTATGAAGACAGAAAAGAAAAAAAACCTATGAGTGTTTTGGTAAATTTACATAACAATACACCTATCAGGACTTCTCTCCCAGGTGGTGCTCTGCAGGGCCAGTTGTATTCAGTCAACAGAATCATCAGATACTCAGGAAACATCAACTCCCTGCCAGGAACTCTCCAGGTACTGGGAATGTAGCAAGGAACCTGGAGGAAAATACTCTTACCCTCATGGATATTACATTCTAGGAGGATAAGGTGGACCATAAACTAATACTAGCAATTTGTTCAGGTTTTAATTATTCAGTAAAATCAGCCAGTTTGGGGACAGTTATTATGTGAACACTAATAATATGCAAACAACATCTTTTTCTTTTTTCTGCCTGGAAATTTCTCAGTGGCTACCTAATTTTGAAAGCCCCTCCCCATTTATCTTTTTCTCCTTCTTTCTCTCCTTCCTTTGTTTCTTTCATGCCACATTTTTCTCTTATGCCTTCCAGAATAGCTAGAAGATGTTAACTACCTCTGAAGTGTGGAGAGGACAAATAACTTGTCAAGGCAACACAGACACAGCCATGTCCCCATATCTTAGCACTCTTAGCTATGTGCAGATTGGCTTCCTAACAAGAAGTGGGTGCAAACCTGACATGGTGACGAAGGAGATTTGCGTGGTGTGGAGTAGGAAAGAAAAGCTTTCTTCCTACACGAGGAAGTTTCATGCTGCAAAGTCATGTGGCTCCAGGTAATGTACCCACTTGATAAAGTAGAGATGATAAACAAGTAGGCATGGAATGAACAGCCCTCCAGTGAGAAAAAGCAGTAAAATGATTGTATAAACTTAAAGGAAAAAAATTAACTCGATTGTTGAATTATAGAAGCACTGTGACATGCGATAAACCTCCTCTTCAGTTGTAAATTGTTTTCTGAGATGTCTCTTTATAATACTGGTGAATATAGAAAATTAGACTGGATCCATTGCTGCAGTGGTGACAACCTTGGAGGAATCAGTGCTTCCTTTGCTTTGTGGCCCTAGGGAGCACTCAGGAGGCAGACCAAAAACAAAAAGTCAACACCACATGGCTCCTGACAGAGATATGCTTAATCATTGAAAGGTCCCAAGGACAAACTCAAGGAGAAACTCTTCTGAAGGAGATTGTTACCAAGATTCCAAAACCCATCCATTCTGTGAGGCTTGTGTGCATGATACAGGCCCCATGACTTCAGCTCTAGTGGCAAGAATCTACAAAGAGTTGTTTTTTTAGCAGTTTACTTTACTGCCTTAGGATACTCCTCTCTAAAAATGGCCCAGAAACTTTAAATATGAGTAATAGGAAATATTTGTTTCAAACTTTAACATTATTAATACTACTTGTGTTCAGTATCAAAATAAAAAAACACTATTCAAGAAGCATCCAAAACCTGCAATAAGAACAAAAACTGTCTAATTTACTATTATCCTATGGTAGTGTATTGCATGTTAGGATGAGATGATACGATTGACACACTGAGCTACGATCAGAATTATGCTGAGCAGGTGGTCCTGATTCTTGCCTGGGGTTTGGGTGACGGTGGCTCAAGTGTATCATTAGCAGTGTCCTCAGTGACATGAAGAATTACAACCTTTTTAATGAGTTAATTTTGGCCTTAATAACAAAGAAATTAATCGAAACTTTACTGATTATTTAATCTGTGCTCGTACTGGGCTTTACTTGCATTTCTAATTTAATCCCAATAACAGTCTCATAAAATGGTTTTTATCATCATCTACATGTTCAGATGGAGAAATGAAGAGTGAAGTTAAGCATCTCACTCTTTTTTTTTTTTCCAGGACCTAAACATTTATTTGACCTTAGAATGACATAGAAAAAGTTTTAGCATTATCTGTGTCATATGGAGACATAAAACATTAAAACTTTTTATACATTCAAATCTGTTCACCTTTTTTTTCCTTTATTATTTCCAGGTTTCCAAAATGTCTTAAAATTTTTTCCCAACTCTGAAATTATATGAATATTCTACTAACTTTTCTCCTAATATTTTAATTTTTTTACATTTAAGTCATTGTAGTTAGAGATTATTTCTATACATGATGTAAGAAAGGAATATGACTTTTTGTCCCATATAAAGCATCTCAATCTTATTTACAAGCTGGTAAGTGGTATAACTCAGCCCCTGAGCTTATGACCTAATCACTGCCAAACTGCTATATCAGTTAGCATACTATCTCAAATGATAGGCAGCTTATTTACATGTGTTTAATCCTATTATATTTTTAATGTTAGATATTATTTTTAAAAATCAAATTTGAATCTGATTTATGTCCTGTCTCTAATATATCCTAATATACCCTAATGTGTCTGCCTTCCTATAGCTAATATGACTAAAGGACAGAATCCAGCCCAGCTTCTTTGTGTAAAAAATGTTTTTTCTATGTTTGGAATGAATGACTCAGTCAAGTTCTCATTCAAGAAAACGTTATTGAGTGCCTATTATGTGTATAGAAATATAAGGTAAAAAGAACTAGAACTAGACACAGATCAGCCCTGCAGAATCTTTCATTCTAATAATGGAGACGGCAGGAATACAGCCAACATCACCACTCCAAATGAAATAAAAGACCAGGCTTAGCAGTGAGGATGTAATTAGAATGATTACCTGCCTTTCCCTAAGAGACCATCAGGAAAAATGTCACCTTGCCTTACATGGCTCTTGACCACAGTCTCCTTTCATCTATCATCACCAGGCTTTTTATCCACACAAGCTCCTGTACATTTTCTAATCTCCTTTTCCCTGATCTCCTACACCCAAGATTTGTGACCCTCTAGAACTCTCATCAGCCCTCCAAGAATTCCTCCATAAATTCACCCTCTTTTCTTCACAGATTTTCCCCTGGGACTTATCTACTCTCTGTCCACTAACAATACTGCTTGTCCGGAAGCCTCTCCAGACAAGTGACGTGTGTCAACTTTTTCTCCCATATTCTATGTACCAGAGATCCTAAGAGTAGAATAAAGCCCCACTGAATAATCCTTGCTTCTAAAGGCCCTCATATATTTTGATGTATAGGCTACCAGGAGATATTACCTGCTACCACTCCTCTGCCAACCTCCCTGACACTCCCACTTATTAATTGAAAAGCTGGGGATCTGGGTCGCTGTCTTGTTATTCCATCATTTCTCCTGTCATCATTCTTGATGAATTAAAAATTCTATAGACATATATAGAATATTACATATGTATGTATGTGTACACATTCGTATGTGTGTGTGTGCATGTGTGTGTGCACATACACCCTGGCATTCCATTTCAGCTTCCTTCTCTCCTGCTCATTATCAATAACAAACATACCACATTCAAACTTGTGATTTCAAACATCCCTCACTCAGATTTCCACTGAGATTTTCAGTTATCTTACTCTTGTGCCCACTTTGACAACGCTTCACTCCTATCAGGACCTCTCATTCATTGCTGTTACCAAGTTCTAATTTTCTATCACCACACTTGTGTCATCATTTCCCCCCATTTTTTTGTCTTAGATTCTATTAACTCAGTCATTCAACAAATATGTGTGGAGCGTCCAAAACTGTCCAGCACTAAATAGCCTAAGTAAAATCCATGACCTCCAGAAGCCCATGATTTAGTGATAAGAGTCCATCACTGGAATCATTCACCTGTCTCCACTTATTTTTTCTCTCTCCATCACACTTCTCTGACAAAATACCAATCATAGTTTTATCCAATTATTTGCTGGAGCCAATTTCCATGATTGAAAAAAACAACAACAAAAAAACCTAGTGGACCACTCCCAATTTAAATGTCTAACCACAGATTTCAGGTAGCCCTTGGCACTGAAATCCTACAGTTTCCTAGTTAGTTCAGTTTGCTACTTTATGATACAATAATTTTACCATTTCTCCTCTAACTTCTAATACTTAATTCTCCCTCTTCATTTGTAGTTGGTGATCTCACCTTATTTGAAAAGGACAATAGAAATAACAAGAGACAAAGTATTTCAAGTACTTCCTGCAACTTTCTACACCCAACCCTCCACTTGGTTGTAGGTCCCATCCCTTCTCACTCATTTAAAGACATTGCTTTTGAAGTTTTATTCTCTCTTCTTACTTTGTTTCCTCCCTATTAAATAATTCCAAAAGCATACCAATAAACCAAAATTTCTCTTAAATAATGTGAAAACACATGTACATATAAATAGATCTCTCTCTGTCTTTTTGTCTCTGTCTCTGTCTCTCTACCTATGTCATCTAACATCTATATCTATCTATATATAAAATGTTGAATATATAACATATATAATGTTGAATAAATAGCATATAGATATAAAATGTTGAATTAGAATGGAGTTTTTTGCATGGAAAGAAAGTAACTTGAGGGACTAAATTACTCAAAATTTATCAGCATCTCATCTATCTAGATAAAATATAAGGTTATAATAAAACACATGACTTTAAAACCCTGAAATTTCTCAGCTGAAACGGATGTCACAGCTCTGTAATGACTATAGCAATGCCAGCACACCTTAATGTATAATATATATATATCACATCTATACCTATGGTGTATATCATATCTATCTATCTATCTACCTATCTACTATCCATTGAAAGAGAGAAAGAGATAGAGACAGAGATTTAATCCAAAAAGGATCTAGGGAAATATTGCATCAGTTATTATTGCTA
The DNA here is from genome assembly GCF_028023285.1 of Balaenoptera ricei. Taxonomy (NCBI): domain Eukaryota; kingdom Metazoa; phylum Chordata; class Mammalia; order Artiodactyla; family Balaenopteridae; genus Balaenoptera; species Balaenoptera ricei. Next base: position 39,283,183 of record NC_082650.1, on the reverse strand, counting down.
CATTTCCACATTGCTATATTGACACCTAGTAAAAATTAGATGCCACATATAAGTCAGAATAATATAAAAACCTAGAATTCACTGTGAGGCAAAATTGTATTCAGTAACAATAAGACAAATATATGTTAGTTTGATTTAACAGGACAACATAGAAACATTAGAAATAAGACCATTGCAGTGACCTAGAGAGACAGAATTTTTGATAGATGAAGGTGACCACCACTCTGAAGGCTACACAAACCATTAAGATAATGCTCTGGGGACCAATGAGGAAAAGCCCTTCCATTTCTAGAAGCACAGAAACCATGACAGGAATCAAGGTTTGGGGTCACTGCTTTAATTTAGAAGATGTATTTTTACTTACCTATTTCAGTAATATTAACACAAGGATGATTTAAATTTTCAGCACTACAATTTTACAGTCACTATAACTTGAGGAATATATAGTGGTACAAAAACAAAACTGGCAAGACGTCTTAGAAGGAAATATTATCAAGAATATACTCATTAATCATTTCTGCTCCACAAATGAAATTAACTAGAATGAAAACCACCTGACCGTGACTCTTAAAGATTCTGATGCATTAAGTATGGTTTTTTCTTGGCCTGCTTCAAAGATACTTAGTGTACTAGAAGCCACTTAAAACATTTATCATGAGAGCAAATGCAAGGTGATTGTGAAGCATGTGTACAGGTATAGGAGTTATACAAGGGAAGATAAGTTATACCAAAAGTCTCCTTAGTGAGCAAAGAAACAGAATCAGGAGAAAAAATTGTACGTTTCAATCATTTAATGTTTTAATTTTCATGTAAATTAAGATTTAGATTTTCATGTAATTTGGATAGAAGAGGTTTTACATATATAATTTAGAAAAAAATCTAAGAATTTGAGGTTAAAGCTAGGGTCCCCACTGACCCTTTAATTTTAGAACTGATCTATCTATTCAGTGAGGAATGGTTTTGTTGTTAAAGAACAAAAAATCTGGATTTCTGGTTCCAACCAAGATGGAAGAATCCTACTGCACGCTATCTCTCTCACTCATTGCAATATAAAATTCTGGGAAAAAAAAAAAAACATGCAACTACTTGAGAATTTGGAAAAGTAAGCCATTGTCGGTAGATTGGAGCAAGAAGGCAAAACTTGAAGAATTACCAAGATGTCAATGAACAGTTTCCTGTTTGTGTATTTTTCCCCTTTTTCATCTCCTGGCTTTGATCCAAGGGTAGGCCAAACTGGGGAATTATGTAGCAGGTGCACATAGCAAACTCCAAGATTTTCTTTCTGGCTGAAGGTCAGGGTAGGAGGGAGCTGCTGTGAACCAGAGAGCACGGGGTGAATTCTTGTTTATTTTTTCTCTATTTTCTAGTGTAGGTTTGCCCTGGGGTCAACCTCTGTTATGGAACAGCAAGGCTATGTTGCTATGGTGAAGATGTGGACATCCTCTGGAGAAAGCGCCTTGCTCAGGGTAAGACCATAATGATTTATTATTGAAGCTTTATAGTATGTTTTAATATCTAGTATGTCTTATCCTCTATTATTGCTCTTCCTCCTCCCCCTTCCAGGGCTTTCCTGAGTATTCTAGTATGTTTATTTTCCACCTGAAATTTAGAATCAACTGTCAAGCTCCAGGAAACATAATAATAATTTGTGATTTTATTGGGATATATTTATTAATACATGTTCAATTTATGATTACCTTGGGGAAAATGGATATTCTTTCAATATAACTGTTCAAAAACAAGACATGTTTTCCACTTATTCAAGTCTATTTTTGTATCTTCAGGATACTTTAAAGATTTCTTTACTGAGAGTTCTCACATTTACTCCCAAATATTTATTTAACCTTTGTGGTTAATTTTGTAAATGGGATATATAGTTTGTATCTATGAAGACTATTGACTTTTGTATGTTACTATTATTTTCTTTATCTTTTTGCATTATTTTATTGTATTGATTTTAAAATAGATTACCTTTAGTTTTCCAGGTATATAATCTGCAAATAGTGATAGTAGTGATGGTAGTGAAAATCCTTGCCTTGTCAGTGAGAGTTACTCTAGTGTTTCTGTATTTTTTTATCAAATACCTTTGATAGATTTTTAATTTTATCCTTTTCCTTTGGTCATCTTATAATTTAGTCTTTATTGTAAAATAATTTTTTATTCAATTTCTTTTGAGTTTGAGTTCACTTGTCTTATTTCATATATTTTACTATAAAAATTTATTCTTATATTTGAATTTTTGATTTGAACTTTTTAAAATGTTTTCCAGTGTCTGCTCAGGGGTGTTTAATTCAAATTGGAATATGGTATTACAGTTTTCATCTACTTTATGACTGTTAGGGGGTAGGCAGTTTTCAGCAACTGAAATGTTTTGAATTTTGTTTGTTTTGTTCTTATAGTAACTATGAGTGGACATTATATGTCATTTGCTGGTCAATTTGAAATGATTTTCAGTGTATACAGGACAGCCTTCTATTGGAAGGAGGTGCCACTAGGACTTTCAAAAATAGGGAGGAGAAGTGAATGTCTGGCTTCAAAGCTTCAGAGGACAGAATGACTCTCTTGTTAGGGGCTAGTGCAGCTGGTGACATTAAGTTGAAGCCAGCGCTCATTTACCATTCCAAAAACCCCAGGGTTCTTTTTTTTTAAAATTAGAGTATAGTTGTTTTACAATGTTGTATTAGTTTCTACAGTACAGTGAAGTGAATCAGCTATATGTATACATATATCCCCTCTTTTTTGAATTTCCTTCCCAGTTAGGTCACAACAGAGCATTGAGTAGAGTTCCCAGTGCTATACAGCAGGTTATCACTAATTATCTATTTTATACATATTGGTGTATATATGTCAATGCCAATCTCCCAATTCATCCCACCCCCCATTTCCCCCCTTGGTGTCCATAAGTTTGTCTTTTATGTCTATGTCTCTATTTCTGCCTTGCAAACAAGTCCATCTGTACCATTTTTCTAGATTCCACATATATGCATTAATATACGATATTTGTTTTTCTCTTTCTGACTTACTTCACTCTGTATGACTGTCTCTAGGTCCATCCACATCGCTACAAATGACCCAATTTCATTCCTTTTTATGGCTGAGTAATATTCCATTGTATATACGCACCACATCTTCTTTATCCATTCATCTGTCGATGGGCATTTAGGTTGCTTCCATGACCTGGCTATTGTAAATAGTGCTGCAATGAACATTGGGGTGCATGCGTTTTTGTTTGTTTGGTTTTTTTGTGTGTGTGTTTTTTTGAATTATGGTTTTCTCTAGGTATATGCCCAGTAGTGAGATTGCTGGGTCATATGGTCTTTCTATTTTTAGTTTTTTAGGACTCTCCATACTGTTCTCCATAGTGGTTGTATCAATTTACATTCCCACCAACAGTGCAAGAGGGTCCCTTTTTATCCACACCCTCTCCAGCATTTATTGTTTGTAGATCTTTGATGATGGCCATTCTGACCGGTGTGAGGTGATACCTCATTGTAGTTTTGATTTGCATTTCTCTAATAATTAGTGATGTTGAGCATCATTTCATGTGTTTGTTTGTTGGCCTTCTGTATGTCTTCTTTGGAGAAATGTTTATTTATGTCTTTTGTCCATTTTTTGATTAGGTTGTTTGTTTTTCTGATATTGAGCTGCATGAACTGCTTGTATATTTTGGAGATTAATCCTTTGTCATTTGCTTCATTTGCAAATATTTTTCCCATTCTGAGTGTTGTCTTTTCCCCTTGTTTATGTTTTCCTTTGCTGTGCAAAAGCTTTTAAGTTTAATTAGGTACTATTTGCTTCCTATTTGTTTATTTTTGTTTTTATTTTCATTACTCTAGGTGGTGGGTCAAAAAAGATCTTGCTGCGATGTATGGATACCAAGGCAGGAAGCGGGGCTGGTGGGAGGAATTGGGAGAATGCGAGTGACACATATACACTATTGATACTATGTATAAAATAGACAACAAATGAGAACATACTGTATAGCGCAGGGAACTCTCCTTAATGCACTGTGGTGACCTAAATGGGAAGGAAATACAAAAAAGAGGGGATATATGTATATGTACAGCTTATTCATTTTGCTGTGCAGCAGAAACTAACACAACATTGTAAAGCAACTATACTCCAATAAAAATTAATTTTAAAAAAAGCCAAAAAAAAAAAAGAACATTTGTGATTCATGGGAAGAGGTCATAATATCAATATTAACAGGAGTTTGGAAAAAGTTGATTCCAACCCTCATGGATGACTTTCAGAGGTACAAGACTTCAGTGGAGGGAGAAATTGCAATGTGGTGGAAACAGCAAGAGAACTAGAATTAGAAGTGGAGCCTCCATATGTGACTGAATTGCTGCAATCTCATGATGAACGAATGAGGAGTTGCTTCTTATGGATGAGCAAAGAAAGTGGCTTCTTGAGATGGAATTGCTCTTGGTGAAGATGCTGTGAAGATTGTTGAAATGATAAGAAAGGATTTAGAATATTACATAAACTTAGTTGATAAAGGAACAGCGGGGTTTGGGAGAATTGACTCCAATTTTGAAACAAGTTCTACTGTGTGCAAAATGCTGTCCAACGGCATTGCCTGCTACAGAGTAATCATTCGTGAAAGGAAGAGTCAATCGATGGGACAAACTTGATTGCTGTCTTCTTTTAAAGAAACTGCCGCAGCCACCCCAGCTTTCAGCAACCACCACCCTATCAGTCAGAAGCCATCAACGCTGAGGCAAGACCCTTCACCAGCAGAAAGATTATGACTCGCTGAAGGCTCAGATCATGGTTATCATTTTTTAGCAATACAAGAATTTTTTAATTAAGGTATGCACATTGTTGTTTTAGACATAGTGCTATTGTGCACGTAATAGATCACCGTATAGTGTAGACATAACTTGTATGTGCGCTGAGAAAATAATTCGTGTTACTCCCTTTATTGTGATATTTATTTAATTATGGAGGTCCGGAACCGAACTTGCAGTGTCTTGGGATGTGTCTGTATTTTTATTCACTTTCTCCAATTCTCCAGTAGTTGGTACTCTGGGCAACCAAGTATCAGACATGTTCTCAACAGATAAGCTTTTAAGGTGGGACTTTCTCTTTCTGGGTGATTAATCTGTGTTCCATCACCTCTATGGCCTTCTCCTCTTTGTTTTTTCCACAATATTATCCTGACTCTCTACTCTGATGTGGTTACAAAATTGGCTCTATCTATACTGCTTTCTGATTTTTACTTCTAAACTTCCATATCATTTGACTTTCTGCCATTTTCCGTGTTCTGATTATTCCAGTATGAGGATGAAGCTTCGTTTTATTTGTTCTCCTTGTTTATGTGTTTGATTTTTTTTCCCTGTAGAATGTATAGAGAATCTACTTATACATTTGCTATTGTATTATAAAGGTGCTGTTTATGAAGTGATGTTTCTAACATCTTTAAGATTCATGGTAATTTTCTCTCAAATAAAAAATGTTAAAACCATAAATTTGGAGAAAGCAAAGAAAGAGTACAAATGATATTTCATTTCACTCATCTCTTCTCTCCTTTAAGCTTCTTGGAGAAAATATTTTTCATTGTGTATATTAAGTATTTGTGATGTATAAACATTACTGTTGTACTGAGGCCATGACTTTTTTTTCTGGGAGATGAAAAGCACCATATGTCTTCTTTATTAAGCCTCAAAGAGCTCTAATATATTTGGAGTTAAAGGATTGGCAAAACAGATGACACATGGGGCAGAAGTCAATGTTAATAGAAAAGAATTTCTCTAAAACTAATGCAAAGAAGAGGAATAAACAGCAAAACTTATTCAGTATTATTGTGGATGGAATTCCTAATTAACCAATTAAGAGGCAATATGAAACACCTGCCTTAAATTTTGAAAATGTTACCCACAATTTCATTCATTTTTACCATATTTGCTAGTATATGCACTAAGTTTGTGCATACAGCTTTCTGGATGATGCAAAAACAACATATTTCAGTAAATTCTAAATGACTTCAAAGGAAGCTAATAATTGAAATAAGGAATGTGGGACAAAGCCAACTATAATTAGAGTATCAGACAAAAATGCTTATAACAGAAGGTAAAGGCTGGACCAAATCAATAAAATCTAAGGTTAGATTTTCTACATTAGCTTAGAGAGGCAGAATGACAACTTAAATGAGCTATAGGTGGGTGATGGAACAAGAGCAAAACTTGCTTGTTAGAATGCTGGCACCCTCAACATCCGTAGTGGGCCCAGTGAAAGTAGAAGATAGCGCTAATGGTTTCATATTGTCTTAATTCATTTTCTATTTCTGGGAAAGTCTCCCATACCAAAGAGATAAACTCACTTATTTATAAACAAGTAAGTTTACATGTTTATTTTTATTATTTAGATGGGTGAAAAGTAGAGCCTCACTATGTATCAAACTCAGCTCTTCTTGACTAAAGTAAAGCATTAGTCCCTGGCTTTAGGCTTCTATCCTAAGCTTTTCTTGGGAGTTTTTGCATTGGGAACCCCTCAAAACCAGCTACATTTCTTCAAAAGTTCAGAAAAGCAGCATTACCGCTCCAAGGTACACATAGGTACTCCTATGACATAAATGTTTTGTAATATTTACAGAGATATATTCAGTTATGAAGACTGATCTATGTGGCATGATTACAGAGGCAGAGAGGAAATTTTGCACACAACACCACTACCTATCCTCAACCCTTATTGGATTTTTAAAATATTTTGTGATAGGTTTACTTTAAATGCAAATCTAAGTGGCTAGTACTTTTATTAAGTACTTTTCTTTCTTACCATTTATTTCTGCAAATAAAGAATTAAGAGTTTAATAGTAAAGGGATGAAAATATCAGGTTCCTGGGGATGGGAAGACAGAAGCATTAGAAGGTGATAACATCACTCTTATTTTCATGAAGGTCAAAGAGCTCAAAGAACAAAATCTGCATTTAACTTAGACCAAAATATCCAGACAAAAAGTGAAATGTTTGGTTAGTCATAGTTGTTTTGTCAACATCACAATCACACAGGTCATTTAGGATTGTGATAAAATAATGAGTATTTAATTTTTCTTCTAGATGTTTGTCAGTATATAATCATAGCCCTAAACACAATAATCTTTACCATAGGAAGCTGGAACATGTCAGTGTTGTTAATTCAAATGTTTAAAAGATAGAAATTATATTAAGACAAAGATAATTTTATTCTTGTTGGTTAGGAGCATTTTGATTACATACTTCTAAGTCCGGAATCCCCATCAAACTCTAACAAATCCTTTAATTTTTTTTGTTTGTTTAATATATTAAGCCACAAATCGAGAAGAGGAGAAACAATAACAGAATTTTAGACACTAGAAAGCAGATGAAGGGAGAAAGAGGAATTAGCAAAATGGAGAAGACAAATCCTAAGCAAAGAAAAGGAAAACTCAGTCAGTATAACTTTTTTTTTGAAAAAATTTCAAAATGCTCAGTAAATGACAGTCCCAAATACGTCCAGAAATTGGAGTAGTGGGGGTACTAAGGTAAGGAAGATTTGAGAGAAAGCTGTTTGAGTGAGTGTTAGAGCTCTAGATCCCTCTCAGACTCCACGCCTTGGGATGATTGCTCCCCTCCAACGCTGGCAGAATACCAGAATGTTATTTTCTCAGTAGAAGAGAGCATGCAGTCTTTGTCCTGGGGATCTATGGAAATGGTTAAAGCCATGGGTTTCCCATTGAAAACGGGGTCATTAACTGAGCTTATACATGCTCACTGTTGCATCTTGGCTTCCTTCCCTCTTTTCAACTCCTAGAATGTTCTGGCAGCCAGAACTTTATTCCCCAGGCAAGAGATGAAAGAATAGTCTCCAGAAAAATTGATAACCTCAGAGGAAATACTTAAATATACTGACCCTAGCACTCCCTCACATGTATTTTCCGATATGCAAGTTTTAAGAAATATGTATTTCTGTACCCTTTGCCTATGAGGTACCTGAAGATATCCTTCAACAAAATAAGGCAGTAGTCAAGAGAGAGTGAGCCACAAAATACAGGAACAGAAGATCAACAGAGCAGAGCAGCACATGGAATTTCCAGAATAACAAAAAAGGAAAGCCCAAGATGTTATCCTATGTACTACACATGGAAGGCAACCAGTACATTTGGAGTGACTCAAAGGACATGCATGTTGAAGGCTACCATCACTAAGCTTTTGTTTTTATGTCATTTTACAATCTGACAAAATTATTGGGGTATATGCTCCAGCAAAATTGGAGAATAAATGAGGAAAGAAAAAGATAAGAGTTTACAAACCTGGGAATCCAACTTAGAGGAAAAGCAAACAGAATTCCAAGGGTGAAGCAAAGGACATTTCATGCCGGTAACTGGGCAGCAGACAGAAGAGTGGAGGTCCTCAAGCAGGACACAATGCAAAAAAACATTATATAATAACTTACGGATAGTCTGATGTGATTGACGTTGAAAATTGTACTAAGAGTCTGCTGGAAGGTAAGGAAAGAATTAGCAATAGACACAAACAAAACTGAGCAGGAAATAGAAGTAATCAGTGTTGTATAGTTATAGTAAAATACAACATTCAATTATAAATAACATTTTCATGGATATAACAATGTAGACACTGAATAATGATTTGACATACACACAAAGAGGATGCATGTGGAGGGATGGGGAAGGGAAGTGGAGGAGATGGAGGGATGGGGAAGGGAAGCTGAGGGGATGCCAATCCTTGCAAAATCTATAACCAAATAAAACCATTTCACAGTCCTTGCTATTACTTTGATTTGTCATTGTTACTATGAGTCTTTCTTTCTAAGAGAATTTTAATCATTTATTTATTTATTGCCTTTACAATGAGCCTCATCATATCTCTAGTAACAGGAAAAGAAGACAGCAGTATATTGATATGCTTTGGTATGAGTCTGACTTAATATTAATGGGCCAGCACATTCAAAGGTTAATAATACAATCATGAATGTATTTATTCATTTAACATATATTTATAGGGTGCTTACTATGTGCTAGGCCCTATTGGTAATATGAGACAGGAAAGAAAATTAATATCTTGTTCTCATGAAGCTTATATCCTAGTGAAGAGAAAATAAACAGCAAACATAAGTTGAATGCTGATAACTGCCACAAAGAACAAAAACAAGATAAAAATAAACTGCAATAATGGAGGATGCTGAATATCTCATTACATCAAAAGTAAATTAAACAAACATAGCTCAATGAAGAATCATCAATCACCAAAATAATCACATGTTTAACTAAATAAGAGACTGTCTCAGAATAAGAATATTTGGCAGGTAAGTGATTGCTTTACAGTACATGATATCCAAAAATATGATAAACTTTTTAAAGGAGAGATGCCCTTTCCATGTAGCTTCAGTTCCACTAGGCTCTGCATGATTCAAAAGCAAACTGAAGCAGAAGGTTTATTCCAAATCTTAGTCTAGGAATCTGTCTTAGTTTGCTAGGGCTGTCATAACAGATTTAACAACAGAAACTTCTTGTCTCATAGTTCTGGAGTCTAGAAGTCCAAAATCAAGGTGCTGACAGGGTCAGTTCCTTCTGAGGAATGTGAGGGGAAGATTTGCTCCTTGTTGCATAGGTGTCTATCTTCTCCTGTGTGTGTGCAAGTCTCTGTACATTCCCTCTATGCATGTCTGTCTCTGTGTCCAAATTTCTCATTTTATAAGGACACCAGTTATATTGCATTAGGGCCCACCCTAATGATCTCATTTTAACTTGGTCACTTCTATAAAGTTCCTGTTTCCGAATAAGGTCATATTCTGAAGTACTGGGGTTTTAGGACTTCAGTGTAGCATTTTGGAGGGGACCCAACGTAACCCATTACAGCATCTTAAACATCACAAGTGGTTAGAGCTGGAATTATTGCCATTGCCCCAGGCCTGTGAAATCTCAGGTTTCTCTAACTTTCGTCCTCTGAGAGTTGTTCCCTGCCAGTGCACTCCATGTACCTTTGGTGATATGAGAACTTCAGGAGAACTGGCCCAATTAGGGTAAAACCTGACGCTACTCCTGGTATTCAGCAGCCCCTCTCTTAGGGACCTGGATCCCATTTTTTGCCTCAGTGAATTGGGCTAAAGCCCTACAGTGAAGGGATTCAGATCTCAATCTTGCTACTGATTTCCTGATGCCAGTTGCCTCTGGCCACCAGGATTTCTATGGCCACACTTCTCCCAGAAGACTGGACTGTTTTAGATACTAGTGCCCCAAATCACCAAGCAGTTTTTGGACAAGGACATGGGCACTTAGTATCCCATCCTTACTTAGCCTCGATTTTATCCTCACTCCCAAATAGCTCAGGAAGCTGAGCTCCCACAGTACCTTAGGCCTGGGTCCATGCCTGTGTGATAGATAGAATGCAAGGCAAAATGCTGCACAGAGATTCTACATAATATTTTTTAATCACTTTTCAAAATCCAATAGATATCAGTGATTGACTTGTAGGTATATAAAGCTTAGACATAACTATATATACTTTCTGTTAGTGTATAAAAACTATGCTAAATATGAAGAAAAAGAATAGAAAATTCAAGTAAGAAAACTTACCTATAATATCTAATCTTATATAATAATTCAGGCAGGGCTAGAATGTCCTCTTAGGTTTACAGAAATGCCTAAGGCATTCTGATTTTCTCTCCATCTGCACAGGAAAGAGCATAGTACTCTGCATACATGGAGAGGTTACATATGGGGGACCTCTGAGACACGGGAGAAAAATGATCAGGAAAAGGGTGACGGTTTGAACTTAAATCAGCCTAGAAAGAGAGATGAATTTGACTTCTAAAAAAGTGGAGACTGAATTTTTTTGAACTGAGAAGAAATAAGGGCTAACTGCTCAGAAGGTGTGAGAGCTACGGGAGCCATTCAGGGCAGTAAGGGTTGCGATGAGAGACTTTGTCAAAGGGTTATGTATGTGGAGCTGAAATAATTTTGAAAACTGACAATACCTGGTATTTGGTTAGTTTTTAAGATATCCCAAAGTCTTTCTTATACCATCCCCACAATTATTTCTCGAAAATCAGCATATGCTGGGCAACCAGGTTTGAGTGAGAGACAGAGCCATAAGGAAGAATTTGGGGGATATGTCTGTGTGTAAGAATAAATACTATGGCCAAATCTACTACTAAAAATTCATTGTATTTCGGAACTATGTATCAGTCACTGTGGTAGGCACTGGAGATATACTTTTATGAAGAAGATATAGTCCCAGTTCTCAGAAATTCACAGTGTAGTGAGAGCAGCATATCCAGGGAGCTATAGGACCAACTATATTGGGGAGTCAATTTATTTATTCTTGAGGATAAGGGACGGTTTCTTTGAGCCCTTAATATAAAACTGATTCTTAAAGGATAAGTAGGAGTTAAGCAAAAGAGGATCTGGGGAATATATAGGTTGAGGTGTCAAGCTATGCTGGTGGGAGCTTAAACACGTTCCAGCTTTGCAAAAACACAGAGTAAGAGGGAATGGCTACAAGGAGCTGTAACAGATCAATCTGCACAAAAAGTTTGAACACAGACAGTGAAGGGTGGTGTATTTCCTGATGACTTTACACTATATTCTAGTGGCAATGGGAAACCACCAACGGGAAACAGCAGGAGAATGACATAATTATACATTCAAGTGAAAGACTTAACTTTGATGACAGTATGGGATATGGACTGAGGGGACACGACTGGAGATAGAGAGAGCGCTTAGAACACTGCTATAGTTACCAGGTGATGAACGTAGGTAATTTGAACCAAGGAAATTGAAGTGGAGGGGGAGAGAAGTGGACGGACACTGGCAAGACAGAATTGTCAGAATTTGGTGTGGGAAGTAGTGGCTCAGGAGGAAAGGGTTGGTGTAAGGAACAGTGTGTGGACACAGACAGATTCCTGGCTTGAGAATCAATATCTTTGCAAATAGTTTTCTTCTGAAGATTTACTTGCAAACTATTAAACCAGATAATAGAAAATTCAAGGTTTTGAGCTATTCAGCTAAAAAATAGTAAATAGCCCACTGGTATAAGACAGCAGCATTGCAAAATTAGTACGGCCCATAAATATGTTTGAGAAGCTAGCATTTACATAAATTACACCTTAGCGAGTTTGCTTTCATTCATTCTTCCAGTCAGTTCAGTTCTGGTTGTAGGAATAGGAGAATGTTTGGATCCTCAGGAATAATTTCCATGAGATATCATTTGAAAGAAGTAAATGAAGACAAGTTGTCTGTAACACTCAGGAATTCTGGAAAGAAACATCACTTAGAATCAAAAGCAATTAATTTGTGTCTGTTTCAGTAGATCATAGTGTGATATTAGCTCTCATTTAAGTTTATTTATTTATTTATTTATTTTTTGGCTGCGTTGGGTCTTCGTTTCTGTGCGAGGGCTCTCTCCAGTTGCGGCGAGCGGGGGCCACTCTTCATCGCGGTGCGCGGGCCTCTCACCATCGCGGCCTCTCTTGTTGCGGAGCACAGGCTCCAGACGGGCAGGCTCAGTAGTTGTGGCTCACGGGCCTAGTTGCTCCGCGGCATGTGGGATCCTCCCGGACCGGGACACGAACCCGTGTCCCCTGCATTGGCAGGCGGATTCCCAACCACTGAGCCACCAGGGAAGCCCCTTGGTACAATTTTTGATTCACTACTTTATGCTCCTCAGTTTCTTACCACTCATCCTATACTTCCATACAGTGCTTCTTTCTATTCCTTAAAAATGTCGTCAAATTACATATTTTCCCAACCCCGAGCCTTTGCTGATACTCTCCCCTTTCGTTGAATTGCCTTCTACTGTCTTGTCTTCCACCTTACCACTGTCAGGTCTCCCTTTAAATGTTCCCAATCCTTCTTCTTATACCACAGAGGACAGAATTCAGCACATACTCGTCTAGTCTCCTACAACAGAGTGTGTGTGACCATTTCATAGGCTTCGATTCATTGTTTCACATTTGTTTACAGATCCATCTCTCCTCCTTGACTTCAGATGCTTGAAGGCAAGAACTACAGCTTACTCACTGGGGTATCATCAGCCCTAGCAATCGTGCTTTGCACCCAGCACACAACTAACGTTCATCAAATATTTCTAAAATGAATTGACGTGAGATTGTTGCCCAGGTTTCTTACTGGAAGACCTATAATTTATAATCTCTGAATTTTATTTCCTAGGTAACATAAAAATAATATAAGAAATGTTTAGTGGTTTCTTTAAAAAGAGAGACAATGCTTGGCTTTTACAGATAAATGCAATAGGGTAGCTATTAGGGGACATAATTCTCATAGTTAAAGCCACTGGTCTGGGTTACAACTTTATAGCCCTCTAATTGAGAGACAGGCTGAATCACAAACTCTCTCTCTCTCTTTTTTTTAATTTTTATAAAAAATGAATTTATTTTAATAGAATACTTACAGGAATAGCACAGAGAACCGACATTACAAATATGTATTTGCACGTATAAGAAGTCAACTAGAAAAGTGTAGTCAACAAACTCTCTCATTGTGCTGGCTTTCAATTTAGAGAAGTTGACTTTAAACAGTTAACCATTAATCCTTTCAACGGGAGCTTTTTGGCACAGATGAAATTTTCTCCAAAGAAGGATAAAGTGCACACACACAACAGGCCTAATCTCTTCTGTGCTGATAATGATTTTTCTTGTTAAATTCGCAGAGTAATTGGATGTGTTTGCTAATTTAATTTAAGTAAACCACTTATCTGCCTCATCATTAGCATAATAGAGTTTCCCCACAGCTCTGTAGAAATTGAACAAAATGAGGGGGGAAAGGTGTTTTTAGGAGATGGCATCAGAGGCAATGAATTGCAAGGGAGCAGAAAATGACACATGCTGATTAAATTACCTTTTCTTTAAAAAAAATCAGTAGGAAAATGCTTCACCATGGCACGGCTTTAGAAAGGGCAGCACAGACAAGAGAATGTAGCATCTCCAGAAGTTGAGAGAAAAAGTTAAGGTGCAATACAGAGTCTCTAAGATTGAAAGGATAGATGGATGGAACTTCTTGAGAAGAATGGGAATATTGATTCTAACATAAATTTAAAGCTGATTATTATACATAGCTGAAAAAGTTAAAGTCCAAGTAGGAGAGCACTGAAGGAAGATATTTTGGAATACTTACTCTTTTGGAAAACAATCTATAAGGCCCAATAAGGATGTGTATTCTTGCTGCTCCCTTTCTACATTCCTTTGGTCTTTCACATTAGGAGGTTCTATCTGCTGCCAAAGCTTAAACGCTCTTAAGCATTGTATTAGGAAGGGTTGCTAGATTCTCTGACCTGCTTCCTTGTGACAAGGTCACTTCAGCAGGATGCTGAGTGGGAACTGCCAAGACAACATTATTTTTGGAACACAGGTAAGTTGTCTTCATTAAAATAATTTATTGTTCCTGGACTTAATTCTTGGCAGAGTTTTTGATTCCTTAGCTCTGGGAAAAAAATACAAATTAACTCTGAAAGAAAATGTGCTTACCATTTTCCTCTTTCAAGTTTGTTGAAGTCGAAGCAATAATGGTGGAAGACAGAAGCAGGAAAGGAAGGTGGGCTTGAGAGCATGAAGATGTGGCTGTGAGAGCAGAGGAGTGGGTAGGCATAAGGTTTGGCCCGTGCCCAAGAAAATTAAAAGGTGATGCTGGATGTTGGGAAACTCATGACCAGCTAAAGCCTCATACATAGATTCTGATCTGACAAAAACTTCTGGATAATTGATCAAATCACTTTGCCCCCTGGACACCTTCTGTTTCGTATGCAACCATAAAAGCGTTTTATTACTTAATTTATTATCTCAGGGTTAAAATTGCAGTGAAACTATTGAAAAAATAGCACCATGTAGAAAGTTTTTTCACAAAATTTCATATTTAAACCAATTACTTTTAATTTCTATTATACAGTAAATTCTAATAAAAGCCATTTACTTTTCTTCAGCATTCTAATTTCTATAAACTTGCTAATTATGCTATTCCCATTAAGTGAATATGTTTTTAATAAACAATAAATTCATCTCAGGGTACAGATAGTTACCACCAAGTGACTTTATCTCTAAATTTCTTTTCTTCTTATAAAGCAAATTTTAATGTTTACTTTGAGTTTTGTTTCTAGCCCCACTCCTACCCCACAGGAAAATTGGGGGTGCTGTATGAATGAGAATCCATTTTTATCTCATCTCATTCTTATACCTTAACGATTTGCATAGGCTTAGCCTGAAAAACAGCATATCTTGGCTGTTCCCCCAGCCCTCATATCTTCTTATACCCAATCCTCATATCACTTTCTTTCTGTGATCCTGTTGACCAAGTCATTTCCCTCCTGAGATGGTTTCATAGGGCTATGATGAAAGAAATTTAGGCCTACAGAGGCTGGGCTGGTGATGCTGACATTCTGTAAAAAATGTGAATGGGTTTTTGGTATTTCCACTTCCAAACTTACTGGAGTAACTGTATGCTGTAACTGTCTTTGGAAATTGGAGAACAAGCTTAGCAGAACACTGATTCATGACAGGAAGGAAGCAAATGATATAAGAACAGTGATCACCACATTATTCTGTTTGGAGGAATTTTTTGAACAGTGGTGAATGAGGGGGAACCCAAGCAGAACATGGCAGGTTTGCTGCATTAAGGAGAAGAGAACAGGTTCAGGTAGACTGAAATGACAGGTCTTTGCACAGTAGACTCTCAGAGAGGAGGAGGTACAAAGAAAAAGAGTTTCAATAAATATATATGGAGTCAGTTCCTGAATACTAATGTATGCTTACGTAGAGTGGAGTTCTATAATCGGGGTAAATAACATCTGGAGTATTGTAACCTGAGCAATTCCCTGAGCGTTCTCAGTGCATTCTGACCAGCTAGAGTGGAGACTACTCACTGAACACCCAGAACATTTAGTGGAGACTACAAACAGTAGAAGACTAAAATAATGGATCATGAAAGTTAAGAATAAGCCTTAAGGGAAAAAGCTGATCCAACTTGATTGATTGCTTTCCAGAAGAAAATTTGAACCTTTTTTAAAGAAGGCAAAAATTCTAGAACTCAACAAGGTAAAAAATATCCAGCATTAATTGAATTTACTAGACATGCAAAGAATCAAAAAAATGTGTCCCATATCAGAAGATCAGTCAACAGAAAAAGACCCAGAAATGACAAGAAATGATGGAATTAGCAGAAAAAGACTTTAAAATAGCTATACTAAATATGCTAAAGGATTTTTAAAATTTGTATAATGATAAAGAAAATGTGAAAGATAAAAATAACAAAAAGGATGGGCTTCCCTGGTGGTGCGGTGGTTAAGAATCTGCCTGCCAATGCAGGGGACACAGGTTCGTGCCCTGGTCCGGGAAGATCCCACATGCCGTGGAGCAACTAAGCCCGTGCGCCACAACTACTGAGCCTGAGCTCCAGAGCCCGTGAGCCACAACTATGGAGCCTGTGTGCCACAACTACTGAAGCCCACGTGCCTAGAGCCCGTGCTCTGCAACAAGAGAAGCCACCGCAATGAGAAGCCTGCGCACCGCAATGAGGAGTAGCCCCTGCTCGCCGCAACTAGAGAAAAGCCCATGTGCAGCAATGAAGACCCAACACAGCCAAAAATAAAATAAATGAAATAAAAATTAAAAAAAAAAATAACAAAAAGGAATACTTAAAGAAGAATTATAAAATATGTGAAATGAAATATCACCATGTGTGTTTATCAGCACACTACATATTGTAGAAGAAAAGATCAGTGAACTTGTAAGGACAGCAATAGGAAATTTCTGAATGGAAGCATAGAAAGAGAAAAGACCTAAAAGTGATGAGCAGAGTGGCAGTGATGTGTGGGATAAAATCAAGTGGTTGAATGTATCTGTAATTGGAGTCTCAGAAGAATGAAGGGCAGTAAAATATTGGAAAGAGCTAATGACTAAAATGTTCAGAATTGATCAAAACCATAAACTCCTAGAGGGAAACATAGGGAGAACACTCTGAGAAAAATCACAGCAATATTGTTTTGGATCCATCTCCTAGAGTAATGAAAATAAAAATAAAAATAAATAAATGGGACCTAATTAAACTTAAAAGCTTTTGCACAGCAAAGGAAACCATGAACAAAATGAAAAGACAATCCTCAGAATGGGAGAAAATATTTGCAAACAATGTGACCAACTGAAAAGGGATTAATCTCCAAAATATATAAACAGTTCATGCAGCTTAATATCAAAAAAATAAGCAGCCCAATCAAAAAATGGGCAGAAGACCTAAATGGACCTTTCTCCAAAGAAGACATACAGATGGCCAAGAGGCACAGCAAAAAATACTCAATATCGTTAATTACTAGAGAAATGCAAATCAAAACTACAATGAGGTATCACCTCACACTGGTAAGAATGGGCATTATCAGAAAATCTACAAACAGTAAATGCTGGAGAGGATGTGGAGAAAAGAGAACCCTCTTGCACTGTTGGTGGGAATGTAAATTGATACAGCCACTATGGAGAACAGTATGGAGGTTCCTTAAAAAACTAAAAATAGAAAGACCATATGACCCAGCAATCCCACTACTGGGCATATACCCAGAGAAAACCATAATTCAAAAAGACACATGCATCCCAATGTTCATTGCAGCATTATTTACAATAGCCAGGTCATGGAAGCAACCTAAAAGTCCATCAACAGATGAATGGATAAAGATGTGGTACATATATACAATAGAATATTACTCAGCCATTAAAAGGAGCAAAACTGGGTCATTTGTAGAAAGGTGGATGGACCTAGAGACTGTCATACAGAGTGAAGTAAGTCAGAAAGAGAAAAGCAAATATCGTATATTAACGCATATATGTGGAATCTAGAAAAACAGTACAGACGAACTGGTTTGCAAGGCAGAAATAGAGATACAGATGTAGAGAACAAACGTATGGACACCAAGGGGGGAAAGTAGTGAGGTGGGGGGTGAATTGGGAGATTGGGATTGACCTATAGATACTAATATGTATACAATAGATAACTAATAAGAACCTGCTGTGTAGCACAGGGAACTCCACTTTGCTGTACAGTGGAAACAAGCACAACATTATGAAACAACTATACCCCAATTTAAAAAAATTTTTTGTAATTGGCATTACTGCCAGTGGGGGGGAAAATCCTTTGAGGAGTTTGACATGAATTACTTTGAATTGATAGATTTATTTTGATGTAATTAATTTTAATAAAATTTTAATTTGAGAATAGTTTTATATTTACAGAAAATTTCAAAGATAATAGAGAGAATTCCCATATAGCACATACCCAGTTTTCCCTACTATCAATATTAACGGCTTACATTAATGTGCACATTGTCAGAATTAATGAATCCATATTGATACATTATTATCTACTGTTACCCATCTTTTATTCAGATTTCCTTCATTTTTGCTAATCTCCTTTTTCTATTCCAGGATCCCACTAAAAAAAAAAAAAAAAAAGAGGAATGAAATAATGCCATCTGCAGCAACATGGATGGACCTGGAGATTATCATACTAAGTGAAGTAAGTCAGACAGAGAAAGACAAATATCATATGATACCACTTATATGTGGAATCTAAAAAAAAAAATGATACAGATGAACTTATTTACAAAACAGAAACAGACTCACAGACATAGAAAACAAACTTATACTTACCAAAGGGGAAAGGTGGGGGGGGGGAAATAAATGGGAAGTTTGGGAATGACTTATACACATTACTATATTTAAAATAGATAACCAACAGTACCTACTGTACAGCACAGGGAACTCTGCTCAATATTCTGTATTAAACTAAATGGGAAAAGAACTTGAAAAAGAATAGATACATGTATATGTATAAGTGAATCACTTTGCTGTACACCTGAAACTAACACAGCATTGTTAATCAACTATACCCCAATATAAAATAAAAATTAGAAAAAAAGAAGACTCCAAAAAGATAAAAATTTTAAAAAAGGAATACTTATCCTCCAAATGTTGACGTAACATTTCCTGATTTTGGAGTGAGTTTCAGCGGAACTTGAAGTTTCATCACAAGTGGATGATTAGATAGGCATGGCTATCATCCTCACACTCACTCTATTGCAAAATACCGCTTGACTGAGGGCTCCTATCTGAAAGATTATTTAAGAAAAATGCACAATTGTGACCAATAAAAAAACACTACAGTGGTCCTTGTCTTAAAGTTTAAAATAAAGAACATATCATTTAATTATTTAACAGAAGGGAACAGTAAATGTAACAGAAGAAACTGAAGAAATTTTTAAAATTTATTTATTTGGCTGCCTGGTGCGGCATGTGGGATGCAGGATCTTAGTTCCCTGACCAGGTATCGAACCCCGGCAGTGAGAGCGCTGAGTCCTACCCACTGGACTTCCAGGGAATTCCCAGCAGTGAGCATCTTAAACACAGTATAAATAATTGGTTTTAATAACAAATTTTATAAAATATAGCAAATCTTTAATCATATCGTTAAATTAATATTATTGTAGGAAGTAAAATTAGGTAGATCACTTGATTTTCATTTTGCTGGCTATATGCTATCAAAAATCACATCACATTTCAGTTCTGCTTGGAACAAGCTTGTGATCTTAGGCAAATCAATAAGCTGTTCTGAACTTTAGTTATCCTGTTTGTCAAATTACTGGTTTATCTCTTCAAACTCAAAATTTCTATACTCACAATATTTTTCTCTAGGCATTTAAAGCTATTCATAACTACTTTATTGTTTTTCAAATCAATATTATTTTATAAGTAAGAAATATAGGGACTTTCCTGGTGGCACAGTGGATAAGACTCCAAGCTCCCAATGCAGGCGGCCCAGGATCAATCCCTGGTCAGGGAACTAGACCCCACATGCATGCTGCAACTAAGAGTTCACATGCCACAACTAAGGAGCCTGTGTGCCACAACTAAGGAGCTGGTGAGCCGCAACTAAAGAGCCCTGGAGCCACAAATAAGGAGCCCACCTGCTGCAACTAAGACCCAGCACAACCAAACAAATATTTTTTAAAAAAGAAATGCATAATAAGTTTCTTAAACATTCATTTTTTAAAAATTTAATGTAACCAATCATTTCTGAAAGACAAAGTTACTTGTTCCTGTCATTATCAAGTTGATGTTTCATTTACAAAACAAACTATCTCCTCATTAACTATCAGCTAGTATCTTGATTCTTTTGATTTTTAATTTAATTACTAATACATTCTATTATTAATCTACTATGGAAAGATTGTGATTATTTTAATCTGGTTTGAGTTTTACCCTCTTAGATACGTGAAAAGTATCTTTATATACCAAAAAATTGGCCCAGTAATCAAAGAATAAAAATCTTTCACTCTGTTTCAAAATTATTTTCTCTATTTCAAAAGGCTGCTCATTACTTGACTAAAGGTGGTACCACTGAAATTAAATTACAGAAAATGGAACTATGTTGTGGTCCCATTTTCTACTGTAGACATTCCATTTTATATAAAATGTGCTATTTTTGGCCATTGTACACAAAATGTAAAGCACGATTTCTATATTATTTCTCAAAATGTGCTCTAAGCAATAATCACACTAAATATGCTTTATTTTTATTCTGTTTTAGCATAATGTTGTAGTAGAAAGTAATAGGAAATAGCCAATGAGACAAATAACATTTACCAATTCCCACTCAACAGATGAAAAAAATACTTTGTAATTGGATTTATAATTGCAAGTTTCAGTACGATGGATATTAACAACATGGATTTAAGTCATTTTCAGCCTTTTCATGTTGAACAGCTTTAGCAGAGGTAAGCGGTCTAGCTAAGTCATTTTAGGCATACATGTGATAAGTTCTTTCCTCACTAGACAAGGGGTTAGTTACAAGCTCTAATGGAACTGAATAAAATGAAATGTGAATGGGATTTATCATCAATTTCAAGCAAAGATTCCTTTGAACTAAGAAGAACTAAAGACTGCTTTACATCAAAGGTGCAGTTTTAAAGTTGAGGGTGTTAATGATGTGAATCATGACCTTTTGATTTCTTTAAAATATTTTTATATGACTCATAATGAGATTAAAAGTGGGCATTATTTCCAGATATCTGAAATGTAGGCACCAGACTTTTGTTATTCAAAATGACCCATTGGAAAATCTTTGCCTAACCATCCTCAGAATTAAAGAAAGTAGCAGTTAACAAATTAAAATTTCTTCATCTCTCAAAAAAGTTTGCTTAATTTCCTCATCCACACCAAATGAAACTTAACTTGAAAAGAAACAAATGATTATTAATTATAAAAGTCTGTGCATTATAGTTCAGTCATCAAAAAACTTTATACTGGCATTAGCAATAGAGTACTGCCATTTAGAACTGTCAATTTAATTCAATTTATTTTCTAGTTTCAAAAATAATTTTATTTTCTTTAAATGAATGTTATTCTGGTTCTAATAGAAACATGGTGTATGCTGAGTTCCAAATCTTGACACTTCGTGGAAACTACATGGAACAACTATGAGAACAAAATAAATAAACAAACTAAAAAGATCCAAAATCTTGTATCTTCGGCAAAACGTGGAAACAAAGAAAATAGGAAAACTCAAAACTAGACCTATGTGAAGCCAAAGGTATTCCTTTAAAAAAAAAAGACAAAAATCTACTTAACAAAAGTCCACAAAATTTAAGCAAGTTTTATATAAAAGAGGATTTCCAAATGATCAATAAAGATATTAAAAGTTCTCAACATCATTGGTCGTCAGGGAAATCCAATTTACATGAGTGATGATGTATGACTACATACCCACTAGGAGTTAAAATTAACAAAATGACAATAGCAAGTATAAGCAAGGATTGAGGCAGCTGGAAATTTCGTACTCTGTTGTTGGAGTGCAAACTGTTACAACCAGTTAGAAAACTGTTTGGAATTATCTACTAAAAATGAACATTCTCATACTCTGTAATTCAACAATTCACCTCTGAGCTATAACCCCTCCCCCCATCCATGTACATATGTATGCAATATAAGAAACTAACAAGAATATTTATAGCAGTGCTATTACACTGGACAAAAACTGGAGATGTCCAAATACCCACCCACAATAGAATGTATAAATAAATTCTTTGGTATATACATACATGAATACTATAAAACAATGAAAATGAATAAACTGCTTCTTTAGAATGTAAATAATAACAATATGAACGAGTCTAACCTGTGTAATGATAATTACATAGAATAGAAACTGGATATAAAGATGCATAATTTATAATTTCATTTATATGAAGGTCAAAACAGTCAAGACATTTCTTTGATGATAAAGTCAGAATGGTGGTTATCCAGGGGATATTAACTGGATGAGATATGAATGAGGCTTCTGCAGCACTGTTAAGGTTCTATATCTTGACCTGAGTGGTGGTTTCATAGATGCCTCCAGCTCTCCACTCAAGATGTGTGCATAAAATACATCTATCTATCTATATCTGTCTACATTAATAAGGAAGCTCTGTATATACTGACATAAACAAATTATTGAAGATACATTAGATGAAGAAAGGAAGGTACAGAACAATGTTTATGTTATGTACTGTTTGTGTAAGAGAAGTATCAAAATGAGAACATGTATTAGTTTACATTTGTATTTTCATAGGATGAATACACAAGACTCTGTCAATGTGATTAGCTGTGGGAAGTAAAGGAGTGGATGGGAAACTGAAGCAACAAGGATGGGGTGAGATGATACTTTCGATGTATACCTTTAGTACCATTTTGACTTTGAGCAACATTAATGCATTCCCAATTTTAAAAATATTTTTTCACGCGTAGATGTTCCAAAGATGAAAAAATTGAATTGTTTGCTACCTTTGTCCCTCAAAATTGCTGGAATTCAGAGCTGTCTTGTCTTTTCTATAAAATAGTGCCTCCTTTTTAAAGAATGTACTTTCCTTTCAGATCATCCCAATTCTGTCCATGATGGCATCAAATATATACAAATATACAAATGATTTGCCATTGAATTCTGAATATGAGAGGGAGAGAGAGTTCTTCTCTAAGCCAAGACATATGTTAATTGTTTTAAGATGCAGTAGTATTTATTTTGACACTGCCTTCACTAACTTACATTGCTGAAACACCTTCAGACCTTCTAACAAATGTTCAATTCTGTGGCAGTGTCTAGGGCACATGAGTCAATTGGTGTTCTGTCTCAGCTTTACATTCGGAGCACTACCTTTTCACAGATATCTTACAAGCTCCGTGGGTTCCGATTCAGTGGTTTGAAGGATATTCTGCTGTCACTGATTTATAGCAGCTCCATGAAAAGAACACAAAACAGTGAATTTTTTTAAAGCAAAATTTCTTTGCCAGTGGTGATGTTCCCATTTTTGTGTTTGTCTCATGCCAGTCTGGCTTTCATTTGATGCTTTAGCTCATGACACTTAGCAACGCTAGGTCTCCAGTTCAGAGCATAGCTGGACCATTTAATAACAAAACCAGAAGGGAGTTTGAAAGGTCTTAACAATATTACTTTCCAAGGTACTTTCCTGTAACTTTCCTCACCAAAGATGAATGACCTTGTGTGGCAGGAACATTTGTTTTTATTTTGAGATGAAGAACTGAGGAACAGAGGAGATGAATGACCAGAGTTACTCTAGAATTAGAATCTGACCTCAACTTTGAGGACCCTTAGGCCACAGGGCTCTCTACCACAGCAGACTTGTTCTGAAAACATATCTGACCTGGAAACTCTACTCAGAGAGATCCTGAGGGATCCCTCCTGCTCAGAGGGATCCCAACCTCTTATTAACTTATTTAAGAGAGCTTTGGATGTAGTGGGGGAAAAAAGTAAAATACCCTAATGACCTGATGCAAGCAGTTAGTTCTTGCTAAAATTTCAACATGGAGAATTGACTCAGAAATTGATGATCTTGAAGAGGGCACATGGCCTGGAACTGAACATGGCTGTATGAGAAACCAATAATTTTTTTGCTATTACCACTTTATTAACATGCACTTCTTCTGAAATTTGTATGACTCTTAATTATTAATATGCACTAATTCATCATTTATTTTGAGCTTTCCTTTAGAGTCTAAATGTGTTTTTGTTAGCATCTGTTTTTCTTACTTATTTTGTTAACCTGCATCTTTGGATGCATTGAGATTAATTTAAAGAGAGTTGTTTTCTTTTTATTTGGGGTCTTTCAATGACTTTTGACTTTTTTACAGTTAAATTGTGTGGAAAAATAAAACTATTTTTACACACAAAGGGAAGCATCCACAGGAATTTCTAAATGTTTTATGGACATATATGATTATTGAAGGGGAACAGGTACAGGGTAGCAGCAGTATTGGCCTGAAAGGAGCAGGGCAAAGAGTGTTGTCAGAAAGCCAGTTCCTGGAAAATTGTGCTGAGTTTCCACATCTTAATGAGTGTGTAAATTACATAGGAAGCTGATGATGGTGGAGACTTATATGGGGTCACACAGCGTGGGTTATATGCAGCGGATTAGAAAACAGAAGATTCCGGTTCTCAATCTAGTTCTGTTACTAGCTAGCAATCCCTTTGGCACGTCACCTAACATCTTTGAGATTCAGTTTCTTTATCTCTAAAGCAAAGGAATGAAACTCTTAAGGTCCTTTTAGGCTCTCACGTAGAAAAAAGCAAGTCTTTGCACACAGGATTACATTTCTAACACTGATTATAATTTAAAAATAAATTTTGAGACGCCGGATAAACTAGCCAAGATTTGTAACAGCACCCTAAGGACAAAGTTAAAGGCATTTGGGAGCTAGCAGACTAATGTTCTAGGCCTGGCTTTGACGCGGTTGGTGAGTGGGCAAATTTATGCATTTCTATAGGGATTAGGTTTGTTTTCTGTATTGCCAGTTGGGCTAGATTGTCTCTGAGTTTTCAATCAGCAATAATATTGGCTATTCTCTTTGATTTTTCCAGTAAAATAACTCAAAGAAATAATATGAGTCCCTCAATATACAGTTTTAGTTTCCACAATATTTCCATGAGGCGTTTTGACAGGGATGTACCAGAAGGAAACAATATACCAGCACTTTTCATGGGAATTATTTCTAAAAAGTCTTGCCCCATTATCAGGCTTTATGAAAACTAAACGTAAATTTAAAACCTTGGGTAGTTATTTATTTTCTATAGACCTTCATCTATTAATAAGAGGTAAAGTGTGGGGCAGAGTAAAGAGTTGGGATGGGTAGCTCATACCAATTAGACAAAATGAAGAACTAAAACAGTTATTAACTACTTACATATTCATGACCAATACGACATGAATTATGAGTGAACTACTAAAGACAATGACTTTTAACCAACCATTTATCTTTTCCTTTTAAAATGTAAAGCACAAACATGAAAGGGCTAGAAATACTTTATTTGATGGACTCGTACGAACAGATGAGAGTTTAGTTAGTATTTTTCATGTGCTATTATCATTGTAACTTTAAGCAGATAAACCTTAACAATTATTATTAATATCGTTAACATCATAAATCATTTGTCTAATTCTAATTACAAGAAATTGTCATATTTTATTTTTTTATCAAACAGTTTTCATAATGAGCGTGAAAGAAACAATAATATAATATAGAAAGGCACTCAGAGGGAAAAGTAGTGCCACGTCCAAAAGTATTATTTCAGAAAATTTTTTTTATGTCATATCCACATTAAGATATTTTGTCAGTCTCCACAGTACGTCTGTGAGGTATAAGGTTGTTTGTCCTGAAATCCCTATTTTACACACAGGGAAACAAGCGCAGTATGTTTAGCAAATTTCCCAAGGCCACATATTGTGTCAGGATAGCACTGGGAAAAGAATTTGTCTCTGATACTTTTCTTGTATAGTCCAGTGCCTAACACAGTGCCCTAGAAAGAGTAAATGCTCAATAGTCACTGAAGGAAAAGAATGAAACCATTCTTCTCTATGAAATTGAGAAAACTGTCATATTTGCTCTCTATTCCTTTAGTCATTAAATTGGACACGCTGGGGCAGCAGTTGAGCAATAAGCTTCATCCACTGTCCTTTCCACAAGTTTCCATTGTTACACGAAGAGGCTTTACAAGATGGTACCATCTGGTCAGTACGGAAGTTACACACTTCCAGGCACCTCCCCATAAGGAGTGTCATTAATCTTGGTTCATTGTACCATTGGCTTTTGTGGTGTAACTTAGGTCCATCAGCCTGTGGCCAAGATCAACTTTTCACAAAAGTCACTGAAAATTCATTATTAATAATTAACATGTTACTGATGCCCTACCCTAATGATATTCTAGTAAAACAGAGTTCTACATCTTGGACCTAAAGAACTTAGTTGCAGCCCTTGAAAATAAATGACTTGGCTAGTGTCGGCTCTGGCTACTTCAGACTTTGCTGAAGATAATTATAAAGCCAGAAAGAATAACTCAATTTATTTCCTGAGTTAATGTGTCATAAGTTGAATTGCAACTGTAAACATGATAAAGGTCACAGTGGCATGACTTCTACTTTTATTTATTTAATTATTTTGGCCACGCCACACAGCATGCGGGATCATAGTTCCCCGAGCAGGGATGGAACCCTTCCCCCCTGCAGTGGAAGTACACAGTCGTAACCGCTGGACCACCAGGGAATTCCCTGGCATGACTTTTAGAGTTGATAGAAAAATGTGGTAAAAAACACAAGTGTTTACATCACTGGGAGACAAAAGGATGGCAAAACTATAGTAGTTATTCCCAGTGATGCATCATCAAATAAGTTAAAGATGGTCATTCATTTCATTGACACTGGTAACCAATTACCTAAAAAATAAGTAAGACATCTCATGAAGCACTTACGGTTAAAACGTATTCCTTCACCTCTAATGACATTCATACTTTTCTGTTTTGAGAAATAAAACCTGTTTAACTCCATAGAATGATCCTATTAAAATGAAATGAAAATACTCTTGTATCTGTCACCCAAATTTAGTGATTGATCTAAAATTTCACCCAGGTGACACTTTCACTAGGGCACAGTCTGGAGAAATCTGACAATTCTACATCTCATTTGCTTATACTTAAACAAATGATTCACCAGACTTGCCTAATTGGATAGTGTGTTTCCACTGGAGTGAATGTCCTAATAGTAATTCAAGACAAATCTTAGAGATAAGATTCATCAAACATTTCTACTCCATCTTATCATGTCTAAAGGTCAGAGATATTCTGAGCTCTAAAAGAGCATCACAAGGAACTTAAAGCACTCTTTGGTGCAACTGTTACTCATTTTTAGAGCATAGTCACAACTAAAATAGAGACAGACAGAAATCAAATCAAACTATTAAACATCTAAAAAAAAAATGGTTCTGAAGAACCTAGGGGCAGGACAGGAATAAAGACGCAGACGTAGAGAATGGACTTGAGGACACGGGGAGGGGGAAGGGTAAGCTGGGACGAAGTAAGAGAGTGGCATGGACATATATACACTACCAAGTGTAAAATAGATAGCTAGTGGGAAGCAGCCGCATAGCACAGGGAGATCAGCTCAGTGCTTTGTGACCACCTAGAGGGGTGGGATAGGGAGGGTGGGAGGGAGACACAAGTGGGAGGAGATATGGGGATATAGGTATATGCATAGCTGATTCACTTTGTTATAAAGCAGAAACTAACACACCATTGTAAAGCAATTATACTCCAATAAAGATGTTAAAAAAAAACTATTAAACATCAGCTTACTGGGTAAATTGAGTTTAGATACCTACATGATGCAAAAGAGCAGCTTTTGTATAAGCTCCTATACCCTTTAAACTTAAAGCATAGTCCGTGTTTTCACTTAAAAGTAAATATCTAACTGAAGCCAGAAATTTCATTTTGTCATTGTATCAATTATGTTTAAAAGACCATTATTAAGTAAAATTTAACTTAATTTGTGAACAACCCTACAGTGAGTGGAAATGGAAAAATATAAGTACCCACACCCAGCAACAAACAAAAGACAGATTCTTGAGCGCCAGACCCTCCAACTTGTCTACTTATCATTCAATCCCTTTGCTCATTCTTTCTTTCTACACCAGGCAGAAGAGTAAAATATTTTCAAAGAAATTCCCCGGACTATATGATTTCAATTGCACGTGCCACTCTGGACAAACAGAAGATCCTATTTTCAAAGTCTTAAAGCACTTGTAAGGGCTGTGTATATGTGTCTTATTGTCTTTGTTGCTTCTCTCCTGGAGAACTTGGTTGGCCAGAGCTCTCTCCAGGGCGGTGTGCAGGAGTGACAGGAAACTGAAATCCATAGCCATTGTAGCCATCCAAGTAGACACACTGGAAGAAGCTGATGGGGCCTAAAGAATAGAGGATGATGATTTATTAAAACAAGCAGAATGTGATTAGGAACAGAGGTGAAACACTGTGAGGCAGTCTAATACAATACGTATGGACATGGGTTCTCCAGCCAGATAGCCTTGGCAACAACCAGCAAGTTCCTCACATGTAAAATCAAGACAACAACAAAAGACCTCACAGAAATATTGTGGAAATTAAATAAGTTCATATATGTGAACCACTTGAAATCCTTCCTGGCACATAATAAGCCATTATTAAAATGATAATAAAAAAAGCCTGGCATGGAAAGTCAAAGTGTTCAGTTTATAGGAATCTAGGATGTGCACAGTATTTGGAAAAACTGTTATGTAGTAACAGGTTTCAAAACATGAGCTTATCAATATGCAAAGTAACCAACTCGTGTGTGTGTGTGTGTGTGTGTGTGTGTGTGTGTGTGTGTGTGTTAATAACACCACAGAGAGCCTTGTGATTCTTAAAGTCTTGAGGTTTTCCACTTGCCCTTACTCTGGAGGCTAGCACTCTCCTGAGATGGCACAGTTACTCTTTAGGGCAGTGCCTCCAGGTAGCAGCTCTGTTGTCAGAGTAGAAAACAACACAGGAAAGGAGTTAAAGCCCAGCGAGGCAGTGTGCGCATTGGATACAGCATGAGCTCTGGGCCCAGTGAGCCGAGGCTCCCAGGTAGCAGTTTTGTTAAGAGATGGTGAGTTTAGCCCCTTCTCACCATGACGGACCCCTACTGACACTTCAGTGTGGTCCATCCTACCATTTGCATTCTGTCAACCAACCACAGACTTCTTGCAGATGGCCAGGAAAGAGAATGACAATTGCAGCTAGCAGTATGTGGGATATGGGGGTGAGGGGCGTGCTGGCCAAATCCATGTGAGCCTAAGGGCTTAGGAAGTAGAATAAAGCAAAGTGTGGGTAGAAAGAAGCCAAGGGAAGCAACAAGGGATTATTCTGATTTCATCATCCATGATGTCAACTGACTTTAATCATTGGGTTTTCAGTGATGAAAACAGTTTGGAGAAATCTTGAGTTTAGTTCTTCTCCTTTCCACTCTATCTCATCCAGAATTGTTTTCTATTTTGTTCTAGCCTCAGACAGAGGCAGGAACACAACCCCCCTCCCCCTTGGGTGTTGGACGGTTACACAGAAGGATGGCAGTAAACGGCAGCACCAGTACTAAAAGGGGAAGAGTCCATCAACAACAGGCTACTTTCCAGCTGACCCTTCTGATCTGTAGGCACTGTTCTGACATTTATTTTATTGATGTCAAATAGTTATTAGTGAAAATATCATCATAGCTGCCTATTCTAGATCTTATATAAAAGGCTCATGAATATCAAACTATAGAACTGCTTCATGGTAAGATGATAATAGAAAATATTGTTTTGCTACAGTAAATCCCCAAATGAACTTAAAGTAATTGATACCTTGGTACTTTTTTTTACTAAAATAATGGAATTATTTTATTTACTTACTTCTTTTTAATTAAACCTTTTATTTTGAGATCATTGTAGAGTCGCATACAGTTGTAAGAAATAATGCAGAGAGAGCCCACTTATCCTTCACCTAGTTTTCCCCAATGGTTAACATCTTTGCAAAACAATACTATAATATCCCAACCAGGAAACTGACATTAATATAATCCACCTATCTCATTATGTTTTAATATTTATTTATGAAATAAGAGATTTTGAGTGTTATGTGATAAAGCCACAATTTGTTATGAGTAGGTTAACAATTGGGAAAGCATTGCTATATAAATCAGACACATGCCCAGATTGACTTTATGGATTTTGCAACCATATCTGAAAGTATTAAAACTGCTTATTTCTTTATATTCCACACAACCTGATTATATGAAGGGTTATAATGAGTATCTCTCTTATCTGTTGCAGAAGCCCCAGAATCTAAACGGTGCATAGAACATAGTAGGCACTTAATATTTGTTCAATAATTCAAGTA
Organism: Balaenoptera ricei; assembly: GCF_028023285.1. NCBI lineage: Eukaryota > Metazoa > Chordata > Mammalia > Artiodactyla > Balaenopteridae > Balaenoptera > Balaenoptera ricei. The sequence continues at coordinate 39,252,964 of NC_082650.1, read as the reverse complement.
TTAATACAGGAGGCATTTTCTATTATAGAGGGCATTTTTGTAATTTCCTTCAGAAATACATCTAAGAAACATTGTAAAGCCCAGAGAACATTATTGACATCATTTCCTCAGATAAATGTCTATTCTTTACTTTAAAAGCATTATGTGAAGCAAACTTAGGTTACACCTATTTTAAAAATTGCTTCCTTTAGTCTGTCCAGCAATGACTTTTATGCATATGTGAATTCAAGATGTATTGCTTTACCATCTGAAGAAAAATATCTAATTTAGAAGTACTGAAATAATGAGAATCTTGGACATTGAATTTTGTAACTGCATATGAATATTGATTGCATTCTAAAATCAACGATCCCAAAGACTGAATATTAAGAGCCTGCCACATATCGAGAACAATCCAAAAGAACTTTCATTCTTAGAATGAGTTTCTAAGCAATTGAATTGCTGAGACCTATTTCTACATTTTTTTCTTTTTGATGTAAAAAATTTCAGCATATCACTTCAGCTGTCTTTTTATAAAGTAGACAGTAGCACACATTTAAGCACAGATTCGGTTGGAGTGCTCAGGATCAGAGCTGTGTAGAATGGTTTGCAATAAGTGCCACTTCCATCATTACTTTGTAATTCCTCCAAATATGTGCCACTTGCCTGACGCAAAAAATGCAGAACTTCTCTTTGAAATATAAGAGACCTACTTTAATGTTATTCTTCACATCTGTGCTAAAAATCTTTTTCTTCTAATACTGGTCTTCTTAAGGGAGTCTAAAGTTTCAATTTATATATACCATCTACAGAATGCCTCAGTAGTTTTAATCTTTTTAAAAAACTTACTTTTTTGCTTCTTTGTGGAAGGCACATCTTCAGCTTCTTCTAGTAGATAACAAAAATATGAAAGTAAATAACTTGTACATTCACAGCTATTATACAGATATGTAGGGAACTGAAAAATGTCTAAAAAATGCACAGTATGAAAGAAACAGGAGCTACTTGCCCTCCTTAGAATACACTCTAGGTTCTTATTCAGATTCTGTTCAGCCTTTAACTACAAAATTTAGTAAGTAAGAGCCAGGAATAGAAGAGGTGGCAATGAAAGAAAAGAATGGGAAATGTTACAGGCAATTGTTCAGATAGAAACTGGTCCTGATGTTAATGGAGGGCTAGCTGACACCCATTCCTTTCTCAGAAGAGGTCTTTGATGCTCAGAGTTATAATATGGTAAGGATGGAATCTGGCTATGAAACAAATAGTTTAGTCAAAATAATTTTAAATTTGTGAAAGACGTTAAGTTTTAATGATCATCCTTGTCCTGAAAGAATAGCAGCAGGCTAGTATTCTGTATCCTTTCCTTTTCTCATGTGATTCAAGGACTCTTTTGCTTGAGTGATAAGTACCATGTGTATATCTAACAAAGGATAATTTGCCACTATCCATTTGAACCCCGTTTCCCAGGTTAGAAGTTCTTAACTGGTGTTCACAGATAAACTTTTGCGAGTTTCCTGTAAAACTCTGAAATGTTAAGATATGAGTGTGTGTGTGTTTCATCTAAAGTGGGTTTTAGATTTCATCAAATTCTAAATGAGTTCAAAAAACTTCCTTCTCAAAGTGTGATCCATGTACCAGTAGTTTCAGCATCACTTGGGAAACTGATATAAACACAGTTCTTGGTCCCCAACCTCAACTTATTTCATTTTAACAAGATTTCCAAATGATTTGTGTATAAAATTGTTTGAGAAGCTATGGTCTAGAAATAAAAAAATATATATTAAAAGTTATAGTTCTTAATAATTCAATTTTTAAAAAAATCTAAAAATTTTAGTATTCAAAAATATTTTAAGACGAGTGTAAATCATTTCATAAGAATCAGAAAACTATTCTCTTGTGTCTTTTCTCAAAGTGCTATTTTCCACACTGTTAATTAATTCCAGACACTGCCACAAAACTTATATTTTGATGACAAGAACACCTCTTAGGCAAACTCTTATTGTCCACAAGCAAGTCTGGAAGTAGAACAGTAAATATCTATCATATAACCAGCCAAACTAGGAAGCCAGGAAACCCTTCAGGAAAAAAATGCATTAAATTAAATTAGTTGAAAACCTTACAATACAGATGAGGAAATTTAGTCCTGGAAATACTCGCCTAAGGTCATGTATCTGGTTGTAGCAAATTTTTCTGAGGTTTGAGATCTGTCTTCCTCCCTCCCTTCCTTCCTGCCTTCCTTCCTTCCTTCCTTCCATCTTTCCTCTATGCTATTGTTGCTAGTATAGGCAAGTTATCTTAATTTTTCTTAATAAACACATCAATCTCATATTTGAACATTTATGTGAACTTCCTGCTGTCAAATAACATCTCCCCAATCCTTGGTGAAATGATAATTTTGAAATATTGCTCTTGTAAGCAGATTGGCCAACAAATTATTCAATAATTACTTGTAAATAAATCAGTGTCCAGTTAGCCTTCAATATATGGAGATATATATATGTTTTCCAAATAACGTACAAAAACTGTTTGTTTACAAATAAGTCTACCTCTAAACATTGCTTAGGTAAAGCTGAAAACCAGATAAAGAATAGTTAAATAAAACAGACAGAAAAAATATTACAGACTTAAGAGAAAACTCATAGTGAACTGAAGATAACAATCTTACCTTTAGCTTTCGTTGAAGCTGGTACATCTTCAGAATCTTTTCCTAGAGAGTAAAGAAAGACATATCAATTCATGATCTATTTCTCAGATTTCCCAAAGAGGAAATATTGTGTTTAAAGATTTTGAAGAGATAGAGGGTCTCAAGCTATAAACTCAGCATGAAGTGCCTCTACGAATAACAACTTTCTGACAAATAAGGCAACTTCTCTGACTTGGGCAGAGGGTGGGGAGGAAATAGATGCTGCGCCAGGAGTGTGGTCAGCAGGCCGGCGAAGTCTGGCTAGGGCAAGGAGAGCTTGCAGTGACCCTCCCAAACATGCTTGTCCTCCTCTGACTCCTAAAACTGCTTCCCCAAACCACAATCACTTTTGGAATTTTGGGAATTTGAGGTAAATAAATTCATACACATATGGCAGATCAAGAGGAAAATCTCCACCCACGTATTTTATTAGCTGACTGACTTCTGACAATCGTAAAGGCAATGAAAAGGCATTAAAAGCTAACAAAACTCAAATATATAAATGATGACTCTTCAGGTGCATTAGGTATATCGCTTGGTCTTTTGTGCAGTCTACTTAAAAGGTACATAGTGGAATAATGCGGGAGTAATTTTAAGTCGGAGATCATTCTAATACAGCATAATAAAATGATCTTTAAATTTTTATATCAATTTTGTAGCACTTGTCATGATTGGAAAGAGGGTCATTTTTGTATTGTTTATTCAGATTTTGCATACCAGCTGTCCACAAATACAAAAGGGATAAAATAGGTTAGTATGCAAATTTTCTCTAATAGGGAAGAAATGTGACCTTCAGGAAGAGATGTTACTATGTAAAAGAACAAAATGGGAAAAAGAAACAAAGTTGCTAGCATTTTTTATGGTGAATTATTAAAGTTTCAACCTGATTAGTTTTTAAAATATTTAAATACAGGCTTAACTCAATTAAATACTGAATTAAGTGATCTAAAACTGTCCTATCAACAATTATAAATCAGGGAATGATTAAGTGATATTTTTAAGTAAAATAATACTTATTTTTTAAAAGATATCAGTTCTTAGATGAATCAAATAGTAACTATATTTAATTGTATAGTCAAAATCTGCTAATTTCTATGAAGGATGTTTACAAAATTAAAATGTTACAAGGTCCTTGTACAAGAAATATATATTTTACTTTTGTAAGTAATAGCACACTTAAAATTAAGGCACCTATTCTCTGGATCTATTTGTTACTCCTGGGGAAATAAATATGGATAGAATAACAACCTTAGCTTCCTCTCTCTAGCAAAATCAGTATTCTGAACCAGAGTAAACTAGCTACAGGTGATAAAATCTGGCAAGAACAGAGTCACATGTCAATCACTCAGGCTAACCAGAAGGAGAACAGAGGCACAAGGTAAACTGTAAGCCTAGGGCAGTTGCCATAGAGATGCAATCCCTGTGTAAGCAACTTAACAGTAACAGGAATTTACTGACCTAGGAATACTTCATGAGATTGTCACCACTCAGAATACAAAAAAAGGAGAAAAGCACTAAATATGTTTACTCTTGTAACTTGTGCCTTGATTGGGCAAGTGGTGGTTTGGACAAAATACTTGACTCTGAATGGATACAGTCATTATTATACAATAAGTATCAAAATGTGCCAGGGGAATTTTGAGTGACTTGCTTTTTGGGGAGGGGTAGTTAGAAAAACTATGAAGGAAGACTAGATACAGCAAAGAACAGAGGATATTTGAGGAGCACAGTAAACGCTGAGGAGCGTAGGAGAACCACATCTGGAAAGGTTGGATAGGATTGTCATGTGCAAGGTGTTTATAGATCAGGCTGAGTTGTCTCTATTTAATGTCACGGCAAATGAAAGTTGTTCAAGAGAGAAATAATATTTTAGATGTACTTAGTAAAAATAAGACTAGAACATAAGAGAATGGATTCAGAGAAAGAAATTGGGAATGCATTTTAATAGTCAACCTAGAAACCATGATTTCTGCAACTAGGAGTCACTGAAGGAGTTGAGAGTAAATGAGGCTTTCTATACAGAGTTAAATAGAATTGGGTATGTGTGAGTGAAAGAGATGAATACACTAAGGGATAGCACCATCCACTATTTGAGTTTGGAGGAAGGTAGTGGAGCCATTCCCAGCAAGGAGAGAAACCTAAGAGGCACTTATTAGCTGGGGATCATGAAAAGTTTTGTTTTCTTTGAGTTCAGTTGTGGTGTTGGCCAGTCATGAAATTGCAAATGTCTAGAAAGAAGCAAGACAGAGAAGGCAAGATGTCTGGGAAAGTTTAGAATTGATATGTATTGAGTTAATGGACAAAACCGGGAGAGTTGAGGCATCACTTTCTTTTTTTTGTTTGTTTTTTGGCTGCGTTGAGTCTTCGTTGCTGCGCACGGGCTTTCTCTAGTTGCGGTGAGCAGGGGCTAGTCTTTGTTGTGGTGCGCAGGCTTCTCATTGCGGTGGCTTCTCTTGTTGCGGAGCACAGGCTCTAGGCGTGCGGGCATCAGTAGTTGTGGCTCGCGGGCTCTAGAGAGCAGGCTCAGTAGTTGTGGTGCACAGGCTTAGCTGCTTGTGGCATGTGGGATCTTCCCAGGCTCGAACCCGTGTCCCCTGCATTGGCAGGTGGATTCTTAACCACTGCACCACCAGGGAAGTCCTGAGACATCATTTTTAATGATGGCAATAATAGTTAATATTTCCTAACACTTCCCACATGCTGGGTCCTATTAAGTAATTTCACATGTATAGCACATTCAATCCCTACAACACCTCTCTGAGGTAGGTGCTCTTATTTTAAATCTCCTGTATAGATAGAGCAGAGAGGGGTTAAGTGCTGCCCAAGGTCATAAAATGAGTGAGTGGCAGGGCTAGAGCATGAATCCCAACTTGCCTGAGTCAGATCCACTTGAATGAGGAGTTACATTTATGTCACAAAGAGAGCACCTATAATGTGCCATCAGTTGTACTAAGCACAAATAGTAACACATTTCACCTGCTCAGCAAATCTGTGAGGAGGGTACTATTATTATTCCCATTTTACAGAAGGGATAATTGAAGGATAGAAAGTCAAGGTCCCAGAGCTAGTAAGTGGGGAAATCAGGATTCAGACTCAAGCATTTGGGTTCCAGAGACTGTGTTGTTAACCACTATGCCATTCTACCTTTTGAGAATGGCCTTCTAAACTCAGTACTCTCTGATTCCAGAACCTATGCATTATATTGCTCAACAAGTATCTGCTGGCATGCTCAGACAGAGTCAAAGTTACACATGAGCCATGCACTTGTGCAGAGCAGAGATGTTCCTCTAAGCGTGGCCCTCTGCTCTTCCAACAATCTGTTTTCCTTAAGTGTGGAAGAATAGAAGAGTTACCTAGTTGCCTTTGGAAATGGTAATGACAATGAAGAGGAAAGTATAATATCTGTTCTGTTTGCCTAGCCACTATAAGTAATGTAGGCAATCATATTCCAAATAATGAAGAATAAAAATGTATTATCTTGAGTTTCAAATTGTAGACTCCATCCTATACTTACATAGAAACTTAGATTCCAAAGGAACCATAAATATTAGGAAATCCAACCGTCCGTCTAAAGCAGATGTGTCCACTGTAGCAGAGTCATTGAACAAATAGGAATTCTTGTCTGTGCGGCTACGATTTTTGATCTTTTGAACATGTTGATGTTACGGGCTGGCATTTGTATAACTCTTTATACTCACTGAATTGGAGCTATAGACACAAGGGTTTTTAAGAGCTATTAGTTTGGGGAGACCTTCAAGATGGCTGTGGAGTAAGACATGGAGATCACCTTCCTCCCCACAAATACATCAGAAATACATCTACATGTGGAACAACTCCTACAGAACACCTACTGAACGCTGGCAGAAGACCTCAGACCTCCCAAAAGACAAGAAACTCCCCACATACCTGGGTAGGGCAAAAGAAAAAAAAAAACAGAGACAAAAGAATAGGGACGGGACCTGCACCACTGGGAGGGAGCTGTGAAGGAGGAAAGGTTTCCACACACTAGGAAGCCCCTTCGCGGGCAGAGACTGCGGGTGGCAGAGGGGGGAGCTTCGGAGCCACGGAGGAGAGCACAGCAACAGGGGTGCGGAGGGCAAAGCAGAGAGATTCCTGCACAGAGGATCGGTGCCGAGCAGCACTCACCAGCCCAAGAGGCTTGTCTGCTCACCTGCCGGGGCGGGCGGGGGCTGGGAGCTGAGGCTCGGGCTTCAGAGGTCAGATCCCAGGGAGAGGACTGGGGTTGGCTACGTGAACACAGCCTGAAGGGGGCTAGTGCGCCACAGCTAGCCGGGAAGGAGTCTGGGAAAAAGTCTGGAGCTGCCGAAGAGGCAAGAGACCATTGCTTCGGGGTGCGCAAGGATAGGGGATTCAGAGCACCGCCTGAATGAGCTCCAGAGACGGGCGCGAGCCGCGGTTATCAGCGCGGACCCCAGAGGCGGGCATGAGACGCTAAGGCTGCTGCTGCCACCAAGAAGCCTGTGTGTGAGCACAGGTCACTCTCCACACCGCCCCTCCCGGGAGCCTGTGCAGCCCGCCACTGCCAGGCTCCCATGATCCAGGGACAACTTCCCCGGGAGAACGCACGGCGCGCCTCAGGCTGGTGCAACGTCACGCTGGCCTCTGCCGCCGAAGACTTGCCGTGTATTCTGTACCCCTCCCTCCCCCCAGCCTGAGTGAGCCAGAGCCCCCGAATCAGCTGCTCCTTTAACCCCGTCCTGTCTGAGCGAAGAACAGATGCCCTCAGGAGACCTACATGCAGAGGCGGGGCCAAATCCAAAGCTGAACCCCAGGAGCTGTGTGAACAAAGAAGAGAAAGGGAAATCTCTCCCAGCTGCCTCAGGAGCAGCGGATTAAATCTCCACAATCAAATTGATGTACCCTGCATCTCTGGAATACCTGAATAGACAACGAATCATCCCAAAATTGAGGCGGTGGAATTTGGGAGCAACTGTAGATGCATGTGTGTGCTTCCTTGTGTGAGTCTGTCTGTATAGCTTTGCTTTTACCATTTGTCCTAGGGTTCTGTCTGTCTGTCTGTATGTTTTTGTTTTTGATTTTTCTTTAGTATAGCTTTTACCACATGTTATCATTGGTGGATTTGTTTTTTGGTTTGGTAGCTCTCTTCTTTCTTTCTTTTTTATTTATTCTTTTTAAATTTTTATTTTTAACATTCTTAAAAAATAACTTTATTATTTATTTTTCTTTCTTTCTTTCTTTCTTTCTTTCTTTTTTCCTCCCTTTTTTCTGAGCTATGGGGCTAACAGGGTCTTGGAGCTCCAGCCGGGTGTCAGGCCTGTGCCTCTGAGGTGGAACAGCCGAGTTCAGGACATTGGTCCACCAGTCACCTCCCAGCTCCATGTAATATCAAACAGTGAAAGCTCTCCCAGAGATCTCCATCTCAACGCTAAGACCCAGCTCCACTCAATGACCAGCAAGCTCCAGTGCGGGACACGCTATGCCAAACAACTAGCAAGACAGGAACACAACGCCACTCATTAGCAGAGAGGTTGCCTAAAATCATAATAAGGTCACAAACACCCCAAAACACACCACCTGATGTGGTCCTGCCCACAAGAAAGACAAGATCCAGCCTTATCCACCAGAACACAGGCACTAGTCCCCTCCACCAGGAAGCCTACACAACCCACTGAACCAACCTTAGCCACTGGGGGCAGATAACAAAAACAATGGGAACTACAAACCTGCAGCCTGTGAAAAGGAAACCTCAAACACAGTAAGTTACGCAAAATGAGAAGACAGAGAAACACACAGCAGATGAAGGAGCAACGTAAAATCCCACCAGACCAAACAAATGAAGAGGAAATAAGCAGTCTACCTGAAAAAGAATTCAGAGTAATGATAGTAAAGATGATACAAAATCTTGGAAAAAGAATGGAGAAAATACAAGAAACTTTTAACAAGGATCTAGAAGAACTAAAGAGCAAACAAACAATGATGAACAACACAATAAATAAAATTAAAAATTCTCTAGAAAGAATCAATAGCAGAATAACTGACACAGAAGAACGGATAAGTGACCTGGAAGATAAAATAGTGGAAATAACTACTGCAGAGCAGAATAAAGAAAAAAGAATGAAAAGAATTGAGGACAGTCTCAGAGACCTCTGGGACAACATTAAATGCACCAATATTCGAAATATAGGGGTCCCAGAAGAAGAAGAGTAAAAGAAAGGGACTGAGAAAATATTTGAAGAGATTATAGTTGAAAACTTCCCTAATATGGGAAAGGAAAGAGTCAGTCAAGTCCAGGAAACGCAGAGAGTCCCACACAGGAAAAATTCAGGGAGAAACACGCCAAGACACATATTAATCAAACTATCAAAAATTAAATACAAAGAAAAAATATTAAAAGCAGCAAGGGAAAAACAACAAATAACACACAAGGGAATCCTCATAAGGTTAACAGCTGATCTTTCAGCAGAAACCCTGCAAGCCAGAAGGGAGTGGCAGGACATATTTAAAGTGATGAAGGAGAAAAACCTACAACCAAGATTACTCTACCCAGCAAGGATCTCATTCAGATTTGATGGAGAAATTAAAACCTTTGCAGACAAGCAAAAGCTAAGAGAATTCAGCACCACAAAACCAGGTTTATAACAAATGCTAAAGGAACTTATCTAGGCAGGAAACACAAGAGAAGGAAAAGGCCTACAATAACAAACCCAAAACAATTAAGAAAATGGTAATAGGAACATACATATTGATAACTACCTTAAATGTAAATGGATTAAATGCTCCAAGCAAAAGACATAGACTGGCTGAATGGATACAAAAACAAGACCTGTATATATGCTGTCTACAAGACACCCACTTCAGACCTAGGGACACATACACACTGAAAGTGAGGGGATGGAAAAAGATATTCCATGCAAATGGAAATCAAAAGAAAGCTGGAGTAGCAATTCTCATATCAGACAAAATAGACTAAAAAACAGACTATTACAAGAGACAAAGAGGGACACTATATAATGATCAAGGGATCAATCTAAGAAGAAGATTTAACAATTGTAAATATTTATGCACCTCACATAGGAGCACCTCAATACATAAGGCAAATGCTAACAGCCATAAAAGGGGAAATCGACAGTAATACAATCATAGTAGGGGAGTTTAACACCTCACTTTCACCAATGGACAGATCATCCAAAATGAAAATAAATAAGGAAACACAAGTTTTAAATGATACATTAAACAAGATGGACTTAATTGATATTTATAGGACATTCCATCCAAAAACAACAGAATACACTTTCTTCTCAAGTGTTCATGAAACATTCTCCAGGATAGATCATATCTTGGGTCACAAATCGAGCCTTGGTAAATTTAAGAAAATTGAAATCATATCAAGTATCTTTTCTGACCACAATGCTATGAGACTACATATCAATTACAAGAAAAAATCTGTAAAAATCACAAACACACAGAGGCTAAACAATACACGACTAAATAACCAAGAGATCACTGAAGAAATCAAAGGGGAAATAAAAAAATACCTAGAGACAAATGACAATGAAAACACGACAACCCAAAACCTATGGGATGCAGCAAAAGCAGTTCTAAGAGGGAAGTTTATAGTAATACAATCCTACCTCGAGAAACAAGAAACATCACAAATAAACAACCTAACCTTACACCTAAAGCAATTAGAGAAAGAAGAACAAAAAAACCCCAAAGTTAGCAGAAGGAAAAAAATCATAAAGATCAGATCAGAAATAAATTAAAAAGAAATGAAGGAAACTATAGCAAAGATCAATAAAACTAAAAGCTGGTTCTTTGAGAAGATAAACAAAATTGATAAACCATTAGCCAGACTCATCATGAAAAAAAGGGAGAAGAGTCAAATCAATAGAATTAGAAATGAAAAAGGAGAAGTAACAACTGACACTGCAGAAATACAAAGGATCTTGAGAGATTACTACAAGCAACTCTATGCTAATAAAAAGGACAACCTGGAAGAAATGGACAAATTCTTAGAAATGCACAACCTTCCAAGACTGAACCAGGAAGAAATAGAAAATATGAACAGACCAATCACAAGCACTGAAATTGAAACTGTGATTTAAAATCTTCCAACAAACAAAAGCCCAGGACCAGATGGCTTCACAGGCGAATTCCAGCAAACATTTAGAGAAGAGCTAACACCTATCCTTCTCAAACTCTTCCAAAATATAGCAGAGGTAGGAATACTCCCAAACTCATTCTACAAGGCCACCATCACCCTGATACCAAAACCAGACAAAGATGTCACAAAGAAAGAAAACTACAGGCCAATATCACTGATGAACATAGATGCAAAAATCCTCAACAAAATACTAGCAAACAGAATCCAACAGCACATTAAAAGGATCATACACCATGATCAAGTGGGGTTTATCCCAGGAATGCAAGGATTCTTCAATATATGCAAATCAATCAATGTGATACACCATATTAACAAATTGAAGGAGAAAAACCATATGATCATCTCAATAGCTGCAGAGAAAGCTTTCGACAAACTTCAACACCCATTTATGATAAAAACCCTCCAGAAAGTAGGCACAGAGGGAACTTTCCTCAACATAATAAAGGCCATATAGGACAAACCCACAGCCAACATTGTCCTCAATGGTGAAAAACTGAAACCTTTTCCACTAACATCAGGAACAAGACAAGGTTGCCCACTCTCACCACTATTATTCAACAAAGTTTTGGAAGTTTTAGCCACAGCCATCAGAGAAGAAAAAGAAATAAAAGGAATCCAAATCGGAAAAGAAGAAGTAAAGCTGTCACTGCAGATGACATGATACTCTACATAGCGAATCCTAAAGATGCTACCAGAAAAGTACTAGAGCTAATCAATGAATTTGGTAAAGTAGCAGGATACAAAATTAATGCACAGAAATCTCTGGCATTCCTATACAATAATGATGAAAAATCTGAAAGTGAGATTAAGAAAACACTCCCATTTACCATTGCAACAAAAAGAATAAAATATCTAGGAATAAACCCACCTAAGGAGACAAAAGACCTGTATGCAGAAAATTATAAGACACTGATGAAAGAAATTAAAGATGATACAAATAGATGGAGAGATATACCATGTTCTTGGATTGGTAGAATCAACATTGTGAAAATGACTCTACTACCCAAAGCAATCTACAGATTCAATGCAATCCTTATCAAACTACCACTGGCATTTTTCACAGAACTAGAACAAAAAAATTCACAATTTGTATGGAGACACAAAAGACCCCGAATAGCCAAAGCAATCTTGAGGAAGAAAAACAGAGCTGGAGGAATCAGGCTCCCTGACTTCAGAGTATACTACAAAGCTACAGTAATCAAGAGAGCATGGTACTGGCACAAAAACAGAAATATAGATCAATGGAACAGGATAGAAAGCCCAGAGATAAACCCACGCACATATGGTCACCTCATCTTTGATAAAGGAGGCAAGCATATACAGTGGAGAAAAGACAGCCTCTTCAATAAGTGGTGCTGGGAAAACTGGACAGCTACATGTAAAAGAATGAAATTAGAACACTCCCTAACACCATACACAAAAATAAACTCACAATGGATTAAAGACCTAAGTGTAAGGCCAGACACTCTAAAACTCTTAGAGGAAAACATAGGCAGAACACTCTTTGACATAAATCACAGCAAGATCCTTTTTGACCCACCCACTAGAGAAATGGAAATAAAAAGAAAAATAAACAAATGGGACCTAATGAAACTTAAAAGCTTTTGCACAGCAAAGGAAACCATAAACAAGATGAAAAGACAACCCTCAGAATGGGAGAAAATATTTGCAAATGAAGCAACTGACAAAGGATTAATCTCCAAAATTTACAAGCAGCTCATGAAGCTCAATATCAATAAAACAAACAACCCAATCCAAAAATGGGCAGAACACCTAAACAGGCATTTCTCCAAAGAAGATATACAGTTTGCCAACAAACACATGAAAGAATGCTCAACATCATTAATCATTAGAGAAATGCAAATCAAAACTACCTCACAAAGGTCAGAATGGCCATCATCAAAAAGTCTACAAATAATAAATGATGGAAAGGGTGTGCAGAAAAGGGAACCCTCCTACACTGTTGGTGGGAATGTAAATTGATACCGCCACTATGGAGAACAGTATGGAGGTTCCTTAAAAAACTAAAAATAGAGCTACCCTATGATCCTGCAATCCCACTCTTTGTCATATATCCGGAGAAAAACATAATTCAAAAAGACACATGCACTCTAATGTTCATAGCAGCACTATTTATAATAGGCAAGACATGAAAAAACCTAAGGGTCCATCGACAGATAAATGGATAAAGAAGATGTGGTATACATATACAATGGAATATTACTCAACCATAAAAAAGAATGAAATAATGCCATCTGCAGCAACATGGATGAACCTAGAGATTATCATACTAAGTAAAGTAAGCCAGACAGAGAAAGACAAATATCATATGATATTGCTTATATGTGGAATCTAAAAAAAGGATACAAATTAACTTATTTACAAAACAGAAATAGACTCACAGACATAGAAAACAAACTTATGGTTATCAAAGGGGAAAGAGAGAGGAGGAATAAATTAGGAGTTTGGGATTAAAATATACACACTACTATATATAAAATAGATAACCAACAAGGAACTACTGTATAGCACAGGGAACTCTACTCAATATTTTGAAATAATGTATAATGGAAGAGAATGTTAAAAAAAAGTATATATATATATGTTAAAGCGAATCACTTTACTGTACACCTGAAACTAACACAACATTGTTAATCAACTATATTTCAAGAAAGATTTTTTAAAAACACAAGCCCTCAACTCCAGCCAACTCTTCCTTTGATTGCCTCTATACACAATGCTTGTTTGCCCACTGTGAAATAATAGAAAAATATATATATTAGTCTTTGCTCCTAGTTCCTGGTATGAAGCTCATAAATCCCTTGGAATTTCCTGGGTGACAGGAGAGTCTTTCGTTCTAATTTGGCAATGCTTGGTGGGCCTCTAGATAGGGGTTTGTCATCAGAAAGACCAAGCCAGATTAGAAATGTGGCACTTTCAGCCCCACACCCCACCCTCCAGGAAGGGTAGAGTGCTAGAGATTGAGTTAAGGATCCATCATGCCTATGTGATGAAGCCTCCATAAAAGTCCTAGAAGTATGAGGTTCAAGAATCTTCTGAGTTGCTGAAGACATCTGCATGCCAGAAGGATGGTGCACCCCAACTCCATAGGGACTGAAGCTCCTGTGCTCGGACCCTTCCAGGTCTCATCCTGTGTATCTCTTCATCAGGCTGTTCATGTGTATCCTTTATCATATCTTTTATTATATAATAAACTGGTAAACCTAAGTAAGCGTTCCCCTGAGTTCTGTGATCTGTTCTACCAAATAATTTAATACAAGGGAGGGATGTCATGGGAGAGTCTAATTTGTAGCCAAGTAGGACAGAAGTTGTGGATAACCAGGGGACCTACTATTTTTGACTGGCATCTGAATTTGAGGAGTAGTCTCATGGGACTGAGTCCTTAACCTATGATATGCTAACTCCAGTTAGTATCAGAAATGAATTGAATTGTAGGACATCTGGCTGGTGTCACAGAGAATCACTTGGTGTGAAAACAATCCTACTTGCATGGTGTCAGAAGTGTTAGGAGTATGGTAGTAGCGTGAGAGTAATGGAGAAACACACAGGAGAAGTGAGTTTCTTTACGCCCTCTTTTTCCAATTATCCAATCCTAACCATTTTTAAATACAAATCCTGGAGTTACCTCCTATATGAAGTCTGTCCTGACTACCTTTGGCTGTAGGGGAAGGGTATGGAGTGGGATAGTTTCAGAGGGCTTTCCTGAGCATGAAATATAAGATTTTCCCTTGAATCTGTGAGACAATTCTGTACCCTTATAATTATTTTCCTTTTTTTAAATGCCTGAAGCAAGTCTATGTGGGGCTCTATTACTTGCAGTCAAAGAACTTTGAATGAGATATATGGCAAGTACCACCTTTACCAATTGTCTTGTATTGTCCTCAGTACTCACTAAATGTTGAACACAGCAGAAGCACTCAAGAAACACTGAGATCTGCTCTGCCCAATGCCGTAGCCACTGATCACCTGGCCTATAGGGAATTGACATGTGACTAGTACAAATTGAAATGTGACTTAAGTGTAAAATACACACACAATTTCAAAGGCTCAATAAAAATTATGTAAATTATCAATATACTTCTATATTGATTACACATTGAAATAATATTTGTATATAGAGTTAAATAAAATTATTAAAATTGTTTTCGCCTGTTTCTTTTTACCCTTTAAATGTGTCTACTTGAAAATTTAAAACTATACATGTGGCTCACATGACGTTACATTATATAGCACTGATTTAAAATGATTTGTCTTCTTAAATCCAGAAACATGGGAAGGAAATTTGCTATTTCCCAGAATTTTAGAATTTATAGGGAAATTTATAGTTGTATCCTGTATAATTTGAGCTATCCATACCCAGGTTGTGGCATTTCAGAGAGTATTTTCTGAGAGTTTGGTCTCTTTAAGTTATATACAAGATTAGATCCATTCCTTACTATGTATTCTCCTCAGATATATAATTATAATTAAGTTAATGAGCATTAGAAAACAACAGCAAAGGAAACATTATTGCTCAACCATATGTTCTCTGTAGCAAATTTTTAGTGATTGAGGGTTTAAGGCAGAAGCAGGATTATTTATTCCATTCTACCTCAATCACTGAAAAGACTGATGTATTGAAT
The DNA here is from genome assembly GCF_028023285.1 of Balaenoptera ricei. Classification (NCBI taxonomy): domain Eukaryota; kingdom Metazoa; phylum Chordata; class Mammalia; order Artiodactyla; family Balaenopteridae; genus Balaenoptera; species Balaenoptera ricei. The sequence continues at coordinate 39,237,513 of NC_082650.1, read as the reverse complement.
GCAAGTCACTTTAATCTTCAGGTTCAAGAACATGTATTTCTGCTACAAGTTATCATTTCAAATAACGTAGTTTAGTTTTTTTACTTTCAACATAAATAAGATGAAAAGTTATCAAATTCCTGTCAGAGGGTTTAGTATGAAATGACTCAATCTCTGAACACATTAAAAAATAAATATTTCATGAATTTCAGCCTGAAATTCATACTGTGTGCCAAAGAGAATTTATCATCAATACAAGCAGTACTTACTTGATACTCTTGCAGGTTTTTCTGCTAAAAATAAAGAAAAAAAGTCTTGCTTAACTCAGGTAAAAGGCAAAGAAATTATACATCAATAGGCTATATAAATGTATCTAATATCTTTTGACTTTCTTCCTTATTGTTCAGGAGTTGGTGAAGAAATGTAGCTCTCTATTGCCTGATAACATGGATCTTTGAATAACTTAATTGCTTTTATGTGAGACATCAAAAAAGCTATTAATCATTGCAGGTTTCACAACATATTTATGCTTTTTAAACACTCATTAAAATCAGCAGGATCTTTGTTAAATTGCTTTGGTTTAACTATAATTATACCTAACTCCAGTGAAATTGCTTTGTATGATGTAATTAATCTAAATATTTGCTTTACGGTTTCCAAATTCCATAAAATATATTATTGAGAATTATTTTCCTTTCACAGATGAATAAAGACAAATAACTACCTATTAAACTATAAAATATAAATCTTAAAAAGCAACATGCAAAATCAGCTTAATTTTTCATAATCATTTATTTATTAGTTTCAATGAGGGATTATAATTCTTCAGATATGTTTTTCCATTAAACTGTATGAATGTAGGACAAAGATATAAAGTGGAATGATTGTCCCCAATACTATAGCACACATTCTAACTTTCTGAAACAAAGAGGATTGGTAACATCTATATTCCATTAACATTAGTCTCATTTAAAGGGCTAGGTTTGAAAATATAATTTTTAAGGAATCTGCATAACATGTTTTACTTTGAGACTTGTAGAGTTTCTGATATAAACCTAAGAATTACAAATTTAGAAAAGTTAGGTTAATGCCAACAGAAAGGTTTTTTTTTTGTGGGGGGGATACTTATGCTTTCGGTGATATTACAGCAGCACATGTATAAAATTGCAAAACAAACAAAATAATTCAAAAAAATACTTTAGTAAAGCTAATGTTATAATTTTTCCTTTAAAAATACTAGCATTGGCTAAAGAGACAGGAACTCAGAAAGGAATAAAATAAACATTTATTGAGATGCAATGAACCATTCGTTCAGTGAAGGAATGAATAAGAATGTGCCTGTATTCTCAACTAGCTCTAGGTTGGACTTATGCTTTTACATATAACAATTTTTCCCTTCTGTATGTTCATAATATGAAGATCTTAGAAATAATGGACTCACAGAATAGAATAAGAAAGGGGTATCCATCCAATGTCCAAATCCCTAGAATCCCTTGTGCAGCCCTCTAGTCTTAGCACTAATAGACCACTTCCTTGGGGACAAAGTGGGGTACGTTTTATCTTTGGGCTGCTCTGATTGGTAGAAAGCTTTCCCTTATATTTGCCACAGTGTGGTAGGATAGTGAAATGTAATTGAATGGGCTTAAGTCTTTGACGTCACATCCACTTGGAGGCAATTCCTGTCTCTATTATGTAAACACTGAGATGTTAGACTTCCCTTCATCTAGTGTTAACTCAGCTTTAAACTGGGAATGATAACTGGTCCTGTACTAAGGAGGAAATTGAGCTTATAATAGGAAAGGATATAGCTACAGGTTTTCGAAATAATCCATTTCTTTTCATTCTTCTGGCTAAATATCTTAAAAGATATCAAGCTTTTGCAGAAAGTTCCAATATAAAAATTGTGTTCCTGTATCTTTGTACAAATTTGATATTTCTCTTATTCTAAATGTTACCCCTTAATATTACTGATAATTGTGTCTAGATATGCCCTGCCATTTCAAGTATACATACTACAGTAAGAAACAACAGGGAACCAGTGAAAAACAAGATTCCTCCCCAACCCCTGCCCCCCACCCCCGGTACACACACACTAGAGATCTATGTATTTACTATGAATGAAAATTCTTGCTCAGTTATGGCATGTTTACTTAGCACTTTAAAATTTAAAGCATTTACGTTTTGTTACATTTTGGATTAATTAGGTTCACCTAAAATGTTATGACCCAGACTACATAATTCAGCTGTACTCTTATAGTTTTATGATAATATCACCAAAATAAGTCATTCTCATTTTAGGTAAAGAACATCTACCTGCCATGTGCATGCTGGCATCTGCCTTCTACTACCCACTTTGCGTCTACACTGAATTAATTTCAAGGACCAGTATATAAATAATAAAAATACGGGGATATATGTATATGTGTAGCTGATTCACTTTGTTATGGAGCAGAAACTGACACACCATTGTGAAGCAATTATACTTCAATAAAGATGTTTAAAAAAAATATATATATATATATATACATGATATTAGCTACATTTTATGTAGTCATAGATAAAATGAATCTCAGCATCTCGGCTTCCTCTTTTTACTACTCTCTCATTCTTGACTGTAGTCATGCTGTGAAAGTCTTTTGCAACAAAAGAAATTTTTCTTCTGGTATGTACTCAAATATCTTGTGAAGGTTTAGGTTGTTAATAGTTTCTATGTCTCCACATTTCCTAGTTTTCCACTGAAATGTAAGCTTTCTGCGAGGTTTCCTGCCTGTCCACTTCCTCTGCTGTTAGCAGTAGTGTATATCTGCTAGACTTCCTTGCTTTAAAAAAATTTAGTGTTAATATTAAGCACCAACGTAATTCAGGCACCTCCACATCAACATAGCATTTGAATCTTTACAAAGTTCAAGATTACCTTTTGTGACATTGTATAATTGAAGACCTTCTTTTCTAGTTGGCACTGTATATAAAGAAAATGTAAATTAAAATATGAATTTTTAAAGAAAATTTTCATAAAATTTTGGTTCACTTCATCTCTAAGCTTTAGCAACGTGAGAATAATTTAAATGTAAATATTTTCTTGGGGCTTTAAAAAAAATTTCTCTTCTACTAACATCTAATAAAAATAAATGATTGTTTTGTTTGCATAAACAAAGATATAACATAATCAGTGATTTCAGGGTACTGAAATGAATTAGAGCCCATGGACAATGGGTCATTATGATTAACTGAATTTAGGTATAAACCAGAAAAAAAGTGTCTTCTTTTGTTATATACAATCTTTCTGGTATGGCTAAGAATGCTTTCCTCATGACTCAATAGAGTATTTCTCTGATGATTAAGGCCTTTGCAAGTTTTTTAGATAACTACATGGAAATCAGTGATTATCATATTATATTATGTAGTTTACTAAATAAATAAACCTAATGTTAAGAAAAAAAGCAACTTACAATGCAGTCTCTAACTAGTTGCTCACCAATGACCCAACACATGACTGCATACTGAAGGAGTGGCCTGCCATCCATTGCTCCTCTGACACTGCCATTACCACATAGCCACGATTATTGACCACATTTCTTTTTTTAATCAGACCAGCACTCATCACATACATAAACAAAAGTTTTATTTAAAATTGAAATAAATTTTGACTCAAAATATTTTGACTTCAGGGCCTTTCAATCTTTTAAAAATTACCTTTTTCTTCTTTAAGATGTTTCATTTCTGCTTTTTCTATAGAGATAAAATGGTAATTAGAGTCATATACATATTTATTCATAGGTCTTCCTAAGGTTTGGAATTACATATTTTGTAGTCAATATTTACAATTCAGGAGTTATATGAAAAGAACTTTATGGTGCTAATTTAGCAATAATAGGTGGAGTTTGCTTTGAGATCTAAATTCCTGTTCCCTTTAGATATCTAATAATAATGCAATACATACACCCATTGCATGGGTAACCCCAAAATGAGCTGCAGTTCTGACACATGCTTTAAAATCAGTGTCCATATTTTCATGAATTGTTTTAAGTAGTATAATTTGTGTAATTACATATTTTTGAATTCCTGTGTTTTTATCACTAATTTGATATACATGTCTTAAGATGTCTTTACCTTTACTTTCCTTTTCAGATTTTTCAATTTTCTTCTTCACTAGGGGGTAAAATAACAAGAAACCATTGGTTTAAAAACCATAATTTTCTTACTCAATCTTGGAGTAAATATTTGGAGTTGAAATTTAATCCCATAAGTGAAAGGGGGTCAAGGCTCTACTTTTTCAAGACGTGAAGAAAAAGTCTCCCTCCCATGTGTGAAAACATATTTTTTTTTTGTTACCCTTGGTTACTTGGCTTTGTAAGGCAGAGCCCCCTCCTTTTGTTTTTGTTTTTTACATGCTTTGAAGTAAAGCTAGAGGAAGCCATGCATTTATTAATAAGTTTAAATGAGTAACAGAAAAAAATCTAAATTTTTTATTGTTATCTGTAGGAAATGAGAATTTGATCAGTGCTATGGATGCTCAGTAAATAAACTGCTGAGTAAAAAAAATGTAAGAGTCACAACATATCTCCGGGCACAATGTGGACACATGCTTTTTAAAACAGAGTTTTGGTTGATTGATGCTTTTCTTCAACTATATTTATCAGACAAGAGTAAGAAGGAAACCAATATTTAATGATGACAACCAAGTATGTAGTGAGAACGTTATATATGCTATTTCATTTAATACTTATAACAAGTCTTTTGGGAAGTCATTATGCCTGGTCTAATAGATGAGGAAACTGGGAATCTGAGCTGTTAAGGTATTTTCCCAAATGTTATACAGCTAGACAGAGACTCAAATTTAAATACTGTTCCCACAAATCTCTGTTACCTCCTCTGGGAAAGTAAATATTTACCTGATGCTGTTACTTCTGATGTTTCCTCTTTAGAAAAAAAAAAAAAAATAGAACAAAGGAAGAAAAATAAAAGGAAAGAATAGTTTTGCTTTTCAGTAGCAGACAATTGAATTAAATTCCAATAATAATGACAACAGACACATACTCAAAATGGCAAAGAGACATACTGGTAACTAATATTTCTGAAAACTGTAACTGGAATCTATTCTGGAAATAGAACCACTCTACAAATTAATCTTAAACAGTCGATTCATATATGGTAGAAAGAATCAATCTGAAGTTCTTTGGGTGGTTTTCTCAATTACAATTATAAATCTCCATTACATAAATTTTTAACACGATCTGCACATGTGCATGCATGCATTCATTTATTAAATATTTATAAAGCAACTTCATGTATAAGATGTTGTACTGAGTGCAATGGGTGGTGTTGAGAGATGAGATTTTAAAATATCACAAAAGTAAACTCAACTCATGATGACTACAGTCAGAGTAGTGAGACAAAACATAAAAATGTTATTTGCCTTAGCCTATGATAATGTAGAACCAACCCTTCATTTTGCTCTTTTAGTAAATTCATAGAACAATTATTTTTAAAAATATAACATGGCAGGCTTTAAAAAATATATCTTTTCTCACAAATCAGTTCAAATGATAATATTTTCTATAAAACGGATACATTTAATTATCAGTCTAATATAACTTTTTTGGAAGCTATTTTCAAAGTTCAAGGAGAACTAGTTAAAACATTTTATAAGTATGAAGATGTAAAATAATGTTTCATAAACTAAACAGTATTTGCCAATAATTATGCTGATATTTCATATTAGTATTCTAGTTTTGACTTTCAGCCCTTAATTTTTGTAATACCCTTCATATTAGTAGCAGTTACACAAACTAAATATACTAGAGATTTTTGCCAACCCAAAGGCAACATTTAATGTTTAACGCTGGCATCTAATCCATTCAGAAGAAAATCGTAGATGCATTTCTAAGAAATCTGTCGTAACACTCTTAAGGAAACAGGTTAGTCCTCGGCATTTAAAAACTTTAGGCACAACTTCTAGATACACTCTTGATTGATACGCAAATATTTCCCCCCAGGATAATGTCTGGGTCGTAATTTAATAGTACTAAATAAACAATTTCATTTTTATGAAATTGCATAAAATTTCATAAATTTTCAAAAATTTCATAAATTGTTGCATTCTTACTACCGTTTGAAATGCCACAATAAAACAGTGATTCTGAAATACTAAAACAACTCACCTTCAGCTTTTGAAAAAATATGAAAATAAAAAGCTAATGTGTTAAGATTAAATAATTGAAGACAGGTATTCTGTGTTCTGAACTTTTTTTTAACCCAGCAGTGACTATAAGAGGAATCTCCACACTGTGTTTACTCAATACACCCTAACAAAAAACTGAAAGTACATAAAAGAGAGATGCAACCACCATTTTTTTTTTTTTTTTTTGCACAGGCATTAGTTATGGTAACTGTGTTAATTACACAGATAATGACAACACAAGTCATTTTAGGCATTTCTTCACATACCCTGGTGTAGAGTAATGTATCTAACAGGCACTCAATAAATACATGTTCAAGGATTAATGAATACAATACACACAAATATTCTTTGTCAGTAAGAATCATTTATATAGGTAATGGTGTAATATCTATTGCATTAATGAAATACCATACTAATTTTTACTGCATGTACAATTTAAAGAAACTATAAAATTAAAATTAATTAAATAGCAAATTCTTAAAATTTTAGAATGGTACACTTACTTGGAGTTGGTTTTGGTTTGTCTAAAAAGTAAAGAAGAAAAGAAAGAAAATAAAAGAAAAAGTCAGTGATCATTTTCTAGCTATAGGTAAAATATCAGCCCTTTATATTTCCTAATTCTGTTTGTTTGAGTTAAAATAGGAAAAGGCTAAACTTATATTAAAATGAGCAGTAGGCAATGCATTTTGAGTAATTTTTAAGTCATATTCCAATGAATTCCTCAAAGAAGTTGTAAAGCTTGAAAGTATAGGGTCTTCTTGGTCTCTTCTTATCCCTGTAAAGCCTCATATTTCATTTGATGAAAAATGAATGCTCAGGATAATCTGAACTCCTTACTGTTTCTGAATGGCATAAAAGGTATATTCTGCCATTGTCTTTTCAGAATACATATTAATATTAATTAATATTAACTATTTAAACTCTTCCAATACAGTATTTTGAATAAAGAAGCTGACTTTATAAAATCTCAGGAAAGATAAGTGAATGGTGGGTGAAAAACACAAAGCTATACTATCTAAATACATGATTCCTTTCTCCAGAATACCTTGTCTTCTGAAATTATTAACTAAAAGCACTAGTTATGCAGTTTTACACGTAAATATCTATTCATAAAAAAACTAGACAACATTTCATCATGATTGCGAAGAATTTGAATCATCCAAAATTAGGTCAACTAACTAATTCATTAACGGTGGGAATACAAATTAATATAATTTTTTAAAGAACAATTAGGGATGTCTATAAAAATTACATTGAATATATCATTGCACTAAAAAAATTTACTAATTTTACCCCAAAGATAAATTTATAAAACTAGACAGGTAGGTATATTTATTATTGTATATCATTAAAGAAAGCTTGTTAGATAACTAACACAGGTCAATCAGAGACTTGTTAAGTAAACTGTATACAACTGTACAATAGAATACTATTAATGAAGAAATGCTTTATGTACTGATATAAAAAAATCTTCAAAAATACATTCTTAAATAGAAAAACCTAGGGACAAAGCTATTTATAGTATGTCATGATTTGTGTAAAAAAAGTGGGAATATATATATATAATTTGTATATACGTATGTGTATATGTCTTTTATATATACTGCTAGAAGAAGACATTAAAAAATAACAATGATTACCTATCAGACATTTTTGGATATTTTGGGAATGGGAACTGGTAGAATAGGAAAAAAGAGGAGAGGGAGGGATATTTTTACAGTTAGCCTCCTATATGCCTTAGTGTTGAACCATGCCAAGTATTATATATTTTTAAAATTGAATAATAGTTTTAAAAGTATTAAGCTATTATAGAATGGGATAACTTCTATTTTAAGCAATTAAACCAAGTTGAAATTCATGATTAGTTTTCAGTGAAATGTTATATGTGCAATTTGATAGGATATTTTACAGTATATCAACAGTGAATCAACATTACCAGTATGATAAATGATATTAATATTGACATCAGTGAAATACTGAATATTTTGGAAGGGTCTTATGAACCGTGAAGGCAAATACTATTTTGTTAATACTGCTGTATTATAATAGAATGTTTAGCAATCCATATATATTGGTTATAATATCTAGCAAAATGTTTACCAGCACTACCACAGCCCTTATTTCAGATAAACTAGATTCTACCACAAAACCACAAGACTAAAAATTACCAGGAAATAAAATGAAAGGTACTTATATGTTTTGCTTTAATTTTCAAATTTAATAAAAATAGTGAATTAGGACAGAATATAAACCAGAAAGGCAAAAACACCTGTTTTTATAGATGGAGATTCTTTTTCTTGATGTTCAGCTTTTTCTAGAGAGAGAAATCAAAATTAACTGACACTCTGTAGGTTGTCTGCATAGCAAGCGATTTAGTATTTACATATTTGCAGGTGATCCTCAGCATGCCTCCAAAGTCATTTGCATGTTAACTTGGAACACAGAAAGCATATTGCCATAGAAACACATCATAAACAAGGTCAGGTTCATTCTCAGGACATCCTGTAAGACACTTCAAAGGCGCTAGCCCTCTTAGGGCCATGTGGTATAAGAAGAAAATAGAATATGACAAAAAGGAGAATAATAATAAGAGGATTTTTCTTTCTTTGCTGAAGGTTGAATCATTCTTTGAGGATATTTCAAACCAGAATACATTTGCCTCTGGCATTTTACAAGCTCCCTTTTTACCTCTCTTACTCCTACTTCCTTTCTTGCCACATCAGAAGCAATTTGGTGCTGGTCAGAAGCAATTTGGTGCTAGTCATTAGTTTCTTGTTGAAAATGTAACCTAGACTTGCCTTATTCCAGAAAGTGCAACACTTTGTATTTTCATTTTTCTGGAACACCCTCTCTTTTTAGGTTCAGTTAGAACTCTCACAGATGAATCTCAAGTAAATCTAGGACATGACAACTGTAATCAAAATGTGGAATTGATGTTCTTCTCAGCCCTTTGAAAAATATTTGAATTAAAGTAAATTTTAGATCTCTCTCTTTCACCAAAAGTGGAATTTCAAATAAAGCTATGTAGGGTAGGATATTTTGAATGGAGTTGAGAATATTTGGAAATACAGCAGATCACTGCCAAGTGTTAGTTCTTACTAATCACTTCCAGGTTTAGTCCTCCTGAACTGTTCTGGTTTACCTATCCTTTCCTTCCCTCATCCTGAATTTGGAGATTCTCTGAAAGCACTACTATTTCCTCCCCATCATCTTGCACCAACAATGAAGTAAGTGGGGAGATGTGGGATCTATGTTGTCATAAAATTTAATTGGATATTTGTAAATTAGGGATTGATAGCATTCAAGAATGAACTTCCATGAACTTAAGTTGTATAAATTTTAGTGTTAAATAAGCATGCACAATAAAAGAAGCCAATATTCAAATTATTAAACTGTCATAATAACACTGCAAAAGTATAATAAATTAAAGTAAAAATAATATAAAATATATATTCAAAATACATGCAATAGGTTCTGAGAGGTGACTATGTTCTTTTTAGGCTCCATATATTTTGCCATATCTCCTGAATCACTAATATGACCTCCTAACTGGTCGCACCAAATTCATCTTTGGACCTTGTCAATTCATTTTTCATACATGAACCAGAGACTATTTGACAAAAGCCACTCATATCTTCACCCAAGCCTCTGTTTCACAAATATATGTATGAACCAATATCACAATTTTGACACAGTTTTGGACATATTTACTACCTGTGACAATGGGCAAATATTCACACTTTTCTGAGCCCAATAGTCACCTTTTAAACTCTCTACACCGGTAACATCTGTATGACTCCTGAACAATAAAATGGACAATCTTTAAAATCTATACTCATGAGAAAATTCCATGATTTTAATAAACAAATGGCAAAACGTTTATAATTCATAAAATTATGAATAACATTAATACCCAAAACTACCTACCATATAATTAATGCTGCTTACAGGAAACAAATTAAAAACAGTATGTGGTTCATAACACCAAAAATTGTATATCATTTCATTTTCCTTTGTTATTCATTATGTATGTTTAAAAGATTGCCCATTTACCCTAACTTCTTAGTGTTATTTTATAGCCTGTATGGACTCACTCTTTTAGTATTAATAGTGATACAACTTCCAAAGATTTCTTCTGTATAATTATACTGAATTATTAATTAGTAGTGAAAGATAAAGATGTTAAATCAAAGCTGTAGCAATAACGTTCATTTATCACCTATAGAGGTACTTTAGCCTTGGGCAATGCTAAAAATAACAATTGGGAAAAAAACCCGAGCAAATTGTTAAAGTTAAAATGGCCAAGCGATACTTTCCAGATTTTATTTTCGTCTCTTACTTGTTGGTTTGGGTTTGACTGTGGAGAATGAAAGAAAGCAAATGACATATGATGAATACAAACCATGGAAAAAAAATAACTCTTTAGCATTTGTATTTATTCCTTCTTCATTTTAAGTTCTCATCTTATCTTAAGCTTAATCCATTCTCTCTGAACACTATTTTTTCACTGTCAGCAAATACATTAAACACACTGCTTATTGAAAAACTAAGATGCACAAAATTTTATGTAAAATTTGAAACAATATATATTTGGGACACAAATACATTGGGCTAGTTTCTTCATAATCTCCAAATACCCATATAACTAAGTGAGATGCTTAACACTTTAGGGTGCAAATTAGAGGAATGTTAACTAAAATTATGAGCTTAGGCAATGACTGGAATAGAGTACAATGGTTGTATGGGGTAATGTGAAAATAGGGTTTCTTACTCATGAAATATAGTCTATAATTTCTATAAATAATTAGTTATCTCCTGAAATCTATTATATTTTCCTCTGAGAACTGTATTCAAATCCCAACTATCATGATTATCTCAGTTAAAAGAAAGAAATTACTTCACAGGCCTTTTCCTTTGGAATGATTTTTAGTAAGAAATGGGACTCCATTCATGGCGGAGGTAGGTAGGATTTCCAACTTGGGATCAAATGGAGGAGATACAGTGTTTCAAGATGTCAGTTGAGATGGAGACTTAATTTTGTTCACCCTTTTAGGAAAGAACTTCAGAATTTCAAGAGTGTGTACACTCCTTTTTTTTCTCACATGAAATGATGGTTTGATATTTTTGCTTTGATATTATATGTTCTATTGATCATTCTTCAAGGCAGATTTTAAAAAGTTACACAGTCATATAAGTCTCTGCAGAGCTCTCATGAATGGAAATTATTCCATCTAATACATGAACAGCAGACAGTTTCAGATTTCTGTGATTTTAAAATTTGAGGAAATGTGTTTTGAAAATGAGATTAAACACCTAAAAATAGTACATGATAATCAATGCATGACATAAATTTCCTTGTGAATTATCTGTAAGCTTAGGTCAATCATACTTTAAAAAAATAAAGTATGTCACTCTAGTTTTCCACTGTTAATTTTTATTGAGTATAACTTTTAGTTATTTACAAGAATCAAGAATCTTAGAATTTATGGCACTAAGAGCGCACATACTTCAGTAAAGGTGTGTGTCTGTGTTTGTGCACGTGTGGGTGTGTGCCAACATAACATAAAACTGATACATAGAAGAAAAATCTAAAATAGCTCATTTACCTGTTTTTTCTATTGTGATAGCTTTTGCCTGCTTGACAACTTTTTCATCTGTGATAAGAAAAAATATTAACACAAGTGGAAATTTTAAATGTATCAGTACAAAACAGTGACACATTTCAACCTTGACATTTTGTATTTTCTTTGAAATAACACCAATACTGAGACAAACTTAGCTGTTTTCTCAATAAAACAGCAAGTGATACCTTTTATTCAAATCGGATGGGAGCACAAAAAAAATTTGTCCAGCTGCATATGTCCTTTGCAGCTTTCTTGCCATAAAAGTTTTCCTAATTCAAATGGTCCCCTAACCCCTAACAAAAGTATACTCTATCCTTTGCCTTCACTGTATTTCACTGTATTTATCTACACTGAAGTACACATAAAACATGTATTTCCTTTTCATTATTGAATGAGAATAGGAAGAAACAATTTTTTATCTTTCTTGAGCAAGATACCTCCCTGAGAACCCAGGATTAGCCTGGGAACCCAAGTTTTTATGTTGCAAAGCTGGGGAAGGGCAAAGGTGGTGCATTTATGGGATGTCTTCTGTGTTGTATGTTTTTGTAGACATAGTCAAATAGATTTGGGTCAAAGTAGAGGGATTAGTAAAATTATTCTATATAAAATTAAACTTTTCAAGTATTCAGCAGTGAGAATGAATCAGTTAGTCAAATATCCTAATTAGAAAGTTTCACTGGGAAACAGAATTTAGAGTATGAATGTGATCACTGAAATAAAAGAAAGATGTGGCTAGAGGGCAATGCCTTTGCTATACACTCGGAGACTAAACTCTCTCCTCTCTGTATTTCACCTCAAAAATGGTTGATATTTAGGACAGAAAAGAAAGTAACAGGGTTTACTATTCATTATATCAGGAGGTTCTAAAAGTTGTTTCTAAAGTTTTGCTTATGTCAATACAGACTGCTTTTCTCACCTCCCCATAGTCTGGTTCTGCTTTATTTATTTCTATGGTTTCTGTTGTTGGTGTCTCATATTCTTTAAAGCGTAAACAAGTAAAATCAAACTGACTCAAATCCACTGAAAACAGATTGTCTAAAGTAAAATTTTAAAAATATAAGCAAAAAGTTTCCTAAGATACGTTTAAAGAAAGTATGCTTTTACCTTTGTAAAGATTCTGGCCTAACTATATTCACAACATCAGGGAAACAATAAAGGACAATATTCTACAGAACAACTGGGGCTTGACACAACCTCAAATTTAAATCCATATTTAATTGGCTTAAATTAAAATTTAAATAAAGTTTCTATTCTTAAATAAAAACTAATTATTAAGCTAGTCTTGGTAATTTCTCTATTTCTCCTTATGAGCAAAGCCCATTGGCTTACCTCTACTTTCTACAAAATGTAGGACCAGAAATAAGAAGATGAAGGGAAGAAGGAAGGATGAAGGGAAGCAGGAGGAAATATTGATTTCCTTTTCTTGGGATTTTTGGAATTCAAGATGATCATGTTTGAATGAGCCATTCTGAATTACAAGTTTTCTAGTGATGTCTTGCCCCAAACAGATCAAAACAAAATGAAATATAGAGAACATTCATCTGAATGCTGGCAAAGATGGTCTTTGTGCTAAGCTAAGTCTCTGATGGGAAGGATCACGAGCTATGTAGTTATATCTGGCAGGTCAAGTTCTCAGCATGAACTATGAATCATCCTTAATAACTTTAGATTTGACTCTAAGCTCATCATCCTGTTAAAACTAGAACATTGAGAGACAATTTGATACTATTGTACAAGTAACACCTGCAAAATACCTGGTTTACCATGAGAAACAGTCTTTTCTGGTTTCACTATGTCTTGTTCTGAAAATAACAAAAAGAAAATCTTTTCAGATATTTAGAAGCTTTATAAATTAACATATGGCGTATTTTCTCTGTGACATGGTCCAGTGTTTTGTTTAGTAGAAAAAAATTGACAGATTTTTACAAATGTGTCCATGGAGAAAAACTGTTCCTTAATTTTCATTTCATTTCATGTAGTTTAAATAAAAAACTTAAAGGTTTTGGTTGCATGAAAACAATATACAAAGAATTCTTATTTACATTTAAGCACCTATAATTTCCAAAGCATAGCCTGTAATAAAGTATAAATACTGAGGCATAGATTGCAAATATATATTATTAAAGATATTTAAGTTTTTTGTAAAAACTCTATATCAACTTTATAGATAAAATTAAGATACATACTGTGTATTTGAGCTTTTTCGGATGAAGCTAGAAAATAAACATTCATAATTATAAAAATTTCAATTAAATCACCTGCAAAATTGTAGTATTTAATAATAATAAATGAAAGTTTTAAATATTACTAGGCCTAAATAGAAGTTTTAAATGGTATTGGGTTTCTGATTAAAAAAAAAAAAGAGGGCTTCCCTGGTGGCGCAGGGGTTGGGAGTCTGCCTGCCAGTGCAGGGGACGCGGGTTCGAGCCCTGGTCTGGGAGGATCCCGCGTGCCGCGGAGCAACTAGGCCCGTGAGCCACAACTATTGAGCCTGCGTGTCTGGAGCCTGTGCTCCGCAGCAGGAGAGGCCGCGATGGTGAGAGGCCCCGCGCACCGCGATGAAGAGTGGCCCCCGCTTGCCACAACTAGAGAAAGCCCTCGCACAGAAACGAAGACCCAACACAGCCAAAAATAAATAAATAAATTAATTAATTAAAAAAAAAAAAAAAAAAAGAGGTAAAATGCAAAGTGTTCATATCTGGTAACACATACTCATCTGCAGCAAATAAATGTACTCAGGAAAATAAATAATAAGATAGCAGTTAGGCATTTTTAAGCCTTGATACATTAAAAAGATACATTATTTACAAGAAAAACTAGACTCAAGCTTATGATCAGTTGTCAGGTAAGCTCTGCTAAGAATTAAAGGAATAAGATAGTATTGTATATACATCTAGACTTGGATTCTTGAATTTGTTTTTATTTAAGAATCCTGCTACATAATTTTTTATAACGAAGAAATAGCATCCATAGAGCCTGAGGGTTTTGTTGACTTGCCTCAGGTGAGTAACTAGTTGGTACCAGAACTAGGACTTACACATTAAATAGCAGTGTAAACTTGGAAAGATTGCCCTTATTTTAGATCAATGTTGCCTCTTAATAAAATGATTGTTAGTCTGGGACAATCTCTGAACTGTGAACAATTGAACAATTGAACTGTTTCCACAGATATGAAATATGGGTAATAATTGTCATGTCGCATGTCTCTCCTAGTGATGGGATGAAAATGGAATCTTACGCTATTCCTCAGCTCTAGCAGATGCTTGGTAAGTTCTTGTCCTCTTTCCCTTCAAATCTCAGTAGCCTATGATTTCATGATTTTATAACTCTGGTGTGTTATCAAAAATAAACCCACAGATTAAACATGACTATACTAGGCTTTGAAGAACTCCAGGAAATGTCTCCTGAAACCTGGAGTCTCTGCTGAGGTTCATTTAAAGCCATATTCTAGATGTTTTTGCCTATGGAATATCCCCATTCTTACCTAATCCAGTACTGTGAAACCATATTGAGCAATGGAGTAGGGTAAATAATGAGGATCTGGGAGACCCTGTGTAACTCCCCATTGGTGGGTAGTAAGCCTTTTTTAGTACTAAAATAACAGCAACATTAGCTCTGTAACTAAGAATAAAAATATTGTTACCTGGTTTTGCTTCCTTTTTAACTTGTGACTCTGAAGGGGAAAACAAAAGAGAAATTTTTAAATCTGAAAAAATAAACTAGAGCACAAATTCATTTTTGGACACTATTTTATTTCATTTACTATAATTTGAAAAAGCAGAATTTTAGTAAAAATTATTTTAGTTTCCTACTGGCTTGTCAGTACTGGACTATTGAACACACAGTAGTTAAAATCATGATATGTACTTGTCTGTCACTAAGTTATTGCTACTGCTAATGGATTTCAACCTGAATTTTCTGTTTTCTCAAGATTATTGTTGTGGAGAATAGTCCTAATGTCCACATAAGATAAATGACTTGATGATAGGAGTTGGAAGAGTTTTTCTTAAATATATGTAATTGTTATTCAGAAATTTAGACTGTGTTATGGCTTGAATTGTGTGCCACAAAAAAATATTTGAAGTCCTAATAGAAAATAACTCAGAATGTGACCTTATTTGGAAATAGGATTATTTGCAGATATGATTAGTTAAGGTAAAATGAGGCCATACTGGAGTAGGGTGGGCCCTTAATCCAATCTGACTGGTGTTCTTATAAGAAGAAGAAAAAAGACACAGATAGAGACACACCAGAGAAGATGGCTGTGTAATGATGGAGGCAGAGGTTGGAGTGAGCCAACTACAAGCCAAGGAACACCAAGGACTGCTGACAAACACCAGAAGCTAGAAGAGATAAGGAAACATTGTCCTCTACAGGTTTCAAAGGGAGTGTGGCTCTGCTTCTATCTTGACTTTGGACTTCCATCCTCTAGAACTGTGAAAAAATCAATTTTTGTTGTTTTAAGCTATAATAGTTAAGGTGTGGTTATATGGGGGTAGAGAGGATCCTTAATCCAGTAGGACTGGTGTCCTTAAAGAAGAGAAAAGATACAGAGATAAAGACAATGGGAGAAGAGGTTCATGTGATGACAGAGGCTGAGATTAGAGAGATGCCTCTTCAAGCCTAGGAACACCAAGGACTGCTCACAAACACCAGAAGCCAAAAGAGGCAAGGAAGGATTCTTCCCTACACCTTACAAGGGAAACATGCCCTGCTGACACTTTGATTTCGAATGTCTAGTTTCCAGAACTGTGAGAGAATAAATTTCTGTTGTTTTTAGCCACCTAGTTTCTGGTATTTTATTACAGCAGCCCCATAACACCAATACAGTTGGGAGACAAGAATCAAAATTTTAACTGTTTTGAAAATCATTGCTGTGTTTTCTTTTAAAAAACTGTTTGCTGCCTGCTATGGCCCTCAGAAATGTTCATCTGACTCAGGAGCCCCCAAAAAATAGAAGAGTGTGGGCAGCTTTTCTTCTGACAGGACGTCTGTGTTCTATAGTAATCAGCGAAAAATAGTCATTTGTTTCTTCTGAACTATATAAATTTCTCAGCGGTTTCACTTTGTAAATAGGGTTTTTTTCTAGGAACAGGTAGTATAGCTAAACATATGTTACATTTGTTTTATTTTAAAAAGTTGTTCAAGAATAAAATTTTAGTATAATATTTGCACTAGAACACATTTGCAAAAATGTATGCTATTCATTATAAATATGGAATGAAATGTACATACCTGGCTTATCTTCTTTTTTTATTTGTGGCTCTAAAAACGAGTAAACATTAGTAATAACGATTATATAAAAATATTTATTTCCTGTACTCATGCATATTTCTTTTACATATTATTGTTCTTTAATCTTCCATATTAACTTTCTTCTTATGATTGCAGCAGATTAATACACACACAAGTAAAGGTTCCTCATTATCAATCACAATAAGAATTTTTGAGAAAAATTGGAAACATGAACTAAGATTTTTAATGAGAAGTTAATGAAATCATGCCCAGTGAATGAAGGATAAAGGAAAATATCAGCATAGCAAATTCTCAGAAACACAAGTAAGATAACCAGCACATTATCTGCACAAAATAGTTAAGCCTTTGACTTTATGCAAAACACTCAACAATAGAATCAGAGGATGAGTAAAGCAGGCATTTAAGATTTGTTTTTTGTTTTTGGCATGTATAACATACGTGGAGACTTGGGCTTGACTTCTTTGCCTAGAAAAAGTTTAAAAATTATTAAAAACTGAGTCATTCCACTGTTATTGGATCAACATTGTATATGGTAGAATATTATATATTTGAAAATCAAACACTATAGACCCCAACCATCTTTCTTTATTGAAATTTTTACAGGATATGTAATTTAATGTCCAAGCCAAGTTACTAGTTGAAAAATCATTTAAAACAATAACAGTTTAATTTCATTGCACCATTAAAAAATTTGCTCACAAACTCGTGTGCAATGTTAACTGTTTAATCTAATGTTAAGATGGAACATACAATTTTATTTTGAGAATTACTTTTAGCCTTTCATTATCCAAGATGAAAAACTCAAGACTACTGCTTTCATTTCCATTAACATTATCAACATGTTATCTGTCCCAGTATAATATATTAACTAGCGACTGCTGCTGAATCTGGAATTCTTGATGACCCAAAATATACCATATGCTTTTATTGCATATTGGATTCCTAGTTCAGGGGTTGGCAAATTTTCTGTGAAAGTTCAGATATATATATTTTTTGACTTTGGAGCCATATGATCTCTGTCGCAATTATTCAGCTCTGTTGTTGTAGCACAGAGCAGCCATAAGCATTATGTGAATGAATGGAAATTGCTGTGTTCCAATAAAACTTTACTTACAGAAGCTGGTGGCCAGTCTGCAGGCCATGGTTTGCCAACATCTGCCCTATCCACAGTAAATTTTAACTTTCTTTCTTTTTTATCTCAACAAAGATTTTAACAGTAAACAAAGCACCTTTCTTTGATTCTGAATTCCTATATTAATAACATCCAATACCTTTCCATAACTGCTCTACTATACTTCTTAAGAATGTATAGTACCTTTACTTGTTTTTTCCATTTATTGACTCCCATTTAATCATTAATTCACTATCATCTAGCTTCTATTCCCAACATTATATTTATCAGGCATCTCTGGTCACTAATTCCCCCTTACTTTCCAGTATCAATGAACATACGTAACTATGTTGATCACTTTCTTCTTTTTAAATTCCTATTCATTTGGCTTCTGGGAAGGATCTACATAACATACTCTACTGTAATAAGATAAACATTTATCCCATCCTCTTCATTGTCAAAAGTGTCCTAGTGACTTTCACTTTTAGCTAAATAAAATAGCAAGCACCTGATTAGTTTTCACACTTGAAACTATAGGAAATAGAAAAAACTATATAAAACATGGTTTTAAAGATATTATTGGACATCAGACAATAAAGGACAGTGATTTTTAAGTAATGAAAAGCAAATGAGGTGTGCTCTATGATTATCCCAGCTTAATTCCTTGAGAGAACTGCAGGCTGTTAGCGCAGGAATAGAGCTGATTTGATGAGATCGAACTGGGAGTCTTGAGAGACCAAGATAGCTAGAGATCAGTGGTCAGAGTAATATAAAGTAGGAAGCTAAAGAGATTAGAAAGAGGGAGAAAAAAAGATTTAAAAAAGTTTGGGGAATTTGTGGAAGGCTCCCTCAAGTCTTCAGATGAGCACTGCCAGCCTATGCGCACAACAAAACTACTTAAGGTAGAGAAAGAAATAGTAATAATACTGTAGCAGTTTATAGTAAGTGTTGAAGTTGGGTAGTGTCAGTCCTCCAGCTTTCTTTTTTTTTCAGTTTTGTGTTGGCTATTCTGGGTGTTTTCCCAATCCATGTAAATTTTAGAATCACTTAGTCAACATCCACAAAATAACTTGCTGAGATTTTGATGGAAATTACATTGTATCTATAGATCAAGTTGGGAAGAACTGACATCTTAATGTTGAATCTTCTACTTCACAAACATAGAATATCTCACCATTTATGTAGAGATTTTTATTTCTTGATTCTTTTTTTATCAGAGTTTTCTTCCCTTCACTTTTCATTTGGCTAATTTCTATTTAGGGCTCAGCTATCTCTTCCTCAGAAAGCATTTTCTGATATGGTTGGAAAACTTTTCCCCTTTATGTGCCAACATTATTTTTTTGATATCTTGATCATTGTTTTTTGATATCTTATTCACAATATACTGTAAATATTAACTTAAGTGAATACCTTCCCTTCTAGACTGTGAGATATTTGAGAACAGAGATCATGTTTATCCATCATTGAATCCAGAGAGCTGGTGCAATACATGGTTACGTGATAGGCACTCAATTATTGTTTGTTCATTAGATAAATAAATGAAATAATTAATGAAAACAAGAGAAGGTAAATACATGGAGAAGTTGAGTCAATGAATGTAGGAGAATATGTGAATTCAGAAATTACATTAGAACACAAAAAAATGTTAAAATTACTACAGGCTTTCTTTGACTTGACATGACTATTCACCTCTCAGCTCTCTGGTACCCAGACAAAGATAAAATGTGCAATCAGTTATACAATTCACACTGTTTTAAGTTGTAAGCAAATAAGCTGTTTAAGAGAAGCAAAACAATTCTTGGTAATATTACCTGAGATAAATTTGTTTTATGGGTTCTCAGAAAAAAAAACTATAATGCAGTATAAGGTAGCAGATAACATCTTCAACAATATCCCTACCCTAATTATGTAACAGTTTTCATAGGACTCTACCTACTGCTCTCAATATGGACCAAGCACAGTTCAATAAGAGGACACACACACACACACACACACAAATTGTGTACAAATATAAGGATGTTCAATTATGCTCTTCAAACCCAACCAGGTTAAGAAAATCTTGACTTAAAAGTTCTGCTAATTCCTACAATCAGGTTGTGATAGATACTGGACAACTATCTATTCCCACAAAGCTGTTCAATAATGAAATCTGGGTTTCAGAGCTGGTTCTTCATGTGCCCTCCCATATATACTTATTTCCAAGTTCAATTTCAATTGCAGTCCTCTAACAACTGTCTAATTATTCTGCTGTTCTCCTGTATTCTGTGCTATGGTTTTAATGTGTCCCCCTATAAGAAATGTTGCAGTCCTAATACTCAGTACCACATAAATGTGACCTTATTTGGAAATAGGGTCTTTGCAGATATAATTAGGTTACATGAAGTCATTAGGCTGGGCCCTAACCCAGTATGACTGGTGTCCCTATAAAAGGAGGAGAAGAGACACAGAAATGGACTTGCATAGAGGGAAGATGATGTGAAGATACAGGGAGAATACCATGTGATGACAAAGGCAGAGATTGGAATGATTCACCTAGAAGCCAAGGAACACCAAGAATTTCCAGCAAGACCAGAAGCTGAGAGAAAGGCATGGAACAGATTCTCTTCCAGAACCCTCAAAGAGAACATAGTCCTGCCTAAACCTTGATTTTGGACTTCTGGTCTAAAGAACTGTGAGAGAATAATTTTATGTTTTAAGCCACTTATTTTCTGGCATTGTTACCACAGCCCTAGGAAACAATACAATACTTTAATCCAATCCACCACTGTTTCTCTTTGAAATTACCAAGAACATCCAAACTGGTCATGCAAACACAGGCTTTTTTCCATCGTTCTCTCAATTCTGAAGCCAGAGAGATTTTCTAGGATGCCTGTCTGGTTATTTCAGATATCATATCTCAGTGTAAATCACGTACTGCCTTTATTAACTCCAGCTGCCTCTGCCTGCTCTATAAGGCTACTGATGAATCTAATTGTTGCATATCTCATCACCCTCTTCTGTACTATTTTGTGCTCTATGTTCAAGTTATACTGAAGTATTGTATTTCTAAAAACCATCTTAAGGTCTCTTTTTCTTCTGGGATGTCTTAAATGTTTATCTCTCTGTCTAGAACATTCTTCCTCCTTCTTCATCTGGCTAAATCCCATTTAGTATTCAGACTAGCTCTGGGGTCTGTGGTGAAGTTGGGTGCTCACTTCACTCTCTTTCTCCCATGAGGATGGTGTCTTTTTCTGAGCTGGGCTGCCTGGGCTTGGGGAAGGGGAATGGCAGGAACGCAGATCTATTTTTCCTACTCTCCTCAGTGTGTCTTTACTTATTTCTTTGCTTCATCCAGGTGTTTTAAGACCTCACCTGGAATCCCTGACTCTTGTGAAGGTATTTTCATGCGCAAAGAGTTGTTCAAATTGATATGTCTTGGGAGGAAATGAACATTGGAAATTCCTACATCACCATCTTGCTAATGTCGGTCCTAAATATTCTTTAGTTCTTTTATATTCCTAGTTTCATGATCTCATACATTCAGTTATGAGAGTATATAATATCAGTTTAAAATCTGATGAAACTTCACAGGCAAACATATCTGCAGATATATGAATGAATAAAGTGCATGTAAATGTCTGTTTATACATGGTCTAAGACTATATATTTCCTAAGGTCCATATTTAGGCTGCAATAAGCATAAGGACAAGTGTAGAATGTTTGTTGGAGGAGAATTCTGTTAAGGCAGTAGTTCTCAAACAGCAGCATCACCTGGGAACTTAAAAATGTAAATTCTTAGCCCCATCCCTGACCTTCAGAATCATAAACTCTAGGCATGGGCCAGCCCACCAGGTATATCTGACACATGTTGAAATTTGAGAACCACTGTTTGATAACCATGATTGATAACCATGACATTTGTTAACAGCATTCATTTAACAAAAAACTATGGTTATTTTTTACAATTCTGAGTTCCATCTAATCGCATATGTCATATTTCAGCAAATATGGCTTAATTAAAATCAGAGAAAGCCTTCAATCTACTGAGACATAAATGGATAAAGCTAAAAACAGAACATGCTTATGTTGATTATAGGGTGTCAACTTTTCAATATAGATGACAGTAATAGTATATTCAGATGTTTGTGACTGAGATCTGTAAAGTATGTGATGTGAAATCTAATTTATATAACACAAGAATATTTTATTTTTACAAAGGAAACCAAATCATTGTAACACTGATGTTCTCATGGAAGTGATAATTGGCTCCACATTCACAGAATACGTTTCAATAGTAAGTAGCAATATAATAAGTATATACATACATAAATATATTTGTTCATTTTACTTATGGAGATTTTAGTTTTTTCTGTTTCTATTATAGCTTTTGTACTTTCTGTATTTTCTAAATATTTTGAATTGTATTAAAACAAAATGTCAATGCAGTATTTCCCATTTCTACACTTACAATGCATAGACTTAAAAGAATAAATGGTCATAGTCAACAAATAAAAAAAAGTAAAAGGAAAAAAATTAAGAGCCAAAATATTCTAAAATATTAGACACATGAATGATAAAAATCATAGCAGTTTAAAATTATATACATAAAAGAATAAATAGCCTATCTACATCTATATATATTAAGGAATTTTGAAACTAACATCAGACAAAATTAATAAAATTTTGACCTATACAATCAGAAACTACTTATGTCATAGTACACTGCAACAAGCAGTAGATAAAGATATCTTAAGTAAGTGTTGGGTCAAATTCTCATTCAGACACTCATTTACTGTGGAACCTTGACATGGCCATTTAACTTGTTTTGTTCTCCTCTTCCAAAATGAAAATAAACGTAAGAAGTTAGATTAGGTGATTTTTAAGATCTCATCCAGGTCTAAAATAATATATTTACACTAAATATTAATTTAAATCTAAATAGTAAGTCATTTAAAAGGGAGACACAGCGTAGATAATCAACCTGAAATGTTGCAGCGTTAATTCCTCTTAGTTTTATTGCTCTTTAGTAAGTCTGTTTACTCAATTCCCGATAGATTTTCTGCTGTGGAAGCACATTTTTAGGTCTAAGGCAGATTAACAAACTTTGTTTTTAAGACCTGTGAGTCTGTTTCAGATATATTTCTTTACACAGATATTTAGTACAGAGCAGAAGATGGCTCTGTTGTAGATGTATATCTTAGCCAAAAGAACTACCTAACAGGCACTTTACCTTTTAAATTGACTTGGAGATTAATATCTAAACTTTGTGCCATACATATTAATAAGCAATCCATTTGGAGGAAGCAAGGAAATATTATAAGGACTTTTATGGAATGCCCGCATCAGTTCAAAGATCATACCACATTTTACTAGAAGCCATTATTACTCAGCTACATGTTTCATGAAGTTTTCTAACCTTTCAATTATCAAAATTAAAATGGAAAAGTATAAGTGTTAAATATATAAAATACGTTATAAAACTCTAAACGGTAATCTTTCCTGATTTGTATATGAATTTGAGTAAAAAAAAAAGTTCTTTTTCCTATAGAGGCAATGTACTGTATAAAGTTATTGGTTGAAACAATAATATATTATTATTTATCTAATGTTCACAAATATATTTTTAGAGACAATGAAAACTTATGTGAGAGTTAGCATTATTTATGTAGTGCTGGAAATCAGGGAAATAAAATATAATTAAGGCTTTGAAAATCAGCTTTTAGTCTTCTAGAAACCATTTGGTAAGCAAGAATTGCCTCTAACAATTGGAACTAAATTTCTGGAAGAAATTTACTTCATATTATAATAGAGAGAAATGCAGTCTGAAAGATAAGAAGTAAAAAATATTGTTCATGGCATCCTTTAAATTTAAAAGCAGCAATACTTTGGCAGTATATTGAGATAGTGTTTGGAAAGTTCTTCAGGGTCTACGGTGGTTATGCAGCTTCCTGGTTACATGAACCCAGTGAAATTTATATACAGAAATGATTTTTTTCAGCCTCATTGGCTTTGCATTGTGCTAAGTTTTCTAGGCACCAATTATTTTGTTAAATTTCTTGAGGCTGTACTAACAATAAATTTCTATGGAATCTTTTTAGTTATTCAAGCATCCTAGCTTTGACCATTCTGTTCTCACAATGCCTCCCAGACAGCTATCGTATTTTGCCTCAACTGTGTGGTGAGGGACCCTTTGGGTCCTACTCCTTGATGCTCAAAAAGGATTAAAGTGATGCTGATGAAACTGTTTAGCAGCAAATGTATAAGAGATTAAAGGAAGTTAAGAGAGAAGCAGTAGAAAGATAGAGGAGGTTAATCAGAAACATTACTTTGAAGTCTTTTTTTAATATAGAACTTAATATACTGCTGATATCACACCGTAATTATTCAACTATTCAATCATTCATTCAGCAAGTGTTGACTCAGCATTTAGTACATGCTAAGCACTTCACTCTCCCAAGAATATTTAGTCTATAAGGCTTACCTATTAATTGAGACTGAATTATTATGGACGAGTTTAATTCTGGTGACAGTCATAGAAATTAGATTTGGTTGAAATGCCATGCTACGTTCATCTCTTTCAAAGGGCATAGAAAATTATATCAATTCCAGATATGACATATATCCTTTGAAAAGTTGGAGAAGACTATAAAGAGATAAATGGACTCATTCCACTCTTGATCCACCTATCTAACTTTCTAAAGAAAAATGTATATACCACAGGAAATTCAAACTTAATAAATTCAAAATTGAATCATGATCTATTATTCTCTCCTGTAACCAAGTACCCTATCTTGGTGAAAGGTATTACCTTCCACCGACATTTCCAACCAGGAGGCTAGAAGTCATCCAACATTCTTCTCCATGCTTTGCCACCCCTATTCAGAGTCCTGTTCATTCTATTTCCTAAGTATACCTTGAGTGTACTTCCATTTGTTCATTTCCTCCTCAGCTTCTGCCTCCATTATAGCCTCAAATATATCATTTTCACCCTCCAGTTTCCTTTCTCACCTGATGTCCTTTCCCCCTTCTTATCACCTTTCACCATACCACACTCATTTATTAAGACAGCTCAGCTGTTGTCTCTCTTATGAAGATTTTCTTGACCTCTTTCCATGATGGGTTAAATGCCCCTAATCTGTACTCTCCCTATCCAATGTAAATTATTATCCCTGTATATTGTAATTATTTGCAATACTCTGTAATTATTTACTCATTTGCCTTCCCCAAATAAATTGTTAAGTTCACTAGACAGGGACTGCCACTATCACCTTAGTATCCTCTGCACTTGTTCATTCTCCACACATAGTCAATAATAATGAACAAGTGATAACTCCGTATCAATGGAGGGTTGCTCTCTTGAGTAATGCATACACTAAATACATTCTCACTGATGACCCATCGAAGATGCTGCTAAAATATTTGGGAAAGGGTTGCAAAAAAGAGAGAGCTCTTTTAACTCTGTGACCCTTCAATAAAACATGTTATCAACAGAAATCTTCCATTTTTTCTCTACAGAGGATATTTTTCACAATTGTATTGTGATCACCTTGCTTTGGGATACATGAAAATAAAACATGGGAAAGTCTGTGCATGGGATTTCTTATTAATGTGGTGATCATTTCATCTAAGAAAAGGAGAAAATTACACTATGTTTAGCTGTGACTATTGTGTAGTTTTGGCCTGGAATATAAAATGCATTGGAGAGCATTTTAAGTTGATTAGCACCACCAGGCACAAGCATGTTTTAATTATTAAGATTTACTATATTACCCTAAACACCTCTCCATCACATCCTGATCCTTTAAGTGGGTCTTAGGAAAAAATGAGACAATAAGAAATGAGCCCCCAGTATGATGTAGGCTCAGTGAGATTCAATCCTTAGTTTAAAGGTCAGGGCTTTGATTAGGGCACGATTTAGTGGTGGAGGGTTTGTGAGGAGGAGAGCACAGTAAAATGTCTGAGATCGGATAGGCCTCTTTAAAGTAGGGAGGCATGACCCCAAAGGAACCATTATTTTTGCCATGTTAGGTATTGGTCACATTAATCTCAGTTCCGGAGCTCTAGAATATTCTGTTCTGAAATCAGGGATGTGAGAATAGAAGAGATAGTAGTTAATATTATTTCCTTTCATTTCTACTACACCCATATAAACAGTCTCATTTTCCTTTCTTAAGATGTTTTGTGTCATTGGGAGCTAAATTTGAACAGCATATGAAAGAAAAGGGAAGATTCCTGATGTTTGTCCACAAGAGAGATCTGAAATATTTTCCTCTGGAATATGATTCAGTTATTAAATATACACCCACTTTTAAGCATCCCACAAGTGTGGAACATTTCATCACTGGCTTGAGAAATATTTCTATATATAAATATCACTGTGTTAATCTACTAAATCAAAAAACGAAACAAAAATTAGCTAAGAGCATTGTTTTTAAAACTGTACGATATATTGAGTGTTACAAATAGTATAAGAGCATGTTTATTCATAGAAGAAAGAAAAAAGGAGATTGAGAATAGGTTCAAGTAATTAATAAAGCTATAATTAATTAATTATAATTAATACAGCTAATATAAAGCTATATTTTAGAATAGCACAAAAGATATAAAGTAAGCAATACATTTACATGGGCGAAAACTGAATTTTTGTAAATTTTGTAATGTCAGAGTAACTCACAAATTAGCCTGGAGACAGAAACCATTCTAATAGAGCTGTCTTCTTAAAGGCAAGTGTCTAAAAAGCTCTGGAGCTGTGTTTTTTGTTGTTGTTTTTTTTTATTTTAGAAGAATCAGATCATCAACTTCCTCTATGGCAAGTAATAAAGTCTTGGTTAGTGAATTGCTTTTGCCACACTGAAATCTCTTCCTCAATTAGTTTTTAGAGTGGGTTGAAATTGGGAAGGAGAATTTTCATTGACAATTTTATATAAAGGGCAAAAAAAAAGCATTTTTTATTCCCATAAATTACAGAAAGAAGAAAATCTTTCTGAAAAAAACCTAAAAACTAAAAATTATGTCTTTTGAAGGAGTCTAAAATGCATACCACTGAAGAAATATCTAAAGGAGATGAAATATCTAATTATTGGCTCTTTGTTTACACTCATGCATAAGTAGTGTTTAGTAATTTTAAATGAAGCTATCATTATTCTTCCTTTTTCTCTTGATAGAGAGGACTTTCCTAGGATTCACAGACCATGCATCTCTCCTTTAAGCCAGCTGAGAAAAATTGTACCTATCACAGGTTGATTCAGAAGCTACTAATGGGACTGTGCTTGATTGATTGAATTGGCTAAGAAATATTTCATCTCTAGAAGATACATTTCACCAGAAAAACTTAAGGCTACAGTACTCAAGTTATTATTATAAATAAAAAGCGAAGATTTTAGTACAGAAGTGGTCCACATTCAAAGGTCAAGCAGGAAAAGGGTTATATCTTTTTTCCACAAAATAAAATTTTTTCCACAAAATAAAAATTGCTTAAATGAAAGCCAATGATTTCATCTCTTTCAGATTTTGAAAAACTGTACCAAATTTTAATTCTGAAAAATTGTCTCATGAACCTATTAGCATAATTTATAGCTAACACACTAAAAGTTTATTTTGTGCCCAGAACCAGACTAAGCATTTTAAATAGAATCCTTTAAATTTATAGTAACCCTCATGAGCTCAATTTCTCATTTTAACAAATTATTAGACAGGCTTCCAGGTCCATTTGACTGAATAACTAAACTCTTACTACATTTGTTCGTTCAGAAACATTTACTGAGCTCTTACTATTTGCTAGGAACTATTTTAGGCACAAGTAAGAATGAAATAAACCAATAAAAATCCTGCCCTAAGGAACATATGGTCTACTGCCCTGATTTGTTATTAGTATCATCCAGATTTATCTAAGGATTACTTAGATAATCAATTCAGTTCAAAATAGGTATATCACCACTCCAACATTTTTTTTCCACCACTGCCCCCATCATCTCTATTTATATTTTTCTGAGAATAGAATGACAATATTATATTTGAGGTTCTAAATTTGGCAGTAAACTATATCCGCGATACGTTGGCAAAAGGAATGTACACTACATTTTATGTTACCTTGAAGTCAAAGAGGACAACTTGTGACATTGTAAGTCATTTGCACACTGCCTTAGAAATCAAGTTGAGTATACGAGTGTGGTCACTGATATGTTGAAAGAAGCTAGGTCATCCCACCTATGAATTTTGTAACCTGGGAATTCAGTTCATCTTTATTTCAGCTTCCTTGCCTGTAACTTGGGCAAAATAATGAAACCTAAATCACAAGATTTTATGAGATCAAATTATGTATGTAGGTGAATAAATCTTCTTGATTAATTGATTAATTGCTCCACCAATATTAGTTATTATTTTCATTTTCCAGGATTTGGATTAGTTGGCATTCAATAAATGCCCTTGGACTTACATAGTAAAAATTATTTCAATTTTCTTGATTTATTGTAAGTTTCTTTGTGGTAATAATCCTTCTCAGCATATTATAATGACACATACCTAGTGACTAATCAGCAAACAGTAGTTTATAATAGAAACAATGGTTGACCTACTGCATTTACATGGCTATCTGTAGGGATATTTATGAAGTATTTAACACCAATGCCACTTGCTAGCAATTACTCAATTTTCCATGTCAGCATGATTTTAATAAATTTTTTATCCCAAAAGAGAATGATTGCTTTCTCCCTCAAGAATTTACAGTAGAATTTTTTGTCTTCTTGTTTATGGGGAAAAAAATAAAAGGAAATTTTGAGATAGCAATGCCTGGGCATAAATTTATTATTCATGTTAGCATATCTTCATCGTTCTAATCGCAACACAATCAAACATTGCTTCCAGTCTTTCTTATTTAGTTTTTCTTCTTTTTTTAATATATGCTGTCATTAATTTTAAAAATTCTATCATCTTTGCTCTATTGTTTCCCCAATCTTTTAAGTAAGTAAATGTGTAAGACATCATTTTTCAAAGTGTGTTCAGCTGAACACCACTATTATATTACAGAAAAGATACCATGGTTGAATAAATATGAGAAACATTGGGTGAAAAAACATTCAGCAGGTTTTTTACTATCAGATTTTCATAATGTGTTCATATCTATGATGAACTCCAAGAGGTTTTCCCAGACTTATTTAACCTCAAAACTCTTTCATGTAACAATAATTATGGCTAGTCTTCTATGCAAAATACTTTGCAAAATACAAGTGTAAGAAATAACTTATACTGCAGGAACACTTCTCCCTTTACAGTTAGAAAGAAAAACTCTATAACAATAATGTTATTGATTTTTACTCTTAGCTGAACTGTATAAAATTATATGGTCTTTAAAGGCAGAAGGATTTAGTTCAAGGTTTTAAAATTAAAAGTGGTATTATTACACAAGTAGGGAAATATTACATAAGTAAACTTAAATAACAAATGAGAGATCTATATTGAAAAGGAAATTGTTTGATTTCCATGGTAATTAAACAAAATGAAATCCTTTAGGTGTTATGAACATAAATTCCCTTATCTCTCAGATGTTTAACAATGGAATTAGTGTATGCCTTAGCTTTTAGCATTTTTCTATGTATTATTGCCTTTATAGATACTGTAACCCTGTAAAGTTGTAAAGACAGTAGTTGTGAAATCTCTGTTTGATAGATTAGGAACCATTTAAACTACAGTTTCCCTGATGTCACAGCTCCCATTCTTTTTACTCTGCCCAGTTGTTTTCCTAACTAAATGCACTCTCTTTTCCCTTTTTCAGACAAGATTTTAAACTAATAGTCTACAATGTATACAAAGTATACAATGTATATTTTCTAGCCCCAATTTCTGACTTCCAACCAAAGGCCTCAAAATATAGTAATTTGGTTTTCCACCCATTGAGCTCCACCAAAATTGCTCATAAGATCGTCAGTGACTCCATATTATATATTCCAAAGAATACTTTTCAGTCTTTATCTTACTGCAAATTTCTGCTATGTTTGACATTTTGACAGTTTCCTCCTCCTTGAAATTCTTTCCTCCCTGGTTTCTGAGATAATGTCTCGAGCTTCTAAGAGAATTCTCCTCTCTCTTTTTTTTTAACTCCTTCAGAGTCTCCCTCTCCGCCTCCATCCACTCTGTACATATCAGTGTCCCTCCTGGTTGCTTCCTCAGTCCTTGCTCCTTCTCCCCATCACGCTCCCCTTGGTAGATGTCAATAACTCTCATCATTTAAGCCCGCACATCTTTGCTGGAAACTTCCAAATTAACTACTGTGTTTTCTCCCCAGCTGCCTGGTAAACACACTTCAATGCACATCCCACAGGTACCTCTAATTCGACATGTCTCTCCCTCACCTCTACCCCCATTAGATTATAAGTTCTAGGAGGACAGGAAATTGACTGTGTTTACCAATGGATGTCTGCACTTACCAAATTGTTACCGAACCCAGGTCTGGCTGCTTGCCACTCGAGAGCCAATTCTCGAGAGGCAACTGTTGGCAGGAAAGGAAAGCTTGCTTTATTTCGGAGGCTGGCAACCGGGGGAGAGGGTGGACTCTCCTGTCCTAGAACCAACTCCCGATTGCTGCTCAGGGGACAGGGGCTTTTAAAGGGGAGTTTCAGGGTTGTATTGGCGGAGGGAGGGAGCAGAACAGCACAGTCAGTTCTGACAGTCATCTTGCAATCAGTAATGTGGTGGTCTGATCGGCGTCATCTTGGTTGTTTTAAGTACAGTTAGTCTTTAGTTAGAGGGTTTGTTCCCATTTCTTTGAGGCCAGTTCTTGGAATTGTGGCAGCTTATGTCATGGCTACAGCCTGGCCATCATGTAGTTACCTTCTTCCACCTGGTGGGGTTTCAGTATCTACAAGACAGCTCAGAGGATATGGCTCAGAATATTATCTATAGTCCTTAAGGAGGAACTAAAGGTCCTTGACTTTGCTTAATGATTAAACTGTTATTATTTGGTCTCCTTTGACTGTTTTCCTTTGTTTCTGCATTTTCTCACTTCTCTAATTAAACTTATTCTTTGGCTAAAGTTTTTCCACAGACAAAAGGCAGGCTGAGGACATGGGGGGGCCAGGACCATAGGGTCCTGCTCCGTTTCAATATTCCCTATAATATAATAACTGCTCAACAAAAATTTGCATAATAAATATGTCAAAACTTTACATAACACATATAGCTTCCTTTTGCTAAATCTGCACTTCTCTTGAAAATTCCAATCACAGAAAATGACATTACTGTCCACACACTATCCCAAGACGGAAACTTGGGAGTTATCCTGAATTTTTCTCCACTCCACCCCCTTTTCCATAGTATGGCAATTTTACTTCCTAAATACTTCTATAATAGCTCTCTTCTTTTCCTTCCTACCAGTGCTCTATGAAAATCTAATAACTCTAGAGGTATCAGTGCAATAGTCTCCTGCCCCGAACCGATTTCCTGAAACTATTGACATCCTCTTTATCTTCAGTCTCTGTAATTAGCCAGACTGAGCAATTTGAAATTCTAATTTAAGTTGTACCTCATTTTGCTTAAACTCTGGTAGTTGTTCCCAATTTCCCTTAGGAAGAAGGACACAACCCTTACTCGGGACACAGCTGTTCCTCTCAAGCCTCACCTACTCCTATCCTCCACGCAGACCTTTTGCTGAAGTGAAGGTGAAATACTCGTGGCTCTCAATATTCCTCACTGCTTCCCTCCTCTAGCTGAGGCTTGTGCTACTCTCTCTTGTCTGCAATATCCTCCCCAGGCTTTCTTCACCTGGCTAATCTTTACCCATACTTTGAGACTACTCTTATATTCTCTCCTTTGGGAATTTTTCTCTGAACCAATAGGCTGGAAAAATAAAACTTTCCTCTGTTTACAGAATTCACTCTGAACAACTTTTTCTTGTTTGTTTGATTTTAATTACTTATTCCTTTTTTTGCTAGTATTAGCTCTTTATTTACTGATCTCTGCCTAGATAAAATATATTTCTTGAGAGTTTAAAACCTAGCAAAATATTTAATGCATGGTAGAAATTCTATAAATACTTATTAAACTAAACTTAGCCATTGATCCTACTATAACTTAGTTTAGTTAATGAAACTGAGATTTAATTATCTCTACAATTTATAGAAGCCCTGCATATTCAAATATCCAATGCTTTCTGGTTAACTTAAAGATGTACATAAAGTATTGTGTGTGTGTGTGCGCGCGCACACACGAACACGTATGTGTGTGTGTGTGAGAGAGAGAAATAGGGAGAGAGAGAGAGAGGAGGGAGGGAGAGAAAGAGAGAATGTAAATTCTCTCTATTATCTATTAAGATCCAGTTAATAAGGTTAATACGTATTTCTCTTGCAGGATCACTATGGTAAATTTTAAATAGATATTGAACTGTATTTATTTTATACTATGATAGACGTAAATTAAATAGAGTAACCAATTGGAACTAAGTTCTTTAAAAGATATAGGCCAGAGATACTTTGATGACTGATAGGTGTAAGGGCATCCTGTTTTCTTTCACTAAGTCATTCACCTGTTGTATCAATATCTTAGCCAGCTGGTAAAATAAAAAGACAGTTTACCCTTGACATACAGGTACTTCAAGCAAAATACGTGTATTTATTCCTTTTAAGCTCAAATGAACACACAGGTACAAGCAGTGCCTGTTTGCCTGTGCTGTGTCGTGAGAAAGGAAGGGTTTATTCCTCAGTCATTTCATGGATGAACAAAGTTCAGAAATCACCCAAATGAGATAGTGGATGGACAATGTCAACCAGTGCTTAGTTATTGTGAGGACCTTGCTTCTAGTTAGAAAGCAACCATTCAAAAACACATGTACACTTTGCATTAGCTAAATGTATAGAGAGAAGCTTGATATATTTTTCTTCCCTGGAGATAAGGGCAATCTTAGATGTCTATGAATTCTATAATTTTCTTTCTCAAATTTTAATGTGCATACTAATGACTTTGAAGTCTTGGTAAAAATCCAAATTCTTATTCAGCAGTTATTAATGGGACCTAAGAGTCTACGTATCTAACAAGCAATCAGGTGATGCTGATGTTGTTTTGTGGACCACCCTTGGAATAGCAAGGATATGGATGATAGCCTTTTATTTTTTTTCTGCTTTCATAGCTCTTGAAGGCACTTTCACATACATTATATCACGTGATTTCACAATAAGTCTGTTAGATTAGCATGGAATACATTGTTGATGGGAACTCTATTTCATAGGTAAAGAATG
The DNA here is from genome assembly GCF_028023285.1 of Balaenoptera ricei. Classification (NCBI taxonomy): domain Eukaryota; kingdom Metazoa; phylum Chordata; class Mammalia; order Artiodactyla; family Balaenopteridae; genus Balaenoptera; species Balaenoptera ricei. The sequence continues at coordinate 39,204,159 of NC_082650.1, read as the reverse complement.
AAGGACTCAGAACTTAAGTGATTTGTTGTAAATCACTCCATACCTATTGTCCTAGAGTTCCTCTCTCTAAACCATCCTGCCTCTGTTGGTCTTTTACATTTAAAAAACTATCTCTGCATGTGCTATACTGCAAATCCAAGACACAAGTCAAAAATAGGTTTTTTAAAATAATCATTAACCAACGCCTCCCTTTCTATGAGGATAATTTTGTTGATCTGCTGTGGCTATGGTGGCTTTTGAGTGATTTTCTGTCTCCTCTGAGAAGGAAAAGGCTGCACAGCTCACAGCAGAGATAATATAGGAGCTGAGACACAAAGTTAAAAGAAACCCATTCAACAAACATTACTATCACATGATATGCTAGAGGAAAACATGTGCAAACAGACCAAGGCTGGATAACTCATGTTGTGTGTTTAAAGACAGAGAAAAGGGGGTGGGTGGGAAAGTAAGTTGCCAAGAATGGAGGGAAGTTAAACAGGTAAGATGTTTCTGATATGGACCTGACATGAAAGGAAAATATTGAAAAGTCACTGAATAGACGAAAATCCACAGAATTGGTGATCTTTTTAAAATGTCTTTGTGGTGGTGGATTAGATAAATGGAAGCCACATGAAGAAATACGCTGGGGGCAGTATAATGCAGTGGCAATGAACCTAACACTGTGCCCCTACACATACCCATTTAGAAAATGTAACTAGCATAGGCTTCTGGTAGATCTTTGAAGAGGAGATGGAAACAAGATGATTAAGTCATGGGTTTGTATATTTATTCAGGCAAGAGATGATGAGAACTAGAACTAGGGTCTTACCGGGAGAGAAAAAAAGGAGAGACCAAATTTGGGAAACATATAATTTAGTACTTACTTGGATGTTGGGTTCTGAAAGAGAAGGGAAAGCTGTAAATGACTCAGATGTTTAAGTCAGTGTAACTGAATTCTGAGTCACGAGTTCCATTTTTTGAGATAAGAAACAAAAGGAAAAGAGAATGTTAAGGGATATTGAGTTCAATTTTAAAACAAAGTGATGTCCAGGCAGATTAACGATGTGAAGATTTTGATGAGGCAGTTAGAAATGCAGTTACAGAACTCTGAAGATTTTGTTTATGAATATCAATTTTCTTGATAAATAAGAAAAGTAAATTATTGCTTATGCAAGTCTTTTTTGGTTTTAATTACATTACTACTTATAATTAATGTCCATTGCTTCCCGAAAAGAACACTTAGCTATTCTCCAATTACCTAATGAAATGCATGCCCTGTTTGCCATCGTTTTCATTAGGGGGTAAAAAACAAAGAATTTAGAGGCTAATAATATGCCATGTCAAAAATAAATAATTGCTACAATGTTGCTTCAGTTTTTAAAATTGTAGTCATCTTTTGTTGTTGTTTTATTTTTAACTCTGTGAGTTAAATGTTTGTTTCTGTCAAAGAAAAAGATTTTTTTTTTTTGAGGAGTAAGAGATGACGAACATGGTCAGATATTATCTAGAGGTCAGTGTAATATGAAGCAAGAAAACTATCCCCTGGGTTTGGCAACGGACATGTTAGTGGTCACCTTTGCAGAAGAGATTTTAGGAGAAAAGATTGCTCACCAGAAGCGTCCTCATGTACACTCAGCTTTAATTTAATCTATCCTTTCATTATTTTTTCAAAGCTCGGGGCGGGGGGGATTTTTTCTTCCTCATAATTAAGCTAACGTCCTCCACCTGTAGTGTGTATCCCAACACTTGTCATATCTGGGGCCGTTCTCTCCAAATTAATATCTCCCTCTGGATTTCATGCTCCTCCTCTCCCTGGAATGCTCCCCCTTATCATAAACATGGAAACAACAAACCTAGTTCATTGATTCCACCTGCTGGAATATAGTATTTTGTCTCCTTTTAACAGCAAACTCCTGAAAAAAGTAGTTGCTGTTCTGCGTCCACTTATTATTGATAAATTCTCTTATTAATTCCTCTAAGTTTCTTTCTACTTCCACCACTATACTAAAAATGCTCTCCACTTGGTCACAAAATAACAGATTTTTGTCAAATATAATGGCTGTTTCTCAGTCATCATGCCCCTTGACTTTCCTGAGACATTGAGACTGCTGATTTTTTGACTTTTTCTTGAAAGTGTCCGGGCTTTGGGATACTGATACACTGTGTGTCCCGATCTCTCAGGTAACACACTTTCCTTTTTACCAGTTCTTTTACTTTTCCAAGAAGCTGCCTTTCATTCCCTTCTCTTTTCTCTCTACATTCCTGTTTATTGAAGAAATCCTTTTCTCCTTTGGCTTCTAACTCTAAACCTCTAAGCTCATAGATACAAAACCTTATGTGAGGATTCAGAGTGAATATTCCCGATTTCCTAGTGTCTCTAGGACACCTCTGTCCACCCCACCTACATTTCCTTTGCAACTTCTACATTTCATCACCTTCTTCATCTTTTCGTGCTTGAGACCTTGGAGTCATATATAGCTAATGTCATCAATTTCTAGCCTTTTCCTGTGAAACAGCTTGACAATTACAAAAGCAGTGATACCACAGTACAGAGAGTATGATTGTGATTGTATGTATTCATATAACTGAAAGGGTATATAACAAGATGCTATTAGTATTTTTCAATGGGTTGCTAGGTCCTGTGATATTTAAAAAACTTAATTCCTTATAATTCCACACAGAATATTAGTCATGGCTATAAATAATATTTAAAGTAAACAGAATTCACTTCCTTAATGCTGCCTCTCTGTACCTCTCCCTATCAATTTCTCCCACCTTTATAACACTTAGATTACTATAAAAGTAATCTTTTACTCATATGGCCAGACGTCATTGCTGCAGTCCTGCCATTTTCTGTTCCTCATGTAGCCCCTGGAATCTCCTTTGGTCCTTGATCCTCCCCTCACTGTCTCCTGCTTATGCCATGCTCATCCCTGCCTCCGGGCTAACTCCTAAATAGAGTTCCCTTTTATTGAATCTGAACCAAATGGCAAACATCAACTGGATTTCTTATGACAACCCTACCAAGTGAGTATTCAATAGACAAAAAAATTAAAACTCAGAAACGTTAAGTAATTTAGGTCACACCCCTAGCAAGAGAGTCAAATTCATGTTTTTCTACTATAAAGCTGACTTCCACCATGTTTTATAATCACCTTCCTGCCTCAGACGCTCTTGCATATTCCTAAAATCCCAGCTTGATCCATCATCTCCCTGAAGTTTTCACTGATTGACACAGACTACAGGAATGTCCCCTCTCTCTAGACTCCTAGAGCACTCTTCACAAATGTAACTAATTATCTGGTAGCCATCTTTCAATAGTTCACGTCTATGTCCTTGATCATATTCTCTTGGGATGGAAACAATATCTTATCACTTGTTTCTAAACTTTGTATCACCAAGCACAATTCTTGACATATGGCAGTGATATTAGCATAATATATGGTGTCAATAAATTGTTAATTGATTATATTTTATAATAAAATAGCCCTTAGTGCTGATTTCTCTTTCCTTTTAGGAAGAGAAAAATAAATATAACATAAAATAGGCATAATTATTTAATGTCAACCAATACTAGGAAATTTATAGTGCATATATTACTATTTTCCATTATATACCAAAAGTAAAATAAAGCATAAAATACAATGCTATGCTTACAGGAAGGGGTGACATCATTCACCTTTTATCTGGCCAGCGATTTTTCGCTGACCCCAGTAAGGGTGCTAACAGCAGTAAAGTAATTTATATACATAGCTTTTCCTTTTCTTCAGATATATCTAAAGTTCAGTTATAACTTTTGATGTTAAGACTCAATGTATCATTTTGTCTTTATCATGCATTTTTCTTACTGATTAAAATTGTTGATTTTTCCGTTTATCTTCCAGAGAATGCATACTTTCAGATTTTATAAAGTCACTTAAAATTATTTCATTCACTAAAAATACAAAAACACTTAAACAATCCCTTTTGATATGTTGACAATACTTTTCGTAGAAGTGACAATAATTTAGGTTAATATTTAACCTATACAGAGAAGGGTGAAGCAAGAATTACTTAAATGTAGGTTAAAATTTGTAAAAATTAGTTATGTGAAAATATTTTAACACCAACGATATGAATGTCTGCATGTACATAGTATCACTTTCACTATAGGGAGAGATATAGATATAACCTTCTTTTGCGTATGTAGATACAGACATGTAAATATCTTCATATAGATATAAAATATTTGGTATAGGGTTAGCCCTAGAAAGACTGTAATTAATTGGAGTTTTCCTCGGGAATTTTAGTCTTTTTTTTTCCCTGCACTTTATTCTATGATGTTTCTTCTTCTAACTTTTAATACCTGTCTTAAAAGTGACCAGCTAATCTCTTGTCTTCCTTTCTCGAAGAACCTGTTTGCAGGAAGTCTCTTGTAAAAGTATTCCATTACGCCTCCAAAGAGTATTTGGATATTTAATTAGCGGGAAAGAAAATAGTTGAATCTGTTATGTTGAACTGTATGAAACTACTGTTTTTGAGGTAAAAGATGTTCGAGTACAGGTGATTCCATAAGGTTCAACCAATTATAAGAATAAGATTTAGACATTTGTCACTATCTGGCTAAATTCTCTGAAACTGAAATTGTCCCCTTAGCACTTTGTAAACAATGTTCAATTGCCCAGTAGATAAATAAGGAGCAGCATATGTTAACAGTTCCAATGCTTTGACAAACGTATCCGATTTTGCTAACAGAAAATAGAAGCTATATTAATTTTAGCATACTTTTGTGTATGGCTTATTACAATTAAAATATTTGCGGTACACGAGTATTTTTTCAATGTTTTCAGCATTTCAAGGCCTTACACAGCCTGATTGTAACACCGGCCTTGTTCATTATAAACAGAATATATACTTATATGTAAATCTTACAAAGTGTCCTTACCTGCTTTGGACATCTTTTCATGTTTTTTAATTTCAGGTTCTGGGGTGAGACAAACACATACACACACACAAACAAACAAATTGGAAAAAATAAGCATTTTTAAAAATCCGTACTAAATGGAATAATAGGCAGGTTTAATAGATTTTTCTCATTTCTTCTCAGTCTCAATTATAGTTACATACTTTTATCAGTACACAATGGAATATGTATTTGTAGTAAACTATAAAGTAACTTAAGCAAAGGACATTGGTTTAAATTCCAGTTTGCTAAAAAGTTTTATACTAATCAAGTAATTTGGCATTTTGTCTTTAATAAGAGCCCATCTCTTATAATTCATAAATTCTCTAAGCATTGCAAATAAGGAAATTAGCCAAAACGGTTCAGAAAAAAAATGTGTTGTAATTTTTCCTAATTTGACGAATTTAAGCAATTTTCTACTTCTGACTACATACGTTGAATTCATGGAGCTCCACCTGGTGGTTAATTTAATCATTTCAAACTGGTATAATTATTGTTTTTAGTAGTATTTGTTATTAATTTTACAAAATAAATTAAATTGGATTAACTTCAGTATAATAGTATAAACACATTAAAATAAAGTATTGTGCTTTCTTATTTCCTAGGACAATGGCTTTTGTCTAGAAACTCTGCATTCTAACTTAATATCAGTACAGGATAAATACATAGTTTTTTGAGCTATCCAAGTAATACTCATGACACTACCCCAACAACTGCAATAACTGATATTTTCATGCTCCCCAGTCCTTTCTCTTATTTAAACAATTTTGCCTTGGACTCATAGTTCTCCTCTCTCGGCATAAAGTCTTGTTTTGATTAATAGAAGGGTTCTGGTACATTACAATTTTTCCTCCCTTCAAACAGCAGAAAAACTGAGCTTGTGGTTGGGATATTACTGAGTACAGACTTTGTGTCAGGGGTAGTGCTAACCAGCTTTATTTGGGTCTTAGCCTAATGGAGTCTATTTCCTAGAGTTACAAGTTTTTATAAAGCTCATTTGCTTAACTGCAGAATTTTAGGTAATACAGAATTCCATAGCCATTCACACCCTACTTCCTGTACCACTTGAATGCACATCCTGTAAAAAGTGATATCAGCGCTATTATTGCACTTCCACACTCCCTGGCACATATTTCTCTCTTTTTAGTTGACACATTCACTTAACCGGGTAGGACATACACTATTTTAATATTTTCTATGTGCCTTAATGTGGTATAAAATTTTGTTATACTATTTTTAATTAATTTTTGTTTATTGTCTGTATCCCTTCTTTCGATTTTAAGTTCCATAGGGCAAGGGTTGTGCCTTGTTTGCTACTCAAATACCAGCATTTGGTCAAATATCTAAGACGTGGTGTATGATCAATAAATACTGTTGAATGAATGACTGAACAAAACAAATATAGACAATGAAATATAGAGCAAAAAATATAGAGAAATATGAAATGCTCCCTCCTGTGTATCTGTAGTCCTAGAAGAAACTGATTCATGCTTCTAGAGTTAGAGATAAATATTCAATGTTCTAGGACAGGGTCCACAGGCATTTTGCTCATCATGTAGAGCTGTCTATTTGAAAGAGTTTTGCTTCTCACTCTACACCTGGTTCTCTCCCCTGTCAATCACATTGTCATGTAATCTTGAAGTGGAATCATTTTAGACTTAATGTTTGTCAAAAGATCTTCTGTAAAAAATAAAAGTTGTGGGGAATACTTTTATCAGCTATGAGCACAATACAATCAGAACCAAATTCTACCTTGTTCATGAAATTTTATAACCACTCTTATGACCATTCAACATGCATGTGGCTGTGGACCCTCTCACGATGTGAGAACTACTGACTTTTGGTGTTATGTAAACAATACTAACATGATAACCACACAACTTATGTATTCTTGGGAAGCGTGGAAAGGAGGCTCTTGGATCTATAATCTGGTTTTTTAAGCAAACTCATTTACTTAGTTTTGTGACCTTGGGCATTACTTAAATCCTCAAGTCTCAATTTTGTCATTGCTGAAATGGAGAAAATAATGTTGTAAAATTGATGTAAGAATTAAGAGTGACGTGTGGAAAAAGCTTACTTATTTTAAAATTATGCTCATGAACTTAAATTACATGATCTCTCAAGGTAATTTTCTTTTGTTCTTACAGAACTGGAATTTTACCGTTGAATATGCAAAGCAGGAATTGATAGGTGAGGATTTCTAAGGTGGACATCTCTTTTATTAGCCTACTTGGCCCCTAAGAACTTGGTGCCCTCATTTTGTAGACAGCATTTCTACTGAAGTGTGTCTTTAATTTTTGAGTCACATATGGATGCCTGTTCTTAGTCCTATAAAAATGACAAATATATATATATATATACATATTTATATATGTATATATAGTCAAATAACAACAACAATATATATGTCTATATATATACTTTTTTTTTAAGTTTAGTCAAAAGTCTTCATTGAGAAGTTTCAGGAAATTAAGGGCAGTATTTGATGCTGAAGACTGAGATCTGGAAGCCGGGAAAAGAGAACGGGAACTTGCATTTTCACCCCGTCTATACTGCTAAATATTTTTAACCATCGATTTTTATTGTATAATAAAATATCTGGTTTCCATAAACATTTTTCACTTGAGCCCTTCTTTCTGGGCTCGACTCACAAGCACTGCAGAAACATAGAATCAAGCAATCCCCAAGCTGAGTGTTTGAAGCAGACAGCCTGCCATTTCATATGCAGCACTGACTTTTCCAGGCGGTTGATTTCACTTATGAAATGTTAATTGCTGGTGGGTCTGGGGAGGGGAGCTTCATTAATGATTTTTCAGTGTCATCAACACTGTGTTCTCAAGTAAAGCAGGCCAACCAAAACTTCAACATGCATGTGCTTGAATTAGAGAAGGGCAGCAGTGGGGATCAACTTTGTTTAGGAGTCTCTGTTCTGTCTTTATAAATTGAAAAGAAAGAAATCTATGCAATATATAAATCCCAAGAATGTGCATTCTTTTAAGAATATCTCCACTTTAAATATTTTGCAAGTTAGAAGCTGAATGCCACTGATTTTTCTTTTCCCAATCTTTTTTGTTATCATTATCAAATTGCTTCTTCAGCACATAGAAGCCTTATATGTGTAATAAAATATAATAATAATAATTCTTGGTTTTGCAACTAATGATGTTTTGTATTTTATACATGGCACTCACTAAGTAAGTGTATTATATGCATTATCTATAATTTATTTATATAATATTAAATATTCTTTTTTTTTAACATCTTTATTGAAGTGTAATTGCTTTACAATGGTGTGTTAGTTTCTGCTTTAAAACAAAGTGAATCAGTTATACATATATATATATGTTCCCATATCTCTTCCCTCTTGCATCTCCCTCCCTCCCACCCTCCCTATCCCACCCCTCTAGGTGGTCACAAAGCACGGAGCTGATCTCCCTGTGCTATGCGGCTGCTTCCCACTAGCTATCTATTTTACATTTGGTAGTGCATTTTTATTAGCTCTCTAACCCCAGTAGAATACAAATTTCATGAGTCCTGGGGTGAATTTTCATTTTCTCTGCTGTATGATAGTGTCTAGATCAGTGCTCTGCACAGACTAGGGATCAATAAATATCTGTTGCACAAAATTTGTTGCACGAATGAACAATTATATAATCCTCATTTACCACTCCTATGAACTAAATACTACTATTACACCCACTTTACAGATAATAATACTGAGGCTTAATACTTGTCTAAGTATGTACTCCCTAGTAAGTGGAAAAACTGGTCTTTGAATACTGATTCATTCCAACTCCAAAGCCTTAAACACTTGTACACACACTGCTATAACTACTGTTGATACAGACAGAGTGAAAGTTTTTAAATATTTCATGCATAAAAACTACATAGTAAGCCACGTGCTATATCTTATAGGTACAAATTACTAACAGAGTCATTAAGATTGTAATTAGCATGAACGATAAAGCCACAGAGGTTTCTATTTTTTTCCAGCCAGTCATTAAATCATGAATCGTATAAACAGTTTCCTAAATTAAGCTGGTTAAACTAGGTAAATATACTGAACATGGATAGAAAATTGATAGCTATCTCACTCACTGCTGGAGTAGTATTCAATATTTAGTGGCGTGGGAAGATTTTACATTTAAAAGCAGGTCACCAAACCTATTTATATAAAATATACAAAGGAACTTCAGCATTGTTTTCCCTAGGCAATTGTATGTGAGTTCTGGTCTGAGGGAATATGGGAAGCCTGCTGGCAAAGGAGGCAAGTCATATTGCCAGGCATGACTCCCAAATCTACCTCAGGCAGCTGTGTGACCCGGGCAATTCACTTCCAGTGCTTCAATTTTCACATTAATAAAAAAAAAGGATTGCTGTGAAAATGAAATTGAACACTACGTGTGAAGCACTTAGCGTCAGACACAAAGCCAACAGTGTATGTTAGTCTCTTTACTGATATTTGAAATGATTTTTCTTATATTTTTCTACCAAGATGTTCAATAAAATATATTTAAATATAAATATATTTAAATAAAGCAATTAAAGTTGTATTAAGTGAAGTAACATTCATAAATTTATTCTAAACCCATGATTTTTATATCATTTGAGTAATCATTTGCATTTTTTGATGAAAATCCACTACTATTACAATTACATACATATACACATTTACACTTTACTGTGTCCTTATTGTATTATTTAACAACAAATGGTTTGCAAAACACACACACACACACACACACACACTTTCATATTTTGTTTTCTGCATGAGGTTTTATTGGATGGGATAGAGCACTATTGTCTCTCCAATCAGCTCGCTACCCAATTTGGGATTTGGAAGAACCGTCAGGGAACACATGTTTCTTCTTAACTATGTCTTAAGAGAAAGTGTTTTGCAAATAAGAGGTCTGTTTTAATAGGTAGCATTTGATTTCATCTGCTGTGGACACATTATTTTGTGACCCTGGTAAACAGAACTGTGAGAAAGACAAGCTCTGATTATCTTTCAGTTTGATTTGAAATGTCTTCAGTTCACAGATTTCCAAAAGACAAAACTGTCCTGAGTTTGGGTGAAGTTACACAGAGAACCAACACCTGACAGCCTCTACCCCACAACTTTTCATCTTATCTCTGCCTACATTTCTTTCCTTCAATATTCCATGGACTGTTTAATATTTTCCTTCCTCTTATTGAACCATGTTCATATGTTTGTGAAACCTCATGCATTCTCTATGTTCCTATTTTTCCTGCTTGAGTTTCTAAATCAGTGTTATCTTTGTAAACTGAGGAATCCTTTCATGCATAATAAAGGGGCAAGGTGATGATGTTCTCAAGTAATTGCCCAACTTCATCCAAAGCAAGAGATCATTTTTTTGCACTGCAGCTGGAGAAAAACAGACAGACACAAACCAAATGAACAAAAAAATCCCTCAGTTTAAAATTTTTTTCCCTATTGAAAAACCAAATGGTCTAATGTGAGGCATCTAAAACACTCTAAATTTTAATTTTCTCACCTTCTGAAGTGGGAGCAATGATAATTAGCTGATGTATGTGGCTGAGATTAGATTGAATAACTGAACAAATATTTCCTGAGCACTCATGTACTAATGCCTATATCATAGATACCATTGATTGGATGAAAACTTTGGTTTGCTTTGTCTAAGTCACCACTGGAGGCCACTTCACTTTTACTCTTTCCCAGCTCTCTTTCCCAAGTATTGTGAGATCTTTGAGGACAGGGATTTTGTCTTGTTCATCTTTGGAGCCTCAGTGACTAAGATATCCCCAGAATATTATTCTAACACTCAAAAATTGTTATTGACACCAAACAATTTAAGATGTGGTTTCAAAATGCCAAGAAAATCAAATTTATAAGCTTCAGTTTTAGATGGCTTAGACCAAAATGTAAAGTGGAATCCCTGTCCCATTAACTAAAACCTTACATGGGTGGAAAAGTCATTTAGGATGGACCCAGCAGATACACAACATTGGTGTACATTATCCTCAGATAATTATCTGGTAATTTCACACCCGCTCTCTCTCTGCGTTTATGTCTGTGTCTGTCTGTCTCTCTCTCACCTCTCATTCCCATTAGGTCAACAAGAAAAGCAATTATGCTTTATAAGCTTCTATAGGTATAGTTTTAAAATAGCTCTAGTTCACAATAAAAACACTTAATGCATGACTCAATGCTTTATGACTAAGTCCTGATTCTGCAACCCTTCCTTGGCAAGATTCCCGTAGGACTTTGATGCTCACAAAGAAAGTTTGCTGAGTGGACAGTAAAAACACAAAATGAGCCAGAGGGCATTCTCTCTTTGCAGCACAGAATAAATGCATACATTTTCCGTGCCTCATTCTGTCATCATTTCATTTTCGTGATCCTTTGTCTTTTGTATATGCTAAATACAATGTCTCACATTCCTGATAGTGTCACTCTGTCTTTATCTAATCTTTCTTTTATGCCTTGCTATGTGTGCCTCATTATTCTATCCTTCCCTGAAGCTTCCCAACATGAAGAGTCTGCACTGAAAGAAGTAAGAAATAATTGGAGGAGGCTGAACATATTGTAGGTCGCACAGAGAATAGTCAGTCAGAACAAGGTCCTGTGATGTTATTTGAAGATGGCAGGAGAGCTGGTTGGATATATTTCAGGTAATGAACCAGCTGACTTTAAAGCATTCAAATGATTCAGAAAGTTGTGCAAAAATCACTTGCCAAGGTAAATAAGCAGACATTCTTTGTTTTTTTCCCTTATCAAGAGAGAGTCACTTTTTCTTACTTATGTTTCTGAGCACCAGAGTTCATTTTCTTTAACTTGAAGTGAGAATAATCAATTATGTGAATAAAAGGTCAGAGGTCATAGGTATGGATCATCCTACAACTGGTTAAATATATAAAAATAATAGATGACCTTATATGAAAAACTTTTTAAATTTAAATTTAAAGATTTAAACATTTAAATCTTTTTAAAAAGGGAACAAGAAAAATAAAAAATAAAATAATTTTATTTAAATATATTTAAATTAATTAATTATTTATTTAATAAATACAATACTATGACATTTTTAAAAATTTCCCCTGAAGGAGAGAAGCACATTAGAATATTTGCATAATGTGGCTTGGAGTGACAAGAAAAATGAACATGCAGAGTGAAAGTGAGTCATCCTCTTGAGGGCTTAAATGGAGAGAATACCAAGGAAGGACTATTGGGGCTTTACATTTATAATTATCCATATATTTTACATACATATAGTTGCACATTATTATTGCTGTACATTAATTTTTTGGATGAAGGAAATAAAATTCACAGTACTTGGATACATTAATTTTGGAAAGCCAATTATTAAGAGAAAATTCTGGCAGTCTCAACTACTTTTCTTTCCAAAATGTAACCCCTTTCCATTCATTCTATCAACTTGGCATTTTGGCCTGATGGGCACAACCGGAAAAGTGTTAGACTGTCAGTTGCTACTAGAGTAAAAGTGCTACTATTACTGGTACAATTTTTATTTAGACAATTCTTCAGGAAAAGAATTGTCAATAATTCTTCTTCAAATGTTTGGTAGAATTCACCATAAAGCCTTCTGGTCCTGGACTTTTCTTTGTTAGGAGGTTTTCGATTATGTTCTTACTTGTTATTAGTCTGTTCAAATTTTCTGTTTCTTCATGATTCAGTCTTGGCTATCATATGTTCTAGACATTTATTCAGATCTTCTAGGTTGTCCAATTTGTTGGCATATAAACATTTGTAGTAGTCTTTTATGATCCTTTTTTTATTTCTGTAGCACCAGTTATAATGTCTCCTCTTTCAACTCTGATTTTATTTATTTGGCTCTTCACTTTTTTTTTTTAATCTAGCCAAAGCTTTGTTATTTTTGTCGATTTTTTCGAAAGACAACTCTGTTTTGTTGATTTTTCTATTCTCTATTTGGTTTAAATCTTCACTAATCTTTATTATTTCCTTCCTTCTGCTAACTTTGGGCTTAGTTTTTTCCTTTTTTCTCTAGTTCCTTGGAGTAAGAAGTTAGGTTGTTTAATTGAAATCTTTCATCTTCTTTTTTAATGTAGATATTTATTGCTATGAACTTCTCTCTTAGAACTGCTTTTGCTGCATTCCGTAAGTTTTGGTATGTTGTGTTTTCATTTTCATTTGTCTAAAGATATTTTCTAATTTCCTTTTAATTTCTTCTTTGACCTAGTGGATTTTTAAGAATATGTTGCTTAATTTCTATGTATTTGTGAATTTTATCATTTAAGTGTGCATGATGTTATCATTCTGTTTGACGCTCTTTGGATATTAAACGAAGACTTTTAAGACTCCCTCTGTTTACTAAAAGAAGATATGTTAAACTTTTAATCTAACAAGACTTCTTTTAAAATTAATTTCTTTTTTAGCAAGAATTTTTTGAGTTGTAGCTGTCCTGATATATGTGAGACGACAGTGACCCCCTTTAAGGAAAGAAAGCCTAATGTGACACCACCTCTCAGAGGTGAAAGTGAAAGTCTGCATGTCGTGTTACACTTTCTATCAAAATGTCCTAGGACTGTCATTCACATTCAGCACCACAGGCCTGAATTTTGGTTGTTCGGTGGAAAACAAATGATGAAATTCAATGCATAAAATTGCAAAGCACCAATAAAATTCCAGCACATTACTAAGAGAGATCATTTTTGCTTTAAATGGTAAAAGAAAAAACACGTTAAATATACTCAAGTGGTTATTTGAAACATATAGTAAAGTAGAAAATTCAATATTAATGAAATGAGAATATAACTTTAAAAAATACATCTTTTCCAAATGCTGCCTTCCCCACCACCATTATCTGTGGCCACGCACTGGCTGGTGCTACACTGACCATGTGGAATGGGATGATGAAAAAACAATACCTGGAAGGATGAAAGAAGAGAGAGGAAACTCTTAAGTAGATATTTCCAGTGTTCAAAGACTCAAATTAGCATCACGTGTTTTTAGTGGAAACCTAAATTGTTTTTCATTCATATATACATTCCACACACATTTCTACTGGGGAAAATTTTGCACTGCACTCCCTAATAAAAATGCAGAAATTTATAATATTTCTGTCTGTCCCTCATTTTTGATATTTCTATCTTAGTTTGGCAAAAGAATTGTAACATCATTGAATGATTGAATTACTTGATGTCATCAAATCTTTTCAATTTAGATATTTATATAAATGTCCCTTGCAATCAACAGTCAGATCATGTTGAAGAAATCTAGAGTTCTTTTAAAGAAATAAATTAGTTTAGCTAAATCCAAAGGAATGTCATTAGTCTTCACAATTAATTCATTCTTCAAATAATACAATGTAACAACATTTTGCTGCCTATTGAACATTTAACATAACATGTAAAAATTCTCTTGCAAGCAAAATATCCTAATTTACATATTATGCCTGAAAAACATAAAATTGTATATAGCACCAAAATAACTACTACCTAGGTGACAATAAAAATAAAGTTTTGGATATGATGATATTTCTCTGAAGTGAAACATAAATGCTTTAATAGGCTTGGAGTCCATGTTGCTTTAAATACTTTTTAAAAAAAATTAAGTACATACATGGCTGAGAAAAAAATCATGCCATGCTCTCATGTTTCACTAAATAACAATTTTGTTTAATTTAAATTTAATTGCAAAGTTAGAAAAATATGACTTTAGGGTATTTTTTTATACATTGCTACACTAATGGAGCTTCTCCTTGCATCCTTCATTGCTCTCACTGAGTCTTCTGTCAGCTTTCCCCTCCTACTACTCTCCCACATCTCCTCCAACTCCAGCACATGCTTATAAAAGTTCACCCAAAAGTTTTTTTTCTTTTTAATAAAAATTCCAGCAAATTGGAATTTTTACCACTAAGTCCCTGTATATTTGTCAATAGTTTACGTAGATCTTCTCTTCCGGGTAAATGTAGAAACGGGCTCTATTTGAACATTCAACATAGCAGGTATATTTCATGGTTTTACTGGTTCACTAATATGTTCATTTTGACAACAAGAAACATTAGACAGTTCGGAGAATGACACCACACCCATAGAATGTCTTGGGATAATTAGAAACTAAATGTATTACACTGGACTTAACATATTTACTTATGTTTTAGGGAACATAACTTGATGCATGGCATATCAGAATCCACATTCCTCTGAGCCTAGTATAGTAGGAAGGCCAGAGATTCAATAAGATGCCTTAGCAAGATCACAGTGCTTGATTTGGAGATCAGCGTTCTCAGGCTGGCTCTGGGGCAAATTACAATAACTGAAAAGTTTCTTGACTATTTCAGTTTTATTTACCTACAAGATGATGGTTTTGGACTATAGTTTATCGCTAAGTTACTCCTAGCTATAAAATTTGTTAGGATTTTACTGTATCTGAACTTACAGAATGGCAAGCTATCACTGAGAAATTTTAAGTATTCTTTTGTATCTTAAATCTTTGGTTTCCCATGGCTATTCCTAATAGGATTTACCCTGGGATATTTACAAAATGTAGATTTTCCACTACAGACTCAAAGAATCAGAATAGCATATGCATTTTTCAAAGCTTTCTTAGTATTTCTGACACAGCCACTCTTTCCTTTGTTGTTTCACAGTACAATTTAGAATTTTTCCTTTGCTCAAAAACAGAGGAGGGCATATAAAAATTAGAGTTTTGAGAATATGAAAAATAATGATATACTACTTCATTGCAAATAACTGAATATGCAATAGGCAGATCAATGTGTTTTCACATTTCATTATAGAGTAATACCTTTTTCCTTTAGGGAAGCTGGAACCTTCACTTCTTTTCCCTTAATAGGCTCTGGAAAGAAACATTGAACATTTATTTGAAACCAAGATCAAAAGATGTAAGAAGACATATACAATGGATTCAATGAGCTATCGGTAAGGTGAACCTGGATGGAAATGATATGATGTTTTCTTTCAAAAATAATTTTAATCATAGACAAAGAAACAGCAGTATAGAGTACAACAAGCTGTTCTCTAATCATTTCTATTTAAAATAAATGTAAATTGTTGAATGAGGTACAATCTATTTGTTCATTTAAGGGGACGTGTATTTGGATGAATAGGAACTTGCTTTATCTGTAATTTTAAAAAACACATGACTTCAGCATCTAGAAGTCTTCCAAAACTGTTATAATCAGCACTAACTTAGTTTATTTCTTTCAGGCTATGTTTTTTCAAAAAAATAAACAATCAAATGGAAAACTCTGCATATATCATGTAAATGTGGTGTTTTAGTCATCAGACTCAAGTCAAACAAATTTCAAGAATAAGATTAAAATAAATTTTGAGACAGTTTCATCTGTGAACTCCCAATGTCTTAAACATGTGGTCCTTAGTTAAAGCAAATCAAGTAAAACTTCATTTATCCTGCCAGGTTCAAATACAAAATGATTCTGATCATATCATGTCTTCCAGACATATATATGGGTCTGGAAGACATGATAAATATGATAAATTTATCATATTTATGATAAATTTGATAAAATATATGATAAAATATGATAAATTTGATAAAATAGATGATAAAATATAAAATATATATTTTAACCTATTAAAAATAAAAGCTAAAACCAGTTTTCTGCCTTTTCTGCAACATTAAATCTCAGTATCTATTGTACTGACAAAAATGATTAATAATGCAGTGAGAAAGAAGGGAAAGAAAGAAATCTATCCTTCCAGCCCTTTTTTCTATTCTCATCTGAGGTTTGGGATGGAAGGCAAAAAATACGGTGGTGGTGCTTGTGGATGGACATGCCGCTCCAAGCAATCACTTAGAATCCACTGAGTTCGGGTGGATTTGGATTGTGTCAAGAATGTATTCTGGGGTTCCACAGAAAATGCTGTGTCCCTCAGAGCAAGATTTTCTTGATAGATAAACTAGAGCCTTAAATATCCATAGGCTTGTAGACTTTTTAAAAGTGGCTTTGGTGGCAAAGGAGTGTCCCTGTTGCTATTTATTGTGCTAAGAATAAATAAGATCAATTTTTCTGTGTATTTCAGCATGTGAAGATGAAATCAAGAACTATGAATTGAATAGACACACGGAGAAACTTCATTAACTTTTTTTTTTTTTCAGGCTGACGGGGGTAATTTACTGCTTTGCATTTGGCTAAACCAAAAGAATTAATGTATCGTGAAATGAGAAGTGGTGGTGGGGACAGATTCCTGGTGGGGTGGGAGAGCACAACGCCTGGAACTTCACATTTCAAGATTCAGCATGTTGATTTAAATGGGTGTCTGTACATGACTGTGTGAGATTAAAGTAGTTGTAAAGAACAAGACCTAAAGAGAGGCCCTGTAGACTGCTTCGATTTTGGTAGAGAAAGAAGGAAGGGGTGGAAAAACAGATATACTTTTATAGGGTATTTGAAGGTCATAAACCCATCACCTTAAATTTGAAGAAAGTCCTCAGAAAATAGAAATAATTTTTATTTCCAAGTTTGCTAGTAGGAAGATACCTTCGCTCCCAGACTGGGTCATCTCCTGCACCAACTTTCCTGAATCTCATTTCTTCTCAGTGTCCTTTTTGACTTCAAGGGGTTTTGACCTGATTTCAGAAGTCCACAGACTGGTCTGAGCATCCCTAACTACCCAAGGATACCAAATATGACCAAAAACGTGGAGACAGTGTTATATGGGAATTCTGCACTTCTGTATTAGTAAGGATTGAAACACCGTTGATTTAGGTCAGCTATTAAGGCATTTTTCAATGCATCTATCTTGTTTGTCAGGAGCAAAGCATTGGAGAGCACATTTTGTGTGTGTGTTGTTTTTACAAATATGGTAGTTTCGTTGCATTTGATCAAGAGCCTACAGGAAGGCTTGTGAATCTTGATTATCAGGATCTAGAATATGTTTAAAGGTGCTGGGATATTTCTTGGAACTCTCAAAATAATCTGGTAGGAGGCTGTAATGGAGAAAAAGTTTACAAAGAAATAGGAAGATCATTTCAGGTTTTACACCACTCCCAGAGACAAAGGCAATAATGAACTAGGGTGAGTGTTCGTGATGAATAAATCACTGGGGATCAGTTTCAAAGTCATCAGCCAACTTACCCTATTCTTAGCTCTAGCTTTTGTTTGATGAGTGGGAATGGCCAAGAAAAAGCATGGTGAAGACAAAGAGAAGTTGGGGGAATCATCAGGTGCATGGTCCTGAGCATCAGAATATGAAAGAAGATAAGCTCTGCTCTGAATTCTCTGGCATTAGATCCAAACATATGCAAGGCTGAGTCACAAAGCTAGTCAATAATTCTAATGTCCATCATATTACGCCAATGCCAGAGGATCCTAAGGGTGCTACTATTGCATTCTCAATAGAAGGTAATTAATTAACCTCCTTGTTGCCTGGTTATGATTTGGTCTGCAGTTTCTTGGACCATGGGTGAATCTTGCAACCTCAGATAAGTCAGACTAATAAGAAGCAAGCAGCGAGAGGATAGTGGTGGATGCCAGAAGGAATATAACCAGTAATAGGGCTGACTAATAGGGTTGTCTGGTTTCTGGATGGTCAGGGCTGCATAAGCAGAGCTCTGCCCTCTTGAGTGTGTACAGAGGGCTTACATGAGTCCACTAGCCCAGGAAAGCCAGTAGCTGAACCAGCAGCAAAAGGCAACAAGACGTGTCTTTCTCTTGCTCCTTTTCTTTGGAATAATCATCCCTAGCCCTCTCTATACCTCCTTAAATAAATACACAAGCCTAATGATGTTTCTTTAAATGTCTAATTTACTCATGGTTATCACAGCCCCAGTAAATATAGCCTCAAAGGATTTCCGTGTAATAATTCTGATTTTCGAAATGTAGCATTGCTTCAGTATGGGTTCTAATATATACATGCAGGTGGAGTCTGTAAGAGACCAGCAAAGGTAGGCAATCTTTGAGCTGCTCCAGTGAAATAAGAGGCTATGCAGCAAGTGGAATTGCTGCATTCTGATTCTGCCACAGTTCAGCAGCAAGCTTCAATAATCCTCTCCAGAAACAATAACACTGCAGAGGTTAAAGTCACTGAAATTTTATAGGTAATACTACAATTTTTTCTTTGATTTTTGTATATAATGAAAATTATATTCAGAAAATAAAGGAAAAGTGACAATATAATTCTTCTAAAATTGTACCCAACTTGTATATAACAAAGATATTTGAGGGCATTAACACAGCTGGAATAAAAAAAGAGGTTCATTTTAAATAGTTCCAAATCAATAATGATATGTAGTAGACATTTATATAAATGATTTTCTAGTGACCGTGGAGACATGTTGCAAATAGTAGAGAATTTAACGTTGAGAAAAAAGTGTTCCCTAGGAAATTGTCTGCAATTGTACATTAATAACAACAACAACAACAACAACAATAATAGAAATTACAGGAGCCTACTTAGTAAAGGGGTCGGTGTGGATATAAATTCTCTCAGATAGGGACTTCCTTGATGGTGCAGTGGTTAAGAATCTGTCTGCCAATGCAGGGGACACGGGTTTGATCCCTGGTCTGGGAAGTTCCCACATGCCACAGAGCAACTAAGCCTGTGCTCCACAACTACTGAGCCTGTGCTTTAGAGCCTGTGAGCCACAACTACTGAGCCCATGTGCCCCAAAATAAATAAATAAATAAATAAATAAATTCTCCCAGATAATGTTTTCCGGGACAGATGTTTACAAGTACCATTTCCAATTAGTTTAGGCTTCAGCACAAGTGAGGTCTTTAAGTAGTAGTTTAAATTTCTGATAATCATCATTACCTGAAAGGTCATTTTAGAGGTAAGACCCAAATTTCTGTTGAGTTGTTTTCATAGTGGACAATAATATATGGTCCAAGTATTCCTGTGAAATAAGTGCTCACCAAAATAAGTATATTTCATACTGCATTGGAAGGAGGGAAGGTTTAGATTTTGCATGTATATATGGATTTTCCTGGTAGTGTGTTTCAATAATACCTTTAGTTCTCACACAAACAAGGACAATGTTTTTGTTAATTGTCAGATAAAATGAGAATGGAGGTGAGAAGGAGTCTTTCTCAAAGAACAAGTAATCACTGGTGAAAAATGGACTGAGCTCCTGTGTGGGAATTAAGGAATGTCACCCCAATAGTAAAAGGATTAAGACTATTTTTCCACATCGCATATCCAATGTGTCTATGTCAAATAGATTTTCTAACTTACGTAATGAGCTCTGCACTCAAAGCAAAGGTGCTTTGAAGAATACAAATACAAGGGCCCTATTTTAAGGAGCAAGCAGTATCTGTGTTAAAATGAAATAAATGGGTGTTAAAATCCAACAGACTTGACTTTGATTCTTGCCTTTGCCTCTTACCCATAGTGTGACACTGAGTAATTTAAATTACATGTACCTCAGCTTCCTCCTTTACTGAAATGGTGATATCAAGCACTACTTGCAGAAACAAAATATATAAAGTAGATTGCAATGTGTCTGGCAAAGAGCAGATGCCCTGCTTCTGTACTTCTCCCAAACAATCCTCACACCTTTGTCTGGCTAACTCCTCATGCATCATACTTGAATTTAATATAACTCTTCAGGAAAGCCCTCTCTGATTCCCCAGACTTGATTAGGAAGTCGATAGAGATGGCTTGATGCTTTACATGGACATTATTCTTAGAAAGAGGCCTGGGATTTGAATGGTATTTAAATAAGAATGTCATGCTCTTTCATAGCAATAAGGAACCTGATAAGACTAAAGCAGACAGAACATGACTAGGAGTCTTTGAAGACAGCAGAATTCAGAACTCCAATTCCCAAGTCTTCCTCTCTATTCCTAGCTTTGCCATCTTTGTTTTGCCAATGATTAGCAAGTGTTTGGAAAGATTATGCACTAAATATATAGTTAATGAAGGACAGAAAGGAGAGAACCAGAGGGCATGGAAGCAAACCCTTCCTATACTCTTTATTTTCCTTCTAATCTTTTTTTATCCCTTCCATTCTTTTTTAAAAATCATTTTTCTGTTTTTTTCTTTCAGAAATTATAACCAGAGCACTTTAAGTCATAGTGAACTGAAGGAAAGTATTTAACAGACAGGTAAATAAATAAAAGTTTTCAAATATATGAGGGTGTCCTGTGCAATTTTGACCCACAAATCTGCAAAGATGACTAATGTACTGTGGATACATTTAGATATTTTTGCTAATAAATTTCTTGTGTTATGTTAACTTGACTCTATTACCTTTATCCTTCAGAACTGATGAAGTCTTCCCGGATTTTTCTTTTCTAATTTCTGCAAGAAGAATCATAGGGAGGAAAGGTTACAAGGAATAATGGAGAAAAAATGGCAAGTTCTTTATGTGTTATGTTTACTGAGGCTTAAAGAACCAGAGGGGCTCTGCTTTGGTATTCAAGATACAGGTGTCTACTGGGATAAATTGCTTGTAACATATTGAACTAAATATACAGAAGATAGAAAATAAGCCCTGAAATTATTACAAGGGGCAGACTATGGTAGATACAAGAATGTACAAATAAAATACTATGGGCTTTGGAAAAAGAAGATATGGTAAGAGTTATAGCTAACATTGTCACTTACTATGTGTCACAGGGAATGTTCTCTACTGTTTAGTCATTCAACGTTCACAATAACCCTGTTAGGTTGGTAGGTCTTGTTATTATTGCTACTTTTCACATAAAGGTATTAAATAACTTTCCCAAGGTCATGTAGCCCTTAAACGGGAAATATGGGATTTGAACTAATGTCTCTCTGAACTCAAACACAAAGGTATTGGCTCTGGTAGCTCAATGATGGAATCAGGAAAGGCTTTGGCAGGTGGTACTGAAGAAGAGCTTAAAAGCTGGAAAGGAATTAGACCAACAGAAATGAAGCTGAAAATACTTTTTAGGACAGAAGAGAGAATGGGGAGGCATGGGGTGGACAGTCTGTCAGTTTGGGTGTGTGAGTCACTTGTAACCAAAAGAATACAGTAGAAGTGTTGCTGCGTGACTTCCTAGTCTAAATCAGGAAAAAACATGTGGTTTCTATCTGCTTCTCTAGTTCTGGGGGGTCTCCTGAATTCCTGATCCTCTAAATCATGAGCAAAGTAAAATCAGCTGTTGTTTTATATCGCTAAGTTTTGAGGTGGTCTGTAAGCAGAAACAGTACATGAAACAGCTAATAAACAACAAAATATTGTACCATGCACAATGTAAGTTCTCCAGTAGAGCTATATAGATAACAGAGAAATGATTAATTCTACTTTTAAAACTGGGGAAGGTTTTTACTGCATTTGGGTTTAGGTTCCTCAGCTGACTAGAATTTCACTGGTCAGGAAATAACAATTTAACAGTATATCAGGGTGCAGGATGTCAGTTCAGGTTTTTTTAAAAGTTGAGGATCATACAAAAAAAGAACTCCTGGAGTTCTTACTTGGTTTACAGAAGGATAATCTACCATCAGTTTACATACGGAATATAGGTAACAGAGTTCTTTGGAGGAAGACGTTATCTTTGTTTTGAATATATTGTGCTTCATGTGTCAACAAGATACCCAAAAAGGAAATGTCTTGCAAACAGTTGGAAATACGGGCGAAGTACATATTACATGCAAGTGTTGCAGAAGCAAATCAGCTTGAAGTCTCATTTACAAATGCAAGCTATCAATACAACCAGTAACATGATTTTTTTAAAAGCCCCAAACAAATCTTATTTGCTTTGTTCTCGTAGATAAACTTGATTTAGTGAATAAACTAAATATACAAGGGCAAAATAAGCCAGAAAGTTAAAAATTGTTTTCTTACTAACATATGAAATTAAAAGAAAAACTGATGTCCCGTGTTACTTTTTACCTGCATATTTTAAATCCAATCTCATATAATTTGCCTATATTGATATATATTCATATATTGGTAGTAATAAATTTTATCAATTTTGCTATTGCCATATGTCTAAAAATGAATACCACACACAAAGTGTGATCAAAAGAGCTATAAATAGCAAGCTAAATTTTAAATAATTTACTAGATAATAACTATTCATTTAAAGAGAAAAATATTCAATTTCAATAAATCCAGGGTTTTTTTTTTTTTTAAACATCTTTATTGGAGTATAATTGCTTTACAATGGTGTGTTAGTTTCTGCTTTATAACAAAGTGAATCAGTTATACATACACCTATGTTCCCATATCTCTTCCCTCTTGCATCTCCCTCTCTCCCACCCTCCCTATCCCACCCCTCTAGGTGGTCACAAACCACCGAGCTGATCTCCCTGTGCTATGCGGCTGCTTCCCACTAGCTATCTATTTTATGTTTGGCAGTGTATATATGTCCATGCCACTCTCTCACTTTGTCACAGCTTACCCTTCCCCCTCCCTGTGTCCTCAAGTCCATTCTCTAGTAGGTCTGTGTCTTTATTCCCATCTTACACCTAGGTTCTTCATGACCTTTTTTTTTTTCTTCTTAGATTCCATATATATGTGTTAGCATACGGTATTTGTTTTTCTCTTTCTGACTTACTTCACTCTGTATGACAGACTCTAGATCCATCCACCTCACTACAAATAACTCAATGTTGTTTCTTTTTATGGCTGAGTAATATTCCATTGTATATATGTGCCACATCTTCTTTATCCATTCATCTGTCGATGGACACTTAGGTTGCTTCCATGTCCTGGCTATTGTAAATAGAGCTGCAATGAACATTGTGGTACATGACTCTTTTTGAATTATGTTTTTCTCAGGGTACATGCCCAGTAGTGGGATTGCTGGGTCGTATGGTAGTTCTATCTGTAGTTTTTAAAGGAACCTCCCTACTGTTCTCCATAGTGGCTGTATCAATTTACATTCCCACCAACAGTGCAAGAGTGTTCCCTTTTCTCCACACCCTCTTCAGCATTTATCGTTTCTAGATTTTTTGATGATGGCCATTCTGACCGGTGTGAGATGATATCTCATTGTAGTTTTGATTTGCATTTCTCTAATGATTAATGATGTTGAGCATTCTTTCATGTGTTTGTTGGCAATCTGTATATCTTCTTTGGAGAAATGTCTATTTATGTCTTCTGCCCATTTTTGGATTGGGTTGTGTGTTTTTTTGTTATTGAGCTGCATGAGCTGCTTGTAAATTTTGGAGATTAATCCTTTGTCAGCTGCTTCATTTGCAAATATTTTCTCCCATTCTGAGGGTTGTCTTTTGGTCTTGTTTATGGTTTCCTTTGCTGTGCAAAAGCTTTTAAGTTTCATTAGGTCCCACTTGTTTATTTTTGTTTTTATTTCCATTTCTCTAGGACCTGGGTCAAAAAGGATCTTGCTGTGATTTATGTCATAGAGTGTTCTGCCTATGTTTTCCTCTAAGAGTTTTATAGTGTCTGGCCTTACATTTAGGTCTTTGATCCATTGTGAGTTTATTTTTGTGTATGCTGTTAGGGAGTGTTCCAATTTCATACTTTTACATGTAGCTGTCCAGTGTTCCCAGCACCACTTATTGAAGAGGCTGTCTTTTCTCCACTGTATATGCTTGCCTCCTTTATCAAAGATAAGGTGACCATATGTGCGTGGATTTATCTCTGGGCTTTCTATCCTGTTCCATTGGTCTATATTTCTGTTTTTGTGCCAGTACCATACTGTCTTGATTACTGTAGTTTTGTAGTATAGTCTGAAGTCAGGGAGCCTGCTTCCTCCAGCTCCATTTTTTGTTCTCAAGATTGCTTTGGCTATTCAGGGTCTTTTGTGTTTTCATACAAATTGTGAAATTTTTTGTTCTAGCTCTGTGAAAAATGCCAGTGGTAGTTTGATAGGGATTGCATTGAATCTGTAGATTGCTTTGGGTAGTAGAGTCATTTTCACAATGTTGATTCTTCCAATCCAAGAACATGGTATATCTCTCCATCTATTTGTATCATCTTTAATTTCTTTCATCAGTGTCTTATAATTTTCTGCATACAGGTCTTTTGTCTCCTTAGGTAGGTTTATTCCTAGATATTTTATTCTTTTTGTTGCAATGGTAAATGGGAGTGTTTTCTTACTCTCACTTTCAGATTTTTCATCATTAGTATATAGGAATGCCAGAGATTTCTGTGCATTAATTTTGTATCCTGCTACTTTACCAAATTCATTGATTAGCTCTAGTACTTTTCTGGTAGCATCTTTAGGATTCTCTATGTAGAGTATCATGTCATCTGCAAACAGTGACAGCTTTACTTCTTCTTTTCCGATTTGGATTCCTTTTATTTCTTTGTCTTCTCTGATTGCTGTGGCTAAAACTTCCAAAACTATGTTGAATAATAGTGGTGAGAGTGGGCAACCTTGTCTTATTCCTGATCTTAGTGGAAATGGTTTCAGTTTTTCACCATTGAGGACGATGTTGGCTGTGGGTTTATCATATATGGCCTTTATTATGTTGAGGAAAGTTCCCTCTATTCCTACTTTGTGCAGGGCTTTTATCATAAATGGGTGTTGAAGTTTGTCGAAAGCTTTCTCTGCATCTATTGAGATGATCATATGGTTTTTCTCCTTCAATTTGTTAATATGATGTATCACGTTGATTGATTTGCGTATATTGAAGAATCCTTGCATTCCTGGAATAAACCCCACTTGATCATGGTGTATGATCCTTTTAATGTGCTGTTCGATTCTGTTTGCTAGTGTTTTGTTGAGGATTTTTGCATCTATGTTCATCAGTGATATTGGCCTATAGTTTTCTTTCTTTGTGACATCTTTGTCTGGTTTTGGTATCAGGGTGATGGTGGCCTCGTAGAATGAGTTTGGGAGTGTTCCTCCCTCTGCTATATTTTGGAAGAGTTTGAGAAGGATAGGTGTTAGCTCTTCTCTAAATGTTTGCTAGAATTCGCCTGTGAAGCCATCTGGTCCTGGGCTTTTGTTTGCTGGAAGATTTTTAATCACAGTTTCAATTTCAGTGCTTGTGATTGGTCTGTTCATATTTTCTATTTCTTCCTGGTTCAGTCTTGGAAGGTTGTGCATTTCTAAGAATTTGTCCATTTCTTCCAGGTTGCCCATCTTATTGGCATAGAGTTGCTTGTAGTAATCTCTCATGATCCTTTGTATTTCTGCAGTGTCAGTTGTTACTTCTCCTTTTTCATTTCTAATTCTATTGATTTGAGTCTTCTCTCTTTTTTTCTTGATGAGTCTGGCTAATGGTTTATCAATTTTGTTTATCTTCTCAAAGAACCAGCTTTTAGTTTTATTGAACTTTGCTATCGTTTCCTTCATTTCTTTTTCATTTATTTCTGATATGCTCTTTATGATTTTTTTCCTTCTGCTAACTTTGGGGTTTTTTTGTTCTTCTTTCTCTAATTGCTTTAGGTGCAAGGTTAGGTTGTTTATTTGAGATGTTTCCTGTTTCTTAAGGTAGGACTGTATTGCTATGAACTTCCCTCTTAGAACTGCTTTTGCTGCATCCCATAGGTTTTGGGTCATCGTGTCTCCATTGAAATTTGTTTCTAGGTATTTTTTGATTTCCTCTTTGATTTCTTCAGTGATCACTTCGTTATTAAGTAGTGTATTGTGTAGCCTCCACCTGTTTGTATTTTTTACAGATCTTTTCCTGTAATTGATATCTAGTCTCATAGCGTTGTGGTCGGAAAAGATACTTGATACGATTTCAATTTTCTTAAATTTACCAAGGCTTGATTTGTGACCCAAGATATGATCTATCCTGGAGAATGTTCCATGAGCACTTGAGAAAAATGTGTATTCTGTTGTTTTTGGGTGGAATGTCCTATAAATATCAATTAAGTCCATCTTGTTTAATGTATCATTTAAAGCTTGTGTTTCCTTATTTATTTTCATTTTGGATGATCTGTCCATTGGTGAAAGTGGGGTGTTAAAGTACCCTAATATGATTGTGCTACTGTCAATTTCCCCTTTTATGGCTGTTAGTATTTGCCTTATGTATTGAGGTGCTCCTATGTTGGGTGCATAAATATTTACAATTGTTATATCTTCTTCTTGGATTGATCCCTTGACCATTATGTAGTGTCCTTCTTTGTCTCTTGTAATAGTCTTTATTTTAAAGTCTACTTTGTCTGATATTAGAATTGCTACTCCAGCTATCTTTTGATTTCCATTTGCATGGAATATCTTTTTCCATCCCCTCACTTTCAGTCTGTATGCGTCCCTAGGTCTGAAGTGGGTCTCTTGTAGACAGCATATATATGGGTCTTGTTTTTGTATCCATTCAGCCAGTCTGTGTCTTTTGGTGGGAGCATTTAATCCATTTACATTTAAGGTAATTATCGATATGTATGTTCCTATTCCCATTTTCTTAATTGTTTTGGGTTTGTTATTGTAGGTCTTTTCCTTCTCTTGTGTTTCTTGCCTAGAGAAGTTCCTTTAGCATTTGTTGTAAAGCTGGTTTGGTGGTGCTGAACTCTCTCAGCTTTTGCTTGTCTGTAAAGGTTTTAATTTCTCTTTCAAATCTGAATGAGATCCTTGCTGGGTAGAGTAATCTTGGTTGCAGGTTTTTCTCCTTCATCACTTTAAATATGTCCTGCCACTCCCTTCTGGCTTGCAGAGTTTCTGCTGAAAGATGAGCTGTTAATCTTATGGGGATTCCCTTGTGTGTTATTTGTTGTTTTTCCCATGCTGCTTTTAATATTTTTTCTTTGTATTAAATTTTTGATAGTTTTATTAATATGTGTGTTGTCGTGCTTCTCCTTGGATTTATCCTGTGTGGGACTCTCTGTGCTTCCTGGACTTGATTAACTATTTCCTTTCCCAGATTAGGGAAGTTTTCAACTATAATCTCTTCAAATATTTTCTCAGTCCCTTTCTTTTACTCTTCTTCTTCTGGGACCCCTATAATTCGAATGTTGTTGTGTTTAATGCTGTCCCAGTGGTCTCTGAGACTGTCCTCAGCTTTTTTCATTCTTTTTTCTTTATTCTCCTCTGCAGTAGTTATTTCCGCTATTTTATCTTCCAGGTCACTTATACGTTCTTCTGCCTCAGTTATTCTGCTATTGATCCCTTCTAGAGTATTTTTAATTTCATTTATTGTGTTGTTCATCATTGCTTGTTTCCTCTTTAGTTTTTCTAGGTCCTTGTTAAATGTTTCTTGCATCTTCTCTATTCTATTTCCAAGATTTTGGATCATCTTTACTATCATTATTCTGAATTCTTTTTCAGGTAGACTGCCTATTTCCTCTTCATTTGTTAGGTCTGGTGGGTTTTTACCTTGCTCCTTCATCTGCTGTGTGTTTTTCTGTCTTCTCATTTTGCTTATCTTACTGTGTTTGGGGTCTCCTTTTTGCAGGCTGCAGGTTCGTAGTTCCCATTGTTTTTGGTGTCCGTCCCCAGTGGCTAAGTTTGGTTCAGTGGGTTGTGTAGGCTTCCTGGTGGAGGGGACTAGTGCCTGTGTTCTGGTGGATGAGGCTGGATCTTGTCTTTCTGGTGGGCACGTCCACGTCTGGTGGTGTGTTTTGGGGTGTCTGTGACCTTATTATGATTTTAGGCAGCCTCTCTGCTAATGGATGGGGCTGTGTTCCTGTCTTGCTAGTTGTTTGGCATAGGGTGTCCAGCACTGTAGCTTGCTGGTCGTTGAGTGAAGCTGGGTCTTGGTGTTGAGATGGAGATCTCTGGGAGATTTTCACCGTTTGATATTACGTGGAGCTGGGAGGTCTCTTGTGGACCAGTGTACTGAACTTGGCTCTCCTACCTCAGAGACACAGCCCTGACGCCTGGCTGGAGCACCAAGAGCCTGTCATCCACAAGGCTCAGAATAAAAGGGAGAAAAAATAGTAAGAAAGACAGAAAGAAAGAAAGAAAGAGGATAAAATAAAATAGGATAAAATAAAATAAAGTTATTAAAATAAAAAATAAAAAATAATTATTAAGAAAACAATTTTTTTAAAGAAAAACAAACAAACAAACAAAAAAAAACGGATAGACAGAACCCTAGGACAAATGGTGAAAGCAAAGCTATACAGACAAAATCTCACACAGAAGCATACACATATACACTCACAAAAAGAGGATAAGGGGAAAAAATAATATATCTTGCTCCCAAAGTCCACCTCCTCAATTTGGGATGATTCATTGTCTCTTCAGGTATTCCACAGATGTAGGGTACATCAAGTTGATTGTGGAGATTTAATCCGCTGCTTCTGAGGCTGCTGGGAGAGATTTCCCTTTCTCTTCTTTGTTAGCACAGCTCCAGGGCCTCAGCTTTGGATTTGGACCCGCCTCTACGTGTAGGTCGCCTGAGGGCGTCTGTTCCCCGCCCAGACAGAACTGGGTTAAAGGAGCAGCTGCTTCGGGGGCTCTGGCTCACCCAGGCCGGGGGGAGGGAGTGGTACAGAGAGCGGGGCGAGCCTGCGGCTGCAGAGGCCGGCATGACGTTGCAGCAGCCTGAGGTGCACCGTGTGTTCTCCCGGGTAAGCTGTCCCTGGATCACGGGACCCTGGCAGTGGCGGGCTGCACAGGCTCCCAGGAGGGGTGGTGTGGAGCGTGACCTGTGCTTGCACACAGGCTTCTCGGTGGCGGCAGCAGCAGCCTTAGCGTATCATACCCGCCTCTGGGGTTCGCGCCCGTCTCTGGAGCTCATTTAGGCGGCGATCTTAATCCCCTCTCCTCACGCACCAGGAAACAAAGAGGCAAGAAAAAGTCTCTTGCCTCTTCGGCAGCTCCAGACTTTTTCCTGGACTCCCTCCCGGCTAGTTGTGGCGCACTAGACCCTCCAGGCTGTGTTCACACAGCCAACCCCAGTCCTCTCCCTGGGATCCGACCTAAGCCCGAGCCTCAGCCCCCAGCCCCCGCCCGCCCCGGCGGGTGAGCAGACAAGCCTCTCGGGCTGGTGAGTGCTGCTCGGCGCCGAGCCTCTGTGCGGGAATCTCTCCACTTTGCCCTCCGCACCCCTGTTGCCGTGCTCTCCTCCACGGCTCCGAAGCTTCCCCCTCTGCCACCCACAGTCTCCGCCCGCGAAGGGGCTTCCTAGTGTGTGGAAACCTTTCCTGCTTCACAGCTCCCTCCCACTGGTGCAGATCTCATCCCTATTCTTTTGTCTCTGTTTTTTCTTTTTTCTTTTGCCCTACCCAGGTACGTGGGGGGTTTCTTGCCTTTTGGGAGGTCTGAGGTCTTCTGCCAGCGTTCAGTGGGTGTTCTATAGGAGCAGTTCCAGGTGTAGATGTATTTCTGATGTATCTGTGGGGAGGAAGGTGATCTCCGCGTCTTACTCTTCCACCATCTCCTCAGATCTCCTCCAGGGTTTTTTCTAAAGTTAGGGACCTGAATATCTAACCAATAAAAAGAAATAGAAGATAGCATTTACTTTTTCTTCTAAATTATCCTCTAAAAGATAAAATGTATATATAATAATAGTGTTTCCTTCTACAAGATTTTTCTAAAAGGACTATGAAACAGACAAAATAAAAAACTGAAATAATGGACAATCTTGTAACAAAAGAAATCAGCACTAGAGTTCCTCCTCAGCACATAAATATTTTGAAACTCAAAAACAATGTGTTTAAAGGAAATGGTATTGATTAATAATATCTTTGATCTATTAGTTATTACTCATTTCTCTGAATGATCCAATTCAATATCAATTTATTATTAGTGACATTAGGATATTAAAAAAATATTTCTGTTGAAGTGTTTTGGCTTGATGTCAATGTCAAGTGTAGCTAGACTGTAAAAAAGAAACTGAAATTGGAAGGTGTAAAAGATCCTAACAGAATCATCAGGCAGTCCAGATTTCTTGGCTGTGTGAAGAATCAAACTCAAAATTCTTAACCTTTCTTTCCCAGCTAGCTCTACTGAAGTGTTCAAAAGTATCACTTCAAAAACTGTGTTTCTTTCCTCTTTTTGAAGATATATAATTTGCCTGTTGATTTGAGATATTGTTTCATGAGCATAATGAATAAGATCAAAGTATCAATTTTTTTTTGGATTTTTCTTCTGATGGAAAGCGTAGTTTTAAAGAACCATATGGAGAGCTCTATCCGTAAGTTCAATGACAGATAATTCCTCAGATCATGACTATTAATGTACATCACACAGCACCAAACGTGTTAAAATTGTTTTATAACATCTCTGTTGCATCCTAAAGTGATACTACCTTGTTCCTAGAGTGATTCAATTGTGATTAGTTGCATGATTTTTAAATATTTAATATGTGAATGCCCTACATGCATCTGTCATTGTTTTATGTTCATTTGGACATAATTTTGACAATCAGAGATATTTTAGAAAACGTGTTTTATAGCATTTTTGTATCTTTTTCAAACTCCAAAATATGTTTCATAAATAAATACAGAGAAAAGAATTTTCAAGTTGTCTAAATGGTTTAGCATTCTATGTTTATAATCCCCATGAGAAGAAATATAATATTTTGATGTTTTATGCAATACTAACTTTGAATGCTCCTGAAAAGATGTTGTCAGGGTTTAATTTTACTCAGGACATTATCCATTAACTTTGTAATTAAGTATGACTTGGTAGGGACGCCATTTTTAACTTCCTTTTTGCCTTAGTGATGCATTTAATCATTTCCTGGTCTATAGACTAAATAACTTGGCACACATATTTTTAACATTTTAAAATATTTTTCTCTAAAAATCTGTTTAAAAATTCTCAATTTAAAACATCTCCAATTCAATTATATTTATATGTTGGTGTCTTTTTTACAAAAACTTGGAACTTCATTGTATTTCTTAGTCTTTTTTTTTTAATTAAAAAAAAAGAATATAATTTTGCAACCTGTCTTATCCTCTATCTCTAACAGGACATTCTAATTAAAGAGTATAATATAAAATTTCTTTGAATGACATCTTAACAGTGTTGTTAGTACTTGAAGACTATGGTAAGGTATTTCTCAAGAAACTGTAAATAAGGGAATTCAGAATGTTCTCTGAAAGTTAAGCTAATAATCAATACAGAATGTGGAGAGTTGGGGAGTTCTGAAAGCACCAATTATATAATACTATATAACACTTTGTATATGCATCTCTGAGAAGCTTCCGTCAATTACTCAAGCACTGTGTTGTTCTAGGCAAGCTGGGCTGTGTTAGCATGTTAAAACTCTGACATGGAGCATGGCATAGGAATTCAAAACAACTAACAGATATAGAACTTGTCTAATGTGTATCTTGCAATCACCATGGAGATGGAAGTCTTGTCCAATGGACTAAGTATTCTAGTCCTTTTGACAAACTGTTTCCTATAGTAATATAGGTCTTCAAATTACCTTAGCTGAACGACTTCCTGAAATCACCTAAATACTCTTTTCCTTTGACTGAATTCTGATAAAATTTTATAATTATGATGCTTTTACACTGTGTAGCTTGGCTGCAAGAAGAGAATACTATTCAGAATTCTGGACTGTACCTCAGTAGGGTACATTTTACTTTATCTGTAATCGGCTCTTTTAGAAAGATCAGCAATATGCAATTATTTAAAAAATAAAATAAGCACTCCTTTATATATTTGGGAGCTGAGATAAACTAGGACACCCTAGGCATATAATTTGCTTTCTAACCCCTAAAGAATTTGTTTTTCAAAGAAAACTTTATTAGCTATGAATTATTCTCATGTAATCATGTTCAACTTAAGATGTCAAAGTTCCCTTATTTTCTTCAAGAAAAAATTCTTTTTTTTTAAAGAGAAATTGCTTGTGACTGATCATGAGCGCTGGTCTTTTTTTTTTTTTTTTTTAATTATTAGCACCTTTTAAATTATTATTTATTTATTTATTTATTTATTTATTTGGCTGTGTTGGGTCTTCGTTTCTGTGCGAGGGCTTTCTCTAGCTGTGGCAAGCGGGGGCCACTCTTCATCACGGTGCGCGGGCCTCTCACTATCGCGGCCTCTCTTGTTGCGGAGCACAGGCTCCAGACGCGCAGACTCAGTAGTTGTGGCTCACGGGCCCAGTTGCTCCGCGGCATGTGGGATCTTCCCAGACCAGGGCTCGAACCCGTGTCCCCTGAATTAGCAGGCAGACTCTCAACCACTGCGCCACCAGGGAAGCCCCAAGAAAAATATCTTTTTAACAAGACTGTAATTTCCTTGAGGGCAGGCAAAGCTAGGTCGTGGTCATTCCTGTATTCACATATAATGATGAAGTGTTGTTTCGTATGGTTAGACACTTTTACATAAAATCTTGCTATGAATGGGATGTTTGTTTCACCCTGAAATTCATATGTTAAAGACTAACTAATACCCAACGTGATGGTATTTGGAGGTGGGGCCTTTAGGAGGTGATCATGTCATGAGGGTGGAGCTTCATGAATGGGATTAGTGCCCTTATAAGAAGAGACATGAGAAGGATGATCTCTCTCTCTCTCCCTCCCTCTCTGCACCATAGCAGGATATAGTAAGAAGACATCTGTTTGCAAACCAGGAAGAGCCCCCTCACCAGGAACCAAATTGGCTGGCACCTGATCTTGGACATCCTAGCCTCCAGAAATGTGAGAAATACATTTCTGTTATTTAAACCACCTAGTCTATAATATTTTGTTATAGCAGCCAGAGCTGACTGAGACAGATCTCTTAACTCCTCACCCATTCCAGGAGGTAGACATTATCTAGATTTTATAGATATGATAATAGGATCTAAGAGAGGTAAATAACTTGCCTAATGTCATGACTACTAAATAGCAGTGGGAAATTTGAACCTGGACCATCAAAATAAAAGTTAGAGCTAAACTACTACAGTAAGTGCTGGGAGCACAATGGATTATAAAGTTGGTAGCACCACAGATGGCTTCTAGAAGTGAAGAGTGAGCATATTTGCATCACCACCTCACAGCAATGTTCTTCATAACTGCCAGTCTGCCATAGTTTTCCAAATTCTTTTCCAGAAGCAGGGACCATGTCATGTGGCACATACTAGGAAGTCAATAACTATTCGTTGAATAAATTAATAAATTTGCCAAATTTGTGCTGATCACATTGTATCAGAACACTTAACTATTAAATCTTTACACAAAGGCCTAATAATCATATAATTGCCTTTCATGGTTAGTTATTTCCCAATTTTGCAGTCCCAACCTGGTTAAGGTATCAAAGTAAAATGAAATCGCCGGTATTTGACAATTTTCATGGATAAAAACCAAAAATGATATATATTTCAACCTAACTTCACATAGCATTTTGCTTTCTTTACCTAAGAAATTTTGGATGGTGAATTTCCAGTGTTTAATAATCTCACACACCTATATTTATATACTTAATTTCCAATTAATTTTTGTAGAAATCCCTAATCATCTCTTCATTTTAAATGTAACATATTCTTCTATTTTCTATGACAATCATAATATTGTATATATTCTGTATTGTCTTTTGAAATTCTTTTCTCAATTAGAAATCTTTTTCTACAAACACATTTATGTGCGATTTGAGAAATTTATCATTATAGTCTGTGTTCAAACATGAAACATTTTATGAGAGGATGTATATAGAAAACTTAAATCTAATTGAATATAAGAAGAACATTAACTTAAAAATTATTAATATAATAAAAAATAAATAGGATTTTGAAATAAATGCTTCTGTTATTCATAGTATGGAATCTCAAAGTATAGTATTTTGAAATTTACTTAGTGGATTAATTCTTTAAGATTACCATACCATTTTTTTAAATTAATGAACTATTTTAATTTTTAGAGCAGATTAAGGTTTATAGTAAATTGAATGGAAAGTTCAGAGGGTTCCCACATATGTCCTCCCCTAATACACCCCACCTTCTCCATCATCAAATCCCTAATTAATGTTGTATGTCTGTTACAGTTGATGAACCAATATTGATACATCATTATCAACCAAAATCCACAGTTTACATTAGGATTCATTCTTAGTTTTGTTCATTCTGTGGATTTTGACAAATGTATAATGACATACATATACCATTATAGTAGGATATAAAATAGCTTCACTGCCCTAAAAATTCCCTGTGCACTACCTATTCATTCCTCCCTCCCCCCAAACCCCTGGCTACCACTGAACTTTTTACTATCTCCATAGTTTTTCCTTTTCCAGAGAGTCATGTAGTTGGAGTTATATAATATGTAAACTTTTCAGATTGGCTTCTTTCACTTAGAAATAGAATTTAATGTTCCTCAATATCTTTTCATGGCTTGATAGCTCATGCCTTTTTAACACTGGAGAAAATTCTTTTGTATGGACATACCAGAATTTATTTATCCATTCACCTATTGAAGAAATATTTGTTGGTTCCAAGTTTAGCAACCATGATTAAAGCTGGAATATTTGTGTACATTAGTTTTCAACTCATTTGGGTAAATACCAAAGAGCATGACTGCAGGATTGTATGATAAGAGTACATTTAGTTTCATAAGAAACCACTAAAAAATCTTCCAAAGTGGCTGTACCATTTTGCATTCCCTCCAGCAAAGCATGAGAGTTCTTGTTGCTCCACGTCCTCCCCAACATTTGATGTTTCAATGTTTTGGATTTTAGTCATTCTAATAGGCGTGTAGTGGTATCTCATTGTTTTAATTTGCAATTTCCTAATGATGTATGATGTTGAGCATTTTTTCATATGCTTATTTCCGATCTGTATATCTTCTTTGGTGAGGTATCTGTTCAGACCTTTTGCCAATTTTTAAAATGATTTGTTCATTTTCCTATTGTTGAGTTTTAAAGAGTTCTTTGTATATTTTGGATAACAGTATTTTATCAGATATGTATTTTACAAATATTTTCTCTTATTCTGTGTTTTGTCTTTAAATATTCTTGACAGTATCTTTTGCAGGACAGAAATTTTTAATTTTAAAAGAGCCCAACATATCAACTTTTCATTTAAGGGTTGTGTCTTTGGTGTTGTATCTAAAGAGTAATCTCCAAACCAAAGATAAACTAGATTTTCTCTTATGTTTTATTCTAGGAGTTGTATAGTTTTATGTTTTACATTTAGGTCTATGATCCACTTTGAATTAATATTTTGAAAAGGCTGTAGGATTCGTATCTAGATTCTTTTTTTTTTCTTTTTGCTTGTGAGTGTCCTAGTACCACGTGCTGAGAAGACTATCCTTTCTCCATTGAATTGCTTTTGCTCCTTTGTCAAAGATCAGTTGACTGTATTTTTGTGGATCTATTTCTGGGCTCTTCATTTTGTTCCATTGATCTATTTGTTGATTCTTTCACCAACATCACATTGTGATGACTAATGTAGCTTTATAAGTCTTGAGTGTCAGTCCTCAGACTTTGTTCTTCTCCTTTAATGTTGTCTTGGCTATTCTGGGCCTTTTATTTTTCTGTATAAACTTTAGGATCAGTTTGTTGATATTCACAATATGTTTGTCAATATCCATTGGAATTTTTATCATGAGTGCATTGAATCTATAGATAACTTTGTAAAGAAATGACATCTTAACAATTTTGAGTCTGCCTACCCATGAACATAGAATAAATTATTCTTAGGTTTACATCTAAGTCTTTCTTTTTTTTGGCACTAATGTAAATGGTCTTGCATTTTTTATTTTGTTCATTCCAATTTTTCATTGCGGGTACATAGGAGAACAATTGACTTTTGCAGATTAACCTTGTGTCCTGCAACCTTGCTATAATCACTGATTAGTTCTATGAGATTTTTATTGATTCTTTAGAATTTTCTAAATAGATGATCATATCATTCAAGACAGTTTTATTTCTTTCTTCCCAACTGGTATGTCTTTTCTTTCCTTTTCTTGTCTTATTTCATTAACTAGTACTTCCAGTACAATGTTGAATAAGTGTGCTGAGAGGGGACATCCTTGCCTTGTTTTTTATCTTAGTGGGAAATCTTCTAGTGCCTCATCATTAAGTATGATGTTAGCAGTAGGTTTTATTGCAGATGTTCTTTATCAAGTTGAGGAAGTTTCTCTCTGTTCCTAGTTTGCTGAGAGTTTTTATCATACATGCGCACTGGATTTTGTCAAATGATTTTCTGTATCTATTGAGATGATTTTGTTTCTTGTTTATCTGGTTGATGTAATGAATTACATCAATTTATTTTCAAATGTTAAACCAGTTTTGCTTACCTAGAATGAATCCTACTTGGTCATGGTATATATAATTCTTTATATACACTGTTTAATTTGATTTGCTAATATTTTAAACTTCAATGAAATTTTTTAGAAATCTTTAACAGCACTTTAAACTTTGTGATGGATATGTGCATATAAAAGAAAGTTGAGGTCTGAGACTCTCAAAAAGGCTTTGGTTAGAGTAAAAGCAAAAGCTAATGCCATTTTAACAAACTAGAAACTGTCCTTCCTCCAGTGCTTAGCAGTGTGACAAAGTGATCCCCCTGCAGAACAAGAATCCCAGGTCTATTTAAGTTTCTTCACTTGGGAACAATATGTTAGAAGAAGAATACATTTTTTTGTATTTTGAAAAGGTAAACTTGATTCATTCAATAAATACCTATTCAATGTCTCTTTTGGGTTCAGAGCTGAGAAAAAAAAAAAAAAGATGGTTTCATAGAGTTCAGTCTATGCTGGAAGGCATCCACGTAGACAGATTAAGTACAATGACAGAGACACATACACAGGGCTCTGAGCTCATAGCAGAAGGACTGACAAACTCTACCTGATGCAATAAGAAAAGACCTCACAGAGGTACTGGTATCTGTGATCAATCCTGAAACTGGATATAAAATTTGTCATCAAGGAAGAATTGGAAAGACATCGCCAACATAAGAAACAACATAAGAAAAAATGGAGTGTGAAAGTTCACGTGGCTGCCTCACTGGATGTACAAAGTGCGGGAGAAGTATGTGAGCCAAGGCTGGAAAGTCACAGCGAGGGATGGTGATAAAGAAACCAGCAGTACCCTGCTAGAGAATTTGAATTTATATCCTTCCAGTGATAAGGAATCTTTAAAGATCCTTAGTCCAAACATTTTTTTCAGTCATTGTATCAGTGAAATTAAACTTTTGCTCTTAAGAGAATATGATATATACTGAACTGACTGACAATACTTAGAAAATCATTGTTATTTTGTTTGGAAATACTCCAAAACTGAAACCACAATTCAACCACAGTTGTGTTATCCACATTCTCCTGTCTCCTGAGACAATATCTTCTTCTGTTTTATTTTTTATAAATTCTTTTATACATGTGTGTCATGGGCATAATTTCTGCATCCTGTGTTCCATTATTAGTGATCCTTGTAGCTAAATTAATATTTAGAGAACCTTCATGTCATTTCATTGGATATTCAATAGTATGCTTTGCTCCAGCAATGTACTTTTTGAAACTTAAGTATAATTTAAGTGTATATATTGAAATTCAAGTGAAGTAAATACTTCAAATATTAGAATTCTATTTAGTAGATTTATATAATACCTAGAAATATTTTCATTTTAGAATCTGAATCTGACATTTCTGTTTATATTTTGGTACAGATTGTACTTGCAATCAGAAAAGTAAGTTTATTCTTCAGCATTTGGGTCAAAGTGGAAACGTCTCAGGTGCGGGAGGCATTTCTTACAAATGAGAATTAGACAATATTAGGACTGGAAAGTTCTGTAGAGAATCCTTAGTAAAATAATCTTGGCTTACAAAAGAAGATTTACAAAAAAAGTAAATACCCTAATGTCACAGAATAAATTAATGGAAGAGACCAAGTCTTAAGTTTTATTTTGAGTTAACTGTACTCTATTATTCAAGCAGATTAATATTTCTAATCATTATTAGTTTTTATCAGTTATTTCTTTTCAAGGACCAGCAATACAAGTGCTAACTCCAAGCTAAGAATTGTTGACCATGATTTTTATTGCCAAGACTTTTAACGAGACTATAGATGCTTTTTATGAGTTATCTGACCTAGTATCTCTTTCTTTTATAAAAATCAAGTGAAATAAAACCCAAAATTTGCAAGTCACAATGATGAAGAAATTTTCTAACTTATATTCTGCCATTTCATAATTCCAAAGGAGTATCTGAATTGAATTTTCAGGTTTTAAGAATTGCTTTTTATTTAGCATATAATACATCATCATTCTATGAAAAACTGGGGCAGTAATAATCAATAAGGTGCAATTAAATTTTATGTAGAATGATGAAAAATATTTTCATGTTTATTTCTGAAATGATTTGACCTATAATGTGTACTTTAATTTACAATTAGAAGAAAGTAACAATGCATTTTTATGTAGGGCTAATGATTTAAGATAATATCTGCAATTTGATTTTTAGAGACTGTAGCTTAAACTCCATTAATTTGTTCCAGGATATGACATAGCAATTGATTTTAAGCAATATTATTAAAGATAGTGTATATTGTATTCCAACTCTTTTTTTTTTTCCTAAGTAGGCCTTTAGTAGAAAATCAATTTATAAATGAAAGTAAAAAGTCAGTAAAAAAGGGATAAAAAAATTCTCCCAAAACAATCTTTGTTCTGGCCACTTAGCTTTGTAACAGAGCAGCTTATAATATACTTTCTATTAAAAATCCCTAAGGGAAAAAAGAGAGTAAAGCCATATGTGGTTTCAGAATAAAAGCAGGAGTGAAAGTAAATATTAATAGAAAAGAGAGACATAATTAGCAGTTTAATGTCCTTGAACTTGCAAGGAGGTGTTTTCTTGGTGTGTTACATGGTAAACACTACAATGCATTTCTGCAGTCTTTTATATAATCTAGCGTAGAATGTCAAAGGAACAAACAAAAGTCAATTTTTCTCTCTGGAGAACAAAATTGTAATCTTCAAATATCTATATTGAATAATTAAAATAGTTTTTACTTGCCAAATCCTGGTAATGGTGATCAAAATTCTCTGAGGAAAAATAAGGTTTGTAAGAGTTTTCATTATAAAGAGGATGAAAATGGTCTTTCACAGATTTAAGGATTTCTTAAAGAACCATCAACCTAATATTAAGATGTAGACAATGATCAAAAATATACACTTTATCTGAAGTGCATTGTCATTAAATTCAGAAATCATATGACAACTTTTCTTCATATTTACAATTTGATTTGACTGGGCTTTAGGAAATGGTTTATAACTGCATTCCATTAGTTTACATAAAGATTGTTGGACATTACATCAAGACAAAGTTTTAGAATTATAAGATAGATGAAGCAAGAGCACATGCATGATGTAAAAAGTTCGTTGCTTTTAAGAACCTAAAAGATGGATACAATTGCCATTAAGAAATTACTTTGATGAATCATGGAAGGGGTAGACTATAGACAGAGTAGGAGTGACACACTACCCCTACGTACATTGTCTGTTCTGGCAACGTCAGGTAACTTAATTTAGCTCATCTAATAGCCAGTTCCTCTGACTCCAGAGTTAAAAATGTAACCTGGTGGTAAAAGTAGTGACCCCAGTATGAAGTGCAGGGGGAGGTTCCTGGGGTAATGTTATAGTTTTACTGTCCTTCTCCATGAAATGGCCACAGTCTCTAAGAAAAGGAAAGAAAAAGATAGGCACAGAGGTCACATTAGGCAGAGGAGTGGTTCAGTTTCATGATAACTGAAAAGCAGAATTATGCATGATGGAAACTGGAATGTGGGCATTACAATTATCTCTCTGTGTGACTTGTACTTGCCTATAGTATATCCTGTATAAAATGAGAGTGATCAAGTTACACACTAGTTTATTAGAGAAAATGGATCATTAATACAAGAACCATTAACTTCTGAGGGAAAAGGTACAGCATGAATGCACATCTTTTAGCATTGCCTCCAAATCTTGCCAACCTCACTGGCACACATTGCTCCTTTACCAGGCTGAAATTCTCTTTAGCATTCAATGACATTCCTACCAATAAATGAATCACATGAACCAAATGTTGCATGGCAGGAGGTGGTACCCTGTAGGAGATCAATGCAACAATACAAACTTTTTGAGTGTGTTGTGAATCAGCTGTGATAGGTAGGATTTATACCTGTCTATTTATTAAAGTGATGAAGGGAATGGGGAAGAACATGGTGAGAAAGGGACTAGAAAGAAATTTCCATACATGAGATCAAATGATTATGAGAACATTCTAAAAGTATTAAATGAAATAAAAGTAAGAAGTAGTAGTGAAATGTGTTATGTGAGCAAGTGAGATAGTGGAAAATTGCAAAAAGTTCTCTTGAAAATATATAAAATATGTAAGCAAGCAGAGTACACTCATTTTTACAAGCATTGCATGAGCTCTGTATGTAGACCATCTTCTCTCCAAAGCCCACTCAATACTCCTCACACCCATTCCCAGCGCCTAGTCTGTTGTGGGCGCTCAATAAATATTAAACAACCAGAGCACAAACTATTGTCAAAAGTTTGGAATTCACAGGAATCAATACTATTGTTATCATACTTTAACATTTATTGAGGGTCAACAGCATGACTTAGTCCACATGTGCAAATAGGTTATTTTATAATCACATATTAAGCAAATAATTAAATACAATATGTATCAACTACACCTTCAGTTTCACTCCATTGATCTTAAATGTAAAATTGTTTCTCTTTTTTTATAGTGTTGACACATCATGAAGTATAAACATTTATTTAAATAAATAAGTTTCTCTCAGAGAAATCACTACTCTTAGATATTATTAACATTTACTTGAAAGTATGGGATCAATCTACAACAAATACGCATAGCAGATTCTAAATAGACCAGTACATGTACAAAGAATAGAAGAATCTGAAAAGTGTCTGAGGACAATGACAAACACAAAAAGCATGTAATATCAGTTGGGTTTCACTTGTTGTTGTGACAATTTAAAACACTAATACAATTATGTAGGGTACCATTGTTTACAAAATAGCAACAAAGGCAAAGAAAAACAGAAAGTCTTCAAGTGGACACAAATTACTGCGCTTATGAATTTAAAAAGATTTCTTAATTTAAAGCAAAATATAAGTTTTATTACAGGAAATGAACTGCATTTGATACATTTATGATCCATATGCTCCAATTTTACCCTTAATAAAATGATTACTAATTGTGTTCAAATTTATTCTTGGTGGTTAATAGGTACTCAAATTCTCTTTAATCATTTTTCATGAATATTTTTGTCATGTTTGTACTTAAGTGGATTTTGAAGTGATTTTTAATTGTTAAGAGGATGGAAAACTATAACTAATGTTTCTGTAATGAAATTTTCAGTTTAATTTTGGGATACTAAAATATCCAGGTTTATAAAGTGTGTTTTCCCTTAACATTTGAGTCTTAGAATCCTAGAAATAAAAGTCTTTCTAGACCAGCCTTCTCCTATAGAAGGAAGAGCCTTTTTATTCTGATATGAGGGACATACTACTTAAAAACTTTGTTGAACATAAATTTTTTTATGATTCAAAGGAATAGAAGATCATCTAATTCTGTTCTATAAGGTAAAACCAAGAAAAGTGAGGATAAGGCCTTACGTTTCTATATTTAGACATACATTGGCCTAATTGGGCAATTATTAAATTTTCTCTCTCGTTTTAAGTTTTTTTTTAATTTACAATATAGAAGGTGCAATTGCTAAATTTAATTTATTCAATATCTTTATCCATATGATAGTTTACCACATGCTGTTTTGTTATGTAAGAGTACCATCTACAAAGATCATAATAATGATATAATTAATGAATAATGCATATTTAATTATTAATTTGCTCTACTTTTTTTACTTTAAAATGAGGGTAGTTAGATGATTTAATCACTTATCCTGGTTTCTGAAATATTTGGCAATCTTTGCTATCAGAAATCACATTTCATTTACTAAAATATCTTAATTGTACAGGATTTAGAGGCACAGATCATTGATATCTGGATCACCTAGTATTCTTTTCTTCAACAATTCCTCTATGTTTTCATTCAACCCACAAGTATTTATTGAACACTTCCTACATGCCAGCACTGTTACAGGCCATTAGAACAAACTCTTAAAGAAAGCTTTAAGTAATATCATGCACAGGTGTGAATGAAAGAAAAAGAAAGATGATATGCAAATGATTTGATTTATTACTATTTTCTTCACCTTCTCATTGTTGGATTGAAATCACTTTGAAGGAAGAAAATTAGAAACAAGGAGATGCTGGGACTCCAATCTACACCTCAGATCATTAAAGTTAGTTGCCTTGACTGGTCTCCTTCCCTGCCACAGTAAGTAAGAAGTCACTGGATGCTTCCCTAGAGTGACTGCTTTGATCCTCTGGCTAGTAAGAAGCAAATACTACGAAAACTTTTCTTCTGAGAGAAAACAAGATTGAAAAAGAGAGAGGGAAATTGGATTTAGGGGGACAGGTCAATTTTGAAAAGTAATACTGAGGAAAAAGTACACTAAAAATGAGAAATTAAATATCAAACAATAAATAAACCAAGCTTAATGAAATGTGCTGTACTCTTTCTAGATATAATATACAAATACATAAAGACAAATCTTCATACAGTAGCACATATTGTGGTGTTTTATCTTTGGCATTCCTTGGCTCTCACTATAAGGAGAGCAACATGCATTGTGGAAAATATTTGTGTCTCCTGATGCTTCTAGGTAATTGCTTTCTAAACAAGAGAAATCGTTAATGGTGTCTGTGGTGTGTGTGGGTG
Source organism: Balaenoptera ricei (assembly GCF_028023285.1). Lineage (NCBI taxonomy): Eukaryota > Metazoa > Chordata > Mammalia > Artiodactyla > Balaenopteridae > Balaenoptera > Balaenoptera ricei. Next base: position 39,160,789 of record NC_082650.1, on the reverse strand, counting down.
TGTATATGTGCGTGTGTGGCTTTAGTGTGGGAAAATTTATAACGAGTTTCTTAATACTCAAAATTCTGGTCTAGCCAATTTAAGATCTTTATGAGAAGAATAACTAAAAACTACATGATCCATCATGAATTAAAGATAAAATAGAGATACTTTTTTGGACTTTTGAAGAGGTTAGATTAACTAAATTTCTAATTCTTAAACGTTATGAGGTCTAGTTCACTAAATTACATAAACATAAAATTTATTTCACCTTTCACTATATGAATTTTCCATAATGTAAAGTTTAGCTTAATCGATGTTTCCCAAGTACAATTATAGTGCAGACTAAGTTCAGAGGTTCAGTGTACACAGTTTTACATAGATCACACAGTGTATTTGAAATCTATGAAGAATTATGAGTATCATAGTTTTTCCCTAGTACAAGTCAATAAGTTCAAACTTAAATGAAAATAACTCTTTATAAACTATTTAACTGTACTTCAAAGAATTATGAACTAGTTTTAGATTATTTATACTTCTGAAAATAACTAAAAACTATATAAGGAAGAGAAGTACACAATAGTCAAAGCATCATCTTATGTATAAATATTAGAATATTATGATGAAATCTGTAGAATGTAATTGATTTATTCTCACATAAATTCCTTGATTTATTAAAATCACAATATATATATTTTCATATAAATTATTAGTCATAGATATACCATCACAAAAGTATGCAAGCTATCCAAATACCTTATTTCTTATGATTTGTATAGTTAAAAAAATGAGGTCATTGCTTTACAATATTTAAAACTGAAATGATTTACTAAGTCAATATAAAAAGTCATTGAAAGAATCTCTTATTGTTTTTACATAGGCCAAGAGCCTAAGTGTTTATAAAATAGAAAGTATTTTTAATAAAAGAATGAATTATAAAATCATCTGAAGGAGTAAATTCACATCCCTAAGAGCCATTTCCAGTCTCCAAACTATTTGAGGCAACATTATAGAATTAATGAAACTGAGACCAACATGAAGGTAAGAAGACATAAACAATCTGTGCTTAATCAGTTATATGTTAGGTACTATTATTAATGTGGACATTTTATATTCTAGTCAGTCTTCTCTTAATTTGCTGTGGCTATAAAAACAATCTGCAAATGCTGTAAGATGAGTAACCAACGCCTTTATACTAGAGGGGAGAAAAACTATGAAGCTTAGTGAAAGCAAAGCGTTTTGATTCTCATTTATATTGAAGCTGATTTTATAAGGAAAAATGCTTAAGTAAATACTATATACTTAACTAGGAGTTTATATTTTTTCATATCCTTTCACATACGTTTTCTTGTTTGAACTCCACATCTTGTCAGACAGGCAGGTCAGGTATAATTAACTCTATTTTTTAGAGAAGAGATTTAGGCTCAGAACCTTGTCTAAGTCAACAAGTTGAAATTTGGATCCGTGCTCCTAGAGCTCTACTTTATATTTCAGAGACTAAAGTATCCACCTCAAAAAGAAGTTGACAGAAACATTTTATTGAATTCTAAAAGTCCAGGTAGTCCACAGAAGCCAAATGAATTTGAAACCTTATTCAATGTGATTTAATGTGATTTTTCTTTTGAAAAACCAAAGGAAATAAATCCTTGATGAATTTTTTAACCTTAGTTTACTTATCTGAAATGTGAGGGTTTGAAGGATTTTCTTGATATATTTATGTAAAAATACCTAATTTCTGATATTAGGAATTTGTCTCAAATTTAAGAGGAGAAATGATTTTGATTTCATTCTTGACAAAATTATTGCTAGTTCTGATTTCATCTATTTATTATAATAAATAATACATATTATAACATTATAATATATTAAAAGCCAAAGAGTAGGGGGAACAAAAATTAAAATTATTAACACTGTGAGCTCTCACAGAAGGCCCAACATCACTTCAAATGCTTTTACTCTACTCTGCTGTAGCATTTTTCTCAAGCATATTCTAGAATGATATATTTATTATATAGCTGCATTAAAAAAAGAAAATGCATTATTTATGGCATTATGGTTTATAACACTGAAATTTTAGACCTCTTGGGAGAATCAACTGTTGAAGTCGTAATATAAACACAAGTAATTTACCTGTATTGCTGGTTTTTTGCTTTGTTTTAACATATTACTTTTCAAGCAGTAGAAATTGTTTTTGCATAAACACAATTGTGTCACCTCTATTCTTTAAACTATGATCAGTCAGGTGGTGTTAAAACCACAAATCAAACAGAAAAAAATGTCTACCAATTGCCCTGGAAGATTTCCTTATTCCCAACAATCTTCAGCATTTCTCTTGTAATTAAGCAGTCTGTGGAGCTTTCCCGTTCTGAACTTACACTCAAAGTTTAGTTATACAAAAGAACAAAAACCCAGATTGCCACCTCACATTCTCCCTGGCACAGAAAAACATGCAAGGACAGTGAAAGAGAGCAATCGATTTAAAGGTTATTGTCGTCCGCCTGTCTGAATCCAGTGCTTTCCTCCTCGTGTTGTTGTCTTTCTAAAGAAGATAATGTCAACCTCCTTCATTTTTTTTTACCTTGCTCCACTGTCTTGGTTGTTTTCTCTTCCTTCTTTCCAGGTACAGCTGCAAAGCAGAGATAAGGTTTAAATAAAATTCCAGATGTAAATGCTGCCTCTGCTCAAAAAGGCATTTTGTAACTCATTCAATGCCAAAATTTTCTTCTGAACAACCTATTTTAAAGCTTTTTCAATATTTCTCACTTCTCTAAAATCCAACTGAAACCTACTATTATAAATCTACTCTTAAAGAATTAGAGAAAAAAATAATCCCTTGCCCTCTTCTTACTAGTCTTTGCACACAGTTTTCTATCTTGTTCTTTTACACTCTGCTTTGATAAACAAGCTCTATGAAGAATTCCGCTTGACAGGATTATGATTAATCGACTTACATTCCAGGTAATTGCTGGAGCCACTTAGCGTCTTGAAAATGTCAACTAGATACTCCTTTAAATTCAAGCTTAATGTTGCTTAATCAACTCAAAGGACAGTGAGTCATGCTTGAGATTTGCTTAAATATTAAATGAAGTCATTCCAAATCACAAGTAACCAAAAAAGAAATAAGAATTATCACTTAGGTGCTGTTTCCCATGAACTACTGAGATTTTACTACTCTCAGTGGAGTATTTTCTGCTTACCTTGCTATACATCCAAGAAATAGAAATGATTCATACAAAATCAGTGTACTGAAATAACTGATTCAAGTAAGGATCTTCAGAGGACATTAGCAACTATTAGATGAAGGATGAATAGGGAACTGGATATTGCCGTCATACCCAGGCATCACCCCCAAGAGTTGCATGGGGAAAACTGCAACTTGGAAATGAAGAAATGTGATTGTCACCAACTTAACCCACTGAGGAAACTTAGAGCCACTCATTCACAATAGGACATCCAGACATTCTGTGCTTCCTCATGACATGCAGTGTGATGTACAACTGTATCACCTCTGAAGTATTCTTGCCAAAGCAGCCAACTGGAATCAAGTTAAGCCAAAGGTTAAGCTTTCAGGTTAATCAAATATACGATATAGAGAACATATTAAATAATATTCTGAAGAAACAATTACATAAATCAAGTGTCTACAGAGTAAATGATCATGATCTTTTCAAAAAGTTAATGACATGAACTAGAGACAGAGCAAGGGAAAACATGACTTTTTTATATAAAACTTGCTAAATTCACTCAGTTGTAATAGTTCATCTGTATATTCTTTTGAATTTTTCAAGCAGATAATTTCACCTGTGAATAGTTTTATTTTTTACTTTTTTATTCTTGTACTGATTAATTCTATTTCTCACCTTATTGCACTGGTTAGAATATCCAGTACAATGCATAATAGAAGTGCTGATAGCAGACATCCTTGTCTTGTTCCAATTCTCAGGGAGAAATCTTTCCATTTTTCTCCATTGAGTATAATATTTGCTATTGGTTTTAATTTTAATTTCCCTAATAATTAGTGATGTTGAACACCGTTTCAAGTACCTGTTGGCCTTCTATATGCCTTCTTTGGAAAATTTCTATTCAGCTCCTCTGCCCATTTATTAATTGGGTTTTCTGGTTTTTTGTTGTTGAGGTGTATGAGTTCTTTATATTTTTTTATATTGACCCCTAACTGGATATATGATCTGCAAATATCTTCTCACACTCGGTGGTAGGGCAGGTTGCATTTTCATTTTTTTGATGGTTTCCTTTGCTGTTCAGGAGCTTTCTAGTTTGATGAGTCCCATTTATTTGTTTTTTCTTTTGTTTCCCTTGCCTGAGGAGACACATCCTGAAAGATATCGCTATGACTAATGTCAAAGAGCATACTGCCTATATTTTCTTCTAAGAGTTTTATGGTTGTTTCTGGTCTTACATTCAAGGCTTTAATCCACTTTGGGTTCATTTTTTTGTGGAAGGTATGAGGTACTGTTCTAGTTTCATCTTTTTGCATGTGGCTCTCCAGGTTTCTTTGCTCCTTTTTTGTAAAATTTTCCACATATGTGTGGGTTTATTTCTCGGCTCTCAATTACATTGCACTGATCTATGTATCTGTTTTTCTGCCCATACCATGCTGTTTTAATTACTATAACTGTAATATAGTTTGAAACCAGTGAATGTGATACCTTCAGCTTTATTCTTTTTTCTTAGGATTGCTTCAACCATTCAGAATCTTTTGTAGTTCCATATACATTTTAGAATTTTTTGTTCTATCTCTGTGAAAAACATCCTTGGGATTTTGATTGGAATTGCATTGAATCTGTAAATTGACTTAGATAATATGGACATTTTAGCAATGTTCATTCTTCCAATCCATGAGCACAGAATATACTCACTTTTTTTGACTGTCATTTGCTTGGAGTATCATCTTCCATCCCTTTACTTTAGCCTATGTTTATATTTAGAGCTGAGGTGAGTCTCCCAGAGGTAGGATATAGCTAGGTCTTGTTTTTTAATCCATCCATCCACTCTGTGTCTTTTGACTGGTGAATTCAATCCATTGACATTTAGGATAATTATTTACAGAGGAGGACTTAGTTCTGCCATTTTATCTTTTGTTTTCTGGGTGCCCTCTTTTCCTTGTGTTTCTGTCTGCCATTTTGGTTTGATGGTTTTCTATGATGTTTTGTATCTTCTCTGGCTTTCTATCTTTGAGTTTGCTAATTCTCTCTTCCATATCATATTCTCTTTTCCCAATGCTTTCTAATGCATTCTTCATCTCATTTATTCAATTCTTCAGCTCCAGAATTTCTGTTTGGCTCTTTTTTAGAGTTTCAATTACTTAAAGTATTCCTTCTGTTCATTAATTCTATTCCTAAGCTCAATGAACTGCCTTTCTGAGCTTTCTTGTAGTTCATTCAGTTTCTTCAATCAGTTAGATTGCAATATTCTGTGACTTTAAGTTTGGTTTCTGGAGAATTATCATTTTCTTTTTTTGATACTGTGTTACTGTGGTTCTTCATGGTGCTTGATGTGTTGTTCCTCTGCCAGTGCGTTTGAAGTAGCGAATATCATTCTTGTTTAGGTAAAGCTTTTTTTTTTTTTTTTTTTTTTTAATTCTAAGGATTCAACAGGTTAGAAATTAGAAGGCTTTCTTTTGTTTTCCAGTAGGTGGCACTATAGAACAAGTTTTTGGTTTCTCTCACCTGTGCTGCCTCTGGTTTTATTTGAGAGTCAGTATTTTCTGCCCTCCACCACCTCTATCAGAGGTGTCACCCAGTGCCCTTGTTACTGCTGCTTGTGCCTCTGGGGTAATTGGTACAGTACTGCTGTTGGTATTGCTGGCACCACCACCTGGGGCATCAGGATGGTGGGTGCTTCTGCCACATCTGGGCTCTCCTGATTTGCAGGCTCCAAGGGGTGGGTGGGGTGCAGTTGGAGTTGCAAGTGCCTCTATATCAGGTATTGTCAGATTTGTGGGCTTCAACACTGCAGGCAGGGAACAGGGGGCTGGAGTCGTGGATGGCTCTGTGGCTGGAGGAACTGGGTCGCGGTTATCTGTGGCCATGGGCACCACTACATTCAGCAGGCTAGAGTCCTATGTATTGCTTCCCTTGCTGCTTTTGGGTTCTCTGGGGCTGCAGGCTTCGCTGCCACAGCCAGGGGACCACGACTGCAGGGACTGCCTCCACTGTTTCCCCAGTTCTACCTCCTTGTGTTCCCGTCCATCCACCTTTAGATGTGCAGATATGTGGAATTCTCTGGCATTCTGATGGGCTGGGCAGAGGCTTTCTGTTGAGTTGTTAATGTTTCACAGGTTGTAGATTGAAGGGGAGAGAAAAGGAAGCATCTTATCTGCTGTGATGCTGACATCGCTTGCTTCATTCTAGGCTCTTATTTCACTATGTTTTCCTCGAGGACTCAATTCTTTCTTTCCCCTTAACACCACTCAACATATGCCCATTAGTTATAGGGGCTTGCCTGGGTAGTGAGGCTTCCATGGAATTGGGGTATGTTAGAATTCTGGTAAAGAGTGGAGAGTGGTAAGGAAATATTGTGCAGTTTGGAATATCACCCATATGACACATACATTACTTCTGGCATATACATCTATAGGATTAGCATGACAAACTCTTATTTCCAAGGATGTAAGAATGTAATGTTACCTGCCCAAGGGTTATTGCCTGGAGATGTCAATGACTGAAACAATGGAATAAATCACTGATTGTGGAAGACAAAGTCTTAAATCTTGGATACATATTCAGGTGGAGAGACAGGAAAGAGAGGCTTCTCATCACTTCTCAGACAATGCTAACAACTCAATCTATTCACAAGGCCATCCTTTCCGGCTATCATTTTCCCTGAATCTTACTTCTAGTAAATTTGGAATTATAAACAATATGGTATTATTGTAGCATACAAAATATCTGAAGATGAAGCTGGAAAAGGATATAGGAGTCAGATCTTGGAGGACTCTTACATCATTTTAACAAGTTTGGACTTTATTTTATAAAAAACTGGGAAAAAAACAGAGTTTTAAATTAAGTGTGGTTTATTCAGTTTTATGACTTTGATAATTTATGTTGAGGGAGTTCTGCTAGGATGAATAGTAGTGAAATAAAAATAAAGATGTGAGGACAGTGTTTAGATCATTACAGTGGTTCAAGAAAAAGATAATGAAGGTTTGAATTAACATAGAAGTCATAGTTATGAATAGGAGGAAGTAAACTCAAGAAATATTTAGGAAACAAAATCAGCAGAACTTGAAGATTCTTTGAATAATCACCTGAAGGCTAGAAAGCGAAAATTAATCACCCTCAGATTTCTAGGGAAGTGGAGGATGGATTGTGGTTTCACCAATGATAATTAAAAGCAAGCTGGGAAAAGGAAATGAAGAGTATAAGTTAAGACACATTGAATTTAAAGGTGTTTATTTGACGTTTGAATATACAAGCCTGAAATTTTCAGGGAAAAGCTCTTTGCCAGAGAAGTCCTGAAATGAAGACATAGAATTGGAGATCTTCAGGATAAAAGGCAGAGTTTCAACCTTGAGAGTGTACATATCTCACGAAGAGAGGGTATAGAATGAGAAGTTCAGAGGATTAACGATGGAATCTGGGGAACACCAATAATTAAGGGGAAGCAAAGAAAAAACACACAAAGAAGTCAGAAATAAAGCTCAGAGAATATGGTGAGAACTAGGAGACTGTTGTCATGCTCACCCAACAGTAGAGAAGCTTAGAGAAAAGACAAAGTGGTAAATGCCACTGAGACGTCTAATAATGTGAGGACTGGAATGATAATGTCTTCAGCATTAGCCCTATTATCAGAAGCACAGTAGAAACAGAAGCTTCGTCTTTGTGGGAGATAAGAAGCAGTGTTAACACTCCAACATCCAGAAGACTGGCTAAGATATAGAGGAGAGAAAATAGTAGAGAGAGATATGGGAATCTAGAAAAAAGTAATTTTAAACTGAGAATAATATTTCCAAAATGAGGAATAAAGTCAATAAGGCGAAAGAACATAATGCCACAAGATAGCATGGATGACTGATCAAGAAGGACCCAAATGGAGAGACTGGTCTTGAAGAGGAGGATAAACACTTTACCTCGGAGATTAAAATAGAAATGGATATAGACTAAACAAGAACCTCAAGCTACTATCCTATTTATCGTTTTATTCCTAACCAATATTCTTCAGCATCATTGCCTGTATCTTTCACTTCGTCATCCCTCAATCAATTTGTCATCATTTAGCTTTTAGTTGTGCCACTCCCCAGAAAATTCTCTTTTGAAAATCATTAATAATTATCTAATTGACAAATCCAATGACTTGGTGACAACCACCTTGTCATTGAAAGGGTTTATTTTCCTTGGTTACTATGAAATTATAACAATTACATTTTTTTAACCTCTGATCTTTCTAGTCACTATTTTCTGCTTTTTCTCTTTGACTCTCCTTGCTTTTCTTCCTGCAAATGTTCTCTAGCATTCCATCCCAGACCTGTCCTCTCTCGAGAACATCTCTTCATGAAAAAGCTCGTGGATTCTTACTGTTTCCACCATTAACCCACGCAGAGGACACCCACAGATATATCTCCAGTCTTGTCACTCTCTGGAGCTCTAGTTTGACATTTAGAGCTACCTACTTGCTACTTGCATGTGCCACAGCACTATAATTTAAATATGTCTAAAATTAATCTTGTCTTCTCTCACCAAACTATTTTTATCTTTCTTCTTCATTTTTATGGTAAATACCAACAATATTCTTCTAGCACCCAGTCTGAAAACTTATTATTGTCATTAAATAATTTCTGACTTTTTCCCTTCCAAACCTGGTCGATTGTCAATTCCACTGAATCTACTTTATAATAGTGCTTATAAAATATCCCTTCTTTCCAATCTCATAACTAATATCAGGTCCTAATGCACGTTGCCTACATTATTGCCAAAGCTTCCTAACTATCCTGCCCTTTCCTAAAGCAAATACCTGAGTGTTATATCCTATACTTACAATTTTTCATTGACTCCCTATTGCCCATGCAGTAGAGTCAAATTTTAAAATCAGGCCCCTTTACTGCATTATTATCACAGGTTGTACTAATTCATACTGTGTTTTTGAGACTCTTGTTATTCCTCATACACATCCTGCAATTTCCCACCACTTTGCCTTCCTCCGTTACCTATGCCCAAGATACCCTTCCAACTAATTATTACATAACAAAATTCTATCTGTTATTTAAGGCTTGACTCTAAAGTCACCTCGTATAATAAATGTTTTGCTTTTCCTCAGGTAAGAATAATTTTTAAACTCCTACGGCTCTTTATCTGTATTTATCTCTTTACCCTGTTGGCTTTCAAACATGAACTATGATTATATGGAAAACCTTTAGCTGATAGCAAAAAATGAGGTCCAAACAACTCAGGGACTCAATAAGGATTCATATTTTTCCCTGTCTTTAACTGCTCAAGAATAGTATTAACATCTGAATATTTCCTTAAGCTTTCACATAGTATGTGATCCATAAATATATGTTGAATGAAAGTGAAAATGATTTGAAAGCTGCAAATCAAATATAAAACAGTAAGAGGATTATCATATTGATGGTTAAATACTATATATCTCCAAAGAAAATATGACTTAAAAGCAGGCTTATGATCAAATAATTATACTACATATAAATTGGCACACTGTAATTAATTTAAAATATTAAATTATTTAACTTTGAAAATTTTAAAACAATCAGAAAATCAGTAATTTCCACTTAACATTGCACACATGGTTCCTAATTCAAGCCTCAATGTAGAATAACAATTTGCAGTATCTTAAAAATAAATAAAGAAAACCCAAATCACTTTCTTATTCTACTTATTTAAAAGGGACTAAAAGGTGGACATCTTGTAACATATACTGAGTTTTGTGGAGATTAGGGACTGGTTACTAAATGTATGATGAAGTAATATATATTTTCATGTGTGATTGTCAGTGAGGAGGAAGAGAAATGAAAACTACTTGACAAATGAGAAGCGTCTCCTTTGACTTTTATATGTAACTTGTCAAATTGGTAAAGCTCTACCTGAGTTTCAAAATATTTATGATGGCTTTGGAAGGAACACTTGTTTCTGTTCATTCTACAGTTGAGAGGAAACCTAATATGCAGAGTCATATTTAAATTAATGATTGAGGTATGAGATCTAAGACTAACTAGAGTCAAAGTAATTAATGCCAATAGTTTAATTTCATAAAAGGTTATTTCTCTCCTTACATTTCACTCCAAGCCTAGCAACCAGGTCTACTTAATCCCAACCAATATGTCTGGCCTTACTCTAAACTCAGAGACCATTCTTGGTTGAATATTCCAGTGAATTCACTAACTGATGGTTCAATATCAATTCAGTATCTCTGCTCACTCCAATTTGACTTGATTAAACTCCAAATTATGTGTGCTTGTATTTCTGCCCTAACATCTAGGCTCCAAGTGGTTCAGAGTCTGTGCATGGGTCAGTTACTGGTTATTGAATCTTTTCTTTTTAAATCTGTCTCCAGACCATCTTCACGATCAAGGATTCCCTGAGGCTCAGTATCTGAAATCTAATTCCAGATGAAACCCATATACTGCTATTTGGACATCCACTGGTCTCACCTATGGCTGAAGATTCTAAACACAATTTTGTCTCACTTTTGTTCTTGCTTTCAACACATATAGATGTCCTGACCTTATATTCACTTACTAGATCCATATACCCTGTATCCATGCCTAGATTATGACTTCCTCTGAATCTGTATTTAGACTTGTAGCCTTGTCATTGATACCATGGCATTATCCATCCTGAAGCACCCAGGTTTTACCCACACATTCCATTTAATGTTGACAAGCCAAATTGATTTCAAAATAAGACACCATAAAAGAATGAGATATATTAATATGGACTTCCAATAAATTCATGGCTCTGCCACTTATGGAAAAACTGATACCTAGTAAAAGATGTCAATGAAACATGTATCATGATCACTTACCTCAAAAATGACATCACAAATATTACATTACTAAGAAAAGAACTATCTAGGACACAGATTTTATTCCTATCTACTATAAATTCAGAATAATAAATAGAGCTGTATTTGAAAAAGGGAACCAATTAATCTCAATAATTCAATTGCTTCTAAATAAGTATTATCTTACAGTACAGTTTATATTTTCCTTTAAGTATCATTTAATTTTTTGTCTTTCATTAGACATACATATGTGTGTACTAATTTATACATTAATTTATATAACTAATGTATATTAATTTATATTTTAATTTATTAACTAATATATAAATTTATATCCATGTATTCATTTATATCCATATATATGTTGCTTGGGATTGAGAATGTGGATATGTAGCATATATATTTTATAACTCCCTATAGTCCTGATATATATTCTCTTATAGAGCATATGCAATAAGAGATTTTTTAAGGAGAAAAATGTTATGCCATTTTAGTGGCGTGTATGTGAAAGGGTACTCCTGTTGTATGTGTGTGTGTGTGTGTGTGTGTGTGTGTGAGTGTATGTTGAGGATAGGGTTGTTAAACTGTGTCTTGAGATTCTTCCAAAGATATTGAATACATTACTGATTTCATTTCTATTTGTAAAACAGAATCACAAATTTCAAAATTGTTCCAGTTTGTTTTGAATAGAGAATATGTAAATTTTTCATCATATTGAATATTTTTAACATGTATTAGTGTTCTTAAAGATATTCTTTAGAGTGTCTACTGAGAGGAGTCAATATTCACATAATAGTTGCTTCTGATTAGACATGACAGGAGGAATAGCTTTGAAAACTTAAATTCAAACTTAAATTTGATACTATTCTTGCACAAAGCGAACACTGTTCATGTAAGTTCTACTAGTCAAAGTTTTGTTTGCTCAAACACTAACGTTATAGATCAGTATATTGAATTTGAATGCTCTCCAGATGACTGGGATCCTATTGAGCTTACACAGCAGCATTTCTTCAATTTTTCAAAAACTAACTTACAATTGGACTATAATTACTAGCTTTAGTTTATAACCCTAAAGGAATAAAACTATTGGCATTAGAGCACTGAAGACAAAGCCTTGTTAACATAGGTACTACAAATCTTGTGCAAAGTGGGTTTCCGTATCAGTGAAATAGTAAAATCAATAAATAGAGCTCTTCTATAAGCACTAAACAATACATTGAGTTAGAAACCTTATCCTAAAGAAGTTATAGTCAGGACATCTTTTTCTTTAAGCTGCACTTACCTTTTTTAGTTGAGGCAGCACCAACCTCTTCTTTGGCTCGTTCAGTTTCTGTAAATTCAGAGATTGAAGAACGAGAAACGGATATCAGACATACGAGGTCAATATCTTATAGTATTCTAAGTCAGACAAGACTAAAACTGCCCAAAGGATAAAACGTATGTGGCACCTGAGAGCAAAGCAAGCAGCAGAGAAAACCACACTAGAATGAGCTTGAATTTTTTTGTAACTAATGAACTTCCTTAAATAACAATACAGAAATTCTCTTTCAAGATACAATTCTGGTGGTACTAAATTTTATGCTTATATAAGTAGTGACCATAAAAAAGGCGGCTTATTCCACAGAATTACACTGGAATACTAATTTATTAGTTTATAGTCAAATCTTAAATGATGCATAAATTGTGGGGAAGAGCACTTGAAAGGCCTTCTTTGTTTAGCCTTTAACTATGGGGATGACAAGCCATAATTGACCTCAATCAATTTGCTTTATATTATAAAATATTAGCCATAATGTTACAGAAAATTCCACCTGAATATTGCTTTGAAGAGAGAGAAAAAGAAAAAAAATTTAAAAGGCCAAAATGGCTTCTTGGAGTTTCTCTGAATATCTAGTGTGGAAGATAGGAAGATAGGAGAGCTCTTCCAAAAACATAATCTGAAATGCTGGTCCTAGTGCAAAATGTTAGACCTCAAATCAAGGCTAATTAAAGTGGAAGTTTCTTTGATCCATACGAAAATTAGAAAATGACAATGAGCTGGTGAATTTTTACAAAGTTTATTTACTCATTTTAATAGCTTTTGATTATTCAAGGCTGTTGCCCTTGGACATCTGTATTTGTGTTTTTCGTTTTATTCTTACTAGTACGTGTATATAATCCCTGTTACTCATACGCACTCACTCAGCAGCTAAGGCTCTAGGAACAACCAGTAAATGGGGGTCTTCATGCCCCCTTGTCCTCCCTGTGCCATAGACCTTGGGCTGTGAGAGAGATCAGATGTCAGGACACCTTCACATCACTTTCAGGTTTTAATTTCACCATATTAGATACCACCAGCTTCACAATTTGAGCCCAGGCAAGAAGTCATGTAAATAAGACTTCTTCAGGCTGTTTCAAGACCTGGAGCTCCAGGACTAAGCAGATCCCTGGCTGTTATATAGCTTTGAGGAAAGACTTTAGACCAGTGGTTCTCAAAATTGGCATGCATCAGAGTCACTCAGGAGGGCTGTTAAAACACAGATATGGGCCTGATTCAGTAGGTCTGGGGCATGTCCTAAGAATTTACATTTCTAGCCAGTTCCCAGGTGATGCTTATGCTGCTGGTCTTGGCCATATTTTGGAAACTAATTACTACACTTCCCCTAATAAGCAATCAGGACTAATGTCCCTGAAATCCCCAACCTTGTTCACCTCAGGTACTACCATGAGTCTAGGCTTCCAGCAGAAAACAGTCTATATGGCTTTGTATTTCTCCTAAAAACAGACTCTTTTCCAAAGTCCTTCCACTGAGTCATTTCTTTATCATAGCACACATCCCTAAATTCTCAGCCTCTTCTCAAAATGTGCACTTTCCTTTCTTCCTTTAACCAAACTAGTTCCCTAAGGACACTACATCCCCTACAAATGGTTTTCCAAAATAGAGACAGTTTATATTTCCCTTATATACCAAAGTGTCTGGAAGTGACGTATATTTACTTCTGCTTTTTAACTAAATTAATAAATGCTGTTAATGACTTCTCTTTACTTCTTATTACTTCTGATGGATTGTTATCTCTTTGCTTCCTCCAAATCTCAGCTTCTGAAGTCCACAGTATCAGGTTGCACCCGGCTCTGTCTTGCTCTATTGCTGCCATTAACCAGCATTATGCCTGTGTCCCATTAATTATTGAATATTTCTATACATAGTTATCTGCTCCACTATTACTACTGTGATTTTTCATTAGGAACCACTCTCAACCCAGGCTTCACACTAGACTAAGCTGGGGAGTTTTTATAAGCCTGTGAGATTCAGATGTAGTAGATCTGGGGAGGACTACAGAGCTTTGAGATTCTGAGTTAATGAGTCTGGGATAAGGTAAGCCTGGCTATTTGTCTATTCGTAAGCTTGTCAAGATACTCTATTATTTAACCAGGATTGGGAGTCACTTATAGACACAGTCCATACAACCATGAGATCTCTCATTTCCTTGACCTTCTCACTTTTGAAAACTGGAGACCCCACTTCTCTGATCACTACCAAGAAAAAGGATCTTGGACTTTTTCTTTGCTGCCAAGACTTTGATTTCAAAATTCCTATTCCCTGGCACCACTCTTCCTGTTATAGTTCTCTTACTCAAGAACCTCCTCTAAGTAGTTTCTGACCCCATCAATACTTTCATTCCTTTGATCTTACCAGTTTCTCAATGCTCCAGATCTTCCTTATGTCCTCACTTTTCTTCTTTCAAGCTTATATTTAAATAAGCCATGGTTAAATCATTCACTTATTGTTTGTTTTCATAGTCATCTGGTATATTAAGTTTCTAGGGCTGCCTTTAAGTTATTAGGTGGCTAAAAACAACAGAAATTTATTCTTTCACAGTTCTGGAGGCTAGAAGTCCAGCATTAAAGTGTTGCCAAGGCCCTCTGAAACTTGCTCTGAAGGCTCTTGGGAAGAATCCTTCCTTGCCTCTTCCTAGCTTCTGTTGGTTGCCAGCAATCTTTGGCATTCCTTGGCTTGTAGCTGCATCACTCCAATTTCTCCCATTATGTTCATACGGCTGCCTTCCTTCTGAATATGTCTGTCTCTAAATCTCCCTCTCCTTAAAAGAGTACCAGTCATTGGATTTAGGGCCCATTCTAATCCAGTACAGCCTCATCTTACCATGATTACACCACTAAAGACCATTTTTTGAAATAAGCTTGCATTCACAGGTACTGTGCTAGTTAGGATTTCAACATATCTTTTGAGGGGATGCAATTCAATCCACTACATGTGCCAAAACACCAAACCTACTCTATGCCTGCCACCTGAGCCGCCATCCAAACCGGAGGAAGGCCCCCACCCTGCTGCAGATCTGACTTCAAATGTCTAGTCACAGTGTTTAACAGAGTGCTCAGCACTGAGCAGCAATACTACCACAGACCTAGTGAAGCTACTTTCTCATTTTTCTAGACAAGTGGTTCATGAATACCCCTCCTTTCTCAAACTTCCAACATCCTGTAACATAAAAGCAAGTTGCTGTTGGGATCTTCATAGAGAAAGTAGAAGCAGACTAGGCTATCTCATCTTTTCACCACCTCACCAGCACACAGCAGCACCATTTGTCTTCTTTCCAGACCCATAGGATCATCATTCCCTATTTAATACCAATTCCTCCAAATTTGCCCTGCATCCCAACTCGTTTTGCATAGACGATGACGTTAAACTTGCAAGTACTGCTTCTATCTGCTACTCCATCTGCTTTCCACTTCACTGATGCTTTCACATCAGCTCAGAAACATACAATGTCACCGTTTATAACTTCAGACCACCACGGCCTTCACTCCTACGTGTCCCCTACCTCAACTACCTCATCTCTCTGTGGTCCACCATGGTCCCCAGAGAGCTGCTATGCTCAGTGTTACCACTTCTATCTTCTCAGTCTCTATTTTTTAAGATTGTTTAATTGTGAAAGATATAATATAAATGAAAGGCATAAAGGTATATAACATATGTGATAACATATGTGCGTATTTTAATGAATGGCAATAAAAAATGCACATCTTTGTAACCTCCTGTAAACTTAAGTAATAAAATATCACCAAAGACTTTGAAACCTCTTACTTGTCCTATTACCACTGCATACCTCTCTCTTCATCTCAGAATTATCACTGTCCCATATTTTGTATTAATAATTTCTTTATTTTCCTATACATTTTTTATTACATGAATTTATCTCTAAACAAAGGCAAGGCCATTTTTTACAGATTGAATTATATTGTTTAGTGATATAACTATATAAATTGACTTATACTTTTTAATTCTTATAATTTGCTTCCTTTAAAACGTGTGCTGAGACGCAGTGTTAAAATTGTTTAACAAGATGGCCATTAGATTTGGGTAGCTTTAGTGCCTTTGGTGGTCTACTTAAACAAACCAAAGCCAGAGTCAACTAGATTTATCTCAAATCTGAGTGATACTCAAAAGCAATTATCACAAGCTAAACAAACTAAATTATTTAGTTATTTAGCCAAATAACTAAATTTTCCCAAATAAGACAATATATGTTATAGTCAGTTAAATATATATTTTTGCTTTGCTTCCATGTATTCTCTATAAAAACCTTTGCCCTACCCCCCAATGGTGGAGTGCCCCTCATGATTTATCAGTTTTTTCACTGCCCTATTTGATTCATTGTTTACTTAAATAAATAGTTTAACTTTTTATACAAGCCACGTTGATATGGGGAACTGTAGTTGATTGATTTAACTGCTGTATAGTATTCCACTTATACATATTCTACAAATTATGTATCCATTTTCCTGCCAATGGACACTAGGTCATGTCCTGTATGTGTTATTGTAAAATAATGCTGCTATGAATATTCCTGTATATGAATCCTGGTGCGATGTGCAAGAATTTTCTTAGAAGTGAAATTGCTAGGACATAGCATGTGTCTCTGTTTAACTTCTCTAGATAAAAGCCATATTTTTCCCCCAAATTTTACACTCACACCAACACCATATGTGAGAGTTTCTATTGCTTCATATCATCACCATCACCAGAATGAACATTTTTCTCCACTTTTGGTCAATTTGATATATGTAAAATAGTATCGTGGTTTTAAGTACATTTTCATTATTACTAAGAGGTTAAATATTTTTGATATGTCTATAGGCAATTTGTGTCTTGTTTTGTTTTCTTTTTGATCCTTACTTATATCTTTTGCTCATTTTTTCTACGCATTAGTCTATCAAGTTCTTTCTCTTTTTGTTTTTTCATTTTTAGAGTTATTTATTTTTCATTACTAACCTCTAGTTACTTATATATGCTACAAATATCTTTTCCAAAATTGTAACTTGTCTTTTATCTCTTTATGGCATCTATTGATAAGTTTTAAATTTTACTGTAATCATTTTAGTACATTAGACATTTTATTTACGGCTTGAATTTATATATATAATTTTTGTGATCCAACCATACTCCAAGAAAATATATACATATATCTTCCTATACTTTTTTCTTTAAATTAATGGCTTGTTTTGTTTTTACCATTTAAGTCCCTGAACCATCTGGAGTTGATATTTTGGAATTGTACAAAGTAGGAATAAATTACATTTTTTTTTTTTTTTTGGCAATGAATACCAACTACATTAGCAACATTTTAAAATAATCTCTCTATTCTCTAACTATTGAAATGGTTACTTTTTCTTATATCAGATTTTTGCTCAAGTGGAATCATTTTAGGTCTCTTTTTGTTCCTGTTTGTCCTATTGGAAAACTTGTTTAGATCTGCACTAATACCATGCTCCCTTGAAAACACAGTTATCATGACACTGTTTTATTAATAAGACTCAGGTCACAAAGTACTTTTCTCAATAGTCATACTTCATAGTGTTATTTTGCTGTACTCATTATTATACTTTCACAATATTAAAATTTATTCCTGATTTTCTATTTGAAATTCTCTCCTCCTCCTCTCTACTTCCTAATGTCTAAACTGAACTCAGATTCTACTTCTGCAAGTTCTCATCTATATAGCTTGGATCTCTTTGAACCAAACTTGATAAATGTTCTTAAGCTCCGAACCATGACATTTTTCCAATTTTGTGCTGGCACCCAGGACACCAACCTTGGCTCTATACGTGGGATTGAATAAGAAGCACATCTTGGCCTAACATCTAAGTCAGTCCCAGGTTTCTCACAGTCTAGTTTTCCTGGCACTTAAACCTCCCCAAACCATCCCCTGGCATTGTATCAGTACTATTTTGAGTTCATTCAGTCAGCATCATCTGTGATTTGGGTAGTGATCATATAATTTATTATCCAAACTAAGCAGGTGAAAGAAGGTGTTAGTAATAATTATTCCAGAATAATATGAAGAAACCCAGATTGCCCTAAACAACTTAGATACCTGTCATATATGTCATCGAACCTGTGGTCTAGACACACCCCCCTGATATCAGATCTACTAGTTCAGGCCCATAGATCTTTCCCCCCAGCAATTTCCATGACAGAATATTTAAACTATGTCCGAAAAGCCATGCCACTTTCTAACTAACATAAGCTGTCCCCAAACAGTCTTCTAACATCATAAAACTAAATAAATCCAAAGGGGTTTTATTTTTAAATTCTGCATACTGGCTTCTCCTGAATGATCTTGACATATATTACTAGATCAAGAGATAGATATGTGACTCACAAATTTAGGTATTGAAATGTAGTTAAGGTGATAAGCAGAGTCAGGCTTGGTGGCTGAACATACCACAAAAATCTAGTGTAGTGTTAAAACCAAGGAATGAAAAATGTCTGACCATTGCCATTTAATTCAAATTTAGGCCCACAATTAAAAATAACTAGACTTTGGCCCCTGACCTGGTCTTTGGTGTCTTTTTCACTCAGAATTCAAACTGACCACAGGCTGGTCAAACTTGCACACGGAATACATGATCAAAGCCCTATGGTCCTCGATATGAGGAGCGAAGTAATGTATGGCAGTGCTTCCCAAGGTTTTGAGGAATACTGGTCCTTGAAGTGTTCTTTGGAAAAAAGAGGGTGATGTGGTCAAATATATTTGCTAAGCATTGTCTACTACATTCCCTCTTGATTCACCAAGAGGAGTGTTAAAGATGTGAAATGCCCATGAGTCTTGGTCCTCTTCCTCCTTGGAAATGACTAATCATATCATTAACCCCTCGGTCTCTATCCAATGTGGCGGTGGGGGTGAGGGAGTGTGTGTGCAGTGGACTGCAGGGAAGAGAACGGGGTGTACTGAGGCATTTTTGTACACACTATGATAAAGGAATCTGTGTTGACTTGCGGAAATAGTAAATCTAGGTTTGGCATCCCTGTTGGTCAAAGGCACTCTTCCTCCATCCACATAATCCCTGACAAATAACTTTACATGTGGAGGCATTAAGTGCCCCTCCATAGTGCTTGCTACATCATTGAACATGAAGGGCTTCCCTTTTCTTCAAGCTCATGGTATCATGAGAACATCCACCCTGCACTGATACAGTTCCCAAACTAGTCTGTGTCCTCTAGTGTTTTTCTTACAGTGATTTTGGTTTCTTAAGACCTAGAGCAAACAGTTCCACACCACAAATTCAATTCACATTCTTGTTATCTCCTTTAATTGAGTACTAAAGACAAATTACCTTTTACTTTTTCCATGGACTTGCTCTAGTCCTGTCAATTTCACCTATGCTTTTTAATTCAATACCATGAAATTGTATCACATAAATACTTAATTTATGTTAATTAAACTATACATCTCACGTTCTCATTTGCTCTCATAATTTAAGATAATGTAAAATCATATCCTAAATATTCAGGTTATACACACAAAACTCTGTGTCCTTACTATGTGGGTGACAGAAGGAATTTTCAAGAGCATTTGTAATGATATGTCTTAGGCATTAACTTTATAAATAGCTCACTGTACATAAAAGCTATGTAAATATTCTTCTGTTGTATGATTTCAAGACCAAAAAAAAAAAAAACAGTTCTTATTTGGGGAAATGGATGGTCACATTGCTAGCAGAGATTTTAAATAATTTATGAATTATCTCTAACTTTTGTACTGGGAGATAATGCCCATGTCAAGTCCAAATCGTTCAACCATACAAGGAGTTGAATATTAATTCTTTTGAAACCTTTATACTGGGTCTAAGATGATTTGGCAATCTAAATTTGTTAATTTCCTGCAAAAGATGCTGATCTCTTCAAAACTTGATTGGATAGTGTTTCATAGATAGCAGAACTTACAAGGTTTTTTTTTATTGCAAATGAATATTTTTATCTAAATGTCACATTTTTCTAGGAAGAAAATTTTCATTTTCAGAGTAATCTTCAATCTAGAGTCCTCTACCAGTTCTGCAAAATTATCAGTTTTGTTTTATATATTTTCTTGATTATGCATTTCTACAGACTAAGTATTAGCATACTAAATACTCTGTAATATGAAGTTCTAATCAGCTTATATTCAACTAAAAATTGTCATGAAAATATAACTGGAATTTTAGATTCATGTTATACCTTTCTTTAAGGTCTACAATGTCTATGTAAACACTTCCAACTGTAATTTTTTTTTAAAAGACACCAAGCTACTCAATATTATATTTTCCAATTTTTTTCTGATATATTCACCAATGATATACCCTGTCTCCAAAACCTGACAGTAAATAAAACATGCATTTGTTTTTTTATTAGTACCATCATTAATACTTACGCAAAAAAAAAAAAAAACAAAAAACTTATGTAACTCTAAATCAAAAGGAAAATATAAACGTATTTATATAATGCACAGAAATGAGGTTTGATCTTAAATCTTATATACAAAGCTTAGAGAAGCTAAAAGAATATTTTTTCTAAACTCAAATATACGCCATTATGCCTAAATTTTCATGAATGGCCATCTGTTAGATACTTCATCGAATTGAGAAATACCAACAAAGAAAAAAGCATTTATCCTTTAGCGTATTGTCAAAGCCACTATTGATGCAAATGCCATGGTATACTATAGTTGTCAGTCAATATTTATTCTAAATCTGAGGATAGAAGCCTTAAAAGAAAATTATGATACTGCAAGAGCAGTACTTAATAAAATTGTTGAGGGTTTCCTTTTCATTAAAGGCACAATAACTTTCATAGTAGACAAATTACGTTGCCTCCTGGTTTGATCAAGTGATTAATCACTAGGAAAATTTTCTAATGTGTTTAAGAAACTGAAAACATCACTTATCATTCTGTAAAATGGGAAACAAAAATATAAACAACTCAAAAAAGAGGTTATGACCCGGACAAATTAACATCTACAAGTTAAAGCTCTATAGATAAATTTTAATAAGAATTGATTCACAGAAAAGACAAGGTTGAGTAATTATGCATATCAGTTTAACACAACAAATAATCAGAGCAAGAAACATTTGATAAGTCAGCCTAAAATATTAGCATTAGCACTGTCTACAGCAGAAAGTTAAATGAGTAAGCTGCTGAAATATGCTTTTTGTTTTCTCAAGTTTTAGTCAACATACTTGCTTTAACTTGTTTTTCACTTGGAGCTGTTAAGGACAAGAAATAATAAGGTCTAAGTCAGTTACAAGTCTCCTTGGGTCTCTCTAAAATAGTTTTCTAAAATGGTTTTTTTTTTTTTTTCAAAAAAACTATACTATAACCTTGGAAACTAAAGAAACATGTAGGTCTGAGGAAGAAAAATTACAACGCTGTGTCATTTTCTTTGATAAACTTTAAATATATGCCATGAACCATAGATTTCTTTTCTGATATTCATATACCTTCTCCCAACACAGAATGCTCATTCATGACTCATTCATTTTGTTTTCCATTTTAAATTATTTAAGAATCTGATTGGTTTTATATATATGCCAATGCAGTTTCCTTAAAGCCTACAAAATGGTATGAAAGGAAGGAAGTGAATCGATAAATTATCCAATTGTTTCAATTCTAAAAACATAGTGAATTACAGCTAAGTTGCTACACTGTAATCACACCATGAAATGAACAGATAATGATTTCAAGAAATTTAAATTATTGTATTTTGTCAAATTTAATATTGGATAATAATGTTTAGCTATTAAAACTCTTAAAACTATTCTATCAAACATTTAGAGAAGAGCTAACAGCCATCCTTCTCTAACTCCTCCAAAAATTGCAGAGGAAGGAACACTCCCAAACTCATTCTACGAGGCCACCATCACCCTGATACCAAAACCAGACAAAGATACTACAAAAAAAGAAAATTACAGACCAATATCACTGATGAATATAGATGCAAAAATCCTTAAAAAAGACTAGCAAACAGAATCCAACAACACATTAAAAGGATCATACACAAAGATCAAGTAGGATTTATCCCAGGGATGGAAGGATTCTTCAATATACACAAATAAATCAAAGTGATACACCATATTAACAAACTGAAGAATAAAAACCATATGATCATCTCAATAGATGCAGACAAAGCTTTTGACAAAATTCAACACCGATTTATGATAAAAACTCTGCAGAAAGTGGGCATAGAAGGAACCCACCTCAACATAATAAAGGCCATATATGACAAACCCACAGCAAAACATCATTCTCAATGGCGAAAAACTGAAAACATTTCCTCTAAGATCAGGAACGAGACAAGGTTGCCCACTCTCACCACTATTATTCAACATAGTTTTGGAGGTCCTAGCCATGGCAACCAGAGAAGAAAAAAGAAATAAAAGGAATACAAATTGGAAAAGAAGTAAAACTGTCACTATTTGCAGATGACATGATACTATAGGTAGATAATCCTAAAGATGCCGTCAGAAAACTACTAGAGCTAATCAATGAATTTGGTAACGTTGCAGGATACAAAATTAATGCACAGAAATCTCTTGCATTCCTATACACTAACAACGAAAGATCAGAAAGAGAAATTAAGGAAACAATCCCATTCAACATTGCAACAAAAAGAATAAAATACCTAGGAATAAACCTACCTAAGGAGGTAAAAGACCTGTACTCAGAAAACTATAAGACAGTGATGAAAGAAACCAAAGATGACACAAACAGATGGAGAGATATACCATATTCTTGGACTGGAAGAATCAATATTGTGAAAATGACTCTACTACCCAAAGCAATCTACAGATTCAATGCAATCCCTATCAAATTACCAATGACATTTTTTTTTTTTTTTTTTTTTTTTACCAATGACATTTTTTATAGAACTAGAACAAAAAATCTTAAAATTTGTATGGAGACACAAAGACCCCGAATAGCCAAAGCAATCTTGGGAAAGAAAAACAGAGCTGGAGGAATCAGACTCCCTGACTTCACACTATACTACAAAGCTACAGTAATCAAGACAACATGGTACTGGCACAGAAACAGAAATATAGATCAATGGAACAGGATAGAATGCCCAACGATAAACTCACACACCTATGGTCAACTAATCTATGACAAAGGAGGCAAGGATATACAATGGAGAAAAGACAGTCTCTTCAATAAGTGGTGCTGGGAAAACTGGACAGCCACATGCAAAAGAATAAAATTAGAACACTCCCTAACACCATACACAAAAATAAACTCAAAATGGATTAAAGACCTAAATGTAAGGCCAGACACTATAAAACTCTTAGAGGAAAACGTAGGCAGAACACTCTATGACATAAATCACAGCAAAATCCTTTTTGACCCACCTCCTAGAGCAATGGAAATAAAAACAAAACTAAACAAATGGGACCTAATGAAACTTAAAAGCTTTTGCACAGCAAAGGAAACTATAAACAAGACAAAAAGACAACCCTCAGAATGGTAGGAAATATTTGCAAACAAATCAATGGACAAAGTATTAATCTCCAAAATATATAAACAGCTCATGCAGCTCAATATTTAAAAAACAAAAACAACCCAATCAAAAAATTGGTGGAAGATCTAAATAGACATTTCTCCAAAGAAGACATACAGATGGCCAAGAGGCATATGAAAAGATGCTCAACATCACTAATTATTAGAGAAATGCAAATCAAAACTACAATGAGGTATAACCTCACACTGGTTAGAATAGGCATCATAAGAAAATCTACAGGGCTTCCCTGGTGGCGCAGTGGTTAAGAATCCGCCTGCCAGTGCAGGGGACATGGGTTCAAGCCCTGGTCTGGGAAGATCCCACATGCCACAGAGCAACTAAGCCCGTGTGCCACAACTACTGAGCCCATACTCTACAACAAGAGAAGCCACTGCAATGAGAAGCCCACGCACCGCAATGAAGAGTAGCCCCCCTTGCTGCAACTAGAGAAAGCCCGCGCGCAGCAACAAAGACCCAACTCAGCCAATAAATAAATAAATTAAAAAAAAAAAAAAAAAGAAAAGAAAATCTACAAACGATAAATGCTGGAGAGGGTGTGGAGAAATGGGAACCCTCTTGCACTGTTGGTGGGAATGTAAATTGATACAGCCACTATGGAGAACAGTACAGAGGTTCCTTAAAAAACTAAAAATAGAATTACCATATGACCTAGCAATCCCACTACTGGGCATATACCCAGAGAAAACCACAATTCAAAAAGACACATGCACCCCAATGTTCATTGCAGCTCTATTTACAATAGCCAGGTCATGGAAGCAACTTAAATGCCCAACAACAGATGAATGGGTAAAGAAGATGTGGTACATATATACAAAGAAGTACTACTCAACCATAAAAAGGAATGAAATTGGGTCATTTGTAGAGATGTGGATGGACCTAGAGACTGTCATATAGAGTGAAGTAAGTCAGAAAGAGAAAAACAAATATCGTATTATATTAACGCATATATGTGGAATCTAGAAAAATGGTACAGATGAACCAGTTTGCAAGGCAGAAATAGAGACACAGATGTAGAGAACAGACATATGAACAGCAAGGGGGGAAAGCGGAAGGGGGCGGCTGATGGGATGAATTGGGAGATTGGGATTGACATATATACACTAATATGTATAAAACGGATAACTAATAAGAACATGCTGTATAGCACAGGGAACTCTACTTCACCTTGCTGTACAGTAGAAACTAACACAACATTGTAAAACAACTATACCACAATAAAAAAAATTTTTTTAAATAAAAATAAAATCATTTAACCAAAAAAAAAAAAAAAACTCTTAACACTGATTATACCCATAGTCATTCTTTATGTCTCCCCGTGTTTATACGTTTTCTGATGTATGCTCTATTTCAGCTTTCTGCATATGTACATAAGTGAGAATATGTGTTATGGCCCAGTTATGGGAACGTTACCCCCAAACACATAATCTGTTCTCTGTAAGGTAGACAAAAACATTCATTCCTTCTCAAAGGTAAGTAATGTCAATGTTAATGTGAAGTGTGAAATGTGTGATTATTTCATATTGTAAATTATTTAAAAGTCATTCATATTTATATTTTTTAAAAATATGATTATCCTATTTGATATTTCTCTTTTCATCCACTCAAATGTTTTCAAGTTCCTAAAATGTTCCTGACATTATGATAGGCACTCTGGGATAAAGATATAAAAAACAATCTTCATATTCTAATTTCTGACTATTTAAAGTGGAAAAAAGAAAAGGCAATATGATTATAAGAGTATGTTAAGTGTTTTTATATAAAAAGAAAATGATGCTATGGGAACTAGCTGGAGAAACTCCTAAATGGATTTGGGTTTTCTGAGGAAGTTTTACAAACCTGGAAGAAGAATAAGAAATGTGGTTTCGAATCTGCAGTTTGCTGTGGTCTGTGACAGGGGTGGGAGTATAGTTGAGCTAGATTTGCATGGTTATTTACATAATATTGTAATTGCTATTTTAATGTATTGCCAATGTAAATGCTATTTCCATTTAAATAAAATATGATGGAAGGAGTGACTAATGGACATTATATGAGGTTATGACAGCTTACACACACACACACACACACACACACACACAATCAGTAAAGTTCCTTGAGCAGGAGTTGCATTTATTTTCATTTGAAACAACAAATAGGGCAAGTTAAATGCCAGAAACCTTTAAGAAAATCATTTGGTATCTACACCTAATGCGTTCTTAGTTTCTGTTTGTTTGTATATGTGTTTTTCTGCTTGTCTGATTGTCAGTTCACTTTTTTCCCCTCATTCGAATATAAATTGACTGAAGACAAAATCTACTTCTACTCTCATTGCAACTCCCCTGAGTACTCAAGATGTGTCATTAAATAACATTTTGAATAGAGAGAGAATATTTGCTGGAATTGAATATTTCATATTTTCAAAACAAAGCAATGTCAGATGCACTTATAATAGAAAGGGTTTTGTTTTTGTTTTTGTTTTTGCTTTCTACCCTAAACTGTAAAATATTGCTTCTCAAACACTGCTTTGACTAATGCACTGGGGATCTTAGGAAGTTGCAGATGCTGATTCAGTAGATCTGGGGTGGGACCAGAGATTCTGTATTTCTAACAACCTCTCAGGCGCTCCTAATGCTGCTGGCTCACAGAACACACATTGAGTAGCAAGAGTGTAATGTACTATTTGGCCTCCATTTTCTAACATGGCATTGGTGTTAACTGTACGACAAGAACTTGGAAAAAAGACATCTCATATGATGGAAGGGTTTCCTGCCCTTTCCAGTCATGGCCCTTACCCCCGTCTGAGGGTACATCATTAATAAACCTTGGACATCAGGTAGAAAGACCCCAGCAACCCCAGTCTGACTCACCTGAATGCCCCTTCTTTGGTGACTTTGCTGTATCAAACAAGAAAAGAAAACAATTCAACACTTTATACCATTTGATCACATTTCATTATTCAATTGCAAGTTAATATCTTGAAATTAAGAGGATAGAGGAATTTAAAAACAGTTACCTGGTTCTACATGTTTTTCTTTCTTTTCCTGTTCTGAAACATATTATTTTTGTTATTATTATTATTCCAATTTTATGTGTCACAACTTAATTGTCCTAACACAAAGAAACATATGTCTAGTGCTGTATTGCACCAATAATGGCTGCCATGAAAAGACTAATATCCGACGTATATTTAAAAAGAGTTTTTCCAATCTTCCTCTGTTTTCCCTCACAGAACAGCAATAAAAATTATTCTGAATATTAGAGGAATTAAAATTTTTCATGGATAATAAACTAGAAAGATAAAGTAGGGTCTATAAAGGATGGAAAAAATTTTAATTTCCTTTCTTACTAAATCAACATGAAATAAATTTGGGATAAAAAGTAAGCATAAAGGATAATTATTACAGCTGTTTTAAAATAATTCTCAGATAAGGATGAACAGATTTCCTCTGGACTTTCTCTCCTAAGGTGAAATTTTCTTATATTGCAAAGGTATTTGTTTAGCTAAGACAAAGTCTTTGCTGAGGCAGATTTAAGACGCTAAAAATAGACTAAGAATTTTCAGGGGGAAGCAAAACACACTTCCCTTGTTTTTAGGACAAATGCTCCTTATAGAGTATTTTTCAGATAGTGTTCCTTTTTAAGAACCCACTTTTGCCAATGTTATATGAGATGAAGAATCATTCTGGCCTCAAAATTAAGCTGACATTTGTATTATAATAAGCACTAATTTTATATGAAGTGTAGGTACTAATTTTATATGAAGTGTAGGTACTAATTTTACATGAAGTGCTATTTTCTACATTTCTATTCTTATTTATTTTGACTTGACAAGCTTGCCAAATTAATTTAAATGATTTTCAAGAAATACTTTAACATAGACACATTATTATCTGATTTTTTAAAGAAAAATAATAAAGAGATTTCTTCGTTTCATTTAATGAATATATTTTGGAGACTAGAAGATGTTTATGCTGGAAGAATTCTAAGAACTATATTTTATTTTATTTCTTTTTTTTTTTTTTTTATAATGAAACTCTCTAGGAGTGAAGCCAGCATTTTTTAAATTTATTTATTTTTGGCTGTGTTGGGTCTTCGTTTCTGTGCGAGGGCTTTCTCTAGTTGCGGCAAGCGGGGCCACTCTTCATCGCGGTGCGCGGGCCTTTCACCGTCGCGGCCTCTCTTGTTGCGGGGCACAGGCTCCAGACGCGCAGGCTTAGTAGTTGTGGCTCACGGACCTAGTTGCTCCGCGGCATATGGGATCCTCCCAGACCAGGGTGCGGACCCGCGTCCCCTGCATTGGCAGGCAGACTCTCAACCACTGCGCCACCAGGGAAGCCCCTAAGAACTATATTTTAGAAACATAGAGTGTCATCGAATCTCCTATGGTTATCTCATCAGTCTCTCAAGTGTACAATTTTGTTTACCACGCTTGTACTTGTGAAGGTATAATGAGCAATTTATTCACTCCCAAGATAGCAGGCAGGCAATAAAACAAATAAAACGAATGGCTTGACCAAGTGTTACAAGTCAAAGGTAAGAAGCATACGTGACTTAGCTAAAATTAAACACAGGTAAGAACATTAACAAAAACTGTCTGGAAAACATGGAGTAATTAAATGCATTGCTTAATTTATTGCTGAACTGAACCACCAATTATCAAAACATTTCTAAGAAATTTGTAAAGTAATAACAATCAAAAAAAAAATACTGATAGTAGCTTTGGGTATGCATCAAAATCAATTACCAGTTATCTGTGAGATTTCAAAGTTAAAATAAGGGTCTTCCAATCATATCAGGAAGTAATTGTATAAGCAGAAAAATACCCGTGCAAATTTGGGATGATGTGCAAGAAAAGGCTGTCAAGTGCATTTATTATATGGGAAAATTCAAGATGTAGTTATTGAATTATCTTAATAAATACAGGGCTTCCCTGTTGGCGCAGTGACTGAGAATCTGCCTGCCAATGCAGGGGACACGGGTTCGAGCCCTGGTCTGGGAAGATGCCACATGCCGCGGAGCAACTAGGCCCGTGAGCCACAACTACTGAGCCTGCGCGTCTGGAGCCTGTGCCCCGCAACAAGAGAGGCCGCGACAGTGAAAGGCCCGCCCACCGCGATGAAGAGTAGCCCCTGCTTGCCGCAACTAGAGAAAGCCCTCGCACAGAAACGAAGACCCAACACAGACAAAAATAAATAAATAAATAAATACAAATTAATTCATGCTTATATCTACAGGGACTGCCAAATCATACTTATAATTGATTTTTTTATTTTTTATTTGGAAAAATTATAGCTCACTAGAGTTAGCAAAAATATATACAGGAAGGTCCCATGTACTCTTCTCCCTGTTTTCCCTACCATGATTTGTTTTAGACTGCAAAAAAAAACAAAAACACAACCAACTTTTAAGTTGTGGTAACTAGAAAAGAAAAAGCAAAATAAGAATATAGGGTTGGAGATGTATAATTGAATAAAGCAATCTTAAAGTAAAAACAACAACAACTGAATCCAGCAAATTCAAAGATGCGACAATAACAACAAAAGCAGGTCCAGATGATAAACTAGAGCAAATAAGTTAATTTGAAAAGAATTAGTAGTTGTTTAGAGGAAAATTCTTTTTCTTGTCCTTATTACTGCCAAAGTCAATCCACAGAACTTCCCAAGGAGGTAAGCAGTTGGAATGTTAAATGAATGCCTGGGAAGGCATGTTTATTTATTAAATATATCAATACTCTGAAGATTGTCAAGGAGCTGCAGTGTGTCTGTGGGAAATTTTAAATCATATAGACTGTAATAAAGCAAGGGCCTTAAGGTTACATATATATTATTTAATACCATTTTTCAAATCTCCAGTTGTCCTCCATTTCCCTGCTGGTGCAATGGTTTATAGAGTGGTTTCTGTATCAGTGTGCCAGTGCCCATCAGCAGCTGTGCACACACATAAATCTGGGATTGAAATATCACATACTTCTCTATAGACAGATTGTTCCCCTTGGCTGAGTTGTAGTGTAACTTCATGATTCTCTCCATAGGAAATTTTAGAGCACTTTTATGACATGAAAGGTCTCAATGTCCTGACCTTTGCAGGACCAAAATGCATGTAAATCTTTTTTTAAAATTGGTATATATTTTAAAACATGTTTTTAATTTCACTAGGATTTTTTTAAAGCTCTGCATACCTGGAAATGGAATGATTATTAATGGCTAATTGAATAAGGTTAAGTTGATATTTTTTGTTTCTGTTTGTTTTTCTTCAGAGAAGAGTATACATTTGCAAAAGACGCAACCTCAAAGCATCAAGCTTTACTGAATTGTTAGCAAGCAAGCTTTAATAATGTGTTATAGCAACAGTGGGTGCCGCCTAAGTTATGAATTCCAAACAATACAGTTTCACAGAGCTCATAGTGCTTGTAGGGAAAAAGGACATTGTTATGGACAAAATGTCACATATCATGTGAACATGCCAAAATATTTATGGATTACAAGAACAAAGAAAACAGAAAAGAGATTGTAAAACTAACCTGAAAAAGAACTTCTGTTCTATATTCTAGCTACAGAACTAACCAGATTACAGAGACTAAATTTCCACTAACATAATACAGTTTTGGTTAATGGAATGAAGTTATATTTTTTGGTTAAGACTGTGGATAATGTTATTAGACGATTGCATGAATTTGAAAAAGGACTCTAAGAAAGAGTGCCATGCTTTTCAGTCCACTCTGACCACCCCCTCCCCAGGTTGTATATTCTTTCATTCTGACAAAAAAAAAAAAATAGAGTTCACATGCATAAAACTATTAGAAAAGGGAGATTCAAAACCGCAAGTCTAAGTATTTCAGCAGGCCAATAGTAGCAGTAAATAGAAAAAATATATAATTTGCATGCCTTTCCTTACTTTTTCCCTTGGGTAGTTCTGTTGAAAGAAATATAAACAGAAAGCCATTGCTCATGAAACTTTCAAAGATAAAGTATACTCCCTCAACACATTGATTAGACTGTAATGTTTCCAACGCCTCCCCCCATTCTCTCCCCTTAAATTTCTCAGTGTTGCTCGGAGGTACTGCTGATTATCATAGGTGTTTCCATAAGTTAATTGTAAAGCATTATTTGACAATGAACCTAGGATTATACTGTTTAACTATTTAAAATGATTTATATCTTGTAGTCTTCTTAAATGTATGTGAACACATAAACACCCTGTACACATAAACCCTTAGGAACAAATACAAAAGACACAGGTATACTTGCCACATGATTTATGATTTTATTCAAGACTTAAAGGAACTACTCAGTTCCATTGATGCTGGTATATCCACGATTAATTAAATTTATGCTTTCTAGCAAAGTAAATGCTTGTTACTGAACATCGTTCAATTTCTTGTCCAGCAAACATTTCTTTGAAAATAATTACTGTGAAAGGTAAACATAGGCAATATTTATTTTTATTACTGCCAAATATTTCTCATATCATTATTGTCAGGAAAGATTTGACTCTCTTTTTCTTTTTTTCTCAATATTTCTCTCTCTCTCTTTTATCCCATATTTAGTTTTTTCTTTTGTGTGACTCCTTTAAAAAGGAATGCTGCTTGGGGGTTCATTAAATATAAGACAGAAAAAGGAAATATTCCCAATACCTTCTGCAGTTGTTCTTGTTTTCTTGGAATCTGAAAATACAAAAATAAATTACTGACAAAGCAGATAAGAAAAATCAACAACTGATAAGCTCACAACAAAATGTCCATACACTCTGAAATCATTTTCAATGAAATGGATTGATTGCATGTTGTATTTCTAGAATATGGGGCTTAAAGCGAAATTATTCTGTTTTTGAGAGGAAGAGTATTAGATTAAGGCAAGAAGTGAGAAACTTTTGATGTATAAAATATAGAAAAAATACAAAGGAAAATATCCATATCTAATTTGCATAGAAATTACATTGTGTCTGTAGCAGCTAATGACCTTTTAATAAAAAGTCAAACTGGGCAGATATACTGCCTGTTTCTATAGAGATGGGTTGGAATCCATGAATTTAGTTGGCAATTTATTCATTTGTTCAATCTATAGCAATCCTGGTGAAATGCATTGTACTCTCCTTGAAAAAATTGATGCATTCCCAGTACAAACATTAACTTATTCGTATTGTAATGAAAAAGAAACAGGTGATGATGGCTCATGGGTTACTGACGAACATATCATTTATTTAGTAACTGCTATGTAGTAACACGCATTCAGTGGTCAAAAGCCATCTATTCAATTTTTAGTCTTTTGGGTGTTCAGCCTATATCTGAGAAATTTATTATTTCCAGTATTTTTATACCATGAAACTGTCTGTTCCTATCACTTGAAATTAAAAACAAGTGTTTTTTTTTAACTTGTTTATTTTAGAATGGAGGCATCTTAAATTTTTGCTTAGAATATTTCATTCTGTATATTCTGTTTTCTTTCTTTTACCTCTTCTGTAACTTAGTTTTTAAATTATCTGAATATTACTGAAATTAGAACCAAAATAATAAACTATGAATTTATACTTGCAAAAGACTGTTCTCTGGCTGACAATTATATGGCTTAGAACCTAGAGCAATAGATATTCACTAACAATTTGGAAGTTAATGAATCTGTGTGCCTTATAGTGATGTAGATGGATCATGATTATAGTTCCACAATGAAGTAATGGACCTAAAATGTTTGAAGATGACAGTGAGTAGGAGACTGTTCACAAAAGGCAGTTAGATTGTCAACTGAATTGTTTTATGAGAAAATGATAATCAGTAACAGTAATAGTGTGGTGAAAGTAATAACCTACTTCCACAGAAGTAGAAGCCGAAAACACATTTTAGGAGAGCAACTTGGGAAAAAAAATCTAGAAAGTCATTAAAATGAGCATACTTTTTGACACAGTAGTTCAACTTCTACATTTCCAAGGAGAAACATGCAAAATTGTCATAAGAAAATCTTATAGGAAGATGCTTTGTTTGTGACATTGTTTTATACCTCTAAATAAGGGGAATATTAACCAGTACCCTCCGTACAGTAGGGGAACTGTTCATGGGATTCATAGTATATCCACATAATAGAAAAACATGGTCATTAAAATGACGTTTTGCAACGTCTTCTTTCTGAATTTCTATTTTTTCTGTAATTGGGTTATGTTTCACGTTTAAGAGAAAAACAAACTTTATTTTTTAAAATAATATATCCTTGAAACGAAACACTTATTTATTGAGTAAACATTTATTAAACACTATTGTGTCCAGCATGGCTTAGTAAAAAGAATTTTTGACTAAATTTTTCTTAATACCTGCCACCTCACCCCAAAAACCCAATCGTTTTCTTGCTATTCATTTTCTCATCAGGAACTACAATGAAGTGGACCAAATTCATGATCTAAAACAAATGTGCTTTGCAAGCAATTTCTCATTCGTTTCCTTGATGAGTAATTATCCTAATTAGGTAAGCAGTTAATTCAAATATTAGAAAAATATTATATAAAACAATTCCATATAAGAATGTGATAAATGTCATCTATCATCTTACTCATATGTCTAGCTATTTATTAATAATATGCAGTGGCCACTCTTTTGGAGACACAGATTCTCAT
The DNA here is from genome assembly GCF_028023285.1 of Balaenoptera ricei. Classification (NCBI taxonomy): domain Eukaryota; kingdom Metazoa; phylum Chordata; class Mammalia; order Artiodactyla; family Balaenopteridae; genus Balaenoptera; species Balaenoptera ricei. The sequence continues at coordinate 39,127,430 of NC_082650.1, read as the reverse complement.
ACCACAACAGATGAAAGTATGAAGTGGATAGTTCAATGGCTAGCACGACTCATCAATTAGTTTGGCCCCAGTATACTGGGATAGGATTTCTGCCTGTCCAAGAGGTTCTGCGATCCTCGTTGAGCAATCTTTTGAGCCCAGAGTACAGCCAATATGCAAAACACAGAAATATTATGGTGGGCACCTACACTTGAAATACAATTGAAGGTAACGCTTGGGAAGAATGTCTGAACAGCGGCTAAAATGTGGCATATTAGGACAAGATTATTTCCAGCCCCCCTATTTTTCAACTAGATGCTGGCACGGGGTAGGGGCGAAAAGCTTAATACAATATATGTAAGTCTGGAATGCCTGTTGTTTTTAATCTGTTTTTCTTTTCCCTGGTAATAAGAATTGATAAATATTATATTAGATATCCATTGTTCTGTAATAAAAGAATGCAAATAACATGAAGTCCAGGGTCAGGTAAAGTACATCACTTACTGAGATAAAGAAAAGTATTTCATAAAGTAGAAATGTAAAAAAATAAGTCATGATCTAATCAAGCAGGTCTTTAAAGTTCAATATATTTGCTGTAAGAACTGGGAGCTGTAGTGAAATGTACTTAAAATGTCATCATAATTTCATGTCTTTTGGTTAGGAGTCAACAGAGCAGCAGACTTATACAAGTAAGTACCTGAGCAACCAAAAAATATAATGCTTAAAATTGAAAGATCACATACTGACCCTAAAGAGCTATTAGTCCCAGCACTTAATACTCATGCTATTAAACTTCATTATGCCCTCTCAGCACTCTGCTGAAATGGCTTAAAAATATGATAAAGGCTTACTTGGTGAATATACCTCCCTAAAGGCCATCTGCCCAATAATCTGAACAACAGTCTTCTATTAAGAACATCGAGACCCACAGCAGCTGATTGAAAAGCAGTGATGTGTTTGCAATCTGTTCAATCCATCACTCACTCAACTTTAGCGATGTATCAGGTATGGTCTATTATGTTCATGAATGATGCCAGAGGAAAATGAAATACCAATTCATATTGAAGGGAAAAATTAACTCTCTGATAGTCTAATAAATCAGGTAATGAAGTATGCCATGTGTGTGTGTGTGTGTCACTTGCCAATTGGTATCCTTATTCAATTACAATAACAGAAACTTTGCATTGTTTTTCAGCATGATTCCTCTTCAGATCTCAATGATGAAGCCCTAGAATTTAGGACTAATTCTCACATGCATTCAACTCTACTTGGTCTTGCCCTAGTTACAGTAAATAATAAATCTTATCTGGCTAGTTCTCAATGGAGCTGTATTCTTCAGAAGATAACCTGTGTTGAAAAACCCACAGGCTTGTGGACTCCCCTGGTGGTGCAGTGGTTAAGAATCCACCTGCCAATGCAGGGGACACGCGTTCAATCCCTGGTCCGGGAAGATCCCACATGCCACAGAGCAACTAAGCCCAAACGCCACAATTACTGAGCCTGAGCTCTAGAGCCCGCAAGCCACAACTACTGAGCCTGCGTGCCACAACTACTGAAGCCCACATGCCTAGAGCCTGTGCTCTGCAACAAGAGAAGCCACCACAATGAAAAACCCATGCACGGCAATGAAGAGTAGGCCCCGCTCGCCGCAACTAGAGAAAACCCCGGTGCAGGAATGAAGACCCAATGCAGCCAAATATAAATAAATAAAATAAATAAATTTATAAAAAAAAAACACCCACAGGCTTTCCAACCCCTAGGATTTCATCAACGAAGCTGAGGTTAGTTGAATGAGATCTACCTAGATCTGCTAGTGCAACTCAAGTAGCAGCTCATGATCATATACCCTTAAGATAAAATTGTTAGTAATTGACTATAAATTCCCAGACCTAAAAAGCTCACTATAATACAACTCCCAATTTGAAAAAAAAATCCTTTCTTGCCTGGGATATGAAAATTTTAGCGCCTACTCTTACTTCTTGTGGCTATAATATTTATCTTAAGAGTCCTAGATATTACTGATTCATTCACAGAATAAATATTTGTTGAGCAATGTACAAACTAAGGAAATGTGTTAGTTCCTGTAGGGGATAAAAGTGAATTAGACATGGTCCCTTTAGTCAAAAGTGTTAAAGTCAAATAAAATAGAAGGAAAATGATGCAAGTAATATGAAGTACAAGGGGCATGAAATAAACAATACTAAGGAAGTACACAAAAACTCTGAAGGGAGATTATAAATGAAAGAGAAAAAATATTTAATTGGGAGGGTCAGACAGTCATCCTAGAACAGTGGTCCCCAACCTTTTTGGCACCAGGGACGGGTTTCGTGGAAGACAATTTTTCCACAGATGAGGTGGGTGGGGGATGGTTCAGGCGGTAATGCAAGTAATGGGGAGCGGTGGGGAGCGGCCAATGAAGCTTCGCTCGCTGGCCCGCCACTCACCTCCTGCTGTGCGGCCCGGTTCCCCGGGGGGTCGGGGACCCTGGTCCTAGAGGGAAGAGAATTTATCTTGAGCCCTAAGAACGCTGAATATTCATAGAAGGAAAAGGAAAGGGTAAGATCTATTATGATAATAGCAGGGACAATGGCTAGACAGCACATTGTATATGTAAAATTGAAAGTGACAGTATGGATGAAATACATAATATATAAAGGAAGAAACTGGGTGGGAGAGTAGGGTACAGGTTCCACCACGGTGCCCTGGTGGCTTTGCACTAGCCATATATGCCATTCAGGCAAAGATCTGAACCACAGCTAATTCTGAGTCTGGCAGGATGTCTTGTGATCCTTGAAGAACATAAGGGGATGGGAGGCCTATGAGGACTTTCTATGAGGTCATCTTCCACATGCCTCTGTCTCTCCTGGAGGTTGTCATGAGACAACTTCTCATCACCTCCTGGGTCCTCCTGCTGAGAACCCTTTGAGAACAGACCTGCAGACCACTGGCTGTAGTCCAGATTTGAGTCCTCAGCAAAAAGGTGTCCCTAACTTGTGTTGAATTATCTGGTGTGTTGAATTTTTCGTGTGTGGGACAAGGACAATGAAGAGCTGGCACCTTTAGATACCCTTGCTTTTGCTGGCCATGAAAGTAATAAATTGTCTCAATCTCAAAAGAGATCATTGTATTTTTACTGGTGGAATTTGTCAGGCCTTGGCTTTGACTTTGCCTTGATATGTGCTTGACAGGAGGTCAGGAAACATTCTGTGGGGACTTAAATTACAGGTTAAGGCTTGTAGACTATGTTCTGTGGTCAGTGTGGTGCCACTGACTATTTTAAATAGGTAATGACATAAAGTGTTTCATGAAGTCAGTTCAGTATTTTGGAAGAAAATATTTAAGGAAAACATTACAGGCAGAATGATTATTTAGGTCAGAGATACTCAAATTTTTTTATCTCAGGACTCCTTTAAAAATCTTAACAATTGTAAAGGACCCCAAACAGCTTTTATTTATGTAGGCTGTATCTACGACATTTATAATTTTAAAAAATAAAGTTGATAATATTTTAAAATATATAAATATATATTTATTCATTAAAAAAATTTAAAACCTGTTACCTGTCACCGTAAATATACTTTTTATGACAAATACATTTTCCAATACCAAAAAAATGATGAGATGAAGGACTTTGTTTTACACTTTTGTGAATCTCCTTAATGTCTGGCAAAGATAGTTGGATTCGCATATCTCCTTAAGCATTCATTCTGTTGCAATATCACACATTATGTAGCTTCTGGAAAACTCTAGTGCACACTCATGAGAGAATGAGAGTGAGAAGGAAATGATAAATCCATATTTTTATAAATATATTTTTGATCTTGCAGAACCACTGAAAAGGTCTCAGGTACTTCCAGTAGTCCTTGACCACATCTTGAGAACCTCTGATTTTCAAGATCGTTTCCCTGGTTCATGCAAGAGGTTAGTAAGACCAACATGAGGTCACAAACGAGGATGTGAGGTCGCAACTGAAGGAATGGAGGCTGTGAGTGAAGATTAGCTTTTCTAATTACTTTAGGATGGATTAGACAAGAGAGTTTAGTCAAATTAAAAATTCCGGAGGACTAAATTTTAGTGGCAAAGGAAAAACAGGAGTCAAAGTTTACACTACAATTTGAGTCCTGGTGTCTGCAAAGAGAATGGGATGACTCTATAAGAAGAAATAAAGGAATAAGCATATGTTTATAAAGAAAAATATAATTTGATTAGGACTTTGACTTTGAGAACCTGATGGACAGTAAGAATGTGTGTTAATAAATCACAAGGAAAGTGTCTGCCGAGGGAGAAAGAGTGGCAACTTCAGTAGAAAAAAGTCTCGTCACAGAAGGACCTCAGCTGAACATTTAGTCAGAAATGTTACTCTACTTAGGTTAAGATATGCTTGCTCTGACACCAAAACTGCTAACAACAGTAAACTTGATGGGGAAAGCTCAATGGAGCCAAGGGTCTCTCTTGCTAAGTTTTGTGAAAGAGATTTGATGAGACATGCTGTAATAAGATCTTAATATGAACAGCAAATCTTCAGAGTTCACTAATGCAAGAAGCTCTTTGTGGCCTGATGCCTGCTTATCATAAAGAAGTTCATATGCACTTTTATTTGTGTTTTAAAATTCACCACAAAAACTTCTCAAGAGCATTCTAATTAAATCCCTGAAACCCCCTTATTCTCTTTTTCTTCAGGAAAGTTGTCAACCATTAGTATCTTTGACTATATCCAAAAAGGTTGAACGTGAATAAACTTTGTGTAAAATAAAATACTGAAAATCCAAATTGTATGCCACCTGATGATTTGTATTAAACTTGCCTCATCTGAGGAAAAATGTGCTTCCTGCCTCTACGGAAAAGATTTCTATAATCTTTATTGAGATCATCGAAAATAAGAAACAAGAACCAAGACGCTTAAGTCCATATACCTCCTCTGCTTTGCTTAAAAGAAGATACAGAGAGGGAAATAGGAACTCGTGAAATGTAAAATCAAGCCACTGCCTATAACAGCTGGCCCTTAAGCCTATTCTCCTACTATACATTGAGAGCAATGAAAATTACGCTGAATAGTTTTTATCTTAAATATCATCATCTTACCAATTTAAAAAGTTTTCCAAACAAGAGATGAGAGATAATCTATGAAACCCTTTGGAAATGACAATTTAATAATGATGATGATAGTGATGGTAATATTAAGAAATAGTCAGGAGTATATGTTTTATATATTTCACAGCTGGTGATGGACACTGGATTACTTGAATCTCCAAGAGCAAAGCTCTGCTTAGGCTCCCCAGGCTCTTCCAAAAATTGTCCATTGCATATGGACAATTTTGCAGAAAAGTGAAAAAAGCCACATAATTCAGGAAAAACAGAACCAAGCATAGCAATGAGGGGAAAAAAATACATATAAAGCTTATAGCTGTGAATTGTAACTTGACTACTGTTTCATATACCCAAAAGTCTTCTAATACTTTGGTTTGAATGCCAATGAGTGGAAAAATAACTGTTCATATTACTCCTTTACCTAAATCAAATGGTAAATTGTTCTTTATTCAGAAGAAGGAAGGATGGAGGGAAGATAAACATCTTTGAGCACTTACTATCTGTCAAAAGCTGTGTCAGGAACTTACTATCTCTTTTTTCTTGTAAGGTCTCTGTATACACACCACAATGTTGATCATATAAATGATATAATTTCCAAAATGCACTGAAATATTTGCTATGTGTATATGGGGAATTAATACTGATTTCTATGCCTTTATACTAAACACAGTGATATGTATTAGTTGACTTTTATGATACTATGTTTTTTTTCTCCTAGGTAAGTAATAACCAACTAAAATATTTTCTCCTTCTCAGATCTATTGACTCTTAGATTCTTGTTTAACAGAAGCAGAATGTGACTCCCAAGCTATCAGGACTATGTAAAATTCTGATGATACTAAATATAAAATATAACACTTGTTTTCTTATTTTTTCTCAGATCATACGAACACTAATTAGAATATAATTGTCATTTTCAAAGTCATAAGTGATTGCTTATATCTACATGCTATTTTCACTGAGAAAATAAGCCTAGATTAATAAACAGTAGTGATAGCTAGAGACCCTATCTAAGAGTAGTCAGGCTGTGCATTAGAAACATCTCTAAATAGATTCACAGTGACTTAGAAGGCCTTAACATTCCCATCAACTTGAATAAAGTTTAGACAGTTTTCTTCTTGACTATAGGCCCCTGACCACCCTTTTAGCAGAGCATTTACTTTAGAAAACTTGCAGTTGTAAATTCTTTCTCTGTCCCTTTGAAACATAAATCTTCTACAACCAGAAATATCTTTCTCAAGATCTGCAAGACATCACTTTGAAACATAATCATCAAAGGAGGTAGCAGTCCTATATCCTAGTCTCTGTGGAAGGGTAGGAGCCTAATTTCATAGGAAATTAAAAAACCCAGATGGCCTCATCACATTGACCAGCTCCCACCCCAAACCCACCAACATCCTCCAGTGCTTTTCTACGAGCTCACACCAGAACTTTAAAACTCTCATTTTTGTTTCAGCAGAGTTGAGTTCAATTTCTCCTCTTGTAAACAGACTTGACCCCTATCGCAATAGTCTTGAATAAAGTCTCTCTTGCCTGTATAAGTCCATCAGGTGCAGTCTCTTTTTGACAGCAGGGAATAAATGATTCCATATCAAGACATCCTGACAAAGGGAGGTGGAGTGCAAGTGATGGGCTATGACTTATTTTCAACATAATGAACAAAATAACATCAGTTGCTTGTCAGTGTGTCAATATGAGAAAATGGGTCTGTATTTTACGTATTTTTGAAATTTGATAAAATTGCTAATGAAATAGGAGGCCCGGGATTTTGAGAGGTTGTGTTTTACCCCCTGTATATTGAGAAAGATTAGATTAAAATTACTTTTTAAAAAAGTAGTTCACCCTTTCACGTGAAGTGATGTTCTAGAAAAAACACATTCACACAAAATGTATGCACATAATAGATCCAAAGTAAACACAGACAAGCTGGCAGTCAAAATTCAACTCTGATTATTGGTAAATTGTTCACACAAAAAGCATAGTGGAACTTTGCATAAAACATACCTTCCTTCTTTTCATCTTTTTTAGTTGCTGCTGAAATAAGGGAAAGAAAATAGTGTTAAAACATATTAAATAACCATTCCTCAGAAAACTGAGAATATGAGGATGTAGTGCATATATTCATAAACTTAGTGGTTATCAATGCACAAATTAATTCATCCAAATCTGAAATAAGAGAATAAATTGAAAATATTATTTCATATAAAGTTTTTCTTTTAATTCAGATATAAACATAAAACCAAAAAAGGAGAATAAAAATATATTGTTACACAGACAAGAAGTTAAAATAATAAGTATGTGTTTAGCATAATTCCATTTTAGGTTTGAAATTGTTATATCTGACCAAACCACAGTCACTTCTAAAATAAAAGGAATAGATCCACACAGAAAATAAATGGAGTCCATAAATTATCTGTGCCTAGTTACTGAAGAATTATATACCAGTTTATTTTACATAGTTACAATAACAGTGTATAAAATGTATCATTTCAGAAAGTTAATGAAAATCCCACCCTCCTTTTAGCAAATGTATATCATCATTTACATAGAGAAAAGGCGCGGCACACTTTAATTACCTTTGAATTCTGACTTCCTCTGTGGTGGAATTCATCTAATCCTAGATCATGAGTCTAAACTAGGATCCAAGTTGTAGTTTATGTGTGTTACTGGAAGGGAGCATTTGCGGGAGGCTCAGTCATCTTGGAATTGTTCCAAGCAAACCTATGATGTCTTAAGCCACATTAACTGAATCAGAGGTCATGTACATCCCTTAAGGTAATTCCTCCTGTGAATTTGGGGGACCACTTTCAACCAACATCCAGGACTACATTGGATCTATATTCTGTTCTACAATTGCCAAAACACTTTCATGTACATCCTCTCTTTGGTCTTCATAACAACCTTTTAAGAAAGGCAGCCCAGAGCAAGAAAATAAGCTTTAGAGACATCAAATGATTTACACATGTTCACATAGTGAGCAAGAAGCAGAATTGGGTATAAAAATCAGGAACAAAAGACTGAAAGGGAATATATTTAAATTTATTATTTTAATGTATTACAGACCTTTTAAAATCTGTTTTCTAAATGTTATTAATATACCATTACTTTCAGAGTAAAAAAGTAGATTTACAAGCAAATTAATTCTACTTTGTCACATTTGTTTCTTTTTAATGGAGTTTTAATTAATAGCACACAAAATGTAGAGAGGATTTATATCTATAATGTTTTTAAGTTAAGAAATTTGCCTATTCCAATGATATAGTGAGGAGAGTAATAAAGATAACTAAAATGAATTAAAGGATATGGACACTGTCGGATAGATTTCAAAGCCACCAGGCATTATTTCAGCAAACCCTCTGAGTTTGACTCAATAGACTTATTTGTAGTTAGTTCTTTGCTTTACAAATAAGAATTTCCTTCAAGAAGCACCATAATTTTCAACATCACCCACCATGTATACATTTGATTCTGGAATTCACTTGAATTTTACCTGGAGCTTGTAGAATAAGGACAAGAATTGAAATGGTGTTGTCCTTTCAGATGTTGCAAAAGAGGAATTTACTTTGTTTTTCTATGGGAGATTATCTCCAGATATCTCCCATAATTTAAGTCATAACCTCTCTCAAGTTGGGTCAAAGGGTGAAGGTAGAGGGCTCTTTCAAGAAAAACAAAATAAAATGACACAAAATCACAAATTAAAAATTGCTGTGGTCCTTCCCAGGGTCCTGGGAGGGTCTCTGGCAAGGGAGTGGCCCTGATCCCTAACTTCATCAGTTGAGCAATAAACCCATCTTTCTGAGGCGCAACCAATGCCAGAAAGAAGACTGAGAACATGAACACACTTTGAAGAACCATCACCTCTTATGAATTCCACAGAGAAGAAAAGCTCTGAAACAAATTTCTCAAAGAAGTGGCAAAATCTTTTGCAGCTACTTTGAATTTTTTTGACTCCTAAATAATCCAAGAAGAACGATGTGCACATGTGCACGTGGGTGTGCAGGTATGTGGGTATTACACACTTTCCTCTTCCCCATTCTAACATTCTTAAATAATTTCAGTCCTTAACTTTACAGTAACAGAGAAAAGAGCTGAACCAAGGAGTTTGACTTATTCCTTCATAACTGACACTGGCTTTGCTTCTTGCCCTGTATCCCTTGAAGATTGGTGGGTTTTACTCACTGTCATCTGGAAAGCCATGTGATCTGTCAAGCTGGATTCCCGCCCAGAAGTTAATCAAAACCAGGGTTTCAGGGTCCAACTGTTTCCAGAATGGTTTTGTAACTTTTGTTCATGTGTCCCACTGCTGGCACTCAATTCAGCTCACCTGACTCTAATCTATTTAACTGGATTACAATGGCTGGATGACTGATTTACTGAGTGGGAGTGATTCTTAACTATTTAGCTCTTGTTTTTCACATCGTAATGAGACTGTAATGAACCCTGAAATCTCCACCAAAAAACTGTTAGAACTAATAAATCAGTTTAGTAAAGTTGCAGGATACAGGATTAATATACAGAAATCTGTTGCTTTTCTATGCACTAATAATCAACTATCAGAAAGAGAAAGCAAGAAAACAATCCTGTTTAAGATTGCATCAAAAAGAATAAAATACCTAGGAATAAGCTTAACCAAGGAGGTGAAAGACCTATACTCTGAAAACTATAAAACACTGATAAAGCAATATGAAAATGATACAAAGAAATGGAAAGATGCCCCATGTTCTTGAATTGGAAAACTTAATATTGTAAAAATGTCCATACTACACAAAGCAATATACAGATTTGATGCAAACCCTATCAAAATACACATGACATTTTTCATAGAACTAGAACAAATAATCCTAAAATTTATATGGAACCACAAAAGACCCCGAATAGCCAAAGCAATCTTGAGACTGCGATGGCTAATATTTTAGTTATTTTGTTCTTTTTTTTCTCTAATAGATGGGATACTTTTAATGTTTGCTTTGAGACCAAAAGGAAAAAAAATACACTGAAATACACTAACATAGATGCATATAGACCCATCTTTCTTTTAACTGAGAAATAAGTTTACTGTTTAAGCCACCCATGATATTCTGTTATAGCAGCCCAAACTAAGATAGCATGTGAATCTACAATTATCTCAGTAGTTGAAAGGAAATAGAGATACCATTTTCCTGGCTCAGTGTACTGTCCCCCTTTCCAAATGTACACCCACCCACCCACAGGACTCCACAGGCACATCCCTAGATTTATGCACAGAGTAAGATCCAATACCCTGGTACATCATGAGAGGTAAGTGGCAGCACCACACCAGAGTATCAACTGCAGTATCTTGAGATGGGAATTTAGGAAATATTTGATGTAGACCCATCTTTTAAGGCAAGTTCCATTATGGTTCCTGTCCTCACTCGGGCATTTCATTCTCAACAGGTGTCTTCCTAGCTGTTACACCTAACTGATTAAAAAATGATCCTGGGGCTTCCCTGGTGGCGCAGACTTCCCTGGGAGTCTGCATGCCAGTGCAGGGGACACGGGTTCGAGACCTGGTCCGGGAGGATCCCACATGCCGCGGAGCAGCTAAGCCCGTGTGCCACAACTACTGAGCCTGCGCTCTGGAGCCCGCGAGCCACAACTGCTGAAGCCTGGGCGCCTGGAGCCCGTGCTCCGCAGCGGGAGAGGTCACCGCAATGAGAGGCCCACGCACCGCAATGAAGAGTGGCACCCGCTCGCTGCAACTGGAGGAAGCCCACGCGCAGCAATGAAGACCCAACACAGACAAAAATAAAAATAAATAAAATAAATAAATTTATTAAAAAAAAAAAAAAGATTCCTTATTTCTCTCCTTCCCTTCTCCATTTTGGTCTATATTCCATTCCTGCACCACAACTTATTGTGTAATATCTATTAACTAGATTGATATCCCATCTAAGTTCTAACTGGCTACAGAAAAATCATTGCCTGGATAACATTCCGTCTGCTCAACGTAAACCTGCCCAAAAGTGAATCCTCTTCTTTTCCCTTAAGCTCATTCCTTCCCCTGGGACTTATCACTATGACAATTACAATGATCCTATTCACCAACACTCGAAAGCTCAGTACCATTTTTATTTTTTCCTTGTTTCATCTGTATAGTTTATCAAATATCATGTCTTCAAAATGTTCACCTTATTTGCATTTCTCTAAAGTCATTTGCGCCATCCTAGCTAAGGTTATTGTCTCATGTCTTGATAATGACAACAACCTTTCATAATTATCGCTAACTCTTTATATCTACTTAAGTCATCCACTTACTAGCAATGCTTTTTTTTCTTCCAGTTTATTTTTTAGTCATGCTACAAACTCAAGTCACCCCTCATCCATGAGGAATCCCTCTTACTGAAAATCACTTTGTCTTAATTCTTTGGCATTTATTATCTCTACAATTCAATTCAGCACTACAAGATATTCAATTTGTGTTGTTACTTAAATTTCTCATATCTCCAAATTGTAATCTCCTGTAGTGTAAAGACATTTATGTCATTGTCTTCTCAGTGCCTCCAAACTCTTTGTTAAAATAATTTTTTAAGTACTTCCAACAAAGAATGCTATATCTTAATTATAATTAATATGTACATATATACATAATTTATATAAAACTAGGGTTTAAATAGTTCCTTTGTTATAAAAGTAAAAAAATTAAATAAATGAAGAGATATACTCTTTTACCCCACTATAAACATCACTGTCAATTTTGTCACTGTATCTATCAAAATTATCAGTCTCGTCTATAGCAGTATTGCCATTGTGTTTAAGCTGTCTCCACATGGAGTACTTGCAAATATTAATTACTTCTATGCATAATTTAATTATGCAGCTGTGGTGTTATAAAACTTGTCTACAAAAGGTCTACTGAGTATGTGCACAACACAAGTGACATTTATCCCTGTTTGGTGTGTCCCTGCTTTGATGTGTCATTACAATTTAGTGAACATATATATATATAGCCCCTAACTCTTGCCTTGTACACTGTTCTCAATCAGCACTTTCATCTAATCTCATAAAAGGATAGTTTTACAAGCCTTCGAAACTCTACCTGATTATTCACTCAACAATAAATGCTTTATTCTGAAAGCGTTAAGTTCTGAGTCTGCCTAATCCAATGTACTTGGAATGTAAAAGTGAAGAGCCCATGGCCCCAAGCTCAAATCTGAAGCAGATTTCCAGATATCTCTTTAATTCTCTCCCCTGAACTCCTCTAATAGGAGGCTGAAGTAACACTAAGTGCCTGCCTCGAGTCATAGTTCCACACCTACCGTGACCTTCAGAAGCCTCAGTTAAAACAGACTGTGCCAGGCTATTGTGCTTTTTTATGAGAACATATATGCATTAACTGCAGTAATTCTTGAACTAGGTAGTCATTCACTTAAGGAATCTGCTCTGAGCTGCATTTTCATGAATAGAAAACACAAAAGTGATGATAATATTTGCCCTGCTTTTCTACCTACTATAATATTAATGACATTCCTGATCAGAACTCTTCTAAAGAAGAATCAGTTTTGTCGAGCAACCCAATGATCAAATGAAAACTAAAACCTTGTATCATAGTTCTTAACCATTCTAGCACATATACTTTATAAACAACATGATTGGGTCAAATGGCTAGTCAAGCCATTTTACCAATATTTACTAGGATGATTCTGTACATCGTTGGGTCCAGGATTAAATGTAACAGAAAATTTTGGATCAGATGGAATCATGTCATGTGCTGAGAAGTCTGCTACAGGGCCTTCTGCACAGAAACAAATGTACCACCACCTAAATGCATCTCCTTTATTGGTCAATGCGGTATAATGTGGCAAAGGAGAAAAAATAAAGATTTTCTCCAGTAAATATTTTACTTTTTCTTTCCTAAGAGTGTTCTATAAAGTGGACAATGGAGTTAGAGTAGCTTTCTCAAAGGATGTGATTTCAGGTGATAGTTAAAAAATAACATCACAGGAAAATTATTTTAAAGAAGTACTTTTCCCAAACTGATGATTTAAAGAATCAATATATTTTCTAAAGTTCTCTTAAACAAAACCACTTTTGATGTCCCAAAGATATTAGTGAGTGATAAAACAAATTTTCTCAGATGGCTCATAAAAGCTAGGATTACTTTGTAGTCATATCTGATTTTTGCAGTCTCAATATACAGATGAAGTAGTATTAATTTAATAACATTCTGACTGAATTTTCTAGTATGACACAAATTAAAATGCATAACTAAAAACATTGGAAATTTTACATATTTGGGTATCTCTATCTGTCCATCATATTATCTTCTATGTATCAATTAATCCATGGTTTATTTTTGGATGTACAAGTAAAAGCTCAATGACAAACCTGGAGTCAAGATACGAATTCTTGGGTCATTCAGTGTCTCCTCTGCAAATGTGGCATTACTCTCAGTTGCACTTTCTCCAATTACTAAATAAATTCTTGAAATGTGCATCTTCATGCAACAACAAAATATTTTCTATAATAACCCAGCAGATGGTGCTATTCTGCAATAAACAGCTTCGGCTATTGTCAATAAAGTGCTACTGTAAGTTTTTTTTAAAAAAGCAATAGAATTTTTAAGTGTTTTATTGCCTACCTTGTGCTGCAATTTTTATTGTCCCTTGTTTGGCTTCTGGGACTTTGCCAGGATCTTATGGAAAAAAAAAAAGAGACATAAATTAATTACCATGAAGTACTATTTCAGAAGGATATATAACAACAAAAAAAAGAAAAATTATAAAAACACAAACATAAAAACACTGCCCTTGGCACTCAGAATTTTTGTTAAGAAATGAACACAATTATTAGGAGAACCACTGAGAATTCGGCTTACCGAGACAGAAATAAAGTAACTGAACCAAATAAAATCATAAAATAAAGTTTCCCAAAACTATTTTGCTTCACTGTTAACTGACCATGGAATACTTTGCATTCGTTTAGCACCTAAATTTGATTTTTAAAATTTATTTATTTATTTATTTTTGGCTGCATTGGGTCTTTGTTGCTGCACGTGGGCTTTCTCTACTTGGGGTGACCTGGGGCTACTCTTCATTGCGACGTGTGGGCTTCTCATTGCGGTGGCTTCTCTTGTTACTGAGCACGGGCTCTAGGTGCGCAGGCTTCAGTAGTTGTGGCAGGTGGGCTCAGTAGTTGTGGCTTGCAGGCTCTAGAGTGCAGGCTCAGTAGTTGTGGTGCATGGGCTTACATGCTCTGTGGCATGTGGGATCTTCCTGGACCAGGGCTCAAACCCGTGTCCCCTGCATTGGCAGGCAGATTCTCAACCACTGCACCACCAAGGAAGCCCTTAGCACCTGAATTTGTAAATCTCAGAATTCTTTGTATATTATTTCTGTATGATTAGCCCTTTGAAATGCGTGGAGCATTAAGGCATAAATAAAGTGGCTCACTGAAGGTCACTGAGTAACTAATAAGAGAACAAAGCCCAGAACAACCAAATTCCAGGATAAGCTTTTGGCCTAAGATGTCATTCCCTACACTGCTGTGGTGCCCATCAACTATAACCATGGCCCTGGGCAACAATATGTGTTGGGAGAGTATGAGCAAGTTTCATTTTGAATCTTTCTTCCCTCTTGTCTTAGGGGGGTTTTGTTGGTTGTTTTTTTTTTTTTCTTTGTTCAGAATGTTCTCTTTAAAGAAACGGGGTACCAAGAAAACCTCACTTATACCATAGACATTTAAATATATTATTTGATTAATTAGCATGAAAATAAAGGAGAAATAAAGATTTTAAAAGCAATGGATCATTTCACATTTCACTAAATAATTGTTCATGATTGTCTTTACTAAGTTTTCAATAATTGAATTATCATTTAACAACATGGGAAGGAAGATTTGGTCATTTGTTTTAGGTATTAATATTTATTTGCTCATTTATCACATATTTATTTAGGACCTATTATTTGTATGTACTAAGCTAGGTGTAAATGTAGTAGTTGATACACATATATATTATAATCTTTCATTTAATTATCATCAAATGTTGATTACAGGTTAATATTATAATCCTAGTTAGAATTATAAAATAACAAGATTGCATCAGAATAACTTGGTCAAGAATCATAAGCAAAGAATCAGTGTTTCATTGGCCAAACACCAGAGGTTTAATTTCTAATTCATGCTTTACCTCTTGTTGGTGAGATAATTATTCATTTGTATTATAATCATGATACAAAAATAGTAATTTTTCATCCTGTTTTTATATAAAAGAAATATTATTTATCCACATATATGGTTTACATTATTCCTAAACTTATTTCTTAAGACAAAATACCTTTTGTCAAAATTAAATTGAGTCCATTCTACCTATGATCTTTTTATTATTAATTTCTTTTATTCCTGGAGGAACATGCAACTATCATGTTAGTGCTACCTTTGTCACATCTAGAATAGTTGGTCTCAAATCAGAATTAATCAAGATTTACATACAGATAGTGAATTCTAACTAATATATTTCTAAGTATTACTCTACCCTATAACTAGCATTTAGTGGGTACTTAATAAATAATTGGTGAATGAAAAGGTGGATGAAAGGATACAAGAATACATAGGAAAGATCATCAAAAGTACCCTAAACTGCCTAGGTGTTTTACTACTTCAAGATCTCAACAAATCAGAGAACTGTAGAGTAGTTCTGATTTAAAAAAAAGAAAAAAAAAGATTTTAAAAATAGTTGTCAGTAAAGTACCTTAGCATTTTTATAGTCAAATTTCCACCTATCTTTTCTCTCTTTTTTTTTTAATGTCTTCTTAGACCACTGATTCTAAACGAGTTCTCCATGCCTAAGATTCTATTGGACCACCCGGTATACCCAATTGTGAATTATGGAGAGCTTTTCTTAGGGCCTTATTAATAACTTCTCCCATTGATCATTCGGTTCCTCTGTCAGCCTCTAATCTATTGAGGACACATGCAGGGGTGATCATATTTGACATCTGCTAGTGTACAGTATTTCCATTTTCAAAACCAACGCTTTAAGAAGGAAGCAACTCTGAGACCATAAATGTACATTAAGAAGGCCAGACAAAAACTACACAAGAGTGAAAACAAATTAAATCTTTACAGACAAGTTTTCAGTATACATAATTTTCTCTCTCCTTTTGATTACTGCCAACTGCAAATGAAGCTAACCTTTTACTAGGAAAATTTTCAAATATATAACAAAATAACGAATGTATAATAAGCTCCAATCTCATTGGTGCTCTCAACACCCATTCAAAAATTATCAAGTGATGGCCAGTCTTATTTCCTCTGTATTACTCACTGCCTCTACTACACGCAGCCCAAATGAAAATTTTATTATATCAAATAATTTTTCCTTTTTTCAATTTTTTATTTGATAATTTTTATAGTTATGTTTTTGAAATAAAATAGTGATTTAAATAAGAACACAGGACAATAAGAAAATTCAACTGAAGTTTATAATAATTCTGAAATCCATAAATAATATTTTGGCGCTCAAAATCAGAGACAGGATGGACCTAGATTTAAGTGTCAGTATACGTCTCCTGGGAATGTTTTAGCAGGAAATTATCAGAATACTTAGTATTCTTAGCTTCCTGAAACATGTTGTATTTATATAAACAAATTGTCATGAATCAGATTAGCCAAATGTTTTAGTGTCTTCTGATTCCTTAGGCATGAAACAGTCTGACTTAACAAACTGAAAAAATATTGTGAGTCTGCAAATACTTTGTTAAGAAATCAATTTTTGCATATAGGTTTAAATATTAGTTTAATATCATGAACTTTTCATCTACAGGACTCTGTTTATACTCTGACTTCTTTTAATGTGAATGGTTAATCCATTGAGTTTTCAAATGCAGGGTTCACATAACTTTAACAGCAAGTAGATTGCTGCACTGTGAGTCCAGTATTGGTCTTTGACTAACGGACAGCAGATGAACAATAATGGCATTGTAGAGAACCATACTTACATTTTAAATATTTTCTAAGCAATCTTCCAGTTCTTCCCAACCCCAAATCACTGAATTTATAATATTTTCCAGAAACGTTTCTTTAAAAGCCATCTCTTGCTACTTCTGCCATGGTACAAGGCATTTAGACTGTTCTTAGGTGAGAAAACTAAATATAGAAGAGCTGAATGACTTTTACACAAACCGGAAGAAAAATTAATATTTATTGATTCAGCAGTAAACTTTGAACCAGCAATATAAAAACCGCCTTGATCGTTCAAAAGTATACATCCTTTTTAAATAAGATACTAGAAACTAATGACAAATTATCCTGCAATCCAATGAGCTGGTAAATCAAGCTCTAAATTATTGTTTTCTAGTCTTGTAAAATCCAGTATTATTTTTAGGTGTAGATACTCCCCAAATAGAGAAAGGTTAACAATTAAGCTAAAATTTACTATATGGTTAAAAGCTCTTAAACTAACTAAGCCTCTTGTGCCTGTAGCTCCAGGAAAGCATATTTCAGGGGCATTGCTAATTTCAGTATGATAATAACCCCACTGAGATGAAATTAATCATGAAGCAGCCTTCGGCCATCCTGTCTGACCAAGGGGACTGAAGCCTGAAAGGAGAGCCTATTTGCTGCCAGATATGCAAATTGCAAAAGGTGCACAGTGCAGAAATATGAATAATTTATCAAAATAATCTGTTATTGCTAGAGGTTAAGAATCTAAATAAGCTGGCAGCATTGCTTACAATAGGTAGCATAATTTAGCTAGACTATTTTTTTCCAGAAAATCTTCTGATCGAGGAATGTATTTTGTACATTGTATTTGCTTTAGAATCTAAATAGCCTTTAACCTAGTATCATAGCATTATAGAGTTTAATTCAGAAAAAAAAAAAGATTCTTCAAGGTTTGCTAAAATATTCTCCTGATTTTTTTCTTAATCTTTAAGAGCACAGACTATGTTTTCCATAAAAACTATTCTAAATATTTCTTAATTTGAAAAAAATAATTTTGAGGTTTTAATTAAATATAAGTCAAAATCTACCTACAGTTTCTACACATGGAATCACATTTTTCCTATATTATTTGAAGAGAAGTAAGCTTAGGGAGAAAAGAAACTGGAAAACATCAGTGAGAATACTTACAATTAGAGTAACGGGCATTTCCCCTCATGGCATCATCTAGCTCTCTGAATGTCTAAGAATGGCAGGTTTCTTAAACATTTAACAATTCAGAATTTAGAGTTGAAGATCAAGGTATAGATTTATTTAAACAATTAAAAGAAGGAAACTTTTTTTTTTTTAATAAAAAGAAGTATGAATGAGACACATGATTTGGCCTTTCACTTTAAAAAATATTTGGCATGTTAAAGGGAAGGCTGATTCCATTTAGATTAAGAAAAAGCCTTCTGCCATACAGCTAATAAAACAATGGAATGTGATACCATGGGAAGATGTGAGGTCCCATTCCTGGGGTTGCCAGATAGATATCTGTTTTCGAGGGGTCCTCAATGTATCTGCTTAAAGCAAAGAGGCAGCCCCAGATGATCACTCCAGGTCCCTTTCCACTTCTGTAACACCTTTCTAAAATCCGTGGCTATGAACAAAGATACGAGAATTTGAAAAAATTACCTATATCATGTTTTGATGGAAAATTTCTTGATTATTTATTTTTATTATTGAGGTTTACCTTGGTAGTCCTCCCTTACCATAAAATAATTACCCCTTTTTCTTTGATCATGTTTTAAAAGCAAGCATTTTAACCACCAAACTGGACTGATTCTCTTAGGAGAAACATATGCTTCCTAGAAGAATTAGGACTCAAGTAGAAACTTGACTTTTTATTGAAATAAATGTTATGATTTGGAAAAATTATTGCATTCCCAGTATGAGTGATTTATTTCCTTATCTAAGATCGATTTGGGCTCTTTAAGTGAAGTGAAACAAAATGAAATTTAAAGAGTCAAGAGTTTATTTTAGAAAACAAGCTATTTTATTATGTATATTATATATACATATCAAAAAAACAAAATTTCTGACTGTTCAGCCATATTTTTCAGGTAAAATTTCAGTCTTAAAAATTAAGTGATATGCTGTTGGTAGGTCACTTAACTCACAACTTATACATACTATAAGGAGTGATTTCCTCACTAAATGATATCATAGAGCATCATGATCTAATTCAGCCCTTAAAAACCACCAGCCCCTATTGGTCTAACATTAGTAAACAGTGTCTGTGAATATTATCATTCTGTTTTTCACTTTTCTAGACAATAAGAAACACACACATACCCCTTTTATCTCATTACCCAATTTGGGAATGTTATAAACAAACAGAATTGTTAATCATAAAAGTAACCATATAAAAATGTAAAAAAAAAAAAAAATGAGGATAGTGGAAGCAAAAACTGAGAGCAAAGCATGGTTTATTTTCATTCTCTCACACAATTCTTGGCACTAAGAAGGCATCCAGTCAATGTTTTTGCATGGGTACATGAATAATGATTAGGAGAAAATGTGTTTAAAAAAGTCATTGTTATCTGCCTGAAATTCTAAACCAAATAGGTAGCAATTATCCTCATAAAACTGTTCAGACTCACTGAGTCTTTTTTTCTCTGTAATACTGCACATGTCAAAATCTGAAGATGTTATCATCAGCTTCAAAGAGAATCTACATTTCTTGAAAAAATGGCTGGGTTTATAAAATGCAGATCTATTACACTGGAAAATTAGCATGATTTCCAAAAAGAAGGAATCCTTAACAGAGTCCTAAATCAAAGCAATCTAAGGAAGAATTCAGGGTTATATTTTTAAAGAAACACTTTCAGCTAAACTTTGTCCTCGGGTTTAACAGACAATTTAAGGTTGAACAACTCAATTTTATTAAATGAGAAAATACTTCTCCAAATAATTACTGAGTTCCATCACTCATTCTTGCTTCAGTATTTTTTGCATTCATGCTTACTAGGGGCAGGCACCATACTTAAATGTAAGGACTATTTCCACCCACAGTCTGGTTAGGGACACTACAGGAAAAATGCCAAATGAAGGGTATAGTCATCTGAGTTTTGGACTTTGGCAATTTTAAAGGAGGCAGGAAATAGGTAAGGCTTGAAGGAGAGTATAGAGCAGCAAAGGGGTGAGGGAAAGAAAGTTACAAAGTGAATGACTGATTAAGTAGTCCCATGGATTATGGATCAATCTGGCTGGGGAGCAAGGGTCTCCTTTGTGTTAATGAGAAGTAAAAATGAAAATTTAAAAATTGTTTAAAGTAAATTATGGTCAAAAAAATTAACCTTGAAATCTCAGTGAATGAGATGTACTTTTTTCTTAGAACATTAAGAGCCATTACACTTTTGAGCAAGGGAGTTACACAGCAATGTTTCGAAGAGATAAACTTTCCGTGATTGTCAGGAGAAAGGGCTTATTCTGGTAGAATAGAAACCAGGTAAATTGTCACTGAAATACTCTAGTTGTAAAATGATAATGTCTAAGACTAGGCAAGTGTTCATGGAAATGGAAAGAAAAAAATAAGTTAGACATTTAACAGCTTTCTTTTTCCTCCTCTGTAGATGTGTTTGACATGTACAGAGGAGGAAAAAGAAGGCTGTTTATTCAAATATGACAGGTTCGGGACCTGATAAACAGAATTTGTTTTAACATAATTTAATTGAAGTTTATAACAGAAATACGTATTGCGTTTGAGACAATGGTGTAACTTCAAGTGAAAATACTAAGTAGACATTGGGAAAAAAATATGGCCTTTGAAGAGATATGGAGATTCTCACATCATCCACATAGAGGTTAAATTAACATTATGAGAGCAAGAAGGAACAGTTTTTCCAAGGGACAAACAGAAGCCCTCAAGTTGGCTGGAGAAAAATATTGGTTAAAAATGTATAAGAAAAATTCAGATGTTAATTTCAGCAAGGTCAAGGGCAGAGGATGTTTAAAAAATGAAGAAATAAACCTCAGGATTGAACACAAAGAGAGTTTGTTTTTATATCTAGAGAGTCCCTGGCAACATTTTTGAACATGATTTTGGAATTGGGATGCAAATAGTAGGAAGCCTATTGTTTTGTGCTGGTCTCAGCCTATCAATAACCTATGTTGTATATGGACAGGGCCTTGTATTCTTATTATGATTGCAAGACACCCTCAGCAATTAAAAAAAAAAGGTTACTTACAGGTCCTGGAAATTACATGGCACACCTGGAGGCCACAAAGCAAGTTCTTGAGGGGAGACGGAGAGAAAGCGAGAGCTAGCAGGCCTGGAGTTCTGCCTTCGTTGGGGTCAAGGGTTGGGCCTAGGGTTTTGCAGACTCACTATTGGTGAATAAAAAACATAAGAGTGGGAATTTAAAGCCTGGGAAGAGAAAAAGCAAGCGGCCCAAGTGGTCGGTTATCAAAATAAACCAAAATCTCTAAAAAAAAGAAGCCTGGACTATGGAAGGTGGGGGGCTGGGGCAAGATGCCTGTCTGAGACAGCCATCTAGGAAGTGGTTTGAAGTGGATGACTCTGAAACCAAAGCTTAAGTCAGGCACTTGCATTTAAAAAAAAAAAAAAACCAACTGTCAGGGTTTACACTACATCTGTCTTTAGGGGCTTAAGGTGGGCGGTGACTAAACTGAGGTGGAGGGTGTAAGTCATTTATTTGACAAGTGTTGTAAAAGGCACTAGAAAAAAAGTGGCTTGAAGGTAGCGGGAGAATCAAGCAAACGCTGCTTTCAAAATAGGAAACTCCTATTTTATTTGAAGAGAGAAGAAAAATACCTGATGGAGAGAAAAATATTAAAAAGTCTGGGAAGTGGAAAAGCTATTAAGGTAGAAAGATCCCAAGATGTGAGAGAGGGAATAATAAAAAGCACTGGTGGAGAGAAAGGCATCTCTTCCTCTGGAAATCAAAATTACCCTATTGAAATGCCAACAACGCCCAACTATTTCCTGTAAGGGTAATATTGTGATCAATGACGAGTACAAGGAAGACGTCCAAATTCAAAAACATTCAATTTAACTGAAAATGGAATTTTATTAAAGGAAAAATATGAGAGAGAAAAGGATAAAGAGAAAAAACTACTGGAGAGAAGAATTGAAAAAAATGTAAATACAAGCAGTAAATTGTGATAAAAAAAATGACAGTTGAGGGAAAAATGGGAAAGGATATTTGAAATGAAATTTATTAATGAAATGACAGGTTTTCTAATGCATAAAATTGTGCTATTAAATATTATATGTAGGTATTCTGATATATCAAGATTATAGGGCAACCTTTTTTTTCTCTAAAACTAAAGAGGACCATTTGGTAAATAGTTAACAGATCTAATAAAGACAGAAAGCAATATTTGATTATTTTCTTCTATCTGATATCAAGATTTCAATCTTCTCCTTGGGCCTTTACTAACATTCATGAAGAACAAAATACTTGGATGAAGTGATCTAATTTTTGAAGCTATAATAGATGCCACATGTTTGAGGTTTTTTCCCCTAATCTAATATGTAAAGTATGCAATTATTTGTTTAAACATGAAGGTGATATTATTTGCTGTTTGTTACCTCTGGGATGTATGGGAAAATATGCACTACATATTTAAGATGAAATGTCACTGAATGAGTCATAGATAACAGTCCATATTTATTCCTAATTTTAGGGATTGTGGACTTATTGTAATGTGTGATGATCTGTTTTTTAGTACAAATTTGTGTCACAGCTCTAAGAGTTCAAACGCTTTAACTGTCAGTTCGCACATGATCGATCTAGAGAAATAAATGAGCTTCACAATGTTGTCCTCCCAAGAAGGCTATTTCATCACGTTGTGCTCTCCTTTCCATCAATGTTAAAGGGAATTATGTACATCTCTGAGGAACAGTAGTCCCCAATGTCAAGCATGCAGACTTAAACTTAAATTGATATTTAGCAGGAAGCCTAGAGGTTCTCTTAACAGCAAAATGACAAGCTGAGGTTACTAAGGCCTGACATTGCTCTGAAGCCCACATTTTCACATATTGCAGCAAATGTACTGCTTTCCCTGGGACCATCCAATGAAGCATAATAGGTTACTTTAGCAGCCGGTCTCTACCTTTGAATATTCAAAATCCATGCTCATATGCACAAATAAGGGAGTTAATATTCAATTACCGGAGCCATGGGCACAGAAGCATTTGAGAGCAAGTGAGTGAGTGCTAGTACATGAAAACACCTTCCCACATACTTTGGTAAAAGGCAAGGTATTAATCTTCTTCTAACAAATGACTGAACTGAAAGCCACTCTTAGAGCTATAAGGTTTCCAAGTAGCCCATCCCCAGCATCTCACAGATGGACTGGATTCCACACGACCCATGTGAAGGCAGTGGAAATTTTACAAATATGAACTACTGTACATATCTGAGTTCAGAAACCAAAGAAGAGTTTGAAAAATCTATGTTAAGAATGAAATTACATTGACTATGGAGCATGAAATATTTTTGAGAACTTTAACATTGACAAGAAATCTCAAAAGCAGACAGAATGAGTTCCGGTACTATACGATGAGGCTGTAGGGAGGAGGCCAAAAGTAAGGATGCAATAGAGGTTACCATGTTAAATCCTCAGACCAGAGACTAGTAAATAATCAAATATCTCTCAAACAAGCTCACATGACGATGGGAAATTTTAAAAGTCAATTTAGTTTCAAAAACACACTGATATCATGGCAAACTACTGCAAAACGCTATCACAGGAAGGTTGATCATTCCACCAGTGGTCCCATACTAACTGCAATCCTCATATGTGTCTAACCCAAGTATTCAAGCACTAGAACCAGAGAACACTCATTAGATGACTAATACCATGAAGGATGTTCTATCTCTTGAACAGTAAGCAGAAACTTAGTGGTGGTGCCTCAGTATTTTGTGCTGAAATGTTTAAAATACTGATTTATCTTGTGACCATACTTGACTCTTTACATCAGTCCTTGGACTATATATGTCTACTCAAATTTCTAAAAATTTTATTGATTCCTCATCCTTCATTTATTGAATTTTCTAGAAAATCAGATAACTGCAAATGTACAGATTAAAATTTTAATCAGAAATTTTTTAAAACTAAGCAAAAAGCCAAAATCGAATAATAGAAGAGCAAAAAAAATCAAAACCTATGAATATTCTGCATAAATATTCAACAAAAGTGTATTTCACAGACATCAAGATTGTATAACACATTAAGTTCTAGGAAGTCCTCACCAACATACTGAAAATCTTACTCTGAACTATTCTGTATTTGAATGAAATTTTTAATTTGTATGCATCATTAGAATTTCCAAAGTCCTTTGCATAAATTATTTCACTTGATCTATGTCATAACCCTATCAGACAGGCAGGCAGGCCTAGGCTAAGTCATAAATATTGGGATTCCTAGTCCAGCATGTTTCCAACATAGAAAGCCTTATCAACTCTTTTCAAAATAATGTCATTTTTTCTTGATAGCCATATGTAACCGTAAGCAAATCTTTTAATACAAACGGTTCTGGGTTTTAAAAAAATAACAACAATGGCAGTACTAACAGCTAATTTCTATAGAGTAATGTATAGAAAATCCTATATTATTTGACTTAAACAAGAAAGAAATGCATTATTTCATATAACAAGAAGACCAGAAAAGAAGGATTCCAAGGCTGCCCTTTAATTACTTATCTCGGGCACAGAAATAGTGTTAATATTGCAGTATCATGGTAAATTAGTGTATTGTATTACAAGAATATTAATTATAAACAAAAACAATGATATTGATAGAGAATATATTTACCCCAAAATTCTTTAAATATTTAAAATATCAACCCTTATAAAATATTCAAATAATAGCAACAAGTATATTAACCAAAAATAGAAGAATAAAATCTAGTTCTACTCTTTTTTTTTTTAGTTAACTTCGGATTTATCATTTATTTACTTTTATTGAGTTTGGTTGCCTTTATGTGAATTTAATCTTTGAATTGTTCTCAGAATTTTTCTTTTTAAACATTTAAAGTCTTTAATGTATTTTAGTAATTTTGGAATCAGATCATTTAAAGACAATTTTTTTAAAATCTAGATTTTGTTATCTGTTAGAAGATTGTCAAAGTAGTGAAACAAATTAATTTGGTCTAAGAAAAATCATTCCATGTGATTTACATTCAGTGTTATAAACTACTGTCTCAGTTAAAAGGAACTTGTTGGGCTCAAAAACAGGAACAGAATCTTTCAGAGTCTCTCCTGAGAGCTAACACTTTAGGAATAACTGAAGACAGAGAATGAGTTTCTCTTGTGTATTGATAAGGACAATGGTACCTTTGAATTCAACAAATGGCAAATAACAAAGAAATGCATGCAGAACACAGCATGCTACACACACAAATGTTCATAAGTTATCCTACAATTGGGGCCATATAGTTGATTTTAAATTAAGATTTTTTTTTTTAAACAGTTTAGATATGAAACAGATCTAAAGGTAGTAATACATATATTTGATGTTCAGAGAATTTAAACTGTGGCATTCCCAATCCCATTCGAGCAGGCATTGGCATTCTTTTCTAAAAATTAAATTACATGATGGTTTCAGGTGGTAGTTAACCCCTATGTCCTTGATTATTCCTAAAGTTAAAATGTGTATATTCCTTTACCCAAAAAAGATAAAATGAAAAAGGCACAGTCCTAAAAATAACATGCATTTGTTTCAATTACATGAAAATTTTAAACTAAGAATTTTAGTGTTAGAATTATTAAATTAACTTGTCAATGGTATAACTTATCTTTGGTGTGCAAATCAGTTTTGGACATCTGACACTAGGACAGAAGGCACCAAACTCAGGTAACACTTGAGACAGTCAAGTTAGATTGTATCCCTCATCCCTGCTCCGCCCCCTTTGCTCTTACCCTGGAGGTTATGGTAATCAGCTGCTTGTGAACAGAGTGAGGAAAAGGGACAGGAAGCCCAGGACACCCCACCCACTTACAGGTTTCCAAGCTCAGGGCAAGCTCAAGCTGAGCAATGGGAAACTTTTTAACTGGGATGGATGTTGGGAGCTTTGATATTACATTGGATTTGGAAGTTTTAAATGCTTGGGGGAAAAGACCATTGTTTTATTATCTGAGCATGACCAGGAAAAATATAGGGTCTTTTTCGGATTTCATCCAAGGGGTGGAGAAAAGCAAGTCTAAAGAGAGAGGTTTGCAGTGGTAGTCACTGAAAGAACAAAGTTGCTTTCTGCTTATACCCAACTGAATACAGCACGTTTTAGTAACTCCGGACATGAAAGTAGCACTGGGGCTCTCCCCATGCCTTTATTTGTGCTTGTCTGCTTCTCTCTTTATCTTCACATCCAACTGCGTACTCTTTTTCATCCAACCTCAAATACCATCATTTTCTGGAAACTTCCCTGATCCCCCAAGTGCAAGTCCTCTCTCTGTCCTTTGAGCCAGCATGGCACCTCACCAGGACTTTTCTTAAGGCATCTATACCTTCTATGTGTGCTTTCATTGTTCACATACATTTCTCTCTCTCTCCCTAATCTACACATGCCTTGAGGACAGACTTTCCAAATGCATCATTTTTCTTCCCTCATGCCATCCCCTCTCTGTGGATATGCATAATATACCCCCCACAATCTAAATGATGGACTAAAATAGTAAATCTGTTGAATAAAAACATGTTATTTTAAAGGATGAAAGAACATGGGAGAAGCATGGTAAAGTATTAATTATTTGGTAAAAATGAATTGTAAGGAGGGTAAAAGTAAGACTGCTACTTTTTGTGATTACTTCATTCAAAATTGCTGTAAATCTTGAAAACTATAGCAATACAAGTACACTTTTGTACAAAGAAATTATTTTTTCCACAAAGACTTCACCATCAGAAATCAATAAGAAAGTGGCAATATTGTATCACACAGGGGTTAATAACATAAGCCCTAGAGGCACACAGCCTGATTTCAAATCCAATCCCAACCAATTTTTAGTTGTGTGACGTTGGGAAATAATTCAATAGCTCTCTTGCTTGGTTTCCTCATCTTTAAAATGTATTAACAATGGTACCTGGTTTCACATTAAGACAGGAGCTAATACTTTGAAAATGCTTAGAAGATGGCAGATAGTAAGTGTGTAATTCCCGTGTGCTCTGTGCTGTTCATCTGGTTCATCACAACACTGTATGCACAATATTCAATCATCAAAGTTTCTGAATTTAATTGAAGCATCTCAGTATGCATAATACTAATTAAGCACGTGAATAAGAAGTCATATTTTATATCCTCTAATATAAAGTGGGAAACTCTCATATCTATTTCTTAGAGGAGTAACTTAATGAGTGATTTTGCAGCCCACATATATAAATTAACTTCCATACTTTACCATCTCAGAAATAGCCATCCACAATCCTTGTTTGAATTTACATGGCAGAACACATTTTTACGGGTAACATTCTCTGATGAGTAATTTTACAACTAATTTACAAGTGGGATCCATAGAATACTAGTTCTGACAGATGCTCTTATCCACAAAAAGAGTTCAGGGTCAGGAACTCTGAAAAGCATGTAGACAAGATGTTACCTTTCTAAGATTTTAAAATGACAACATATTCCACACTGAAATTCTACAGTAGAGAAACCAATTTAAGCTCATTGTTTCCTAAACATATTTGATGATAGAACTCTTCTCTAATATAACATTCCTCTGTATCCCAGAGGAATACACACTGGGCGATGTTACTCTTAGAAATAAAAAGAATAAATATTTTTTGCTTCTCTCTAACACTAATGATGCTATTAATACTGTATAGTCACTTAGTTATGTATTCAATAGATGCTTAAGGAATACCCATAGCTCCCTGTACCTGTGTAGAATATTTACAGTTTACAAAGCTCTTTAATATATATTCTTCAATTCAGCCAACAAGATGGATAGTAGTCAGCAATTCAGCTTTCACAGACTCTCAAAAGCAATGCGAATTGGTAAAAAGAACATAAATATTGTATTCAGAAAGGTCAAGCTTTGAATCCCAGCTTTGCCATTTAGTATTTTATACCCTTGAGCATGCTTAGGTTTTCAAAGGCTCAAATGCTGTGAGGATTAAATGAGGTGACATATGTAAAGTACTGAGCACAATACTTTGAACATAATAGATACTTGCAAATGTATGCTTTCTTCCTAGTCACTTTTGAATACCAGCTGAGAAACAAAATCTCCTAGTTATGGATAGCATTTATTAATTCTCCTTAATTTTGAACAGAGGCATGATATTCATTTTACATTGTACCCAGCTCTGTCAGTTAAAATAGAGAAACCTACTTAAAAAAACAGGACTCAGATCTGGTGAGATACAATTAAATACCCAGCGTTGTGCACTATGTTCCATTGTAAGAGATGGATACTTAGCGGCAACTCTTGGAACAAAATACCTACCTATCCAGAGGGGCAGGTAGGGATGATATTTTACGGAAATAATAACTGGATACTTTAATATGAATAAAAGTTATTCAAAACATAAGCGATAGAGAGGTGAAGATAAGGTTTTCAACAAAGAAAGAAGCCTCTGGGGCCTTCCCTGGTGGCGCAGTGGTTGGGAGTCCGTCTGCCAATGCGGGGGACACAGGTTCGGGCCCCGGTCCGGGAAGATCCCACATGCCGTGGAGCGGCTGGGCCCGTGCGCCACAACCACTGAGCCTGCGCTCCAGAGCCCACGTGCCACAACTACTGAAGCCCCCGCACCTGGAGCCCGTGCTCCGCAACGGGGGGCCGCCACGGTGGGGAGCCCGCGCACCATGGTGGGGGGCGGCCCCCGCTCACTGCAGCTGGAGAGGGCCCATGCGTAGCAGCGGGGACCCAACACAGGCAAAAATAAATAAATAAAATAAAATAATTTATTAAAAAAAAAAAAAAAAGAAGCCTCTGAAAGAACAGAAAGGGTAACAGAGAATGGAATGCCTTTAAATGATTGGAGAGAATTTTGTGTGGCGAAGCAGTTATCAAGAGATGAAACTAGACACAGAGCAGGAGAGGCACTGAAACCTTTAAATTTGAACTTTTTCCTAAGGACAAAGTAAAGCTTCAGCAGGTTTAAAGTGGAGAGTAAAATAACTAGATGTGTAGGCTATGAATCCACGCACTGCAAAATATGTGGTGCAAATTACGGGCTATGCAGAACCAGTGAGGAAGTATAAAACAGTGTTCCAGACTAAAGGTAATGGCAGTCTGGACTAGGACAGAGGCTGTGGAGGCCTAAAACAGTGGGAAGGCGTGAGAGACAGGCTGGATGAGCAAGAGTATTAACACAGAACACTGTATATCCCCTCTTCTGCCGCAAGCACCTAGCATCGGGGCAATAAAATATTGCCCAATGTACTTGCAAAATTTACCAAATAATATAAGAGTAAAAACTGAAAGAATGATCAAAGAAAAAAAATAAGCCAAAATATATTAAGCATAACTACAGCACTTACTGTATTTTTCATTTATTGTAGTTTCTCATTCACTGAAACCGAAAGTGTTTTCAGTGCATATTTACTGTGTACCCACAATGTACAGCTAGCAAATTTACAGCAGAAGCAACAACAACAAACAAATACAGGTCAATGGAAAGATATGCTTGTATTAATTAAAAATGCACAACTTGCTAAAATGATAGTGTATTACATCATTGTCTCTATACATCTGAGGGTCATAAATATCATGATTGAAAAGGCTTTGGGGTGGAATAGGATGTGTAATTACGGGGAATAGATGAAATAAAGAAATGAAAAGCTTAATATTTCTGAAGATCACATCCTCTATTTCTTTCCCGTAATGTTTCTAAATAATTCTAAATTTTGCTTAAAATATATATAATAAAATGATATCTATTGAATGCCAACATATTTCAGCACTGTGCTAGGCATTCTGACAATGATTACACTCACTACTAATGTAATAGAGGGGCAGATTTGATATTTACAACCAGAAGAGTGCCTGGCACATTATCAGTATTCAGTAAATAATTGTTGAATTTATGAATAACTGCTTTATAAGGAAGGTTGATCCTGGGGTCCTTTAAGCAAAGTGATGAGTTTGGATGCTAAAAAGGAGAGTCTAGGAGACTGGAAAGACCTAAACTGCTTTTAATGACAATGAGAATTTTAGAATTCCTGGGGGCAATCCAAAAGCAAGGGGGTGAGGACAAGTGAGGAAAAAAAGTCGGAAAGGAGTCAGAGAGATGACCTGAGGCTGGTGACTACCTGGGAAAGGACAACAGACAATATCCAGAGGGCGTTAAATAGCAAAGATAGCCAATATTCAATCTGTATTTGTTACCATTGATCATACAAACACACACACACACACACACACACACACACACATGCTCTACCATCCATAAACTCCTTTTTTTTAAATTCAACTCTTTACATAAATAGTTTGTGTGAATGGATTTTGTGGAAATTAAAGACAAGTAGTGGTGAGAATAAAGGACAGAATCAAGAGGATTAACAAGCCAACCTACTAACTGAACCAATTAAGTAAGAGCAGGGCTCACAGCCAGAGGTGATCTTGAGCATACAAAGCTCTGGGATTTTGAAGCAAAGGTCCAAAGGGAGGGCTTTGGACTTTCACAGGGCATAAGTACATTAGAGCCAGTTCATACAAGCTTGTGAGAGCCACTAGTCAAATTTTCAGAAATTTCTCCAGCTGGGTGATTTCATGTTGGTGGCTTCAAAATGGTCATGGTGGGATTGTTTACACCATGGAAATGAACAAATGCTAACTCAGTGCTATACTTTTCTCCCCAAGAGCGAGATTACCAGCACTCCATGGAAACTTACCCAGCTCTTATGAAGCACAGGAATCCTAACTGACCCTTGTGTTAAGTAAAACTACAATTTATTTCCTGTCTGGGTTCTCAGATAAATAAAGGAGTGGGGAGAGGGCAAAGGAAGGACCTAGTAAACTAAAAGAGTAGGCTGTGCTGGCCAATAGGGCACCATTAGCCACATCTGGCTATTCAAATATAAAACTAAATAAAATTTAAAATTAAGCTTCTCAATAGCACCAGTCATACTTCAAGAGTTAGAAAGCACATGTGGCTAGTAGCTACCATTTTCAACAATGTGGATATGGAACGTTTCTATCAATACAGAATGTTTAGCTGAACAGTGCTCATAGACTATCTAATTTGAGAAACGTCACATTTTTCTTTCTAGGTTTCAAAATCCCCCAGTCATTGTGGTAAGGCTTCCTGGTGAGGTTGTAAACATCCTTCTTGGTCTCCTAATATTTGAGCAAAGTATCTGATCATTATTGATTACATCTCTTTACTAACAGATCGTGTGCTGTTTTTAAAAGGCTTCAGCCAGAAACTAACAAAACTCTAACATAAACCTTTTAATAACTTCCATGAATGGAAATTTTGTGGTAAAAATTTTAGGAGTTTAAGTAAAATAATACCATTTAAAAAAAATTAAATTATAATGATAAATCAGAAAAATATTTTAAAGTTTATATAATGTGAAAAACCATAAGAAGAAATAAAGGGCTTCCCTGGTGGCTCAGCGATTAAGAATCTGCCTGCCAATGCAGGGGACATGGGCTCGAGCCCTGGTCCGGGAATATCCCACATGCCGTGGAGCAACTAAGCCCGTGTGCCACAACTACTGAGCCTGCGCTCTAGAGCCTGTGAGCCACAACTACTGAAGCCCGCGTGCCACAACTACTGAAGCCCACGCACCTAGAGCCCGTGCTCCGCAACAAGAGGAGCCACCGCGATGAGAAGCCTGCGCACCACAAGGAAGAGTAGCCCCTGCTCGCCACAACTAGAGAAAGCCCACACGCAGCAATGAGGACCCAGTGCAGCCAAAAATAAATTTAAAAAAAAGAAGAAATAAAGAAAAAATAATAATTGTGATATTAGTAACTAGCTAATTTAAAATTTTACTACTTCCAGTAGGCTAGAATGTAAAAAATGTCTAAAATGTTTAATAATTCTCTGAGTTAAAACATATCATTGTATATGTTTATTTGATGGGGGATGGGGTTGGGGGATAAAAAAATCACATTACATAGAAAGTAGCACAGAAAAAAAGAGTAAACGAGTTAAGAAATCAAGAGATAATAAATAGTATTTCATGGAGGAATGTGTTTTAAAAAATAAAAATCTTTACAAAGTTTGTAACCTATGCAATGAGACTCTGAAAACATCATTTTAAGGGTTTTATCGCATAGTGTTCAACAAATTCTCAGTGCTAAGGGCGCTGGTGGAAGTAATGGCAATAACATAAGCACCCCAGGCTCCTAAATCAGGGGTCTTGGAGTAAGAGCTGAGGGAGGGAACAGTGTGCTGAGTTGAAGCTTGGACACACCATCCTGCATTTGCTCCTAAAGGGATTATCAGAAGTGCTTCAAGTGCAGAGACCTGTATATACCTGTACTTTCTGACATCAAACCATCAAATTATGGGCACCACTTTAATTGAGACTATATCTGAAATAATAACTTGGTGACGTACCAGACAATATTGATTACAAAAAAAAAAAAAGAGAGAGAGAATTTTCTTTTAAGAGTACAATGCTGTGACTTGAGATTACTTAGGAGTAACTAAAGCACTCAGAAAGAAGCATTAATTCTTTCTGATACGATTGAATTGATGACTTCACAGCCTTGAAAAAAGTAAACTCTGCAAGAATAACTAGGGCACTGTATGGAAAGCAATCAACAACAGACAGAGTGGTGTTTGATATAGCCAGCTGGCAAGTGAATATAGGTCCCAGCAAGCATTCTTCCACATAAAATTGTTATAAATGTTACTGACTTTGAAGATGTCCTGGCCTATTATGATAGCAAATGTGTCATAAACCATTGATGAGTCATGAATAAGCCTCCTACAAATAAAGAAATACGTAATAGTGCCACAATTCGATCTTTTTATCAAGGATAACTAAATCCAGAAACTCTCAAGTAATGGTGCAGGTCTCTACACATCCCTAGAGATGTCTGCCAGGTTGAGAGTTGTTTATTATTGAGTTGGTAAGTAGAAGTCCAAAGGATTACTAGCTGTCCCTTGTATTCAGTCCATTCTCTCCCTTTTAATCACGTATCACAAGGCACCTTTTCAAAAGATTTGCTACACATTCACCAAGTGTACATAATCTCTCTAATCTTCCAGTTCACTATCAGATAAAGAATTAAGGTTAATTTTACATGCCTTATTTGATTTTGGTGAACCCATGCTGGGTCTTTGTGATTAGCACTTCCCCTAGGTCACAATAAATCATCCTTTCCTAATACTTTCTGAAATATTGATCAAGGTTAACATTAGGGTTACAAGATCGTTTTTATTCAGAGTTTTAAAAAATTCTAGAGACCACTGAAGCATGATTAAAATGCAGAATAAGTACTATATAAGAAATCACTATACAGGATCTGCAGGAGTACTTTGAAAATATGTGAGTTAGAGTATAAAAATTTTCACATTTCTCTGATAGTCTGAAGTTCACTGTTTAAAGGGGCACTTCCATGGACATATGTTGAATATTAGCAAGTAGTTGATGCTGTCTTGAGATTATTTAATAGATAGTAAATGTATATGCAAATATCAACTTTTCTTAAGTCTCAGAAAAATGAATCCTTGAGCGCATATGCTGTGGAGATGAGTTTTGGCTGAATAGGAAATAAGAAAGTATACGTGTGAGTTACATTTTAATACACATGTACGTATTAGGGAAAAAGCCAATATAAACAATTGAGTAATTTGCATAATAGTTGTATCAAAATTCCTCTCTTTAAGGATCCTTCTCCCAATTAGTAATGCAAGAATCTTTTGATCATTGCTGAAAAATCAGTACCTCAGGATAGCATTAATACTGATATCCTTCTCCTAGGGAAAAATATAATAACAATAATATAATTTTGCACACATTCCAGGTTTACATACATCTAAGTACAAGAAACCTTAATTTATATCAAGTTCCTTTTTTAATAGTTACATGACTAAGAAGTAAAACTAGAGAGTTTTAATGTTTATGGAGTTCTTTTTCATTCATTCATTCAGCAAATATGTATTGAGCATCTACTCTGTGCCAGATGCCACTCTAGGCTCTGGAAACATAGTGATTAAGCCCCCAGAAGCTTGCCGCCATGGAGTTTTCAATTCTTAGTAAAGCGCATGTTTGTTGGACATGCCAGAACAGTGCTTACTACAAAGAAGGTATTCAGTCAAATGTGTACTGAATGATCCAACTAAACCATCTTTAGGAGCTACTTATTTTTTTCATACGTAACTTTTCCATGAAACATAATTTGACCTTCAGAATATCAAGCAGAATAAATAAAACTCATAATAATGATAAATATAGGAACTATGTATTGACTGCTTATAATATACCAGATACTGCACTAGGCATCTGACCTACATTTTCTCATTTAATTTTCACAAAAACCTCATGAAGTGAGAACTGTTAGTGTCTTTCCAGATGAGGAAACTAAGTTTTATCCATAAGGTCATATTGATGCCCTTTATCCAGGCAGCCTGAGTCCACAGCCCTTGAGATAAACTTCTATGTAACATTAAAACATAGTTATTTCTTTCCTATACATTTATTTATATTTATTTATATTTATTAGGTGAACACTATGTAAAAAAGTCCGTGTGCTAGCCAAATAATCACACTCCAACAATAACTACTACAATAAATAGAACACGATATAGTCTCTTGCTGGATTCAAGGGGATTATAGTCATATACTTAGGAAAGGTAGA
Source organism: Balaenoptera ricei (assembly GCF_028023285.1). Taxonomy (NCBI): domain Eukaryota; kingdom Metazoa; phylum Chordata; class Mammalia; order Artiodactyla; family Balaenopteridae; genus Balaenoptera; species Balaenoptera ricei. The sequence goes on along the minus strand of NC_082650.1, from coordinate 39,092,691 downwards.
TGGTATGTCACTGATGAATATACATTAGATTCATTTCAACTGAATAAGAATTTGTCTGATACCCACTATGTGAATGGAATTACATATATAGACAAAAATAACGATCAGTCGGACTCAACTAAAAGATTGCAGGTAGCACAGAATAGCATCAGCCATTATTTTAGCAGAGTTTCTAAATTCGTTCTAGTTTTATATGTACTCAATAGATACATTTACCTAGGGTGATGAGTAGTATTGAAAGCTTCCTTATCCTTAGGCCTGAATGCTTTCATTTTTGCAAATACTCTAAGATAGAGACTGATGTTCACAAGTGCGGCCATCAGATGGCACTAGCCTTTTCCTTTTCTGAAGAGAAGAATTTTGTATGCAAAATTCAGAGACTACAGTGTCACTAGAGGCAAGGGGACAGAGCAAGAGGCAAATTAAACGACTTTTCTAGCCAACAGAGGACATGACTAGTATGTTTATCATTCCTTCTAATTTTTTTTTCACTTTTGTAATTGCTTAAACTGATCTGTACTCAGACCTTTTGAAAGCTCCCCATTGGACTTGGGATTAAAAACCTTTACAATCCAGATCTCCACAGCTTGGTGATTTTACCTCTTATCACTCCCTCCTTGCTCGTGCCATTCCAGCCTCACTGCATCTTTTACAGTCCCTTGATCTCTGGGACATTTTCAGTTACTCTTTCTTTCACATGGAACTTTTTCCACTGCCTTGTGCTCAGCTCACTCTTTCACTTCATTCAAATCTCTGCTCTGTGGAGGATTACTGGACTGAATGTCAATACTATGACATAGTATGAGTGTGTTTCATGTTTGGTAATTGCAATCATTGTTGCTTTTGTTGTGGTCATCCATGTACAATGCTTGGTGTCAGTCGATTTATCTCTTGTAAAAATAAAATACAGTGTGTGTGTGTGTAAAAAAAAAAAAAAAAAAAAAAAAACAAATCTCTGCTCTGATAGCAGCTCCCTAGAGAGGGCTTCCAGACCACTCTGTGGAAATAGCACCTTCCTAACTCTCTATTCCCTTACCCTCATAATTCTTCCTAGCACTTATCACTCAAAGATGTTATAACACATACCACTTATTTTCTGTTTCCTTCACTAGACTGGGAAGTTCTATAAGGGCAAGAGCTTGGTCTTTTCACTGTTACTGCCTAGCATCTAGAAGATTGACTCTCATGGTAAGACTCAGTAAGTGAACACATAAACAAATGAATGAATGAATGAACGAACATCTAGAAAGAATTACAGAAATCATTTGTCAAGAGTGCAGATTTGCCTTGCACCAATGCCATCAACAGGTTTACTTTTACTTTTATACCTGTTTCATTTTGATTTCTTAAAATTTGAAAATTTCTAAATTAACCTGAGGTAAGCAGGTTAAACATACGTTTCAGATGCAAGTATTGTTGGCCTAAACTCCTATATATGAAATTGTGGTTTTATTTTTACACATTTTTACAGATATTAATTTTTTGACCCCATCACCAGCATCACAGAATCCAATTTGATTTTACTTTCAGCTGAGACAGGAATGGCTGTCTTTAGGGGTGAAAATTAGTCTTTATATTCTAATGCATGAAGGCTAGGAGGAGCAGTGTATATAAATAACATTGTATGAGGAGTTATTTTTGTGATTGTTTTGAAGATTGGAAATATGGTCATAGGGGTTCTTTTAATGTCTATATAAAGCAGAACCAAAAGGTCAACCAATGGGAAGAGAGAAGATTTTTTTCCCTCATTCCCCCATGTATCTTTGCCCTTTTGTACTGTAAATTGCATAGGCTGGCATTTAAATGCGCAATGTCAAAGGCAAAGCGCTTGCCTTCAACCTATGCTAAAGGACAGCTGACAAGGGGCAGAAAGAAAAATCCTGCCAAGAGCTTTCAATGCTGAACTTGCCTATCGCACATACCGCCTCTCCAGTTTCTCATATTACAGTATTTACCTTCTGGACAAAAGTCGCCAGAGGAGCGACTTTTCTTCCAACAGAGCAACAGCTATATTCCACCTCTGAGACCAATAACCCCTCCTAGCCGCCTCTGTTAAACAAAGACACCAAGGATGATGATCTGAACCATTTCGGCCCTTAAATCACGTTTGTAACAGCAGCTATTTTTGTCCAAGGCTATTTCTACATTCTGCTTATTTGGCTCTCACAAGTAAAATTACTCATCCAGGACTGGGTAGGTGTAATGCACAAATGCAAGTGGAGTTCAGACACTAATAAGGACATGCTGTAATAATTTCGACCAGAGGCAACTTGTCATAATGGGTAGGGTAATTGTGGCAGTTATTTTCCTGGTCTAGGAATACCAGCCAGCTGGCAAGGAAGGGTGGATGCGCACACTACTGTCTTCCAGCAACTCAGTAGGAAAGGGACTAAAAAAATCAGTTTGTGCTCACATCATCAAATATGTCTTCAGCTATTGTTCCACATATTGTGTGTGTTGTTTGTCTGTGGGTAGCCAAACCAAGCAGCTGACAGACAAGTTATTTAATCAAGAAGTTGCTAAAACCAATCATAAAGTTTAAAAAAATGTTTAGCTTTAGAAAGAGAAATGAAGGATTATCTACCCAAGTTTTCAAATTTCTCTTTTTCCAGCTTCAAGGTAAGCGATGATGATGACATTCCTCCATCACCAACACTGGCACTCTAAAATCAGTGATGGTCAAAGAGAAACTTCTTCATGCACGCCCAACTTCCACGGAGGTGCCTACTGGAATCTCGTGTCATTTGACAGAGTGTCCTCTCCCAAGATACTCCTTTCCCCAGGCTGGCCCCCAATCTCAACCAAGAGCCACGGATGCTATTCCAACTCCTTGGTTTAAAAAGAAAAAGCAGAAGCCTGGAATGATGAGGGACTTGTTCAAGGTCATGCAGCCAGTGGCAGGAGTAGACCTCACATTTAGTCTTCCAACTCCCAGGAGAGTATTCTGTTTCATTGCTCATGGCTACTTCCTTCATGCGCCTTAATGAGTGCTTTCTTTATTTGGTGTTATGGACTGACGCTTATGCCTCCCCCCACCAAATTCATATGTTGAGGCTCTAACCCCCAAAATGTTGATATTTGGATATGGGGCTTTTGGGAGGTAATCGGGGTTAGATGAGGTCATGAGGTTAGGGCCCTGATCTGAAGGGGTTAGTGCCCTTATGAGAAGAGACACCAGAGAGCATTCTCTCTCCATGTATATGCAGCAAGGAAAGGCCATGTTGAGCACACAGTGAGATGGTGGCTGCCTGCAAGCCAGGAGGAGACTCAGAATGAAATCTACATTGCTGGCACCTTGATCTTACCTCATCACCTCCAGAACTGTGAGAAATAAATTTATATTGTTAAAGCCATCCAGTCTATGGTATTTTGTTATGGTAGCCCAAGCAGACTAATAGATCTGGCAGCAAAGAATCACCCTAGAATCACATATGGGCCCCATACCAAGCCAGCTGAATCATAATTTCTCAGGGGGTGATAGAGTCTGGTGTTCAACATATCTAAATCTCTGGGAAAGTATGATTTAAAAACCTGCCTAGATGGGGATGCAATTGTCTATACTGAATATTTTTGAGAATGAAAGGGAGTGTGATTAATAACTATACCATTACAACAGATGCAAACTGATAATGTATGTCACCTTGATCTTGGGTGATCCTGAAGCACCCCCTTGCTCCCAGTTGCTGACGATCACTGAAGCTTTGACCCTGGTTTTGAAATCAGAACAGAGTTCAAGTTCTAATCCTTTCTTGTATAAGCAGTAGGATCTTTTATTCTTGAAAAAAAAAATGAATATGTGATTCTCTTTGCTCATCTGTGAAATGTGGGTGGTAATTTTCGTCCGTTTGTCTTTAGTACCTGAGTGGTTAAAACATTATAATAGAAATGAATGTTGATGTGAATGGGCCAATCTCATGTAAAGGGGAATCCTGAAGTTTTAAGGCAATAATGCAAGCAATAATAATGTGTGGATATAAATGTTAGTTTCTCTTCTCTTATGGCTTTAATATATAAAATTACAACTATCTCAAGCAACCTAATTTCTATTGTGCTGCTTTTGGACAGAAATCATTGTTAAAGTCAGTTTTTATAGTTGTAAGAAAACAAATGGTTTCCACAAAGTTTAGAAGTGACTCTCCTTCTGTCATGTAATGATGGCAAAGGGTGGCAGCTCAGATACGAGTATCCTTTCAAGTCTTCTTTCTGGTTCTACTGTTTTTCTAGAGGAGATGCCATGACTTTTCTAACAGCAAAACTGTCTATTATTCTCTCAAAACAATTAACACAAAAACTTTTGAATTCAGTGAAGGTCAGAGGATTAATAGGTTTTATCTGCAATGTGTTTGAGAAGCTAATTAAGACTCCACATACAGCAGAGGAGACTGGGAATACAATATTTAGCTTTTCTCTACATGACCACTGTGAGCAAAAGTGAATAGAGAAAGACAAAGTGATTTGCCTCACTGACAGGAGGCAAATCCTTTTTAAAGGAAATAAAACTAAAAATACTTCTCTTTGACAGAAGATGCTTCCTTTATTTATTGAACAAATGTATTCAGCATCTGCTTTATACTGGCATTATTCTAGGTTCTGCATATTCAGTATTGAACAAAACAGATATGGTCTCTATTCTTTTTTTTTTTTTTTCTTTTCTTTTTTTAGCTTAGAGGCAACCTGATTAACAAAGAAATCACATTAAAAATTAATGAAAAGAACTTTAATTGTGGTCAACAAACGAGAAAAGGGAAATATTCTTTGGTTCCCCAAAACATTATTTAACAAAACTGACTTAAACAGCCAACTTAAATATTGACATGAAAACAAGCGTGTTATTTAAAGTCATCATAACGAGAAGAAATCCATTTCCCTGTAATTATTTTATATTCATTTACTACAATATTCTTCTTCCAGTTAAAAGAGAGGAAATAACAGAGACCTCAAAATTCTCTGGGGAACATTATCTGCTAAAATAATGTTTTAGCAGATACGGTTTTTTTGTCTTGCTCTGAACTTTGGTTGCCATACAGTGTGTCATTTTCCTTTATAGTGTTTTGAATGGCTATCTTCTCTGAATACATCATGTTGGGTCAGGTCCCCCCTTATCTCTCACCAGCATTATTTTAATAGATTTGAACTCTATAGTATTTATTAAGATCGTTTTCCAACTAGTATTTCTCTTGGTCTTTCCCACCTGACAGGTTAATATTTGTATGTTATGTATACACACATTTATACACACACACACATACATCATCATGTCAATCCCTTGTTTTTACACTTTCAGTGGCTCTCCATTATCTGCCAAATGAAGTGTAAGTTAGGTATGCCCTCAAAGCTAATAATCAGCTTCCTTTTTCATCAGTACCTGGCTTCCCAATTTTACTTCCCTTTCTTCCCCAGTCTGCTCTCTCTCCATGCTTTATATGGACTTTTCTCCATCTTCTTTCGACCTAACCTATATTGCCCCTTTCAGGGGAACTCAGCCACCAGAGGGAAACATAACCCAGTTCTGCCCACACACCTAGCATGTGACCCAACTTTTGCCAATCAGTATATTCCCTGGGAATTTTGAGTTACATGATTTTCCTTGGGATTCAGTGTTTAAAGGCAATATAAGCCTTAAGCTTACAAAAAATAATCTTGCAACAAGGTGTAGAGCGATTACATGAGACTATAGGTAAGCAATAAGTTGCTGAGAGATGGGAAAAAAGAGATCAAGAGAGAAAGCCATGATAATATCCTTTATTCCTCCCCTTGGACTCCCAAGGAAAGTAATCCAATAAATTATAAACTAGTTTGAATTGAACTCATCATGATGAATCAGAATTAAAATATTCCTCACAAAATAGTGGGTACTCCAAATATTTTTTAAATAATTCAAGTCCCCATGATCTTCACATGAAGATTGTAATGGCAAATCATTATTGCTCACAGTTTACACAGCAGTAATTTAAGATAAAATAGTTGAATAAAATTGTGCAAGGTTATGTAACAAAACTTAGACCTAACAAAAAAAGCATTTGATGTTTTCAGTACTTACTTCCTAAGGCTAAATTCTAGATTACAAACCCCTCTAATTTCCTCTGTTTACCTCAGTAATGCCAATCATCATAGGTTTTAACACCTCCTGGATCTATAATAGATAGTGCAAATTATAACAGAGAAGATATGTGTTTTCAAGGGGCTGCCAGGAAAAAAAAAATAGCAAAAAGACGTAACAGGAATAAAGTACAGATTATTATGTAACAGAAAGGATAGTGAGCTCTTTCTAACTGCAGTTACTAGAGAAGCTAATAAATGTAAAAGCATTATGGGATGTTGTATTATCTCTAATTTGTCTTGGGCTGACTCACTGTGTTTATTAATAGTTTGGAGAGAGAAACATGTTGTTAATTTTATACTCCAGCTATAAAATGACATCTTTTCAAATTGAAAATCAAAAAGAAAGGCAGGTTTAAACTCAGAATAAAATTAAAAGAATCATTTGGGTTTGTTTTCTATTTTATTTATAAAATAAAACAAGTGAGAGTCACCCCTACTTCTAAAAAGAAACAATTTTAATTACATTAACATGATGTTTTCTGGCAAGCAAGTGCTGAATAGACAAATATAGTTTCCTTTCTAAGTCTGGTTAAGTATATACGTATTGTTTTCCACTCTCTAAAGCAGACTACCATAAACAAGCACCTAAGAAATATCAGAGAAAAATTATTTTCCTCTTATAAGAATTCATGCAGCAACCTGAGATCCATCAAACACAAAATCCTTGATACAATTTATCTACCTGCTTGATTTGATAGCTTTTATAATGCTATACCTATTCTAAATCTGTATGGAAATTTCATTTGGTAATGAACATATAGGTTGGAAATAACAGAATCCCAGCATAAACTAACTCGGACAAACAGAGGAATTAACTAAATGATATAACCTAATGGCAGGAGGTCAGGGGATGGTAGTTTCCAGGGACATGTGGATCATAGGGTTGAAATACCATTAAAATTCTACCTTCATCCTTTGCTTCTATGTGTCAGCATTATTTTCAAGATTGGCTGTCACAACAAGGGTGTAAACATAACCAATGACATTTCCTGGACTCACATTACCTAATCTGACCACCTTAAAAGAAGAGACCATCTTTCTTTTGTCCTTTGTAAAATGTCCATGGACAAGACTCTGGTTCAGCTTGGATCATGCATCCACACTCACGGGTAGAGTGGCAGGTACATCAGTGATGATGATTTGAACCCTCATTTGAGCTATGTGATCAAAATTAAAGAGGAGAATCATTCACCAAATGAGCAGGGTGAGAAGAAAAGGTTTACAATCGTGGCTTTTTTCATCTGCATTATATTTTTACAGGCTCTCTACAAGTAAGGAAGAATAACTCATACATTAATTGGCTTTCTGTCTGTGATTGTATTAAAACCACTTGCTAGCTAAAAGACATCACATGTTGATTGTAGCTGTCTTTTTGATAAAAACTTGAGTGAAGCTAAAATTCAATTGAAACCACAAATTAAAATTTGCACGTATTTGTAAAACCCAAATGCTGAAACTATTGGAAATGAAAGAAATTTATTCAAGAAACAAATGATTAGAAATGGCAAGAACATGTGGTTAGAACCTCAAGTTAATGACCTTGCTGCACAAAAGGGCTGCCCTGGAATTATCAGCAGCCATCAGTTCATGAAGCCTTTTACAGCATTGTGGAGACTTTAGATTTTACTCTGAGTGAGATGGAAGCCTCAATAAAGGTTGAAGCAGAGGGAGGTATGATCTCCATTGGCCTGCGTGCCTCAACAGCTATAATGAGTTCAGCCCCTTTTTACCATGTAGTATGAACAAGAAATAACTTTGTCAAAGTTGCTGAAATTTTTAGGTTTTCTGTTGTTGTTATTGTTGTTGTTGTTACAGTATGACCTTGCCTACAGAAATAAGAGATGATGGTAACTGAATGAGCGTAGTTCTTAAAGATAGTGAGAAAGGGCCCTCTATGTCAAAGGTGAAGGTGACAGGATTTAATAATAGGTTGAGGAAGAGAAATAAAGGAGTCACTAGTGATTAGAGACATTTGTGCCTAAGCAGAAAAAAGAATGATATGATAATTTATTGATAAGAGGAAGAGAGCTGAGTGTAGGGAACACATTCTAGGGTATGTGTATATGAAAATTTGAGTTTGTTTTTTATAAACCATATTAATTTGGGGATGTCTAATAGATATTTAAATGGAGATGTGGAATAGGAAAGTGGATAGATGAGTGTAGAGTTTAGGGAGATATCAGAACTGGAGACATACATTGGAGACTCATTATCTTAAAGATGGTATCAAAACCATGGGACTGTACGAGGTTACATAGGAAGTGAATACAGAGAAAGAGACATAGGATTGAGCCCTGGGTTGCTTCCATTTTTAGATGCCAGAAAGAAAGGGAGGAAACAAGCAAAAAAGACCAAGAAAGAGTGACCAGAATGTTAAAAGGAGAAAGTATTGTCCAAGAGGCTGAGTAAAGAAAGAGGGATCAACTGTCAAATGCTCTTGAGTACTGAGAATTCACATTTGGATGTGGTATTGTGGAGGTCAGTAGCGCCCTTGACAAGAATTGTGTGGGTTCAAAAGCCTAAATACAGTGAGTACATGAAAGACTGGAAGAAGAGTGTAGAAAACCCATAAAGAGTTTAGCTCCAAAGGGGATTTGAGAAATGGGACAATAATCTGAGACGAACTGCCATCAACAACAGGACGTGTGTTTTAATGTATAAGAGATGTTATAGCACGTTGTAGGCTACTGGGAATGACCAGTAGAAGAAGTCAAAATGAACTTGCAGAGGAAAGAATTGCTGGAGAAACATTCCTGAGTTAGCAGATGGAAATAGCATATTGTGCACAAGTGAAAAAATTGTTCCTGTAAGTATGAACATTTTAATGTATTGTATTGTATTGTATTGTATTGTATTGTATTGTATTGTATTGTATTGTATTGTATTCAGCCAAGAAGGCAGAGGCCATAAGGAGATGAATGAAGAATGTCAGTGGATTCCATAGTCAGAGCTCATGAGATCTGTCTTCTAATTTTTATTTTCTAAGGGAACAAGGAAGCAAGGTATTCAGCTGATAGAGAAGAAGGGTGAAAAGGTGAAGAACAATTGTAAAAAGGGGAACAGGGAAATAGTAGCCTCAGAATGGAGACAGTGAACTCTTAGGTTTCTATTCCTAAAAAGTTATAGAATCACTTGGCAGCACCAGTTCAAAAGACTCTATTTACTTGAAAAATGTCCACCAAGGCACTGCATATGAGGAATAGTGGAGCAATAATAACAATATAAATTCCTAGTAATATAAATATAAATGTAAATTTAATGAATATACTTATTTTTAGGGAGAAGAGGGCCCATTTCATCTATTCTTTGATAAACTTATTTCACATGTTCAATGCCATGTTTGGTTTTTTTGGGTTTTTTTAATTTGTTCTTTGATTTGTATAACTTGAGTATCTACCCACCTCTACATCACCACAGTATCTTTCAGGACAATTATTTTTATCTGCCTCTGCTTCTGATGTATTTTAGCATTAGCTTTTTCATTCGTTCATCTTTTTGACTTTATGTTCTAAGATTAATACAGCTAACAGAACTATAATTGACTAAGATAATTGCTCCACTTTTTTCCTGAAACTGAAATCATCTCTGGGAAAAAAAAAAGCTTCTTTTGATTACAGAAGTATTATATATGCTCCTCCATGCCTCCTTCATAAGTAAAAGACAAACTTCCTAAAACATAATCACAATTCTTATTTTCCAGCCTGAAAACTTTTGCTGTCTGAAAGCTTTTTTCCCTGACTTTTGCATCATAAGTAATTGTTGTACTGTCTCTTCTACTTTAAGCTCATTGTCATTGGAGTTTTACTTCTGAGATGTTTCAAGATATTTCTTTACCCTGAGGGCAATTAATCATTTTTCAATATATGTTATATATTTTATTTCCTTTTCTCATAGTGTCCTGGGTTTATTCAGACATTAATAAAACATGCTCTGATTAGATTCAGAATAATGTTTTATGCTACAGTAGATACACAGTAGAAAGATTGTGAATTTAGGTTATATACAATTAAAGACAGTGAACATTTACTCTGGAATCAACTCTTGACGAGTCTTTTTTTTTTTTTTTTTAATAATCAGCTAGGAGTTTGACAAATGGCCAAATTAAAATCACAATAATAAAAAGACTTCATTTCAAAAGTTAATCCAGACATCAGTTTCATTTAGCCTGATATTTAATTTTGGAAAAATACAGTCTTATAAGTCTCCTTTAATATAATTATTCTTCTTATAGGATTAAATCTCAGAGAGATACCCACTCTTCTGCTTGAACACTTGGAATGGTAGACTTCACTGACTGAAAAGATTCCCTATATAATCTTGACCATTCCACAGTGTCTTTTAATTTCAACTATTGAGTCCCAACCCTCAGGGATAATAAAGAGTAAGTACACCTAAATAAGAGGGCACATCAAAGTTATAAACATGTTGATACCCACCCTGGTTTCTCATTTCCATATTAAATATCTACATTTCCAAAGTACTCCCTTCTGAATATAATCTGGTTTATTTAAAAAAATCTTTGCTTAAATTAAAGACTCTTATCCAAGTGAGATTCTAAAACTACAAGGTATAGTGGAAAGATTTCACTCTTTACTCTAGACCATAATATTTTGATTAATGAAATCTTCAATTTCATTTGCTTTTGGGGGGCCTATATTATATTACATTATCCTATGTTGAGTTGCTTTTCTAAAATACTTAAGTATTTTCACCATGAGTGGTAGCTAAAAGAGTTGTCCCTTATACTATTCTGTAAATAAATTTTTAAAAAATGACTTCTTGAAAAGAACTCTTACGTTGTTGGATTTTTTTCCCATGTAGTAACAATTCCATTTTATTGTGGTTTCATTATACTAATTTAACTTTGAGGGAATCAACTTCACCCTTCCAATTTCAGTCCAAATATCTTGGACAAAGTTTATTTAATTGTTCTGCTAAAAAGATAGGACTTATGGCCTAAGCTAAGACAATCAGATTATTCCCTTACTCTCACCACAAACGTTAGCTCAGGAACCAGTCCACAAGGACCAATATGACTCAATTCAGGTTTTCTGTTTGAGCTCTCAGGAAGCCAATCTACTCTTTTTCTCATAGGACATGAATAAGAGAGGATGTAGGGCAGGCAGTATCTGATATGGCCAATTTGCAATCACATGGGCCAATATCAAGGAAACAGAGTCTAAAAGTGAGGAGAGATAAATCTCATCCTAATGATATCATTGGACCCCTGGGTCAAGATGAACTCGAAGACACTTTACTCTAGAACTGTATTTGGATAAACCAATAAATTCTTTATTTTAGATGGTCTGCCACTTGTGAAAGCAAGTATCTTCAGTGATAAAGCACTGTTAAAATTTTATGAGTTCCAGTTTCCAGCCTGTTTAAAACTATGTTAAATGCATCTAGGTCAAATACCTTATTACATAAGTCTGTAGCATCCCTGTTCTAAATCTCTAACGGATACCAATCTACCGAAAGAGACACAACTTCTATAACTCATTCCGTGATCTTAGTGTGAGCCCTTGTACGTGCTCTATTGTGATAGTGGACATGGTATATTATAAATGTCTATTTGCCTCTTTTCTAAGGTCTTTGAGAGCAAGTGCCATGTCTTTTATACTGACCTATCTCCAATATTTAGCAGATTTACTTGCAAATGTTATGCACTTATTAAATATTTGTTGAGTGAAAGAAGGAAGGAAAGCATAATTTCTACAAGAAAAAAGAGAATCAGACTTATAGTATATCTTCTTTATTTCCTCCTTTCTTATCCCTGTCTGCAATATGATCTCAAAGGAATTAGGAAAAAAAGAAAAGAAAAGAAAAGAAAAGAAAAAGACACTAAGGCAATCTACAATCGGCGTTTCCTAGAGTTGGAAAAAAAAGTTTCCAGGTTGCTAAAGACAGCGAGCTTTATTTGGTGAACTTCTTACTGCCTTTGCTCCAGCACTAACTGGTAAGCATGGCCAAGATACTTAACTGCTCCAGTCCTGAGTTTCCCTTTCTATAAAATGGGCATTATAATACCTACCTCAAGAGTTGTTGTAAGTATTAAATGAGAATACAGTGAATAAATTTAACTGTTATTACTATTACTTTAAAATATCTTGATAAAAAGAATTCATATTGGCACAATTTGCTAAATCATTTTTAAAATATTCTTTTGGAATCCCAGGAGAGGCTGGAATTGAAGGAGATATTATTTGGAAATTTTTTAAGCTTTACTTTTACTGAAAGAAAAATCTTGTAGGCTTTTAGGATACATACTACCAAAAAATTACTGGATATTTTGCTTCTATATGCTTAAATGTATATCTCAGGCCACAAGGGAAACTCAGGCTATGTAATTCCCCAATAAATTGGTCAAAATCCTCCCATATATTAAAATTAAAAAAAAAGAAAAACTTGTTTCTAATATCTCACTTCCTGTACCACTCTGTGTAATCGTCTCATTAAAATTTAATTTATGGTGTTTGCAAGGGACCACTTTGTTTTAATGTTAAATTATTTTGTTTCTTATTTTTTTCAGAAAATACTTCATTCTGAATATAAACTGCAATTAAAATAATTTATCTAATATGGGTACAGGAAATACTTAAATATCATTATGAATGCATACAGGGAAGAAATAGTCATAGTCTATTTACTCATTCTTCCTCGTATGTATTTCAATCCTCCTTGTTGAAACTACTTCACAAATCATAATACAACTACCTCATACTCAAGTATGAGGGCTGATTTTGTTTCTGTCTTCAGTGAGAGGGGGTCTGGATTCTCCATAATAAGCATTAAAAAGCCTATTAAAATAGTCACTTTGTATACTGGTTTACTTTTTCCAGGCCTGAATAATTTTTAATATGAACATTTTCCCTTTCTGAATTTTAAAATTCTTTTTTAAACCAAAATGTCTTTATGTCCTTTCTGCACTGAGCCCAAACACACTTTTGCATTGTTCAAACCCAAAGCTAGAACATGGGGGATTATCTCAGAGATCCCACAGCACATTATGACATTAAATCCCTCTTACTATCTCTGAAGCATTTTAGCTTCTATCTGGCTAATCCAGATGTGATATAAGAGGTAATCAAGGATCACAGTAAGTAACAAGTCAGCCGACTTTCCTGTATTGTTTCATTACAAAATCTCTTACCCTCAAAAGAATAAGCAACTATTGTCTTACATGATTTCTATGATTACAAAACACTTGAAAATGGATTCTCTTGCCTTCAAAGAAATTCAAGCATTGTAAATGTTTTTAATATAGTCAAGCTGCCATCATCTGAACTCAGACTTGCAATCTAGTCTGTCTGGGAACTAAAAGCTAACTTGAAAGTAATCTACCGTTGCCCTGTAATTTTGGAGCACCCCGAAATCAAGGCTTGGAATTACTAATTAGATCAGGTCCTATTTGTGCCAAATTCCCGATTATTTACCTGTTGAACAATTTTTAAAATAATTTCATCTAGAATATGCATTAATATAATTGCCCAATATCACTAAAAAGTGTGTGAAGTAGCTATATATTATAATTGATATTAACTGGGAGATTACCACAGAATATGTAGAATCCCCCCAAAAATTATTCTAGATTTCAAAGTGTCTAACAAATAATGACAAGCTGATGCATTTGTCAAATCTTGCCCAAATGCTTATGTACAAAATACAAAATTCAAATACAAGATAACTTTCTACAATCAAGTGCTTTTCAAATAGAAAAAGATGGAATGAGCTTAAAAAGCTATAATCTTCTCAAAATACAAGTTTGGAAAACAGAAGTTTGCTCTTTTAAACTGAAACTCAACAGTGAACACATATGAAAGATACTATATATTATCTTGCCAATTATATCTGTACATATAAATATTTCAAAAAGTTACTTTTAAATACAAATCAATGTATTTTCATGGTCTGTAATCTGCCATGTAAATTATTTTGAGCTCTAGTAGCTAGAACAACTTATTACAAAAGTTTCGTAAAGTAAAAAGATGATAGTCTATGTCTGGTAGGCATAGAATTTAATGATATGTTCAAAGCTATAAGCCTCTATAAAGGATTTTTTGCAATTTCTCAATGACTAAAGAAGATCCTATATAGAGGAATCAAGTAGCTAAAGGTTTCAGTTTGTTCAGAATTTAATAGTATCTGCCCCATACAGTAACTGAAAATATTCTATGGTAATAGATATGATTGTATCATTTAAACAGCACAAGCTTTATGAGCTTTATACTGGATTAATCTGATCTGGTAAACTTATCGCCACAAAGATATTTTAATGTAAAGTTCTAATGGGGTATTTTAACTGAATGAATGATTCTTTAAACACATTGCTACAATACATTCACAAACTTACCTTTTGCCATTCAGTGAACATCAAGAACACTTAGATATATCTTTTTCTAAAACTGAGCCTTTCAATTCAGAATGTATTTAGTATTGGAGATTTAGTTTTATCACAACAGCCTCTTAATCTTACATTGTATATCTTTCTAAGGTGATCTAGACGAATTCCTCTTCATAACTGGAAAACACCAACTTTTTACTGTTGGAGTGTCTGTGGTGTTATCTCAGAAAAATGCAGATTATTTCCCCCCCCCATGAGCTCATCAAACAATGAATTCTAAATTCTCTCTTATATTTCCACTTATACTTCATCCCTTTAGGCATCAATCTCTCACATTCTGTTTATCAGGCACTAAATTCACCTCCCAAAGCAAAACTAAACAAAAAACAAAAAAAGACTCTTTACTCCTTATGCAGCCACACACACACCAAAAAAGAAAGAAATTCACTACTTTCTTCTCATTTTTGGATCTCCATTCCAATCTAGCTTTATCTCTTCTCTGTGCTTGTCTTTTCTGCCCTCACATTACAACTTCTAAGTAATATTCACCAAGTTGATAACTTCTTGCTTCTTGAAACATCCATTTCTGAAATGTCTCTATTACCAAACTCCTTTGCTTTTCCTTTAACCTCTCTAGCAATTCCTTTCAGCCCCTCTTACTTTATTTTCCATTACCTAATGTCTAGATGTTGGAATTCCCCAGGTCTTGATTCTGTATTCTATTCTCTTTTTCTTCTGACACAATCTCTCTGGGTGATCTCATCTACTCCCAGCACAATAACTGTCATCTATATGGATAACTCTTCCTATGGTTTCACTTCAGAAGCTCCTCTGAGTTCCAGACCCATATCTCTAACTGACTGTTCAGAGCATGTGGCTGTGGAGCCACACTACCTGGGTTGATGTCCTGGCCCTGACATTTACTACCTCTCAATTGTATAATGAGGGTTATAATAGCTTATTTCCTGATTTATCATAAAGATTGAATGAGTTAGTATGGGTAAAGCACCTAAAATAGTTCCTGATACAAAGTTTGGATGATGCATCACATACACCTGAAACAACACACTCAAAAGGAAGCTCTGAATTTATTCCATCACAGCTGTTCCCGTACAGGCTTCCCCATTTCAATAAACGACACCATCTTTTCATTGGTGTAACCTCTTCTCTTTTCTCCCTCTAACCTATTATCTAAATGAGAATATACTTGTATACACAAATCAAAATATTTTCTCCACTGCTGATACCCTTCAAGAGTTTCCCATTACAATTTTAATAAATTCAAACACCTGCACACGTCCCTGCATATCCTGACCCCTTGTATGTCTTCTCATACAAATCACACATAGACACATACCACACACACATGCACATACCATATTCACACATCACACAAAGATGTCCTCACCAATGGCTGGATCCTTCCAATACATCGGATTCCAATTTAAATGTCTCTGAGAGAGCCTGCTGTAACAAGCTTTCTATCTAAATAGCTCGCTGTCCCCACCTATTGTTTCCATTGTCATTGCCCCAAATTTGTTTCCCCCGTGTCCCTGACCCCGAGTTGTCGACATTATGTCTTCTTAGTCACTGTGTGCCTCCCGTATCAAACTGCAGGTCTCGTTAGACTAGGGCTTATGTTGGTTTATCCACCTTTAAGTGTACTCACCCCCTAGCACAATATAATAGGCATTTAGTGACTATTTCCCGTAGGAAAGCATGAAAGAATAAATGAATGAGTGAATTAGTCCTTTTCTAGCAGCTTATTTCAGAAAAGCTAGTCTGGTTTTTCAGGATCCTTCTTATCATTTATACTTTTATTTAGCTAATTCTTGGGGAAAAAAATCATGCTGCTACAGTTTAGGTAAAGAACAACGTAAACTACGTTTGTGTGTCTTTTGAGCACTTTAAATTGCCAAATTGTATCATGTTGCTTGATTGAGCCATCTCTTTCAACTTTTAGGGGAACTCAAAGATAGGTTTAGTCATTGTACAATTCAGGTCTTAAAAACCATTTCGTATATGAATTTTATCTTCTAAAACATTTCAGAAAGTGTCTTTATTATAGATACCTTGGATAGCCTCTTTCTACTTCCATTCTACCCTCCCTCCAGCTGGAAAAATTGGAATGCCAAAAACCTGTCTTCTAGACTCTCAGCATGTTTAATTTCATCATTTAGATGCACCTATAGGAGACTGAAAAGCAGGAATGCTTTAGCAAACAAGGTCGCTTTGATGTGAGTAAGTGGCTGAGGTTGGCCTCAACATTTTCAGTATCTAGTCTGTGGGTGCAAAGAGGCAGGTGTGGAGGCAGATTTGAAGAACAAAGCAGCTTCCTGGCCAATTGATAGTCCTCGGTGCTCAATAATCCAATGTAGTCTCCTGACATCAATTCTCCTAGTCCTTCCAACAATTGTGTGTGCAGCCAGTTCCCTGTACAGAAGTTCCTCTCTGCTTATATCATCTAGAGTGGTTTGTATATCTAGCATGGAAGTCTGATACAAACATAGGAACATGTTTTTTAAAAGTTTTTATTTCCTTTCTTGTTTGTTTTTTTTTTCATAGCATCTCTTCAGGGTAAAACATACCTCATAACATTGTAAAAATATCTTGGTGATTTTTTTTTTTTTTCATTTCTCTCAATGTTTTTAAACGACATATTTGGGCTTTTGTTCACCATGGACAATTTCAAATATACACAAACAAGAAATTATTATAATCAATCTCAATGTACCACTTACCCAATTTCAATTCATGGACTGACAATTTTATATCCTATAAAACCCCACCCACGGGACTTCCCCTGGTGGCGTAGTGGTTAAGAATCTGCCTGCCAATGCAGGGGACACGGGTTCGAGCCCTGGTCTGGGAAGATCCCACATGCCGTGGATCAACTAAGCACGCGCCACAACTACTGAGCCTGCGCTCTAGAGCCCACGAGCCACAACTACTGAGCCCGCGCGCCTAGAGCCGGTGCTCCACAGCAAGAGAAGCCACCGCAATGAGAAGCCCGCACACTGCAACGAAGAGTAGCCCCCGCTCATCGCAACTAGAGAAAGCCCACGCGCAGCAACGAAGACCCAACGCAGCCATAAATAAATAAATTGATTAAAAAAAAAAAAAAAAACCCCACCCGCATTTTCCCTAACAGATCACTAACAAAGTGTGATTTACAAGCTTCATGCAGCAGAGGCTCTTTTATCAAACCATAGAACTTAAGCCTTAGATTCATTTGCACCTATATAATAATAAAATATAAATATAGTAAAATGAAATAATAATATAACATATAAATACATTATATATTCTATAATCATAAATAATATGCAAGTTATTATAAATGTAATAAAATGCCACGATAAAACCCATATATTAAATAAGCATCTAGGCATATTTTACGTCTTGTAAATTTGCTACTATTTGGGACTACAGTAATGATATCAGATGTTCTGCCATATTCCTCTGACTACTTTAGGAAGAAATAACATATGTATCACGGCTCTTCAAGATTTCAGGTAATTCTCAATTTTCTCGTGTAACCTCTAGAAATTTTTACTATTTTCATAATAAGTTTCAAACTGGCTATTTCTAAACAATATTGCTCTCACATGAAAATATAGCTGGAGAATAAAAAGAACCATGAGTTAGAAATCAACACTAATTGAATCTCTCTGTCTCTCTCTCACACACACACATACACACACACACACACACACACAATTTTGAGTATTTGGAAATTAAGAGCTTGCAAACTAATAATTTATGCATACTTTAATCAGGAATTTGAACTGATTTGTAAGAGGCAATGGTTTTTGTGTAATTAAAAGTAAAAATGACATATAAACAGACTGAAAACTGATTCCAAGAAGGACAAGCTTGTTTTTCAACACTTGCTGAGCAGCCCTCCCCTGATGTGTTGTGCAATCACCCAGTTCAGTCTCTGCTTCAATGGCTGAGCACTGGCCTTGCAGGAAGGGATACTGGCATAATCATTCCTCTTGCCAGTGGTGCACAATCTCACTCTGACATGACTGCTGGGCTAATAACACAGGTCTCTCAGTAGCAGAGAAGTATCAGATTTTCTCATCACTCTCTGAACAGAAAAGTGTTGTGCCCTTCCCCTCAAAAACAAAATTCAAATCAAAACAACCACCACACACACCACTGTGTTTTGCCAAAAGCATTTTTCATGATTTTGCATTTTCACACCTATGATAAATACTTTGACAATTACAATTCAAAACTTTCCTCTGCAAATACTTTAGTAAAACTGATGGCCCAGGAAAAACTTGTTTCTCTTTAGCACTCAGTCATACAGCTGTCACAGATACAATGACCCAAGCAGCCAGTTTCTCAGCATCATCACGTGGTCAGAATTGTGTTTTCACTTTCTTACGGTAAGATACATATTTCACCAGGAGAATAAAGAATGTTTTAAATAAACAAAATAAATGAATGTTCAATAATAAAATTAATAATAATTCAAATGCAAAGTAATCAGTAATCAAGTCCCAAACTCAAGAGAACACATGGCTGTCTCTTCCTGGATATTTTATGAGCCATGCAATCATGTAACTCTTAGTATTTTACAATATTTTTACCCCACTTATAGCATGATGTAGGGATTTCCTGTAATTCCTATTTGCTACTTACTAAGAGTAATCAATGTCTAGTTTGTCATCTTATGATCTTCTTTTTCAGCGTCCTTCACCACATTTTTTTTCCAACGTATGCTATTACTTCCTAGGAAGGGAAGTTTTCACTAATGGCATCCAGCCCAGTCTGCTCTCTCCACACCATGTCCTACCTTGAAGTTCTCTTCAACTTCACCTTCATTTAAGCTTATCTATTGACTCATTTTCTATGACAATGTTTTCAGCTTATTATCACACAGGGAAGATCTAGAAATCTCATTCACTTTAAGCATTAATAGCTGAGAGGAATTCGTTTGTTACCCCATGCACACAGGCCCTAAGAGATTTGCATTTTAATAGAGGACAATTCTTTCATAACTCAAAGGAATGGAATATCTCTAATGGTGGAATTTCAAGCATCACTGACACTAATGGAGGAAATATTTGGGGTGAAAATACTTATCACCAAACCATAATACTTGAGACAACTAACTACATATCTTTACACCTAGATTTAAGCTTAACTTGAATAAAAGCAGATATTCATGCTTGAATAAGAGTAAAAGCAGAACTAAATATAAAGTAAAAATCTAAGCTGTTTCTTAATGGAATGCATTATTATCTTTGCATTCTTTGCTTCTTATCTTTGCAAAGTGAAGTTATACCATGTATAACTCAATTTCATTATGTCTTGAAAAAGAGGGCCTTAAAGTTCTCTTCACCTTCACCAAACTTAGACAGGCATCTTCTTGTCCTTCGGCTCCTGACCTCCCTTTTCTTAGAGCATTTACTCTGGAAAACTTGTACTTGTAAATTCTCTCTCTGATCTTTCAAGATATAAATTTTCTTAGAAGCCCCCTGCCAGTTTTACAACCCATGTGTGCCTTTCTCAGAGGCCTGGGAGCCATCCCTTTGAAATGTAATCATCAAGAAAGATAGTACTTTTATCTCCTAGTTTCTGTGGGAGAGTAGCAACTTAACTCCCTTGGGTGCCTTGCTCCAAGTTGTAAAACTACACTCTTGACATGAAAATAAGAGAAAGTTTTCTCTTCTTTTGAGTAAGGCCAATCAGCAAACACAGATGGCCTACAATCCCCCCATCCCTTTCCAGATCTTAAAAACTCTCCTGCTTTTTGTTTCAGTGAAATTGAGTTCAGAATGAGTTCTGGTCTCTCTCCCCTACTGCAATAATAGCCTTGAATAAAGTCTGCCTTGCCTGTTTAACTTTGTCTAGTGCAAGTTATGCTTTGACAGCCTGGACATGGACAGACTTAAGTACCTATATTCAATTTGTTTACATTGCCCCAAGACTCCTTTATTAACAAACATCCTGAACATAATCTGACTAAGGAAGCAAAGAAAGTACAATACCTTTTTTCTTTACATCCATGGCAGTTTCCTTCTCAGTTTTCGTTTTGACATCTTCTTTTTCTAGTAGTAAAATGAGAAAATTATAAACATCTGTTTAATTATCATATATTTCAGGGCACATTTTACTGTCATTAACATCCAATTCATCTTGTATAGAGTGATTCTACATACAGAGTCATAGTCATGTCAAATATGAGTGAACTAGCACCTCTGTAACAGAACAGTGGTTTTGGTGTGCTATCCCTTGGGAAGGAGCAAATTTTTGCTAAGGTCAAAAAAAAAAAATTTTTTTTCATGACAGTATGAACATTAGATGGCATTGTTAATTATGATATAATTCAATAGTTTTTCTAAAGGATATTAAAAGGAATATATTGAATGTTCCCTGGGCTATCAGGCCACTGCAAGCATGTCAGAAGCTGAGAAATCTCTTGGGCTCATTTGGGACTTCAGATGCGCTATTTGAAAAATAACCATTCAAAAAAGAACAAAACATAGCAAACCAATTAACTACTTTCTTTCCCATACATTCAATAATTTGCTCTTTTGATAGACAATTTTATTAAACTAAATTAATTGGATAGTAATCTTCATATTCATATATGTAATCAAGTAAAGTAGTGAAGTAGAATTGAGCACCACTCCTAAGAAAGAAAAAAAATAATCAGTAACAAATTTTAAAAGTGTTTAGGCTTGAATTTTCTTTTAAAAATTTATCAATCTCTACCTTTTTTGGAATATTTATATTTGTTTGTTAGTAACAATGACAATAAAATTGTTAAGGGGATTTCTTTCCTAGAAAACAGTAGCTTTACCAGTAATATTACAAATGGATACTAATTAATTTGTTAGCTTTTAAATTCCTTACCTTCCTTTTTTGTTTCGGAAGTCACTTTATTCTCAGCTTTCTTCTTTTCTTCTTCTTTTTCTAGAGAAGAAATTTAAAATGTTTCCTTTAGGAAAATTTAGTACAAAAGGAAAATGAAGTTTTGAATGAAGGATTACCATTAAAGTCAATTCTGCCTCCAGATAGTTTTGTGACTTTGAGCAAGTGATTTAATCTCACTAAGCCTTATTTTCTTCATTTGTAAAGTAACAGTACTTCCTTCAAAGTTACATAATGTTTTCAAAGCATTCTGCAGAGTGCCTGGCTCACAGTAAGTGCATAAAATTGTGGGTTGCTAATACTGTTTACAAAAAATGAACAAGATAGTTCGAGCTTTCTGAACCAAACAATTGTTTGTCTAGTGCCTAAAGTAAGATATTAATATTGAAAATTAAAATATAATTTCTGAGAAAAAATGCTGCAGGTAAGCTAAAAGAATTATTTTTTGTTTTCTTTTCATATGTTCAGTTTCATTAGAAATAATACATTAGGCCATTAACAGTATCTATTTTGATTTAACTGTTTTTCAGATCTGCCTCTTGTCAACAGACATTTGGATTCTGGTGACATTTACCTGGCACCATATTGGGGACATAACTTCCACTGCCCTTTCTGAGTGGCCGTATCAACCAGCGTGCTCAGACTATATTTGCACCCAGAGGTTGCTGTTAAGTCTGGATGACACATAGAACAGTTTGACAGTCTGTGGTACCTCTAGACTTCTTTATGGAAGATTGCTGTTTCAGAGATCTAAGAAACCCTTGGTCTGAGAGGCAGAGGGAACCTCAAATGCTGCCCAGCAATAGCCATGTAACGACTAGACAGCCCCGGACATTTTTCTGGTAAGTGTTCTCATTTTAAATAACAAAGTCATGTAGAAGTACACAGTTGTTGAAATGGAATATTCAGTACTGTTAGGTTTGAGGCAGCTATAAGCACAGTTAATGATGGAAATTGACTGATTTTTATCTTCCGTTAGTAATGCGATTTACCTTATATTTGAAATACTTTTCTCTTTGTCATTTGTCTCTCCAACTCAAGTATAAATGCCAGGCATTCAAAGATGTTCATTACCCAGAACTATTATGAAATTGTCACTATGCTGAAGAAATTCAATGTGTATTTCTAGTATCAATGCTTAAGTTGCCTACTAACGACAGCATCTTATTAAATACAGGAATTAATTCATTCCCTTAGGTATAGAGATTTTTTACCTACGAGATCAAAGCCAACACTTTCTTTCAGTGTCAGAAGTATAATTTACAAAGAACCTCTTTTCATGACTCCTAGAGATAAGTTAGTGTTGTAGGGAGAAATATATTCACAGTCTGTCCAAATGTGTCTACAGCGTACCTTTACAGCTCATCCAGTCAGAAGTAGAAAGTCAGTAAGTCAGATTTTGATAGTTCTAGAGTTAGAAATAGACCAATGGAATTCTACTTTGCCTTTTCCTAAAGGTTTATACATATTAAATATGCAAAACATCTTTAAAATTCTGAATAAAGGTACTTTTGATTTAAGTATCATTACTTTCAGCTTCTCTGAGAGAAATTTTATGTAGCAAGGACTTTTCATTCTTATCTAAATAAATGCATATGCCAGACAGTTGAATTGGCATTTGCTAAACATCACCATCTGATGTCATGTGCTAGGAAAGGAGTTAATTAAAATACAGATTAATTGTAAATATTTCTTAGCCTGTATTAAAAATCAATGCCATAGTCACGATAAGATCACAACTTAGTATTCGAGTCTCTAAGTTTCATAATGTAGATGAATAAATATTTCATTTAAAAGTTCATGCCAATTAGTTAATCTTATATTAAACTTCAAAAGGAAAGTAGGTATTTGAGGCCAGAAGATGGAAGACATTCTTTTCATTTTTTTAAAAGAGAATTGTCTTGTGTAATAAATTCTACCCTTTATATTAATATAGCTGGGACTTTATTGTGGTGATACAGTATTCTTGCCTTAGTTCAGATTGATTAATGCTTCCATTATACACTCTGTCTGTGATTATGGCCATACACTGAAAGAGTCATGAATAAGAACAGAAATCCACAAAAAGCAGGTATAAATAATGTACTTTAATAACACTTTTATGAATTAGACTTTTAAGCTGTCGTTATGGGACTTACTTTATTCGTGGTTAATTCATTTTAAAACATCAACTTCTGAAGATTCATGCATTTCTTCAAGCACGACTGTCTGTTCTTTAGGTGATTTGGCAGCAGTGAAATTAAGCTTTTCATTTATAAAAGGCACAACAATTTAATTATATCCTACTGGGATATAAAAGTAACCCATGTTTCTTATATGAAAACTCTCCTTCCCTTGACTTTTTTCTCCTTCAACAGTCAACAATACTCCTCCCTTTCCACTTGACTGTGCACCCACATATCCAATTTCCTCCTCAGACTCTCCTCCAATTTGTTTGCTGTTTTGTTAGTAACGGCTAGAGAAGAGTTAGGACATTTTATATCATTGATTTTCAGAGGGTTCGCAATTAAGTGTGTCTATAGAGTGTGAACTTTTCAGCATACTGCCTTTCTCTGAGAAAAGTGTCATAAGCCCGGAAATGACGGCTCTATCTGGCAGGGATCACAGGAAAGACTGGCTGAGAGAGAAATCCTCTCCACAATGAGCAGCTCTGAGCCACAAACATGTTATTAGCTTCTGCATAAATTAACATCGGATGAAAGAAAAATTAAATGACTTACTTTTTACTTTCTAAGCCCTTACAATGGGCTTTTCTCTTGCTTTTAAATGTTTTTATGCCATCTCAAAGCCAGAGAATCCACAATAGTTAATTATAATTGTAAAGCTTTTGAAGATGCCTGTTCCTAGCAAACCGAGCAAACAAATGCAAATGCTTCATTTTCATCTTATGTTTGTTCCTCCCCTTTTTGCCTTTCTAGTGTAGAGATTATCCAAAATTTACATGCTTTTCTTCTAACTCTCTCTGGCCAGGGTTGATGTATTCTTGGTCCCAGTCAGGTTTCCTTCATAACAACGCATTCTAGCACACCTCGTCACTGTCACCTTGTTTGTAAAGAGTGGCAGAGGCTGGCCTGGAACCCCAGTCACAGTATGATCATGGAAAATTTCACATAAACAGATAAGTTCAATTACACCAATGATTATCAGAGTTCTCCATTGTTATCTACAGAGGGGAATGGAGCAAGAGAGAAAGCACTGGTGCTAGCATGGGTGACCTTGGTCTGAATTCTGTCTCTGACCCATTCTGGTTGTGACATTGGCAATGTGCTGTGACACACTGAATTTCATTTACCTCTTTTTAAATGGACTAGTAAAATCTACCTTGCTGGCTTATTGTGAAGAAACTGAGCAAAAGTGCCTGGACCAAAGTGGATGTTCAAAAAAAATAATGATAGCAATAACTAGCTATTACTATATTTTAGAAACAATCAAAATCTGCCTACATATACTCTTCAGTAATTTTTCTAAGTGTGACATTTATTGATCTGAGTAAATGCACATTAATTCTTATTTTTCTGTGTTGAGGGAGGCTGTATCAGGAATATTTTATATTGTGAAACTTTAAGAAAAAAATACTCAAGTAGGAATTAACATGTTTATGAAGGGGCACTGTGCTGGAATGAAGTGGATTCCAGTTTCAGTTTTGCTATAATTAGTAGTTTTTGCCTAATGCAACTAACTGTAAGGGAATCGTCTGTCTTCAACCACAAACGTCAGGGGAATGAGTAGAATGTAGTTAAGTCCCTCTTCACCTGTCTATTCCTTTATTCCCCAAATGAAGTATTTATTTCCTAATTTTTCTGAGAACAGTTAACGTAAAAAGCTTTAAATCTGTAAATAGCTGTGGTACATTCTCTGGCTTTGCTATGGCTTAAAAAATTTTAAAGCTAGAGAAAAGTCCATTTTTAAGCCTTAAAAATGAATATGTTTATATGCATATGTATGCATGAATATATGAATACGTATATATGTGTATATAATGTCAGGTGATAATAAGGGTCAGAAAAAAATAAAGCTTGGTTTAGAGGATTAGAGCACGCGGGAGCGGATCAGAAGTGGCCTTTTCTTTTAAGGTGGAACGGGGTAAGCCTTTCTGAATGAGCACCATCTGAAAAGATTCTTGAAAAAAAGTAGAAGAGTTTTGGCTATTGAGGAGAAGACTTCTCCTGCAGAGGAAAAATATCTGCCAAGACCTTGAAAGAGAAGCGTTCGAGCTATATTCAAAGAAGAGCACGGAGACCAGAGTGGCTGGAGCAGAGGATGGAGAAGAGGGGTGGCCAGTGATGTAGCAGGGCCCGATCACACAAAATCTTGTTCATGATACGAATCTTCCATTTTATTGTGCGTAAGGTAGGAGGCTGCTGAGAGGTTTCAAGCAGAGTAATTATATCGTGATAAATTATGTTTTAAGAGGAACTTTGGCTGTTGCGGACTGGTTGGAGCCAAGTACCCCACTGGATTTTGTGATCACACTGCGATGAAGAAAACTAAGAAAGTAAAAGGATTCAATACAAATATCCTTCTTCATGTTTTCCTCTTTTTTCCCAAAAATTTCCTCTAAATTTTATTTGGGACTCTTGAAAGAATGTAACATTATAGAAACATGGTGGGAGTACCTCACTTTACATTGTGCTTAGGTTGCTATAACAGCAAAGCTCTTCAAGGACTTCACTTGAGTTATCTGGCATAACTAAACTGGTTTTTCAGAACGTGAATCCAGTCTTTGCCTTGACTTTTCCTTTAGTGAATGCTGAATTATTCTTCGAAGTCAGCTCTTCTCATTATCAGCTACTAACAACAAAAAATTCACAACCAGAACTTGTATAGCATCTTCTACTGACTACCCAGAGACTTTTACATAAACAATTTATTCGCTTAATCAACACATGTTTATTTAACCTTATGTCAAACCCTTTGCCAGGGTCTAGAGTTTTAAACTATTCCTTCCAGGAATTTTAGGTATGAGACTAAGAAGGGATAAAGTTTACAATTACAATATGGACTTAGGGACAATAAAGTCGGAATCTAAGGGAGACAGCAGAGGCCCAAACCCAAGAGCAAAAAGTGTGAAAGCTGCTCCAGGGAAAAATGGTATATGAATTCTGAACTGAGTATGGCAAGTGTTACTATCAATGCCGGCTGGAGGGACTGAGGTGCCTGCAGAGTGCCCAGTCCTGTCCTGCAGATAAAGGCTGACAACTCTTAGTGATACAATACCATTCATGAAGTAAACGTCCCAAAGAACTCCAGAGCTAATCAGTGTAAATTCAAACTTTTTCAAGATACCAGACTACATACAGTTCTTTAAGTTTCAAAAAAGATTGTGGAGAAGTGATCTCAATAGTTATTTTATGTGATCAGAGCAAGGCAAAAAAAAAATGTATTAGTTTTGGTTTAATCACACTGATTTTAAGGTGATAGGAAATTATACTGTAATAGAATGCTATAACATAATACAGCACATGACCTTACATGCATTAGCATATACTTAGTTCTCAGATAAAAGTCAACACATCCTTCAACCCATGAGAAAATGGGCTCAGGAAAGATGAGTAACTTGCCCAACTTCACAAATCACATAAGTGACAGAACAAGGATTTAAAACTAAGGATCACTGCAAACTCTGATCTTTCCCCTACAACATGGAATAAGAAGTTTGAGGTAGACTTATTCTAACAAAAAATTGCAAACGAACTGAGGCACAGACAGAAAAGTGCCAATTTCTACCCTCTCTTTGTGACACTTATCTTTCAGCTCTCTCACAGCCAAAGTTCTCTGATATAACGACAATTTTTTTTCTGTTTCTGAATTTAGTATGCAAAAGGGAATGCAAAGAGAAAGATTATTTGATACATTTCAAATTGCAAAAAAAGTTTATGTTAATTAAACTTCATATTTAAAGTGGATAAGGTAGATTTCTCCCAAACCTTTCAAAAATGATAAAAGCTTTTTAGATAAGTGATTGCATTACTTTCGAATGGATTAAGTTTATATAAATGAAGGTGGCCACAGCTCTTCTTTTTCTTTCTGGTATTTATTTTTCCTCTCAGTGCTTTTACATTTCAGAAAGCAAATGCCCAATTAAAGTTTATTGACCTTTATGCTCAAGTGAGAAGCTCTCCATCCACACAACTCATCTCTGGATAGCTCCAAAGAGAGCATTTTGCATTTTCTTTTTTGTTTTTCTTGGATTTTTTCTTTTTTGGGTGCTGCAGCCATTTGGAGATTTTCTAAAAACTCTTCTAACCCTATCAAAATTTACTTTTTATGTAGAATCATTGTTTGCTCAAGATCTTTTATTGTAAACTTTTCTAATGCGTCTTTCTACAAGGGTAAGGAAAATATAAATATAAGATTCATTTCTAATAGCTGTTCATTTTCAAAATCATATTATTTACATATAATTACTTTCTTCATATTTTTATCTATATGTTTTTTCTAAGTTTCTCTGTAGTTGGAAATGAATTGCAAAAGTACTTTGTTGCATTTAAAATGTCAAGAATGACTAGAAACATCAGAAAATTGAGCCTTTCCTTTTTGTGACTAAATTATTGATATTTAGGGGAAAAGTTGGTTATCATTCAAAATCAAAATATACATTACTCTAAACTATCATTTCAAAGATATGGCTATTTTTATAACAGGTCTTTGAGAATTTAGGGCTTGAGTTACTAAACAAATTAGAAAGACTCAATTACCAAAAGTTACTGGTATATTGGGCACATTTATAAGTCTGATTCTTAATTGAAGCCTTTTATCTTAAAAATATGCCTAATAGATATCAATATTCATAAAGGAAATAAATGACCATTCAAAGAATACAACTTTTCTAGTTGTAATTGTTTTAATATATTGAATTCAGGTTTATTTCAAATGATGGACTACATAAATTTCCTCATCTTTCATAAATTATACCAAACCATCAACACAATTTTTGTCTTCTTCCTAGTATAAGGTCTATTCTAGTAGATTAAAAATTTTTACACAAAATTCTCACATAATTGAAACAAGTATCTGTCACTGTTTATTATGTGAACAATTGCCAAGACCCCTTACTCCATTTGGATAAAACAGATCTGGCTTTAAAGATGTAGCCACTTTTCTCATCAGTTCTAGAGAGGATCAATAATTTCACTGGGAATTCTAGTAAACTTATATAATAGAAAGAAACATTTAGGTCAAGCTGACACAAATAGCAAATAAATGTTTTATAAAGAAAAACTGGTACTTGTAAACTAGAGCTTTGGAGGGACCTGGTTCTTTCTTATAAAATACTTCATGAGAAAAGTTTGCTGGCACAAGAGGGTTCCAACTAGAATTTCATAACGAGAAAGCTATTAAAAATCACATTCACTCTTATTCACAAAACTTCTCATCCCTAACTTTCTCTTTTGTCAAAATATAGGGAAAAAAAACCCCTAATTTTTAATACCAGCATGAAAGTTATGAAAGATCTCTTAAGAAGGAAGCTGGCCCTGATCAACAGAAAGCTCCTTACCCTTCCCTGATTCTTGGATGTCATCCCTTGATCTCCAGAATAAAAAATTATTGCTACTAGACAGTCAAATCAGACAGACATCCCTCACCATACTGTCAGATGTATAGGGGAAGAAAAACAAAACTTCTTTCTCTTATTATGGGAAAAAGCTAATGATTTCCCCAAAAACTATTTTTAATCAATAATGGGAAATCGAGACTATTATAACAAGAGAGAAAAGTTCTAAGTTTGGAGATGCAAGTTTCTAATGAAATATATTTAATGTCTACTAAAATGTATTTATATTTCATAATCTGTGGAATATATTTCTTTACATTTTCCTTTTTCTTGACACTTTTCCACCTATTTGTCTTTGTGTTTCTTTTCCCCCCCCTAATTTCTCAACAGTCAGTTGTTAAGACTTACCTACTTTTCCATGATACTAAGCTGAATTACCCTTGTTCTAACATATTAACCCCAACAGAGCTGTGTTACCTCATGCCTAGCTCTGCACAGTGCTGCAATCAAAAGAAATGAGAGTCTAAAATTCCAGTGAGGTTTGAAGATAAGTTTAAGTCTTTTCTGAAGTCTCTCAAATAGCTAATGTTGTATGACCCAAAGCAAAATGTTCTAAAGGTTCTCTCCTTACTGGAGCTTCCCAATCCATCACAGCATTTCCTCCCAAAAGCTTCTCTCTCCCAAGGGCACGCTAAAAACTTACTTCAGCCCATGCTGACTCTCCTATTCCCTTCTCTTGACCTTTTTTCTCACTGTCTAAATCTTATATTTTCTTCTGGGTAATAATCCTTCCTATTCAAACATGAATTAATTAAATTATTTGAGCCCCTTCCAATTTTTTTGCTCACCCAGCATATCCTGAGTCCTGAGCAGAACATAAACACTCAGGAGCTGACCAGGCACACCTAGAATATTCCTTAGGCAATAAAGTGGAGGAGAAAAGCTGTGAATACTTACGTTAATATTTGTGTCCCCATCACACATGTAAGAAATAATTAAAAAAACACTTTTACAAATCACTGAAAGGTGAAAGTTAAATACAGTTTGTAGTTTAGTTACTAGTGTACCAAAGTTAATCTCTTAGTCTTGGTAGGTGAATCATGGTTATATAAAATCCTAACATTAGAGGAAGCTTGCTGAAGAGTGTATTAGAACTCTGTATATTATCTTTACAACTCTTCTGTAAATCTAAAATTATTTGAAAATAAAAAAGTTCAAAAACAACAAAATATTGGAAACATTTCAAGACTCTAAAATAGAGGATTCATTTTTCCCCTAGAAGTAGTGATTAGCCCCTGTGTAACACAAAGGAAATGAAATAAATGTGTAGAGGGGAAAAATGAGTGAAATAAAAGCCTCAAGCATGATAAAATTGTGGAGATGGAACAAACTTTTGAGATCATTTATTTCAAAAAATATAACTTTACAGTTGAAGAAGCTGAGTCTCAGAGAGGTTAAGAAACTAATATGAACAACTGGATCTTTAGTTCAGAACTCCTGATTGCTACACCCTCATTTGTATGTGGCAGAGAGAAAATTTAGGGGCAGAAGTAGGTCACCATGATCTTCTAATTGACAAGCCTAAAGGTTTCTGGCCAGTTTTGTCTTATCCTTCTCCCTGGGGCTCCTGGCCCTGTTGTTCCCTTTCCTCCCTCATTATCTTTTCATCCTTGGCTTTCTAGTCTGTCTTCTGATGATGTTTGTGATGGTTAATTTGACTAGGCCATAGTAACAGTCACTTGGTCAAAGACCTGTCTAGATGTTGCTATAAGGTATTTTTTAGATGTGATTAACATTTAAATCAGTAGACTCTGACTAAAGTAGATTACCAATCAGTTGAAGGCATTAAGAAAAAAGACTGAGGTCCTCTAAGGAAGAAGGAATTCTGCCTCTAGCCTGTCTCTGGACTTGAGAATAAAGTATCAACTCTTCCCTGAGTCTCCAGCCTCTGGCACGCCCTATAGACTTCAGACTTGCCAGCCCTCAAAATCGTATGATCATGTGAACCAATTCCTTAAAATAACTCTCTCTCTCTCTCTCTGCCCCCTCCTCCCCTCCCCACAGTGTGTGTGTGCATGTGCGCGCGTGTATGTGTGTGTGTACATACATCATATTGGTTCTGTTCCTCTGGAGAACCCTGACTAAAACAATGTTGTTCCCCACATTTTCCTTCTTGGATGCACTAAACCTCACTCACACTTATGACTGACCTGCCATTCAGTTATATCCAAAACTAAGATTTGTATGATACAGGGTATTTTTAAGATCAATTGTTCCTTGGGAGCTCAATAAGTATTACTGGGAAAAGAAATGTTTCTGTGACCACTGAGTTTAAAAAGAATTAAACAGTTTTCTGACAAGAATTTCATGGCTCTTTTAATTTAATATACTTGTGTACATTGTGACTGTCCAAAAAGAAAATATTATGTGGACCCAAAGTATTGTGTTATAAATTTTTTTCACTAAGAATATCATAGAACTAGAATTCCTCATAACATATTTCAGGAAATGCTATGCTCGGAATAAGCTTATGACTTCAGCCTCTGCATCTCTCTCATTTGTGAACTCCAGACTTCTATCTTCAGTTGTCTGCTGGAGATGACCACTTGTGTGAATCCCACTCAACACGCTGCCTGACATGTGGCAGAGTCTTCATTTTCTCTCCAGGTCCAATATCCACCCTGACCTTTATGGATTGTGTTAACCAAGGATTAACACAACCTCTGGATTCAGGTTAGTTTGGCCAATGGGAGCAACATCAAAAGATAATAGAGCAGGAAAAAAAGAGAAAGCTGGGCATTTATTCTCCAATTACCCACCCTGGCTCACTGAGAATATTATATATATCATTTTACAGATTGTTCATGATGTGTTCTTCTACTAAAGGACATAGTTTTGATTGGGCATCTCTCTCCTAGAGTTACAAGGTTTGGGGGTTTATAAACCACTCTATTCCCCTGCCTCCTCAGGCCTAGGGCTGGTAAAGGCTTCCTGCGTTGGCTAGCCTTGGGGTGCTTCACCATAACTCTGCTCAAACCTTTATAAATACTACATTCATTAAATACTCTTAATCACCCATTTTGAATGTTCCAGGGACCCTGATGCACCTAGCAAGTCTGAACTCATTATCATCTCCCCAAACCTGTTCTTATTCTTAAGTGCCATTCATTTATCCAGGTCAGATAAGACTTTAGCAATTATGCTCAGCCCTAACCTTTGTTGCTAGTCTACGATAATGGAATAGACTGAGCGTGGGAGTGAGACACCTGGATTCCAATTTCAATTATACCACTGTTAGGACTGTGTTATCTTGGGCAATTTACTTGATTCCTCTGATCTTCTTCGTAAAATGATATAAATCATATTCACTGCTTGGAATTGTTTTGAGGGTTAAATATGATTGTTTAAAAGTCGCATAATTTTCCCCCATGAGCAGTAGCCTCCTAAGTTTTTCTTGTCTCCAAACCCCCAAGCCCCACCCCTCACCATCCACACTTTCTAGAGCTGACACAATGATCTAAAATGCAAATCTAATCATACTACCCCTCTGTTCAGTTGTTTTAGCAGGCTCACGCAGTCTGTGAGGAGGTGTAAATGATTCAGTTGTGTGTACAAAATTCTTTAGGATATGACTGGGGTCCTATATTAAGAAATATAGAGTTTCACGTTTACTGACTAATGTCATTAATGAGATTACCGTATTATCTTTACAGATACCAATAAAGAACTAACATAAAAATTAATGATTTACTATATATACAAGAGAAATTTCCTGATTTAAAAAATGATAATGATAATAATAGTAGCTAATGGCTGAGTACCTAATTGTGCTAAGTTGCTATATACCTTGTTTCATTCACTCCTCATAGCAACTTTCTAAGTAAAACAGGTACTAAAAGTAGTATGGTTTACCTATATTATCAAAATTTATAACTAAAGGTCAATCCCATTAAAAATTGCCCAAGGATATGAGTTGATTTCACCTCAAAACAAAGAAAAATATTGCACTGCCCTAACGTTCAAGATTAACTGTGTCATAGAGTTAATAGAATAAGAACCTGGGCCAAATTTCAACTTTATTATTTTATGCTTTTTGCTTCTCAGGATATGTCTCAATGAAGAGCTAAGACAATAAAGTTCTCAGTTTAATAGAATTGTAAATAAAACGTTACTAGCTCCTGTAGAACATCATCCTCGAATGCACCCTATGGTAAGAAATTATCTTATAATACGTTTCCTATATTGCTCCTTTCTCCTCTACACAAATCCTACCAACTTACTCTGTATGGCCCAATGCAAATCTTGTGATTTCACCTCATAGCCTTGCTTCACTCCTATCTCATCTTCCTCCTAACTTTTATAGCCCTTCTTATCTGTACCATGCACTTTTGAACTTCAGAAAATAATGCTTCATAGTATTATCCATTTTATAGGGACAGGCTTGGTTGGCCCAAGTGTGACATCTCTATCTAAGCCATGGCCATACCTTCCTTATACATCTATGGTAGCTATTTAAACACTGTGCCAAGCCATGGAGTCTTCACTCTGCTCTTAATGCAGCTTACTACTAGTGCACCAGCCTGAAAAAAATAAGCTTGAAATATCTGGGTGTGAAAGTAGAAAAGACCATTTAAGTTCAGTCCCCACAGTTGACAGGTGAAGAAGTGGAGGCCCTAAAAAGTCAATCGATTTGTCAAAGATAATACAACTGATTAGTGTCAAAGTTGCAACTGGAAGCTGGGATTTTAGTCTTCTCTCTGGACTTCTCTTGCCCACTGTTGAGTGATGGCATTTATATTATTCACGACTGCAATACTAAGTTAGTACCAGTTACATGTTTATTCAAGAAGGTGATAGGGTATACAGTATTCATTCACCTTAATTTTTTGGCTCCATTAATGCAAACTATATGTTTGTAATGGAATATTAAAAGGAATTTAAGTATAAGATATATACCCAATATGAGATCACATAACTTCTTCTTTCCACATCTTTGCCACAATAGATGAGCTGTGACCATTTTACATTAAATGTCCAGTAATCACATGTGGATGGAAGTCTTTAATTCTTCAGGGATCAACAACAACATAAAATGTGGTGTTTGGTAGTGGGGGAGGGGGTTGTGTTGACTAGGAGGAAAGAAAAAAAATTTTCCAGCGTTGTTGATTACAGAACAACAGGATGATATCCAGTAATCGTACTTGTACAAAGATTTAATGAAGCAGCTTTTTTGATGATTGGGGAGGGGATGGAAAATGTTGCCTGAAGCTGTCTTCTTTAATCACTGAGGACTCTCTCCGAGAGCAGTCAGGAACTAATCTCTCCTAAGAAATACAGTTCTGACAAACATTTGCTGATAAACGGGCTCTCTCGCTAAGGGTTGAAACCACCTCTGATGTGAATATAATAAGGCACCATTTGATGAAGGGGGCGAGGTACTCACATAGATCTGTCTCATTTGTGGAATATATGGGTAACTATAGTGGCCTTTTGAACTTGCAAGCCTTTCAACACCAGTGAGAGCTCACAATAGACAGAAGAATTAATTCGTCACAAAATTTAACACTGTTGTGAAAGATCATAAGAATTACTATTATATTGAAGGTGGCTCTCTATTTAAGTTAGTTCCAGTTAAGTTATGTCCATAATCAAATGCAAATTGACAACAATGACCAAAATGATTGCCTGAGGTGGTCATTATACAAGATCTTTTCAATGTTATTGTAGCCAATTTCCCTGGCCAAACGCCAAACATATTCTAAAACATACAGTAGTAGGAGTCAAAAGAAAACAACTGATTTAATATACAATTAGTCTTTATATCCAAAGATTCAAAGCAATAGAATTTCATTATGGTGTACAAAGTGTCTGGTATGGGGAGAGGAGTGAAATTCTAGGAAGGCCAGACACAACTTCCAGGCATTAGATAAGTGACCCAAGATAAGAAGTGCACAGATACTTAACAGAATGAAGCCAGTGTTGTGAGAAACTTATTGTTTTAAGTGCTATGAAAGCACAAAGGAAGCTTTTAAGGGCTTCAGAGATGTGTAGAATGCTTTCACCCATAACAAGGGCCATGATTTTTTTTAGATTTCTGCTGATAAAATCCTAAATTGTTTCCAATCTCCTGTGAGCAAACTTAATAATCTAGTCTATATATAAGCCCTCCTTTTCTTTAAAACATTAAAATGCAAAATACGTTTAAGTTCCTACATTTTGACCTGTTATAACTGTATTCCTCAAATCAAAGAGCATAAGTTAGTGCCACATGTAAGTTCCTTTTTACATAATGCCATTTTCTTGCAACTTGGTCCTAAGGAAGTCCCAGACTAAAATAGTGCATCAAGGACTGTGCATAATCAGCCTCACTAAACACAGCTTGATTAATACTAAATATGTCCTAGTTCCTAATCAATTATGTTAATGAAGGCACAGGCAGCACATCTGCAAGCCCTGACAAAGCCCATGATCTCAGCATCGCCTGATAACGTGGACTCCTTGGGAAGCTGCTTAGTACCAGCAAACTCAGGGCAGACTGTGACTTTCTGCAGATAAAAAGTGCATACTACTAACAAAAGCCTTGTAATCCTGCAACATTGTTAGGTTATTTACTTAAACTGTAGTATTGGGCTCCAGGATGAAATGTCAAATAAAATTGCTCTTTAAATATAACAATAGAACCTAAGGGTCCCACTTAACAAATGACACATTCTTTTCCAAGTGACAGACTGATAGGCAAAACATTTGCTACAGGGTGGTTTATGAACCTCTTCCAGGAGGTAAACTAGAGTCAAACATTTGAATAATCTATCAAAATCTGCCTCAAACTGGGGAATTGGAGCTCCCTGATTTATGTCTGTCTCACAACAACAACGGAATTAAAATCTGATGAAACTTAAAGGTGACACTATTATTTATAGGCTATCTCTTGTTCTGTGAACATTTGGGCAGTGAGATGGTCACTTGTCAGTTTTTTGTCTAATTATCTCAAGTCACATAAGCTATTATAGTCCAAATGCCAAAAGAAATATAACTCTGATCTCTCCCTCTCTCTCTCGGACTATAAATTTTTTCCAAGTCATTTACTTACTAGCTAGATAAATGATACACGTCGGTAGTCAATAATGAGACTACTTAGAGTTTTTGTTGTTTTATTACCTTCAGTATAAGCTCAGTTATATGTGAGTTCAGTTAAGAAAAATTTTTTAAATATTTAACTCTTATCAATTATAAGCATGTACAGAACATGATGCAAGTTGGGAATTTACGGTGTTGGAAAATCAGGTATCACAGAAATGAAAAAGGCAAAATCATTGATTACTGAAAAAGAAATATTTAAACAGCTTATTAAACTAAACAACTTAAATTATATGAGGCAAACATTTAAGCTGCTTTACTTATACATTAACTAAGCTTAGAGGTTACCAAGTGCTATGGACTGAACTGTGTCCTTCCAAAATTCATATGTTGAAGCCCTAACCCCCATGTAACTGGATTAGAAGATGATTAAACTTAAATGAGATCATAAGGGTGGAGCCCAGATCCAACAGAACTGGTGTTCTGCTAAGAAGAGGAAGAGACACCAGAGTGCTCTCTCTGCTATGCGAGGACACAGCAAGAAGGTGGTCATATACAAGCCAGGAAATGATCTCACTAGAACCTAATCATGTTGGCACCCTGAGCAGAGACTCCCAGCCTCCAGAACTGTAAGAAAATCAACTTCTGTTGTTTAAGCCATCCAGTCTGTAGTATTTTACTATGGCAGCCCTTGCAGACTAAGACACCAAGGTTGACCAGGAATTAAAGAAATTATTATGTTAAGAAGAAACTGTCTTTACATAATTGTCACACACATGAAGGAAGTCTGGACTCAAGTGAGTGAATGGGAGAAGGAGGGGTGAAAGTCAATGGAGACAGTGGGAAGCTCACCCTATCCAAGATGATCACATTCAAAAATCAATAAATAAAAGACCCGTGTGGGGCAAATAAATGTGTCTTTAGTTGAGCTGGATGGGAGACAAAAGTTTCAAACCTTGGACTATATCTGGACTGTTCTCTAAATATTCAAGAAGCATTGTTGATTTGGACTCTTGGAGCGAGATGTTACGTGAACTTTTCATTAAATCATGGTCTCTAATAACCAAACAAATTCTGTTCTTCAGATTGGTATTGACACAGTACTAACTTGCAGATTGTATGGGATTTTTATTTGAAATTTGCAACTGCTAATTCATTCAATTTGTAGCTGACCAAATCAAAATATTTTACATACTATATAATAGGTTATTACAATTTACAAGTATAATGTAACCTTTCCCCCAATTCCCAGTGACATTTCTCTTGCTCTCTTTTGAGCCTTTCTACAATGCTTAGGTATGTGGCTTGAAACCTTTTGCTTTTTCCCAGACAACTAGCAGTCGGAATTTCTCCATGTGTGCCATTCCAGTCATTCTGAAGGACATTTGGCCAACAATAGGTCATTTAGGTAACTAATACTAACTTGAAAGCATTTTTAGGATTATTCAATTGCTCTCCACCTTCCTCCTAAATCACCTAGGGATTTACTATACAGATGAGGTCCTGGACCTACTGGTAGCAGCAGCAACACTTGGGAGCTTGGTAAAAATGAAGAACCTGGGCTTCCCTGGTAGCGCAGTGGTTGAGAGTCTGCCTGCCAGTGGGGGGGACACGGGTTCGAGCCCTGGTCTGGGAAGATCCCACATGCCGCGGAGCAACTAGGCCCGTGAGCCACAACTACTGAGCCTGCGCGTCTGGAGCCTGTGCTCCGCAACAAGAGAGGCCGCGGCAGTGAGAGGCCCGCGCACCGCGATGAAGAGTGGCCCCCGCTTGCCGCAACTAGAGAAAGCCCTCGCACAGAAACGAAGACCCAACACAACCATAAATAAATAAATAAATAAAATAAAGGTTAAAAAAAAAAAAAAAAAAGCAGAATCTCAGGCCCAGTCTCAAACCAACTGATTCAGATTCTGCTTTAAAAAAAAAAAAAAAAAAAGAAGAACCTAAGGCCCCACCCTTGACCGACCAAATCAGAAACTGCATTGTCAAAGATCCCCAGGTGATTTGTGTGCACATTAGATTTTGATAAACATTGCTAGGGTACTCTTGACTGACATCAGAACATGACACTTCTATCACAGAACTGCATGGAATCTAAAGCACAAAATGTCATGTCTTCATTTTACCAAAGTTGCTGATGTCTCAGAAGACATGAGTTAGAATCCTCCAACTCTAAAGTCTGCAGAGTGATACGACAGAAGGATCTCTGGGTATAGAACTAGAAATCCAGGGCTAGAGTCCCAGCCCTGCTGTTCACTAATTCAGCAAAAATAAACTGCAAGCTTAGGTTTGTTAATCATTAATAATGTCTACTTTAAAGCGTTCTGAACTGTCAAATGTGAAATGCATATAAGTAAAGACAACATAATAATATTCTAAATAAATGTGAGTTGAAGAGAGCATAGCCACAGGCATAATTTGGTCAGGATCTGGCCAGAAAAGTAGACAGAACATGCTGGTATTATAATATAAACTTAGAAAAACTTCACCTGCTCAGCTACTAAAATCCTTCCCTGGCTGCTGACTGTAATATAAATAAATGTATTGCCCAAAATATAAATGTATAGCCAATCGATTGTTGGGTCTGTGGTCAATGGGACAATGCATCTCTTACCAAGGCATTCAGATTTAATTTATAAATAAATAAATAAATAAATAAATAAATAAATAAATAAATAATTTGAAGCAGGCTACCAAATTCAGATGTTTGGTGTAAAACAGTTGGATTTGTAATAATTTTTACACATAAACATAAATCAAAGTTTCTTAACATTTAATGTGTACAAGGCTCAACTGAAGAGTTTGGTAAAAATATAGATTTCCCTCTCTGAATTGCCAGATCTGATTCACTAGATCTAAGATGTGGCAGGAATATGCATTTTTTAAACAAGCTTTACAATTGATTTTAATGCTGGTGATCTACAAACTATTCTTTGGGGACAGTTGTGTTAAGCCAATAAAATACAGTTAAAGAAATTCCTCAAAGTTCATCAATATCAAATATAATAATAAAAATTGCAATTGTTATAGTTTTATTCTACATTTCCAGCACCTCTCTGTGGTAGTATTATGAGTATCAGTATTTTACTAATAAAGAGCCTGAAAGTTTAGATATCACATTAAGGTCACCCAGGTAGAAAAGGGCAGAACCAGAATTTGGACCCAGATCTGTTTGATTGTAGAACACAGGCTGTTAATCACTATATTATTTCCAAGGCACAGAGTTACCACCATCTTTCTAAGAAACAAGAAATAATCAACAGGGTTTGGGTCATCTTTATAGGAGGGGTTTGGAGGATACATGAGATGAAATGAAAATCTCAGCCGTTTTCTCGTAGTTATTGGAGATTCATTTGGGAGTGGGTTTAGGGGAGAGAAGATAAATAAGGTATAGAGGAGAGAATACGTTACATGAGTGTATAATTCCTGATAATGACCATATAATATTTTCTTGAGTTCTATGTACAGGAATTGCAAGGCATATCCTTGTCCATTTGTCCCTATACTTTCTGGCTTGATTTCCAGGGTATGAAGCTGGTCATCCTTCTGGAAGCTGATGGTCACCAATATAAAATCTTAGGAGGAAATTTTTGGTGTTCTAAAAAGGAGCAAATTGTAATTCCTTGGAAGAGTAAACTGTAGCTTAGACATACTAAAACTATTTGAGAAAATATGGATTTTGTTGTTGCTGCTATTACTATTTTGCTTTGTTTCTCTATATTCTATTTTATCCACAATAGAGATGATCTTTCGAAAAATAAAATAAAATACTTGCCTTCAAGAGGTGGTGATGCCAAAGTGGGTCCAGAAGCTTGTTCTGTTGGTAATGGAGGTGGTATGGCTGGGCTTTGTCCTGTGCACACAATGCAGGAGTAGGTATTGAACAAAAAGTATTAATACATTTAATATACACAACTAAAATACCTAGATCTGTCCTCAACATGCATAATTCATAATCCAAAGTATAAATTCATATTATTATGTGATAAGAAAATTGTTATTAGGTGAGATCTTTAAGTGGATACATACAAAATTCAGTTATCTTCAGAGCCATTTCTGAAAATATTTCTTTTCTTAGATGTATACACAATGTTAAATATATCTACTGGACTTCATTAATGGAAAACCTACATGCAATCAAATAAAGCAATTTATTTTCAATATGCACTTCAAATTATGGAAACTAAAATCACAGAAGCTAAGAGGAATCCTAATATATAGAAAAATCACCATTTTTTTCATTCAGCTAAAAATTCTCAAATGATATAATAAAGCAATAAAAGAAGGTTAAAATTCATAGGCCTTTTGATATTGAACAGGTACATTTTCTCCTGCCAAAATAAATGACCTGCAGTTAAGTAAATAATGGGCCAAAGGGAAAATATATTCAGTTTTATAGAAACTTGAAAGCCTCCCTCAAGTCTCTGGGCTTATTATGAACCATAAAAACCCACAATCGTTTCTGAGTACTTCCTTATCCCAAGTGATTTCTTTAATTAACCAAAACCATCCCGGCCATGAACTGTAAACATTAACTAACATATGATCTCATATGAAATGCTTGCAAAATGTTTTATCATTCATTTTCATTCCATAAACTCCTGCTGTGTGTTTCTTTTAAGTCCAAGAATCAACGCGGGCATATGCACCTTCTAAAATCTCACTGACAACTAGATATTATTAAATGTCCGCAGACCTGCCTGCTTACTGGAAGTCTTCCTTTTTTAGAATTTGTCAAAATTAGTTTGCTTTGGTGAATTGTGGATTAGCAACCTGAGTTACACACACACCACCTTCTGTGGTGGCGAGAAGGGAGGGATCCCAGGCCGTCAAGCTGAGTAGAAGAGGTTAGTCTCCACTCATCACAGGACTTTCTTCTAGCTGTTAGACCCATCCAGGTTGATTCTTGAACATGTTCAAGTATGCACAAAAGCAAAGCATATTGTTCCATGACATGCAGGCCATATACCTAGAAAAGTATCCATCCATATTAGTATTAATTATTTTCCTCATGAAAGCAAAGATTTGATGGAAACATAATGCAACATGGAATTTCCTTTTTCAGTAAGCAAAGAAAAGGTAAGGATGGGCACACTAAAAAAGGAGTTTGATCCACATTGTTTTTCCCTGGCTAACATTTATATAGTGCTTACTATATGCCTAGAACGATCCCAAACAGTTTTGATGTATTAAGTTATTTAATCTTTACAAGATGCTTAGAATGTAGGTATAATTTTCATTTTGCAGTTTTAAACTGAAGTGAACAGGGATTCAGGTGCTCAGCTCCTAAGAAGTGGATTTGAGGTGCCGAAAGCTCCTCTCAGACTGCCTAAGGCAGGCAAAGGGTCATCACATGTAAGGGGTCATCGCATATAAGGGGTTCTGCAGCAGGAGAGAGACAGAGGCGTGGAGCTTCCACCCCAGTTTCCACCATCTTTGTAAGTCAAATGGATGTATACTTGGGGAAATTCACTCCCAAATCTTTCTTGAGAGCTGTTCTTGAAAAACTGTTTCTAAAATAGGATGGTATTTTGTAGTTTGCAAAACCTAGGGAGGATCTATCAAAAGATTGAGGAAGGAGTCAATTAAATAACTAAAGCTTAAAATACAAGTGACCATGAATATACATAAAATGTTTCTAAATACTAAGGCTTTCAAAAATATCTGCATGGAATCCTGCCTGTTCAAACTAAACTGCTTTCTCTCTTGTCAAATACTTTCTTGAACAGTAGTGATGTATAATCATAGTCTTGATAAGCAATTTAGGAATTTATTTTTAAATGTATTCAATTCTTTCCCCAGGGAATAATTCATAATTTAGACTACAAAATATTCTTATATTTTCCTGGAGGAACTATGAGGTCATTATTTTATATTTTTTTAAAATTTAGTGAGCACTTATTATATCCCAGCACTGAAGAACCATTAAACCCCAACTCTGCCTATAAGAAGTTCCCAATATAATGGCTAAAACAGACTTACAGACAGATCATTATAATACAGTGTGAAGATGGGAAATAATATACACAGAGGGGATGTCACAGAAAGATTCTTGCATTTAAAGGCCTAAAAGGAGATTCCCAGGTAAAGAATGGAGGAATAGAGGAAGGGATTCCGGACAGAGAGTATCTGGTGAAATAAAGGCCTGGATGCCAATATTCATAGAACTATTAAAACGATCAAACTGGTGCTTCTGCAGCATAAAGTAAAATATCCAGTTTATATCAGAAATGCTTTACGACTGTAATCAGCGATATTACACTCCCTAAAATCGCTAACTGCATGATGGTGACACAGTGGATGCAGTCGGGAATTAGCACCACAAGAAAAAGAAAAAAGCCAGATGTCCATTTGCCTCCATAGTGACAGTGCTAGGTAGCCCTGGCAGGGGAATTACTAGCTCAGGAAAAGTTTTTGTTTTGCTAGGGGTCACCAAAACAAATCAGGCATGTCATACCTGAGAATGACACATGACTCTTTAGTACTGACTTATAGAAAAGCCTTCTTTTATGTTCAAATAATGTCAGAGAATGCTATTGAAATCAGAGACCATTTTGCTATATGAATGTATACAATATTATATAAAATTATATGAATATAATAATTTATGAATTTATATGAATATAATGTTATATTAAAAATAGAATTTTATAATGAAAGCAAGGTTGCTTAGTATAAAGACTACATGGTTGCAGTCAAATAGATAAATATGAGAGTTTCAGCTCCATCACTTATAGTCTGTGTGAATTTGAAAATTTCATGAAGTACCCAAGCCTCATGGCCTTTATAAAATGAGGAGAGTTTTCAGAGCTGTTGTGAGGATTAAGTGATGAAGCATCTAACACATAGTAAATACTCAAAATATTCTTTTTCCTACAATGTATTTACAATTTATATTCCATCTAATTACACAAGAGGACTTGAAACAGACTTTTGAAGTAAGAAAACAAAGACGTAACAACAGATAAAATTAAACATGACAGAAATAGCAGAACTCATTTACAGGAAAGAGGCTTATCATTTTATTAGGAATATATTTCTTTGGAATTCCTGAAGATTGTTACTCTCTGAAGAGAGAATTCAGGTTGTTGAAATTTACATTGGAACTCTAAAGGTGCCCTTCATTTTACAAGCTATTACCCGAAAATCCCTCTGACATTCAAACATAGTGAATTGGCTTTTTGTTCCTTGAGTGATTTTGGCTGGCTTATTTCCATAATACCTGAATTGCGTGTTTGTAAGCTGCCAATATTTTACTGTTCTGAGTTTTTTGTCACCCAAGTTGTTATGATTGTTTAGTCAAATTCCACTGGGGATAGTATACAGTGTGCATTCCTTCTAATATTCTAAGTTACAGATGTTTTCTTTACTTTGCTAGAAATGATGAATGGAATTACTCAGAATCTCAAGTCAAGAAGGAGGCAGTGAGCAGAATTCAGGTAATGTGAAGGAAAAAGCAATTCACTATACTAAAGTTTAATTTACCTAGTTTTTTATCAAAGGAGATTTCCTGGTTCTAAACCATTTCTAGGCAACTAAAGTCTAGCAACTAAATCTTGAAACAAATGTTGAGATTTTTTATGCGAATGCATGAAAGTTACTTTTTCCTTGGGCCTCCACTGCATTTTCCTGGAGGTACTGAGTACACCCAGAAGACTACGAACTCTTTGAAAGGCCTCCTGTGCTGCAAACAATGAATGGCCATAGATCTCGTGACAGAGAAGGTGTCACCCTAGTAAATGACTGCTGACTTAAAATTCATTTACATCTTGAAAAATTAAAAAGTATGAATAATTACAAATTCCTATCCCAATTCATTCTGTCAGCATCATTAAAAGCATTTGTGGGGGCTTCCCTGGTGGCGCAGTGGTTGAGAATCTGGCTGTCAATGCAGGGAACACGGGTTCGAGCCCTGGTCTGGGAGGATCCCACATGCCGCGGAGCAACTAGGCCCGTGAGCCACAACTACTGAGCCTGCGCGTCTGGAGCCTGTGCTCCGCAACAAGAGAGGCCGCGACAGTGAGAGGCCCGCGCACCGCGATGAAGAGTGGCCCCCGCTTGCCGCAACTGGAGAAAGCCCTCGCACAGAAACGAAGACCCAACACAGCCAAAAATAAATAAATAAATAAATAAATAAAACTCAGTCAGTGACTTCATGTCACTTTGTCACTGAGTTTAAAAAAAAAAAAAAAAAAAAAGCATTTGTGAATCTGTGACTGAACATAAAATGGGAAGATCTGAATTGAGTAAGAAAATTATTGTCAAGTGTGTTAAAGCAATAGTATTACTTTTATTGGCACAAGGTTCCTAGACTGACATTTTTTGTAACATGTAGAATAATATTTTCAAAGTTTAGAATTGAACAAATACTAAAATAAAATGAAAATACGGTTTATACTTTAGGCTGATACATGTAATTATGCTAGCATCCTTATTAAAATAGGGACACGTTGATCTTCAAGTTTCCTTACTGAGTGTCTCTTTCTCTGCCTTGGATTTTTGGACCACTTACAAAATGGAGAGAAGGGACCGGAGGAATTTAGAGCGCCAATCACTCCTCCCTTTCCCACCCTATTTAAAACAAAATTAAAACACCACTCATATAATAATCCCAGACTTGCGAATTTGACTATGAAATGAGGAATTAGGAATCTGAAGCTCAGGAGTTTGTATGGGGTGGATGGATCAAGGTTTTTACTCCAGTCACAG
This sequence comes from Balaenoptera ricei, assembly GCF_028023285.1. Lineage (NCBI taxonomy): Eukaryota > Metazoa > Chordata > Mammalia > Artiodactyla > Balaenopteridae > Balaenoptera > Balaenoptera ricei. The sequence continues at coordinate 39,048,076 of NC_082650.1, read as the reverse complement.
GCATCTTTATACCTCCCACTTATGTACTGATAAATTCTAAACATGTACTTTGCATCCCTTGCACTCAATCTTGTGAAGGGTATACATAAACAGGCAATCATCACTTAACTGAAGTCTCAGTTGTTTCAAGGTAAAACGAGAACAGTAATGTCTCTTCCAGCTGGGTTGTTGTGAGTGTTCCTGGGCATAACGGTACAAACGAAATCAGTGAGGGACCATAGGGAAGACAAAGAAGGACCCTGTTGTTATGGAGCTTACATTAAAGATGAAGGGAGACAGGCAATAAACAAGCAAGACAGATAATTTCAGACCTCAGAAAGGCAGGGACATCAAAACAGAGTGGTGAGGCAGACAATGACTGTGGGAAAGAGATGACACTAAGTTGGTTAGAAAAGGAAGAATGGGGTCAGTACTGAGCAGGACTCCACTAACCTATGAAGATTTGTGCAAATTAGAAAAAGTCTCCTTTCTGGGTATGTGCTGCCCAAGGTGGCAAAGCCTGAACAGGAGGGCTTGCTTGTGCAAAATTAAGAGGCAGCTCTTCCCCTGGTCAGTTGCAGCTCCAGTCCGAGTCTTGAGGAGGAGAGAAGAGCAGGGGGCCTTTGTGTAAGTATACAAACTGCAGGACAAGTGCATAATGTATGAAGTGGCTCTGTCTCCAAGGGGGAGACACTTGAGTTCTGACTTGAATACAAAGAAGCAAACCTCAGAAGAGGTCCAATAAAAAGATTCCTGGCAGGGAAAGGCTAGTCAAAAATGCCCAAGTTAGGAGCCATCCTGGCTTGCTTAAAGGTCATTGGTGCTGGAAAGCAGAGGCAAGCTCATATCAGAGCATTCTCGGCTGTTCCAGTGAGTTTGGATTTGTTCTAAGGGCAACAGAAAGCTTTTGAAGTGTTTTAGTAATGACATGTAGGTTTTTAAAAGATCACCGGCTGCTGTGTGAAGAGAAACAATGTTTGCAGAGGAAAGGTTGTGAGAGGCAGCAGAAGATCAATTGGAGACTATTGAAATAACCCAGGTGAGAGATGACATGAGCTTGGTCTAGGTGGTTGCAGTGGAGATTCAGCTGTTTGCGCAAAAAACGTACATGAGTACCTACTCAGTACTAGGCACTTTCCTAGGATATGGAGTTATAGCAGTGACCAATATAGACAAAATCACCTACTTTGTGGAGCTGAGATTCTACTGGGCAGAGAGAAAAAATATCAACTAAATAAGTAAAATGGAAATAAGTATCCTATTAAAAATGTATCAAGGAAGGGTAATAAGGAATGCTATTTAGAGTAACGGGTGGCAGTTTTAAAGATATGGTCAATGAAAAACATATAAATTATAGATAAGTGGATGGACTCAGAGTACATTTTGACACAAACCCAATAGGATTTTTAAATGAATTTGATGTGGTAAGTGAGGGAAAGAAATCAAGGATGACTGACAATTTGGCTTGAGCAACTGGGAATGAATGAGAAATGTTATACTCAGATAAGGGCAGGAAATTTCCTGTTTACTCAGCTAGATGCTGTTTATGGACTAATTACTTAGTCATTGTTGTCACTTGAATTATGTAGTTTTCAATTTTGCCAGAGGACTTATATAGAAGACACTGAAGTAGAAGCCATAGTTACTTTGTTGGATCATTGCAAAAATATATCATATTGGTAATTAATTTTCAAGATCTTTTTCATGATTTTAGAAAAATTTTAAGCAAATGGATTATTTAGTATAAATTGGCTATGCAACCCTACTCCAGGGTGTTTAAAACACCATAAGCTTCAAGCTCTTAGATCAAAGAGCATCCTCCAGGCCAAAATGTTTCTACTGGAAAGGTTTCTTTGCATCCTGATAAAAAGCTTCCCTAATATTTCCATGTGTTATTATATATTTGCATATTTGCTTTGATGAAAAGCAAGGAATAGTAGCCAAATACATATTTCATACATTCTTTTGATTAAAAATGATAAAGGTAATATTAGTATGTTTTCTTCTTCATCTCCAATTTATAAGGTAGAAATAATTCTTCCATGGAAAAGCCAGCTAAAGAAAGGAAATAAGATTGATTCAAGATCATATCATTGTTCCATTTATCCTTGTACCCTGATTATGACAGAATACCTGATGTCTGGGACTTAACAAAAATAAATGCACAGGATCATAACCATAGAGTTTTGGGGTGTGGAAGAGATCTTTGAAATCAGCTATTCCAACACCCTAATGTTTCAGGTGGAAAAAAATGGTCTCTAGAAGGAAAAGTGGCCTAACCAAGGTCATGCTTCAAGAGCATTTAAGATAAAGGTTTTTCACTCCATTTCATTTTTCTATCTATTGAATATGTATTTGGAAGGTGAAGATAAATGCTAATTATTTTATCTATTGTCATAAATGACTCATAACTCTTAGAAGATCTTTAAATATTCACTTCCTAAGATGAAAAGTCTCATAGTTTTCTTCAGTGGTCACGTTCTATTTAATTAGATACTAAATTGACCTCAAGTAGCACATTTAGTTACCTGACCTCATTTTGACAGTTCTAGATAGACTGTCAAGTGGAAGGTTTTCAAGACTTTCAGAATTACTATTTCTTCACTTTTCCTAAATAGTCCCTTCTAGCTATCCAAATTATATCTCTGTCAACCCCAGAGCAAATCATATTTATACATAAGGTGAGGCAACAGGCAGACAGTAAAGATGGAAGAAACAGACAAAATAGGTAATATGAATTGTATGTTTTTCTTTTAGTACAAAGGCCAAAGCTGATAGGAAAAGAGATTAATGAGGCATATTAGATGGACTGCAGTCTCAATTTATAAAAATAAAAACTATCTCATGTACTTAGGATGCAAATATCCTACTTGCCATGGAGTCATCCAATGAAATGTCTTTTATCTCTTCTTTGATTCCCTTCTACCCACTCCCTTCACAACCTTTATGTTCCCAGGGTACCCAGTGCACACTTTATTGTCTGATTCTCAATACATTTGTTTATTTACATGTCTGTGCTGGGATTTTTTGTTATTGTTGCTGTTTTTGTTTTTTTTTATCCTCATCCGTCTATGAGCAACTTGAGAACAGAATCTGGAATGCCAGTACATATTTGGTAAAGGAAAATGAATAAAGGAGAAAATGAATGATTATATGAATGAATGAATAAATGAATGTTGCTAAATGCTACTCTATTATACTGTTTCTAGAGTGTTTGAATATGAACAGAGCAAATCACAGTATTTTTAGTTCTTGGTAGAGTACAAAATAGTTTCAAAAAAATATTAAAAATAATAAAATTTTACTTATTTATTTTTTGGTTTTCTGTTTTTCAATTATTTATAGTTCCAGACCAAAGTATTCATTTTCTTTCTGTGAGACTCTTTACCAAGTTGTTTATGAGTACCAATCTTTCAATGAAAGTGAAACATTAACACTTTTATCCACGATTAGTGGGAAAAACTGAGCTGAAAGTTCAAAGATGAAGAAAGGTAGCTTCATTAGTTAAACAGCTCAATCAAAATATAACACTTGCAATATATTCTGAATCTACAGTTACCCTTAAGTGGAAAGACTATGAAATTACCCATTGTGGTATATTTCAAGCTTAAAGAATTATGTCTGTCCCTACATATGTAACTTGAATAGGATTTTAGTGCCAGAAGAAACAAGAATTTACTGAGAACACTGAAACCCAAAGAAAATGAACAACTTGCTAAATTCACCTAAATGACACATAAGTAGGATCCATGAGTGCGGATTCCCAATGTAGTGCTCTGCACAGCAGCATGTTGTCTTTCTGTTTGCATTTATTTTAGAGATAGCAAAGAAGGACAAGCAATGAACAAAATATATGATGAAATCTAGAATAATGTTAAACAATTTCAATTCAGTACAAATGTTATGTTGTTATATTATGCTTTAGAATTCTATAGTCAATGACATTCATAATAATTAAAAGAAAATAGATCTTAAGTGCAGTA